>NC_134542.1:19448496-20828496 GCF_050624435.1 Tenrec ecaudatus | reverse complement strand
CTCAGGATTGCACCAATATTTCTATATAGTTTTTTATAAAACCGTGTGTATATGTGTGTGTGCATGTGCGTCATGTTCTTTGTACACAGAAGGGTGAACATGCAGGCATAAATGCGTGTTTCCTATGTGCCCATGAGGACATACGTAGGGGGCACCACTTTAGGGTGGGCTTTCATTGCAACAGATCCTGTGAAATGACAGAATGGCGATCATAGTGATTCTAATGGATGTTAGATCTCTCTTTTCTCCCTCGTCTTTAGTTGCCACAATTGCCTGTTCTCGTCAGTGTCTGTAGAAGCCCTATCTTTGAGCATCTGCAAGTGAACCTCTAAGAAAGATAACACCATCGATGACACACTGCAACTTTGCATGTAGTGCCGGTTACTGGTAAGATTTGGTTTCTAAGCACCACAGACTGGTGTGTGTTTCATTGTAACCCCTAATTCGGGAACTACACGTAGGAGCTCGCCCTGTGTGTATAGCCACGCACACGCATACACCGTTGTCAGGGAACATCAAGTCAGTGCGGACTCATAGCAATCCTGTGAAACACCACTGCTCAGGCCTGCGCCATCTGCACAAAGGCTGCTACTTAAGGCCATGGCTGCGGCCACTGGGTCGACTATTCTACTCAAGCTCCTCTCTTTCACAAATCCTCTAAGCCAGTGGTTCTCAACCTTCCGAATGCCGCGACCCTTTCATACAGGTCCTCCTGTTATGGTGACCCCCAACCATGAAATTATTTTCGTTGCTACTTCATCACTGTCATTTTGCTACTGGTATGAATCATCATGTAAAGATCCGATATGCAGGATGTATTTTCATTGTTACAAATTGAACATAATTAAAGCATAGTGATTAGTCACAAAAACAATATGTCATTCTATATTGTAAACTATTTATTTCTAATGACACATCAATGAAATTTTGTCTTGAAGCATGGTGTAGCATGGGTAACAGTCTTCACGCCGGGTACTCGTAGGTGGGCGTATCTGCATGTGAGCAGACCCAACTGGAGATGGATAGAAGAGCAGTGTCTTGGTTCCTAAAACCATCGGAAATATGTTTTGTGATGGTGTTAGGTGACCTCTGTGAAAGGGTCATTTGACCTCCCTCCACAAAGGGGCCGAGACCCACTGCTTTAAGAGACAGGACATCCTTCTCCTTGCAACATGTCCATAGAGTATGGGAAATGAAGTCCACCATGCTTGCTTCTAAGGAGAATCTAGCTGTACTTCCAAGACAGACTTGTTCATGCTTCCTGCATCCGTGGTGTGTTCAATATTCTCACCCACACCATCATTCACGGAGCCAATTCTTCTCCCCAGGAGAGAGCCAAGTCTGTCTCCTCCTCTAACTACCTCCAGCCTCAGAAGCCCCAGATACAGTCACTAGGAGTCAGAATTGACTTGATGGCAATGAGTCTGGCTTAGTCCACAATGAGTGTGGTTAGCATCTCAATGATGAGTGGGTTGTCTTTGTTATGTCGATGAGCCTGTATTCGTCTAAACAGCACCTTATCCATAGAGAAGTAAAGAGAGGACATGGAAGATAGACACCAGGCTCCACGAGGATCACCGAAGAGCCAAGGAATCGAAGCAGAAGAGGCAAGCCCCTTGCCCATGAGCTCACAGAGAGAGTGCCTTCTTGGAGAGGAGCCTGGGCTGCCTGGTGGTGACGCATGAGTTGGACTGTGATCCGCCAGCTCCTCGAGAGAGAAACGGGCCTTCTGCTCCCGTACACAGTGGTAGGCCTGGTCCTCACAGGGCAGCTCTTCCCTGCCCTCTCGGGTCACTACGAGTCAGTGTGGACTCGCTGGCAGGGAGTCTGGAGCCTCCTAAACTGTAAGAAAGGGAATCTCTGTCCATTGAAAAATAACACAGGTAGGCGGAAAGACACTCCAAATAAAACCTGTTCACATTTACCCATTTGAGGAGGTAGCACATGATTGAGAACTGATGGTATTGAAAGAAAGTCAAGCTATATTAAAGCCTTTGGCAAACATTCATTTTATTTGTTTGTTTGTTTGTTTGTTTTGCTTCTTAAAACACATCTTAGCTCGACTGGAAAATGCACCTAAAGGCCAACAAACAGTCCTCGAACTAACTACAGGCTTTTCTTTGTTGTGGTTGCTGTTGTTGTTGTTGCTGTTGTTGTCATTGGCTTTTTGTTATTGTTGTTATTGTTTTGTTTTCTTCTGTTGCTTGGTTTTGCTCTGTCTTGTTTTTGTGCACGTTATTATCTCTGCAGGTCTGTCTAAATAAGATGGGCTGGATGAACAATCTGGAGGAGAAAACAACCAGACCAATGGTTCTGGGGGGATATGGGAGAGGGGGGGTGGGGGAAAGGAAGTGGTGTTAACAAACCCAGGAACAAGCGAACAAGTGATCCAAATTGGCAGTGAGGAGGGTGTGGGAGGCCTGGTAGGGCGTAATCAATGGTAATGTAACTGAGAGGAATTGCTGAAAACCCTAATGAAGGCTGAGCATGATAGTGGGACAAGAGGAAAGTAAAAGGAAATAGAAGAAAGAGCTAGGATGCAAAGGACATTTATAGAGGTCTAAATAAAGGCATGTACATATGGAAATATATTTATATATGATGATGGGCAAATAGATCTATGTGCATATATTTATAGGTTTAGTATTAAGGTAACAGAAGGACATTGGCCTCCACTCAAGTACTCCCTCAATGCAAGAACACTTTGTTCTATTAAACTGGCATTCCATGATGCTCACCTTCCTGACATGATCACTAAAGACAAAGTGGGTCCATAAGCAAATGTGGTGAAGAAAGCTGATGGAGCCTGGCTATTAAAAGATACAGGGTCTAGGGTCACAAAGACTTGCAGGTAAACAAGCAGCCATCTAGCTCAGAAGCAACAAAGCCCACATGGAAGAAGCACACCAGTCTGTGTGACCATGAGGTGCCAAAGGGATCCATTATCAGGCATCAAAGAACAAAAATATCATATCATTGTGTGCGCTCACCTTTCCAATACCATCACTAAAGACAAATGGGTGCTTAAGCAAATGGGGCGAAGAAAGCTGATGGTGCCCAGCTATCAAAATGTATAGCGTCTGGGGTCTTCAAGGCTTGAAGGTAAACAAGGGGGCATCTAGCTCAGAAGCAGCAAAGCCTACATGGAAGAAGCACACCAGCCTGTGTGATCACGAGGTGTAGAAGGGATCAGGTATCAGACATCATCAGAACAAAAAATCATATCATAGTGAATGAGGGAGGAGTGTGGAGTGGAAACCCAAAGCCCATTTGTAGGCCACAGGACATCCCCTTACAGAAGAGTCTCAGGGAGGAGACGAGCCAGTCAGAGTGCGATGTAGCAACGATGGCTCCCCATTTCCCCCCAACATCCCTGACCATAATTCTAAGAGACTATTAATCTCGTAACTATCTCTATAGATGCACCTGTCCTGGCTTTCATATAAAGAGAATCACAAAATAAAACACAGAAAAGCCTCAACCCCAAAGAAAGCAGAAAATAATAAAAACTAAAGTCTATTAAAAAGGAGTCAAAAGGGAAAACGAATGATAAGATACTAAATTTTCCCCTAACTATAGCTGAGTTAATTCACTCTCTGATACACTTTATCTGAGGGCAAGGCTGTTCACACCCCTGGTCAATGGTCTGAGTAATTCAATAGAGGCTTAATCCCCACTGGAACTGCACATGGGTCTTGGGCTTTCACTGTCATACATAACCTGCAAGCTGGGTGATCAGAATTTAAACTCTCTTTTAATTCCCTCCTCTGAGCTTGGTTTTTATTATTACAATCCTTGGGTCACTGTGGTAGTTACATAATTTCAGTTAACTTGATATATAAGTGTAGGGGTGGAGTCTAGCCTGTCGATCAAATGATGCCTCCTTGTGGGTGTGGCCTTTACATGAGGATTCTGGGAACTTCCTCTCTCTTGATTCTGCCATCAGAGGAGGTGGACCACAGTCTCTCTCTACTTCACCTTCCTGTTAAGGAGCTACACTCAGAGAGCTGGAGGAGCCTGCACTGGATTGGATCCATGAGACTCTCCACTCACAGGCCTGTGAAATGCTCTAAAATTGATTGTGGCGATGAATTGCACAGCTCTTTCTAATATATTCAAACCACTGAATTTTAGAATGTTATGTCAATAAGTTTGTTAAAGGAAAAATAATAGAAGATCATGCCAGCTCCATTAATAAACAAAGGCATTGGCAAAGAAAAAAAAGGCTCCGAGAATTCACAGAATACCAAATGAGACATTTCAATAAACAGATGTGACGCTGCTGGAGGTAATGACTTGTTATGTGGAGAACTCTGGAAAACTGCAAGCTGGCCAACAGATGGTGTGCTAGTCTGGGTACTTTAGAGAAGCAAATCCACAGAAACTCATGTGTAAGAGAGAGTTTTATATAAAGGGTAAGTGCACATCAAGAAAACATCCCAAGTGCTGCCCAAGCTTACAAGTCCAACATTAACTCACATGTCTGAGACCGATCCACAAAGTCCTCCTCCATCTCACAAAACACACGCAATGATGCTGACTGCAGGAGGAAAGACAAGTCAGTGAAGTGAATGTGTAAGCATCTCAGCGCTGGCAGGGGTCTCCACACGGCTGCTCCAGCACCCAGGGCTTCATCGGGGTAAGTCCATGGCTTCTCCTCAGGGATGTCTTGCAAGAAGTGAGCCTTGCCAACTGAAACGGAACTGGCTAAGGCAGCTGCATCCTGGTATGACCATCCCAAAGCAAGAGACCTGAGAACTCAAAAGGCAAGGCTCACCAAGCCATTTCTCCCTCTACCCTTCAATGAACCCCACGTGTTTATCAACCAGGTTGGCACAATGAACTACCTCAGATGGAGAGAGGACCGCGTTTCTAAGAAAGGTGACCTGACAGAAGGCAGAGAGGATCAACCACCATCAGTGATGTCACATACACGTCTGCTTTGATGATGATGATTCAAAAACCCTTAGAGAAGTACATAGGAAACTGCCGAAAATTCAAACTGAGGTCAGAGTAGGGATTTCACTGCTGATGCCGTGTGGACCTTGACCGAAAGCAAAGAATACCAAAAAGACGTGGACCTGTGTTTCACTGGCTGTACAAAGGCATTCGACTGTGTGGACCATGCAGGTCACATGGCCCAGAAGTCCTGAACCCTTTACAGAGCTTATGTGGCAGCTATGCCCAGAAGAGGCAAATGTCAAACAGAACAAGAGGCTACAGCAGAGTTCAAGATCAGGAAAGGTGTGCTACAGGGTGGGAGCCTTTCATTGTACTTGTTCACTCTGAGTGCTGAGCCAGTCATCCAAGAAACGAGACTGTGTGGAGAGGAACACGGCACCAGGAAAGCCCATGAACAACCTTGCCCGATGGAAGCAAAGAGGACTGGAAGCACTTCCTGATGAAAATCAAAGACCACATCTCCGAAACACAAAACAAACGAGCAACCCCCCTCGTGACTAGATCAGTCAGCAACGTCATGACCAACAGGAAACACCGAAGGGGTCAAAACGGCCTTTTCTTGGGTCCTCCCGCGATGCTCATGGAACCAATGGTGCAGAAATCAACCAACGCAATGCAATGGGCCACTCCACCACACAGGCCTCTTCAACGTGCGGAAAAGCAAAGATGTCGCTTTGAGCACTAACGTGGGACTGACCCACACCATGCTCGGTTCAATGGCCTCCTATGCAGGTGAAAGCTGGAGCATGAGTGGAAAAGATCGGAAACGTCCATGCCTTTGAATGATGGCCTTGGGTAAAAATAGCAATGTACACGGCTAGAAAACCATGAACAGATCTGACCTGGAAGAAGTACAGCCATCACACCCCTGAGATGTGAGAATGGGGAGAGCGCATCTCACGTACGTTGGACACATTTTCAGAAGGGACCAGTCCCTGGAGGACATCCTGCTTGGCAAGGTCAAGGGCTTGTGAGAAAGAGGGAGACCCTCCATGAGATGGATTGACAGCGTGGCTGCAACCATGAACTCAGCCATGACAGTGACGGTGAGGACGGCACAGACCAGGCTGTGGTTCAGTCTGCTGCCAAAGATAGGACTGATGCAACCCTAACACAACAACGTGCATGTGTGAGGGTCCGTCAAAAAGCCGTGCCTGGAACCCACAGAAACCTTTCTGAAATAAAACTGCCACCGTACGAAGCTACTGCTTCTTGGCATAGCCTCCATTTGGGTCTGCACACTTTCTACGAAGGCGTTTGGCTCTCTCCGACCTTTCCCTGAAGGATTTTACACTATTCAGTGGATGCCCACTCGAAATAACTGTGTTTGCATCTGTGAAGGCCTCACTCACCTCTTGTTCCTTTCACTAGCCTTCGAGTTTGAGGAACAAAAAGGAATCTGATGGGGCAAGATCAGGCCTGTCGGGCAGACAGACACGGCTTTCCAACAGAATGCTCATAGGACCGGGCTTGGTGCCCTCGGAGCATGTGCAGATGCCCTGTCACCATGGGGACAGAGTCCTCCGTGAAACTTGCCTGGCCTATTGGCTCAATTTTCTTAAAATCGCTTCTTACTAACCCCCCTGCGATCATCCTGGCTCCTCTGAGGAAATCTCTCGGATTATTTTTTTTTCTTTCTTTCTTTGTCACTTCAATGACTAGGATTTGAAGAAAAGGTTACTTTTCTAGGAGACATGCATTAAACGTCCAATGTGATTATTCGCCCATTTCTCCTCTTAGTTTTATCAGTGTTAATTTCTCGTACTTTGAAGCATTGTTCTCAGGTATAAACCCATTTAGGATTGATGCAACTTCTTCATGAATTGATTCCTTTACCATCTGCCCCTCCAGGACCCAGGATCATCTTTATCTCCTGGTCTTATAAAGCACCATTGTTTTTGTTTTTCGTATAAACCCATTTAGGATTGATGCAACTTCTTAGTGATAAAGGAACCAGCCTTTATCATCTGCCCCTATGGCCATGATCATCTTTGTCTTCTGGTCTTTTTTTTTTTTTAATCATTGTATTGGAGGCTCTTACAGCTCTTATCACAATCCACCCATCCATCCATTGTGTCTAGCACATTTGCACGTATGTTGCCATCATCATTTTCAATACATTTTCTTTCTACTTATCTCCTGGTCTTAAAACCTATTTAGTCAGTTATTGATATAGTCACATGTGCTTTCTAGCACTGGGCTGCTGACCACAAAGTCAGCAGTTTGAAACCCACCAGCTGCACCGAGGTAGAAACCCAGGAGGGCAGCTCTACTCTGTTCATGGGGTGAAAATAAGCCAGAATTTACTTGGTGAGGGAGGGGTTGGAGGGAGAGGAGAGGGGGAGAGAGAGAGAATTCAAAAGTCAGGAAGGGGTACGTGAGAAGGATGAACAGAAATGGTCAACACAGGGAAAGGGAGAGGAGTTACATTGTGGGAACTGCAATCAATGTAGCAAAGCAAAGTGTGTGTGAATTGTTACATTGTGAGAACCGCAATCAATGTAGCAAAGCAAAATGTGTGTGAATTGTTACATTGTGAGAACCACAATCAATGTAGCAAAGCAAAATGTGTGTGAATTCTTGAATGGAAAATCAGTGGGTTCTGTAACCTTTCACCCAAATCACAATACAGGGATGTTTTGTTTTGTTTTTGTCAATGGGAGGTAACATGGTAGCCACAGCTGAGCACTCCCATTCCCCATACCAAAACCAGAAAACACCAAGCAGAAAGGGGTTGACCAGTGGTCCCAGCACTCTGGGAACCAAAGAGTTGCCTCATATAAGCCAGGGTTGAATCCAGACACTTGTGGTTTTCAAAGGGTAGGGAACCTTTCCCTGAGCCCAGAGACGCTCTTCACCCTCCCCCACCTCCACAGCAGTATAGCTGTTTGGGTGAAGGAAGTCACCACCCTACCCCCACTGCACCCCACCCACACACAATGCTTTCTGTTTGATGTCCGAAGGAAGTCTCAAAAAAACGAAATCAGAACAGTTGACACCCAGGAAGTGGTGTCCCTGGAAAGAAGGCAGTGGTAATACTGTGTTTCCTGACCTAATGGGTGGGCTCATAGATGTTTGGTTTGCAATAATTCATAGATCACTGCACTGATAGATATTGGAGTTCTGCACACCCTACTGAATACATGTTCTACAGTCTTCACTTTATAAAAGTGTCCTCAAATTTACAGGTAATTTGCACAGAAAGTAAACTTTTCCTCCCTGACATATTTGAGAAGAGATTTATTGATAAGATAGATGCCCAATAGCACTGAACCCCTGAGTCTGTGTTGCCATTAACAAGGACACCCCCCAAGGCAACACTTACAGCCATCAGTAGTCCCCGGCCCTCGTTCTGTAGAGCACAGCCCAGGCCCTGCTCCTCTCTGCTTCCCAGCGAGCTGCTAGCTCAGGCTCCTGCTTCAGGAAGTGCTCAGGTAGGCTCTGTTCACCTCCACGGTGAGCCCGGGGTTCTCTGGTTCTCACAGGCTCTGCAGAAAATACACACTCAACACCACCCTTTCCCCACTCCTGGACATCACTGCATAGAGGGAAAGCTTGGCCCAAAGCTGGAGCCTGCATGACTCTGGCCTCCCCTTGAGGCAACTCAGCTACAAGTCCACCTGGGGGCATCATTTCCCTGCCAAAGCCTGTGCTGCCTCCATCCTAAAGGAGATCCTTTCCAGGGACCAGCATCCAGGGAGGCACAGGGGATGCCCATTTGGGAGCAAGGAGATTCTGGACCAAGTGACTGGCCTTCTATGGAGCAGTGGCTTAAACTCCCCAAACCTGTGGTCCATTGACCATGAACTGCCTCTCTGGGCAGCTTTTTCTTTCTGGGACCCCTCAGGGAGGCTTCCCCTCTGGTTCTCTCCTGCCGAGCCCATTGAACGGTCAGGTGAGCTGAAGTCACCCACTGCCCAGTGCTGCCTCTGGGAGCCCCGCTCCAGGCTGGGCTGCCCCGGGGGACCCTCAGGCTACATACCATCCCCACCCCTACCCCTGGGGTCTCCCTAAAGGCATCCTGGGGTCTGCCAGCCTCTTTGTGACTATTGTCACATGGTCTAGCACTACATCTCTACATCTCCCACTGGCCAGCCACTGAGGGATCTCAGGGAAGCCCTTCTCCACACTCGGCTCCCTCCCTACAAAGGACAAAGGGAGATGTCATCAAACTCTGGATCTCTGGATGCCCCTCTCTCCAGCCCCCTACCCACCAGCATCTCTCTTTTCTGCTCTTAGGAGAACTTCCACCTCCTAGGACCCTACCCCAGCATGCCCCAATCCTAATCCCCTCACTGGATCAGCCAACCCTCTGGAATGAGGCGAATGCGGTTCCGATCTTTGTGCTGACACGTCAGTGAACTGCCACCATCTCTGAGCCCTAGTTTTATTACCCCAGAGATGGGGGTGGCCGTGACGACCTTGCGGACTGTGCTGTCCTTGTGATCCTCACACCAGTCACTCAGCAGCATTTCCCGCCCTGGGCACCTAGATGCTGTCCTATAGAATCCCTCATCTTCACCCATGCTGAGCTCCGGTGCCACAGCGGCTAGGCCCCCCTCTGTGAACCAAAAGCCTGGTGGTTGGCGAGCCCCTCAGCCCCCCCCGTGGGAGAAAGATGTGGCAGTGGTTTTCTATAAAGATTACAGCCCGACTCCTTGGGTGCTCTCACGCTGCTCAGCAGCAGCAGGTTGGGCAGGTACATGACCCTCAGGTACGAGGGGCATCACGGGTCCATGGGGAGTCCATTCTCCTTTCGATGCACTTGCCTGCGGATTTTTTGCAGTTCTCCTGTAGCTGTGACCTCCCCCTTTGATAGCTAAGGGAATTGAGGCCAGGAGAAGCCAACTACCTAGCTCAAGGTCAGGAAGAGACGAGCTGCAACAAAAACTCAGCCCGCCTTGGACGGACAGGAAGGTCCTCCCATCACACATGGGCTTTGGAGCGGTAAGGACAGGGGGTGCCTTCATGGTCAGGGCTTCGGTCCTGCCTCGGCACCGCTCCTGTCCAGCGTCTTGTCTGAGTTTTTCATCATGGCCCACCCTCTCTCTGAGCCCAGAGTCCAGAGAACAAAGAGGCTTGCCCTCCTGGTGGGTGCTCAGGCCCAGGTCTATGGTCCATCTCCACAGGGGTGGGGCCACCAGCTGGTGGGAAAGGTACAAGGTGAGAAGGGTGGGATTGCCGGGCACATCGCCGTTCGGGACAGGCACTGAAACCAGCCACCATGGGGTTTGGCAGAAGGTACACTCACCTGCCCTGCTAGCTTGATGTCACCGAGAACGAACAGGGAGCAGGGGGGTGGACAAATTGACTTAGCAGACTCAGTGAGTCAGCACCCAATGGGTCCCAGCAGATTACAGGACTGTGAGAATCTGCACCGCTATCACATGTCCCTGCAGTCCTGCCCTGACCTCTTCCTCCCACTCACATATACACACACACACATACACACACACACACGTAAAATTGGGAGAGGTGTTTTTATAAAAATAATTTTATTTTTACATATGTTGCCATCATCATTTTCAAAGCATTTTCTTTCTACTTGAGCCCTTGGTATCAGTTCCTCTTTGCTCCCCTCCCACCCTCGTGACCCCTTGATAAGTTATAAATTATTGTTATTTTCATATCTTACACCGCTGTCTCCCTTCACCCATGTTTCTGTTGTTTGTCCCCCTTTGGCAGGCGGTGGGGAAGGTATACATCAATCATTGCAATCAGTTCCCTTTTCTTCCCCTTCTCCCCCCACCGTCCCCCTATTCTCACGGTATTGCTACTCTCATTATTGGTCCTGAGGGGCTTATCTGTCCTGGATTCCCTGTGTTGAGAGTTCTTATCTGCACCCATGTACATGCTCTTGTCTAGCCAGATTTGTAAGGTAGAACTGGGATCATGATAGTGGGGAGGTGGGCGAAGCATTAAAGAACTAGAGGAATATTGTGTTTCATCAGTGCTATACTGCACCCTGGTTGACTCATCCCTTTCCTGTGACCCTTCTGTGAAGGGGATGTCCAATTGTCCACGGATGGGCACTCTACTCCACCCCCCTCCCCTTGTTCACTCAGGAGAGTTTCAATTAGAAAACAAGCTACTTGGGACAGCCCTCCACAGGAACCTGGTCACTGGGAGAACCTGGGAGAGCCCGGCACTTGGGAACGAACAGAGCTCCTCCAACGCTTTGCCCATTTCTGGCAGAGGAGTTGAGAGCAAACAGAGCTGCTCCTGCCCCAGCCCAGGTGGCCTGATGCCCACCCTCACCATGGCTGAGGGGCCACTAAGCCACAGCCTGCACACCCTGCTGCCTCCTGGGTCTGCCCACTGCCCGGTGCTGTAGAGCCTGACATCTCCTAAGCTCCCTAAAGAGAGGAGCACTCTGCGCACACACACATCCACACTGGTGCACACACATTCACATCCTATCCTGTCTCAGGATTCTGGGACCACCATGAAGAGGTAGCTGCCAGATCTAGCCTCCCACTGCTCCCAGGACCCCGAGTTGGGGAGGGAGAAGGCTGGGAGGCAGCCCTGGGGTGGGACACTGGGCCCACGTGACCTCAGATAAGAACTGGAGCTGGGATATGCATGAGAAAAAGGGCTTCTGAGCAAGGCCTGGCCTGGCCTCGGGTCCTGCGTGCTAGTGGGGCAGCCAGGACAAACACTCAGAGCGCTTGGTCACTGGTCCAGTGCTCCGCCCACTGAGCCACACTGTGGTCTCCACTGGTCCTGCCACAGCTGACCTCCTGGGCCACCTCCCAATTCACCGGGTTGATGAAGAGAACAGGTCTCTGTCCTCACTGCTCCCCGGGAGCTTTTAATAAATTGCTTGCTGCTAAGTGTCTGATTACTCTCAGCTTCCAGCTCTCAATGGATTGTGTCTTTCAGGACCTTGGAAAATTGCCTCCGCCAGCTTTGCCCATTGTGACCTCTTCTTGGGAGGGTAGGGGTGGGGGAGTGAGGGGTTGTTAATGACTGGCTGCAGCTCCTATACTGGCCACTGGAGGGAGCACTATACCCATGACTGCGCTGGAAGAACACTGGGCTTGCAGAGCCCTGGCCCCTGCCTGGGCTTTCCAAAGTCCTTCAGGGATCCACAGCCCAAGCCCAGCCCCTCCTGATCATTGAGGTCCCTGGAAGGGGAGGATCCTCGGCCTCCACCCTCCACTGAGGACCACTGTCAGCACCAAGGACTGAAGTCTCTTCTGCGGACTCAGTTGTGGGGCAGGATGTCTGGGAGGCAGCAAAAAGAGAGTGGGCCCAGGCGGAGGAGACCGAAAACAGGAGAGGAAGACAGGAGGAGCAGATAGAAGGGAGAACCTCAAACCCAAACTCAGTCCGTCCTGACTCACAGGGACCCTACAGGGCAGGGAAGAACTGCCCCTGTGGGTCTCTGAGACAGTCACTCCTTACCAGAGAAGAAAGCCCCGTCTTTCTCTCAAGCAGTGGCTGGCAGTTTCAAGCTGCTGATCTTGTGGTTAACAGCCCAGTGCATAAGCGCTACTCCATCAGGGCTCCCCGGAAAGAAAGGAAAGTGGGGGGGGGGGGCTACATAGAGGAGACAGAAGGAGATGGACAAGGGAAGAGGCAAAGCCTTGGGGTAAAGACTCAGGGCCCCTGGCCGCCCTCCAACACGTTGCAGACACCACCCGGAGGAGACAGCCGACAGCCTCCCCTGTGGCTGTCTGCTGCTCCGAGGCCTCCCTGGGGGCTGGCTAGGGGTGGGTATGGCTCGGGGTGAGGAGAGGCTAGGGTGCCAGCCCCTGGAGCAGGAACTGGAGAAGAGGAATCTCGGTGAGCTGGTGAAAACAGACACCCGGCCAGCACAAAGGCCGCACGGGCCTCCAGGATGGCCCCGTGGCCGAGCTCACCTGATTCTCACCCCGCTTGCCTCCACCTGGGATAGAATTCAGCCCTGTTTCATTCTGAAGGGCTGTGATTCAGACAAGGCTTTGCCTTCCCTGGCTGAAGCCTGCCGATACTGCAGCAGAAGAGAGCCAGACTGGGTGTCACACGCGGCCACTGACAGGCCACCCCAAAGGGCCATCAAGTCTCCAGGACGGGTTGCCCTTGCTTCCCAGTGTCGGCCCTCCCTTGATACTTGATGCAAGTGAGGCCGGGGCCAGAGTGGTCAGTTGAACGCAGGGAGTAGCGCCCAGGGAAATCAGTTCATCAGAGTGGGGGCTGGGTCACGGTCAAGATTTTGGCCAGGGCTGTCTACACCCCTTCTCATTTCCACTTCCTGTCCACGCAGCCACTCGCCCCTTCCATAAACACTGTGGGCCTTTCATGAACCAGACACACTGCCAGGCAACTTCCTCAAACTGCCAGACCCGACGCTACCTTTCCCAAAAGACGGGACCAGGGTGAGCCTGAAGGTGGGCAGGTTCAATGTCTTTCTTCCAGGGCTCCTTCGCTTGCTGGTTGGACAGGTGACCAGAAAAGTCCTCCCTTCTAGGAACTCTCCCTTCCCTTTCTGGTTCTGAGAGCTCCATCTTCTTCATGGGTCATTGGCTGCACCGGTCTCTCCCTTACATGGGATGCTTTCCATGCTCCAACCCTACCCCTCCCACTCCACCCCCACTCCCCGCTCTCCCTACAAGGCCTTCACTGCCAGGATGAGTCTCCGCCCACAAATGCACCACTGTCCTTCTGTAACACAACTGAAAATCTACATCACATTCCACAGAACTAACCCAAAACAAGCTGTGTCCAACACTTAGAGCATCAATAATGCCAAGGCGCTGTGGCAGGTCCTTCTGGTCCTCAAGTCCTCGTCTAAGATACCCAGTACCCGACCCACATGCCCCTGAAAGTCAGACTGCTCTCTGCGGGCTCTGGGACACACTCTGGAGGCTGAGTCTGTCTGGTCCTCCGTGCCCATCACTGGTCACCTTCCTTTGCCTGTAGTCATGTCACCTCTGATGATCATGTGCCCCCAGACCCGGATTTCTTCACCTCTCCAGGCCAGGTTTGAACACAGATGGTTCCAACGTGAGGCAGATGCCCAGGCCAGAGCCCCAGTCGACTCCAGAACTGAGAGGATGCTGCTGGCAGGACAGCCCGGCACAGACATGAGCCTGAGGGCTCTCGTGGACAGAGCTGGACATCTCGGTTGGGTGGGATCACACACAGGTTGTGAGTGTGAATAGTAGAACACGCAGCTGCTCACCCAAAGGAGCCTTGGAAGAAAGGCCTGGTGGTGCGTTTCCAAAACACTCAGACCCTGGAACCCCATGGAGCCCAGTTCTGTTCTATAGAGCAGACATGGACGTGGCGACCATGGCTCAGAACCAACTAATGGCCATGGGTGAGATGATTAGCACTTACACAGAAGTTGTTTTTTGCCATGGGCTTCAGCTGCTAACTGCAGGCCAGCGGTGTGCACCTGCATGCTGCTCCACAGGAAAGATGCAGAGTCTGTTCCCAGGAAGCAGTTCTATCAACCCCCTAGGGTCGATATGAGTGGGAATTTTAGGATAAGTCTAAACACCCCTCCAAGCTAACCAAACCCAAACTTGCTGATGTCACATCAGAGTGGAACTACCTTGTGGGTTTCCGAGACCAACTCAGAGGAAACATCAGGCAGTAGACAGTCTCCTTTTCCCTCTGGGGTGCAGCTGGTGCTTTTGACCCACTGACCTTGCAGCTAGCACCCACACGTGAGGACCCTACACCACTGGGGCTCCTTGCACTCCCACGTTAGGTGCTATTATCATCATCCCACGTTAGCATCACACGATCAAGCCCCTTGGGCAAGGTCACACCCCAAACAGGGATGGAGACGGGCTCTCGGCCAAGCAGCCTGACATCACAGTCAGTGCTTGTAGCCATGACGCCGTCTCACCTGCAAACAGAATCACAGCCAGAAAACATGATGCCAAGAGAGCCACACGCCAGCCACATGCATACTTGCCCTGCCCCTGACCTTGGCATGGACATGCCCTTCCTGCCCCTGGACCTTGGCATGACTTGCCCAGACAACCTTCCTTCCCCTCTGTGCCCAATCAACACCCTTGGGCTCTGGTTCATGGGATTCCTGCCAAAGAGGCACCCTCCCTGCTGTCCCAGACAAGGTGGGCCCGTGACAGATACGTACTGGCTGCCAGCCCTTTCCTCCGGCAAACTAGCCACATTGCTTTCATAGCTTTGTTGCTGCTACACACACACACACACACACACACACACACACACACACACACACGCCTGTCTTGGAAGTAGCACAGTCAGAGCTCTCCTTAGAGGCCAGGATGGTGAGACCCCGTCTCATGTACTTTGGACATGTTGTCAGGAGAGACCAGTTCCTGGTGAAGGACATCGTGTTTGATACAGTAGGGGGGGAGATGAAGAAGAGGAAGACCGTCAACAAGATGGACTGACCCAGTGGCTGCAACCGCAGGCTCAGGCAAGGGAACAATTGTAAGGACGCGCAAGACCGGGCAGTGTTTCCTTTGGTTGACCGTGGGGCCGCTGTGAGTCGGAATAGACTTAATGGCAACTACCAGCGGCATGCGAACACTCTCATCCTCCCAGATGCAGAGCTCAGCGCCTAGTAGGGTTGTCGCACACAGTAAATGCTCAACAAATGGAGTTAATGGAGGCACCAAGGTAGCCTGAGCTCTCCACACTGGCATCAAAGCTCAGAGGTTTTCTCTATCGCTGGAGCCCCTGGCCCTGCACCCCACCCTGTGGCCTTGGCTCCTGATACCCCAAAGCAGTAGTGTCCCCCAAGGAGGTGCGGGTGCTTCCAGGGCAGATTCTGCTGGTGCACGAAGTGGAGCGGGGGAGGGGGAGAGCTCTGTTCCTGGGGCCCTGACCTGGGAGTCCTGGAATGGAGCGGAGGCTGAGAGGAGGGACCCCGAACCCGGACTTCCTGTGCCGATGACCAGAGATGATCTCTCCATCCCCACAAAGGCCACCATCCCCCAGTGCTGTGCTCTGGAGCCGCCAAGATCACTATCGGTTCTTTCGGGAGGTTTTCTGCAACAAGCCTCCCAGGGTAATGGTGCTGCGGAGGCGGGAAGGTCAAGAGCCAAGTTCTTTGTGAAGGGCCTTTCAGTCCCCCAGCCCTGTGAGGTAGGTATTCATTCACCCATTTCACAGCTGAGGCGCTCGAGCCCAGAGAGGCCCAGCAAAGCCAGAGTCAAACCCAGCAGGGCCTGGCCAGTTGGTCTCAGAGCTGTCTTCTGCCAGTGAGCCCTCCCAGGGGCTTCCAGAAGCTCGGGGCCCGGCCATGCGGCAGTCTCGCCGCAAGCCAGGAGAGGACGCTTATCCACTAAGTGCCTGCAGCCAGACTTAGGACAGAGATCTGTGAACGGCCTTGGCTGCTGCCCCCAACACCTCCAAGGACCACAGCTCTGCATAAGCATCCCTCGCTGTCACCTAGAAGCCCTGGTGACACAGTGGGTAAGCACTGAGCTGCAAAGGTCAAGGTCAGTAGTTCAAAACCACTAGTTGCGCTGCAGGGGTTTGCACACCCGGAGAGAGTCTCAGAAACCCACAGGGGGCAGTTCTAACTCTGCCGCGTACGGTCACTCAGTCAGAATGGGCCCGATGGAGGCGAGCTTGCTCTGAGTTTCGCTGTTCCTTAGCAGTGTCTCCCACAGTCAGCCTGCCCTCAGCCCTTACCACCCAAGGGTGGGGCCTCGGAGAATGTGACCCACAGTGTCTGCCAAACCAAATGCCCCGGCTTCCAGTTGATGCTGACTCGCAGCGACCCCACAGGACAAGGTTGAACTCTCCCCTAAGAGTTTTCGAGACCGCCACTCTTTAGAGTAGAAAGCCCTTTCTCCTGGAGAGAGGCAGGTGGTTTTGATCTGCCAACCTTGGCAGTTAGCAGCCCAATGAGGTAACCACTAGGCAACCAGGGCCCCACTGTCCACCGGAAACCATCCAACACTCAATGACAGACACCCCACCCTGGAACCTCCTCTCTCCAAGCCAAGCTCTCCCACTTCTTCCGGGCGCCCTCAGAGCTACTGCCTCCCGCCTGGTCCACGCACCACCCTTTGCTTCCATACCCCATAGACTCCATGTCCCGTGGCCAGTGAGGCACCAGGCCCCTCAGGGCTGCCCTTGGCGTCTCTCACCTCCCGTGACCGGACCCTTCTGGCTGCCATCACTACGGTCCGGGGCTGAAGGGTGGGAGGGAAGCCTGGTCCCTTGCTGGCCATATCACCCCTGGATCTGACTCCTCAGCCTCCTGGGCCCCCAGATGCTCACCCAGTCAGAGTGGAGAAGGAAGACATCAGTGAGGGAAGACTGCACAGTGGTGGGGGGGCCGAGTGCACGCCCACCAGCTCTACCAGCGTTCCAGCCATCCACCACCTCTCCCTGCTCTGAACGGCTGAGTTACCACTAAACACGAGCAGTTGTTTTCACTGCAAAACCTTGGAAGCAGGGCTTCCCCCAGATACGCGTACACCAATGTTGGGTGTGCACTGACAATTCACAATAGCCGAAAAGCTGGAAAATAACCGGCCATCCATTGACCAAAATGTGGTATGTCCATGCGATGGAGTATTAGTTAGCCATCAAAAAGAAATATTGGCCACATACTTTCACATAGATGGGGAGCCCTGGTGGCAGAGTGGGTTATGCATTGGACTAACTGCAAGGTCAGCAGTTTGAGACCACTAGCCACTCCATGTGAGGAAGAGGAGATCTTCTGCTCCCATCAAGAGGTACAAGCTTGGAAACCCAAAGAGGCAGGTCTACTCTACCCTACGGGGGCTCTACGAGTCAGAATCACCTTTGGGGTGATTTTCTGTTAGCACGTGGATAGGAGCCGGTGATGATGGAGTGGGTAACACACTGGCCACTCTTCAGGTGATAGATGAGGCTTTCTACTCCCCTAACAATGTCCAGCCTCGGAAACAAACCCACTGGGCAAGTTTGACTCTGTCCGGCAGGGTTGCTGTGTGTGGTCGTTATATAATCATTTGTCAATTTGAGAGGATTAAGAGTGAAGGGATGGAGTCTAACCTGTCAATCAGGTGGCAGCTTGATGACCTCATTTGGAGGCGCTATGGAGATAAATAGCTCAATGGAGGTGGGACGCACTGTGACCCCCTGAGAGACATTGTAATGGACAAGAAACATGGAACTACACTAGTGCCCTGAGCAAGAGGAGCCACAATGGAGACCCCCTCCAGCACTGAGATGCTTCCACCACCACTGGATCCACAAGACTTCCCACTCACTGGCCTGTGATCTTCCTGCATTTGGCATCACTGCATGTGTTTCCTGAGTCTGAAGAGGAATTTATAGATTGGTATTAGACTTGTGGACTTGATCTGGACTGGGCTAGGATGTTTTCTCAAAATTCAATTGCTCTTGTATATAACGCTCTTTCTTATACACACGAGTGTCTATGAATTTGTTTCTCTAGTCAACCCAGACTGACATATTGTGTAAAGGATTGAACTCAGTGGGGGTTGGATTTTTACTACATGGATGAGTCTTGAGGACCTCCTACTAAGTGAAGCAAGTTAAACCTATCAGGCTAACTGGTGTGTGCTCCCACTCACATAGCTAGAACTTGGCAGATGCACATAAGACCGGTAGATCTGAAGTTGCTGGGGGCTGGCACTGCGGATAGGGTGGTGGAATGGGGGGTTAGGGTTCAATGAACCCCGAGTTTCCTTTGAAGTGACATAAACATTTTGGAAGCATACAGCATAAGTTCACACAGCATGGTGCCTGTAATTGGCATCACCACCGAGTTGTACGTGTGAAAATGGCGGATCCAATGGGGCCCCTCAAAACGGCCGTAGAAAAATGGAATGAAAAGTACTAGAACACAGCGAAACCCTCGAACATCTATTTTACCACCATTAAAATCTTTTTTTGAAAAGAGGAAGGCAGAATTGGATTTCAGTAGGAGAGGTTTCAGAGCCAGTGGCGTTGAAGTGGTCCAAGACTGGGTTCCAAGCCTGCCCTTGCACTCCGGGAGAAAGACAGGACTTTACCATGTGGGAAACCCTCGGGGGCCGTGCGCCCTGAACTAGAAAGTCACTTTGAATGGAGTTTGCGTACCCTCAATGTCTGGAGGCCCTGGAGGAGCCTTGTCTCCAGAAACACCCAGGAAACACTGCCCTCCTGAGGAAGGCTTGGGACACAGGCCCGCAGCTCCCCCTCCCCTTCCCATGGGCCCAGGAATCTTGGAGGTCTCACAGTGAGCAGATCGCAGCCAGTGCCCTGAACTAAAACGTGTGTACATAGTTGAGTGGAAAACCAAATTGCTTGGTAAATGTTGACCCAAAGTACAATTAAAACCCAAAGAAGAGTTTTTGAGGTACCTTCCAAACCTGGAGTTCGTTAAAATATGATGGATTCTGGCTTTAAAGGAAGACAGACTCCTCCCACCCGCAGAAAAGGTGTGGGAAGGAGGCTGGCCGCTTGGCCTTCAGACCGTCCCTAGAGTTGCCCATGAATAGAGCAGGGTGGGGGGCTGAGAAGGGTCTAGAGGGCAGCCTCTGGTGGCCACACAAGTTGTTGACATGTGGAAAGGGCCAATGGAGGGCAGTTGCCCTCGGGTGCCACACTTCGGCGGCAAGGAGGTGGGTTTCAGCCAAGGCGTGCTCAAGCCCACTGGCCCTGCCTCCCTCCCAGCTACTGTTCAGCTCCGTGAAAATTCACAGACATGCTATTTGAGTGGTCCTGATCTCCTCTTGGGTGGGAATCTGGCCACCTGATAAGAGGTGAGGCAAATTCCTGCCGCCACTATTTGAGGTCTTGGATCCAGCTGTGCGCGGGGGGCCGAGGGATCTTTTCTACCTCCATATGGACCTCATTCCTTTGTGCCCCTCCGTGTGTGTGTGTGTGTGTGTGTGTGTGTGTGTGTTGGGCTCCTCTCCAGGCTGATGAGGTGCAGATGCAGAACTCTTGGTGATCAGCACTGAGTCCTGGGTGCTGGGTGCAGCTGAGTGATGGGGAATGTGGGGAAAGGCATTCCTGATGCCCACAGCAGAGCTGGGGCAGGGAAGAAGCCCCCCGTTGATGCCTACCGCAGAGCTGGGGCAGGGAAGAAATCCCCCGTCGCTGGTCGGAGGCCTGGCGGACCCCTCACCAAACAACACAGCTGGATAGCAAGTGGTTTTTTTTGAACTTTATCATTTATAAAGCCATACAATGGATCGCAAAGAAACAAGAGCTGTACAGGGCGTGGGCACAGCGTCAGTGTTCGATACATTCATATCCAGGTCAGTTGCATACATATACACAGGGGCAGAGGTTACGGGCACGAGGATACAAAATATAAAGTATATTTCCATCTACATAAATACACACCTGGGGGGTAGGGAGGAGGCTGGGCTTATTGGGTTTTCCTGGGGAGGGGCTGAAGGTGGGTTGGGGTGGGAGGAAGTGGGGAGGGATTTCTTACATTTGTTTTGAATGACGTGTCAGAAAGAGGACATGGGAAACACAGCACACACACAAACACAGACACGTGTGTGCACGCACGCGTGTACACACTCCACACGTGGGCATTCAGGAGAGTTTCAAACCGTTTAACACTGATTAGAAAACAAGCTACTTGGGACAGCCCTCCACAGGAACCTGGCCACTGGGAGAGCCCAGCAGTTGGGAACAAACAGAGCTCCTCCAACACTTTGCCCATTTCTGGCAGAGGAGTTGAAAACAGAGCTGCCCCTGCCCCACCCCAGGTGGCCTGATGCTCACCCTCACCATGGCTGAGGGGCCACCAAACCACAGCCCGAACACCCTGCTGCCTCCTGAGTCTGTCCACTGCCGGGTGCTGTGGAGCCTGACATCCCCTAAGCTCCCTAGGGAGAAGAGCACTCTGCGCACACACACGTCCACACTTGCGCACACACATCCACATCCACATCCTATGTCACTGCTGGCCAAGGAAGCTCCCGTCTCAGGATTCCGGGATCTCCATGAAGAGGTGGCTGCCAGGTCTAGCCCCCCCACTGCTTCCAGGACCCCGGGTTGGAGAGGGAGAAGGCTTGGAGGCAGCCCTGGGGTGGGACACTGGGCCCACCTGACCTCAGGTAGGACCTGGAGCCAGGGGAAAAAAAGAATCTGGGGGAGACCGAAATCAGGGTGAGTGGACTAAGGCCCCGAGTCAGGACCAATGGCGCCCTTGCCCACAGCCTCCTCTGAAGTCCACAGCTCCCAAGACAACACACGGGCCTGCCCAGCCTCTACTCCGGTCCCTGCTCTTGCTCCAGACAGTCCACTCTCAGGAGAATCTCACTCCTCCAGCTGACCATCCCCACCTACCAATCACGGCCACCGGCCACCATGCCGTCCGCCTCCCCCCCCCCCCCGCCCACCTCCAACACTGTCATTGTCCAAAAGCCCCCAGAGCTGCTGAGGGAGAGGGTCTGGCAAGGATGGGGGATCAAAAGGCCTCACCAAACATTGTGTCAAATATCAGCCCCTCCAACAACACGGAGTCAGCCGCCATGGAGGGTGATCAATAACTCGTCTTCTCCCCCTCTTTTCCCTCTCAAGTCACCTTGTTACTGTCACCAGGCCCAACCCTCCCCTCTTGCTCCATCTGGGTCCCCCTGCATTGCTGACTCAGAAAGTCACCCCCCCGTCTTCTCTCCTGACGCACCATCCCGTCGGCCAAGGCAGAGCCGCAGCAGACCTGGTGGGACAGAGGGTCCTGCTGGGCCCGAGAGGGGAAGCTACACCTGCCTGGAGTCTGCACCTAGGCTACCTTGAGCTGCTCTCTCCGGTCAAGTTCTCCCACACCCTTTCTTAGGACCAGATCACTCTCTCCCGGAGGATTGAGAAAGAGATTCAACCACAGACAGCAGCACACGAGGTAGGGGGTGGGGGCGGGGCAACAGGGAGGAAGAGGACGGACAGGACACGAGGTAGGGGGTGGGGGCGGGGCAACAGGGAGGAAGAGGACGGACAGGACACGCATGGACAAAACAGTCAGGATCATCATGAAAGTGCTTTCTTGGAAAGGGAAGTCTTTGGCAAGAACATATTGCGTGCTGTGTGGGGTGTTGGTGTGCGCCTGGGTGCACGGGGCCCACCTAGGGGTCGGGCTCCCCGGGGTGGCGGGATGGGGGATACAGTGTCTGGTCCAGCCAGGGGCCCTGTGGGAGCCGGTGAAACTGCCATGGCAGCCTCCCGTGAGGAAGGGCCAGCTCACGCTGTGGCAAACTCCTGGTCAGCCGGGCCTCTCACACTCTAGGAAACCTGTCCTTCCAGACACCGGCCTGGGTCTTTCCTGAAGGGTCACCTGTGGCTCAGGCCTGCTTTGGGGGGTGACGCTGGCCCAGTCGGGAGGTGGGCTGCTGGTGGGTGGTGGCTGTGGGAGAGTGAGTGTGAACAGCTTCGCTCCTGGGTCTGACAGCTCAGGGCCTGAAGCACAGCGCAGAGGGGAGGGAGCTCCCTGCCCACAGGCTGTTCAGTGGGCAGTGGTGTCTGTACAATACAAAGGCTGGGGTGGGCAGCAACGCCCTTCCTCTTGGCTGAAGGGGGGGGGTGGTCACCTGGAGAATGAGCAAAGGGAAGGACCCAGAAATTTGGCCTGAATGTCTCAGAAGAAAGGAGTCCTAAAGAAGCTTTGGCCACCACGCCCAGGGGGTCGCTCTTTGGGGAGGCCCTGTCCACCCCCTCCTCAAGACACTCTTCCGACTCCCTGAAACCGAGTGTCCACGCAGATCCCGCCTCTTGGAAGAGAAACAGTACAAAAGACGTGCCCACCCCCCACATCTAGCCCACCATCAGGCCCTCAGTAACAGAGCCAGCACCCCCACCCCACCCTGCACACGCACACACCTCTGCAAACCGACTGCTGGGCCCTGGGCTTGCTGGGAGATAGAGGAGACAGCACCCTCCCCACTGGGTCCTGGGTAGGATCCTGGAAGATCAAGGGCAGGGGAAGGAGGCCCCTGGTCTTCCTAGGATAACCCCCACCTCCCAGGCTGCAGTAATGCACATCAAACCCGGGAAGGTCAGGTTTATGCCTGGGGAGGTGATGGAGTCATATGGGAAAACAATAAATACTTGTCAATTTGCCTATTTTTTTTAACTTTTTCTTAAATTTTATTAGCTTACAGATTCTGTCAGTATGTCTCACGTATATATTATATATATTTATATATCAGTACAATGCCTCTCTCTAGGGGACCCCCATAGGCAGGCATATGAAACACCACCAGAATAGAGCCCTGGTGAACTCCCCACTATGGCTTCGAGTCCTGGGGTGGTACCAGGGTTTGTCCCAGTGACTCCCGGGATCCCTGGGCCCTTGATCTAAAGGCCTGCCTTCTGTCCGTCCTCTGCTCCCTGGACAGTTGTTGGTGCTGCTGGGGAGACCAAGGCAGGAGGAGGAACAAAGAGGCTTTGGCATTGGGGGAGGGCAGGCCACGTGGTGCACAGGGAAGGGTCCCAGAAGTTCAACTGTTGTCGCCCAGGCAGGCCCAGCCAAAGGGGACCTGTGGCACTCAGCCTGGAGAACGCAGGGCAAGGGCTACAGGCTCCTCCACCCGGTCTCCGGACGCTGGGGGCCCAGGCTGAGGCCAAGAGAGGGAGCCTGCAGGGCGAGGACAGGCCAGGCAAAGCAGGAATACTCCATTCTCCATACCCAAAAAGGCATCATGCAGGCAGCAAGTTGGTGATAAGGCTGGTTCGGGGGAGAGAAAACCCCAGGTTGGAGCTGAGGGAGAGGGGCTAAGGCAGATTCCAGGGAGCTGGTGGGAGTGGCTTGCCTCACCTGCTGGTCCACATGCCAGCAGAGGCCAGAGCTCATTGGATGCCTGTTGAGCACGCACATCCTGACCCCATCGGGTCAAAGCCCCACAGCGCCCCACCCCTCATGCTGCAGGCACGGGGTCTTTGCGGAGGAAAGGGGGCCAGCGGCAGCAGGGGTTGCTGGAACTGAGGGCTGGGCAGCAGGAGGGAGGAACGTGTGACCCCGACAAAGGCTCCTGTCCCCTCCCTGCAGACTGGCTCCCCTGCTTTCTGGGCCATCCGGGTGCACAGCGTGTGCAAGCCCCAGCAGGCGCAGGTGTCTGTGGAGCCACTTCTATTATTTCTAGTGGATAGAGGTCCAGAGAACCTCAGCTGTGAGCTGTGTGGCCGTGGCTGGACAGAGCCCACCTGCTCAAGGTGGAGCCAGGAGGCCTTGGGGTGCCTCAGGCCCAAGAGACTGCCCTCTGGGCAGTCAGGTTTGAGAGGCAGAGATGGTCCATTGTCCCCAAACTATTGACCCCAGAAGAGGCTTGCTTTGTCCCTCTGGGGCCTGTCATCCCCCTGGAGGGGTGATGGGGCGTGAGCTGGACCAGGGGAACCGGAGGAGTCGGGGGAGGTACTTTGGGGCTTTTGCAGTTTCCATCGACCTGGGGGGATCTCAGAACTTGCCTCCACCATTTCCACCTCTCCACCCCTGCCTCCCTCAGCCAACACTTCCCTCTCCCTCCTGGCACGTTCCTCTCTCCTTCGCCAACATTGGCCCAAAGTCCCCCTTCCAGACTCAAGCGGGGTCAGGGTCCCTCCCTGGGCCCCTCTGCCCCGGCCCTGGGCTCATCTCTTCTGGCCAGCACTCTGCATGACCTTGGAGACGAAGTTGACGATGGCCGAGGCGGGCTGGTTGGGGTCCAGCTCTGCGAAGAGGTGGCAGGCATTGTCGGCCGTGCTGCCCTGCTTCCGCGCCACGAAGCCGAAGAGCCTGTGGGGGTGGGGGGTGGGGTGGGGGACATAGCATGAGGGACGGGCCGGCAGCCCATGTCTTGGGGCACAGCCCTGGGGGGGTAAGCTTCTTTCCAGAGTAGCCTCTCTCCCCACCTCCCCATGTGGCCTTGGGGAGCAGGGTTTGGGCTCTAAGAGGAACCCCTCCTTTCCACTGACCAGAAAACCAAATCAATGCCAGGGGCCAGTGGCTCGATTTGCCCCAAGACCAGGCAGACACGCCCTTTGATGGGGACAGGGAGGGACAGCCTGAGGTAAACACAAGTCTGGATGGGGCCAAAAATAAAGTGGGGACATTCCTGGGCGGGCTTCTCCCAGTCCATCCCGCCCAGCCCGCTGCTGCCCGTATTGCAGCATCAGCTGGCAGTGAATGAAGGCCGTCTATGGGGCCAAGGCAGATGCCACAGGTCAAGGTGACCAAGGACAGTGGGTGGCCTCCTCAGGGCACACGCTATTCATCCTGGGCTTACCAGGCCCACAGGAAGCTCCGAGGGACCCCCACACCTGGTCCCTCCCTGTCCTAAGCCTGGAGTAACCTAACCTTCTCTATTTGCAAACCAGAGTTAAAAATATGAGCTCAGGGAACAGAATGTGGGCTGAGGTCCCTCCCAGGCGGCACGTCGCTAATTCGAGCAAGTCGGGAAAGCAGGGCAGCTGGAGATTCCAATGGAAACCCCGCTCCGTCGGCTGGGCCGCTCAGCTGACATGAGCCACACGCACGCATGCGCACAGACACATGCATGCACACACACAGCCATACACACACACACAGTCTCACCAGGCACACAGCCATACACACGCACACACGCACAGCCATACACACTCACACACGCACACAGTCTCACACACACACATTGTCTCATATGCATTCTCTCTCAGCACAGTCACACACATACACACACCCACACTCACACCCAAGACTCACACACGGATACACATGCAGCACCACACTCAGACACAAACACACCGCAGTCTCACACACACACACACTCCCATGAACAGACTCGGTCTCCATCACACGCCACAATCGCACACCCCCACATCTGCCCCTCAGTCACACCCAGCCCGAGGCTCCCTACATCTCTGCTCCCCTCAACTGTGTTTCAGGAGCCAAGACCTGGAATGAGGGTCTGCCCCAGCAACAAGGCACCGTGGAGTGGGGGAAGGTCACAAGAGGGCGGGCTCTGCTCTCTCTGTGAGGGTCCACCACCTGCCCCCCCCATGATGTTTACTTCAGCAGAGGTTCCCTGGGGCCCAGGGTCAATTTCACCCACAGTACCTCCTGCCATCTGCCTGGGCCAGTGGATGAGGACAACCAGCCTCACCCCACACAATCCTGAGAGTCACCCTGGTTCAGGCCCTGAGCCCCCCTTAGCAGTGCCCTCAGCCTCTCCTGGCTGGTTGCCTGTGCCCACCAGCAAGGCTTCTTCTGAAGGCCGCTCAACCCCAGACCAGCCACTGCCTGAGGAGGAGAGGAATTTAAGGATTCCCTAGCCTGGGGCCCAGCCCACTGCTATCCCAGACCCTCACCTCTCAGGGCTCAGGGGTGAGGGAGCATGCGAGCCAGCAGAGCCTTCCCCTCAAGCCTGACCATCTGGCCTGCAAGGGACCATCCCAAGGGAGGCGGCTGTGTGGCCTAGGGGTCTGTGGACCCCAGAGGGGGAAGGACCGAGGCTGACCTGGGTGCCTAGCTGCATGACCCCACCCCTTTCAGCTCCACTCCTAACTCTGCCTGTGACCACAGGAAAGGGACGTTCCTTCAAGGTGGCCCCGACTCTTCGCTAGCAGGCCAGCGTGTTCCTGACCAAGGTGGCCTCGCTATGGCATCCTGGCACGCCCGCCCCCTCCTCTGGTTATGCACGTCTTCTCTGGACACACAAACCCCACCCCACCCCACCCCACTTCTGCCCCTCTAGGAGCTCACTGGCTGCAGGCTGGGCTGCCTGTCCCCTCTGGTCTCCCAGAGGCTGCACCCTTTCTACCTGCTCACTTCCGGGCAGACTTTTCTCCAAACCACTGACCCTGCTGCTCCCTGTCCCCCACCCCCTGCTTCTGGGTTCTCGTCCCACCCCCACCACCCTCCTCACCAGTCACAAAAACTGACCAACTGGGGAAGAGGAGGGGGAGAGAGGGAAGAGGAGGGGCAACACTTACTTTGCAGGGGCTCCCCCTTCTGCTTTCATCCACCTGCAGAGAGACAGAGAGCATGGAATCAATGGTGTCCCTTGTGCTCAAGTCCAGCCCCATCCACTCCCAGCCCATCAGAGCAAGGCAGGAGCCCCTCCCCCACCGAGGGGGGAGGGACTAGAAATCTCTGGATTCATACACAAGTATTCCAGGGGACCTGAGAGCCCAGGCTGCGTCCCAAGGTGCTGTCCCCACTTGGAGAGCAGCGTACTGGGGGTAGGGGGGACAGCGTGGGGAGACATGGCAGAATTGGGGGAGAGGGGCACTTGAGTCCTGGGAAGACATCCGCATTTGTGAGAGAAAGATTCCAAAAGATGACCACAGCATGCCACATTCCCACAGACAACACAACATTCCCACAGACAATACTGGCAGAGCTCCAAGTGGAAATGCGCACACACGCACACACACATACACACACACAGTGGTCGAGAGCTTGGTGGGAAGGGAGGTGACGGCCAAGACTCACTTTCTCTCCTGCGGGTCCAGAGCGCAGAAAGTGACGGTGTTGAGGGGGTAGTGTCTCCGGAAGAAGAGCCTGTGGCAGAGACATCACATAAAGAAAGAGGTGTGAGGAAGAACTTGGCCCCCTTTGTGCCTGCAGGTCAGGCCGCCTTCCTACTCTAGGTGGCAGGTGCGGTTGACACAGCCCCCGCCCCCCCTTACTTCCACGAGAGGGCTTGCACAGCTCGCTGGAGACAGAGGGCAGCCCAGCACCCAACCCACTGCGGCACCAGGGCTCCGCAGACAGTGCATAGAGGCAGACAGATTCCACAAGGAAACGTCTTCATAATTCTAGTGACCAGGAAAGGAAGGGTGGGACTTGACACTGAGGAGAGAGAAAAGGGAACCCTATTGGGAGAGGGCTGAGGGCAAGGTCAAGGCTAAGCTGTGGGTCCACAGATTATCCAAGAAGAGGGATGAAAGTTCCTAACAGGGAGGAACTCTTACCAATTGCATTTCCAAGACAGGAGTATTTGCTGGTGGAAGGCTCAATGGGCAGAGGGAAAATGGAAGGAGTGGGTAGTTGGGGAAGGGTGGCCCCAGGGATGGATGGATGGATACATTGTTGAGTGGCTGGACAAGTGAGTGAATAATTGATGGACACATAGATGGATGGAGGAGTAAGGGGATGAGTATGGATCTAGGAGAGGATCAACTGGTAAATGGATAGATAATAGATGGGTGGTGGATGAATGGATGGATGGATGGATGGACGGATGGATGATGAATGGATGATAGATGATGGGTAGATGATAGGTGGGTGATGGATGGATGGATGGATGGATGGATGGATGGATGGATGAATGAATGTATGTATGTACATATGGATGGATGATGGATGAATGAATGGATGTACATATGGATGGATGATGGATGAGTGGATTATGGATGGATAGATGATGGGTAGATGATAGATGGGTGATGGATGGATGGATGAATGAATGTATGTATGTACATATGGATGGATGATGGATGGATGTACATATGGATGGATGATGGATGGATGAATGAATGGATGTACATATGGATGGATGATGGATGAATGGATGGATGGATGGATGGAAGATGGTTGGATGGATGGAGGATGGGTAGGTGGACGGACAGACAGGTGATGGGAAGGAGAGCCCAATGCAGAGAGCAGGTGGAAGATTCTTACTTTCTCTGGTTGTCAGTCAGTGTGATTCCCTGGGCGGAGACCTTGAAGTGAACAATGGTGGCAGCTGGCGTGGGATCAGCAGCCAATGTCTCAGAAGTGGCTTTGGAGATGGCCTGTGGCCCTGTGAGGGACTCCATGTCCACAGAGTTGACAAACAGCACGTTGCAGGCTGGAAGAAACCCACCTAATGAGTCACGGGGGCCCAATGACCCAGGTCCCCTCCCCAAGAGAGGGACAAGAGTCCATTTGGGGTCAGCCTCGAGGCAAGGCATTGCACACAGAAATGTGGTCTCTACCAAAAGGTGTCTGGGTCGGGGACACACTGCGCCTTCAGAAGGAGCTGGGCAGGGAGGAGGGAAGGTCTGGGCAGGGATCCAGCCCCCGCTGGTCACTCACCTGCCCCTTGCTTCAACAGGTCGGTGGTTGAGTTGGCAGAGCCTGAGCTATCTTTGGATTCATCTGTGGGGTCTGAAACAAGAATCCCACTGGTAATTAAAATGCTAGAACTGGCAGGAAGCAGGGGCTTGGCTGGACCTAAGAGAGGGAGGCTAAGAAGCCCAGACCGCTCTGCAAACACATTCTGCAACGAGATGGCTTTTCCTAAGAGGCCTGGTCACTGGTGCTGTGTGTGCTCAGTCCGAACATTCAAAGGCAACGCTAAGTACTCAGCACCCGGGCTAAGAGCGCTGGAGGCCGGCACTTCGTCTCTGCAAAAGGGAGATGCTGATCACAGGATTGCGTTGGATTTGGAAGATAGTCCTTGTGGAGTGCTTAGCTCAGCACGTGGCACAAAGCAAGCCTTCAGGGGTTGTTGGCACGGCTGTGGTGCCTGGATCGTGGGGATCAATGAATATCCCGATTCACCAAACCACAACCACAACTTTCACTTCACAGGAATAACGCTCCAGTACTGCTCAAACTAGCGGGTTTCTTGTTCCGACTGGTGTTTTTCAGGCTTGGGTTTCTTAAAATACAGATTGCCACATCCCGCCTCTCAGCTTTTCTGAGTGGCTTGGGCATTTGCATTTCTGACAACACTCAGATGATGCCAAGGCTGCCGGTCAGGGGTCCATGCTTGGAGAACCGCTGGTTGATTCGAGGATTAACAATCCAACCATTCTAGAACGGTCGAGCTACCACGGACACTTCGGTAGAAAAATAATTTCATTTGTGTCTACATTGCGTGGTTAATAATGCCATTGAGATCGTATTTAAACCTTCAAGTTTAATAACATAATAACAGTGACTAATTATTATGAATAATTCCATGAGCTAAATTGGATCCACTGGCACTGTCAAATAGCATCGGAGGCTGCAGGTGTGAGCCAGGAGCTCCAGGAGAGACTGAAAGGCAGTCCCAGGGAGGTGGCACCCCAGATCCCAGAGCGTGAGTTCAAGGCCAGCCACTGTAATTCTCACGTGGGCCCAGTACACTTGGGGGCTGTGTACTGAAAGCACCCTGTGGGGTGAAAAGGTTGGCAAGTCCATCCCCCACATGCCAGGGGCTACGACACCTCCCATGAAAGAAGTGGAGGCCCCTCTTCAGACTCACTCAGACGTTTGTCCTGGATGCCATGGTGCTCTTGGGTTCTGCTCAGATTCAAGAGGACTCCCTGTTCCCCCTAACTCAACCTCCCCTCAGTCAACCCACATACCAACAACTCTAGGGACATCTTGGCCCCCCTCTACCCTTCTCTTCGCATGCCCCCCAGAGCCCGGCCGCCCACTGCTCTAAAAGATCCTTCAGCGCACTCTTCCCTCTTCCTGCAGTCCAACCCTGCACCATCCGGCTGCCCCGTCATCTAAACCTCCCTTCCATCTCCCCTGCCCTCCACCCTCTCGACCCCCAGGCACGATCCTCCCAGGACTGTCTCCTCTCTGACACCTCTCAGGCATGAAGCTTGTTCTGAGAATTCAGTAGGAACCTCTGGAAGCCACCAGCCAGAACAAGCTGGCAGGCCAATGCTGTGGATTCGTGGGATTTGTTTTCTTCATTAACATGTCCTTCTTCTTGACGAGGAAGAAGAAGGGGAGTGCTGTGGCCTTTCTTCATTTTGGCAAAGGGACCCTCCCACCCAGGCCTGTGCTCCGCAGTGGCCGGCGGGGCTGCCACACGGAAGCAGGCTGGCTCAAGGGCTGCCCGGTGAGCAAGGAGTCTCCCAATCCTACCTCGGTTTGGAATGACCAGCTTACAGGGCAGAGCCAATGGGATGATGGAGTGCTGGTAGACCAGGGCAGAGAGAGATCCTGCGGGGTGGGAGACACAGCACAGGAGGACAAGTTACTGGTTTGGTGCCCAGGGCATCTTAGGAACCAGGTCACCTGCAGCTTCTCTAGTACCTTGCCCTCATCCGGCCCCAAAAAAGCTGAACGCCTACCCCCCAGGCCCAAAGGAGACTGGAGCAGTCACAAAAATGCCTAACAGCATTTCCGTCCTTTCCGGTTCTCTGACCTATCACCCGCCAAGTGCTGGGGCCTCTCTCAGGACCTTGCGAGGAAAAGATTAGAGGCTCTGGGGCCCGAGAATTGGGAGCTCACACCCTAGGCCGGTCACTTATTTTCTGCATGTTTTGAATCAGGCTAATGTCTGGGAGCCTTGGTGATGTCCATCCTGCGTGCAGAGGGCAGGAATGACCTAGGCTACCCCACATGGAGACTTTTAAGTTGCAGGTGTTGACTAGGGACAGCTGCTGTCATAGCTGTTGTTAAAATGATCACAAATCTGAGCTGAGTGGGGGACATACAGAAAGGAACACCACAGAGCAGCGGTTCTCAATCTGCCTAATGCCATGGCCCTTTCATACAGTTCCTCATGTTGTGGTGATCCCCCCAACCATAAAACTATTTTTGTTGCTACTTCATCACTGTCATCTTGCTACTGTTATGAATCAGGTGACCCCTCTGAAAGGGTCGTTCGACCCCCAGAGGGGTCATGACCCACAGGTTGAGAACCACTGCCATAGAGGAAAGGGAGCCACTTCCACAGTTTATTCAACCTTTATTGGAAGAGGAGGAACGTGGGGTCAGAATCCTGGAGGAAGCCGGGAGAGACCACAGCCTAGGGGGCGAGACTTTGGAGACAGGGGTCGGAGAGAGAGCTGAGGCCATGGGATCAGACGTTAGGGACAGGCACGGGATCACTCACCAAAGTTTGGCTCGTTGGGGCATCCTTTGAGCTTGACCCCTCTGGGTCCGGTCTCTATCAGGAAATGCCTCACCAGCTCATGGGTCATGTCTCCTGCGACGAAGAGAGAAAGAACCACCCATCCTTCTCAAGGCCTCCTCTCGCCACTTGCTAAGAATCTCCAACTCCATGCAGGGTTCGATCAGAGAGAGAGTCTTGGAGAAACTGGTGAGAATTCTCTGGAGCAGAGCCCACAGCTCCGAGCCCATCTCCCAGGGAATCAAGGAATCATCACCAGAGTGCCAACCATCCTGCACCCCCAGGCCATGACCCCACCTGCCACCAAGCCCAAGGCTTGCTCCTCGGAAGTCTCTGACAGGGCAGAGACCCAATCTGATGGGAATTCTGGGCCTGGAAGAGACCGTGCAGATGGTCCAGTCCAGGGAGAGGAACCGTTCTGAAGATGGTATTACCTTTTTTACTCTGCTGCAGGATCGTCGGAGGGGGGGAAGACACCTTCATGGCCAGCCCATAGGCTCCTCGGAAGGAGTGGCTGTCACGGATGATGAAGGCCCCCGGCTCCTGGTCCTTCAGGAGTGCAATGGCTGCATGGGGAGGGAGGACGGGAGAGGGAATGAGATGAGCTCTATGTACACCCATGGGCCCATGGGACCCTCAGCCGACCGTAGGAGAAGTGACCTTCTTAACATCCGAATCTAACAGTCCCAAGACGCCTCCTAAGCCCCTGGGTGGTACACCCTATTAACAGATTTGGCTGTTAACCAAAAGGCTGGGGCTTCGGGTAAACCCTGAAAACACCCTGGAGGACAGGCCTGAAGATCTGATGTGCACCCCCCAAACTCCCACTGGAAAATCAATCATTGAAAACCTGATGGTGCACAGTACTGATGTGACACATGGGGCTGTTACGAGTTAGATTGAACTTGGTGGCATCTGGTGGGTGAGAATCCTCTAAACTAGTATTCACTCACTCACTCACTCACTGCCTTCAAGCCCATTCTGACTCCGGGAGACCCCACAGTCCAGAGCAGAATAGCCCCTGTGTGTTTCCCAGTCTCTAACTCTTTAAGGGGGAAAGCCACGTCTTTCTCCCGACGAATGGCTAATGGGTTTGAACTCTTAACCTTGTGGTGAGTAGCCCAATGCATAACCCCTAAGCCCCCAGGACTCCTGTAAAGGGTCAGATAGTAAATATTCTTGGGAATTGAGGGCTCTGCACTCTGTTGAAATGACTCTATTCTGCAGCTGTGCTGTGAAGCCAGTCACCAGGACATCACCAGCTACCAGCCACACAGTATGTACAAAAACAGGCAGCGTCTGCCTGCGGGCCGTGGGCCATGCTGCCCACTCCGGACTGACATCCACACAGACTGTCCTTGGGAGCTTAATGGGGTCTCCATCGGCAACCTCAACATTCCAACCTCGTTTTCTCTGTAACCTGCTGAAATCTGCTTTGCGGAACAAGAACTTGTTAACAAGTATTAACCAGAGGTACCACTTCCAGCCTCGACTTTCCCCGGAAAAACAATTAAGGACCCCTGGGACTCGGCTCCCCGCCAGGTTTCCTGGAAGGAGGAACAGGGGTCTCCTCCAGTTTGTGCTCTTGGACCAGGGAAGACCTGGACCTCGGCAGCAACCCACTGTTGTGTCCCCTCAATGTCCCCTGAACCCAGCACAGGCCAGCGCTCACCCTGCTCTCGAGAGATCTCAGGCTTGTACCAATACTTGGAAGTGTCCTGGACAAATTTCACTTTTGCCCTTGTTTCGGGGCTGTTGTCTGAAAGGCAAAGAAAGAGAAGGGAGGTTGGTGTACTCCCAGCACCCTCAGAGGCAAGCGAGCAGCAAGGGGCCGGGAGCACCTTTCCAGCCATGTGTGTCTCCCCCATCAGCCTCCATCGCCGGGCTATTCTCCCATTGAAGGCCTGGCACAGCTTTCTTGCAGAGTCTTCTGGAAATCCTTTAGAATGGAGGCCGGCAAACTTTCGAGGTGGAAGAGCAGTCGGGTCCCTCTCAGCAATTTCACAATGATTCGAGAGCCGTGAACTTATTTTCACAAATGCATGGAATTTCCCATGATCTGAATAATAGCCTTAAACGTCTTTCAATTTGACCTCACAGCCACATGCACGTGCCAAAGGAGCCGAGTTTGGCTAAGACCGTGTTTGCCGAACCTGCTCTGGGAGACTCTGACTCCCTCCTGCCTCTTGCCTCTAGCCTATGACTGCCCGGCTCCTGGGCATTTCTTCATACGTTTCTCTCCTCAATACTATCCGACCAGCCTGGAGGATTCAGGGAGATATTTCACTCATGCTTCAAAAGACACCATGCTGATCACCTCTCTCCAAACCTCCCTACCACCACCCCCAACCCACCTGCGACAAAGAACTGAAAGGCTGAGCTAGAATTTAGGGGCAATCACGGTGGGCCTCAGACCTCACTTCTCTGGGAGACTCCCTTCCCTCGACTCGATAGCTCGTGGAAGGAAACATGGAAAGCTTCTAGTCTTCCCACCTCATTGAACACATGAGGGAATTGAGGGTCAGAGACAGGGAAGTGACTCTCCCAAGCGATGCTCGAAGAAGACCTTCCTAGGTAAGCAGGGCCCAGCAGGTAGCTCAGGATGAGGGCCCCAGATCTTCCCATCCAGGTATTCAGTCGTGGCTCTGACTCTCCACCGACTGCAAGATCTTTGAGCATCAAGCCATTGACAAGGAGGGTTGGAGGCAGAAGAGTGGGGAAAGGAACATTCCAAGTCCACACCCCCCATATCTCCTTCCTTCAGAGAGAGATTGAAGTACCGGGAGCCAGTGGTGAAGAAGCTGGTGAGGGGTGGGAGTAGAAGGTCGTGTGTCTGGCGCTCGGTGCATTTCAACTTGGGATCTGTGCTCTGCTAGATTCTGGGGAAGGAGCTCTGTGGGCACAGCTCATGGAGAGTCGGCTGTTTGAAGCCACAGGCTGCTCTATGGGTGAAAGATGTGGCAGTCTGCTTCTCTCAGGGCTCACTGCTTTGGAAACCCTATGGGGCAGTCTACTCCATCCTATGGATTTGTGGCAATGGGTTGGTGTCTACGGGTTAGATTTCTGGGAGCTGGGTATTCCCAGAGGAGGTAGAGGGCAGCTCCTTTTCCTGGCAGGCCTCTGGCTTAGCATCTGGGCCCTGCAACTCCTGCATGCTGGTATCCCTGAGCTCCAAAGCCCCCCAGCCCCCACTGTTGCTCTGGGCTATTTAATGAGCTGTCAGATGGGCCTACAGTCCCATGTGCCTTCCTGTGTTGATTCCAGGGCTATTTTGAGCAGGGAAGATGGTGGGAAACAGGAAGTACTCCAGCAACTAGAAGTTCTACAGCCTCCAAGGAGCTGGGAACCAGATGTCCCTGGTGGGTGACAGGAAGCAGGGGTGTGCAGGGTCACCGTAGGTGTCCCGGCTTGGAAGGCCTAGATCAAGACCTGGGAGTGACACACTCGGCAGCTGGGGCCCATCCCAGGCTCCCTGAAACATTGGAAATGGCCTTGAACGCCCCAGGCCCAGAGTGGCTATGGACTTGGGCAGGTTCCAAGTCTGGCCAAGATGCTGCAGATCTGCAGAGGCCTTGGCTCTGTGTTGGGGGTGGGGGGTGGGGGAGGGACAAAGAACCACATATACGGAGGGCTCAACAGGATATTGTGGTGGGTTTCCTTTCTGGATAGGGACTGTGGAAATACAGAGATAGCAAGTTACTAAAAAATCCCTACGGACTCCTGATCCCTCAAACCTAAACAGTGGTTTGAGTGACTTGGGGTGAAAAACAAAAAAAAACACAGGAGGAAAAGGAAAATCGAAATGGGCTTGGAGTCTTTCGTGACAAACCAGTTTGCCTCAGAAAGACGAGCCCCCTCCCAGGAGCGGGAAGGAGGCCAGTCTGCGCCAGGGAAGTGCACACGGACCAAGGTGGCAAAGCGGGGTGAGAGGGAACTAGATTCCAAAGGAAAGGCCCCGCCCTGGCCTTGGCCCCTCATCACATCTTTGATGGAGGGACTGAGGGTGGGTAAGAACAGTAGGGATCAGCAGTGGGGCACAGAGCGCTCTGTAAATGACCTTGGGAGGAGGACCAGGATATAGCATGGTGACCCTCCTGTGACTCCACTCTGGCACGCTTTCAGAGCGTGAGTTACGAGTAGAAAGAAAATGTTTTTGAAAATGATGGTGGCAACATAGGTACACATGTGCTCAACACAATAGATGGGTGGGTGGCCTGTGATAAGAGCTGTATGATCAAAATGGGGGGGAGCACGTGCTGGAAATTGGCCTGGGCTGGCATCATGGCCCTGCCACTTATTCACGGTGTGGCCCTCTTCACGCCCCGCTCTGCTCTGGTGTCAAAGGGGGCAGTGAAAGCTGGATCTACTCTATCCACTGGTCATGAGGCTGAGATGAGACAGTACTTCGCTAGGAAGGCAGAATGATGTCATAGATGCTCTGCAAATGGTGGTGGCTATGACCAGACGAGAGAGATGCAGTCACAATGACATTCTTCATCATCATCATCATCTGCATCTTCACCGGCCCCACCACCCCACCCACTTACCCCCCAGAGTGATCTTGAGGACACCTAGAACTCCCAATATACCAGCGGTTCTCAACCTGTGCGTCACGACCCCTTTGGGAGTCAAACGACCTTTTCACAGGGGTCGCCCAATTCCTAACAGTAGCAAAATGACAGTGATGAAGTAGCAACAAAAATAATTTTATGGTTGGGGGAACTCATGTAATACATGAGGACCTGTATTACAGGTTGAGAACCACTACATTGCAGATAGGGAGACTGAGCCTCAGAAGTCCATGGAAGGCCCCAGGTGGCTGCCAAGGGGCTACCAGGAGAGCGCCCAGGGCAGCTGGAGGCAGGGGTGAAGAGGGGAGGCCCACCTGGCATGGAGTACTTGGAGAAGTCCGGCAGAGTGTGGGAGAAGGAGACGGTGCTGCCCCCACTGGGACTGGACATGCCGCTGGTGCCGGGCAAGGAGGACGCCTTCCCGTTGAGGGTGGCGTGGTTGGGGAGGCTGCCAGCCCGGTCTCCCATGGACATCCTCCGCTTCTCTGGCAAAGCTGGCGTGGGGCTCCCTTGCCGGAAGGCAGCTGAATCCGGCGACGGGGAGGTGGCCGGGCTGCTCAGGCCAGGGTAGTAGGCAGGGGAGACGGGGAAGGAGGGGGTGGAGGGGGCCTGGTAGCCCGAGGCACTGCTCTGCCTGGACAGGGTGGGTCTCCGGTCCTCAGGAGTGGAGTAGCCTCCATAGGCCACATGCCGGTCCAAGCTGGGGCTGCCAGGAACCAGAGATCCAGAGCCCCCCAGGTGACGGCCCAGGCTGGGGCTTCCAGGACTGGCTATTGTGTTGCCATGGAGACTGGAGGCCGGATTGCTTTGGTGAGCCCCATGATGCCGACCCAAGATGGGGCTCCCTGGAGTGGTCGCCACACTGCCATGGAAGCCTGAGACCTGGGTGGGCACTGCTGGGTGCCGGCCCAGGCTGGGACTCCCTGGAGTGGTTGCAGCACTGCTCTGGGGACTAGAGACCATGTTGCCACGGAAACCCATTCCTGCATTCCCAAGAGGCCCCGCCACCTGGCGCTGGCTCAAACTGGGGCTGCCAGGGGCAGCCATGCCAGAGTTGGCAGCCCGCCGGCCAAAGCCAGGGCTGGGAGGGGTGTTGGTGCCCACTGTCCTATGGCGTGCCTGCGGGCTCCCAGGGCTGGCATGGACCCCGGCCACGCTGAACTGAGGCCGGGTCTGGCTTTCTGGAGACGAGTTGAATGGCTGGAGAGAATAATCGGGGCTGCTGAAGGCGCTGCCCACGGTCGGGAGAGGCGACGAGCTCTGGTAACTTCTCTGGGGCAAAGGGCTGGGCTGGCCCAGGTTGCCAGAGCGGAAGCCGGAATCCAACAGCAGCTGGGTGGGGGTCCGAGGGCCCTGGTCACTGCTCTCTCCGGATGGGAAGCTCCCCACTGAAGTGCTGGAGAGAGAGGGCAGAGGGGAGAACGGCAGGACAGGTCACCCAGGGCAGCAAGAAAGGCTGCTGTCCCAGCACACTGCCCCCTTCCCCCCAAGCCCTGGACACCCGCGATGACCCGAGGGGGCTCCTCGAGGGTCCATGGGAAGATCTCATTGTCTTTAAACTCAACTTTCCAGGTGTTCTGAAGCCCCTTGTAGCTCTACTCGCCATGCGCAGGCATGCCAGGGGTACTACAAGTTACCTTAGGGAACTATCAGGGCAGCCTCCTAGGCGGGCATACATCAGCCACACGGAACAGCAGAAGAAACGGAGCCTCGGAGAGCTTAAACAAGTGCCTAAGGCCCGCACAGCCCAGGAAGAACCCCCTGAGGCTTCAGCCTCCCTTTGTCTGGTGCGGACCCCCACTCACGCTCCACTGCACCGTGGGGACTCCTGAGACCCAAGTCAAAGAGAAGGGGGCTCAAGGCACCCCAGAAACTGAACGCCTGTTATCTACTCCCACGAAAAGTAGCCCTGCCTTCACTCAGCCTCCCAGCTGTCAGGTGACCAACCTTAAACTACGAAGAAGGGTGGAGCAGGGGCTCTAGGAAGCAAAATCAAGGAATTATGGTCAAGGGTGGGGGTGGGGTGGGAGAGGGGTGGACGGGAGATTTCCAGTACGGGTTTTCCAGGTCCTTCTATGGTCTGCTTTCTGGCCATTGCCCCTGGCCACTTAAGAAGCGAGTTTCCTGGTGTTGTCAGGAGACTCCAGGACTCCGAGTCTTTACACAGAAGGTGGCCGGCCTCTTGACCTGGCTGTGGTCAGGGAGTGAGCTCCTCTAAGGAGAGGTTAAGTCAGATGAGGGAGAGGTCCATTCTAAGACGCTGAGAAGATGCAGTTCGGAAGAGACTGTGCCTGGAGGCGCAGCTACACAGAAAGTCATGTTCACACGGAGTCCTGAAGCCCAGCGCAAAGGCCTGGGGGTCAGGACCCGTGCATTCCGCTTGTTAACTTTCTCCTAAGTGGAGGGTGAAGGGGCTCCATCAGGTGGGCCTCACTCCTTCCAGACCAAAACCTCGGCCCATCTGTGACATGTAGGAGAGGGAGCAAAGGCTGGCATGGACCTTGCGTAGCAGCAGCTGGGAGGAGACAGCAGGGAGGCTGGGTAGGTGTCGGTCCCCCCTGGGCGATGAGAAGTTTGAGGAGCTGGGTGCTCTCAGTTCAAGGGCAGGGTAAAGGGCCAAGCCAAAAGAAAGCCTGCCTGGACCCTCCCACTGCCTGGAGTGGCATCCACTGGGGTCTGAGACATGGGATGTCCACACTTCCGGGCCTGTGTCACCATCCTGCCAGACTCACCATCAACACTTCCAGCCTCAGAAATGCCGTCTGCATCCCTGGCCAGAACTAGGGACGCCTGCCCTGGGCCCTAAACACTTTCCTGCCCCAAAGTAGATGAGACCAGTGGGGCAGGGGGACGGGTAGGGGCTGCTTGAGAGATAGACTCTAGACTGGCCCACAAGATACTTCACTGCTCTGTGCCTCAGTTTCCCCTTCTGAAGATAATGCCAGGACTTATCTCCTAAGGCTGCAGTGTGGGTTAAACCCTTGAACTTAGAGGGTGCAATGCCTGCTCTGTGGGAAGCCCAGCTGCGCACCAGTGAAGGCTGGTGTTCAGAGTTTAAACCAGGGGGTGTGGTCACAGCTCATCCGCTCTGAAGCCCGGGTTCCCCCATTCAAGTCCCGTTCTGGATGAATGGTGTTAGACCAAGCCTTAGAACTGTGCCTCGTCCATTCCCGCTGATGAGCTGGATGACAGGATAGCCTGTGGGTCTGATCCCTGCTGTCCACTTGAGGCAGACTCGAGAGGCCTCACCCAGCCTGCCCAGAGTCTGGCTCCCATCTCCCACCCACCAGGCCCCCTTCTTACCTGTCTGCGCTGAGGATGGGGCTGCTGGTAGAGAGGGGGTTGGCAGAGACAAAGGAGCCCCCCAGCGTGCCATTCCTCAGGGGCATCTCGTGGCTATAGGCCTGGGTAGGTGGGGTACTAAAGCTCTTGGGCTCGGGCTCCTGAGTTCGGGGCCCAGCCACAGCTGTCCGTGCCACAGACTCCACATAGCTCCGCGGTTCTGGAAGGGGCAAGGGGACAGAGGTGCTGAGCACAGACCCATAGGGACACAGGCTGCCCAGGGCCCGGCTAACGGCTGAGGGCAGCACAGGAATTATCAGACATGCAGACAGAGAACCTTCTTCCCGAGTACCCACCCACCCATGCCCACCCCAGGCCAGGGTCTCAGAGAAGCTAGGAGAGGTTCAGCAGCCACCTTTCACTAGCACCAGACTCCAGGAAGCTCCCAGCAATGGACTCGGTTCTGCCTCTGCACACAGCCATCAGGGAGCCTCCCCCTGTTTCAAGAACTAGGACATTGGTGGGCCCCTGTTAGCTACTTCATTTCTACAATGACCCTGTCTTCCAGGACCCCCTGAAGCTTCCCAGTCCCCACTTCGGAAGTTGGACTCTAACTGGACACCGACTTCCGGCCTGGCCTTGCCCGTTTCTCAGGCGAGGGCTGGCATTCACGCAGGCTCCTCCCCACGCCCCAAGCCCTCAGGCTTGCCTGCCTAGCAACAGACCTGCACCAGCCAGCTCCCCAGCTCCAAGGCGAGGCACGCCCATCCAGCACAGCCTGACACACTTAGCATTCCTCTCGAGACTGACCCCAGGGCCCAAGGGGACGGCGCCTGGCAGACCTGGACATTCTATCCCGGGCCACTTAACCAAACAGATCAACAAACACCCAAACCCACTGCCATCGGCTGGATCCCAACCGGTGGAGACCCTCTCTGTAGGGTTTCCAAGCCTGTCAGTCTTTACGGGAGCACACCGCCTCATCCTTCTCCCTGGGAGGCCACTGGGGGGCGGGGGGGGGTTGAACCCCTGACCTTGCCTGGCAGTTGGCAGTTTACACAGGACATGTCATAGTGAGGGGGGCTTCAAAACGTTTGTGGGAGGGGATGGAATGAAAGATGCTGGGATGTTTCACTATCACTATGAAGCCATCTCGTACAACCCTCCCCCCAGCTCCCCAACCCCCGTGGGGCTCACAGAACCCCTAGGGAAGAAGATTCTACACAGGGGTGCAGCCTCACCGAACTCTCAATCATTGCCCTCAAGTCAATTCTGACCCATAGCGACCCTGTGGGACAGGCTAGAACTGCCCTGCGGGGTGCCGAGTCTGTGACTCCCCATGTGCCGAGTCTGTGACTCCTCACGGGAGTACAAAGTCTCCTCTTTCTCTCTCGGAGCGGCTGGCGGCTTCTGTCTGGTGACCTTGCGGGGAGCCGCCCAGTGCCGAGGGATTCCCAAAGGTGACTGCTACTTGGACCCCTGTTCTACCCACAGCATCCCCCAAGCCTCTGTCCAGACAAGAGCCAACTCCCCGGAGTTCATCAGAACGATAAAAATAGGACAGGAGGATTTGGAGAAGGCACATGGCATGCCCGAGCTGCACAGCTAGCAGGTGGCAGGGTGGGTGGGGAACCCTGGCAGCCTGGTCAGACCACACTCTTAGCACTGCATACTAGGCCAGCCAGAAGTCAGGCACTGAGTCTCAATGGGTCTGGGTGGGAGGTGGGGGGCGGGATCCTTGCCCTGAGGTCACCCACATGACAGAAGAAACCATCAGGGCTTAGCACCCACGGAAATGGCCATCGACAGCCAGGACCACCTGGCCTGGGCACCCTGAGCCACTTTCTCTGAAAACCCCTCTGAAGGCTCTCCGTACTCCCGGCCACCTCCGCTGGGTTCCAGAAGGGCTCAGCACAAGGACTGCTAGGGGTCCATCTGCTTCATGGCCAACCAACCACCCCAAACCCCACCCTTGAGTGCCCAAAGCCTACCTTGCTGATTTCTATTCTCAGACCCCCACACAGCACCAGGCCCATAGCGAGACCTCGTACGTGTCTGCTGTGTGAATGATGACATGACCTGCAGCCCTATCCAGACAGAGATCCCAGCCACGTCCTGGGGGACAGCACATTCATTCAATCGTTTCTCTCTCTGTCTGCCGGTCCTGCTGACAGTTCTGTCTGAAGCGTCCACAAGGTCTGTACTAGCTCCAACTCACTGACAGCCTCCTGATTGCTACTCTTTGTCCCTGGAGGCCAACTTGGCCCAACTACTACCCACCCGCAGACCCACTTGTCCTCTGCAGAGGCTCTGGCCTTTGGCCAGTGGGTTGGCCTGGTGGGAAGGGAGGGAGGAGAGAAAAGTCAGGACCTCAGTGGCTGCATTCCCCTCTCCGGGACCAGAGGCCTGCTCTCTCCTGGTTCCTGCAGGCCTGGGGTGGGGCTGGCACCCTGCTTCCCTTAGGAAGCCGCTGGAAGAGGGGAGAGTCGCCATCCCTTTCTGGTTTGCCCAGACCTCCCTCAAAGAGTTCCCTGAACTCTCCTTGAGTGCCCCATCTGCGTGAGCCGAGCCATCCCCTGCTGGATGAGCCCCTAACACTGATACCTAGCAAGGGACTCATGCTCTGCTCGCCCGTCAGTCCTGGGTGTGAGGTTGGATGGTCAGGACAGAGCTGGGGACTCCGGGTGCAATCCCTGTCTAGCCTGCTGACCATTAGACCAGGCTGACCGGTGGTTTCTCATGACCCGAGCCGGGTGTCGGCGTGCAGAGGCTGCGGGGAACCCTAAGTAGACTGGGAATGCTGAGTGTTACAGAAACTCTGAGAGATGAGGCTCGGTCCATCAGCCCACCCCTCAACCCCCTGAGCCAGGGGAGCTCCCAACAGTCTCTGGGGTCTGCAGCTGGGGGTGGGGGGCAGGACCGCTTACCCAGGCAGGAGCACTTGCATATCAGGAGACAGCCCTGGGGAGTGGAGGTGACCAAGCTCACAGCTGGACTGCTGGCCTGAGGATTGCCGAGCCCAGCCCCACCCTGGCTCTGCCCCCGCTCCTCCCTGAGGACTGACCTCACCTTACTCTACACACACACACACACACACACACACACCATTCCTCTTCCTCCCTCCTCCCACCTCACCTTACTCTACACACACACACACACACACACACACACACACACACACACACACACACACCATTCCTCTTCCTCCCTCCTCCCACCCCATCCTTTTTTTTTTTCTACCTACCCCTTGTCTGCAGAGAGGGAGCCACACGAACCAAGACAGAAAGCTTCCCTTGCAGAGAGAGACAGTCAGGGGGAGTTATTTGACTTTGTATTGGGGTGAACCTCCAGAGTTGCTTGGATTTCCAAGCTCCTGCGCCAAATCATCGGTTCCCTCAAGTGCCCGGGCTCCAACAACACCCCCCACTCCCCCACTGAGGACGTATCCTCTCCCTGACTGATCCTCAGCTTTCTTCTCTCCTCCCCACTGCAGGACCACAGTCCCGGTGGAAACCGCAACCCCTGGCTTCTCCCCTGCTGCCCACCCAGACCCCAGGCACTCTGAGCCAACTGCTGGGCCTCAGCTTCCTCATGGGTGATGTGTCCAGCCAGCGCCAAGGGCCGAAAGATAAGAAACCCGTTTGGATCCTTTCCTGTTAATGCTGATACTGGAGCCCACAGTGGGTGGCACAAAACCACCTGGCGGCTGGTGGAAAGGCTGGGGGCTTAGGGGGCATGTGCCTACCCTCGGGAGCCCAGGAAGAAAGATGAGCTAACGAAAACCCAATGGAGCAGAGATTCTCAGTACTCCGATGCTCATGGGGTGTCACCATGCTTCAGGGTCAATTGGAAGGCAACTAGTGAAGGTCAGTACTCAAGCGCTACAGATTTAGAACTAGGCCAGCAGTGGCCTGCCCAGACCCCCAGGTGGGTCTTTGGAATGCCCTCTCCTGCCGCCACTCCAATGCTCTCCTCTGGTCCTGGAGCAGATGCATCCAGAGAGGTAAAGGGAGGGACAGAGAGGGGGGAGAGGCAGGGCCAGGGAGAGTGCTTCCTTCTTGAGGGACATTCCAGGAGCTCAAACCCAGCCCAAGTGGCCGCTGGCGCCTGAGAGCAGCTGGAAGCACCAGAGGGAGTTGATTCCAGCAGGCAACACGCCTCCTTCAACCCAGCTTGCCACCCGCTCTCTGAGGTTCATGCTCTGCCTCCTGGAACGGCCCTGGGACTGGAGACAAGGAAATAGACATGTGGGTAGGGGCAGAAGAGGAAGAAACCCCAGAACCCCAGATCCAGGGGCTCGTGTTCCAATTCCAGACTTTCCAGCTTGAGCCACACGCCCCTCACTCTGCATCCCTGTAACACATCGCTCCTACCATGACCGGCACACCCAGCTACGTGGAAATACACACACTCAGAGCCTAGCACAAGGCCGGCACATAGGTGCTTAATACATCTGCCCATGAACAGCACTCTCCAAAAATACATGCCCATAGGACACCCCTCACCACAGACTGCAGAGACGGGAGAATCCCAAGAGAAGCTATTTCTAGACCCCTGTCTTCCTTTGTGTCCAATCTGTCCCCACCTAGTCACACAGCAAGCAGCACCTGCCTTGAAAGCTCCCTGTGTCCTTTTCTTTGGGAAAGAAGTTCCCGTCACTGCTCCTGCTCTGTCTCCTCGATACTGACTTCTGTCTGTCCGTACAGCTGCAGGCTTTCGCCTTCCCCTCCTTCTTGGAAGGGAGCTCCTGCTGCTAGGTACGTCCCTGTTTAGAGGTATGCCATGTCCCTGTCTCCGGCACGGCAGCAAGAAAGGAGGCTGTTTGGGGTCTGGCATAGGCAGACACCGGCCTCCTTCCACTTGATCTCTGCTTCGGTCAAAGGGGGTTCCCAGCACACCCCTCTGGTTGACCTCACTCCCTACGCCACATCTTCCTGCTTGTTCAGCCTCTAGACCCCTCCTTGCTTTGCACTCCTGAACTACTGGCTTTGCAGTTTCTACACTGCATGCTGTCCCCCTCCCACCTCGAGGCCTTGGCGCATGCCCTTTTCCTCTCACCTTTCCGCGTGCACCAGGCCAGTCAGCGTCCACTCAGCCTCATACCTTATTCTTCAAGCTCAATTAGGTTTTTTGTTTTGTTTCTGTTTTATTGCTGCATGGGCTCCATGAGAGCCTGCACCATATTCCGTGTCACTTTTCACTGCGCCCTCAGGGGCTGGTACAGTGCCTGGCACAGAGTGGGCACAGAGTGGGCACACCAAATATCTACTGACTCAATGCACCGGGGGAATGCATGAATGGCAGGAGGTCTTGGACAGCGCCTTCCTTCCCCTCTCTGCAGGACCGTGCCTCTGATCATCCCCTCCCCCTCACATTTCTTCTGAATTTCCCATCAGAGCAGGGCAATCAGGCTGAGCAGTGGAGGGTCAGGAAAGAATGTGCCTTTGGCCTGACCCAAGAGGTGGAGCCTGAGTCAGGAAATGGAGAGCTGGCTGGCTGCCTGCAGCTTGCTCCCTGCCCCATGCCCACTCCCTGGCCACTGACAGCAATTCTGCCTCCCACACTGGAATCCCAGGGCATGGTGCCTGGGGGCTGGAGTTGGGCTTTCAAATGGCCACTTGACCAGGAGACCACTAATTCCAGCCTCAGCTCTGTGGTCTGCTGGTGCGCCCAGGAGCAGATGCCCTCTCAGCGTGAACCACGGAGCCCACTGCTCTCTCCCCCCTCCCTGTGATGATGCTGTGTGGGACACAGGTGATTCCTAAGGACCTTCCCCCTCCATAACTCTGACTCAGGGACCAATGGAGGGGCCAGCTCAGGACCTCGAAGGCTAGGGCTCCTTTATGGGGCACGCTGGGCATGGCTCAGTTCTTTCTCCCCAGGAGAAGTACAACCACCAGGCCCTCTTAGCCCGTGGGATCGCCCATCCCTCAGACCTTCCCGATGGAGGGCTTGAGGCCCGTGTATGTTACCTAGCTCCGGGGAGGGATGGGACCTGGATGCCAAACCTAGTATCTGAAAGCCAAACGCTGGTTCGGGGTCCAGCTTGTCCCAGGCCCCCATCCAGGCTGCACCCCCTGTTGGGGATCTGCAGTGTCTAGTTAAAGGGCAAGTCCTCTCTTGGGGTACGAGGTTGGGGAGCCAGGAGCCACAGCCAGTTTCCCAGCATGTGCAATGTTCACCCCATGCAGAGGCCCAGTGCCAGGGCGGCCTTGTTCTGCAGCCCTGGCTGGCTGGAAGGGGCAAAGCCTTCTGGGATGCCCCAGCCATCAAATCTGGTGGCGGCTGACTCACAGGGGCACACACCAGGCCCACTTTGGGGTCGACAGTCATTTGCAAAAGCAAGTGAGAACTGAGCCCCAGAGAGCCACTTGATAGGTTGGATTTAAGGAAACCAGGGCAAACGGAACCACAGCTGGGACATCAGAAAATCAATCCCGTCCAGCTCCTGGTCCAAATCCATCCGACGGAACCCGACCTGGGGCCCAGGGCTCCTGGGGGAGGTGGCAACACCCACACCCAGAACCACCACAGGTGGCCTGGATGGCTGCCCTTACAGCAGCCGCTGTTCGAATCCTTGTTTGAATTCCGAGTCAGCCGCCTGGCCCAACGATGCCCCTGCTCTGTTTGCCCAATGGACGAGACAGGGACCCAGGGGAAAACAGGGCTAAGCTGAGGCACACTGACATGTGAAACCTCTGAAGCTCCCGGCCAGATGATGCACCTGTTGTTGACAATAATCCACAAAGACCGCTCCCGGTCCCGACTTGTAGCACCCTGATGGAGAGCACCTGAAGCCTGCAGCCCAGTGCTGACCCGCTGCACCGCCAACGCTCCTGAGGTGGAGAAGCGCAGAGCCCACTGCCAGCTAGCCACCTCTGATTCACGACCCCTGGGTGCAGGGTTTCTTTTCTGGGAGCAGACAGCCTCCTTTTCCTCCCAAGGAGCAGCTGGTGGGTTTGAACCACCAACCTCACAGTTGGCAGCCCAACACATATCCCAGAGCTCCACCAAGGGATTTCCCGGAAATTCCCAAAGGTGCTTAAGATTCTGGCAAAGCAAACTCTGTTCCTTCTGGGGTGATCAGAGATCAGATAGGGGCTTTAAGAGACCCAATTGTAGCTCTGAGGCAGTGGCCTCTCAAATGGGCGCAATTCTTATCCGGACACATAGCGGGGCCTAGAGACATTTCTGACCGTCGTGACTTGGGGGTCGACCAGCCCCACGTGGCCAGAGGCCAGGAGTGTTGCAGAATCCTGCTCTGGAATGAGCACATGCCTCTGCCTCTGTGTGTTCGTCCTGGGCCCCTCCCTGCAGGAATCTGTCACATGCTGTCACAACAGCCACTGGGGAGGGGCTTTTCACCCAGCAGGTGACATTGCCCTAGTGTCCGGGCACTCGTTGTGCCTGACTACATGTCCCCACCCAGGACTCATGTGGAGTCCAAGATCTTGATCTAGGGGTGGGAAGAAGGAAACAATGTGCTAGTCACTGGACTCTGGGTCAGACGAGAGCTGCCCTCTGGCCGGCCAGAACGAGCACCACGGGAAAAGCCGCCCCCAGGCCCAGAGGGCAGGAAGCTGCCACACACTTACCTTCACACCGCGCAGGCACCCCCTGCCCCTCATCCTCCTCTGGGGAAGATGGGAAGGGGGTGAGAGGGAGGAGAGGCAGGCCAGAGAGGCAGGTGATAGAGGCGGAGGAGGGGCACAAAGGAGAGAGAGAGAGTGGTTAGCAGGGATGGTGTCTTGAGAGAGACTTTGCAGAGAAAAGGGGGTGGCCCAGCTGGGGGAGGTGAAGGCGGAGCTGGCCTGTCCCTGGAGGAGCCCCAGGTGGGGGAGGAAGTGTCACCCACACAGGGCTCCCCAGGTCCAGGACCCCGGAGGGACCAGGTGGCACAATGGAAGGAGACCTGCTCACACTTGAGTAAGGCAAGTCCCACCCTTGGGCCACCCAAGGCTTGCGTGGACCGTGTCTCTGGCAGGCGTGTGCCAGCCTAGTGAGAGGCAGGCTCCCAGCCCCCTCCGTAGCTGTGACTCAAGTTTTTCCTCGGCCATGCAGACACCTCCCATGTGAGAGGCCATGCCCAGGCCATGTCTGGTGGGTCCCAGGCATGCCATTTTCCCTCCTACCTTGCTGGATCAGTCTCCTGGGGACTAAGAGAAAGAGGTAGGGTTGGCTCCCAGGGCCCTGGCCCAGCTCGAAAACCAGTCTAGGGAAATCCCTAGACTTGGCCTGCTCAAGTGGTCACTAAGGGTCATGGCCGCCACTCTCTCCTTCCCCATGGAAACAGGACAACTGGGGAAGTCGGGGTTATGAGCTTGGGCCCAGGGAGAGCCTTCTCCACAGCAGGGCCCCCCACCCCTCCTGTCTTCCACTTTAATCAAGACAGAGTGTCAGGACAGAGCTGGGCAGTGGCTCAGACAGGTGGTCTCTTTCTTTCCTGCCCCAGGCCCCAAACTCTTGGGCGCCCTCCTCCAGTGCAGAGCAAGCACTGCCCAGTGTCCGGGGTGTGGAAGAAGGGGCCACTGATCAAGGTCAGGGGAGGGGGAGGGAGAGGAGTCCCGAGTGATGCAGACCGAGGATGAGGGCCCCAGCTGCTGGGGAGTCACGGGTTTCTCTGGCAGCAGCGTTTTGTGCGCCACTGAAGGCAGGACAGATGAGCTTGAGGACAGATGGCTGCTGGGCCGCTGGCATCTTAAGGATCCTCAGCGCAGAGCCAGCTGGGCTGGAAGTGGGCCCCCGGGCTCAGAGTAACCGGCTGTATTTCTCCAGCAGGGTACATGTATGGAGGCATGTAGTATCCATGCACGCTGGAGATGGGGAGCCAGGCTTCTGGCAGAGAGCTGACGATAGCAAGACTAGGTCTTCAAGTACCCAAATCAGAAGAAGCTGAAAGTCGAATGAACCACCCCCCACTTCTTCGGAATCTGTGGCCCCAGGTCCCTATGCAGAGACCACCCCCCCACCCGCTTCCCACCAGCGTCTCCAGATCACTCACCACCTGTGGGGTGCAGCAGGATGTCCGCAGGGTTGTGGGGTTTCAGGCCCAGAGCAGACAAAGGTGTCTTGGCCAGCCCGGGCGGGGAGCGCACTGAATCAGGAAGAAGAGGGAGGCAAGACACAGGGAATGAGTGAGAATGAGTGAGTCGGGGTGGGGGTGGTATGTGAGGAGAGGTGCGGGCAGGAAGGCAGGGAACTCCCTAACTGTAGGTAGGTGTGGTGGTTACATAATCTCCTGTCAACTTGCGAAGGGGTGGGATCTAGCCAGTCATTCAGGTCACAGCCAATGAGGGCAATGTGTGGGCAAGTGAGTCTAAAGAAGAATTTACAGACTGTTATCAGACATATGGGCTAATAAGACTTATGGACTTGATCTGGGCAGGGCTGGGGTGTTTTCTTAATATACAATCACTCTTGTATATAAAGCTCTTTCTTTTACACATGAGTGTCTGAATTTGCTTTTCTAGTCAATCCGGACTAATACAGTAGGCTTTGGCAAGGAGTCGAAGAACCCAGCTGCCGGCCCCCTACTCCCAACCCATGGGGGCTTCCAAATTTTGTTCCAGGAAGCCTTGCCCCTCTCCATGTCTATCTCCCTTCCTAGGGTTTAAACGACAAAGGCCAGGAGCTTAATATCATCTTTTTCTTCTCTTTTCCCCTGACCCAGCCTCCACCCCCAGAGTATTTCTAATAGTGGGTTTGGATGGGCTTAGAGGGGAACCAAAGACAATGGGGTATCAAGATGACCCTTGCTATGTCAAAGCCGGGAGGGGCAGTCATAGATTGAAACGAGGCCGACCCCGAGACCCCAGGTCAGCTCTCAGCCCAGGGTCTGTGGCTCCCAGCCAAGGGTGTCGCTTGCACACCCCAGAAAGAGAAACTGCTCTACCCCTCGGTGTTGGGGGAGAAGAAGCCTGCTCCCGTGCCTGGATGCAGGCACCAAATTCCTCCCAAGCCCTCCTCTGCGTGAGGAGAGTCACGTAACACACAAGGTCAAAGAAGGGCTTTCTCTGGCTTCTTCCCACAGGCCAGGTATGCAGCCAGACCCGGAGCAGATCTGCTGGTGGCGGTTTTATCCAGTCACGAGATTCCTCCGTGGTGGTTGCCACGGCTCTGGACACACCTCGGAGGAGTGGTGAAAAGTGAGCTCTGTGTCCTCTGTCAGGAACATCAAGAACAGACAAAGACTGCGGGCCCTGAGGACATCAGCCAGGGTCCCACACTGGTCTGGCCACACACCAACAGACTGGGCGTGGCTCACAGACCCAAGACCTGGCCAACAGCTCCAAGCTCCCCTCCGGCCCCTTCTCCTTCCCCCAAGAGACACTGAGCCCTACAGGAAACACGATTCCATCATGAAGTGCCATAACTGTTTATGCATGTGCACCAGTGTGGACGTATGACTGTGGGAACCGTGAGATGTCTCAGGGGTCCAGCTCTGCAGCCCACTCAATAGTCCACCCTCATTTCGTTTTGAGATTCCCAGTGGATGAACACAGCCCAGCTGACAAATACAGATGCGCAGGCCTCGCCAGGTGTGGGGGTGAAGTCTGGTCTGTGTTTCTCGGACTCCTCTCTCTCTCTCTCTCTCTCTCTCTCTCTCTCTCTCGCGCGCGCGCGCATGCACGCGCGCACACACACACTCCATTTTCAACAATCCCCTATTCTCTAATACCTAACATAATGCCCCACCCCCCACTTACCTCCCCACCCAGCAGTTTGTCTTACCATGGGGACTTGTATACCACTGCCATGCTGGAAGCTATGGCATCAGTATTTTGGATACTAGTAGGGTTATCCTCAGTGCACAGACGGCAGCCGAGCTTCCAGACTAAATACAGACTAAGAAGAAAAAGGCCTGGTGATCTCCCCCAGATAATTAGCCAACGAGAACGCTGTGGATGCAGGATAATGTGCGGTAGTGTGCTGCACAGGAGAGGGCACGGACTTAGCAACACGGCGTCCTGTTGCACGTGGGGTCGCCGGGAGCACCAGCTGGCTGGACAGCACGTCACGGCCAGTCACACGAAGTCTTGCTCACAGACACTTAGTAAGTGCTTGTTAACATTTGACAGACAGATGGCTTTAGTTCATTATCAAAGAATGAGCCCGGTCTCTGACACTGCTGTTCATGGAGTGATCACAAAACATCTGTTTGATGTACACTGGTGCAGATAGGAGCTGAAGGCACAGGGAATCCAGGGCGGATGACACCTTCAGGACCAGGGGTGTGAGTGGCGATACTGGGAGGGTAGAGGGTGAGTAGGTTGGAAAGAGGGAACTGATTACAAGGATCTACATGTGACCTCCTCCCTGGGGGACGGACAACAGAAAAGGGGGTGAAGGGAGATGTGGGACAAGGCAAGTTATGACAAAATAACAATTTATAAATTGTCAAGGGCTCGTGAGGGAGGGGGGAGCGGGGAAGGAGGAGAAAAAATGAGGAGCTGATGCAAAGGGCTTATGTGGAGAGCAAAGGCTTTGAAATTGATGAGGGCAAAGAATGTACAGATGTGTTTTATACAATTGATCTATGTATGGATTGTGATCAGAGTTGTATGAGTCCCTACTAAAATGTTTAAAAAAAACAAACATCTGTTTGCCCTACAGGTGGACTCACAAGAGGAGGAGGGAACCAGAGGATGGAGGTGCTTGGGGCCTCCTGTACAACTCTCTTGGGGTTTTTCTCTTCCAGCTCCCTAATTCCTCCTTTCCCACAGGGCCCCTCTCCAGAGGCAGATGGGTGGGTGGGACTGAAGCCAGGCCAGCCTTTTGCTTCCTGAGAGAGAAATTCTCTACACTCCTCTGTCCGCTCTCCTCTCCCCACTACGTGCAGTTATGAAAGCTCCGATTAGCTCATTCTGCCCCGGAGGCCCCATGCCTGGCCAAAGGGAAGGGAGACAAATGGAAACAGGCAGATGTGGCAAGAGCTAACTCAAGCTCAGCCGGAGGGTTTCCATCCCCACACTGTGATGCCCACGATGCTGGCCGTTTGGACGCAGTAGCAAATGGGAGCAGGCAGGAAGGAAGGGCTCAGATTGGAGAGGGATTCTGGGGGGTCTTATGCATGAGAGAGCTGTCTCTGAAATGTGGTGTGTGCATACAAGAGGGGACTTCACGACATATGCGAGGAAACCCCATTAGCTTTTCACTGCATTTTCCATGACACTCCCCCATATAATGGGATACTATGTAAAGGTGTTCCCAGATCATCTTGCAAGGTGGGTGAACCTGGAGGGGGCACAGATGCTGAGCAAAATAAATCACTCACAAAGGCCAAATGGTGCACGATCCCTCTTCTACGAAATAACAAAAATCAGATGCACGCACAGATACCAGTGCTCCTTGGTGGTGGTTGGCAGTGAGAGGAGGAAGAGGGGAAGTCAGTTTCTAGATAATCTTCGCTTTGGGGCATATTTATGGTGACAGGAACGGGAGCACCAAATATGGTGATGTTTCCACAGCCTGGCTGCTATTCTTGATGCCACTGATTGTCCATGCGAACATGGATGAAATAGGGCTGTGTTACACCTAACACAACCGACACCACATATAGATAGAGAAGCTGCAGATGTAGCTGCTACTTAGGCAGAACCAATCATGTCACTAGGTTAGTTTTCTTGGTTTGAAGATTTAAGGTGATGGTTTCACGGGTCAATTGAGCCAATGGACATCACATAGTGCGTGAGACAGTAGCTGGACATTTCAGCTTGGTGACTTGTCTCTGCCTTTGAGCAGAAACCAAAGACGCAAACCATAGTCGCTATTCATCTGGAACCAAAGAATGAAGAAAGTCCAAGAATCAGAGAAGAAACAAAATACAGCACTCATGGATTACATGGTCTCCGCTACTTGGGACGAGAAGACCTAGACGGTGCCCAGATACCATTATCCCCCAGACTGAGCCGTCACAATAATGAATCCTGATAGAACAGGGAAACATGTAGAACGTGACTTCAAATTCTCCGGGAACCCAGATCGACAGGTCTGCCTTGAATGACTCTTTAAATTTTGAACACAAATGATCCTCTACAGTCACCCGTGAACTAAGTGGCTCAGAAAGTTAAAACAAAAACACCCTTAAGCACAGTGCTTTTAAAAAAGCCTCCCTGTGATGCCACTCAACAACCTCTCTTCCAGACACAGATAAGGAGTTCAGGCGGATGGGACAGTGAGATGAAATTAATGAAAGCAGACCAACTAAAGGGTGCCCTCGGGGCGTAATGGGGTATGCCTTGGGCTGCTAACCACAAAGTCCATAGTTCAGATCTATCAGCCGACCCAAAGGAGAAAAGGGAGACTGTCTACCCCCACAAAAGATTCACAGTCTTGGAAACCCAGGAGCAGTCCTAGCCTGCTTGATAGTGCCCCTATTGAGTTGAATCAACTTGAAAACAACCAAACTCTCTGCTATCAAGTGGATGCCAACTCAAAGCAACCCTCTAGAACAGGGAAGACTCACCCCCGGGGATTTCTAGGGCTGTTAGCTCTTTACAGCCTCAGCAGGAGAAAGCCCCATCTTTCTCCCTCGGAGCGGCTGGTCATTTCAAACTGCTGGCCTTTCAGATTGCAGCCCAAACAATAACCACTACGCCACCAGGGCTCCTTGAGTTGACCTGAAGGCAGTGCATTTTGAGACCCACTAGCAAGGAAATGACGACACCGTTGACACCGATGAAAGACTGTACCCAACACTGCTGAGCATTACGTGTAGGAAATGTTGATTGGGAAACTCTTTGCTGTGTCTACATTCATCAAAAATACAGTTTAATTTTTTTAAGCTACATCTTTAACCTGCTCTAGGCTCGCACCGTCCAATCTGGGAGCCACATATGGCTACTGAGCACTTACGTTGTGACTCATCTGCTTTGAGATGTACTCCAGTGGAAATGCCAAGCCCAGTTTCCAAGATAGAAATTACAGGTATGCATCTATCCAGGAGCATACTATTAACAAGAATGAACATCTTTTCCCTTAACATCTTTTTTTCAAAGCATGGAAACCATCTCAACATTTGTATGTTATCTGCTCATTGAAATGATTTTATTTTGGGTGCTTACAATTAAGTAAGGTAGACTATTGCAATTGATTTCATCGTTACTTTTGCATGTTTTACTGTGGCTGCTAGGAAATGTCCAGTGACGGACGTGGCCCGTGCTCCACCGCCACTGGGCAGCACTGCGGGAACCCTTATTCCGTCAATAGAATACTATTCCAAGATAGTCGCCAACACACCCTTCGCTGGCACGCTGCGATCACGTGCCTCCCCTCGGGCGGATAGCAGGGCGACTGCAGCTGTGGATGCATGGTCACAGCCACGGGAGAGGGCGCTGGCCTGATCCCATGAAAGAGCACACGTTGGAGGGATGAAGGGGGAAGTAAGATGTGCCCTAGGGATGGGAAGAAGCCAATTCAGACCCGGCCTGACTCAGCTGGCATGCTCCCTCCGCTCCCACATCTGGTCCCTTCCACAGCTGAGGTTGGGGTCAGGGTTGGCGGTGATGGAAGGAGAAAGGTTTAGCAGGGAGCTCTTACCTCCACTGGGCGGAGGGCTGGTTGGAGACATAACCTCCATTTCCTCAAAGGCTTCCTTGTAGCTGTGCAGGTGGGGCTGTGGAGGAAGCACACAGGGTAGGAAAAATGGGGGATCCACTGTGGCCAGGGCCCTGAGGAGGATGGACTTCCCCTGCGGATGGCCTGGGAAACAAGGCCAGTGGAGATTAAGTGAGATCTGAGCCATTCATAGCCCCGACAACTCCCTGTCATTTGAGAGGGTGAGAGAGCGGTTGCTTCCAAGGCCATTGTCAAGGGTGGGTGAAATTAGGGAGCACCTAACTTGGAAACATCACAGCAAGGCAGCAGACAAAGAGAAAGGGCTAGGGTCTTCTCAGAAGACCGGAGGGGAAATAAAAATATATCCCACAAGCCATTCTAGCTAGAATGGCTCTCTGACCTGTCTTCAATAAAGCAGCTAGACTTTCTCTCTCCAAATGTGCTCCATCGGCTACCAACATCCGACTCATCCAGGGGCCACATTGAAAAGCAAAGTTCTAGACCCATTCCAGATTTCCTCTCTGGAGTAGGCTTGGAAATCTACATGACATCCTAGGCGATCTGGTTTGATGTTCGGGGCTGTGGTCAGCCCCCTAGCACCCAAGACGCCTGGCGGCACAACAGGGAACCAGGAACTACAAAGTCAACCACTTGAACTCTCCAATGGCTTCTCAAGCTAAAAGCCTCCCTTAGAGAGTACAGGCCGGGGACAGCCCATGGGGCCGTTCTACTCTGCTGACATAGGGTCAGGCTGGCACACACACGTGTCCTACCTGGGATCTTTAACTACCCTCCCCAGGAGGTCTCCTTCAGGGTCAGGAACGGACTTCAATCTCAGGGCTAATAGGGAAGTGTCAAGAGTTGGAGGCATCAAAGATCGTGGTGTGTGAGGTTAAGGGGAACAGGGTCCAGATTACGCATGCCTGCAAAGAGGGCTGCGCTGTGGGTGAGCTCGCAAGGAGGACCGGCTACTATGGAGTTACTGATGGGTCAGCCCCACCAAGAGCCTCTTCAGGTGCCTAGAGCTCCAAGGGGCGGGGGGGGGGGGGGACTCCATTTCCCTCTGACCTGTGACCCGGGAGCATCCAGGGACTCACCTCTTTGGGACGCCCTCCAGGATTGAGAGCAATGGTAAGAGCCAGCTCCGGGGAGACGCACTGAACGGGGGAGCGGACCCCGGCACTCCGGGGGGATGTAGGTTCTGGAGATTGGTTCTCATACTGTTCATCGCTGGCCGCCCGCCTCCGGAGAGGGGCCGGGGGCTCTGCAGGAGGCTTCTCCCGAGCCTGCACCCCTGGGAGAATGGCAGAGTTTATGGCTCATCAGTACAGCATCAAGCAAAATAAACCACCAAGCCTAGTCCCCTCCCGCTCTTGCCCCTCCCCCCAACACTGCCCTCTTCCCAGAAGGTAGTCATCCCAGTTCAAAGGGGAGCTAGAACCAGGCCTGTCTTGCCTCAGCACCCCTCACCCCACCCCCATCTTCTCTTGGGCCCAACCTGGGCTCTTTCTGCAGGATAGGGGCTCTGCTCAGACTGGGCTCAGCCTTCCTCACTCCACATTGCCTTGGGGCCAAGGGCAAACGGACTGATACAAGAACCAGATGTCACCTCCATCCAACCCTGGAGGCAGAGGCCAGGGCTTCCAGGCGAGGGAGGGGAAGGTGGAGGGAGGGAGAGACTGTTTCCAAGGCAACTGCATCAACCAACAGGCAACATTAAGCCCCAGGGGAAAGAGCTGAGAATGAGTCATCTTTGCAAATGGTGCTCCCAGAGAGAAGGCCAGGAAGAAGAGACGGATGTGGTGGAGTCCCCAGCCCGAACCGGGTCCTGTGACTGCTGGCCTTCGGGGTTCCTCCGTCTGCATCCAGTACTGCTTGGAGACCTCTTCTATCCTCCCTTAAACTGCCCCCTCCCTTACACCTACCCCATTTCTGGGCCCAATGATGGCGGAGCCTCCCACCCAGCCTCTCCCTGCACCAGGGCAGGAAGGAAGCCCTAGAGTCATGAGCACAGCCGTCCCCACCCACGGGCCTGAGGACGCTGCTGGCCTCACCAGCCTGCCTTCCCACTCCCTCTTCTAACAGCTGGGGAAGGCAGGGCATCCATTGCCTCATGCAGCTGGCTCCCAGAATCCTAGAAAACAGACTTCCTAGGTCCCGGAGGCCAGGGCTTCACTGGGGTCCAGCAGGAAGGCTGGACTCCTGATGGCGACTACCTTCCCGGAGGAGAATCTCAGCCCTGTCAGGAGGTGTCCCGGGTCACAGGGGATTGGGGCTCTGGCCAAACCAGCCTCATGCCATCACCTCGGGGGTGGGGGGGGCACTTCCCACCGTGTTCATGTACCCACACACACATGCTCACTGCTGGTCCCCAAGATTTTGTCCGAGAGACTGATGGAAGTACTTTCTAGCATCCCAAGTAGCCCCGCCTCCACCACCACCACTCCACTGACAGCCACAAAATATACCAGGAGAAGTATAAGCTGGGAGCTTCCTTCTGACTTGTCATGAGCAAGCTGCCTGCTGCCAAGAGCTGGGATGGGTAGGCGGGTAGGCAAGCGCGCACGCACGCGCACACACACACCACAGTCGTTCTGAGACACGCCCTCACACTCATCCATAACTAGGCTTCTGGGTGCCCTGATGACACATGGCCTCTGGACAGAAGGTCCTGGGATGAGGCCCTGAGCCTGTTCCGACTCAGTGGCAGCCGAGAAGAACAGGTGCACTAGAGGCGAGTGCCAGGCTCTGCTCCCACTCTGATGCCCACAACCTGCTTTCCCGGAAGCACCACGCCAGCCTTGAGGGCCGTGCTCCTCAGGCGAGGAAAGCAGAGGCTGCGGCAGCCCTGCCCAGAGGAAAGGTGGGCTGAGCGTGTGCTGAACTGCTCCATCAGGCTTTCCTGGCCTCTAGTGCAGAGACCCTGCCCTCGGCCACATGTTCCCCACCCGCAGGCCTCCCGGGAAGCCTGGGTCCGGAGCTAACTCGGGTTCCATCCCTGGCACCAAACATGAAAGGGAAGCAGACAGACGCGGTCATTGATTTTCTAATAATAACCCTGGCAAAGAAGGCCCATTTAGGAAGGGCTCGTGGGGTTTGGAACGGAGTCGAGCTCCAAGGTTAAAAGAAACGCATTCGAGCTGGTATCTGCTGGTGGCTCCCCCCCACTCTCTGGCAGCCTCTTTCTGGAAGATTCCTCGGCCCTTTTAAGAGGTGGCTCCGGTTCCCCGTGGAGAGGTTCAGTGTTTGCCTTTAAAAAATGGGCCTGTCTCAATCCGAAACAAGACAATCTCCCAGATGGACCAAGAACATTGTCCCTGCTCTGCCTGGGCATGGGCTGTAGTATGGGGTGGGGCTGGCCCAGCAGGAGGGCTCCCCAAATGTGGAGGAATGTGGAGGGCATGAGGCTTGGCAAAGAGGCCATCTAAGAACCTCCCCATCTCAACCCCGTCTGCCTTGCTCTTGGGAGGCAGGGGCACGGACAGGACCTCCCAAGACCAAAGGTGTTGCAGGACAGAGCTTCCCTCTGCAGAACAGGGATGCCCTCGCATTCCATTCCCACGTGGTCAGCCCCTGCCCCACACAACCACCACCACCCCCCAACCCGGGGACCCGGCAGTGACAGACATCTCACACTCTTTGGACACAGTGTCTCACTGTTGTCCCCCTCTTGGCAATCCCAGATTGGCCCTGAGTGACTGGCAAGCCGTGTGCCCGCTCCCTTTCCTTTCGTGGTAGGAGGGGAGGGGAGGCTGGGCAGGGCGGAGGGGAGAGAAGGGCCCCATTGTTCCACAGCCAAGCTGGGACGTCTGGACGCAAGTGGACAGCCAGTGGTAGAAAGAGAACAGCCCTCCCTCATGTCCCAGAGTCAGGCTGTAAGAATAGAAAGCACCCCCACTCGAGACACACACGCACGTGAGCGTGCACACACGTGCGCACACACGCACAAAGCATGCATGCACGCACACGCACACACATCCTCCAGCTCTTCCTCCATCCTGGACACCAGGCCTTTCTCAGTCTCCCAGCCTCTGCTTGCTCAGGGCCTCAGTCTCTGTGTGCTCCCTCCTGGCACGCAGACACACACATGCACGCACAGGCAAGCATGCTCCCATAAGCAAGTGAACACACACTACCCTGGCCCCCCACACACGGCAGGAGGACTGGGATGACAGCGCTACGTACAGCCCCCAAGTCCTCCTCAGGCCACCCTGGAAGTGGAGCAGCCCAGTGGCCTGAGGGTGCAAATGAAGAGGGCAGGGCAGCAGCCTGCCATTCCGACTCGACTCGGGAGTAACGCGCCACACGGTCTTCAAAGCAACAACACACCACGTTGCAAGATCCCATGCGATCCTCCTGGGACCATTTCAGAGCCTCTCTGAGGCTGGGCTGGTGCTTCTGCTCAAGGACCTACTTGCAGGCCCCAGACCTTTCCCAGGGGTCCCCACGCTGCTCCCCAGGATGATGCTGTGCTCAGGAACAAGCTTACTCCCACCATGTGGCCCACTCCCCCCGCACCACGGACCCCGCTCTTCTTTCTCCTGCCAGACTTCCGAGTTCCACAAGACCAGGTTCCTCAGCTCCAGGCGGCAGAGCAGGGTGTCCGGCTGCATGCCTGGGCTCTGGAAGCCAGGGGGTCCAGGAGGCCACCTGCTGGGCCAGGGCACCAGAAAGCCACACCACAACCACACTAGCAGCCCCAGGGCAAGCCATGCCAGCTCCCCTCAGGGCAGGTCTAACCGCCCAGATCCTGTGCCCACCCCTAAGCTCTCCTGAACACTGCACTCCCCACCACTGGGCCAAGATGGGGCATGGGGGAGGGCAGGAGGAAGGGGACAGTCTGCTAGAGAAGTCTCCAGATTGGCCATGGACCGAGGGGAGCAACCAGGGGAAGTCCTAGACCTTGTTCCTGGGAACCGACAGCCACACCACCCTCCAAGGCCTAACCTGGAACTGCTCGAGGTCATGGCCTGGGGCAACCAGGGGCGCCAGGGCCTTCCTCCCCTTGACCACCATACTTGGAGAAGCAGCGGAAGGGCCGGGTGCTGTCCCCTTTGGGTGGGGAAAGCCTGTGGGCCCGTTTGTCCAAGAGAAGAAAGCCAGAGCCAGTAGTCTACAGCAGTGGTTCTCCACCTTCCTCAAGCCCTGACCTTTCATATAGCTCCTCATGCTGTGTTGACCCCAAGCATAAAATTATTTTCCTTGCTACTTCATAAATGTAATTTTGCTACTGTCATGAACCGGGGAACCCCTGTGAAAGGTTTGTTTGACCCCCCAAAGGGGTTGCAACCCACAGGTTGAGCACCAGACCCACAGGTTGAGAGCCACTGGTCTATAGCATCTTCAAATGTAGTCACCTGACCCCTGAGGGGGGGTGTGTGTCATAGCCACCTGGCCACTAAGAAAGACAGGACTTCCCAGGCCTCCATTTCTCAAACTGGGAAGCTGAAGTCTGAGATCTGCCAAGGTCACGGAGGTGGTCACTGGCAGAGCCAGGCCACAACCACCTGGCATTCTGACTCTTGGCCACAGGCTCTCAGATCAGATATTCGGGAAGGGGTGGTGGCAGGCAGTGGGTGGTGCTCTATTCAAGAGGGGACAGGTTAGGAGGTGCTGGGGCATTGCTCTGGGCCTGTCCCTAGTGGCCCATGCACACCACAGCGAGGCCATTAGGCCACAACTGCCAGAGTGTGAGGTCGGCCCGAGCTTGGGTCAGGGGGCAAGGGGCCTCCTCCTCGCAAAAGTCCCCATCTCCATGGGGAGCACTCCCCAGAGGGAGTCTAGAGACTCCAGACTCCATTCCCAATAGGCAAGGCCAAGGCTGGAAGCATCATACCTGGGTCCATGCAAAAGTGGGAGCACTGCTCATGCAGGGAGGATGGCAAAGGTGTGGGTGGAGAGAGGGCAGAGTGGGCATAGAAGGAGAAGAGGAGGCAGTGAGGAAAGGTGGAGAGGAGAGGGACTAAGAAAAAGGGAGAGGGGGGAAAGTGAAGGGAAACTGAGCCAGAAGGATGGGAATGGGTGAGAGACAAGGAGCAAGAAGAAGCTCAGTGAGAGATGGGAAGAAATAGCCCGGGGGGGGGGGAGAGAGAGAGAGAGAGAGAGAGAGAGAGAGAGAGAGAGAGAGAGAGAGAGAGAGAGAGAGAGAGAGAAGAAAAGAAGAAGAAGAAGAAGAAGAAGAAGAAGAAGAAGAAGAAGAAGAAGAAGAAGAAGAAGAAAAGAGAGAGGAGAGAGGAAGGAGGGAGGGAAGGAGGGAGGGAGGGAAGAGAAGAAAAAAGAAGAGGGGAGGAGAGGAGAGGAGAGGAGAGAGGGGAGGGGAGGGGAGGGGAGGGGAGGGGAGGGGAGGGGAGGGGAGGGGAGAGGAGAGGAGAGGAGAGGAGAGGAGAGGAGAGGAGAGGAGAGGAGAGGAGAGAAACTCACTAAAGGGCAGAGAGCTCTAAGGGAAGGGAGGAGAGGGACCAACCAGAGATGGAAGTGGATCGGAGCCGGTGGAGAGGAGGGTGCCAGAAGCTGACGCTCTGCCCAATGTCCTGCAGTTTGGCATTATATGCTGCCCGACCCCCACCCCAGAGGAGCCGGCAGGGAGTGGGAGGCAGGCCAGAGGAAGGCGAGGGTGGAGGGGACACACCAGGCAAGGAGGGCACCCCACCAACAGCACAGAGGACAGACGGATGGGGGACACACGGAGAACGCGGGCGACAAGGCATTAAACAAGACGAAACAAAAACAAAAACAGAGAAAAATCAAGATTACTTGGTGTTGGGAGTTCGGGATCTGTCCACACACTGGGGGGAGATGGGGAGGGCAGGCACCAAGCCTTTCTCTTATTTACCTCCAGAACAGGAAGAAGGTGGTGCTGGTTCGGGCCAGGAAATTTCCGCTTTGGTCACCCCAAACGCTCATCTTACAGCAAACCCAGAGTCTCTCCTGCTCTTAGGGTGACCTGCCCCTTCCTGATACAGCTGTGGCCCCTCCCCCTCCCCCCCCCCACCTGAGCTCCAAGGTCACATATGCTGCCTTCCTTCATCCTTTCACTCTCCAATCCTCCCCCGTGGGTACCAAGCTTTCCCACTCCCTCCGGAAGCAGCCGGCCACCATCCGACAGAGTCCTGCTGTGCATCTGTTGGGAGGACTAGGAGGCGGCCCTGCTACAGTATCACTGTCTGCATCCTTGCAGGCTCCCAACACAGACTCTACCCTAACCTCAGGTTCATTCTCTCCCTGCGGCCGGTCCCGGTCATCCTGCATGGCTTCCACGGCACCATGCTCCTCAGCTTCCTTCGACTTCCCAAACTGCTCCATTAGTATCTCCTTCGATGGGTCTCCCCTGGGACCCCCAGCCTCTGAAGGCGGGAGGCCTGGGACTCAGTCCCGACCCCTCTTCTCCATGCACCCTGTGTGTACTTCAAGGTGCTGTGTAGGATCCAGCCAGACCTGGAGGATGTTTATACACAACTCCAGCATTCCTTTCTGAGCTCTCATCTTGCCCCTTGAAGTTCTGATTTGTATCGCCAACCAGCTCAGCTATCTCATGAACTTTGGAAACCTAAACTCCAAAATCACACTTCCAATATTCCTTCTGAGCCCGCTTTCCACCTTCTTACCCACCTCGGCCAAGACCAATGGAGGCCAAAACCCTTAAATTCCTCACCCCCGCCCTTTCTCTCACATCCTGTCTCTAATCCATCTGTAAATCCTATTGGCCTTACCTTCCAACCAGCTCTACAATCTGGGGGTTCCCCCTCTCTACTGCTACTCTCTGACCAACAGCAGCAGGCTCCTCGCCGGTCTGCCTCCTTCCATCCTGAGCACAGAGAACAATGCTGCCGCAGTCACCTCTGCCCAAAGGCTTCTCATGCCACGCGGGGTCCAAGCCAAAGTTCTCATGATCGCCTACAAGACCCACTGCACACTGGGCCTCATTCTGACATCACGTTGCACTGTACGCCCACCCCCACCCCCACCAGTCATTCTGCTCCAGTCACACCAGGAGCCTTCCTCAGGGCCTTTGCCCATGCTGACCCCCAAGGCCCCTTCCTCAAGCCTTCCTGACCATCGTCCTATGTAAACTTCAACTTCACACCCACCCTCTCCCTCGCACTGGCACTTCAACTTTGCGTTGACCACCCACCTGGCCAATTAGATGGCTTGTTCTTGTTTATTATCCATTTCTTCCAAATAGAACGGAAGCCTCATGGGGGCAAGAGCTTTTACCTCTTTCTCTTGCCACCAACCCCAGAGCCTCGCCTAGCAGGCAGCACGGATGCACTGCCCGTGCTGAAGAAGTGTGTGCACACGCCTTGACATCTCCTCTTCCCAACATAAACCACGACCAACGGGTTCTCCATGCAAGCTCTCCAACCTTTACACCATTAAAAATAAAACCAACTGGATATTTATCCATCCTTTCCTTCACAAGGTCTTTCATCTCCTGGTTGAGTCTAAATCACCTGAACTCGAAAGCCTCTTCTCTCTCTCTCTTTTTTTAATCGCTTTATTGGGGCTCATACAACTCTTATCACAATCCATACATACACCAACTGTGTTGAGCACATTGGGCTTGTGCCTCTAAAGAGATCTTATTAGATCACTGCATTTCTTCTTCTGCCTCCTCCCTCCACAGTCCCTCTCTCCCCCTTCAACTTAACCTACCTAAAAATAGTCTCTGGACTCCTAGAGCTACGTGAGAGCAGCACGCAAAGCGCCGCCCTGGACAGCGACCGTTCCCGCCCTCTACGCAAAGCCACTCGAGCGTGGCTGGCAGGCTGTCTCCCTCCCTCGGGGTCTGACGTCCGTCACCAGCACTCTGCCGAAGATACGCTTTGGAAAACCACCAGCGGCCTCTTCGTTGGCACACACACCTGGTGAATTTTCCCCGCCCTCCTTCTTGTGACCTCTCCAACGTGGCCCTGGTGACCCTCACACCCTCCTCCTCGACAGGCGTCACTCGCTTGGCCCCAGCGATGAGCGCTGGCCTGGGTCTCCTCTCGCTGATCGCTGATTAGGACAGCCCGTGCCAGTGCTCTCTGCGGCCTCCATGTCCCCGCACGGCCACCAAGTCCCTTTCTCCCCCAACCCGAAGCTTCACCCTTCGCTGCTCTGAGGACCACTCTCCTCTTGCAAGCTGCAATTCCTGGTGCTTCCCGGCTCTCCACCTGCAACGGCCTAGCGGGTTCATTGTCACCACAGAGTCAGTCTATCTGCTACGGAGCCTTCATCTGGCAACACGTCGGCTCTGCCTCCCGACTCCCAACCTGTTTCTGCCCCTGGACCTGCAGACTTCTTGGAAGCCTTCCTTTCCTTGACTCCCTACATCCAATCAGTCTGTAAGTGTCTTGGCCCCACTCCCAGGAACCTTAGTAACTATTGTTTCTTTTCCATTCCCATGGCCAGCCTCCCAGCACCAAGTCCTAGCCTCTCTCTCTTTCATCCCACGTTTCCTGTCCAGCATCGCCAGGTGCCTATCCTTACCTGCAACTCTGACCGCGTCGCCCCCCGCCCCGCATCCTTCCTTCGTGTACTATCCGAAGCCTCCAGAGGCGGTCATCTTTCTTGACTCTTTTTCAAAGCATTGAACGGTTCCCATCCCCTCGCCGTCCATCAACTATGTCCTGTGCTTTCCGCTCTTCCCCGACAGTTCACTAGGAAGTGACCCTGCCCACTTTCAAAAGCAGACCTCTATTCAAGGCTCCGTTTAAAATCCACACTCAGTCTTCCCCCTCCTCCCCCGTCACCCTCACGGCACTTTCCGCATACTTCCAGTTCTGTCCTCCCCTACTAAACATTTGACTCCTTAAGGATGAAATCTCATTTCCAAAATGTGCTGCTGTCTCTGTGTCTAGTGATAGCCGAGATCAGTGCAGCCACGGAATCCGGAGCAGACGATCACGCCATTGGTCTCACCAACTCTTGACTCGCCTTTCTCTCACTTGTCTCATTGCTCTGAGGAGGGCAGCTGACACACCAGTGAATCATAGGGGTGGGTAGCAGCCCCTTTACCTCGTCCCTGACCACAATGGAAATGCTTCTCGTGTTTTCCAAGAAAGTGTGATGTGTGCTATTTATTTCTGACACCTACCTTCAAGTCAAAACAAACAAAAATGACTCATTTTCTGAACACTATGCTGAAAGCAGACTTAACAGGCAGTGGGGTCAAGTGGAATGAACCAGGGACATAGTACTGAAGTGTGGAGGGCAGCCAGGGAAAACATGGGAGAAAGCCAGGAGAAACCAAATCAAGGTCCTCCCTCAGCTCCCACCTCTCTGGCTTCCTCACGTTGAAGCTGAGGTTCTAGCTTCTTGTGGCAGAAGGAAAACGAGCAGAAAGAGGAGGGACCGGCGTTACTGCACCCACATGTCCGTCTCTCGTCCTTTACTACCTAAATCCCCACTGAAAAGCTCCTGAAGGGCTATTAGGACGTTTGTGTGAGTAGGAACTACTGACAAAAGAAATTCTGCGGATGGCCCAGCATGGACCAGAGACCATGTCTAGCCCTCGGGGGTGGAGAATGTGACTTGCCCTCCTCATCTCTCCTCCTGACTGAGTCATTCACAGTTCGTGGAGGACACGGTAGCAGGGCTGGGGGCTGGGAACAGCATTGGCACGATATCGCTCCCTCTGACTCTTGCCTAGAAGGCAAACGCATATGGAGTTTGAGGGTCAAGACCTTAGGAGTTGATGAGAAAAAAGACAGGGGAGAGATCCGTTACAACGTGGACAGCTTTCCAGGGCCCATGAGGGCATGGCTTCCTCTTGAGCAAACTTTCAAGTGCTCAAACTCACTGCCATCGAGTTGATGCCAACCCATAGCGACCCTAGAAGGCAGGGTAGAACCGGCCCTATGAGTTTCTGAGATGGTAACTCTTTATTGGCGTAGAAAGCCCTGCCTTTCTCCCAAGGGGTGTCTGGTGGTTTCGAACTACTGACCTTGCAGTTAGCAGCCCAATGCATAATCGCTATGCCACCAAGAGTCCTTTGAGGAAGGATCTTATTAGGGAGAAGGAATATATCCTGTTTCTCCAAAGAGAAGTCTCCTGGATCCTGCCCACCAGTCAACTAGAGTGGTCACTCACTATACATCAGACCACAACGCCAAATACTGGGGAGATGAACTCAAATATTGGGAATAGAATTCAATCCCCCAGGAAATTTAGTAGCTTTATTCTACCACCACCCCAAAAAGGGAAAATAAAGTAAGTCGGAGGGATGGACCTCTGCTGACAAGAGGGTCATTATCCCAGAGGTCTAGATATGGGACAAAGAGTGCTATCTGGGGTGCCCCATAAAGGAAGTCACCTTCGCAGTAGAGCAAGGAATCCTCTGCTTTGATTTTCAGGTAAAGGTAATGGTAGGTTAGCCTTTCAGGGGATGAAGCCCCAACTGCCCATTTCTGTGGTGTAAACACTACCATGATGGCCAATTCCAAGATATAGTTTAACTGGCTCCCTACACACCTGAATATTAAGCAATTGCCTCTTATAAGTCGATATGAGCTGGCTCCAGTACTCCAATGGACAAGGTATACCCATTTCTGTGTGCCATACACACGCAAAGGTAGAGGGGGAGTGGAGGTAACATAAAGGCTCCTACTGAGCACCGTATGTGCCTAAGCTCATGTCAGGATGTGGGATGGGGACTGTGAGACACGAGGCAGTCACTACACTGGCATATGAACTACTTTACTCCTGACAGGGAATGGCTCACCCCCTTCCTGCCAACAGAAGCAGCAGGGGCCACCACTGTAAGGTGACTCTTAGTACCACGAGCCCAGAACTGCCTACTCCTGAAGATCCCTAGTCCTTCCTTTCGGTCCAACATGGGGCAAGTCCCTTGTCTTCCTCAGGGATGGAAATGGGCCGCCTGCGCTCCTCCTGGGAGCCTTCACAAACCGCAACGGAACTCTAACTTCTCTGCAATCCCCTCCTCTGGCCGAATGCTCGATCCCAGGCCAGATCAAAGAGCAGGTCAGGCCTCGGGTTGGCCCACATCTGACTTCTAGAAGGACCGGTTACGTGCTGCTCTCTCTTCCTTCCATCACGTGACTCCATAGAGGTGGGTCCAAGGAACATGGGTTCTGGGCAGAGGCCCTGGGCCACAGCATCATGGGGAAGGACCTTCAAGGCTCTGTGAGGGTACTCTGGCCTGAGGTGGGGGCCGGAGTCCTCTCTGCCTAGAGGCAGGGAATTGGACAGGCTCATTCCATGGAAGCGTCCGGGGCCCCAGTGGCTCTGGACAATGCCCATTGCACAAAAGGTGAGGCTTGGAAGTAAGGCAGAGTGTTTGCCCAACGACCCACCATGACCTCCTAGGAAACCAGGCGCTTCAGGATAGGCCTCGACATCCGCTCAGAGCTCTCAGCACAAGAGCCTGTGGAGAAGGGGCAGCAAGTGTCCACGCTGCTCCCTCTGAAGCACAGGTGAAGGGGGTCCCTGCCCTACACCCAAGCCTTGGACCCAGCCCAAGTCAGCCACTTCCCCAAACCCACCATCTATCCCCAGGGAGGGTGTCTTCTTCCCTCCCTGCAGCTGCCCGTGACTTGGTTTCCCCTGAATTTAGGAGGAGGGGTGGGGGCAGAGCCAGCTGCTCAGGCTCATCTTCTGCTCCCCAAATGGAGGTAGCCCCACACCACCTAGCCCCGTACTCAGACTCCACCTCTGCCTGGTTTCCCCTCTGCCAAGAGTCAACCCAAAGGACTGCCCACCCCTTTCTGGTGCCCCAAGGACCTACTTCCATCCTGCCCGACATGGTCCTGGGTGCTCTGATTGGCTGGGACTTTCTTGCTTTTCTCTCTCCAGTAAGTTCCACTGTCGCCCCTCTCTCCAGGGAGGAGCGCCCATCCGCCCACAGAGACAGGGAACTTTGTTCACCAGAACCTGCTTCCCACCCACGCTGGTCGGTCCCACCACCAGGACCCACACTCAGAAATACAGACATGCCCAGAAAGACCTTCCCAGGGCTAAACCCTCGGAGGCAAGGGAGCTTGTCTCTAGCTCCTCGGGGGCCTCTGGGAAGGCCCAGGAGGGAAGGAGTAAGGAGGATCTGTAGCTCAGCTCTTCCCAGCTCTTCCCTGTTCCTCCCCCACAGACCTCCCATGTGAAGACGGAGCTCCGCAGTCACTGGAAGCCTCTCCCTTCTGCCCAGAACAGCCACATGACACTCCAGCCCCACAAACCACCACCTCCAGGAAGCTCTCCCTGACTGGCCAAGGTGGCAGGCCTTGCTGCCCCCAGGGCTCTGAGCCCTTGGTGCCTATCCCCATTGCAGCGCCCACTGCCCTCTGGGAGGATGTCCTGTCTGTGTACGTGTCCCCTCCTTAGACAGTAAGCTCCAGGGCCCAGCCGAGCACCCAGCAGGCAGGAATGCAGGAAGATGTGGCTGACACAGGGTCTCTGACCAGCTCAAAGCAGCACCAACCAGTGACCAGTCAAGACCACAGTGGGGAGGGCAGAGGCGGGAAGGAGTGGATAGAACACACAGGATCAATGGTCCCAGGCTCTTACCTGCTACCCGGTGGGCCACCAGCCCTTCCAGATTCAATGGCTCTTCGTCTGGAGTTCGGGATGGGTCTGAAGCCCCCTCCTTTGGTGGGAGCTGAGGCTGTGAGGTGAGGCCCGGAAGAGAGGCTGGGGGCTGCTGGGGCCCTGGGGGGCTATGGGCATTTGGGAGAAAGGCAGACGAGGAGGTGGAGGAGGCTGGGCTCTTCGGACGGAAATTCTGGCTGGGCTGGTAGTCATAAGGCGAGAATGCCCTGCCCAGCGGGGTGGGCTCCAGGATGGCCCGTGGGGCCAGCTCAGTAGTGCCCAGGGAGTGCCCACTGGGGATGTAGCCCGACCTGGACTGGGTCAGTGGCTGGGATTGGCGGGTGGCTCCAGAGTAGGGCTGGGAGGAGAGCGGAGCAGTCCCTGGCCAGGCCCCCGGTACACTCTGAGACTTGTGGAGAGGGGCGGCCGCCGAGACGGGCTCCAGCTCCAGCATCAGCATGTTGAGGCCTTCGATGGACTGGTCGATCTCCTGCTGAGACGCTGCCCTCAGGGGGAACTCAGGGAGGCCAGGGGTGGGGGTCTCAGCCAAAGAATGAAGGCCAGGCCTGCTCGGCCCCAGACTCTCCAAGTGGGTTCTCTCCTGCTGCCGGGGAGGGGGGCGAGGCTGCTGCTGCCAGGAATTCAGTCCCCTCTGCACTGCCTCCCGGCTGCTTCCACCGCGGGCTGGAGCTGGGGGCTGCGGGGACTCGGTTTCGGGAAAGGACTGTGAGTGGAACATACTGTTGGGGTCCTGGCCAGAATGGGAGGTGGTCACCGGCTGAGGCCAGGAGGGGTGGGGCCCCTCCTGCTGGTGCCCGGCTAAACCCTCCTGCGCAGAGTAGGAGGGCCGCATGGGAGCATGGGGGCCAGCATGGGCAGGGGCCACTCGGCTAGCTGACTCGTAGAGATAGCCCCCACCATTGATCATGGGCTCCACGGGGTAGGACTTGTCTAGACCATTGGTCAGTGAGGACAGGGTGTCGGGGTAGCCCCCTTCACTGGTGTTGGTGACCCCATCCAGGGAGGAGAGCGTGCCCATGCTGCCCACACTGTGCCCGTCTTGGTTGGGCAGCTCATCGTCCAGGATGTCCGTCTCCCGCTCAGATGCCAAGGCCCCGTTGACATGTACCTGGGCTGGGACAACATGGCGGCCAGCGGAGGGCACAGCAGGGCCCCCAGCCTGACGGGCCCTGAAGTGCTGGCCGTGGGACATGGGGCCTGGCTTCTCGCGCTCTAAGCCAAAGCCACTGAGCAGGCGGTCTAGCTCCTGCTTCTCCTCGGGGCTCAGGGCAGCCGGGACGCTGGTGGGGCCGGGGGCCGGCTCATCAGTCTTGTCTGTCTTGGTGGAGGCAGTGGAGTTGCCCGAGTCGCTGCTGACAGAGAGCGTGTGCTCCACGTGGTTGGGGGTGGCCGAGAGAGTGGGGCGCGCGGTGCTGATGGCCCCAGTGCTGCCGTGCAGGGAATCCTTCTTCTTCACCTTGGCATAGAGACTGCCATCCAGCGGGCCCTGGGTGTGTCCCACCACCTCTGCAAGGGAGAAGGTCAGGGCGAAAGAGACATGAGTAGGGGCACAGGCACTGTCTGTTCTCCTGAGAAAGTTGCTAAGAGCAGGGCCACCCTTCCCAGGGCTAAGATGGGAGAGGGAGAGACTAAAGGGACCCCCACCCCAGGCTTTCAGGGAGAGGCAACGACTGGGCAGGGGAGCAATATGGTCAGTTCACAGCCTGGCTCGAGGATGTGACTAGCTACCTGGCCACAGACCCGTGGCTCCTCTCTGGGCCTCGGTCTCCTTGTCTGTAAAATGGGGATAAGTTCCGGACTCCCGGTGACCCCAAGCGCAACGGAGCAAAGCTCTGTGCCTGAGATCGGCTTTGGGAAGCACTGCTGTGGCCCAGAGAATTCCCACTGGCTTATTTTCAAAAGGAGATCTTAGGCCTTTCTTCCTAGTTGGGAAGCACAAGCTGGAGCCCGTTCAGCTCCAAAGAGACATGCACAAGGCTTCACGACTGCACCCGAGGGTACTGGCCGGAATCCAACCCTGGCCTCCTGCCTGGGTAACAGGAGATCTAGCCCCAAATTACCACTGCCCCATCAAAGCAGGTTAGAAGAGATGGACACACCAATATTCCAGGAGGTGGCAAGGGTGGATGAGTAGATGTGCGTATGTGCATGTGTGTTGAAAAAGCCCACAGCGGAGCCAGCCCATCACATGGTCACTACTGTTTGCTCCTAACTGATGACATCCCACTAAGAAGTAGGGGGGCGGTCTACACACACACACACACACACACACACACACACACACACACACACACACATATCCACGCCCCTCCAGGAATTCCCAGAAAGGAAGCCATGGTCTCAACCTCACATAGAGGTGTGGAGAGCCAAGTTTCTCCTCCCCGGGACAGCCTAGCAGGGCAGTGGGGGCGCGGGGAGGGGCTTCCCACTGGAAAGCAGGGCTGGGACTCTCTAAGACAAACTGGGTCTCAACTTCGACAGCTGGGTTTGTCTCTGGCTCCACACAAAGAATTTTCTGGAACCTTTCGGACAGAAAACACCATTTACCCCACCCGCGGCCACATTTCCAGGGTCTCTCTGGGCCCCCCTCCCCCCAGCCCTGCCCACTCCTCACCACCCCCGCTCAGCCCACACCTCCAAGCCTTGGATTGAAAGCAGCGGTCAGCCAGGCAGAAGCCAGCAAAGCGAGGTCCCGGAGACCCCCTGCTCTGAGTCAACCAAGGCCCCCAGAAGTGCTGGCCAAGCCTGCTCCACAAAGCCTGCAGGCCAGGGGTGAGGGGTGCCCTTCCCCTCAAAACGCCACCTCCCTTGGGGGTGCTGGAGCGGTGGGGCCTAGGGACTGGAGGGGGGCATCTTAGAGGTCTCCATCAGGAGAAGGCATCCCAATGTCCCTTTGTCTGCAGACAGCCCTGGGGCCCCCCGAGCAACACTTTCGCTGAAAGGAAAAAGTGAGCTGCAACCAGGGGCTCCTGGCCAACGGGCTGAGTCAGGAACGAAGAACTTCCCCCACCCAGGAGCTGGATGATTTCACACCCGGCACAGCTGGTAGCCCCGCCTGGGGGCCCAAGACACACACACACACATGCGCACGCGAGCAGGGACACCTCCCAGCCCTCACTCGAATCCAGGCCCCTGTGGGCAGGAAAAGAAGGCCCTCCTCCCACACACTGAACAATCCACCCAGCCCCGTGCCACCCAGCAGACACGGGCATCGGCACACATGCAGCCCAGAAGCCACCCAAATCACAGACAGACACATGCACTCACAAGGTACACCCATACCACAGCCCAAACCTCAGTGGGGAGCACATGTATGTGTGTGTGAACATGTGTGCATGTGTAAGTATGCGCACACACACAGAGAACATCCAATATTCAGTGAACACCTATTATGTGCCAAATCCAATGCTAGGCACTTTGCTCATGCATTCTCTCTACCCCTGGAAGAGTAGTGCTCTTGCTGTCTTACCCATGGCGACACGCAGGCCCTGGGACACACAGGCCCTGGGACCAATCACACAGGACCTGCTCAAGCTGGGCTTTAATATCAGAACTCATTTCTCTTGAAGGCCACCTAACTTTGAATATGGCAAACCGTCTCCGCCCCCCCCCCATCTCACACACACACACACACCAAGGAGAACAAACTCACAAAAGGCACACCCCCAAATACTTAAATTTAAACCCACACAAATTCAAAGGTGCCGACCATGCCCCAGGACCAAGCCTGAGGCCCGAAGCGGCAGCCTCTAAAAATAAATCCTCGGACAGAAGCCCAAGGCAAGAAACAAGTATACAGACAACCACAAAACATCCTGAGCAACACACACACACACACCACATACTCACCACCCACGTCACCCAGAGCTCCGAGAGACGCCCTGCACAGCTCACGTTGCCCCTACCCACACTCAGGGCAGCATCTCCACCCACAGCCACAGTGGCTCTGCCCCCAGCTGTCCCCAGAGCTGCGGGCTCTCAGCCAACAACCCGCCCCCAGCAACACTGGGCCCGGGGACACTGGCCCAGTGTCACAGCAGCTAGGGGATCCCAGGGAGGGGGACCGGTCTGAACTGGAAAAAGCTGGAGTCGTTTGACTAAAATGTGCTCTGAGTCCCTGCCACCCTGCCCCTCATGCCTGGGGCCCAGAAGAGGCCTCCTCCCAATTTGTCTGTCATCTCCCTAAGGGAGTCCAAGCCAGAGCAAGCCAGTGCTTCTGGGGTATAAAGAGAGGTGCTGAAGGGGAAAGAGGCTCCCCTCATGCCCCACTCCCCCACAGAACTGGGCTCCTTCTCCCAGACGCGCTTCACCAAGAGCCAGTCCAACAGACAGCAGCTGGCTGCTCGCAGACGGGAAACCTGTGAAGGCAGGAGCTTCTGTCCAGGAGAATGGGCACCCGCACACTCAAACCAGTGGGGGTCTGATGAGCTGCCTCTCCTTCCTTCCCGTGAGGCCTCGGCCACCGCTGATCTGAGAGCCCAGCCCCATCCCTGCACACTGGCCACACGGGCAGCCCTCTGGTTGAGGTGCGAGGGTGCTGCCTCCAGGCCTATGGTCACCTCTAATCCCCTCACCTCCTCACCTTCTCGTCCCTGCTCACACGGGCTCGGAAGGGGTCTATGAAGCAAAGGGTGGCATGTCCGGTGGCCTCTCTACAGCACTGGGACACAGAGGCCATTGAAGCAAAGATGAGAGCCGTCCTTCCCTGCCCAGAGAAAGCAGTCCTGTTCTGGGGCCTCACTCTGGATTCAGATCAACAGTATGGCGGCTTGGTACACAGGAGTAGACTGCCACACCTTTCTGCCCCAGAGCAGTGGGTGGGCTGGGCCTTCAGGGACTCCTTATCCACCACCTAAGATTTTGACCCTCTTGGCTATGTGCTGGGCTGCTACCTGCAAGGTCAGCAGTTTGAACCTAGCAGCCGCTCGGCAGGGAGAAGACGAGGCTTTCTGCTCCCGGGAAGACTTAGCGTCTGGGAAGCCCGATGGAGCAGTTAGTTGCGCCCTGCCCTTTAGAGTCGCTGTGAGTCAGGCTCGGCCCGGTGGGAGTGGATTTCGTTGGCCCTTTCTGAGTGGGCCGCCTCTTTACAGGTTCTAAAGACACCGCTACCAAGTTTACTGGGCCACCTGGGCGACCAGCTGCGGCGGCCGTCACAACAACAGCCACATGTGAGGCAGACTAAGTAAACACACTGGAGACGTGTGACCACAGGTCCCTTTACTGGGAACCCCTGGGAGTGTCTGCTGCTACTGCTGAATTCTTGGAAGATGCAGGTGCCACGCTCTGGGCCACCCAGTACTGGCGGCAAAGGCCAGCAGTCCAGGTGGCGCTGTACTATCACCACAGCAAGGGGAGATCGAGGACCCGGGCCAGGGTATGGGCATGACTCTGCCCCCCCGCCATCCTATCTGAAATGGAAGGTAAGTGTCCCTGACACCGACCCACCCACACACCCACACACACTGTTACACACACTCTCACCACCCAATCCACCTGTCCACCGCAGCCACATTAAAAGCTGGGACCACAAGAAGCCGGAACCACAAGACCGCAAGAAGCCGGAACACAGCATTGGCTTCCATCTATTAAGACAGGAAGGGCAAAAGAGAGAGAAGAGAATATGGCTTCCATCTATTAAGACAGGAAGGGCACAAGAGAGAGGAGAGAAGATGCCGGGGAAAGCGAAGAGAGAAAAGTCACGGGCTGGGAAGGTGGAGTGCAGGCTGTAGAGCCAAGCGACCACCAGCTCCATCTCAAAGTCCCAGGCTGAAACCATCTCAGGAGACAGGGAGTTGGACACCAGATGGGAGAAGACCGAGGGAGGATCTGACTGGTCAAGAGCCAAGGGCACTAGTCTGGGTGACGTCGGACGAAGGATGACCTACAGCAGGAACCTAAGTTCCAGGCAGTTCAGGATCCAGCTCCAGAGTGCCCAGGCACCAAGTCCACGTCCACCCTGACACCCTTGCTCCCTGCCCATTTTTCTAGGAACTTTGCGACGTCCGCACTTAGGTCAGGACCTCCCTTCCCTTGCCTGAGAATGTCTTCTCGCTCTTTGTAACAGCTGTTCGAAGCCCCAGACTCCACCCTTGACAGTGAGCCTGGTTGCACCAAGGGGCCCCAGTTCCACAACGGCCGCCATCCAGATGTGCGAGTCATGCTTTTGGAAAGTGCTGAGGAAAATCCCCAGCTGACTTGGATACAGATCCGCAACCTGAGGCTTCTTCTCCGAAACAAAGCAGAGGTGCACACACAGAGGTGCCAGGAGGCAGGAACGAAGGGACGCGCCCATTGGATACAGGCCACCAGCAACACATGGACCACAAGCGGGGTGCTCGGGGCCTATGACCTTCGATTGGTTTTGCGGTTCTCATGTCCCTGCGACACCCTTCCTCCGAGAAGCTGTTCAAAGGGCAGACTCCAGGACCCTACCTACTTCTACGATCCACCACCAGGCTGCCACTTTGCCAGACGACGGTGCTGGGAACCACGGGGTCTGTATTTCCAATAGCAGCAAGGTCACCTATGTCAGTGGCGTTTGCAGAATGAGATAGACAAGGAAGAAAGACCTGGTGGTCTACCTGCAGGAATTACCAGAAAACCCCTATGGACCACCCCAGGGCCGAGTCCCTTCCAGGACTGTAGTGAGTACCACAGGCCAGAATGCATTCTAACTGCACCGGAGAGCAGCCACTGTCCCAGAGCAGACCAGCATGCATGAGGATGTGCCAGCCCCGAGACTGTTTCCTTCGGTTGTGTGCTGAGTCACCGTACATGAGAGAGGACGCCACAGCCAACCATGGCAATGACGGCTCTAAGGTTTCACTCAGAAGTCTGGGGTGGAGGCAAGAAGGAACATTTTAACTAGCCTTCCAGGGGTCCTGGCACACACTGGGGGGAGGAACATCTTGAGAAACCACTGACCCTGGTGATCTATATACTTCGGACCCCGGAATTAAGGATGTAGGCTTCTCCCAGCAAAAGGAAATGGGATGATTTCACGTATTTCGATTTCCGGACTGATGGCCCAAGAATAAAAGGTACCGACTTGGTTGATGCAAACCAGTCCAGTCAAGGTCTATTCCGAACAGGGAGTGATTTATTAAGGTTTTCAACATGGGGCCCTTCATGATAAAAAGCCCTTTGGGTCTACGTCCAGCAGAACAATTCATTAGAATGCCATTACCCAGAGCAGCGATGACCAACCACCATGGAGGAAAATCAATTTGGTGCCACTAGGAAGAGGCAACTTGCCCACCCTGGGCATAGGCTGTTTGGAGGCAGACGGAGGCCCCCAGGAGGCAGGAGGGCATCGGAAGCCCTCCAGGGTGGGAGTGGGCTATGTAAAAGCCCTGAAGAGCATTCAGGAAGGGAGGCAGGTGGGCTTGGCAGCAAGTATTGACAGGCTCCACGGGAACAAATACTGATCAGGAGACCCCTCTGGTCACAGACCCTATCCACCCAAGTCACTGGGCAGAGACCAGGGCAGGGCTGAGCCCAAGATTGAGGCGAGCTCTGTTCCCAAACCACAGGTTTTGTTTTTACCGGGTTTGTTTTGGTTTTTTAAACTGTGTATTTTAACATAAGCGAATTTTTCAAAAAATTAAGGGGGGTGGAATTAATGGATTAAACAGTCATTAAGTAGCCGGGTGGCACAATGGTGAAGCGCTCCGCTGCTGATGGGAAGGTAGGCGGCTGGGGCCCACCCAGGGCCGTCCCCCCAAAATTAGTGCCTAAGAAACCCTCTGGGGCCACTCCACTCTGTCCCCCAGGGTTCTTATGACTTCAAATGGGCTCGGTGGCACCTAAGACAATTAACACATCATCTGTCAAGTCAGTTCCTCAGGCGACAGCGATTCCGTGGACCACATGTACCCCACCCCCGGTAGCCATCAGCCCCCCTCCCCCCCAGCTGCTCTGAAAAAGGCTAGGCCAGGGCCAGAGGACTGGGGTGGGGATGGAGAAGGGCAGGGAGGGTGCCAGGGATGCGGTTCTGAAAGGAGACAAAGAAGTGCCCCCTCCCATTCCATCCCCGTAGCCAGCCAAACCCCCACTCAGATGAACATCCCCATCCATCGGAATGGCCACGGCAGCTTGCATCGCACACTTAACCTGAACCTGAGCCTTCCTGGAGTCTGATAGGTGGAGACTGGAGTGCTGACTTGCAGATCTGTTGAATGACAGGACTTAAGACTTAAGTGGCTGAAGCTAGGTCTGCATATCCAGGCACTCTGAACCCCATCCCCCATGTTACACTGGTCAGTGATGCCTCTGATCACCCATAGGGTCTAAAGCCCAACCCCCGCTGGACATGTCTGCCTCTGGAGGCTCAATGTCACTGTCTTCATATCCAACCTCCCCCCTCCCCGCTCCGCTCTATTCTTACTGGACTATTTATATGTTCGTTCCCACCCTGCCTCGCTATTCCCTCATCTGAAACGCCCTTCCCCACCCCACCGCCTACTCCCAAGCGCCCTGGAAACCTCCTTGTTCCTCCTTAGATGCAGTCTGACCTTCTTTGGGAAGCCTCCCTTGCCATGGCCCCATTTAATATAGTTCTCCCTGTTTCCCTTCACCATGTCCCTGCTGTCCCCCTACTGTGACACTGGTCACACACTGGATGGACATTGTTATCTTTCTCCAGAAACTGAGTCCTCCTTGGAAAAAGGCCCTTCTCTTCTTTTCTCCTCTCCCTGCCTCCCTCTCTCCCCAAACAGAGCCATCATCCCGGGGCCCATTTGAACAACGCATCTTGAAGTTCCGTGTTCAAACACATTAGGTGATAGACAAATGTTTGCGGCCTGGCATGAAACAATGCAGAAAGCTTGATCGCCCTGTCAGCCACCAGGTCTCCTCCCGCTGTCATTCAGAGAGGTGGGAAATCAGGGGTTCCAGGTGTGCCCCAAGGTACTCCCAAAAAGGAAAGGGAAAAGCAGCAACCAAAATATCACGATTATAGTGTCCCCGAGAATCAGCAGCATGGGTGAAAGTCGCCGTAAGCCGGATGAGCTGTGCGCCCCTACCTAGCCATATTCCAGGCCAGGGCACAGACCACAGACCCCCTGGTATGTCTGATTTGAGCCCTGGGCTCATTTCTTAGAACATGCACAACTGTGTAGTTTTTCGCATAAGAAGTTTTAGGGAATTGATGGACAAGAAGATTCATGTTCTTTGGTGGCCCTCATATCAAGACGTATTCAAGCTAGCATGCTGGTGGTGGGGATCCCTCTGGGATTACCCCAGGCTTCTGGAAAGCCCACCAGAGCTTCTATCCAAGAGAAAATGGGAGAGCTGGGCAGCTGGAAGCACTAGAGAAATGGCCCGGGCCAGAGCAACACACTGGGTTTTAACTTGCCAGGAGAGGGGTGTGCTGGGAGCAAAAGGGCGGTGGGGATCTTCAGCTCAAGGCTGGAGCGTGACCTGGGGTCCTCCTGGGACTTGGTGACATCAGCAATAGGGATCTGCCATGGTTGCTCTGTCTGTGCCAGAGCCCTGCCCGGCCCCCACCCGCGCTTTCCCACCCATTTCCATCCGGCCACAGACTGAGGCCGCCTTTGTTCAACATGGCTCACAGAGTGCTCTGAAACTTCTGTCAAGAGGAATGGGTTTCCTCAGAGGCTCGGCAGAATTGAGGACCGAGGAGAAGTCTCCAAAGCTCTGATGGAGACCCACCCAGGGAGGCCACAGCCTGCGATGGAAAGTGGGGCAAGTGATGGGTGCAGCAAAGGTTTGCATCCCTGACAAGCGTCAGGTCTCAGATGCCCGCTGACGGGCTGGGGGCAGAGCAGTCCAGACAAAATGGTACCCCATCTGTGCTTCTTCCCACTTCTTCGGTGGCCTCAGAGAGCCCTCACCGGGGTCCCGAGGGAACAGAAAAGACCATGAATCTTTTTGAGGCTGTTAGCAAACCCTTCACAGGTGGCTCTGCCCTCCGGTACAAGGGACCTTGTCAGTGGAAGCCACAAACTTGTCTCTGTGGGCTCCGGGAGGGCGGGTGACCAGTGGGCTCCTCCTGGCAACCTCCCACATTCCACTGGGCCCGAGAAAGAAAGAGTGGGCACGAGGCCCAGTGTCCGGTGGAGCCCAAGTCTGAATGTCAGTCTATGGGCCAAGAGGAACCAGAAGAGGAGGCAGTCCGCACTCCAGTCCCAAGGGAAAACAATGCCCTCTCCCCCAGATCCCAAAGATGGGCTGGACCAAGGGAGTGTGTCAAAAGCCATGGGGATCTCGGTGGGGGGGGGGTCACTTAATCCTGGCCCACCCTCATTGTCCAGATGGAGCAGAACAGATGACCGTGGAACCACCCAAGGTCACAGCGAGAAAAAGTACAAGTGGGCTCATCTCCCAGGCTCAGAGTTCAGGGCCCTTCCCCTAAAGGGCTTCATGGTGAAGCTGGCTGAGCCAGCCCAACTGGGAAGGTTCTCCGTTCACGGCTACAGACGGACATCTCAGAGCAGCAGACTGCACAGAACTCCAACAAGGGACACTGATGAATGTGTCCCCAGGACACCATCATATTTCAAACCATGCCCGACCCCGCAGAGACGGGGAACAGGGACTGAAAACCTGACTGTGGTTTTTATTCCAGACCCTCGGGCCTGGAAGGAGAGGCTGGCTCCGGCCAACGCACAGCCCGCCACGGGGCAGGGTACACGCGAATGCTCCAGGGCTTCAGCCTGGTACTCCCACCTGCCTGCCTGCAGCCTATCCCAGACCGGGCCATCGCAAGCAGACACAGGACAGTTCAAATAGCTCCCAGACCCACAACAACCCCAAGCCTTTCTCTGCCAGGCCAGGGCGCCTGCTGGGCCACTCAGCTCCCTGGCCAGAGCACAGAGGGACCCGCCAGGAGCCCTGCCCAAGTGCAGAGAAGCCATGAATGGGAACTCACGGGAGGCTGGCGACAGAAGGTTGGCACCGAGGGGTCAGGAAGACCAGCCACAGAACAGGGGTGCCTGAGGGGCGCCGCGCTCATCCAACGCAAACCCACCACCCCACAGGAGTTACAGCAGTTCAGACACCCAGTCCCAGCCCACAGGGCTCTGACCTGTTCTAGGGCAGCGCCTTCCGGAGGGAGACAGACAGCAAGGTCAGCCACACGCAGCGGCCACCAGCCACAGCCTCACACAGCCCACACTCCCTCCTCCCCGGAGGCACTGGGGTCCTCAGCATTTGGCAGGCCCCCCACCTCCTCATCCCAGCAGAGAAGCCATTCAAGAACAAGGAAGCACACGGATGAAAACCCTGCCTGACAGGCACTTACCCTCTGGCCCAAGAGGGAAGGCAGAGACGAAGAACTGCTCCAATCGGATCCCTGTCCCTTGTGCGTCAAGTTCAAATAAACCCCCTATGGTTGCAGCTCCAAGCGCGGTCTGTGTCCCACTCGCTGGCTCGGACTGTCAGGGGTGGGAGGAGCCAGTGCCGCCTGCCTGCCCGCAGCCACACACCCTGCGCCGCCCCGCCCCGCCCTCACGCCCTGGGCTCGCTCACTCCCACCCCCTCTGCTCTCCAGGCTGTACTCAGCTTGTAGGAAGCCAGTAGGAGAAACTGTCTGTAATTTCAGCCAGCTGGGTCCCCAGGGTTTCACTTATCATCCTGTAGTTATGCAGCTCTTAAATGACATCACAGTGGCTTCCCAAGCCCTCCACGCTGAGGAGGAGAAGGTGATATGGTCACTCCCAGCAGAGCCTCGGAGCTCCAGCCTAGCCCAGTCCCAGCCTGGTCCCAGCTCAGCCCAAGCAAGCCCAGTCCCAGCCTGGTCCCGGCTCAGATCAAGCCCAGCTCTAGCTCAGCCCAATCTCAGTCCCAGCTGAGTACAAGCTCAGCCCAAGCCCAAACCCAGAACCAGCCTGGTCCCAGCTCCAGTTCAATCCCAGCCCAGGGACAGCCCCCAAACAGCACCCTCCCCATGGGAGCCCTATCCCAGGGCAGCTCTGCCCAGGACTCAGCTGCCGCCCATTGTCAGCACAGTCCCTGTCCCAACACAGCTCAGGCCTAGCCCTGGCCCAGCCCAGCTCCAATATGCAGAGGCGGTGGGAAGAGAACATGGAAGCACAGTGAGCCTAAGTGGGGAGCAGAGGGGAGGGAGTTTGAGGGTGCGAGTGGGAAGGGAGGGCGTTCCTTACATGGGTACTGAGATTTATTTCCCCAAAATTTTCCACATTTTTTTCCATTCTCAGCAAATGAAAGGCAGAACAGATGACAACAATTTTCCAGCTGCTGAACTGTAAGGTGGAAATCTTTCCCACCCACCCCCTCCTCTTCTCCTCCTCCCCATCCCTCTCCCCAATGGGCAGAGTCTAGGAGCCAGGCCACTTCCTTGGCTTGAGAAAGGAAAGAGAAAGAAAGAAAGCCCCTGGACTCCCACATCTCATTCAGGAAAGTGCCCCAGCAGTAAGCCGCAGGACCTGTCAGGGCAGCTAGGCGGGTGGGGTGGGGTAGGGGGGAGTGTTAGAAGCCCCCCAGAAAAGTTCTCAGTGCACAACTCCGGATTTCTGATGCAGCTACCTTGATCATTTTTCAAAGCCTAGCCCTTCCAATAACAGCCATGGAGACCCTCCACGAGATGGACAGATACAGAGCCACCAGGTGGACTCTTCACAGGCCACGGGTCATGAAGGTGGCACCGAACCACACAACCCTTCATTTGTTCCACAGAGGTTGCCTGCCAAGATAGGTTGGCCTGACACAGTCCACAAGGACAACGTTCTACATCTGACTGTGTTGCGTGGCCACTGGGGCCTTACAGGCTTGTGTGCAGTGATTGCCCTCGCCCCGTCCAGAGCCAAGAGGTGTGGAGAAAATGCAGACAGAGAGGGGTCCCATAAGTCCCAAGGGCCCACAGATCATGTGAACCCCAACCTCTACCACCCCAAGACCAAAAGGAACTAGCTGGTGCCCAATGGCCATAGGCAACGGCTCTAAAAGGAATCGCGGCCCTCGCTGTTGAAGCGCACAAGCGAGAAGACAGTAGTTCTCAAACCAATTGTGGTGATGGCTGGCCCACCCCTCTTTATGCGATTGAGCTACTGATTTGTATGCTTTGTGAATTATATGCCAATAAAATTGTTGGGAAAATAAAAATATAAAAGTCCTGGATAGACTGGTAGAAAAAAGTGGAACAAATTTCAAAATCATAAAATTTTAAAAAAAAGTTAAGACCAGGCTGACTGGTCACACACAGAGAGACAGGTGGAACGTGAGAGACCATGACCTCTAGTCACCCTTCAAGCCTGGAACTGAACTCCCTCTGTGGCTCAGCTTTCAGACACATAGCAGAGAGGTCTAGAAGGTGAACAATAACACAGGGAGGTGCCTACTCCTTAGAACAGGGGTACTCAAACTTTTAAAACAGGGGCCAGTTCACTGTCCCTCAGACCGTTGGAGGGCCGGACTATAGTTAAAAAAAAATATGGACAAATTCCTATGCACACGGGACAAGTCGGCTGCTAAGCAGGACAGGCAGCGGTGGCAAAAACACCCGGCGGGCCAGATAAATGTCTGGCCCTAGTTTGAGGACCCCTGCCTTAGAACAATGAACCATACAAGATTAAAAAAAACACCTCGCTGCATCCAGTGAATTACGACTCCTAGTAGCCATATCCGAACAGAGCAGTGCTGCTCCTTCGGCTGTCAATCTTTAAGGGAGCAGAAAACGTATCTTTCTCCAGCTGGTGGGTTTGAACTGATCTTGTGGCTGGCAGTGCAACTCAAAATCCACGACACCAGCAGGGCAGCAATGAGAACGGAAGCCACGGGAAAGAAGGATAGATGGGGGGTCAGTGAACACAGGGAGGACATGGGCAGAGGGCTGTGACATGTGGGGTCTGCAAACCCCACACATGTTGTTACGTCACGTCAACAAAATGGGTGTGAACTGTTGAACGGAAAAATCCATCTGCTTTGTAGACTTTTACCCAACCAAGACATAACTGTGAGACCTTAAACTAAGAAGAAGAAAAAGTGCCAGAATACATCACAAGGTCGCCACGAGTCAGAGGCAACAGCTCAATGACAACAATAACCACTTGGGCAAGGCCAGTAGACACCTGGCCAACGTATTGATCTGCCAGGCCACCTGAGATGCCTCTGATTGACTGGCTATTGGTATTCCATTTGGCGCCATCTGGGAAAATCATGAATGAGAGACTTACCCTTCCTCGTGCGTGCCAGCATTGTCCACCCTCAACCCCAACCACCTGGTCCGGAGGCAGCCAAAAAGCACAGGGCTGCCTTCTAGTTCCACTAGTACCCTAGAGCAGTCGTTCTCAACCTGTGGGTCATGACCCCTTTGGGGGTCACCTGATTCATAACAGTAGCAAAATTACAGTGATTAAGTAGCAACAAAAATAATTTTATGGTTGGGGGGTCACCACAACCTGAGGAAGTGTATTTAAAGCGGGGGTCCTCAAACCACGGCCGACGTGCCACACGCGACCCGCCAAGGACATTTATCCGGCCCACCGGGTGTTTTTGACCCATTTTGGTTTTTACTTCAAAATAAGGTATGTGCAGTGTGCGTAAGAATTTGTTCATAGTTTTTTTAAAACCACAGTCTGGCCCTCCAATGGGTCTGAGTGACAGTGAACTGGCCCCTTGTTTAAAAAGTTTGAGGACCCCTTAATAAAAGGGTCACGGCATTAGGAAGGTTGAGAATCACTGCCCAAGAGTGTCCTAAAAACTGCCCAGTGAAATTCCTAACAACAGGACACCAAATCCCAGCCCTCCTTTGCAGGTTGTTTGTGACTTTGTTTGCCTATCAATGAAATCTCTCAGCCCAGCTGGCTGCCTCCCAGCAGCACCTCTTTGCCCGGGCCCCAGTGAGCTAGCCACCCCACAGTGCTTATGCAGACAAGGGCCTGCCAGGGGCTGCAGCCGCCCCACCCACCTCGTGCCTAGGTCTCTCACAGCCAGTGTTGGCACTGCAGGCTCGGGAGGCAGTGCCATGCCAGGTTCAGGCCACGGACCTTTGCCAAGGACCAGGAAATCAGACACCTCCGGCCTCCCCTCTGCACTGCGGGCCCCACACTCAGGGCTGCTTTGCGGGGCGAGAGTGAAGGAGGAGAACCCGTGGCAGGGCAGAATGGCCTCGGGGTCTGGTCTACCTGCACCTTGACTGGTGAGCCGAGAAAGCGTGGGAGGGTCCCAGCCCAGGGCTCAGGGCCCAAGACCCTGGAAAATCATCAAGAAAACATTCTACGCTCCTCGGACCCTTTCGAAGTTTCGTCCTCAGAGTGCGCTGGAAAGCGGATGGCTGCAGATAGATTGTGCTTAAGGTTGTACAGCTTAGCATTTGTTTTCTTTCCCTCTGGACCCAGTTTTGGCTTCTTCTCGTGTGTGTCATGGTCCCCTGGTTTGGAGCAGGTTGTGCTCAAGGGTCGTCACCTTGAAAGCTCACAAGTAGTCTATTTCTATTGCATCATTCGGTAACTCTACCGGGTGGATCCGAGTTCTTCTTTTAAGCCACTCCCTGGTCCCTGTCTTTTCCACTCACTGGCCTGACTAAGTATAGGGGGGCAAGGAACAAGTCAACCGTCTCCCACAGGAGAGCCCTCCAGCCACTGAGCACGCTGTGTGTGTCCTCCTGAGTCTCCCTGTTGACAAACGCCCTACTTCCCTGAAGCTCCCACAGGCTCCCCGCCCTTGCCATCACCACCTTGAGCTCCCTCTTCCAGTGGCTCTCTGTCATGCTCGAGCAGGACACCAACAAACAGCCCCGGTGGCTCTTGGGTCCATAAGAAGTCCAGCAGGCCCATCAGTTCCCCCTGCTACAAACCACGCCTTGGATGAGGGCACCCTAAGGTTACACCAGACCCTTGGCGCTCAGTCACCTCAGCATCTTCAGGGATGGAGGGCCAAGCAGACGATGCTTTGAAGGTGGTCACCACTACTAACCAAACTAATGTAGCCCTGAGCCAACCACTGAGCCTCTCTGAGCTCCAGTTTCTCATCTGTAAACCGACCTTCCCAGCACTAGCATCGAGAAGGCTGTGAGGACCAGGGACCACATGGAAACCATGCACACGGCCCTCCACACAAGGGGGTCGTGGGCATACACAACCACTGAGTATCTGCTCCTCCCTCCTCCTTCCCTAACCTGGCCTTGCAGTGAACGGTACCTGTGACCCTATCTCACTGGGCCCATGTCTCATACCTGGATGCTTAAATTCAAGGCATTATCATTTGGTTTGTCCTTTCTCTGCGTGCACCCCGCCCCCCACCCCCACCCCGCATCGTGGCATCAGATCTTCTGCAAAGAAAAAGGGTCAGATGAAACAGCCCCCAATCTGAAGTTGAGCTGTCCAATGCACGGTCAATATCAAGACCTATTCCTTCACTGCCACTCCCATTCCCACCTTCAGAAGTGATGTCCCCCACCCAGGGCCAAGAGGACAGAAGGACAGGCTGTCTCTGCTATCTACACAAACCACCAAGGATTGGGGGTCTGGAAGGGGGCATGTGGAAGGGGCAGGTCTTGTTTGCAAAAAGCATGTGCTCAACGTGACTCTATTTTCTATTTGGAAAACTAACACAAATATCCCCCCACACACCTCCACCTGCACCCCATCACGGCATAAAACAGATGACAGAAAGGGGCTGGGGGAAGAGGGGCAAAGTTAGTACCCCTCCATCCCAACCGGAAGGGGCTGGAAAGCTACAAGACTTCCCCTGGGGGAAGTGGGCACCCAGGCACACCTCAGGATCTAATGACCGAGCAGCTTCAGGAAACATTTGACCTGGGGGCAGGAAGATCAGCCCCCAGGGCATCTTTGAGACCTTGGCTTGGGCAAGGAAACTCTAGCCCTGGGCAATTCCTAGACTCCTGGAATGGTTGACCTACAGGAAGTCCTGGAGTTTGCAGACCCAACTCGCCCATGCCTGGTTCCCTTCAACAGACCCAGGGAGAGGAAAGGTCCCCAAAGTCATGCCGATGGTCAGTGCTGGAAAGGTGACCGCCTCCAGGGCTCGATCCCCTGCAAACAGCACTTGCTGCAGCCCAATCGGGTCGGATACTCTGACGGGTGAAGGTGAGGTTTGAAGGTCTTGCTGAGCAAAGAAACGCAGGGCGGGCAGGGCCAGGCTCTGAGAGTTCCCTGAGCCCAGGCCAGGAGCCCGAGCGCCAGGATTACTCAGGAAGGGAATTGTCAACTCTCAGGCAGATGTCTGAGTTGGATGAGGGTCTGGGTATCTCCCTGCTGCCTCTCCCCACCCTTACTGCCTGGAGGTGGACACAGTTCAGCAGCCACTTGAGGGAGGATCGAGAGAGAGGTCATGAGGCTTGAGGAGCGTCTTGTGGGTTGAATCGTGTCCCTTGAGAACACAGGCTGAATTCCGCCTTCGTGGAAGAGTCCAGGTTTGGCTTCTGTGCAATGCATGTCATACACTGCCACCATTCATCTGCCAGCAAAGGTTAGTGTGGGCTGATGCTGGGGCAGCGCTCTCAGCAGAGCGTCCAGACCAACACAGACCAGGAAGAACGGCCTGCAATGTGGACTACAATGGCCCAGACCACAACTGACCACGAGGATGGGCCAGCACTGACCGAGCAGTGTTCTGTTCTGTGGCACATGACCGTGAGTGAAGGGCAAGCTCCAGGGGAGTTCACCACCCCCCACCAGGACCCAAGTTTGCACCTTTGTTTGGGAACAGGCTTTTTGAAGGTGTTTATCCGTTGATGTGGTCCTATCAGAGCAGAAAGGGTCCTAAGCCAATCTGAAGGTTGTCACCGTGGATGTGGTGGACTCATAGCTACCTTAAGTACCACAAAACAAAACACCGCCCAGTCCTGCATCACCCACTCCATCGTTGCTATGTTTGAGCCCATTGTTGCAGCCACTGTGTCAACCCTTCCCGTCGGGGCTCGGCCTCCTTTTTGCTGTCCTTCCACTTTACCAAGCATGATGTCTTTCTCCAGGGACTGATCCCTCCTGACCACATGTCCACAGCCAGGGAGACAGTCTCACCATCCTTCCTCTAAGGAGCAGTCTGGCTGTACTTCTTCCAAGACAGAATTGCTAATTTGGCCATCCCCGGTACTTCTCTTAAGCAACACCATAATTCAAACGCATCAATTCTCCTTCAGTCTTCCTTACTCAATATCCAACTTTCACATACATAGAGACTTAAAATACCACAGTGTCGCTCCGGAGCGCCTTAGTCCTCAAAGTAAAATCCTCACTTTCCACACTTTCAGGAGGCTTGTGCAGCAGATGTGCCCAATGCAATGTGCCCTTTGATGTGCTGACTGCTGCTTCCATGAGCATTAATTGTGGGCCCAGGCAAAACAAGAATCCTTGACAACTTCATTTTCTTTTCTCTGTTTAGCACGATTTTATCTATTGGCCCAATTGTGAGGATTTGGGTTTTCTTTACATTGGGTTGTATTCCAAATTGAAGCCTGCAATCATCCGTGATCTTAATCAGCAAGTGCTGTGAGTCATCACTTTCAGCAAAGTTGTGCCACCTGCAGATGGCAGGTGGTTAATAAGCCTTCCTCCAATCCTGACACCAAACTCTTCTGTATAAATGTAGTTTCTCTGATTATTTGCTCAGCCTACAGACCGAACAAATATGGTGAGAGAATACAACCCTAACTCACACCTTTCCTGATTTTTTTTCTTTCTGGATTTTCTAACCCATGCTGTATGGCCCCCGTTTTTGTGCACACAACTACCCCTTGACCCATGTATAAGATCCACATGAGCACAATAAAATGTTCTGGATTTTCCATACTTCTCAAGGTTAATCAGAATTTGTTAGGATCCACACAGTTGATGCCTTCGCATAGTCAACAAAACACAACGAAGTAGGTTTTGAGTTTCTCTGCTTTCCCCAAGATCCATCTGACATCAGCAATGAGATCTCTTCTTCCACACCCTCTTCTGAATCCAGCCTGAACCTCTGGCAGCTAGCTCCCTGACAATGTGTTGCTGAAACCCTTGTTGGATGATCTTCATCAAAAATTTACTTGCAGGTGATGCCAATGATAGAGTTCTATAATTTGAGCACTGTGTTGGGCCGTCTTGCTTTGGAATGGGTACAAATATGGATCTCTTCCAGGCAGTTGGCCGATTAGCTATCTTCCAAATTTCCTGGCATAGACAAGTGAATGCTTCCAGTGTTTCATCAGCTTGTTGAAACATTTCAGTTGGTATTCCATCAAGTCCTGAAGCCTTATTTTTAGCTAATGCTTTCAGTGAAGCATGGAATTCTTCCTTCAGTACCACTGGTTCCTCCTCATATGCTGCCTCTTGAAAGCGTTGAATGGTGACGAGTTCTTTTTGGTACAGTGACTCTTGTTGTATTCTTTCCATTTCTTTGGATGCTTCCTGCATCGTTTAATGCTTTGTCTGCAGAACCTTTCAATACAGAATCTTTCAATAGGTGGAGAGCCAATGTTTTGAGAATGATGAGGGCAATGAATGTACAGATGTGCTTTACACAATTGATGTATGTATGGATTGAGATAAGAGTTGTATGAGCCCCTAATAAAATGATTTTTAAAATTAAATTAAAAAATAGAATCTTTCAATGGTGTCACTCAAGACCGAATTCATTTTTCTTGAGTTCTTTCAGTTTAACATATGCAGAGTGTGTTCTTCCTTTGGAATTTTCTCACCTCTGGGCTTCGGCACATTTCATTTTATTTTAACTTGGTCTTCTTGAGCAGACCTTTGAGATTTTCTATTCAGTTTTTTTTTTTTTTTACTTTATCCAGTTTTTTACTTCAGTTTTGTTTTTGTTTTTTTTACTTCCATTTGCCTTGGCCGTTCTATGATTAAGAGCAAGTGTCAGAGTTTCTTCTGACATCCACTTGATCTTTTCTCTCTTGTCCGGTTGAATGACCTTTTGCTTTCTTTGTGGATGATGTTCTTACTGCCTCCCACAGTTTACCAGTTCTTCAGTCCTTAGTAGTCAATGCCTCAAATCTGTTATTGAGATGTTCTCAGAATTCGGGTAGGATATACTCAAGGTTGGATTTGGGCTCTTGTGGATTTTTTTTTCCCATCTTCAACCTGAACTTACAGATGAGCAATTGATGGTCTGCTCCACAGTCAGTCCCTGGCTTGGCATTGAGCTTCTCCATCGTCTCTTCCCACAGATTAGTGCATTTGATTTCTGTGTGTTCCATCTGGAGAAGTCCATGTGTATAGCACCCTTCTATGTTGCTGAAAAAAATGTATTTCCTTTGAACAAGACGCTCTCACTGCTATTGAGCCAATGCTGACTCATAGCAACTCACTGTGGGTTTTCCGAGACTTTAACTACTTATGGGTGTAAAAATCCTAATCTGTATCTCTCGTAGCTACTATGGTTTTGAACTGCTGACCATATGGGTTGCAGCCCAACACATAACCACTATACCACCAGACCTCCCTAAGAGCAAGTTGTTGGACTTCCAAAATTCTATTGTGGTATCTCCAGTTTCATTTCCATCACCAAGATAAATTTCAATCTACTGTCCCTCCTTTGATACCAATTTTTGGCATTCCAGTCCCCAATAATGATTAATCCATCATGTTTGATCAATTTCACAAGGAGGATATTCGTAGAGTTCTTCCATCACTAGATGTCACGGTTGGTTCAAAAACTTGAACAAGAGTTGCATTGATTGTCTGTCCTGGTATGACGATAGACAGTATCCTGTGGCAGACAGCACTGTACCTCAAGACAGGTCTTGCAAAGTCCCCTCTGACAATGAGTGCAATGCCATCCCTGTTGATGGTTTCAGTCCAGGCAGACAACACCATAGTATTTTCTGATTCAAAATGGCCAATCACAGCCCATTTTGGCTCACTGATATCTAGAATACTGATCTTTGTGTTCCATTTCATTTTTAATAATCTCACATTTGCCTAGATGCATACTTCATACATTACAGGTTCCAGCTATTAACTGACATTTTCAGCTCTTTCTTCTCATTTTGAGCCATACTCAATCAGTAAATGAAGATCCCAAAGATGTTACTCCAACAGGCTTTAATCCGTCCATGACACTGTGGTCCAAGCTACTTAAGAAAGTAGCTGGATGGATTGTGACAAGAGTTGTAGGAGCCCCAATAAAATGATTTTTTAAAAAAAGAAAGTAGCTCTTCCTCATTCGTATCTTGAATATCTTCCATCCTGAGGGGCTCATCCTCTGGCACTATCTCTGACAATGTCTGTCTCTATTCAGTAGATTTTCCGTAATTGACAGTGGTTAGATGCCATTCAGAGGGTTTCCAGTAAAAGTGAATAACCTATTTCTTCTTCACAGGTTGTTCTTAGTCTGGAGGCTCTCTCAAACCTGCTCTGAGGGACCGACCCTGCTGGCATTTGAAGTGCCAGTGACCCACGTTGAGGATCACAGCAACACACGAGCCACCACAGTATGACAAACGGACCAAGAAGCAGTGGAACCCGATCTTCCCGGTGTCCTTAAAGAAGAGGCACAGCAACAGACACAGCAACAGACAGAGGAAGGGGGGCCAGGTGAAGACAATGCTACAAGCCAAGAATGGTCTGAGGCTACCAGAATCTTGGAGACAAGAAAGGATCTTCCGTGGGAGACTTAGGAGGGAGCATGGCCCTGATGAGACCCTGAATTTGAACTCGGGGTTTCCAGAGCAGTGCATTTCTGGTCGTTTCAGCCACACAGCGGTGGCACTTTGTTATGGTCGCCCTACAGAACAACAGGAGGGAGCAAGAAGCTGGAGAACACAGGGGAGAAGAGGATGTCAAGTGGTTAGTGGTGTGCTTGCCCTCGGAGGGCATTCTCTCCTTTGTTTCCACAACTGTCTTTCCAACCAGATAGGCTTACACCCGTGTGCTTGGTAAAGAGACCCGTCTGATGCTGACAGCCATCTGCTTTCTGTTTCCCAGAGATAGAAGAGGAAGAAGGAAAGGAGATAGAGAGGCAGAGGGTTCAGGTATGGAGCATGCCTGCCACAGCAGAAGGGGTGAGAGTCACAGCGATATCACAGCACCCCAGAGAAATGCTGGCCCACCATCCCTGGGAATCTAAAAGCGCTCACACAAATCATACTTCCAGGACTCAAAGGCTTTCTGGAAACGCCTAGGAAATGGCCTCAGAGATGCTGCACACTGTACCTAGAGGCCTGCCTCTATAGTTCAGGGCCGATCTCCACGCTCGACCCCAGGTCCATGTCCTCAGCATCCACATCTAAGTGCTGGTTACCAAGTTGGCTCTGCCGGATTACAAAGACAGCCTTGTCACTGCTGTGTGCTGAGGACAGGGGTCTGTGCGGGAGCGAGGGCTTGAGTGCAGAGGGCTCTATGTGTGTGCGTGTGAACGGGGGAATTCATTGGTGAGGAGGGGGGTGCCCTTGCTTCCTTCCCCAAGTGGGTTGGTCTATCCATTGTGGGGCTACACAGAGGACAGTATGGTCTCCCCTGGGTTCCCATACATAAGCACGTGAGCAGCCAATCCCAGGTGGCAGAGACAAAGGCCAGGGAGGAAGCCTCTGGTGCAGAAGGGCCGGCTGGAAGTGATCCCCTGACCCATGGAGGCATGGCATACGAGCCTAGGCTGGAGCCAGGGCATCACTGCCAGGCCTCCTGCTGCTCGTGGGTCTCATGAGCCGCTCCTGTCTGGTCTCGGAGGTTCTCAGGGAGGGTGCAGGCAGGGGGGCAGGGAGGGTAGAAAGGAGGAGGGAGCGCTGTGAGAAGCTCCTTGAGCTTTCATATCAAAATCTGATCTCACTGCCCCTGGAGAAAGAGACAAACGCGCATCAAAGAACACTTTGCTGCTAACCTTTTTTTTTTTCCTTAATCAAGCAATCAAAACAACACGAGGCAAACATCTCAGACAGGCAGCCAGAGCATTGACTAACTGTAAAGACGCGAAGCCTGGTCGACGATGAGACTGGCAGGGTAAGAAGCTCCTGGCGCCCACCGCTTCCCAGAACGCAAGGAGCCCCCACCTGCACCCTGATAAGGGGGCTGGGGTGTTATATACAACAGGCCCTGCAACCAGGGGGCTCGGAGAAGTCTAGCAGGTCTGCTACCTGGGGCAGGAGCCCCATGTCCCTGCCTCTCAGTCTGGATAGTGCCAGTAACCCTTAAGCAGAAGAGGGGAGAGACAGATAAGGGGAAGCTCAGGGCAAGCCTCCGGAGTCCTCCTGGCACACACAGCCTCGCAGAACCCCTGCCCAAATTGCCTTGTCCATGTCCACATGCATGGTCCTTCGTCGTGATGGGTGGCCGGGAAGGCTCTTTGCAACTTCAAGGTAATCCAGAGCTGTCACCTGCTCTTGCTTCCTCTGCCCGTCCCTCCCTGGTAAGACAGTTCTTCTGGTTGTCTACCCTCACCCCATCCTGCTGCAGTCAAACGCAATGCTCTCGCTCAGGCTGCCAGCAAATTCCCAAGTGGCACCTGTACAAGACATCCCCGCCTGCCAGTGACACACAAGGTGCCACCAGTCCATTCTGACGCATGGCTGCCCCATGGATGTGGCTTTTCAACAGCTGATTCATCTACAGTAGCTCTCCAGGCCTTTTCTATGACATGCCTCTGGATGAACTAGGAACCTCCAACCTCTGGTTTAGCTCCCAAGGGAACAAACCCCCTGCCCCCCACCTAGGGTCTCCTAACTGACCCCTTAGGACCTAAAGAAAGCACTGTTTGACTGAGAGCCAAGGAGCCAGAGTCCTAAGTGCTAGATCTTAAACAGGCCTCAGCTCAACTCTCCGTGCAAAAGGAGCGTACAGCCGGATGACCCCTGCAATGTTGCCTGGATCCAGCTCACAAGTGCTCAAGGGCCCCTCGAAGAGAGGGTACTGTTGGGACCCACAGCCCTGGCCTCTCCTTTCCTGCCCGGGCGGCTGCCGATGCCACACTCTGCCCAGGGTTATTTCTGCAGCAGCCTCGGAGCCCCTGGGGGCTAGGGCAGACACGGTGACTTCCAGCAAGTCTGAAAATACACACGAGACGAGACTGCAGTCTCGGGGACTGGGAAGGCAATGAAGAGCTGATTTATTTTTCTCGGTGAAACTCTGAAACCCTACCCTGGAGCACACGAGCCAGGCAGCGGGCAGCAGGCAGCTCCCCGCCCCAAGCAGAATTCATAACCTCAGCCTCCAGACCTCCCCACTGAGGCTGGCCAGGGGATGGGGAGAGGGTGGGAAAGAGGAGCCAGGACTGACCCTTGTGGGCCTTCGGGGAGCCCCAGGTCCAGACATGGAGAGATAGGCAAAGCTGGGCAGGCAAGCTTTCATTTTAAATTAAACCCTGGTGCCCGGAGCTTACAGGCTCTAGGGCGCTGACTGAGCCCACAGGCCTGTCTGCAAAGGATCAGTCCTCAGGGCTCCTCAGGACACCCTGCCCCTGTGACACCAAGCTGAAAGGTGGCAGCTGTCAGAACCCAGACCCCAGGCCTTCTCTGGTTGTGTAAACAGTGGTCACTCACGGCTGACTCCTGGTGACCCAATAAGACAGGGCACAAATGGTCCCTGCGGGTTTCCAGGACTGTAATTCTTCACGGGAGTAGACAGCCCGTCTTTCTCCCAAGGAGCAGCTGGTGGTCTCGAACTGCCGGCCTCGCAGTTAAAGTCGCTAAGCTAATCTCTCTGTGTGTGCTCTGTCATGTGTGCAATGGAGCGGGGGTCCTGAGCTCACAGGAGAACTAGCTGCAGGGAGGAAAGGAAAGTCCACACACACCGGTGGCACAGTGCGTTAAGCACAGGACTGCAAGTGGGAGGTGTGAGTCTCCCAAGAGGCACCTCAGAAGAAAGGCTTGGTGTTCTGCTCACATGCAGCCGGCTTCTGGAGGAGAGCTCTGCTGGGACACACCTGGCATCCACTCGGCAGCCATCAGTCACCCTGGTCTTTCAGCCACATCATGCCCGCTGCTGGCGAGTCGATTCCGACTCCTAGCACCCGTCGGGATGGAGTTGAACAAGTCCATAGAGTCTGAGAGGCTGTGAATCTTTACGGAATCAGATTGACTAAGGGTGGACTCGAACCTTCAACCTTCTCCTTAGCAGCCTGAACCATCGGCACCACCAGGAGACTCCATCTCATAGAGCGAAGATGTCTAAAGAGGGGTCAGTTTTCCTCCTCACCCCTAACCAACTCACTGGATGGACTCAGCATCCACGGAGCCCTTCCGGGGCTGACTTGTGCCCTCAGAGTCTGACCATCGGCTCCCACACAATGCCGTATCTAGAAATACGCCCTGCAGAGACCGGGACTGGGGAAACAGTACAGGGACTGGTTCTGAAAGAGTGGAAGGTTTGGAGCAACTTAAATATCTGTGTTGCTACGACAGAGTTAAAGAAAACAGTTGGATAGCCTTGTACATATGTACAGTGGAGGTTATGCAAAAACAAAAGCAATGGCTCTTTATGTGCTTCCAGGAAGAGACAGAGGGACAGTAAGGAGAGGCAAGCCCTCAAGGAGATGGATGGTCCCTGAGGCCGCAACAGGGGCTGGAGCACAGGAATAACAGTGAGGGTGACGAGGACCCAGCAGCGTTTCATCCTGGGTCCCTGTGAGTGGGAACAGACGTCATGGCGCCCAACAGCAACGTGGAGAGACGTCTATGACATTTTGTTAGAAGAAAAGGCTCAGGATGAAAGCCAAATTCTTCTCTCAACTGTTCTGGAAAGAGTAACACTGGGAAGTAGACGGCAGAGTGGGAGAAGGATGGGGGACAGATCTGGGAATCATAAGAGAGATCAGGCTGACTGGTCAGATAGAGACTGGTGGGACCCCCCAAGGCAATGGCCTGAGGTCACCCCTCAGGTCTGGAAGGAAACTCACTCACCCCAATATCAGAATAACCAAACTGTTTGAGATCACAAGGGCACCATTTACCCAAGGACAATGTTCAAAGATGTTAAGAGGGAAGGAGAAATAGAAACAAGAAACAGGAGGGCGATGCAGTGGGTAGCTTTTTGAGAAAAGATGCACGAATGGTTGAATGCAGAACAGGATGCTCTGTCAACCTTGAGCGACATCTCACAGGAGATGTTAAAATACACAAAGGTGTTCAAATGCAAAACAAAGAAAGCAAAAAACCCTGGGATGACTCCCATCCCAGACCCTCCGGGGAGACACCTGCCTCAGGACCTTCCTACCTGTTGCTTGCCTGCCTGGAAGGTTCTTCCCCCAGATCTTTCTTTGAAGGACTCCCACAGCTCCTCAACTCTTTATGAAAATACCCCCCACCCCACTGAGGCCCACACTGGACACCTTTTAAATTATTATTGTTATTTATTATTATAACAACCCACCACTCAATCCCCCACTCCCAGTCACCTTTCCTCTGCTCTCGCTCATCCCCGGATGTTGCTCACCTTCTACCACAGCTTCAATATGTCCCTTTTGGACTCAAGTTGGGCTGCGATCCGCCTGGTGGGCGGTTCAAAACCACCAGCAGCCCCTCAGGAGAAAGACGGGGCTTTCTACTCCCGTAAATAGTGACAGTGCCAGAAACCCATGGGGGGGGGGGGTGTCACTGAGTCAGCATGGATTTCATGGTAGGGAGAGTTTTTGAGACTTTCCACCACGAAGGAGGAGCCCCTCTCTCTGGTGGCAGAGACCAGTAAGCTAACTGCAAGGTTTAGTGGCTTGAAACCACGGCGAGACCATGCGGGAGAAAGACCAGGCTAGCACCGTCCTGCAAGATGGCAGTCAAGAAAGCCCTCGGAGCAGTTCTACGCCAACCTATCAGGTGCTAAGGACTCAACAGCGCCTACCAAGGCCACGTCCCCCACTAGATGAAATGGCCTCAGGGCACTGCTTCATTCTTTGAGATCTTTGCTTCGTTCCCTGCAAGCTCCTGGGCACCCCGACCGGGGACTGGCATGGAACACATCTTTGTTGAATGAATGAGCAAATGTCACCAAGGGCAGCCCATGCTGCGAAGGACACAGATGATTTGCTGTTCTCCCTCTTCTCCCAACAGAGCAGATTCAAGGTCATGTCCACAATCGCGTCATTCTCAGGGCCCTGCATGCTGATAGGCTTTGTTTTTCCCAGTGGAAGAGAAAGCAGTAGCCACAGTCTTTACCCCACCCCCCACCGGCAGCCACCCTGTGATGGGCACCAGAGAGAGCAGGCGGGCCTGAGGAGCGAGGCCCGGCTCTGCCCCTTACTAGTGTGTGACCTCAGTATATCCCTCTGCCTCGGAATGGAGCCGACACCGACGATAGAGACAAGGAACGGGTGCACGTCCGTACACACATGCGTGCACACACCTGTTCTGCCGTGGCAAGAAGAGCACTGGACTTCAAGCCATCAAGACCCAGCTCTGCGACGGAGAGAGGTGGAAAGTGAGCTGACTTACACTTGGGGAACGATTTCAGAAAGTGCCACCAAGATCAGGGGGAGCCCTGGTACATCTTTGGCTACAAACCACGAGTTTGGCGATTCAAACCCACCAGCTGGTCCACGGGAGGAAGAAGAGACTGTCTCCTCTCCTAAAGGTTTAACCCCTCGCTAACCTGAGGCAGGCTACCCCATGTGTTACCAAGGTCAGCAGTCTTGGCTGTAACAGCGAAGGCTCACTTTAACTGACTCTATACCAGGCATTGAACCAGGCACCCATGGGTTTACTCATTGGGTCCTCAACACTACAAGACAGGCCCTGTCCTAGTCTCCATCCTACAGGTAAGGGCACTCAGGTGCAGAATGGTTAAGTGATGTGCCCAAGGTCAACAGAGAAAGGCAAGCACAGCTGAGGCTCAACCCTCTGGTCCCTCTCCTGGTGACTCAACCGCCTCTCAGCCACTCTTAAGACCCTGTCCTGTACTGTAAGGCAGGGAGAAGGAGAGAGCGAAGAATGGGGGAGGTTTACAGGGGGTGACTCTTTCATGAGAAGCTGGGGGACTAGAGGGAGGACTTCTATGAAAGGACAAAGCCCTGGCCATTCCCCAGGTCCAGGCCCAGGACATGGCCTTGGCCTTGGCCATGAAGACAGAAGTCGGGACTCAGAGCATGAGTCACGAAGGAAGGGCTCTGCTGCAGGTGGAGAAGGACAAGATGCAGACAGCCTGTGGGCGTGATGCTGCCTCCCGGAGGCTGGTAGAGATGGTGGCCCCAAAGCCAGCCCAGGACACTTCCTGAAGGAGCTCAACTTTGTCAGCACCTATACACAAGCCTCAGGGGCACCACACTGTAGAGAGAGGGGGACATGGGGTGGGGGTGGGGAGGGTTCAGCCTCCAAGGACAGCAAGGCTGGGCGCAGGAAGCACCCAGAACTACAAGAAGACAGCTTCAAGTCCAGTACAGAGTAACCAGAACCAGAAAAAGAGCCTTTTCCCACATGGCGGGATGCTTCCGGGATGGAGAGAGAGGCTGGCGGGCCTGCAGCCGAGATCTTTCCTTGAAGGGCTCCCACAGCTCCTCAACTATTTGCGCAAATAGCCCCCCTCACCTCACCAGAGCCAACAGCAGTGTCCCCTGGCCTACCTGGGGCTGGGGGTTCAGAGTGGAGTCTCCAACAGGTGCTGGTCAGCGACTGGGCAAAGTACCAAGAGCTGGCCAAGTCTGTCAGAACCAGGCATTTGGGCTCCAAGGAGTCGCCCCGCCCCCCACACACACCTTTGAGAGAGAAGGGGTCCCTGCCAAGAGCTACGCGGCGTCTCTGAGTCAGTGAGGGCTGAGGCAGCCAACTCAGCCCAGTTCCTGGAACAGCGATAGCCCGGGGCAGAGGGGCTCCAGGGACCCTTCCCTCAGCCACGCCCTGGGATGGCCCTCACTTTCCGACCTCAGGTACAAGATTTCCCCTCATTCCCAACTACACCTTCCCCAGCCACCAACTCAGACGTAACCCACCCTGTCCGCCCCACAGCAGTGACTGGCAGGAACTGCTGCGTGGGGTGGGGGGGGGGCGGTCAGATGCGACTGCTGTCCACGTTCTGCATCATATACTCAGGGCAATGTTGCCCAAACCCTTGTTTTCAGTGCCATCTTCAGGCTTGGTTCCAAGGCGCCACCCCTGAGATGCCATCCCCTCGGTCCCACCCTTCCCAGAAGCCCCTCTGCCCCCAAAGCCGGGGCACCTGGCTGGACAACTTCCTCCTAGGTCCTTTCACATCCGGCCATGGGTTAGGATGGCTAGTACGCCGGTCTGATGCCACCCCCCACCCCGTGGTCTCCAGACAGCACTAGGCTGGGGCGCTCTGCATATCCGGGCCAGCACAGTAACAGCACACAGGAGGTGGGAAAGAAGGGAGGGAGGGAGGGAGGGAGGGAGGAAACTGGGCTGGGGGGGGGGGGGCGTCACCAGCGTTTTTGAAGCTCAGCTCTGTTGTTGCTGCCATTGAATTGGTCTCCAATCTTGGGACAAAATGCTGCTGGTCCTGTCCCAGCCCCATGATTGGTTGCTGACCCACAAGGTCCTGCCCCAGCCCCGTGATTGGCTGCTGACTCAGTTTGGGGCAGTAGACCAGTGAGTCCTACTGCCTAGTCTGTCTTAGTCCAGAAGCTCCGCTGGAAAATGTTTTGCACCCAGCACGGACCAGCGCCATCAAACCCAGGTCCCTTGCCTGGAAGGCGCGATGTCTACCCCTGACCCACCAAGGGTTCTCATGAAGAGTAGCTTGACAAGCAGCTTTGGAGGGGTTTTGTTTTAAATACTGGATGAATGGAAGCTTCTATTTCTTGTCTCAGGTATGACTAGAGTCTATATTTGGGAGTCATGATGGTCCAGCCAACTTGAACTTGAAGAGGAAAAAGGGAGGGGCAGAGTGTGCCCTCCTGCCTGCCCGTGCCAGCTGGGAGCATGACACTGGAGCACCAGAAGGCTGCCTGGCCCTGAGTGCTGGATCTGCTCCAGTGAGGCCCCCATCCTTCCACCCTCCACCTATTGGCAGAGGTTTACAGAGGACCAAAAGCACATTCACCCAGAGAGAACTGGTTTGCTGACAGAGCCTGCCAGCCACCTCGCAGAGCAGAGCAGGGGACATCGGGACAAACTCAGCCCCACCTGGCAAGGAACAGCACTAAGCAGGTGACCAGCAGAGAGGCTGGGTCAATGATATCCTCATTTTTATACACAAGGTCACCCTGACCTTGTATTTCAATTTTCTGATTCCAGTCCGGACGGGGCTTTCTGTTGGGGAGGGAAGTGGACAGAAAGGTACCCATAATGCTACTCAAGAAATTCTATCATCCCTGCCTCTGCCCCTGCCGCTATGGAGAAAGTCCCACAGGCAGACCCAACCCCCATCTTCCTCCACATCACTCACTGCCGGAGGGAGCCAGAGCAAACCTCCCTGCCACAGGTGAGCCACCCTCTTCCAGCAGGAAATGCTACTTAGAGTCCACCACCAGGAGGTGGCAGCCTCCATCAGATGACACAACAGGAGCCCGGGCTTGCATCTTGGGGTCTCTGTCCTCCAAGCCCTTCCCCACATACACCCCAAAACCAAGACCAGCCACAGCCTCTTTCATAGGGTTTCCATGCAAGTAAAAGTTTGGGGCTCAGTTCTAGGCTCTTAGCACCCATAATCTAGAAAGCTGACCCAACACACTCTGCTCAGATAGCAGGGGGCGACCCTTTATCTAAGGAACTTGGGGCCACTTGACATTTTACCATTTTACCCTGCTCTTTCTTGCACCAAAGTGCAGAAAACACAAAGGTCAAGCTTGAAGCAAATGGTCAAGGGCAAACCTCAGGGGGCGGGGCTGTATAGACACATGTTCTCTCTTATTCTCCCACCTCACCCAGAGCAGGCACAGGGACTATATAGGACTATATACTCCAAATAGGACTATATCTAGTTTCCCACACTACCACCATCCTGGGGGGCGGGGGCAGAGACAGAGACGAAGGGAGATAGACCCTGGATGCTGGGAGGCAGAACTCGGGCTTCGCTGCTGCTCAGACGTCCAGCGCTCTGTGAGCTTGGCCTCCCTCTCTGTGGAATGGGGCAAGCTTTCCAGGCCACTCTGGGAACCAATCTAAGACTGGAAAGCGATCAGACCAAAAGCACAATGCCTTTCAGACTGCTGCTGAGGAATCTTCTAGAGTAGATCATAACATGATAGCTGGGGTACGGATCCAGCACCACCCCACCCCCACCATGTTAGAAGCTTGTCTGGGCACAGTCCCTAACCCCTCCGTGATTTCCCTCCTTTGCTTCAGCTATGAAATGTGAGCCCTAGTGTAACCAGGTCTTACTAGGAAGTATTGGGGTCTCCACTTCAAAGAGCGGTCCTCAACCTGTGCGTCGCACCCCTTTTGGGGGTCAAACAACCCTTTCACAGGGGTCACCCGATTCATAACAGTAGCAAAATGACAGTTATGAAGTAGAAACAAGAATAATTTTATGGGTGGGGGTCACAACATGAGGAACTGCATTAAAGGGTCGCGGCGTTAAGAAGCCCAGGACCGTGGGGCTCACATTCCAAGAGAGTCAGGAGACTAGATGAATGTGCAGAGCTGAAGGCAATGGCTAAGACAGTGAGAACAGAACGTGCCGACGGGGAGAAAGCATGCACAAATCATACGAGTTCATGAAACAATCCCATTATCTCTTCACTCCATTTTCCCACACACTCCGCGAAGCCCCTCGTGTATCTGATAACAAACTTGATTCCGACTGTCCAAAGAGCCCTTACAACTCAGTAACAGAAAAAGAAGGCATGCCGTCTTGCATGGCCAAAGGTTTGGGACACACAGTTCTCTACAGAGGATGCATGAATGACCGGTGAGTCTGTGAGCTGATGCCCAGCATCTTAAATCTCTGCTGCCGCCACGATGAGGTGCCAGCCAGTCAGTGCTGACACGCCGTAACATTCCTGTATACACTGTTGTACAGACTCTTATTTTCTTTTCTCTTGGGGGTATGCTCAGGAATGGAATTCCTGGGTCATAGGATAGCTCTCTGTTTAACATTTTGGGAGCTGGTACACAGTTTTCAAAAACGGCTGCACCATCTTCCATCCCTACCAGTAATGCATGCACAAGAGTTCTGACTACCCCACATCTTTGCCAACACTTGCATGTAATTCGCCTTTTTTAGGAGAGTCACTCTCCCAGTGGGGCAGGCGTGGCACTGTGATTAGGATTGGCGTCACTGTATCCAGGGTGGGTTGGTTACTAACGCCACCCAACCATCACAGCAGCGGCAGCGGGGCCTCTCCTGACTGGTGTGACAGCTCGCTGTGCTGCCTCCTGCCCCAAGTTCGCACGTTGGGAAAGCCCAAGGGGAAAGTCCGGAAGCCCAACCTACTTCTTCCCACGCCACCTAAAGAAGGCAGGATAGCATTCAGAGAAATGGAAGGACCACTGCCTGCTCTCCCCCACCCGCACCCTCATTTTACAGGGTCGGGTTGTGGGAGGCTGCTAACCAAAAAGCAGCCTGAGCCCACCCAGAGGCGCCCTTAGAGAACACTCCAGTAATCTATTTCCCAACAAGCAGCCACTGAAAGGCCTGTGGGGCACAGTGCTGCTCTGACACCCAGGGGTCCCCACCCCGGGGGTCCCCAGAAGCCAGAACCAACGTGACAGGTAATTGGTTTTAAAGGAGGCCTGAAGGGTGCCTTGTTTCGGCTGCTCCTCACTCTTGGCCTGTGTGCTAGGCCCACCCCCTCCTTCCCTCTTTCTTCTCTCTCAGTACCCAGAGTCCGTAGCCAGGCCCAGCCCCTGAGGAGTCTCGCCGGGTGGAGCGTCCCATTCCAGGCAGGGAGATCCTGCCCCAGCTCAGACAGATGTGTAGGGGGAGGCAACAGCTGATAGAGCTTCAAGCACTCCCCCAGTCAGGGCCCTGCACCCCTCCCAGAGCCTGTGGGCTGAGAAGCTTGGGCACAAAACCCAACCTCCTTGTCACCAGCCCCTGAAGACAATGGAAGAGCAGGTGGACATCCAGAAAGAAGGGATACCAGAGGTGGGCTGGACATCGGGCCCTCCCCGTGCCATCTTCAGTCAGGCCCATTGCCTGTCACTTGGCTTTCTCTCACGTTTCTCTCATGCAACCTGCACTGCCCTGCTCCTCCCATACCCAGCACCAACCCTGTCCTCTTCTGCAGCAGGTAAAGTGCACAACAGCAAACCGCACCCCCTGCCCAGAGGTCGGGGCAAGGAGGCGACTCTGGTCCAGCCCGCCTCTGGGTTCCACCTGAGCTGGGACGCAGCCCCTGGGCCCTGGGTATCAGCTTGCTTCCGAGAAGCCTTGTCCTGGAACACGGTGGGGGAACTTGGAGCCGCCTCTGCAGTATCGGCAAATCACAGGGAGCAGGGACCTGGGCATGGGGCTTCAGAACTCTGGCCAACTCGCTAATGGGGCTCCTGGAGGCTGTGAAGTGTGGCGTGTGCCAGGGAACCGAGCCGGCAGTGGGCTCCAGACCAAACAGGGAGGCACAGATGGTCTCAAAGAGCAGGCCAGAGGCCCCAGAACTCTCACCATGCTATGGACTTCCACTCACTCCCCAGCCAGAATCAAAGGCCCAGGCCATCAGAAGGCCTGCCCTCCTCTGCTCCTTGGGCAGCTGTCCCAGGTCCAGAACCCTGTCTAGACATGGACCTTCCACCTCACTCTTCACCTTTCACCTTTCGCCGTTTCTGCTCCTGCCGACCTACGTGCCGATGAGCCACTGTGGACCCTCAGCCCCTGTCCCGGCCAAGTCCCAGCTCACCAGGCAGAGCCAAGGCATCTGTCTACCTTTCGCCTTTTCCAAGGCTTTCCTCCCTGGAGCCATCCAATAGTGAAGGGGTGGAGGGGGGGAGGGTCTTGTGTGGTCTAGTGGTCCCTAGAGCAGCCCCTCCTCACCCCAAGTGCTCGAGGAGACGCTGGGCAACATCAAGGCCACCTGAATTAAGGGGTGTGTGAGAGGCTGAATGAGATGAACCAGAATGCAGGTGGGAAGGGACATGGTGTCACACCCAGCAGATTCCAGTTCCAACTCCACTGAGTACGCCATGTCCCCGAGTGAGGTCACCAGCAGCCCCACCCTCACGAAGCCTTCACCCCTGCGGTGGGGATGGCACGGCAGGAGCTGAGGTAACTCCCAGCAGCACCTGCACCTGGGGCTCCTTCCCCACTGGGAAGTCCCATCTCATCTTGGGTCTCTGTTTTCGTACTGTGGATGGAGGGCCTTCCAACCCCCCAAAAAGGCCAGACTCACTGTCAGCGAGCCAATTCTGACCCCCGGGACATTCCGATTTGGTCTGAATGGCCGTGGGAGTGGTGCACGGTGAACTTGCTCAGCTGCTAACCACAAGGTCATGAGTCTGAGGCATCCACCCAGGGGAATTCGGAACATAGGCCTCACCATCCACCTGTGGCCACTGGATCCCTCGTGGAGCGCAGGCCCACCTAGGCACCCACAAGGTCATGAGTCGGAACTGACCGGAAGGCAACTGGTTTACTGTTTGATCCCCTTGGCCCTGAGGGGGTTCTACGCTTTGCAGCTGCGATAAGCCCAGCACATCCTGAGGGAGTAGAGCACCAGCGCTCCAAGCTTCATGACACCCCAAACCTTAAACCTGAAAGGGGAGGGGTGCTACAGGCAGCCAGGAAGAGGTCAACACCGAGCAGTGTCCCAAGATAAGGGCTAAATCAGGACCACCTGGTTCTGCCCTGACCACCTGAGGCTGCCCTCAGGACCGGCGCACCAACCGGAGCACCGATGCCCCTGGCTGCCAGAGGGGCCAGTGGGGACGTCGGGTCTCTGGCCAGGATGCTGGTCAGAATGGGTGTCTGCTCCCCAGCACCTGGCTCAGTGCCTCATGCTTGCTTTCTGTCACCAGATGGGCTTCGGAGGGACCAGCCTGAAGCAGAAGAGGCAGCCCACTTCCAGAGGCGCCTGCTTCCCACCATGGGCACACGGCCCCCACCCTATTTTGAGCAGCCGCCACTCACCAGTGGCATGACTGGCTGAGCAGCCTCACCCCTCCTGTGCAGGGCAAGGTTGGGTGGGTGGGGGGCTGCTGAATCTCCACTGTGCACACCTGTCACAGAGCAGGGCCAGTGGTTTCATGAGGCCCTACCCACCACACACAGTCCCATTCAACACCGCCCCACCCCCCACCCCACCATCCAGAGAGGCAGGATGGAGGAGGGAGCCTTGTCTAAGGGTGGTAAGAGGTTGAAAGGGGCAGACATGCCTCATGGAGTCAAATGCCCAGCACAGGCTCTCTGGAAAACTGACCTGCCCAGTACAGCCCGGTGGTCAGTGCAGTGGCTCCACTCACAGCCCAGTCCCTCACCAGCTCACCAACCTCGGGTCAGTACCCCACCCCCCTGTAGCCATTTCCCCATCGGAGGATGAGCTCAGCCTTCCCTCACAGGGTGGCTGAGAGCATTACATGAGCTTGCCTCTACTGCGGTCCTGACGCTGCAGCTGGCGCACGGTCAAGGAAGGGCTGGTCCCCAAGGCCACGGGACCCGTGCCTTCACTCATGCAGGAGACTTGGGGGCAGTGACAGTCTCCACTGATGCAAGACACACCAGACCCCACCCACTCCAATGCCCCCGCTCCTGCTCCCGACAAGGTGCTCCCAATGATTTGTTGACTAAATCCTCTGTCGGCAGAAAAACACCGAGGCCTAAGAGGAATGATATCTCACCCAAAGGCCCGTCATCCAGGATAAGATCTGAGCCCAAGTAGTTTGGCTCCAACAAGCCCTCGTACAAGAATGGCTACATGTCCGGCTATTAACCAAAAGGCTAGCTCAAAATTGCTGGTCACCCCAGGGAACACTGACTGAGGCTCTTCCTCCATAAGATTACTCTCACTCCCAAGTAAAAGGGAATAGAGGAAAGAACTAGCAGGCAAAAGACATTTATAGACGTGCACACAGGCATGTACATATGTAAATATATGAATATATCATGATAAGGATTCAGGCCTATATGCATATATTTATATGTTAAGGTAGCAGACAGATATTGGGCCTCTACTCAAGTCCTCCTTCAACACAATAACACTTTGCTCTAATAACCTGACATTCTGTGATGCTCACCTTCCCAACACGATCACTGAAGACAAAATGTGTGCATAAGCAAATGTGGTCAAGAAAGCTGATAGTGTCCGGCTATTAAAAGCTATAGCATCTGGGGTCTTAAAGGTTTGAAAATAAACAAGTGGCCATCTAGCAAGGAAGCAACAAAGCCCACATGGAAGAAGCACACCAGCCTGTGTGATCAGGTGTCAATGAAATCAGCTATCAGGCATCAAAGACCCAGAACAAAAAATCATATCGATGCTAACGAGGGGGGTCAGAGTGGAGACCCAAAGCCCACCTGTTGACAATAAGGGACGAGCCAGCCAAGGTACAGTATAGCACCAATGAAACACACATTCCTCTAGTTCCTCTCCAGCCCCACCCCCACCCACCACTATCATGACCCCAATTCTATCTTACAAATCTGACTAGACCAGAGCATAATGCTCTCAACACACAGCATCAGATAAGAGCGTTCAACACACAGAATCCAGACAGATTAAGGCCCTCTGGAACAACAATGGGAGTAGCGATTCTATGAGGGTAGGGGAAACGTGGAAGAAGGGGGAGAAAGGGAGAAGCGATCATAATGATCGATGTTTAACTGCCCCCAGAAACATGGGTAAAAGGAGACAGCAGACAGTGTAAAATATTAAAATAATAAATTAATAAATAATAAATTAATAAATATTAAAATAATAAATTATCAAGGGTTCACGGGGGGGGGGGGGGAGGGAAAAAAAATGAGGAACAGATACCCGAAACTCAAGTAGAAAGAAAATGGTTTGGAAATGTTGATGGCAACATATGTATAAATGTGCTTGATACAATTGATGTATGGATTGTTGTAAGAGCTGTAAGAGCCCCCAATAAAACAATGTATTTAAATTGAAAATTAAAAAAATAAAAGATTCCGCTCACTCTCATTGCCACTGAGTCAATGCCGACTCATAGGAGCCCTGATGGGGTAGTGGGTTGTGTGTTGGGCTGCTAGCCCCAAGATCGGTAGTTCAAAATGACCAGCTGTTTCCCGGGAAAAAGATGAAGCTCTCTACTCCTATAAAGAGACACAGTCTCAGAAACCCAAAGGGGCAGCTCTACCCTGTCTTACAGGGCGGCTGTGAGTCAGAATGGACTCAATGGCAGTGGGCATCCACCGTGATCACAGCCTAAATAATCCCCCTGGGCAGCCACCAGGAGTCAGAATTGCAACAGTAATGGCTCAGCTCCCACCCTGTAACAGTAGCAGAGCTCTGGTTCTGAACCGCTGTGCAGGCTGTCTCTCAAAACAGTGCTATAACAGCCAGTGAAAACGGGTTCTCTATTTTAAACAGATGCAGAAAGGTTAAATAATTTATCCAAAGGAAGGCCGGGGATTTGAACCCGGGAAGAATGGCTCTAAAGCACATTTGCTTAACCACTATATTATCGTCAGTGCCTTGTGGTCAGTTAGAGCCTGTCCTGGTCCAGGATCTGTGCAAAGAGCAGGCACAACCACTGTGGGGCACACCCCCTACCACCAGACACCTACCCAGCCCTGGGTCCCTCCCAGCTCCAACCACAATCATCTCTTGAACACCCTGGACTCTTAGGGGTCAGGGGACCAACTTCCCTTACCCCAGACAGGCAGGGGACACGGAGGCATGGCAGGCTTGGCCACCCACCACTAGGAAGGCAGATGCAGGCCCTGAGACTGCCTCTCTTCACAAAGAATGCTTTTACTTCTGGCCTCCCGGATCTAGACCCCTGGAGAAACACCCCAGCCAGGAGAAGCAGAGGGGGGATCCAAGGCGGTGTGCCGCTGATAACTGCCCAGTGGCAGGGTCAGTCAGGCCGGGCCAGCAACCACTTCCCTGCCTCCTTCCTGCCACCCAGGCACTGGGCCAGCCTCTCTCTCGATCTCCACACAGCAGCCCCTCTGTCCCTGCAAGATGGACAAGCTGACCTTTCACTAGCCAAAAGGTCCCTGCAATTCCATCCCCTGCCTGGGGGGGCAGATCAGGGCAGAGAGAGCGGTGGGGGTGGGGGGTTGGAGGGGTGGGGCGCCAAGCCTCTCCTTCCCCTGCTCAGCGGCCTGCTCTCCTGCCTCTCTCCCAGCCCACTCAGTCATTCCCACCCCTATTCTTCTTCCCCTTAACTAGTTTACCTTTGATCTGCCTGGCACTGTCACAGTTTACGGAATGTTTGCACATTGCTTGTTGCCCTGAAGTTGCACTGGGGAGACGGGGAGACAGGGAGCATTCCTTCAAATGGCCAAGTGTTCTTGTTAAAAATGCAAACACCCCAGAGAATGAAGCGCTGGGCGGGCGGGCAGCCACCGGAATGGGATGTCCGGAGTGATCACTTCACCGCTGCTCTCTCCTCAACCACTCAGCTCAGCTCAGCAAGGGGGCAAGAAGAGAGCTTCTTCTCAGGCGGGGAGTGGGGGCGGGGGGGGGGGCACTTCAGGACATCGGAGGGCCCTGGAGGAAGCGAGGGCTCCCCGGGAAGTGGCCTGGAGTAGGGCAAGTGAGGACAAGCATCAGCTTTTGCAAGGCTCCATGTCAAAACTCTGTCCCTCACCAAGTCCCCATGGCCCTTCACCCCCTCTGAAACCCATTGCTCAGGCCAAGGCTGAAGGGAGTGCCTTGACTCGGGAAAAGGCCCCAAAGACTTTTAGGGGTGGAAGGGGGGTGGGTACAGGCAGGAGGCCAGGTGGTCTTGAAGACAAACAACAGGGTTGTCTCTGGCCCAGCCCTGCCTTAAGGCCAAGGGTCCCCACGGACCTTGCAGCCTCACCCCACCAGGAAGAGAAGCCCAGAGTCTGGGTTCTGGTGTCCATCCATTCTGCCCCAGGATTGTGGGGCAGGGGGGAGGTAGCTAACTCAGGGGAGCCAGCCTTCCGGCGTCTGTTACCCCAGGAGAGAATGGAGGAGGGAGAGGCAGCAGCAAGATCTCTCCCAGCTGAAACATTCTGCGGTCGGTCCTAGGACTCCGTCCAGCAGACCAGCCCGAGCCCAGAGCCCAGCCGGCAAGTCTGCGGGGTGGGCAGAGTCCCAGGCATGTCACTTTCAGAGACGCCACCCCACGCCCATTGATGTGAACCCCACAGAGCCGAAGGACTCCTCCACTCTCTCAGAGGAGCTGGGCTGAGTTCCAGTCAGCCAGCTGACCTGCGGTCAGGTTTTCGGAGGGCAATTAAACGCTCGTGCCTGTCACCCCTGCAGTTTTCTCTGCAAGCTGGGGGCTCCGGCCACTTGTTTTCAGCTCTCAGACACCTCCAAGGGCCGCTGAGAGCCTGCAAAGCTCGGCCTGGCTGCTGCACCTGCCCTTCCTCCTGCTCTGGCCCCAGAGGATTCAGGCCCTGGGCCTGAGAACCCCAACTTAAGGTCTGAACGCAGCCTGGACAAAACACAGCAAATGCCGCTCAGGGCCACCTGCTCCCCGGAGCCCTCGGGGATGGGCCGGCTCTCTGGAAGCTCCCCTCCCCTCACCTGTCCCCCAACACCTAACCACTTCCACCTCCGCACACCTTGGCTGTGTGACTCATCCGGCCCCCACCACGCAACCCCATGACACCACATTTGGGCTGGTTGGCTGTGTCCACATCCTTTAAGATGTCGGTGCATTTGGTCGTAACTGTCTCTACTGAGCTGTGAGCACCCAGAGGTGACTGGACTTCTACTCTGCTTCACCCCCTCTCTGGGCCCCACCCCCAACTTCTGCCCTCCTCTGACCAGGCTGGTGCTGCAGCCAGCGGAGAAGATGGGGGGTAAGGGGGTGTCCCTGTGAGCAGGAGCTGGAAGCCACTGGTCCCCACCTACCCTCCACGCCGTCTTCTCGGTGCCCACCGAAGTCCCCGTAGGAGTCCCAGCGAATGAGGGGGTCGGCGGTGTTGTAGTCCACAGACACGCTCGGCCCATTCTCCAGGTGCTCCATGCCTGAGGGGGAGGCAGGGAGGGTGGTGTTTCATAATCTGGTGTCAACTTGAGACTATTCAGGGTGAGGGGTGGAGTCTAGCCTGTCAATCAGGTCGCAGCTTGATGACCTCACTTTGAAGGCGCTACAGAGATCAATTGCTCCCTGGAGGCCAGACCCACACAGACTCTCCCTGCTTGTCTCCCCGAGCGACATGCCGGCTGACAAGCCCCAGGCAGCCACGCTGATGGCAGCCAGAGCCTTGGAGCTGGAGGAGCCAAGGGGAGACCCAGGTCAGCGCTGAGATGCTTCCACCACCACTGGATGCACAAGACCTCCTAGCAACTGGCCTGTGATCATCTGCATGCAGTGTCATTGTATGTGTTGCATGAGTCTGTAGAGGCATTTCCAGACTGGTATCGGACATATGGGCTAATATCGGACCTGCGGACTTGATCTGGACTTGGTTGGGATGTTTTCTGAATAGACAATTGTGCTTTGACATAAAGTTCTTTCTTATACACCAGTGTCTATGAATGTGTTTCTCCTGTCCACCCAGACTAACAGGGAGGAGATGGAGAAAGAGCTCCGCAGCTGGGAGGGCAGAGGGAGCCAAGCAGCTCTCCCCCAGGATGCTCCTCAGGGACTTCTCGGTTTTCGTGAGCACGGCGGGGGAGAGACCAGTGGCTCAGGTTGGAAGGAGAGGCCGGCCGTCTGGTTTCTTGCCTTCATGAAAAGGCTCACACCAGGTTACAGGGGTGACTCAGGACAGGGCACTGAGGAACAGAGACCCAAGGAGAGAGCTGGGTGGACTCTCAGGCTGGACAGGGGCCTCCTTCTCAACAGGCCCTGGGCCCACCAGGACAGCGGCGAGAGGCCTGGCAGGTCTACGTCTTGAGTCAAGGGCAGGGTATGTGGGAAGGTTTGCACGATGTCAGGGACAGCAAGGACAGCCCCAGTCTTGATCTAGAGAGGACACAGGGTCTCTGGGAGGACACCCCAGCCAGCTAACTCCCTGGCCCTCACGTAAGACACCCTCCATTCTAGTCAGAAATCTGAGGGGAGAAGGGGAGCCCCCTCTGAGCTTCCCAGGAATAAAGCCAGCACTAGCTAACAAGTCAGGCCTTCCAGGGTGAGTGTCGTCCCTCTACTATAAGCGAACTCCATCTCTTCCAGATCTGTTCTCAGTAAGATGGGGAATGGCTGCTCTCCGCATCTAATAGTCCAGAAGCTTAAAGACTATTATTAAATCATCCTTCTTGTCTTCAGCTTAAATCGTCTCAGGTCTCATAAACAGGCCTCGTCCACCCAGCACTTGTAACCTTGCCCCCGCCACTCCCTCCCTCCCCCAGGACTCTTGATCTCCGAATAGCACGCAGTGATGACCTAATGGGACCAAAACACTCCATCTGCCCAGTGCTTCTCTGTCTGCTTTTGAATTGTTACATCCAGAGATTCAAGTCACCAGGTCTGGTTTGGCTGGGGTCCACTTGGATGCACAGATCATGTCCAGCTAGTCTGCAACTCAGATTCATCTACCTCGGTAAGGGTAGGGTCAGCCAGCCTGTTTGGATGGTTTTAGGATCAGAACAGGGGTAGTTCAGGGCCGAAGGGAAAAGATGGGGCAACAGATTTTCATTTGGCTTCTACCTTGAATTTTCTCTGGCCCATAAGAAAATACGAACTCCACTTTGCCATATTCCGGAAAGCGGTCATCTGAAAAAGAGGGAAAAAAATCAAAAAAGGGCAAACTGTTCACAAATAAGACTCCACATAAGGTTTTCTTGCAGAAACAGAAATGAAAGGACCACATGGATAACCACACTGGATTCATTACCATTGAGCCCTTCCCAGCGCGGGGCAAGTCCTTCGTGCTACGGACGAAGCAGAGGTGCCCTACGGCATTTTCTCGGCGATTATCTTTCTGGGGGCAGATCTCCAGAGCTTTCATCAATGGCACTCCCACGTGCGTTTGAACCACTAACCTTTAGTTTCTTAGAAGAGTGCTCACAGTTTATGGCATTCCAGGGCCCGATATACATGGTTAATAATCCCATATGACAGATACATTATTATTCATACTATTATGATCACATATTCTGCCCACTCTGGCGGCAATCCTACTTGTCACAGATCACCACGTCTAGACATTCCTATGTGTTGTTCTACTGGTGGCTCTACACCATTGTTTCTTGGAATACTAGTGTTGAGTAGTCGCTACTAATTTACCACTATAGAGATGGATTCATCTCCCCTGGACTATTCCCAATTTTAGCATTAAAACTGGTGACCTGCATGACGATGTCTTCCATGATGATTCCATCCTCCCCTCGATTACCATGGGGACTTCAGATACTACAGTGAAGCTTCTATTGGTTGTTGTTGTTGATCCGCCCATTGTCTCTTGACTCCGGTCAGGTAAAGGGAGAAAACTTGTTCCCCCTTTCTTCCCCAGACCTGCCCCAACCCCACCTATATTGTGTCAACCCTACCTTCATACACACTCACGGACAGGAGTCCATGCTGACGCATGGGGAGCCTGCAGGGCAGGGGAGAACGGACAGGGTGCCCCTGTGCGTTGCCCAGCCTGTGACTCTTGAAAGGAGAAAGCCCAGTCTTTTTCCTGAGCTCCAGAGCGGCTGGTGGCTTGGAACTGCTGACCGTGGGGACTACAGCCCAATGTGCAATCACTAAGGGGTTGCAATGAGTCTGTATCGACTCAACAGTTGGGAGCTGGTTTGGGGGAGAAAGAGGAGACTTTCTACTCCTGTAAAGAGTGACCGTCTCAAAACCCACAGGAGCAGTTCTAGCCTGTCCTATTGGGTCGCCATGTGTCAGAACAGACTCGAGGGCAGTGAGCTCTACCTTCATCTGTCCTTGCAAAGACACTTTGCATGGACCTCTGGCTCTCTAATGGTCACAGTGTTTCTGGGGTTTGTCTCGTATCTCCAGAGGCCGCCACCTTCTGCGTGAGCCAGACCATGGGCAGATCCAGCCCCCTCCTCCAAGCCCCAGCTCTGTTCTCTGCTCTCTGTTCTGAGCCCTCTCTGCCCAGGGAGCACCGTTCACTCTACCGGGAAGAGGATTTAGTCAAGAATGAGCATTGGTCCTTCTTGGAGCACCTTGTGATACCTACAGGCCTCTGTTCACCACTTCATAGGATCGGAGCAGTGTGTCACTCCCTCCCATAAGATTGTGAGTTCCCTGAAGGCAGGGTCTAACATCGTTTCTCACTATCTCCAAGGGCCAGGTGCACACCAGACACACACAGGCATTGTTGGATGAATGGCTGGGTGGCTGGCTGGAGGATGGATGGGTGGGTAGGCAGGTGGGTGGATGGATAGAAGGAAGGAGGGAAGGAAGGAAGGAAGGAAGGAGATACACCTGGGTCTGGATGTGATACAGCTAAAACTTCAAGTAGAGGAAAAAAGCAAAAAGACACTAAAGTGTCCCTGGCTGCCTCGCTCTTCCCTTGGAACATGATTCTCCCCTCACTGCTACCACCACCAATCCACCGGGTGGTCAAGTCAATTCCCACCTCAGGGTGGCCATGGGTGTCACAGGAGTGCTGTGCCATGAGGTTTTAAATGCCTACGACCTTTGAGAAACAGACTGCCAAGATGAAAGGCACACGGGGATGTAGGACGAAAGGATGTGAGGCATCAAGGGCCTAGGGACTGGAGCGGAGCACAGGGGGCTATGAGCTACCATGGGCTGCTACTACAAGGTGGGCAGTTTGAAGCCACTGGCCACTCTGCAGGAGAAAGAGGTGGCGGCCTCCTCCTGAACAGATCTACAGTCTGGGGCAGGTCTACTCTCTCCTCAAGGGTCACAGGAGTATGAACCAACTGGCAAGCAAGGAGTTTCGGGATTGGAAGGGAGACCATCCCTCATTCTCTCCACTCCTGCTGCCAGCCCAGTTTCAGCCCATTCCCGTGTCCAACACGCATTCCCATCGTCACCAAGAACACCATGGGGTTAGCAGGCCAGGTGGCTCCCTAAAGACCACGCCTGCATCCAGCACATGCCCGTCCACTGGGCACGTCTTCCCCGCCACTGGCCCCGCCCACTGGGCCCACCTTTGAAGGCGTCATCAAGGTCCTCCTTCCCGAAGACAATGCCCAGGTCGTGGATGGCGCAGGTGTGAAACTGTACTCGGAAGATGACATCTCGGGCGGGGCTCCGGAACTTCTTGTGGTAGCACTTCAGCTGGGCAGGGAGAGGGGGAGAGGGCAGCAGGAAGTCAGATCTGAGGGTCACCTTTTTCAAATCTCCTGATTGGGCACCACCACCACCCCCATGCTCACTCCCAGCCCACTGAAGAGCAAGGTCACCAACACCAAACAGGATCTCAAAGCTCTCTGGGCAAATGTCTAGAACAGCAAAGAACTGTAGGTCAGTCATGGCCTGCCCTCCCGAGAAGCTGCTGAGCGCAGGCTCCTCAGGGTGAAAGGAGGGATGGATTTTAACTGCATCCGGAAGGACCGGCAGGGAAACGAGCCGTCCTTGTCAGGGGGTAACCAGCTCACCCCAAAAGGTCATCCTTGGAGATGCTCCAGAACAAGAGATAAACCCAGAAGAAGGGTGTCCAATTCAGCGGCAGGGAATGGACAGGGGAGGGGGCATTCAAGGCTAGAAGGCCTGGAGGGAGCCCTCAGAGCCTACGACTTCTGGGGCTGGGACCCCACCAAGCTGTCTGGAGAGGGAAACAGAGGCAGGGGCCGGGGGCGCAAAAGAGGAAACAGCAAGGAGACAACAATAAAGACATGAGAGCAGGGTCGGACACAGAAGGGCACACTCACCAAGATGTCTCCTTTCAAGAGCAGCCCTGGCTCGATGGTGATGCAGATGCTGGTCTGGCCGTCTCCTTGGACATTGCTGGAGAGGGAGAGAGGTCATTGGTGGCGGGGGGAACATTTCTCCCCCGAAAATCCTCGCTGACTTCATCCCCTCAAACTCTGTCTAGAAGAAGAGTTCAGCTGGTGCCAACTCCTGGGCTCAACCATCCCCACTGGCCATCAGTCAGCCTGCGGCTGTGTGCGTCCTTGGCCTCAGTCCCTCGGAATACCTACTAGATGCCCGACGTGTAAACAGGTTGCATGGCTTGGTAGATCCGGAGAAAGGGCCGACATCCTGCAAGGGAGGGGTGGGTGTTAGCTGAGAGGGGAAACCGCAGGCGGGAAGAGGATGGGAAGCAAAAACGGGGGGAAGGTGAAGCGGGAAGAGGAAGAAGGGCAGGAAGAAGGAGACGAAGAGGAGAGAAAGCGGGATCGATGCCAACCTCCGACGTGTGGCTCGTGACAGGTGGCCCCAGTGTCCAGCTTGTCCCCAACAAGCTGGGCTCCTCTCCCAGTTCAAGGTTAGAGAACACTGCCACCTCCCAAGAGGGTCAGCCAGTGTCAAGTATCCCACCCCCTTTGCAGCCGAATAGACTGGAGCTCAAAGAAGTCTTTGGAGCCGCTGAGACACCAATCCAAGCCTTAGGACCGGTGGCTCGGAGGCGTTTTACCAGTCAAGGCTGCCTTTGAAGAGAAGGAGCAGGAAAGGGCAGAAGGGAGGGAAAGCCGGGGGGTGGGGCTAGGGCAGGTACCTCCTTTGGATTCAAAGTTGGGGATGCCATGCATGATCACGTGGTGCAGGAACAAGGGCTTGTTGTTCATTTTGATGGCGCCGGACAGGAGGCCGCTGAAGTAATGCACGTACCTGCAGCGGGGGGGGGGGGGGGAATGGGGGGATGCTGCTTCAGTGGGGGAGGCCGGGTTGGGTTCTGAGAACCCAGGCCTGTGAGACTCAGGGGGCAGGCAGGTAACCCAGGGAAATGCTCTGAGAACAAAGAGGGCAAGGATGGTGCTGCTTCTGAAAAAGGGTTTGACGGGCCCAGGGTGCCCAGGGCTGGGTCTCCTGGAAGGCCTGTGGAGTATCCTTCCCCTCGGACCCTCATGGGGTCCCCATGTGAGAGTGACCTCCAAGACAACCGGTGCCCATCTTTTCTCACCCTCCACGTGAGGGTTTGCGCAAACAGGCCAGAACTGTACGGAACAGGGCTAGGTGGAACATCAGGAAGGCCCTCCCAGAGGAGGTTAAATTCTGTAGAGGTTAAAGCCTGTCTAAAGCAAAGAACGCTAGGCGGGACTCGAGAACCAGGTTGGCATAAGACATCTCATTCAGATTCAAGATGGTATGATCCCTTCTCTGGGAGGGCTCAAACTGAGAGACCCTGTCTACTGGGGCCACTTGCTGCCCCCAGTAGAGAGAGCTAGTGGGTCCTTCTAGACCTGGAATCAGGTCAAGACAAAAACTTGGCGTTCTCCAGTGCCCCCTGGTGGTCAATCCGCCAAGTCTCACTCACTTTGGACGGTGCCTGAGAAATATCCTTTAGCTGCCCAATACTACACAAGGCAGACTGATCAACCCCCAAGGAGGTCTGATGCCTCTGTGCCAAGGCCAAGGCCAACCCAAGCTTACGCTGACCCTGGTCTGATCTCCTAATGTCCCCTAGCCACATGAAAACCCCGGAATAGCGATGACAAGCTCAATCATCACAGACCTTAAAAAACGTGTGTGCGGCATTCTAAAGCACTTGACATCTCTTGGCATAGATGATTTCATTGGATATTCAAAGATAGCTGAACAGCCTATAAGTCTTTCCCCCTCTAGGGCCAGCATCCTCCCAGTTCTTTTTCACAAAGATCCTGTTTTGAGGGTGCCAGGATGAGCCCACTTCCCTCCTAGACAAAACACCAGGTCAGCAGTTCTAATCCACTAACTGCTCTGAGGGAGAAAGATGAGGCATTCTGCTCCCCGAAAGATTCACAACTTCGGAATCCCCACAGGGGCAATTCACTGCGTCTTAGGGGTCGCTCTGAGTAGGAACTGGCTTGAGGGCAGCTTGTTTTTCCTAAATAACCCAAAACCAAGTTCACTGCCAGGGAGCTGATTCTGGCTCACAGCAACCCTGTGGGACCAGGCAGAACGGCCCCTGTGGGTTCTGAGACAGTCACTCTTTACAGGGCTAGAAAGCCTCATCGTCCTCCTCATAGAGAGAATGTTTAAAGGGTGTTGGTCCCCAAGACAGCAGAGCTCAGAGTGGGTGGGGAGGGAGGAAGTGTGGCTGGAACTCAAGGCATCTGCCCCGAATAGGTGTCAGTCCTGTGCTATTGGTTGACGGGCCTTCCTCCTTTGCTGACTGGCCACGGATGCCAATGTCAAGACTCTGCAGGGGTCAACAGGAACTGTTTGGGGGCGGTGGGAACGGAACCCACATGACCATGACAATGCTCCCTTCCTGTCTATGGGCTCCTTGGCCAGCCTCCAGGCCTGTATTCCTCTGTCTCTGGGCCTGGGTGGGGCCACCTCGAACTACTCAAGTGAGATAATCTGATGGGCAACTGCAGGCCCTATTCAGGCCCTTGTCCAGCTCCGACCCCTTTTCTCAAAGCGGAAAGCTGGAATGGCGGAATGCCTATCAACTCTCGATCGTGCCAACAGGATGTGTCTGTGTGCTGGGGACAATGAGTCCAGGGGTGGGGTGACAATGGGTGGGGGAGGGGAGCCTTCAGGCAAATCCCCTCCCTCCTTCCCTGCTCTCCTCCAGCTGCTACATCCCTTGCAGGGAACGTGAACATGAGGGGCGGGAAAGTGCGGCAAATGCAGAACAAACCTTCTAGTTACACTTTCACATTTGGGCACAGACAGAATTACCCACCCAAAGCAGATGCAGATATGAGCTGCCAGGCCAACACAACAGAGTGGAAACACACACACACACACACACACACACATGCCATAAAACTATTCGCAGGATAATCCTGATCCTAGTCTCCAGCCCCTCACTGCTCAGCTCCAAGGATCAGACTGCTCTGCCCAGTTTCTCCACGCTACACTGTGCCATGGTAACAGCAGGCTCCTCTATTTGTATCCATGGTCCTTCAAGTTCAGGGGCCACCCCCATGCCCAAGACTACCAGTTATGAGTACCAGTTACGTGACGAGCCAGGACCCGAGGAGCTAGTGCGTGGCCTAGTTCTTTCCTCTCTGAAACTTCAGCCACGGGAAAACTGGGGCTTCCGAGGGCTGGTTCAGTGAGAGTCGATGCAGCTAATTCAGAACAGATCTGAATTTTCCAAATGTGGGTATATGGAAATGGTTAACCAGAGTGAGCACAACTAAGGGTCTATGTCCTGGGACAGGACAATCGGATGAGGCAAAGACGAGCCCTCCTAAGAGCCTGATACAGGAGATTGTGTTCCTGCGGCCAGCACGGCAGCAAGTGTCACACGTTCAGAGTGGAGTCCTTGCGCCACCAGCTGTGAGCCAGACACCGTCATTTCCTACTGTGTTCTTCAAGAAGTTTGGTTGCTAGGCAACAGACACACCACCCTTGATCTCTTCTGCTCCCTCTTCTGGTGATTACACTGATAATCACTTGACAAGTTTGGTTCCATCAGTTTCAGGCTGTAGGCCCCAGGAACAGGGAGGCATCGGTTGGAAGTCCTGGGGGAAACACCCTGAGTCCCAGCTGCTGTGGATCCGGGCTACCCAGAACTTTCTGCACAGACACCCAGTCCTGAATGCTGACCCCACAGGTTGGCTACCAGCTGTCTCGAACCTGTGGTAAGCTAGCGGGTTGCCTGAGGATGTCCCTGTTTCTTCTTGGGCTTCCCACTAACATGACAGCAGCTGGTAGCTAGTCCGGTGCCTTATAGCCATTCACACAGGAATAGGAAGGAGTGTGCGTGCGTGCGTGCGTGTGTGTGTGTAATCCCCACAGAGAGAGCTTGGGAAGCCCCAGGACCTGCAGCTCTGGGGCCCTGCCTCCTCGATCAGTGTTTGGGGGCTCACAGAGATGCAGCCACTGCTGCTGCTTCTGGAAAAGTCAATGCCCCTTCAGCCCTTTAAACTGAGGCTCCCTTTGCCAGACCTTCACTTGGATGCTGCCTTCTCCCCTCTCAGGTCTCCCTTGATGTCATCTACTCAGAAGGGCAGGCCCTCCCTCCCCCTGACCCTCTCACTCATCCCTCCCTCTTGTGTGGGTTTCCCCTTCAAAGCCCTGTCTCATGTCTGAACCGGATCTTCCTTGGGTGTGTGCTAAGCTAGCGTCCGCCCTCCCACTAGAAGCTGAGCTCCAGACAACTCCATTTGTCTGACGGATTCGGCGCCAGCTCCTTGAACAGAGCTGACATGAGAGGCAGGTGGACGGGAGGTCCACAACTTCTGTCCACAGAAGGGGTTGGGCCCACAGCTGCCTCACCCAGCTCTCTGGCTCCGATTTGACTTTCCTACCCTCTGGCCCTGATGCGACACTGTGTCTTTTTGTGAGCTGGGTCATCTTAGGCATGTCACCTGGTGAGCACTGGGGACATGGGGCAGTCGAGAGTTGAGGCTGAGCCCGGATCCTTGTAGGACAAGGCCTGCAGTGAACACAGCAAATTCTACCTGTGAGGGCCCCTGGCCACGTCATAGCCTCCCCCCGGCTCTGGCTTCTCCTCTGTGAAATGGGATGGCCTGCATCTTCCTATGTGACTCATCTTTACTCAGTTATGGGCTCCCCACCAACTCCTCTGCTCTCAGAGCTCTTCTCCCCCGGTGGCCACCCTTCAATACACCGCCACCACCCACCCCTCTCCTTCCACCAGCTCTGCCTGCAGCGCGCCCTCTGTTTGCTCAGGGCACTTGTCATTGTCTATCATCGTCTCATTGGTTCAGGAAAGTCCAGCTCTCTCAAGAGAATGTCAGCTCTAGGAGGCCAAGCACTTTGTCCTGTTCACCTGGGTATCTCCTGTGCTCAGAACACAGTAGAGGGCCTGCAATGCACCAAATGAATGAATTGATAAATCCATCCATCCACCCACCCATCCATCCATCCATCCATCCATCCACCCATCCACACATCCGTTATCCGTGCCCTGTGGCGAGAGTCCAATGTGATCACGTGGCCAAGTGCCCTTGGTAAAACTCTCTTGGCATAAGGGCCCTCCTCATGGGCCTGTGTGACCTCCCCAGAGCAGGTTGCCATGATGTCAGCTTTCTAAAGGCTCATCTAAGCACAGAGCAACCCTGCTTTCAGGCCCAAGAATAGCACGTGTAAGCCACCAGTGTTCCCCACCCCCAGGTAACCTTGTTGCCCTCTGGCATGGGTCACGGGAGATGAGTGCCATGCCAACCTGCCTGAGTCCATCAGCTGGCCCATCCCAGTCCTGAGTCGACACACCCCAGACACCCAGAGACTGGTATCTGAGCAACTGTGCTTGGTACACACACATACCTGAGCCCATTGGCCCCTCCCCGGTGTGTACACAGTCTCCTCCCCACAGACAGCAGGCACTCACATGTGTGCACTGAGCGGGACAGCCCAGAGACCTACCTTCTCTGGGATGGCTGACCAATGGGAACGATCTTATCCTCATAGAACCGCTTCATTGCAAACCGGTCCAGAGCCTGGTCCGCACTACAAGGAGGGACAAGTGGCCAGAGGAGATGAGTCCCATGTCCAAGAGCCCTTGGCCCCCACCCCTACGCCTCCCTGCCCACAGAGCCCTCGCTGGTGCCTAGTGGGAGGACAGGTCCCCTTCTGTAGCCAGCCTGAGCTCAGAAGTCTCCAGGCAGAGCACTGCAGCCTCTCCACCACCCGTGCAGTGGCAAATGGCACATGGGCGTTAGAGCCAGCCAATCACAAGTCCACCTCCTAGCAGCTGCGACCCTTGGGCACAGGATCTCATTCTGCTCCTGTCTGGCAGCAGCGGAGGACCCCCATCTTCAAAGGTGGCAGCAATCACAGAGCCCGCATGGAGTAGGGGTACAGGAAGTGTGCACCACTAAGCCACGACGAGGCTGGCTTGGATTTCTTAACATCATCAACGACCACCTGGCTCCATCACCACGGGATCCGGTAGCTCTCCGTTGACTTCCCAACACTCTCAGCACAAACTCCAGGGTCTCTACCAGGTCTGGAAGGTCCCAGGGACTCTGTCCCCCGACTACCTGCCAGCTTCACCTCCTATGGCTCTTCCCCTACACCTCTTTTCCAGATGGGACAGCCCTTTCTCCTTCCTCTCCTCTGCAGCTGGAAGGAGCATCTCCCACCCGCCGGTGACTCCGTGCTCCTGCCCCTCCACCACGGCGCAGGTCTGTGCTCGGATATCGTCCCCTGAAAAGACCTCCTCCGACCACGGGCCACCTTGCCTCCCGCTGGCTCTCTCTGTTCTCCTTGTCCCCTCAAGGACCGTGGGTCAACGGGTGGTCATTGACGCCCAGTTACACATCCCACGGCCATGAAGAGAGTGGCTCGGCTTTGCCCACTGCTGGAGGGATCCCTGGGAGAAAGACAAGGCTTTCCACTCCCATCAAGAGCTGCCATCTCAAAAACCCGCAGGGGCCGTTCTACCTGTCCCGAGGGTAGCCACGAGTCAGCACTGAGTTGGTGGCGGTGGCGGCGGCAGTAGTGGCGAAAGAGTGCTCAGGGCTCCACAGCACCCGGAGCCCTGCCAGGCACAGTGGCTGTCAGTCACCCTTTGTTAACTGACTAAGCAAGCGAGGACGGAATGAGCCCCTCAGGCTCTGAACTTGGAATCCCAGGGGCTTCACCTCGGCCTGTTCCTACACTTGGATGGGCAGATATCCCCTGCTGCCCAGAGGCAGGGATGGCGGGTCGCTCCTCGATGGCTAAGCTCCTCGGTGCACCCAGGACTGGAGAAAGGGTTTCTTCTCCCTTTTTGGCCTGTGCCAACCGACCTGCCTCCCAGATAGAGACAGGTACCTTCTCTTCTGCTGGAGGCTCCCCACTCCACCCCTCTGAGCCTCTGTCTTCACCCGCCAACCCCTGGGAAGGAGGAAATCATGGGGGGAGGGTGGGTCCCCCGTCTGCCAATCCCCAACAGATGGGGACTTGGCGTCCCACTTACCTTGCAGAGATGTTGCTGTAGTGCATGTACGCCGCGATGACCACACCTATCCTGCCTCGGTTTCCCTGAAAGAGTCCCCCACACAAAAAGGCCTTTATTTCGAAGACCAGGGGTCTTCGAAGAGCCAGGTTGCACATGGCTCTTCGGGGGACCCCCAAACTGGTCCCTCCACTTCTTGGGGTATCCCCAGCACAGAATCAATCACTCTGTAGCACAGCCAACAGACACAGGTAGCCTTGGACACTCACGCTGTCCCCAGACACCAGCGAGTGGACCTGCTCCCACAGGGAACAAGACGCGCGCACACACAGCCGGCTGCCCCCACCCTGACCTTGTTGTGCAGCACGACGATGTTGTGCGGGTCAGCGTTGAGCCAGGTGTCCATGGCCTTGCAGACGCCACAGATCTTCTCCAGAGCAGGGGTGTGCAGGTCAGGCCAGCCAAACTCCAAAACCTGGGGACGGAGCCACATGTGAGAGGCCAGCAGACGCGCGTTGAGCCAACCTGGACAGCAGGAGTGGCATACACACCGGCCGCCTGCACTGAGGGCAGTGCCAGCAGGAGCCAGACCCTGGCCCTGCTCTGTTTGACACTGTGCCAGGACTGAAGACACGGGGGCCCCAGTCTCAGCCCACAGTGGGGCCTCAGGCCAGTCACAGCCTCTCTCAGACCCTCCGTTGCCTTTTATGCTGATAAAAGGAAGGCTTGGGGCCCGTGATGCCAAAGTCTCTTCCAGCAGTCCCTGACCTTGAAACATGCAGAGCGGCCTGGCTCAGGTTAGAAATGGGGCGGGGGGGTGAGCAGGGCTCCCTGCAGAGGGGTCTTATCCAGATCCCGGGCCGCATAGGCCAACATCATTTCCAACATCCTTTCAGGCCAGCCAAGGGAAGCCCAAAGGACCAGAAGCACAGACCTCAATAACAGTCCTCGGGCTTCTTAACACTTTCCTGAACACATAAAACTTTCATGTTAGAGAGGATTTCTGCTGGGGAGCAGCTGGAGAAGAAGACTGCAGATGAGCCCATCTGAAAAGAGGGACCCAGGGGCCTCCAGGGATGGGCCCCGGGAGCCAGGAGCCAACAACAGCCAAGCAAAGCCACTCAAGACCCACCAGCAAGCCCAGGAGGGAGGAGCGGCAGTGGCTAAAGCGGTTTAAACCCAAATTTTTCAATCCAAGGTGCTTTTCAGCAATCATCTCCCAAGCCCCGCCTGAGAGATCCTGTGTGGGCCAGTCACGGTGGGCAGCGCCAGACCCAGCCTTACTCTTGGTAACAGGATCCTGTGTGGCCCCAGGGGCCAGGCACGGTGGACAGCGCCAGACCCAGCCTTACTCTTGGTAACAGGATTGCAAAATAATGAACAGTTTCCACCGTAGCCGAGTCCCACGTGTGCTGTGGTGTGTTAACTGCGAGTACGCTTTTCAAATGGTCCCAGCCCGTCTCCCAAGGTTCTCCTATGCCCCCGCCACCAGTGGACATCCCCCCTCGTTCTCTGCAGGTGAGAAGCCTCCCCCCACAAAAACATAGTCACCAGCTCACCTTGGTGTGGAGCTTCGTGATGTCAGGTCTGCGCTCAGAGAGATTGAAAAGCTGGAAGGGGAAAAAGACAGAGGTCATCAAGGGTGGGGTGCAGGAGGAGAGAGGGGCACTGTGACAAGCAGCCCACTGGGGACCGAGGTGTCATCTCCAACTTCCTCTGAAGGGTCCCCTCACTTAGAAGCGAGGAGGAGAAAGGGGAGAACAAGACTCCAGACGGGGCATCCTGGCTGGGTGGAACAGATGGAGGATGACACATCCCAGAGACCCCCGGCTCTGGGCCCCGTGAAAGCCAAAAGCCTCCCAGTGCTCTCGTCCACGCACACATCCCCAAAGAGACGGACTCCACCGTGTTACGGTGGTGACCTCCATTGAGTGGTCCCCATTCCCCACCTGCCGGCCAGCCCCGTGCTAAGGACCACAGGGACAGAGGTGAGTGCTCCATGGGCTGGGGGACACTAAGCATCACCAGCTGTCACCAGAGCCAAGAGCGAGGCCGGGAAGAGCTTGCCCTTCACTCTATCCCAGGCTCTCGGTCTCCAGAGGCTGGGACCACCAATTCCTGTGCCACAAGCCAACCAGCGTGGGTACACTTTTGTGACAGTCCCCCTAGGATGGCCTGGGACCAGAGCACGCGGGCAGGGACACCAGCAGCGAGGAGGTGAGGGGAGACGGGAGCAGGCCTGGGGGCCAGAGGCTCTGCCCTCACCAGGTAGTTGCCGTCATGCTTGGACTTGAGCATCTGGGCCACCTGGCGGAGATTGTTGCGGAAGCTCTCCTCATTGGCGGAGCTGGGGAAGGAGACGGCCAGGATCCTCTCGGTGACATACACCAGGTCCAGCTCGCAGCTGTCCTCCATGGTCCTGCTCACGCTCATGCTTCTGAGGACACGATGGGGGGTGGCAGGGAGGGAGGGGACAGATGAGAAGCCACACTGCCAGCAGGGCAAGCCATACACACTTATGCCCCAACACACCATGCGAGACTCCCCCCATCCAGTCCAGGGTACTGAGCTGCCCGCTGACCCACGATCAACACAGACAGTTTCCCCAGGCCAAGGCGAGTGCACCCAGCAGGCCACCTCCCGGAAAGTGCAGAGAGCAGAGCAGATTGGGCTGGCAAGGACACCAGATCCTTTCTGAATCAAACAGAGGCCACACGGATTCCACCTTCCCATAGATCCTGTCTGCCCTGCCTTCCACCAGGGCACCCCGGGAGCCCAGCTCTGTCTGCAGACCCAACACAGCCTCCTGGCCCGGCAGAAGTCTCCCAAGGAGACCGACTGCTCTGGAAGACAAAGGGCAGCCCAAGCTGGGTGCTCTCCAGCCTGCGGGTGCTGAGTCTTCAGCAGGCCCCCCTCCCTGGCTCTAGAGCTATGGCGTGGGCAGGGAGGCCTCTCAGGGGAAGGGGGCAGCTCAGGTAACATGTTCCCTGGGGTTCTGGGTAAGACCACAGAGAACATTCCAGCCCTCCTAGAGGCAGGCACCTCTGCCCTTTGTTCCCTGGCTCTCCTCCCACATCGGTACCTCCCACCACCTGCCAAGCTGCTTGCTGACAGCAGTTTCGGACTCCTCAGGGTGTCGGGCAGGTGACCCCAGAGAGCCCAGCACCATCTGTGCTCCCCAGAGAGGTGGGAGGCCCTGGGCTGGGCAGCTCGTCCTCCCTGGGTGCCGGGTGAGGACACGATTGAACTTCCATCTGTACACCTGGCCCCAGCTTCTCTTTCTGGGAAGGGCTGTGGGCACCCACAGGAGAGCTACCGGGAAGGGGCCATGGACTCTGGAGTGCATTTCTAAAGCCCAGCAGTACTTCGAAGGGGGGGGGGGGGGAATGGAACTTCTGAGGCTCGCATGTGTGTGTATGTTGTTTTTTTAAAGATCATATTATTGGGGGCTCTTACAGCTCTTATAACAATCCATACATCCATTGTATCAAGCACATTTGTACATATGTTGCCATCATTATTTTCTAAACATTTACTTTCTTTTTTTTTTACACATTCACTTTCTATTGAGCCCTTGGTGTCAGCTCCTCTTTTTTCCCCTCCGTCCCCCTCCCACCCTCGTGACCCCTTAATAAAGTATAACTTATTATTATCTTCATATCTTACACCAACCACTATCTCCCTTCACCCATGGATTCTGTTGCTCATCCCCCTGGGCGGCGGGGGTGGGTGGGTTATGTATCTATTATTGTGATCGGTTCTCCCTTCCTCCTCTCCTCTCCCCAACTTCCCCCTACCATCCGGTATCCCTACTCCCATTTCTGTTCCTGAGGCCTTATCTGACCTGGAATCCGTGTGCCCTGAGCTCTTATCTGTCCCAGTGTACGTACTCCAGCCTAGTCTGCAGTGAAAGGCAGGATGGGGGTCATGATGGCAGGGGGTGAGGAAGCCTCAAAGAATCACAGGGATATTGTGTGCTTCGTCAGTGCTATACTACACCCTGGTTGACTCATCCCTTCCTTGAGACCCTTATGTGAGGGGATGTCCCATTGTCTACAGAAGGGTTTAGGGTCTCTGCTCTGACCTCTCTCATTCTCAACAATAATGGTTTTGTTTGTTTGTTTGTTTGTTTGGGGTCTTCTGATGAGGCCCGCACTCCCCCTTCCTATCGGAGGGAGGCAACTCTCACATTTTATCTGTAGGGCCTTGGTGACACCAGGACAGAGTTGAGATCCTGATCTCCACAGGGTTGTGTCTACACCCACCTGTGCCGATGGGGCTGGGATATGGGCGAGCCACGGGTGACACATGGCTTCCCCGTGGGGTGCTCATGAGGGAGACGGGATGGGGGAGTGGAATGTCCAGTGGTCTCAGGCAAGGAACCCAGCTCCCAGCTGAAGTTTGATGAGCCCCAGCTGTCCCTTGTCCCCCTGGGAAGTGTCTCGGTGTCAACTCATCAATAGGAGGGGTCCCTACTCAGCCCATAACCTTCCCAAGGTGAGTGTTGTCGGGGTGGCCAGCCTGGGACAAGGAACACGGATGTGAAGGCAGGGAGCCAAGTCTCCCCTAACCCTCCAAACCCTGCCAGGTCTTGGCTCTGAAGGAGACCCTGGGGTGTCCGGAGAACTTGCCAGTTGAGCTCTCTCATCTTCCCAGCCCCCACCTCCATCCCTAACATGGGAGGGGCATGGGCTGGCAGACAGGGCCGGGAGAAGCATGGGTCGGAGCAAGCAGCACCTCAGGCACTGGACACCTGGCCCCATCCCTTCACAGTTCTTAAAAGAGCTAAGCAGGTGAGCCAGCGCCACCACCTGGACAGTAGAGGTATTGCGCTCTGCCCCCACCAGCCCCAAGTGGGCCCTAGGCTGTGGGGGCAGGTGGGGATGCTCAGGTCTGCAGGACAGCTGGGGCACCATCGCCCCTAGGCCAGAAGGGGCTGGCTGTCTCACTCATCTCTAACTCAGGAGGTGATCGAGAGGACAGAGAGGGAGGGGACTCAAGCCAGAGAACCTGGACTGGGGGGGAAGGGGATGATAGAACCTTTGCATCAGCAAGCCACAGCTGTTTAAGACACACACACACATGCTGTTTAAGACACACACACACACACACACACATGCATACACACACACCCTCTCTTCTCCAGCCCAGACGGGCAGCCTTCCTTCTGGGAAGGGCCCTCCACCATCCATGGAAACCTGTCTGCTGAGAGAAGTGGTCTCCTCCAGCCTGGCTGGCGGCATTGTCAGCCAGAGCTGGATTCAAGCCCTCCCACTGCCTCCTGGTGGCTGAGCGGCCTTGAACAAGTCACCCTACCTCCCTGGACTAGACCGGCTTCCTGGACTGAATGGGAATTACAGATTTGCCTTGCAGGGTTGTCGTCGGAGCGAAATGAGTTCACGCAGGTAAACACACAAAGTCCAGCTCAAAGTTTAGGTTATGGGAGAACCTGGAGCCTGTAACTCCCAAAGGTCCTCGGGCCGCCTACAGGCACTGAGGCACTCTGGGTGCCCCCTGATCCCTACTGAGAGGTTACCATGCAGTCTCTGGGACCCAGAGACAAAGCTTAAGAACACACCCATAGTGCCACCCCACCCCCACCCCATCTGCAAGCCTCCCCTCCCTGAGGTGGGCCAAGCATACCTGACGGGCAGGGGATGGGGCTGGACGCTCGGAGTGATTCTGTCGGAGCCCTGGAAAGAGAGAGGGGACAAGAGGCTTTATGGAGGGGCAGTCAGGGTGGCGTGGCGGGTGTGGCTGAGAGCTATTCACCTCCTAGTCCCCTTTCTCGGCCAGCATTGCATCCCAGGGACCCTCAGACCCCAGCACGACAGCCACCCAGACCCAAAACCGTGCAGGTGGATAGACCCCAAGGGACGGTCCTGCCTGCCCCGGTGCCTAGAACTAACCCCACCCGAGCTGAACAATCATCTACACCAAGGACTCGCTCAGTCAACAGCTGCAGACCCACATTCACCTCGAAGCCCAGGCCCAGCAAAACAGCAGCCCCCATAGCGGACGCAGGGACCTCTACCGTGGAAGAGGAGGAAGGTGGGGAGGCCGGTGCACCTCCGCCAAGTCTGAACGCACGTGTACCTACCACCACTGTCCTACCCTCCCTCTCCTTTAAGGAAGCAATGCCAAGTGGTGCCATCAGACGTCTGAGAGGGCAAGAGACGGGCAGGCATGGAGCACAGGCCCAAGGCAGGTCTGCTGCAGGCAGCAAGAGCGGCTCCCACGGAGGCTCCACTCTTGGCCTGTCTTCCCTCAACGCAGACACAATTAGGAGAAAGTGACCCAACAGAAGTCCTTGGGGCCTCTGTGCCACCACGCCCCTGGGCTGCAGGCTGCCATGCCAGCGGGGCAAGCTCAGGCTAGGACTTTCCGACTGCACACTGGATGCTGGATCCCCCAGGGCAGCCTCTTGGGCCTCCAGCCTCCTCGTAGGGCTGTTGGGAGAACCCCAAGGAAGAACACACCCCAGGCCCTTCATGGGACACCCAGTGGATTCAAACAGCAGCTGCCCTCAAGCCCCCTTGGCTCAAGGCAACCCCCCACCCCCAGTGTATAACAGGAACTGGACTCTAGTGTGGCTTTCCATGGCAGTTTGGGGGGACATACTGATCACCCGGCCTCTGGTTCACAGCGACCATATTAGCCCTTGGCACCGCCTAGGGACCTTGGCTCTTATCGTCGGCATTTAAGGACCCATGTCCTTGTTGCCTTTGCAATCGCAACACTGACCTCGGCAGAAAACCAAAAGGCTGTGTCAGTCAGCAGCCAGCTCACTGACATAGAAGCAGGACCCCCACGCCCACCACACCGCCAAGGTGCCCAGGCTGAGCCCATTAGTGCTGCCAGACACTCCTGGGTCTCCCACGATCCAGACCCAACAGACACCACGTCCTCTTCGTCTCTTGGAGGGCACACAGGGCCTAAGACTGGCCAGGAGGGGAGAAACAGAGGCAGGGAGGACTCACCCCCAGACTCCTGGGGACACCAAGCAGAGAGGCTCCACCATCCAGCTTGGAGCAGTGAGGACAGAGGTGCCCCTGCGGCCCTGGCCCTGCAGTGGCTACGAGTTGGGTAAGTGGGCTTGAGGGCCAGCTCCCAGTTGCACCACAGTCAGGGCAGACCCAGGAAACAGAGGGCTCTCCACCCAGCTCCCCTCTGCCTGCTGCCTCCCTCCAGAGCCCCATCAGTAGGTTGGAGCAGTGAGGGGAGGAAACAGCCAAGTGTCGGGGTGGAAAGTTCCCCGAGTCCTCGCCCAGGGCACGAGGTCTCAGATTTGCATCAGTCTGTCCAGCGGGTGGGGACATGCACAGAGAAGGCCGTGTTTAGTTAGCAAGCCCCAAGCCAGACTGACCCAAATTTCCCCCCACCCCAACCCCTGGGGCCCACAGCAAGCAAACACTTCATCCATCTCTGCTCGGCCCCTGGCCCTGATGAGGAGCTGCTGAAGCACCCCAGCCTCAGGCCCTGTGCTCAGGCCCCAGGGCCACCCTGCTATAAATAGCCCTGGGGTTTCATGTGTTGCCACTTCCAGAGGAGGCCGCCGCAGCTGCTTTGAACAGCTGGACCCCACGACCAAAGCCAAGGCCGGCAGCGGGGCCAGGAAAAGGGGTTCAGGCATGGGGCCCGGGAAAGGGGCAATGGGCACCTGAGATAGACTTGGTGGGGAAAGGGGACACCCAGGAGAGCTGAGAGTCACCAAAGTGGCAGGGCCAGGAGAGCCGCCAGGAGAGCTGGCTTCTGTTTCCCCTCTCCCAAGGATTACAACACACCACATTCCTCCGCCTCCCCACCCCACCCCCACCCCCCAAAAGCCAGGAAGATAAATAAAAACTTGGCTGCACCCTCGTCTGGCCAGGCCGCCTCAAAGGTGATAAGGCCTAGTCCTGGCTGGCTCTGCTCTGCCAGGCTGCCTGGGGGCTGGGGGTGGGGCTGCCATGGACAGTGCCCCCCCCCACCAACTGCAGAGGAGGGGGACAGACAGCTGGACCATCACGGCCTGATGAATCAGTGGGCTACTGGCAAACGACAGGACTTCCTGTTTTCTGCAAAGCATGGGGGCACGTGATGCTTGCTGGCAGAGTGCAGGGCGGGAAGGGACAGGTCTGTCCAGGGCTGGTGTCCCCAGGGCAGTCTGCAGGGACTGTGAATGGGCGTGGGGGAGGCGGGGGCTGCGCTGTGGACAAGCAAACCACTGGCCTCACACGCAGCGGTGACCTCAGACTGGAGGTGCAGACTAAGGGATGCCTTCAACAAAGGGGGAAGGAAGAGCGAGCCGGACCCCCACCACTGCGCTCCCTCCCTCCCTGAAGGGTGTCCACTGACAGATGCTGCTGCCTGCATCCAGGTGCAGTCCCCAGCCTCAGAGAGCTGATAAGCCACTGATGAAAAGTACCCCGTGGTGCGTTGTCTTCCGCCCACCTGTGCCTCCGTGGGGGTCGTGGCGGGGGGGGAGGGGCAGGGGAGACCTTGCTCCTGTCACTTCCTACCTGCTCCACCTATAGCGCCTGGGGAATTAGGAGAGACTTTACAAACAGGGCTACAAAGGGCTTTTCTTTTTAGTAGAAAGGCCCGTCTCTCCACACCTCTGACAAAGGGCTGTCCCTGTGCAGCTGATGGAGACCCAGTGGCCCACCTGTGTCCAAGCAGAACTGTGCACCGTTTGGCAGGGGCCTTTTCCAAAGCAGACCCTACCCGGCTTCTCTTCTGAGGCCTCTGAACGCACTGCTGCTTCGGTACATTGGCTGGCATCCAGGTGTCAGCCATTCTCCACACCAGGGTTTCCTCTCTCCCTCTGCCCACCCCCCCTTCCCTCCGAGACTCCCAAAGCCCTTTACCCAAGTGGCTGGGGGTGTCCTCATGGCTTCTTCCCAGAGACCCACATAAAACTCTTGGTCCATGTCCCTGGACCCCAGGAGAACCCCCTCCCCGCCCTCATCACCCAAACACTCCTTGGCTGAAAGAAGCCCACGGTCAAACCGTTCCACCTGGCATCTCTCTAAGCCTCAGCCTCACCGGTCACCACTAAACTCTGGCTAGGGGGCCCCACTCCCTGTCCTCCTCCACGGAGCAAGAAGCAGGAGCCCCAGGATGTGGGTAGATGTGAGGAAAGCCCCGCCTTCCGTCCAGGTCCACAGACCAAACACCACAGCCCGCTGGCCCAGAAGGGAAGCTATTTCCTGAGCCCCCGCTCCTCGCCAGCCCCAAGGGGGCACGGTTGGGAGGAGGGTCTGTAAGCAAACACCAGGGCCCAAGCCAGGCAGCCTGGGGCTGGGGCTCCACCAACGTCAAGCGCCCATCCCATTCCAACATCTCCTCTGGGGGTTATCACACCCCCCATTCCGCCCCAACCCCACCAGCCCCTCCCGCCACACCTCTTCCCCTCTCCCCTTCCTGCCTCCAGGCTGGATTTTTCCAAAACAAAGTGCGACACAGCGCTCCATCCGCAGGCTGCACTCGGCATCCGCATCCACATCCACACGGAGGGCGGAAAGCAGCCGCTCCTGCCCTGTGAGCCCCGGGTCAAAGGCCAAGGTCAGGAAGCCATCTTGGCAAACAGGCAGGGATGCGCAGGTGGCCTCCGGGCAGCTATGTCCCCTCAGTGGCTGGGCCAACTGGACCTGGTGCCCGCACCCGGGTACCTTAGAAAGCCCTTTCTCCTTAGCAGTCCTCAGGCTGCCAGAGAACCCACTCCCCCCTCCACTCCCTGGTCCATCCTGGGATCTTTTACCTGGACTTGCTAGACCAGGAGTGGGGACCGTCCAGCCCACAGGCTGTAGAAGACCCCAGACATCGTCAGTGCTAGCTGACACCCCACACCTCCCCAAAGAAAAGCTGTTCTATCAGTCACACTAAAGTATTCTCCAAAAAAATAAAGTATTCTCCGCCCTCAAGTCCACTCTGGCTCACAGTGCCCTAAAGGACAGGGCAGAACTGCTCCCGGGGGAATCCAAGACTATAACTCTTTACAGGTGTAGAAAGCCTCATCTGTCTCCCTTGGAGCAGCTGGTGGTTTCAAACTACTCACCTTATGGTTCCACAGCCTAACATGTAACCCGATACGCCACCACTCCTATTAGAGGGAATTCGCTAAATGTTTGACCAGGATGGCTTGAGAATGACACCGTAGTTACCTATCCTAATGGTGCTTTGGCAGGAAGAATTGCTACCCACCCCCTGCCCTCCACCAACATTCACCTTGTCCTTCTAAATCTGGACAAGATCCCAAGCTCCGACCCATCCTGCCCATATGCATGCATGTGTGTACACACACAGACACGCATATCCCAGATCAGCAAAACTTTAAGAAAAAAAAAAGAAAGCCTCCGGTCCCAACAATTGGGCCAGGTCTCCCTCCCCAGAACCATGGTCATACACACCCTCCTGGTCAAAAAATTCTTCATGATGTCCAACTTCACCCTGCTGCTGCAGCTCCAGCGTACAGGATCGGTGTGGGCCAGGCTGGGGATGTGGGGAGCAGCTACTCTTGGACTTGGCTTATAAGCCTGCTCGGACCACTGGCTAATGGGCTTGGCTCCCACATAGTCACCCTGTTTCCCAGCCAAGGGTTAGGAATCCTGGATAACACTGGATCCAAGCAGCGATCCCAGGGAGGGAGGGCAAAGGCGTCCTGGGAGCCTTTGTTTCCTCCTTGAATCTGCTATCCTGGGGTGTCAGGAGCTGGAAATCCCCAGTCCAGTTTCTGGCCCTCCGTGGAAAGGGCAGTCGTGAGCATGGCTCACATGTATTGAGCCACATTATAGATGCTCCATGTGCATCCAGTCACTTGACCCTCAGTAGCAGTTACACGAAATGTTCACTTCCCCGTGGCCCCAGCCCCAGAAACCTCACAGCATACACAAGGCACCCTCCCAGAATGCTCCCTGTGCCCAGGGGTCAAGCATACCTTGAATAGGGCCTTCCCCCCTAACTTGAGAGCCATGCTCCCTGCTCCTCCTGCGGGGCCCTTCCGGGACTTGGATGCCTCGGAGCTTCAGGCTGCACCAGGACAGTATGGTCGTGGCAATGGGCTCCCCAGTGTGGCTGTCCGCAGGAGTGGCTGTCTCCTTCTCAACCCACCCCCTACCACTCCAGCACCGCCCTCCAGCCCTCACTGCCAACCCCCCCCCCATGTGGGTCAGGCAGCTGTCAGATGATAGGGCCTCATGCCATCAACAGCTCCCCTTGTGCCAACCGCCAAAACCACTCCCTGTTCCTCTGGAGATCTAGGCGGACAGGGTGAGAGGCCAGCAAGGGGGACCTGGCCCGGGGTGTGAGGTCAAATGAGACGCAAATATTGCTCAAAGCAGGGCCCTGAGCAAAGCCCCTCTGCCCTTCTGCAGGTCCCTTGATGTAAGGAACCACTCCATTTGTGCCTCCGCTGGGAATGCTTCCCAGAGGAGGTCCCCAACCTCGGAGGGCCCTCCTTCCCTAAGAGTCCTGGGGCCCTTTTCATCTCAGACCCCAGTCCGCTCACTGTGAGTTTTGCCCTGTAACTGCTCAACGCTCAACCAGGCTGCCCACCCCGAGGACTGAGGTCTGGCAGAGTGGCGGACAGATACACAGCTGGAAACCAAGGGCTGTATGTGCGGGGCCTGCTGGGAGCCCATCCACAGAGAAGGCCCAGTGAGCGTGGCAGGCTGAGGCTCTGACCACCTCCCTCCCGTCTCCAGCCCGACATACGTCTTCCTCCAGGATCTTCCTTGTGTTTCCCCCCAGGATGGCTCCTGCTCCCTGTGGACCGAGAGAGAAGAGGCAGTCAGAGAGGGACAAGGGGAAATAAGCAGAGGACTGTCTGGTTCCTCCTCGCTGGGCCGACAGGGCAGAGAACTTGGGAGCGGGCTGTATCTGCGGGACTCAGCGTCTCCTTGTCCACTAGAGAGCCAGACTCTCCTGTGTCCCGGGACTCCTCCTGTGGGAGGACATTCTTCCTCCCCCTCCATTAGGCAGATGAGAAGCGGCAGCCTGGGCACTCACATGCCCAGTCTCACCCAGTGAGACTCGTGGTGGAGTCAGGATTGGGAAGCCTGAGCTCCGGACTGCAGGGAGACGCCTCTAAGCTTCAGTATTCCCCTACTTGTCTCCTTCCAGCCCTGCGGGGTCTCTCTCTCTCTCTCTCTCTCTCTCTCTCTCTCTCTCTCTGTTAACTCAGAAGGATGCATTTAGAAAGCTCCAACCTGCTTTCTGACCTCACCTTCAATAAAGACCATTTGTACCCCCACCACCCACCCACACACACCTGCCCCCACTGCCACTGCTTTCTGCTCTCAGTCAGCATCCCCTGCCCTCGGCTCCCCGCCCCTCGTCTGACTTCCTAGTTCTCTGCACCCACGCTCAAGTTCTCTGGGATAGGCAGGTGTCCGACTCAAAGTGTCCCTCATTTCCGCTTACTTTCCTAGTTATATCCCAGAGGGTACCCGCCAAACATGTCTCTTCATCTCCCCCAATCTGTCTCGGGGCCTCCCAGCCCTTGACCATGCTGTAGTCCTGGTCCACCACCTCTGTGGTCACTCACCGTGTCTACTACATGCTTCTGTGTACTCTCAGGGTTGATGGGCTGCGAACAAAGGGAGAAAATCGTGTGAGGCCTCACATCGCCAGAACTGGGGTTCATGCCAGGACCAGGGTCCATGGTGAGCAGCCCAAGCAGGGCCAGAGCAGACAGCCCCAGCTGGTCCCAGGCTCCACAAAGGAAACCCAAATGCCTCCAAACTTCCCGGGGGCCCATGTGGCCTCTGTCTAGCACTCTGCTCGTAAGTAGCCTCTGGCCCCTTGAGCAGAATCAGACAGAAACGGAACTCGCGGCCATCAAACCAATGCCAGCACCTGGCAACCCTACAGGACAGGGTGGAGCTGCCCCTGTGGGTTTCCGAGATGGTCACCATTTACAGGAGGCAGAAAGCCCCGTCCTTCTCCCGAGGAGTGGGGGCTGGTTTCCAACTGTGGACCTTGCGGATGGAAGTCCAACGAGCAACCACTTGGTCAGCAATCAATGAGCACCTACACAGCCCGTCTCACTTCCTCACATGAAGACAGGGACCTGCTGAGGCAGGCGCCCTTGCTGCCTTTCCGCCCCGGGGGGCGGGGGGCAGACAGGAAGACTCGGGCTCAGAGAAGGTTAAGGTCATCAACAGTAGCAGGAGCTCGCAGATGGGAAGGCCAGCCTCGGGACTCTACGAGTCCTGCTCCCCGCACAAAGTCCCAGGAGCGGGAGAGGCTTCCCCAGTCTTCGGGGGACATGCAAGGTCCCCAGCCACCCCTGGCAGACCTCTACTTCCGTGGACAAAGGCTCTCTTCTATCTAGACCTCCCCCGCGACCCCCTGCCACCTTCCCACACCCAGGTGTTTGCCTAAGGAATGGTATCTTGTCTTCACCTCTGAGCTCTCCTCCATGAAGCCCTCTCTGTACACCCCTGCAAGTGGAGCTCCTCCTGTCCCTCAGTGGGTGAGGCTCTCACCTACCTGGCCTTTCTGTGGGGACACAGTTTATGTTCCTGGCGATTGTTGTTTGTTTGTTTGTTTTTTAATCATTTTTATTTATTGGGGACTCTTACAGCTCTTACAGCTCTTACATCAATTGTATCAGATATATTTGTACATATGTTGCCATCATCATTTCCAAAACATTTTCTACTTGAGCCCTTGGTATCAGCTCCTCTTTTATCCCTGCCCCCCCACCCTGGTGCATCCTTGATCGATTATCTATTGTTATTGTTACTTTGTATCTCGCACTGTCAGTTGTCTCCTTTCACCCACATTTCTGTTATTGATGGTAATTGTTTTATTTGGATCCTGATCCCACCTGCCACCAAAACAGCGTCACCGCTTTGTTGACTTGGTCGCAAGCTTCCTCGTTCCGGGGATCACATTTCCTGGCCAGTGGATCACCAGTAACAAGGCCAGTGGATCCTGGCCCTCACCTCACCGGCAGGGATCCTGCCCTCACCCTCACCTTCAGGCATCATCCTGCCTCTGCCCAGGCCAACAGCAGGGCATTCCCAAAAGCAGCTTCCTCCCCACTTACACAAAACACACCGGGAAACGAACTTTCTTATTTCTGGTTAACCGTGAATGCCATGCCCTGTTCCCCACAGGGTCACTGAGTCACTCAGAAGGCCACAGGCATGACTGTAAAGGTGGCAAAACAAACCAGCCTTTGTGGACGACGATGACCAGTGTTTAAGATAAAGTCCCTCAGGATAGGAACCCCCTACTCCCAGCCAGGCCCTGGGACCTGAGGGCTGAGCTGGTCATGTCTGCAGGCAGGAGACTAGGCACAGGGACTCTGAAAGGCTCTGCAGGCAGGCAGAGGGCTGCGCCAAGCTGGGCACAGAGGATACAGTGGGCCAACGAGGGCGGGAGTCCTCGCTTGGCTTGGAGACGGCTGACCGGTTCACCTCTTCCGTCTGGGATGCGGAAGTCAAACCTCCTCTCCAGAGGATGACAGTTCCTGGGTAGTTCAGGGCCAAGACAGGTGGGGCAGTAGAGAGACTGCAGGACCAGAACCAGAGGAGGAGAGTAAGAGGGTCACCAGCCAGTCGCTCTTACCCCTGCCCCCATAGACCCTCCTCTCCCTGGAGTCTGAAGATGGCTCTGGAAGATGAAAAAAAATACCATCTCCTCTCCCTACCACCCACCGCCACACAACCCACACAATTTCCACTGTAGGAGTTCAATTCTAACCGGACCACCAGAGCCTCCTTCTTAAACCACAGGCTCTTGGGCTGGGGCTAGTGAGCCCACTGGGTAAGCCACACAGGGAAGTCCTTTAGGATCCCTGCCATAGGCTGTCCACTAATCCCAGCTCCAACCAAGGAGTTACCTGATCATCCTAACCTCAACCAAGGAGGATCTGCTATTCCCAACCCCAAGTAAATATCCCAGCTCCTTTCTAAATCCCCCTTATCTCCAACCACACCCCCCCATCACTCCCCTTGGGGTCCAGCCTAGGAGTCCTCCTCTCCAGCAGCAGTGTTAGCTGTTTGCTGCAGTGGTGTTGGCACCTGATTCATGTAAACCCACACACCATGGGGTCCAGACCACATTCAGCCATGGGGATTCCACTGCCTGGTTTTCAGAAGTAGATCGACAGAACTTACTTCCCCATCTGTCTACGTCTAGGTCAGCGATTCTCAACCTTCCTAACGCCGTGACCCTTTAATACAGTTCCTCATGTTGTGGTGACCCCCCCCCTCCCAACCATAAAATTAGTTTCGTTGCTACTTCATCACTGTAATTTTGCTTCTGTTATGAATCATCATGTAAACAGCTGATATGCAGGATGTACTTTCATTGTTACAAATTGAACATAATTAAAGCATAGTGATTAATCACAAAAACAATATGTCATTATATATTGTGAAATATTGATTTCTAATTACAAATACACAAAATTTTGTCTTGAAGCATGGCGTAGCATGGGTAACCGTCTTAACGCTGGGTACTCATGTGGATGTATCTGCATGTGAACAGATCCGCCTGGAGACAGACAGAGGAGCGGTGTCTCGGTTCCTAAGACCATCAGAAATAAGTGTTTTCCGACGGTCTTAGGCAATTCCTGTGAAAGGGTTGTTCAACCCCCAAAGGGGTCACGACCCAGAGGTTGAGAACTGCTGGTCCAGGCGCTGTGCTGAAACCCATTATGAGCATGCTTGGTTGAGTAGAGGCTCTTGTGGGACATGGGTGACACACAAGCCTACACCGGCCGAAGGGTGATAGCTACTCTGCGGGTACCATGGCCGAGAACTGAACCCAGATCTCTCTCAGGGCAGGCAAGAGTTCTGCCCACAGACACCCCCTCCTCCCCAGCACTTCTGGATGCAGCCTCTTAACTGGCTTCGCCTCAAAGGCAGTGGACTGCACCTTACTGCCCTGGAGGGCTTGCTGACACCCAGGTAGCCTCTCCCCAGAATATCTTGTGTTGGCCAGTCTGGAGAATCTGTATGTCACGTACGCTTCCTGCTGAGGCTGACCAGTTGGGTCTCCAGGACCACGCTTTGAGGACCGCTCCAAACAGGGTCCTTTCAATATTGGGCACACACCCGGACTGCCACAGTCACAGGCACACCTGTCCTGGAAGACGTACAGACAAGGCCGCTTGCAAGGGAGGATGGCGCAACTTTGTCTCAAAGTACTCTGGGAGTGTCCTCTGGCGAGACCAGTCCCTGGCGAAGGACATCGTGCTTGGTGGAGTGGAGCAACAGCCTAAACGAGGAAGGCGCTGGACGAGAGGGACTGGCACAGCGCGGGGCGGGGCGGGGAGGTGTTTTGGTCTGTGGCACACGGGGGTCCCTGTGAGTTGGCATCAACTCAATGGCCTCTCACAACAACAAAGATGACCACCTTGAGGTGGGATTAGGACCCATTTTGCTCTGGTAAGACCACCTTCCCCTAACTGAGACCATGGTCAGAGAATCTACTACCAAACAAGGCCACCAGGTCGCAAGAGTTGCTTAGAGGTGGCTGACCCCTGAGTGAGTGGTGCAAACAGGCTACGTAACCAAAAGATTGAAGGTTCAAATACAGCCGGAGGTGCCTCCAAAGAAAGGCTGGAGATGCCGTCCCAGAAAGCAAACCGTGAGAACCCAGGCAGCCCGGTTCTTCTGTGACCTATGCGAGTCCACCTGCCAGCCTACGGGCTGCGGACTTTGTTTGCTTGCTGTTCTTGTTCAGGCCCCACAAGCACCAGCAGCAGAGCCCTGACATCACATGCTGACTCCGCGACGAAACAGTGTACCCCACGAACCCCCAATACGCCCATCATCCTGCTCCTCACTTAGCAGGACCCTGCACAGGGCTAGTGTGAGAAACCTAGCAGAGAGCCCCGAGCACAAAGCCTGCCACCTACCGCGTGCGTGCTCCGGCCCTGCCTGCTGGAATGGATCTTCTCCACCCTGCAGACATCACCCCAAACACCCAGGCCCTCTCCCAGCCCACCCCACCCCAACCAGTCAGGCGGTGACTAGAGCAGGGAGCCGGAGTCCATATGAAAAACCGCAGGCCCCAACTGTGCTAGAGCTGTCTCCTCTCCCTGCCAGCGATCAACTGCACCCCCTCCCACGGCCCTCGCCAGCTGGAGGCTGGTCGCAAGGAGAGCTTGCCAGCCATCGACACTGATGCCTTCAATGTCCTGGTCCACAGGCTGTCTCAAGAGCTCAGAACTTCTGAAAACCCCTCTGACCACCCCACCCCACCCCACAATGCAAACCTGATTTCTGCAAACCCAGCCCAGTGTGTGCACTGCGCTCCCCACCCTCCGGCCCCTCTTGCCTAAAGTCCTGTCCCGGCCTCCTACCATCTCTATGATGGCTGTGCCCACTGCTGCCAGGGCAAGGGGCTGGTGCTACCACATGAGGGCAGAGTCTCTTCTCCGCCACTGCCACCCTAAGGCTACGCCTGTCTTCTACCTTGCAGGGAAGCTGGAGGGTGGCCCTGGGGTTTCATCTCCTGGGGCAACAACACTCAAGCTCCACCAGCAAGGGTTTAATTCCCAGCAGCCTGGTGGCATAGTGGGTTAAGGGTGGGGCTGCTCACCACAAGGCCAACAGTTTGAAACCACCAGCCACTTGGCAGGATAAAGAAGAGGCTTTTGACTCCTATAAAGAGTTCTGGTCTCGGAAACCCACAGGAGCAATTTGATCCCGCCCTATATGGCAGCTGTGAGTCAGAATCAACTCAATTGATGACAGCGAGTTTTTGTTTTTTAATTTGATTTGTTTTTGAGTTTGGAGTTAATTCCACCTACTAGTGGGCGTCCCCACACGGTACACAACAGAGTCGCCCTCCACAGGTTGTTCACGACTGCCTTTGGGAGCAGTTCGCCAAGCCTTCCCCCCAAGCCACCTCTAGGTGCGTTTGAACTACTAACCTTCTGACTAGAAGCCAAGCCCTTTGCACTACCCCTGGACTCCAAGGGGCTCCCAAGGCCTCACCCATCACCCTACTTTTACCCAGAGCCCAACACACACGTACCTTCCACCCTCTCCCCAGGTTGCTTCTTTTCTACCTCTTCACCTCCCATATATGATGCCCCGCCCCCCATCCGAGCCTAGGACAGTCCCTGGCACAGTGCTCTGAGCTCTTCGGGAATAATGGTGGAATGAGTAAACCCAGAGAGTCCCTGACGAATTTCCTGCCACCCCAACCTGCGTGGCAACCACTCAGCACAGCTCAGCCTCCGGAGCTGAGGTCCCGTCTTTCACGTTCCTCATTTGCCATCACCTTTATACCCAGCTCTCCCTCCCCACCCTCACAAATGTCCTACCACCTCACTGCGCAGAGCCGGCAGCTTGTCCATCCAACGAAGGGGGAGTACTGGCCGGAGAGGTACGAACAGTCTCATCTCGTGCTGAGAGGAGTGGCGGGGCTGGCTTTCAGACCCACCCAGGCCTTGGAACATCTGCCAGGAGCTCACCTCCATGGCCCCCTCCTCGGTCCCCAAGCAAGGGCAGGCAGGGGCAGCTGGGTCCTACCACAGGGCTCCGTCCGAAGCAAGGAACAGATGGAGCCCAGCTCACAGTCCAGACCCAGGACAAAGCTTGCTGGTACGGATCTCAGGCTTCCTAAAGTCTTGAGAAGCTGCCTCAGGGTCTCTCCAGGCGTCTTCCAGGCGCCCTCTGGCCCTCGGGCAAGATAATTTGGACCTAGTTTGAGAGCAGGGGGTAGGGTTTGGCCCTGGCGGGGCCCTTGGGGGGAGGCAGGCCTTGCTTTTTGTGGATGCCCCAGGCCAGGAGACTGGTGTGGCGCAGCTGTATGGCAGGTGAGGGAGCAGGCGGCGCTCGGGGCACAACACAAAGAGGCCCCCTCGTGCTCTCGGCCCTGCAAGTGCACCTGAGCAACCCAGAGCGGTAGCACCTCCCAGATCCTGCACCGCACCCCTACCCCCACCTCACTTGCCTCACCCTAGACCCAGCGCTGGTCTGGGGACCCCGTTCACAGTGTGGCTGCAAGCGCAGTGGCTGGAAGCACTCAGGGTGCCCCGGGCACAGCACTGGGCTCTGCTCTTTCATGACTGTCCATCCCCAGCACCTCCCTCCCAGTGAGGGTGACTGATGGACACTGCAGAAAGCTGAACACCCCACGGGATGTCACTTCCCCAAGGTGCCACTAAACAGAAGTGAGAGGTTCAGACCCACCTTGGACCAAAGGCCTGGCAAACTTCTCCCAAGAAGACCCAATCATCAGAAACCCTACTCTGACACGCATGGGGTCCCTCCATAGTAACTGACTCCTTACAAATCCCTCAGGCTCCCCCCAGCCCCACCCCTCGGGCTCCCACCAGCTGCTCTCCTGTCTGGGACAAGCCTACTGGGCCTTACAGAATGGCAGCAGCCCCTGTCTCGGGTCCCCGTGGGGTGGGGGTGGGGGAGGAAGAGAGTGGGACTTCTTCAATACATTTCCAGAGGAAGAGCGAAAGAGGCCTGCAGTCGGAGAAACTGAGATCAGACATCAGAGAACACTTCCTGAATGTGGCAAGCTGGGAACCACAGGGCGGAGAAAGGAAACGGCAAAGCTCTTCTTCCATTTTTGCCTTGCCAACGTTAAGAACCCACGCGCCCTCTCCCTCGCCACACACGCATGTATTGACTGACAACCCCCGCCCCCTAATGTGTGAGCCGGAGGGAGGTGGGGAGGTCTGCCAGGGGCCTGCTATAAGGGCCACGTAGAGACTGGAGCTGTAGGACCCACTGGCAGCCTACAGGGAGGGTGGGCTGCTGATGGACAGGAAGGCCAAGGCAGACCAGAAGGGGATGTGAGGGGAGGTGCCCAAGGCAAGGCTTGGGGGTGGGGAGGGGGGCGTGCAGAATGCAGGCTGGGCCTCCAGAGGAACATTCCGTCCAGAAATTCCTCACACCCTCCACCCCCTTCCACCCCTTCCAGCTCTCCCCACTCTGGCCTCCTGGGAGGCCTGGAATCCAGGCAGGCTTTCAGGCCAAAAAGACCCCGTGACATCACAGAGACTGCCATGGCGATGAACTGTGAGGTCACACTCACCCTGGGGAGAGGCAGGAGGAGGGAGGGCGGTCAGGGCTGGAATGTGCTGGGCCACAGGGCCTAGAGAAAGCTATTCCAGGCCCACTTGTTCCAGAAATAGAAGCCCCGGCAGATGCAGGAAGGGCTGAAGGCGATGGGGACGGGCCTCAGACGCCATTAGGGGGAGTGTGGTGGGCAGGAGGAAGGCATGGCCATCGGGCAGCCTTCTCAGGAGGACTGTCCACCATGGTAACAATAGCAAGTGTGGTGGCAGGAGGAAGCCAGAGGGTGCAGCCCCCTGAGGCAGTGTCCCACCTGTCCCGGGACCCCTTCTGACCAGTGAAGGACACAGAGTCACAGGAAAGGTGAGCATCAGTTGCTCAGTGGAAGCTCAGTTTTGTGCTCCCCGATGCCTACAACTCCCCGCTCTACACTGCTCCCCATCCCATCGAAGGAGGAAGAGTGCAGGTTAGGGGGGTGGGGGGACGGAGGGCACCAGGAACCAGTGGCTCGGGGCAGAGCCAAGCAGGGGTAGGAGGCAAGGGCAGCAGCTGAGCCTGGTCCCTGAAGTGTTTGGGTTCAGTGGTTCCAAGGTCACATCCTCTCCCAGGCAGGCTGAGGCCACCAGAGGAAAAGCACAGGCTGGCTGTGATTAAGTGGAAAGTTATGTCTGGTTCTCCTGGCATGTCCCCACCCCCACTCCCAGGTTGTGGGCGGGGCCTGAGCAAGCCCACTCCTGTCCTTAGCCTCACCCCCAATTCACCCCAGGGGACCCAACACCCAAACCCTGACTGAGGCTGGGCACCAGTGGGCACCTCACACTCACAAGCCCTCGATGACAATCAGCCATTGCGCACAACCGTCCCCAGGCCCTGCTGCCTGTGGATGCTGTACCCCTGCCCCACTGGGCCAAGGCTGGAGGTCCATACTTCCCCAGGTTCCTTGGTAATGCCCCTCTTGCCTCTCTTGCCTAAACCCTGCCTACCCCGTGCCCGAGCCTCGACAGCAACGTCCTCCCGTCTGGCCTGCAGCCTCCTGACAGCGCCCTCCCAGCAAATCACCCTGCAAGTCAGAGGCCAACACCAAACACACCCTACAGCAGCAAGCCTGGACGGGGTGCCTGAGGCTGTAAATCTTTACAGGAGCAGACAGTCTCTTCTTCCTCCCATGGTACAACTGGTGGGTTCGAACCACTGGCCTTGTAAGGAGCAGCCTGACACCTATACTCTCTTCAAAATCCTCAGTGCACTCAGGTCTTCCCATACCTCCCCAAGTCAGGGCCCCCAAGAGGTGTTCAGACCCTGGTAAAACGTTGTTGCAGCTCCTGGTCCGACAAGGGCAAGCTGCTCGAAACTTTTCACACTGGCTTTGCCCCGTCAGACTGGGTAATGTGTACCAGTGGCCTTGCCCCAACCAGGTCTCCATTCCATCCCGCCATCTTCTGGTAGGCTCTCCCGCCTCCTATTCACCTTTCTTCTGTGTGCTCCAATCTTAACTGGATAAGAAACAAGAGGTAGACTTTACCCAGCAGCTGCAGGTGCCCTACCCGGTCCTCTCTCAATGGGGGTCACAAAAGAGGTGTTCATTCTACTCCAGGGGTCACATCCCCCAGATCGGTAGCTCCGGCTCAGAGCAGCGCCTCAAGGGGCCCTGCGGTCCTCTGCCTGAAGAGACCCCCTGGAGAGGCTCGCCAGCTCATAGTCTAGGACAGGCCAAGGGCACATGTTCGGTTCGAGAGCATCTAGTCCCAAGACCACCCCAGGGGGCTGCTCAAAACCCCACCTCTTCATAACCATCTCCACTGACTGGTCTCTTGGAGAACAATAGAAAAGGGGGTCATGTGTTCCCCACTTCATCTTCCCCCGGCCCAATGTTTTCCCCTCTCAAATGAAAAGCCTTAGTTTTGACATAAATTGAGATTGTCAACCGCATGCCCTGTTTGGGGGGATCCTCTTGGGAATACCCAGAATCATACCTACCTCTCTCCCACCCCCGACCCACCCACCTCACCTCTCACCCCTGGGGCTCCCGCACCCCTCCTTGTCTAGCACATGGTAAAGTCACTGCCATCGAGTCCATGCCAACTCCCCAGAACCCCACAGGACAAGGTGGAACTTCCCTGAAGGTTCCCGAGACTGTAACTCTTTACCGGATCAGAAAGCCTCGTCTTTCTCCCTCAGAGCAGCTGGTGGTTTCAAACTGCTGACCTTGCGGTTAGCAGCCCAATGCAGTCATCGTTATGCCACCAGGGCTCCTGGCGCATAGTAGGTGTTTGTTAAATATTTGGTGGTGGTAAGGTTGGAGGAAGTACAGTTAGAATGCTTCTTAGAAGCAAGGATGGTGAGAGTCCGTCTCAAGTACTGTGGACATGGTATCAGGAGAGACCAGTCCCTGGAAAAGGACGGCCTACATGGTAAAGTAGAGGGGCAACTAGAAAGGAGGAGACCTTGGACAAGATGGACTGACACAGTAGCTACAAGATCGTTGGATAGACCCTACCGTAAGTCCCAGGCCCACGGGCCATCAAGGAGCCTGGGGGACTGGTGGTCTGCTCTGTTTAGGGTGAAAGGACCCAGAAAGGGCCTACCCTTGGACCACCTCGGGTCATGACATGGGAACCAAATCCGGAGGGGACCCAGGTGAGAAGTCAGAACAGGAATCCAGCCCCTGCCACATGCAAGTAGTGTGACCACAAGCAAGTCACCTTGACTGACTTTCTTTTTTTGTTATTATTATTAATAAGTCATTTAATCAGGGGCTCGTACACCTCTTATAACAATCCATCCATCAATTGTATCAGACACATTTGTACAGATGTTGCCATCATCATTTTCAAAACATGTTCTTCCTGCTTGAACCTTTGGTATCAGCTCCTCTTTTTACCCCTCCCTCTCCCACCCTCGTGGACCCCTGATGAATTATCAATGATCATTTTTATATATTTACACCATCCGCTGTCTCCCTTTGCCAGCACTGCTGTTCATCCCCCTGAAGGGGGAGGGGGTTAGAACATCAATCATTATATGCAGTCAGTTCCCCGTTCCCCCCCCCTTTCCCCTGCCCTCGTGGTGCATTGCTACTCCCATTACTGATCCCGAGGGGTTTATCTGTCCTGGATTCTGTGTGTTGAGAGCTCTTATCTGTACCAGTGTACATGCTCTGGTCTAGCCAGATTTGCGAGATAGAACTGGGGTTATGTTAGTGGGGCGGGGGGAAGCATTAGAGAACTGCAGGCATGTTGTTTGTCCCTTCAGTGCTGTGGTGCACCCTGGCTGGCTCTTCCCTTCCTTGTGATCTTGCCTTTCTGCACTGCACTTCGCTGCTCTGCACAATCAGCTCCTCCCACCGACTCCAGATGGGCTCCCACACCTGCCCAGGTGGGGTCGCACCTGCTTCCTCACAATCATGGTGGCTTCCGGTGGCCCCGGATCAGGGAGGAGGCTTTGAAAAGAGCAGGTGTTGTACAAGTGAGAGTGACACGTGTGGCCACGGGGGCGGGCTCTGGTGCCAGACCACTGACTCAGACTCCCAGCTCCTCCTCGGAGCCTCGGGCACCTTAGATGTTCATCAGCAAACTGGGATCTTAACAATGCCAGTGGTTCCGGATCAGATGAGTTTGCATTTATAAAACTTTCAGAAGATAGCTCAGCCAATGAGACACTAGCCTTTGACTATAGCTATGAGAGTAATACCATGGAGTCCCTTGGTGGTATAAAGGGTTAGGCACTGGACTACTTACTAAAAGGCTGGCAGTTCAAATCCACGCAGAGACACCTCACAAAAAGACCGAGCTATCTTTCTCTTTCCTTCCTTCCTTCCTTCCTTCCTTCCTTCCTTCCTTCCTTCCTTCCTTCCTTCCTTCCCCATAGGGCCGGGCGGTGTTTGGCTGTTAGACATAGGCTCACTCTGAAGCAGAAGCAATTCAACAGCACCTAACAACATCTACTTTCAAAACTAAGGAGCCCTACTGGCATAGCGGGCTACACACTGAGCTGCCCACCTGAGCAGGGCCAACACTTCAAGCCCACCGGTCACTCACAGGGAGAAAGAGGAGGCTGTCTGCGCCTATGAAGATTTCATCTCAGAAACCCCGAGGCAGCTCCACTCTGTTCGGAAGGGTCACTGTGAGTCAGAATGCGCTCAGTGGCTGTGAGTTTAATTTAGACCAATTACTCCCAGACGGTCTCAGCCTTTGAAAACCCTACACGGCAGTTCTACTCTGATGCCTGCCCATGCCATTGCTGTGTGTCTGGATTGACTCACTGGCAACTGGTTTGAGGTTTTGGTCATTAATACAATTATGGGTGAAACCAACCTGATAGTCCCACCAGCCCCAGACCCTCCACCTGCTCAGACTCCCCACCCAGACCCCTACTTCCCTCTGTAAGGGCAACTCCCGCACCTGCCGGTCCTGAGGGGAGGGGGAAGGGTAGCGGCAAACACGGCTCTTCTGAGTGTGCCAGGGTGCCAGGCTGCGTGTGCAGGAGGGCCGGCAGCCTCCAGCTCGGGGGCCACTCTGTTTGTCTATCACCCTCAGAAGATGCCTTGGACTCTTCTTTTTCAGGAGAGAAAAGCTGCTTCAGCTTTTTTCCAAGAAGCAGAGGTGCCCACAGCAAACACACCCTTGCCCTCTCCACCCGGCCCCACCACTGCATCCCCCAGGAGGGAGGTGACCCTAGAACCCTTCTACTCAAGCCCCCGGGCGACAGCTGTTGAGTAAGATGAAAACATGGGTTGAAGATTAAGCCACTCTGCCCTGGCTGGCCTGGGCACAGGCTGAAGAATGTGTTTGGCCTGAAGGACCTAGGAAAAAATCTTGTGCCCAGGACTGGTCGGGGGTGGGGTGGGGATGGGGCAGTCCCTGGAGAGTCAGACTGAAAGAGGTGGGTATGAAGGCCAGAGGGACAGTGAGGGACAGCCTGAGACAAGGAGAAAGCATGGCAGACAGAAGACAGACACATAGATAGCAGGCACAGCAGGAGGGAAGAGGGTGTCAATCAATGCAGTAGATCATGGTCACACACACACACAAACACGAGCCTCCTCCCATACCAGACCATACAGCATACTTAGTAATGCGCATTATCGCCGTCAATCATGCACTACTCTAAACTCCCTGCAATGAGATGAGGTCGACTCCTAGCGACCCTATCAGACAGGGCAGAACTGGTCCTGGGAGTTTCCAAGACAGACTCTTTTACGGGAGTAGAAAACCTGGTTTTTCTCCCAAGGAGCGGCTGGTGGTTTCAAACTGCCGACCTTCGGGTTAGCGGCCCAATGCGCAATCATGATGCTATCAGGGCTCAGCCCATCGATAGAGCTGTATATTGCTAAAATCTCTCATTTCTTCGATTCGGCGAACACTAACAAACCCGATTTGTCAAATCGCTTTGCGTTGAGGGACGGCACTATCCATTCGGGCACCAGGGTGAACTGAGCCAAAGCCCGTCAAGAAGCTCCCGCCTCCTTTTCCTCCAGTGGCTCCTTTGTTCTCAAAAGAGTTGGTCCATAGGCGGCAAATAAGCGCAAACTGGAGCAGCCTTGTGCGCTCCCTGCACATCGGGCTGGGCCCATGGAGGGAGGGAGCCCAGGCAGCAGTGTGATAATTGGGTGGTAATGATGTGCCCACCCCACCTCTGCATGCACAAGAAGGTTCAGAGAGTCCATCAACAGGGCCTCCTCGCCTCGCAGGTGCACAGAGACCTGCCCGCTGCACTTTCAAGAGTTGGGAGTACAGGCCTAACGCACTACGGGGAAGGCCTTATGAAAAAGAATACATCTGCCAAAACACAATATGGAAATCCTATGGACCGGCCTGTAGGTGTGTGACGGTATTGCCCGGTTTGGGTCCACCCCCACCTCCCCACCTCACACACCCCTCATGCTCAGTAGCCTAAGGGCGGGGGGACTCTCCACCCCATACTGCCCCCCTCTGGAGCTACTGAGCATGAGGGGAGCTGAAGGGCAGGCAGCAAACAGAAAAGGAAGGAAAAATGCAAACCCGCCCTTTCCTCCCTCTTGTGAACCTGTTCAGAGCCCTCTCCTGGCCTGAGCACTCTCTTGGGGAAGCCTAACTCCCCTCCCCCATCTGGTTCCCTTCCCCCACACCCCCATGGCTGGCTCTCCAGGGCCACTTTCCCACTGTAGAAGGTCTCCTGGCAGATGCCCACTCTGAACCCAAGGTCCTATCCACTGTTCTCAAGGGGAGGTTAGTGCAGGCCCACGGTTGCAGCACCTACTGTGTGCGAAGCCCTGGAGCGAACACTTGGGGTCATTTAATAAACACACAGGGAGCTCCTACTGTGTGCCGGGTAACTTCTTGCCTGAGTGTTTACATACAGGTATAAGGAGGGTACAGTCCCACCGCGAAATAAGGAAGTAAATGATTCAATGTATCAGGGGTGATAAATGCCAGGGGCAAAGGAGGCAGTGAAGGGAGGTGTGCTGGGGAGGGGAATGCTGAAGTCTGGATGTGCAGGGAGGTGGGCAGCCCTGGACGGTCCTGAGAACAAGTTAATTCAGTGGATTCTCACTTATTTCCTTCCTTTAACCACCTTCAAGGGAAACTGAAAACTCACTCCCAGTAAAGCAGAACCCAACACATAGTGATCCTCTAGGTCAGGGGAGAACTTCCCCTGGCCGGGGGTGGGGGGGAGGGGGGGTCTGAGACTTTAGGAGAACACACAGCTTCATTTCTCCCCTCAGAGTAGCTGGTTGTTTCAAACTGCTGGTCCTGAGGTTGGCAGCCCAGCATGCAACCACGCCGCCACCGGGGCTCCCGGGCTATGGAGTAGGCATTATTATGAAATCCCATTCTAAAAGGAGGAAACTGAGGCCAGAGCATTCAGCAATGCATCCAAGATCCCACACAGTGAGGAGGGGGGGATGGGGATGCAGAGGGGCCGCTGAGGTGGGCGGGACAAGACCACCAAAAGCAGTGGCCATCCAACCTCAGCAAGGGTCAGAGCTGTCCTGTGCCAGGGAGCAAGCGCCACAGAGCTGCAAGGATTCCACAGCTGTGCCCAGACAGTAGTCTGGTCGGCACCCTCCCGGGGAATGCCAACTGGTTCCCTCTTGTCCCACCCCCTGACCCCTCCTCATGTAAACAAAGCTCAGGAGCCTCCGCCTGGCAGGCCCTAAACCCTGATCCCCCACCCTCTCTGGACCAGCCAAGGACATTCTGTCCTTAGCAGCCAGCTGCTAGGTGGCTGCTCAGCTGGAATAATGAGACACCCTCCCCAGCCACCTCGAGCTCCCCTGGTGTTCCCCCCCGCCAGGCCTGCCCTCTGACCCCCCTCCTCCTGCTGCTGTCAGATGGCCCCCACCTGGCCTCTGTGTGAGGAACACGGAGCATCTGCGGTGGCTGGCTGGGCTCCACAGGGTGACACGTTGGGAGAACAGACAGGGCCCAGGGCCCGCCCAGGAGGGCACCAAGAAGCCTAACGGAGCTTTTGCCCTGGCAGGCTTGCATGTGCCCTTGACCCTGAGGTGGAAATGTTTCTCAGCATTGTGAAAGCCGTTGGAGTATGAAGCCCTGTCTTTCACAGAATGGAAAACTGAGGTCCAGAAAGAAGGCAGGACCCATCACCACGAGCGGAATGTTGAAGCGGGGCTGGGGATGCCACGACCACTTGGGCCCTGCGGACACTCTTGTCCCTTTCCCAGACTAGCACCAGCATCAGTACCACCACAGACAGCTCTGCACCAGCCAATCTGATGGTGCACACATGTGCCCCTTGCATCATCCTCCAACACACAGACACATGGGAGCACACGCATGTCCTCCATCCAGCCCCCCAGAGTCCTGCTGTCTCCAGCGTCAGACAGAAGCGGGAGGGACCCTGGAGCAGAAGGGAGTTGTGAGAATCCATGGAGGAAAACTCCATGGATTCTCACAACATTCCCAACAGCTCAGCTAGGATCTGTCTGGAGCCAGTGCCCTCTTCAGACTCCCACCCTGCCCACGTGATAATGGATGCCAAAGGTGGGGACGAGGGGCAAGTGGGGCAAAGAGCAGAAACAACTAGGGCCACCTGGACCTAAGAAACTACCCAGGTAGATGGGCTCAGTGGGTCCCATCATCCATCCATCCTGCCTCCCCCACAAAAGGTACCTCAGCCTGAGACCAAGCAGAGGGAAGGAAGCAAGATGCCACTACCCCCCTACTCCCCCCACACACACACAAAGCCGGGCTCCTGCAAACTGGGACATCAGGCACCATCGCGCCTGGACACACGAGATGCCCTTTTATGGTTTTTTTCAGGGACCTACATCTCAAGAGTTAGAAAAAGGAGGCCCTGCATCTCATCAGGATGGACCTCGTGACTCATTTCCTCTAAGCCCAGCTTCAGACAAGGGCTGTCAACCCCTCCGCCTTTTTTACCGAATTGCCTGGCACCCCTGTGACCAGCTTGCTGGGCAAAGAGAGACAAGAGTTCAGGGGGGGGCAGGGATAGACTCACCACCAATTCATGGCTGGACGGAGGAACGCAGGGGGCAGCCACCTGTGAAGAGCAACGGAAGGTAAAGGTTAGCATCGCTCATCTCAGTAGAAACCAGGGTCCCATGCCCCCACCTCTATGCGAGACATCCCTCTCTCTGCCCTCCCTGACAGTCTTCCCAGAGTGTTCCAGGAGACAATGACCCCACATGGAGGCGTGCCGGGGCACAGGCTCAGTGGAGGGGACGCAGAGGCCCCGCAACGAAAGCTCAGCACACCATCAGCTGAAGCTGAAAGGCCAGCGGCCAAGGAGCCAGCATTTTCCCATCTTTTGGGTGAAGGTAACATGGAGAGAAAGGACTTCTCCCCCCTTCTGTTTTCTAGTTTTTCGATGTCGGTAGTTGCCTTTGGGCTCCTTCCAACTCAGACATCCCCAAGGGCAGACCGCTCCGTCGGATGTTCAAGGCCCGGAGCCTGTGGAAGCCGGCGCCAGGCCTGTTGTCCAAGGCACCTCTCAGTGGGTTGACCGCTGAACCTGAGACATCCACAGACTGTCCTTTCTTGTTTTTTAAGGTTGGGTTTTTTTGTTTTTTGATGTTATCATAGGTTTTGGGTTTTTTTTGGGGGGGGTGGTTGAAGATCTGTAGAGAAGGAAGTCGTCTCCTTCATCCCCCTCTCCCAGGCCAAAGCATCTCCCCCGAAGGTCCGGTCAGGGCTATGGCCACTCCTTCCTTATTCCCTCAGGGAACCTCTCCCACCGAGCGTAGGCAAGGTGTTTCTTCCCAGAGCCTCTGCCAAGGCTCGCAGAGAGAGCCGGCCGATGGCCGAGAGCCGTGGCAGTCCTAAGCTGCTCCCGTCACCTTCCTTCCTCTCCTCCTCCTCCTCTCCCATTCAGAGATGGATGGAAAAGGCCACCTGGGCCTCCAGACGGAGGGAGGGGCGAACGGGGAGCAGGCTTGATTGCCTTGTCCCTGAGATAACATTCCCCTGGCAGCTTGGCAGCCAAGCCGTAGCCCTGACAATTAGCAGGGGCATTTATCAGAGACTCAATGTGCTCCTTTGCTCCAGCCGTTTCCAGCCAGGACACGTTTTTCTTGGAGCTCGATCCTCAACCTTGGCTCCAATTCCAGATCCCGACACCAGGCAGGGGCCCACACCGGGGACCCAGGCTGGGAGGGCATTCCCCCTCTGGCATCTGGGCCGGGGCCATGGATGCCAGAGACAGGGTGGCTGCCTTCCCCAGCTCCCACCCTGGTGAGAAGGCCACAGCCCCGGGTGGGGTTGGCTGGCCAGTGGTGGCCACACTCAGTTGGGCCCTCCATCCCCCTGGCCCTGTCCTGAGGTCCCACCCGCCCACCTGAGGGATATCCAGGCTTAATGCCGGAACCCAGACTAGGACAACATCTGCTTGACAGGCAACCCTGAGCTCTGCAGGGGTGGGGGACTGGGAGCCAGCACCCTTGGGTTCTTGTCCCAGCCAGGCTCCTGACTCCTTGGTCCAACTCATTCTCCAGTGAAGAGGCCCAAACTGAGTCACCGCACCACTCCCTCTGTCCTCAACAGGACTCTAGGATGGCTGGGAGGTCACACATGAGGCCATTCAAAACCCAACAAACACAACAGAACAACAGCTAGCAAGCACTTAATACATACCCTATGAGAGGCAGAACTACCGATGCTCTCCTATGTTAACTCATTTAATCCTTTCAACCCCACACGGCAGGGGACCTTATTATCCCCAGTTGAAGTACAGCGGGGCACAGAGAGGTCACACAACTCACCCTGGGCCACACAGCTATGAGTAGCCAGGAGTTGAGCTCCAGACTGGACGTGAAGGGTCGCTTCAATCAATTACCACCACCCTACCCCACCCCCACCCCTGCTTTTAGGGGGATAAGGCAACGGGTGGGTGGCAAGCTCCAGACACCCACAAGCAGGGGCACTCAGGCAACCTTTTCTCAGCAAGGCCTGTGGAGGGGGCACCCTGTGAAAGGCCAGAAGGGCAGGGACCCTAGCAGGAGCTGGGTGTGACTCAGGATTCCCTGACCACCAGGTCCCAGCCTCAGGGACACAGCTGCCCCTGCCAGGCACCTTCAGGACAGGAGCCCCCAAAGCACACTGTGAGGTATCAGAACCCAGCTCCCCCCCCCCTGTCTCTCTGCTCCAGGGAAGCAGCCCCAGGCCTTGTCTGATTATGTAACAGGCAAGGCAAGCACAGGCGTCCTTGTGCTTGCTTACCGCGCTGTGCTTAACACTTTCCTGGCTTGCCACCACATCAGAGTCTGCTTCTAGGTCTGGCTAGCAGCCCTCTCATCCTTCTCCCTGGCCTTCCTGCACCAGTCTCTCTTTAATGTGTAATCCCCTGCAGGGACAGACTCCCCAGGGCGTGAGGGAAGCGCCCAGGGAAGCAGGGGCTTATGTGCTTACTGACCCATCCATAAGGAATCGAGTCATGTGTTTTGTTTGTGTCACCTTAAGTCGATGTGGTGCGAATGACACGCAGCTGTGGAGTAAGCATAAGCAAGACCGTGCTTCCCAAGTAATCCACCCCGGCCATGGTCCTATCTTCCCAATGTGGAAATGACTGGCCCCAGAGGGGCGCTGCCTGCACCCCCCCACCCCCAAAAGCTTAGCAAGTCCATCAGTCTCACTCTCCATCCTCAGGTGGAGGTGGGCGCCAGGTGGGGCACAAAGCGCAGGTGTTCTTCCAGCCCCAACCTAGGCGGTGAGAGAATCGCAGCCCGGGTGACCCAGCCCCAGGACCCTTCCCTATTCCCACTGAGGACGTCCCTCTTGGGGGCTGCTGCCGAGTGCCAGCCAAGGGGCCTGCTGCCCCCCAGCGGCCTCCTCCCGCCTCCACCCACGGCCAGCATTCCAGGCCTGGCCGCCCACTAACTAACTCTGTTGTGTTTCAATGTTTCTCGGCTCTCTCTTTTTTTTTTTTTTTAAAGCAGAGAAACGTTTCCTTAAAAGGCTCGCTCCTTCCCTCCGGCACCCTGGCCCCTGGCCACCTGCTCAGGAGCCTGGAATGTACCAGGGAGCATCAGGCCCTGCCACTTGGTGCTTCTCGTGCCCTCTGGCCCCACCACCCTCCTAGCGGCCACCCCACAGCCCCTTGGGGACTCAGGCTTGAAACGTGGGGTGTCCGCAGGGGCTCACTGCCCACCCCATCATCTGTGTACCTCCCCAGGACTGGCGGTACAGGATTCCAGGGTTCGGACCCAGAACTCCTCCCCAGGTAAGCCCCCTCCCCGGTGAACCTCAGACAATCCGTGCATACACGGGGGACCAAGGGGGACATATTCCAAAGCTTTCTGCTCTGAGTAAAAACCACTGCCGTTGCATTCAATTCCAAGGGGTCCAAGACTGTATCAATGTGGGCAGACAGTCTCCTCTTTCTCCCTCCGAGCAGCTGGTGGCTTTGAATTGCTAGCCTTGAGGTTAGCAGCCCCTGGCCTAACCCACAGCTCCCCACCCGGAAACTCATTACCATCAAGTGCATCCCGACACATCGCTGCTGCCTGTAGAGGGCTTCTGAGGCCGTGAATCTTTCTGGGAGTACACAGCCTCAACTCTTTCCTAAGAATCGGCTGGTGGGTTTGAACCACTGACCTTGTGGCTAACGGTGCAGCGCTTACCCAACAGGGTCACCAGGGCGCCTCCCACAGTGCCATATTAGGATAATTAGTAAGCAGCAGTAGCAGCAAACGCTTTTGATGTGCCAGCCAGGTAGGCATCCCTGGGTGGCACAGGCTTGACCACTCAGCTCCTGACCCAACAGCTGGAGGTTCTAAATCACCCAGAGGTGCCCGGGCGTGGTGATGAGCCTCCCACAAGCTAGCTACAGAAGACTCTACAGAGCACTGTTGGGCTCTGACTCACACGGGCTCGCCTGCACCAGCGTCACACCACAAGCAGCGGGTTGGTTTTGCCTGCTCCAGACAGCGCTCTGTGACTGTCAGCCAACCTGCGCGCTCCTCCAGCACGCCTGAGCATGTGCGTACCAGGCCCCATGCTGGAGAGGAGGAGACGGAGGCACAGGGTCTTTGCTGCGCTGTCAGGAGGCAAGCCCAGTGGCGTGGCACCAGGGGGTGTGCTCCTGCCCTATCCGCTAGGCTGACTCTCCTGGAGACACCCAGGGAAAGGGAGGCACCAGCAAGGAGAGCAGGGACGGGATGGTCTTTGAGTATGTGTGTGTGTGTGTGTGTGTGTGTGTGTGTGTGTGTGTGTGTGTGTGTGTGTGTGTGTGTGTGTCCGTGCTAAGCATAGGCACTTTGCTCTGAGTCACTGGGTCCTAATAAAGAACATTTGCAGTTGAAACTAGTATTGTTCCCTCATCACAGATGAGGAAAAGTGAGGCTGCCCGGGGCCACAGCACCAGAGCAGTCCAGCCCTGGAGCCTTCATGCTGGAGAACTGGGGGCTGCAGGCAGGGGTGTTACTGGGCTGAGCCTGGACCCCCACCCCCAATGGCTGGTATTCCTCATCCCCCTCCACCCACTAGTTCTCTCTGAACTTCAAAAGTCCCTGGGCCCAGTGCTACCAATAGGGCACATGTTACCAACGTCCACCAGGACCTGAGGGTCAAACGCAGCAGGCAGCAGTTAACCCCGCGCCTCCCTGGCCTCAGCTGGTCTTCCTTCCCCAATCAGTCGGTGTCTACCCTCTTTGTCTAGGGTGTCTCTCGGGCCCTGGACATACCAAGCTCTGGCCCTCCTTAGAGGTTGCTAGGAATGCCTTTTCCCCAAGGCCCTACACAGCTGCGACCTTCCAACCTTCTGATTTGGATTTACACGCACACACACACACACACACACACACACACACACACACGGCATCCTCTCTCCTGTACCTGCATTTCTTCCTTCCTAAAACTAACTTGTTAGTCCCCATCGAGTCAGCTTCAATTCAGAGCAACCTCATGCCCAGTAGCCATGGCATCCTAGCCTGGACCATCCTCACCTTGTGCCCACATAGCGCTCATGGCTGCAGCTTTTGTGCAGAACCTTCCAACCTGACTGACCTGCCCTGCCCCCGCAAAAAACAACAAAAAAAAACCTCACTGTCACCGAGTTGATTTTGACTCATAGGGATCCTCTAGGCCAGGGTCAAGCTGCTTTTGTAGGTTTCTGAGACTGTAACTCTGTTCTCATATTTGCTTGATGGTTTCAAACTGCTGACCTTGTGGTTAGCAGTCCAGCGTGGAACCCCATATGCCACCAGGACCCCAGACGACGTTCAGCGATCCTGACGGTTTTCCTGGGCAAAATCTTGGAAGGATCACCATGTCTATTCTTCCCACTCTGTTTTGAATGGTCCACAGAAACCTGTCCACCTAAATACTTCCACCTCCAGAGAGAAACCCCACATCGCGTTACACAGCTTCTCCCCGTCGCCCCTTCCCTCTCCTTGGCATGCGAAATACCAGTAGCGTACGTACTTTTGAGCTCAGAGAGACATGCAAGCCACCACAGCACCACGGGCTGTGTCCGTGTCCCTGTCCTTGTGTCCCTGTCGGGGTCACTCTATGGGGGTGGGGATATGTCCTGCTCATGACAGCCTCCCATCACAGAGCCTGGTACACAGCAGGTGGACTCTGTATTCCTTGTTGAACGGAAGAAAGAGAATCGGGAACTGGGAAAGGGGACACTCGGAGCTGAGCAGGGAAGCTGCTGCCATTTCTTCAGCATGTGCTCTGGGCCCGGCCTGGGGCTGGTCCTGCCATAGGCGTGCTCTCTCTCGGAAGCCCTGCAGAGGCCACAACCTTGCCCCCAGGTCACAGGTGAAGAGGTGAGGCTCACAGAGGTCAGGACGCCTGCCCCGGCCGGTCCATCAGCTGGGAGAACCTCACCCAATGGCGTGCAAGCGTAGCTCTTTGCAGATCTAGAGAAAGCCCATGGATCACCCTAGCTCTGCTCCGCCATCACCCCACTCCTCCGGCTCCCCAGGGCTCACACTCAGCCCCCAAGTTTCAGCCACGTGTGCACAGAACACCAGGCCCCTAAGCTTGCACAGCCCTCTCCCAAGGGGCTCCCCAGCCTGCCCACACCAGACCCTAGGGCTGGACAGGGAAGCCTGGCCCCAGCCCAAGCTGGGCCACTGTGACCGCTTCATTCCACAGCGTCCTGAGTGAAGAAGTTCGTGCCCACACCTAGCTCACCCAAAAGACGCCCAGGAAGGGAGGGACACGAGCTGCTTGATCTACACACATTCTTTTGTCTCAGGGTGGTTCTTGTTTTGAATTATTGGGGAAACACCTACAAGACATAAAATTCACCTCCTACACATGGATTCAGCCCTTGGTGAATCCCTTCTGACCACGAGGCAGGGATGAGGCCAGCCTTGCAAATGTGCAGAATGCACTGGACTGCGGGTGGTTACAGTCAGGTTAAAATTGAGCACTTAGTCACTTGGCCCCCCTTATGACCCATTTAAATGTGTCCTAGTTTATCATATTGCCTGCTTTCTTTTCAAATGGGGTTTGATTCTGTTTTACTTTGTTATTCTTGTTTTCCTGTATATGAAATCCAAGAGTGGGTCACCTAGAGACAGTAACGGGATTAATGTTTCCTTGGGGCTTTGGCGGGGGAGGCTTTGAGGGCGGGGGGCGGGGACGAGCTAATAACAATGAATTGTGGTGATGGTCGTACAACTGCTCTTGATGTGACCCAACTACTGAATGGCATGATACGTGGATCACATGCCGATAAAACTGTTGGGGAGGGGTGTGGGAAACAGAAAGATTTCTCCCAAATCATCTCCCCCAAATATCTGTTAGACTTAGGACACTGCTTGCAGCTAATGGTAAATAATTGTCAAGTTACTTCCCTGAAGGCAGTCAGTTGCCAGACTACTGTCTGGTCCCACCACAAGTAGGGCCCACTCCCTGCTGTTAAGGAAAATGAGCTACTTCTCCCTAAAGGCTTGAGGCCATCAATCTGGTCCCTGTAGATGAGGTCTACACCCTACTGATAATGGTTTCTATAGTGAGCCAGATAACAGGTCAAACCTGCTCAGTGACATCCAAAATTAGGCCGCCACCATGAATCTAGGGTCCGCCCATTTAGACATTTGTATACCCTTATTCCCTCTTCTTCCAATAACATATGAACCCCTAGATCACCCCTCTCCCATTACTGTATTACCTATAGCACAACCCCTCCCTGTGACATGTGTCTTTACCTGTAATTAGTGGGCTTACATGCCCCCCCAAAGATATATAAGCCTTGGTTAGCAATAAAGAGCTCGTTGGCTCTTCCCTTCCTCTCCCCGAGTCCTCGCTCCCCTGTTCCCTTTCCCCTTGTCCTCCTTCCCCTCCCTCTCTCCTGCCCTCTGGTCCCCCATCTCCATGTGGACCACCAAGCGGGGCTGAGGTGAGCATGCTGCCATGAAATGTGTCTGACTCCATTATTTCAATCTCCTATCTCTCAGGCTCCCTATGATTTTATTATAATATATATGTGTGTGTATATATGTGTGTATATATGCATATATATATTTAACCATACAATTGTACCTATTGAACCCGCGATTAGTTGTGGGGGGCTGGCCTTTCCCCCACAGAGGGGGAACCCCAACAAACATAAAAATCAACCTGTTCGAGTGAAGGGTTTGACGGTCTTTCGTGTCTGCAGAAGGGTAGGCAGCCATCACCTCTGCCAGGTCCAAACCGCTTCACGCCGCCAAAGAGAAACCCCATCTCCGGTATGCATTTCCGCCCATGCCATGCCCACGCCACACACCCCAGCCATGGCAGCCACTGACCTGCGTCCAGTCATCTGGCTTTACCAATCTGAACCTTTCATGTAAATAGGGGCTCACAATCTGCAGCTCGGGGTATCCAGTGGTGGAAGTCATGGCAGAAGCAGGAGTCCCCTGGGGAGCCCAACAGCTGACATGCTCAGCTGCTAAATAAGAGGTCGGGGGTTCTGGTCCACCCTGAGGCAGCTGGTAAGAAAGCCTTGCCATCTACTTCCTGGAAATCTGCCACTGACATCGCCACAACACACATCTCCAGGGGCACTTCTAGGGTCGCCATCGGAGTCAACGGGACGGTAACTGGCTTTTCTAAAACTTGTTTCGATGGCAGAGGGAGAGAGGGTCTCTCCTAGACTTTTCTCACAGGGGTGCTGTGTGCCTGCAGACACTGTTCTGGGCCTTGGTCCATCCCTTGGCTCCTCACCAAGTCCAGGGAGGAAGGTGCTCTCAGCCTCACCTTACAGAATCTCAACCCATCTCCACAACCCAGAGACTCGGAGAGCACATGGTCACCAGGTGGCAGTACCAGCGCCTGGTCCTGCCAGACCTGCTTATTCCATAAGCCAGGCTGCCTCCAGGCTGGTGGGGGCGCAGGGCATGGAGACGGGTGGCACCCTGGACATGCTGGTCTGAAGAGGAATTGCTGGGCCTTGAGGACTGGTAGCTTGTATTCTGTCTACAGTGTCTTCCCTGTACCTGTGAGAGGCCTTGGGCAGGGAACCCTGACACCTTCCTCAGGGGCTGATGCTCAGGGGATCATGGATCGGTTGGGAAAGGTAAGCGGTGAGGAATGGCATTTCTGGCAAAAACAAGCAGCTCAGTGAGGCGTAGACTCAGGGATGCCAGACAGTCTTGGCACTGGGTCATAGGGTGTTTGCCAAGGACAGAAGAAGGGACACTGGAGAGCAGAACGCTGCTCCAAACTGTCCTTCCAGGCTTGACCATGGGGGACTTAAGATACTCAGAGCCTTAAGGCTTGCAGCCGCGAACACCCAGGAGTCATTGAAAGCCCTTGAGTAGGAGACAGACAAAGCTGAAGTTTTGCTCTGCATTGAGGGCCTAGAGAGAGCCCTGGGAGGAGGGGAAGGACGCAGAGCTCAAGATAAGCAAGGGATGGAAAGAAACACAGCCAACAGCACCTCCATCAAACAAAATAATCAGACTGGGTGGGAGAATGAGCGGGGGGCTGGGGAGGCCTAAAACGCAGAGATCCTATGAACTAGAGGCCTGCGGAGCTACCCCAACAAAACCCATCTGCAAAGAACCCACCCCACCCCTACTTCTCTGCCCGCTGCTCTGCCTGTGGTCCCTTGCAGGACTGCTCTGAGCTTCCCTACCTGCCTGCCTTCCCCAGAACAGCCCATCCTGCCCAGGGCTCCGCCAACGCTGAGCCCACCCACAGCACCTGTGGCCCCAATCCTGGCCACCAAGGTGACACCAGAAGGATAGAGAATAATCCAGCGGATGGCCCTAGGACTCCAGCCACCATGCGGTGCTAGACAGCCCCTCCTCTGTGGATGGACGAGCTCAGCATCCTGAGTCCCCTGGGGCTCTGCCTGGGAGACCCGGCCAGGCTCTTCGGCCAGGCCAGGCCAGACTGGGAGGTCCAGCAGTGGACCAGCAGCAGGCCAGGGTGGGAGGCTGGCTTGAGGGTGCACAGGAAGGAACGGGTGCCCAGGGGCTCCCTTCAAGGGCCAGAACCTCAGCATGGTGCTAGGACACTGGTCTCCCTGGCTGGGCACCAGGAGGGGCCCTGAGGTGACCACTGCCCTGGCTCCACTTCTTCCCCTGGCGCGGGCCCTCCCCACCCATCTCTCCGGCTGTTTCCTTCCCTTATATAGCTTTCTGCTGGAGAACCAGGAAGAGACGTGCATCAAGTTCCCGGAGGCAAGAAGGCACTTGTTCCCAAGGACACCCCAAGCTGGCAGCTGAGGGGCGGTTCCAGTCCAGAGTAGAGCCGGGGGTGGGGGACAGCCAGGAGGGGACCTGACCCTTTCCCCAAAGCTACCACAGCCTCGGGCTAGACCAGTGGTTCTCAACCTTCCTCATGCCGTGACCCTTTAATACAGTTCCTCATGTTGTGGTGACCCCCCCAACCATAAGATTGTTTTTGTTGCTACTTCATCACTGTCATTTTGCTACTGTTATGAATTGAGCGACCCCTTTGAAAGGGTCATTCAACCCCTAAAGGGGTCACGCCCCACAGGTTGAGAACCGCTGAGCTAGACCCTGAGAGGGCTAGGTAGGGCACAGGGGCCAGGGGGAGGGGTGTCTCAGAAGAGGGATTCCAGCCACTGCCCCAGTGTCTCAAGCCCCATGGGCTCCCTCAAATCCTCCAGGTCCCATCAGCTTCCCCGGTCCTTCCTCTGGGCTCAGAGACCCTCTCCTCTCCTTGGGCCACACCCCACTTGCAGCCCACTGGCTGCAACTCCCTCTCCCCATAAGCTCCTCAGGGAATGACCTTCCCCACCTCTAAGCATGCTCACCCCCAGAGCGGCTCTGACCCAGACCTTACTGGGGCTGACGCCCGGTGTGTGGTCCTCAGGGGCCTTGTGGGATGAGAGTGCTCAGTGCAGACCACCGGTCTCAGAAGGACCAGCCTAGCATCCCGGAGGGGCTGGAGGCAGGGGCAGCAGACCATGCTGCAGGCCCCTCACTCAACAGCGGGCCCCCGCCAACTGAACCCCCCCCCTGGAGGATGGGAAAGCCAGCCTGGAGGATGGCAGTCAAGTGGTCAGCTCTGGAGGCCAACTGGGTGGTAGGGCACCTTCTCTGAAAACCTGTGTGCCTTGGAGCCCAGCTGAGACCCCCCAGGGCCCAATTCAGGAGCACCATCCCCCCACAGCCAAGCTCTGCAAGGCCGGGCAGCCTGGGGTGTCACACAGGCCTAGCAGTGAGCAGAGTCAGAGAGGGGCTCAGCAAAGGTGGGGCAAGTCTCTGCTGTGTGCATACAACGGCCCCACAAAGGAGCTGGTCGAGGGGACAGAAGACGAGGGCCTGCAGGTGAGGGTTGCATGGAGGGTGGGAGAGGCCAGGGCCCAGGCGTAGGTTCTCACCTCTTCCTGGGCACCTCAGCTCCACCACACTGTTCACACCAGAACCCCAGCTTCCTCCTTGCAGCTTCCTCGCCTCCCTCCCACCAAACCTGGCCAAGTGTTCCTCACCCCTTCTCTGAGCCATCCCACCCTCCCAAACCTCACTCCATGGGGTCGGTGCCGGCTCACAGCAGCCCTCGAGGACACAGCAGAACTGTGCCTGTGGGTTTCCGGGACCATAACTCTACAAGAGTCGAAAATCATGGTCTTTCTCCCTGAGAGCAGCTGGTGGGTGCCAACGACTGACCTTGCAGTTAGCAGCCCAACACATAACCCACTGGGCCACCAAACCCCAATGCCAATCACTGACATGGAGCTGATGCGGACACATGGAGGCCCGATAGGGCAGGGCAGAAATGTCCCTCTGAGCTTCCAAGAAAAGTCTTTACAGGAGTAGAAAAGCCTCACTTTTCTCCCGAGAAAGCGGCTGGTGGTTTTGAACTACTGACCTTGCAGGTAGCGACCTAACTCGTAGTCACTGTGCCACCAGGGCTCCACCCCCAGCCGCTTCTAATCACAGCATATTCCCAACAGCCATCCAGCACAGCCAGACCATGCTCCCTCAACCTCCACTCCACTTAGCAGCTAAGGAACTATGTCTAAAGTGAACTTCCAATCACGTAGGCTTCCAAATGTCCTCCTCCTGTCTTCCAAGGAGCACAGGGGAAACCTGCCTCACCTTCCAGGCCTGGAAAAGGGTAGTCCAAGCCAGAGAGTGGATGGCATCTGCTTCTAGCCAGAGAGCAAGGTTTCTAGGAAGTTCCTAGAAGAAGCTGGGTGGGAAAGGGGCTGCGGTCTGTGGTCAAGGTCCTACTGGGACTGGGAGCAGGCGGGAGGCAACAGATCTGGGAAGCAAGACCATGAGTCCATTCCACAGTTACTGGGTGCCCGGCTCCCAGCTAAGGAGGTAGAGGTCCTGCCTGGGATAGGCGCCTGTGGCCCAGGGCTGGAGGCAGGCATGTAAACAGAGAATTAACAACCAGCTCAGTAATTGCTTCTCCCAGAGTACAAAGCAGGCAGTGATTTCACTGGGACCCAAGTTCATCTGTTTTTCCAGGAATTACACACCAAGGGGGGCTGCCCACCCACCCCTCACCAAGTGTCCCCAGATGAGAATGTTAAGACAGCAGAAGTCTTTGACCCTGAGCTGTGCTCCAGTGGGAAGGCAGGAAGGGTGCCTGGGAAAGAAAGCAGAGTTCAACGGGGAAATCCTAAGAAGCCAGAGGTCTCGGGAACTGCCGAGGAAAGTGCTTGCCGCCCTCTGGGAAGTGCTAGCATGGATGGGTGGGGGTCAGGGACCAGCGATGGAGGATGTGGGCGTGCCAAGCCCAAAATAGAGAATTGCAGGATCAGGGGACACACCCAAACCCACAGGGACATCAGTGGGTCTTCTGCTTGCCTCAGCCAGGCCTCCATCTGTTTGTGGGCCAGGACATGGCTTCCAGGATGGGATTTGCTCTCCTAAAACACACACATACACACACACACAGAGTGCCTTGCCAACAGCAGGTGTTTGCTGTTCTGCTTTGGCATGTCAAGGATGCCATTGATTACACAGGGCACTATCGACTGCGTAACAGCATTTGAGGGCAAAAGCACTACCCTAAGTGTACACATCAAGTGGAAGATGAAGTTCCACTCTCAGAAACATTACCGTGTGAGAGGCAGCTCAGCTGTGGGTGAGGAGCCCTCAACAGGCCGTGGCTCCTCAGGCTCCCTAAGCTGCCCACGTCCCTGCCCAGTGCCGCTGACAAGCGGGAAGTGCTTCCTGCGATCTCCATAACTCCTTTTTCGTTCTGTTTTGTTTTGGTTTTTTAAATCAAAGGCTTCCCAAAAGAAGGGACAGAACGCAAACCCACCCCAGCCACATACTCCTCAGGAGACAATCCCAGAACTTCCAAGTCTGTCTGCAGCCTCCTATGTTCCTTCGGCCGCTCCCTGCCCCTCTCTGCAAAGATCACTGTGCCTCATCGTCCTTGCGTCAGCTCCGCGCCCCAGGGAAGTGTGGTGGAAGACAGCAGCTGAGATCCAACCGATCACAGCATCTCCTGTGTGTGCAGAACCTCATTTCGAAATGCCTGGGCGCACCAAGCCCGTGCGATGCCAACGGGAGGCCGGAAGGCAGGACAGGAAAAGCACAGATCTATTTAACCTCCCGGAGCCTCTGTTTCCACAGCTGGAAAGCGGGGATCGTGAGAGCGCTCTGAGTGTGGTCAGGATGGTGTCGGGGAGAGGTCTGGAACAGTAGACTGGGGCCCCTTCGGCCTTAGCCGAGTGCTCTGACAACTCACTGTGTGAGCCTCTCAACCTCATCCCACAGATGAGGGATGAGAATGATCCGGGTGGGTGGTCTACCTGACCTCAGAGCCCAGGTTGTGGAGGCTTAGGTGTTGAACTGCTAACTGAAAGCTCGGCAGTTGGAACCCACTGAGCCCCTCTTGGGGGAGAAAAACGAAACTTATCACTCTTGTAAAGATTTCATCTCAGAAAGGCCTAGAGGCAGTTCTGCTCTCCCTGTAAGGTCACTGTGAGTCCGGACTGAATTGATGGGAGTGAGTGAGTGAGAGAGTGAGTGGGTGGGTGGGAGGGTGGGTGGGTGGGTGGGTAGGTGAGTGAGTGAGTGGGTGAGTGAGTGAGCAGATGGGTGGGTTGGTGAATGAGTGGGTAGGTGGGTGAATAAGTGGATGAGTGGGTGGGTGGGTGGATGGGTGAGTGGATGGGTGGGTGGACGGGTGGGTGGATGAGTGGGTGGGTGGGTGGGTGGACGGGTGGGTGGACGGGTGGGTGGACGGGTGGGTGGATGGGTGGGTGGACGGGTGGGTGGGTGAGTGAGTGAGTGGATGAGTGGTTGAGTGGGTGAGTGGATGGGTGGGTGGATGGGTGGGTGGACGGGTGGGTGGGTGAGTGAGTGGATGAGTGAGTGAGTGGATGAGTGGTTGAGTGGGTGAGTGGATGGGTGGGTGGATGGGTGGGTAGATGGGTGGGTGGATGGGTGGGTGGATGGGTGGGTGGATGGGTGGGTGGATGGGTGGGTAGATGAGTGGGTGGATGGGTGGGTGGATGAGTGGGTGGGTGGGTGAGTGAGTGGATGGGTGGGTGGGTGAGTGAGTGGATGGGTGGGTGGGTGAGTGAGTGGATGGGTGGGTGGATGAGTCGGTGGGTTGGTGAGTGAGTGGATGGGTGGGTGGGTGAGTGAGTGAGTAGGTGAGTGACTGCAAGAAAACCCCATGCCACCATAGCCTCCTTCCTCTTCCACGTGGCAGGCTGGCACTATCTGCGAGATGCCCCTGAGGTCTCTCTGTGAGGAGGGAGTTGGACGGGTGCGCACACGTGGAAGAGCATCTGCTCGGCAGGACCAGGCGCCTCTGAAGCCCTGGAAGTGGGAGGTCCCCAGGGTCCCCGCAGCCCAGCTCCATGTGGCTGCTTTAAATCCATCTGGAGCCCGCAGGAAGACCCCGGTGCCAGCAGCAGAGACGGAAGCCAGACCAGCAGCCCTGACGGCCAGAGGAGGCCTGGCTGTCACCAGCATTGTTTGGCTCCATCTGACGCATATCCCCCTCCGCCCCCCCCCCGCCCCCATGTTTCCTTGTTCCTTGGAGATGCACGCATCTGAACCAGGTCTGCAGAGGAAGCAGGGGAAACAGAGGAGCTAGCTTTCAAATAACAGAGAAAAGGGGACATCAGGTAGCCACTAGAGGCCCCATGGGCAGCTCAGAATATCCTCAGGCACCACTGCCATGTCCAGATGCAGACACTCCTTGGTGCACCCCCTGCCCGCCCCCCACAAAATACACCCGCAGCATGAGGGAGACACACAGGGGACCTCAGGGGAAAGAGGAGGTATGTATATAAACCAGCAAACGGTCCCTGAAGCCCCACCCAGATCTCCACAGTCATCTTTTCAAAGTGCCCTCCCTGGCACCCAGGACTGGTGACAAATTCTCCCTGGACTTGCCTCCAGGGCCTGGGCTCGTCCAGCCCTCTGGCGGAGCAGGAAGGGAGGAAGCACGTGCTGTAGGAGGTGCCAGCCATGTGGGTGAGGCAGGTCTCAAAACAGTGGGCCGAGCAGAGCAGGAGGAGAGGCCAGCGGAACAGGAGGGGCTGGAGGCGGAGAGGCCACCAGGCAGAGTGTAAGGCTTGTGGCGCAGCCACGCTGTTACCAGCACACCTACCACGGACTGTGTCTTCCAGCCACATTGTCACACGATGCGCCTCAGACAATCCTGGCTTTGTCCACAGGAGGCTGAGCACACACCCAGGTCACAGGGCTTGCCCAAGGTCACCCACAACCTAGGGTCCCTGAGCCAGAACCTGGGTGCCCAGAAGACCAGACAGGGGCAGCTGGGTGCCCAGAGAGTGACTGCATTTGATGAGGAGGAACTCAAGTGGAAAGAGAGGGGTAAAAAAGGGTGTGGCCAAGGATCTGGAACCCCAGCTCCTAAGGGGGGCAAGACAGGCGCACACTGCCCTGCTGGGACTCTTTGGATGAGCCTCCCCGCCCGTCTCCAGGACCCCAGACGCCCTGCATGGTCTGGAAGCCAGGGCCACAGAAGCAGGGCCATTACTCACGGCTTACTCACTCTGTCCGCCCTGCTGCCCAGCACATCACTGCCTCCCACACGGCCTCCTTCAGGGGGTGGTGAGGAGCAGGCCCGTGGCGGGGTGCCAGCGCACCCCCACGGAGGCAGTCAGTCCTTACTGGGGCAGACTGGGAGATTCTGGCCCACTCAACCGGACAGCTGTTGCCCTCTGCTTGGGCCTCCCTGTATGGAGCCCCCCCAGCCCCCCCCCCAAGAAATAGTAGCTGGAAAGCCCCCCAACTTCAGGACTAAAGTCCTCACAGATGCCGACAATGTCTCCCCCACACCAGGAGCCCCCTCCCTCGTGGAATGGCCCTCAGAGCTCCAACCTCTGTGTCTGCACAAACCCAGGGACAGGCAGGGATTGGCCCTGGCTCCCCGGGAGAGTGCTCCTCAAGCCAACTGCTCCTCAGGTACAAATGGGGGTCGTGGTGGTGCAGAAACCCAAACGGGGAGGGCAGGGCACACAAAGGTAATATGGGGCTCCCAACAGGCAGCCTGATTCCCTTACCATCGCCCTGAGTCTGCGTCCACATTTCCCACACACACCCTCATGCCCCGCCTACTGAGCTGCACCTGCTCCAGGACCCAGCATCTCCCTAGTCGGAGGCCCCTGAAGTCCTTCCTCCCTCCCCTTACAAGTTACAAGCATCTGTTTATTCTGTGCCTCCGGTCTCCGGATGGGAGCTGGGAGCGGGAGAATTAGGTGAGGAGGGAGGAACGAGCTGCAGGCCCAGGAAGACTCACTTTCTAACAGCTGGGGGACCTTGGGCTCCCAGAAGGCAGGGGGATGGACCAAATGACCTCCGGAGGCTCTGAAGCTCAAAGGCCAGGCCCTCTGGCAGGAGCTGATGGGAAGGAACACCTGGGGTCCCAATGGGGGGGGGGGCTTGAAAGAGTCCAAGCCTCCTCCCGGCCCACCTCCCCTCCCCTTCCCCACGGCCAGACTCCCAGCTGGAATCTGGGCCTGGCCCTGCCTCAGCTCCCACGCTCAGCTCAGTTGGGCTGGGCAGCTGCAGAGGCAGCCATGTGAGTGGTGATGAGGATGCCGGTCTTGAGCCCATGATGGAACACACACACACACAAACACACACCCGCCCAGGCCTCCAGAGCAGCCTTGCCCATGCTGTCCTCTCCCATCCTGCCTGGACACCCTTCCCTGCTGCCCCTCAAAAGACCAACAGGGCCCAAGGGCTGTGCACACAGCACCTAAGATGCTACCCTGCCTCCCGCATCTGACAGATGGGCAGACTGAAGCCCTGGCAGGGTGGGTGGGTATTCGTCAACACAGACAGCAGGAGGTACTGTCGGGCTGCGAACCCAGCTATGAGATTGAAAAGCCTGAGATCTTAACTCCCACTCCATCCTGCTCCCCATCGGTCTTCCCTCCAAGAAGTTAAAGCTCACTGCCATCGGGGCAATTCCAACTCCTAGCAGGGCAAGGGAGAACCGTGAATGTTGCCGTCGGCAGCCTAGCACACCGCAGGGGCTGAAAGGCATGTGCCTGACAGAGGCTCAGCAGTCGCTCGGCTCTGGACAGGAGGTCCCAGTGGTGACATGGGGGTGAGGGGGGGTGGAATGTGACCTCTGTGTCTGACATCACATAAAGATCAGCACCAACTGCCCCCAACCCTGAGGTGAAGGTTGCACATACTACTTACTGCCTCTTGTCAGCCTTCTTGCCAATGCTGATGCCAGCTGCCCCTTCCATACCACTTGTCTTGCTGGGTTCAACAATTCACTGCGACGACCACACAGCAGGACCCTCAGACCTTACTCACAGTGAGGGGTCATACTGGAGAAATAACGTATCACGATTCAGGATCGGGAATGTTGCCAGCGACAGTTCTTCAATCAGGACAGCCTCTTCTCAGTCCTGCCTGTAGGCTGGACTCTCTCTGGCACTTGGCCTAGCCTCTGCTCTGTCTAGGCTAGTGTCACAAAGCTCTTTAGCTCTGCTAATTAGTGCCCAGTGGGGTCCCAGCCCTCTAGGAACCCTCCTGCCTGGAGGTGCTGGGCTCTCTCAATCCATGTGTTCACAATGCCTAGCTCTGTCGGCTAGGAAGCCCAACGCCTAGTCTCCCACGGGTCTCCTGGTTCCGCGGCCGCCACTTCTCACTGGTTCGCACCCTCTCTAGGGTTACAGCTCTGTCTTTGTCTCCTGGGTCTAGGAGGTTCTCAGCGCAAGAACCCTGGGTCCAAAGGACACAGTCCGCACCCTTCTCTTCACCATGGTGGTGGTGAGCCCCTCCCCATGACTTTCGCCCAGTAGAGATGTCAAAACTGACACATACCCTCGTTGGGGTCCCATGTCCACGCAGGTGCCGTGCACCTTTATCTGCCCAATTAGTAAGGTATTCTACCCCCTGGTGGGCCACAAGCACCATGCGTTCTGCCCATTAATTTGGTGGAAGTTGCAGGACCATGAAAAGAAAGGCCATAGAAAAGCCATCCCCGGCACAAGGGCAGGTCACTTACCGTCTAGCAGGGGTGGGGACAGGGAGCAGTTGTGTCCATTTGTTCATCCACCAAGGACTAAAAACTTGCTGTACTCCAGGCAAACTGTGAGAGCTGGTCCCCCAAAGGGCCTTTTCTGGGCTCCTGAATAATGCCTGCTCCCTGTGGTCTACCCTCATTCCTGCCTGCTGCAGTCCATCCATTGCAGCCTGTATGTGGAGCCCCGCCAAGGCGGGCGCTCCCTGGCCTGAAACATGTCCCAGGAAGGAGTTTGTCAGTGCCTCCTCGCTCACGATCCGAGAGGAACGGACAGCAGATGGGAAGGAAGCCCAGAGAGATGGGATGACTCAGGCAAGGATTTCCCAGCCCTGGGGCTAAGGAATCTTGAACTCAGGACTCTAGGGACCCATGTCCAGGCTAGTGATCTGTCCCCAGGCAGCCTGCACTGCAATCCAAAGCCCCTCCCTTAGGGGTCCCCTCATCCTGCTGACTCACCAGTTAAGGCCCCTGCCCTCTCTAAACCTGGCCCAGAAAACGCCTCACAGCATCTGCCCAAAGCCACCCACTCTCATACCCCGTTGCAGTGGGCTTGACCTGTGGTGGACACTGACCTAACTGGGCACGTCACAGGTCATGTGGCACTTCGGGCCATGTGGCACGTCACAGGTCACGTGGCACGTCACAGGTCACGTGGCACTTCGGGCCATGACCATTTGACAGAGGTAGAAAATGAGGCTCGGCCACAGAACACTCAGCTCACACGTGCCTGCCCCAACGCTCACCCCAGTTTGCCTGACTCTAGCCCAGGGCAGAACCCCTCTTTCAGCCCCCCTACAACGCACCACTTGGCCTGGGGACGCGCCTTTCCCTGGACCTGGCTGAAGAAGTCTTTGTCTTCTTCCTCCGGAAGAACTCATCCTCACCCGTCAAACTCAGCTCACAAACACGTCTCTCCACCCTGCCGGCTCCTCCCCACCTTTTGCAGAAGCCTGTCTATGCCCCGTGTCCCCCGAGTCTACGTCTTCCTGACCTTCCCCTACCTGGCACCAGGCCTGACATAGGCTGGATGCAGGAAGGCTTTTTAAAGGGGCCAACCAGGGGCCCCGTGTGCCCAGCTGGGCTGGGCTGCTGCCCACACAGCCTTCACTTGTCCACGGCCACCTCCCCACTACTCTGGACCCACGGAGAAGACCCTGGGGAGCCGGGCCATCTCGCTCTCCCTCAATCACAGGCAGGCATGGAGGGCCACCAGTCACAGCCCACCGCACAGCCCCGGGAGGGGGCTATGGACGCCCCCCTTCCTGGCTGGTCAGCCTCTCTCTGCTCCACCAGCCTGGCTGTTTCTGAGTCTTAGCCCATGATTAGGCCCCTAATCAGCAGGACTTCCTGCCAGGGACTGCCAGCGGTGGGGGAGGGGCAGGAAACAAGGTCAGCCCAAGGTGAAGTTCCAAGTCTGGGACTTGGCAAGGCTCTGCACAGAAGACGGATAGACACACACAGCCTTCCACAGACAGGGGAGGCCACTGAGGCCCAGCGTGGGGGTGACTCATCCAGGTTCCAGGGGCAGAAATCAGGTCAGGGTGGAGGTCCTCAGACACATGTGTGTGTGCCCTCCCCGCCCCCCCCCCAAGCTACCCTTCCAGTCCCAGCCCAGCCCCAAGCCCAGGACTGACCTAGGCACAGACTGTGCCCCCTACAAGGGGCTGCTAGCTACCAGCACATTCTTCCCAGGTCTGCTCAAAGTCAAGGGTGAAAGGTGAATCTACCTCAAGAAGAACAATAGCCTATAAGTGAGGCAGAGGTGAGGAGGGGACTGAAGGCAGGGCCAAGGCTTCACTCAGGAGACTTCGCCAGCTGCCAACATCATCATCGACCCAAGCCCATTCTTTCGCCACAACACGCTAAATGCCTTTTGCAGCTGCAGCTGGGCGGGCCAGGGGTCCGGAAAGGAAGCTCCCCTCTGACCCCGAGCAACCCAGCCTTCCTGGGTGGGACAGGGCTGGGTGGAGAGCTGAGCCCGGCAGGCCTGAGGGCTGACTCTGCTGCTGAGCACCGTCAGGGGGAACAGAAAGAACAGGACCCCAGAGGACAGAGGCGGGATAGAAGGGGATGGAGCACGGGAGGCCTCCCCATTCCTGGGCTCCAAGTTCTCAGCATAAGGCAGCTTGCAGGAGGAAAGTCTGGGCCATCTCCTCAACCATCATCACCACCACCCCTTCTCCCCCCACACAACCCCTGACCACTGAGGGTGGGTGGGCAGAAGCTGCGGCAAAAGGGCGCACCTTCCACTGTGGGGAAACTAACAGGGGATAAGGCACACAGTTGTTCGGGGTGATTCGGGAATCCGACTTTCAAACACCGATCCCACCCCCTACAGTGGCCCAGGACATCTGCACATAGGTCGAGCCTGGAGTCTGGGACCCAGCACCTCCCAGCAGCATTGGGCTGGGAGCCGGGAAGGGAGCCAAGGATGCTACAGAATGATGTGTCTTGTTTACCATCTGTGACAGCTTCCTCACAGTCCTCGCTAAACACAGCTCCCCATCGGCTCCCTGAGCAGACAGGGCCTCCCCAGGCACAGAGCGAGGCATGGGAGAAAACCAGGGCCCGATCTCCCCGAGTTCCGACGCCACAGTCCCTTGAGGAAAAGGCTGTACCCATGAACCTCCCCCCATTGTAGGGATGGAGCTACCATGGCCAGGGGCAAAGTCTGAAGGAAGAGTCCATGCCTGGGGGACAACAACATCATCAGGACTCATAACCACGGAAAGCATACCGGACTGTGTGCGGTCGGACAAGGGCACGACAGGAATGAAAACAACAAAAATGAATTAACCAATTAGTTAAATCGCCGCACTACCCATCGGATCCCACCGTGACTAAGTGAGGCACAGAGAGGTCTAGTCCCTGGCCAAGGCCACACAGCTAGCCAGCGGAGTGGGACAAGCGCCAAACTCAGCAGTCTGGCTCCAGGGCCCTGCACCCTCCCAGTCTCCCTAGAATCCTGTTTCCTGGCTCAAGAGGCCTCAGCAGGACCCTCCTCCCTGCCCCAGCCCCCTTCCACCCCTGCCTTTCCTCAGTCCATAGCCAAGGGCACCCAGGCAGCGGGGCACAGGCCTGGCCTCAAGGGGGCCACACTCCAACTAGAAGTCCGGGAAGTACCCAGGGGGCGTGCAAAGATCAGGAAGCTGAGAGACCAGACATTCTCTGTTGGAGAAGGCCTGGGAAGTTCCTGGGAGAGGGGGGACCGCAATGAGGATTGGGGCCTCCATGGTGGAAGGAGGCACGTGTGTGACCCATCCTCCCTCCTCACCTCCCCCAGGCCCCGCCCTCTGGGCCCCATCCCTCTGCCTCCCACACCAGGCCTGAGTGAGGGCTTCCAGCCCTAAAAAGGCAGGGGTTACAGGAGTCCAGACTGGCCCTGGCGGACACAGCGCCAGAGCCTGACTCAAACCCACTTGCCACCCCCACCCACACACTGCAGCCACCCTCCCCCAGAGGAAGACGGCCAAGGTCACCCACCTGGGCTGAAGCAGGCAGGGGGCCCAGCTGCTCTGGAGGAGCCACTGGGCCCCCACCCCAGGGATTTCAGAGAAAGAAAGACAAGCAGGACATGTGACCATGCATAATTTAGGGAGGGGGGGGTGGGGGGAGCGCGAGCAGGGGGCTGGCAGCCCCCAACTCCTACCCTCGTTCCAGCTCACCTGTGCGCACACCTACCAGTTTGAGAGAAATCTAAGAACCAGCCAGCCAGGGAGCCACAGAGCCAGAGGCAATGGGTGCAGGGAGGCAAGCAGCAGGAGGTGCAGCGATGGAGGGGCCAAGCCAATCCAGCCCCTCCCAGTGTCCAAAAGCCACTCACCCTCCCAGAACAGCCCCACCCATTCAGAGTTGCCATTTTCCAGAGTCCAGGCTCTGGCAGGGGTGTCCCCTCTCCCCATGTCTTCTCACACACAATACCCCACCCCCCAAACTGGGCTTCAGGTCCCTTCTCTGGGGTCCCTCAGTTCCCTCATGCCGCTGTAACAGATACCGAAGGTGGCTGACCCTAGCAAGCACTTGGCCTTTCTCACTGTGTAGGAGGATGGGAGCCCGAAATGAGGGTGGGGGCTCTAGGGGACGGCTTTCTGCGCCAGCTCAGCCAAGTCCGTCCTGATGGCTCCCGAGCTTCGTGCCCCCTGCATCCCCCCCTCTGGTGGGCCAGTGGTCTGCCTCTGGTTTGCCATCTCTCATCCCCAGTCTCTCCCTTACATCTCAAAGGAGAGGGACTTAAAACTCATCCTACACTGAGCCAGCCAGTCCTAACGGAATGAGGATCACAGACACAGATGGGACCCTGAGACGCAGATCCCAGATCTGTGGACAGAGTTCCATCCGCAGCAGGGGGCCCAGGAGACAGAGGTGGCAGAAGACAAGAAGGCAGAGAAGTGCCTGCAGCTGAGTGTGCCCACCTCATACTCAGCACCTCACGGTCCTTCCCCACACAATCTCCCCGCCCCTGCATCATCTCTTCTGGGGAAAAGGGAAGTGTCCAGATCAAGCAGCCCTGGCTGGAAGCCGAGGACGCTGGGAAGGGCTGCCCCAAAGACCATAGTCAAGTCCCGCTACCCCAGGGAACGCACGCACAGTCTGCACTTGGTGCAAGCCCAGTGGGGAGGGGTGGGGGGGACCAGGAACAAAGGCCTGGTGAACTGCTTCCATCAAGCTAGTCACTGTTCTCGGCCACTGGTGGCGACCCCGGGTGAGTAGAGGAAGCAGCGGACCATTGGGAATAGTTCAACTCTCTCTCACTCACGGACGGGGCTTTCGGGACATGGAATCGGCCTGACCACACACTTGGTTTGGGGTTTGGAGTTTGGTTTGGGCACTCGGGGCTGCCCTGATAGGAGCACCCCCAAGAAGACCTTTGACTTACCTACTCCTTCCATCTCTCCTTTAAGGGGAAAGAGGCTCACAACCGGTGTCAGGGGAAGCCTTGCAGGGGCCAAGAAGGCCGGGGCAGGAAGGGCAGGCTGCTCCACAGCGCACCTGGACACTCCCTGTACAGGACGCCCCAGGTTTGCAGAACGCTTCAACCTCACCGCCCCCCCCAACCCTGTCCTCTTACCACCCACCCAGGAAAACAGGCCGAGAGAGGCAGAAGCAGGGGCCTGAAAGGCCCTTGAAAGGCCCTGAAAGGCCCTGAAAGGCCCTTGAAAGCAGTGCTCTTGGCTCCTAGGGCCAACTGGTAGCCTCACCACCCACCTCACACACCCAGACACATTCGGAAAGTGAGGGTCAGGTGAGGCTGGCCGCCCCACCCCCACCCTCACCCTCACCCCATGCCCCAGTCTGGGTGTTTTTCGGTCCCATAGATCTTGGCACTGCTCTCCCAAGCAGGCTGGACGACCCCATTGGAGGAGACCAAACTGGGCAGGGCGTGGCGCAAACAGAGCCCCCTGGGGTGGCGGGGATGGGGGTCCTCTAGGATCCATTATTCTACTCTATGTCATGCAGAGCACAGGGCAGCTCCAGCCCTCAGAGGGTTAACCAGCAGGGCAGGGCACAGAGCGGGCCAAGAGGAATCGGAAGAAACGCAGAGGGTGTGCAGGAAGCAGCTGGGGGCAGACCTCGTGTACAGGTTGAGCAAGGCCTGAGAGGGGAGGGGCAGGGTGAAGGGGAGAGGCTTGGCGGGCACCAGACAGGCAAGAGGACGCTCTGGCTCTGTGTCCCAAAATCCAGGGAGGGCGGTGGGCCCCTCCCCAGGCCAGGGGCCACTGCCCTCCTGCTCCCAATTCTGTTGTGGGAGAATTCCCCAGCTCTGAGAATCCCAGGACCTCCGCATCCCAGGGGACCTTAGATTTCATCCCTTCAAAACCACATCCCATGTCAGGGACGCTCGTCCAGCTGGTGCGAGCTCCCCGCTGATGAGCAACTCACTACCTTACAAGGCAGCCCGTTCTCCTGCTAAGGACCAGAGCTGCTTAGAAGCCCATCCTTAAACCAAGCCAGGATTCCACCACAGCCACAACCCCTAGCCTTCAACCCAGCGAAAATCTCTCCTGCCCTTGTTTCCAACTCCTACCTCCTGGGACACAAGGCCCTGAGGGCGGCTCAGCCTCCAGGGCTCCAGCCACGGTCTCACAAGGAAACGGCGACCCAAGGGACCCCTTCCCTGTGTTCCTCGGTGCCCCATCTCCATCTATAGCCCCACCCCATCCACTGGGCCACCAGCTTCCCTGCGTTCCACTCCTGGACACCTCTGCCCCAGGGGGGAATGTAGGATTGGGGTCGGGGAAAGGAGAAGGAAGTGGGGGCCAGATGAAGACTGGGGGAGGTTGGGGTATGGATGACCCAGAAGGGCTCAAGGCCCAGGGGTTGGTCCCCAGGTTACCTCATTCACCTCCCACGAATGCCCCAAACCTGATGCGAGGTCGTGGCTCCCAGCTCAGGCAGTGTCTCAGGCTGGCAGAGACCCTCCCCAGGTCCAGCCCCAGCTAGCTCCTCTCTGGATCCCCTCCCCATGGGCAGCAACCACCAGACCAATCCCAAGCAGGGATGCCCAGTGTCGATCCCATTTAGGGCTCTCTCACAGGACACCCAGCCCCTCCCTCCCCACCCCCGCCCTCAGCCAGGGGTGTCAGGCCACCGGGTGGCTCATCTGCACCAAGCGTTGAGATCTTGGGGGAGCACGGGGCGAGGGAAACAAGAGAGCAGCCAGCTGGCTGGGAGAGAAGTGACTTTAGGCCAAGTCTGAACCACAATGGTCCCCACCCCACCCAGGCAGCTTTAGGAAGGGGCCCGGCAGAGACTGGGAAAAGAGTGTGTTCTGTGTAGCCAGCCACACAGTGCGGGTAGCCCCTGGAGCCCAGCTTCTGGACCCCTCCTCCTTTCCCCTCCCAGTCAGACTCTGAAACCTGGAGGTTCTGCCCTCTCCAGAGCATCCCCCCATCCAACGCCCACCTTCTCCCACCTCCCATTCCCCTATAGATAACCCAGCAGCTGGGGAGCACAGCAGTGCCTCTGGTCACCCCTAGGCCAACACCCCCCCCCCCAATCAGCTTCCTCTTAAAGTCAGTAGCCAGCCTAAACACATCTGGGCAGGCCATTCTGGCCTGGGCCCATTATCTGGGGGTAGGAGGGGGGCAGTAGATGGTAGACCCTGAGGATAGTGCCCTGTGGCCTGTCCACCTTGTAAAGGGGTATGGGCCCGGGGCAGCAGAGGGTCAGTGGAGGAGATGATGGCTGGAGAGAGAGGAAGGAGGGGGGGGTGGCAGGCAGCTGCCTGTGTCTGTTCATTAACCACCTGGATTAGCCATTTCTGCCCAGAGGAAGGAGTAGGAGCTGAGGCTGGGGGAGGGGGGCTGGGGGCACTCATGCCAGCCTGTGCCCATGGGCAAGGAGCAAGACACCAAGCTGGGGGATGGAATGGGAAAGGGTCTTCAAGGTCTCTCCTCTCAGCCCCAGGCCCACCAGACCATCCCTGGAAACCTGGGCCCACCCCTCCATCCCTCAGAGGAATGCCCAGAGAGGGGAGCCCATGGAGGGAGTTACAAGGAAAGAGCCCCCTCCCCGGCAGCAGTTCCCCAGGGAAGTGTGGAGAAGGTCCTTTCCCTGCACAGCCCAGTGGAGCAGAAGCCAGCCCTGGCGATTAGAGACCCATTCTCCTACCCGCTCCTTGCTCAGTGGGTCCTGCTCTACACCCCACTCTGGCCTCGGCCTCACACAGCCACTGACGAACAACTTCCCAGCAAGGACAACTCAGTGTATCTGCCCACTCTGTCAGAGGGCGGGGGGGTACAACCACACCCAGATGTCCCCCTGAGCCACAGACCCTCTGGAAAGCAGGGACTGACAGGTTGGCCAAAGAACCTGGCTAGTCCAGGGACACGTGACCAGTAGGAGCTGACCTCACTCTCCTCTAACTCAGCCCTGGCTAGGGGTCCTGACAGCATCACTGGGCAGCCTGGCAGCCCTGGCAGGTGCCAGGCCCCCGGCCCACGAGAGTCCACACAAGCGTGCACACACACACAGACACTCACTCACCTTTCCGGCAGAGGACCCACTGGGTGGGATGGGTATCTGAGCCAAGGGCTTACAGCTCCAGGGAGGTGGGCAGGGCAGTGACGGGGCAGCAGCTGGCCTGGAAAGGCACTGGTTGCCAAGAGGAAGGTGGCAGGGAGCGAGCCTTGTGTCCAAGCAGGGCGTGGGGTGCAGGGCGCGGGGAGCAGAGCTGGTCCCAGGGCCACAGCTGGGAGCAACTGAGCCTGAGTGCTGGACGCTGCTCACCCTCCTCTCTCCGCCCCAGGCGGGCGGGCTGGCTGGGCAGGCAAGCCAGTGCGCACCGCCTCCTTCCCGGAGCCAGCCAGCAGCCCGGCCCCCTGTGACTGCCCGCCCTGAGGCCGCCTCCTTTAACCCCTCAGGGCTCGGCTAGTCACGCGGTCCAGATCCCACCAGCAGCCAGGTCTACAGCTGGACATGGGCGGTGGGAGCAGGAGCTTGCAAGAAGCCGGCTTCACCTCCATCCTTGGTCCCAACAGGCTCCCAGAGGACCAGGAGGGAGGGGCCAGAGGTTTGGGAGGCAGGATGGGCATCGGGGGAACAGGACAGTAACAGGATGCCAAGAGGTTCGAGGCCTCGGGTAGATCACACGGCAGAGACCCCTCTGACTGGCCAAAGGGTGGGGCAGGATACTTGATGAGAAGCCTTCTTGGCTGTCCGCTCTCCCCAATGCATTCTGTGACCATGGCCAGGAATCTCAATGGCCCCACCCCCTCAGGTCTGGGCTTCGGTTTGTTTCTGTTACTCCTTTATGTTTCTTTCTCGGCTGGGTTGGACATTCGTGAATGTGTATTTGAAAGTGATTTGCATTGAACGCTAGCTAATAAAACGCAAGCTTTGGGCTTCTTTGAACTGCGTCCAAAAATATGATGGATTGACAAGTGGAGAGAGAAGTGAGAAAGCAAACAGAACCAAGTGGCCCTGGTGGAACTTTAGGGTGTGTTCATGGCATAATTCTTTCCATGTCATTCATTCATTCATTCATTTATTTGTGGTTGAAATTTTTCTAATAGAATTTATCTGAGGGACAGAGAATTTTGGAGAGGACCACGCCAAAGACCAGACACAACCCACTGCCCTTAAGTTGATTCCAACTCCGATGGTCCGCACAGGATAGGGTAGATCCACTCTCTGGGGTTTTCCCAGCCTGTAAATCTTCATGCAAGCAGGTGGCCTCGTCTCTCTCGCTCAAGGATCAGTGGGGAAGTTTGAACCGCCAACCTTGGGGTTCACAGCCCAACACTTAACCCTGCACCATCAGGACTCCTTCACAGCAGCCTATCAAATGACGGATGAGAAGAGGCAGTTGGAGTATGTTGAGAAGGAGGAAAATCGTAATTGCTGCACACCTATCATATGCCAGGCACTTAATGCATATTATCTCTCGCTGCATCTTCCAAACATCCTTGTTGTTATAGCCGAAGAAAGTGGCCTCAGAAGGGCTGCAGAACTTGGCGCAGAGCTGGAACCCAGCCCCAGGCAGAATGTCTCCCTAGCCAAGCTCCTAACTCTGCCTCATCCCAGAGGTTGGCGGTGCTGGCTGAGACACCTTGACTGTGATTCTCATCCAGTGACTTCCCATCTCCCAGTCTCAGTTTCCCTCGCTGTGCAATGAGAGTGGGCCCAGTGGTCTTTAAGACCCAGGCCAGTTCTCTCATTCCCCAGTTTTAGGAATTCAGCCCACGCCTCCCAAGGACCTCAGTTTTCCAATGAGTAAAGTGACGGGGGGGAGGCCCAGAGGAGGGGAAGATGCCCCGAGGGAAAGGTTTGGGGGCATTTAGGGTCAGAGCCACAGGGAGAAAGCAGGCACTTTGGAAGGCTGCCCAGCCCCACGGCTCCATCAGTGACCACAAAATCCTTGGGGGAGGGTGGGGGGCACGCTTATGGGGCCCTTAATGTGTTGGAGGGCAGAGATGAAGGCATCGTCCCACTCTTCCCCTGCCCTCGGGGCACAATGGTGGCAACCTCCTGGTAGAAAGGAAGTCTGGGATCCCATCATCCGAACCTCAGCATCTCAAAACCTACCAGCCTTGAAACACACAATCCACAAAGTCAACACTTTGTAACCTACCTTGGCAAGCAGCCACTGGGGGGTCTCAAAGGCTCTGGAGTAGGCATCTAAGGTATAATAACTATTGGTCCCTTCCTGTCCAGAGGAAAGATGAGTGGGGAACATTTTTAAATGCACAGAAACAATGAGGCCAACAGAACAGGAACATGTGTCTCCACGACCCTAAAGCCAGAAGAGCCAGATGGCACCCAGTTCCCACGGAGACCAACAGCTGGGAGAGAGGTCGCATTAGAAGGGCCTGGATACAGTGGGAGGGACACGTGGGACCAAACTCAAAATCATAGAAGAGACCGGGCTTTACTCTTTGGGTTGAGACTGACAGAACCCCAAGACGATGGCTTTGTCACCCTCCAGGTCTGGACCTGGACTCAGCCCCAAGGCTCCGTTTTAGCCAAACAACAAACAAGGCGCTAAGAGGAAGGGTGCCACACCCTAGAATCCGCCCTGTGATAACCAAAGAGAAGCATCTGCCCCAGGACCAAGTTCAGAGGGGTTAGGGGTGGCAACAAGTAGGATATGCAATATTCCATTGTGGGGTTTGCCGTCAATGAGATGAAACAAAATGCGTAGGAATTATTGAAAGGAACACAGGTCTGCTCTGTACACTTTCACCCAATTCACAAATTTTTAATGAAATTAAAATTAAAAAAAACAACCTACCAGCCTTGATGGCAGGGTCGGTGCAAAAGAGCAGGGATACTGACTGTCCAGAGATGGGAAAACCGTGTCTACTAAAGGATGGATGGGTTGTGTAAAGAAACCAACTTGTCCTTCCCAAGCCTCCCCACACTGACCCAACCTCAGGGGCAAAACAGGCTCCTGATCATCTTATCCCTCCTAGCGCCCCAGCCTCTGCAGACTAAGGGCCCTTGGGGGTTTGGATCAGGCTGGGCCAGGCAGGGAATTAGGGGATTCTGTGTCTGCTACAAAGGTGGAGGGTGGAATGAAGGGGAAGGAAAAGAGGTGATAAAATTGGAATCCCCCTCCCACGTTCAAGTCACCAGAATAGCAGAAAGCTCCATCCTTCCTACTTCCTCCTTCAGCCCACGCCCACTGGCTCCCACTGCTGACCATAGCCAGCCCAGCTGGTAGCAAGGCATGGGCAGCATTCTATGACCCGGCCCCTGCCTCTTGAGCTCTCTCTCCTCCCGACCCCTCTCCTCCTGACTGGCATTCGAGGCTCTATTCACAAGTCTCTCGTCCTTGGACATGGCTCCAACGGCACCGTTGGGCAGGCTCCGTCCCTTCCTCTGAACGCCCTTGGCTGTTGCTCCTAAAATAATACCTCCAAATAGAGTTGGTGGTGGCCCTTCTGCCTCTCCCATTGGTTAAGCAAAGATGTGTTCATCCTCCCCCTTCCTACTTCGCCCTGTGTTTGGTACAGAGTCGGCACGAACACAAGTTTTCCGTAAGTGGGCAATAAAGAAATGAATGATGGGCGAGGGAAAGGTGGATGGATAGCTGGTTAATAATTGAATAAAAAAAATGTATTAAAAATGCTTCCTTCTGCACCAGTCTGTCCCCCAAGATAATTACTCACTGATTTTTTTTAATCTGTTTATAGAAAACAGACTTTGCTAGAACCTGGGGACCACAGAGCAGACTGATACAGGGGTCTCCCAGGAGGCAGGGCCTCCGGTCTGTGGCAGATCCAGGGCCACTGAGAGCCCCCTTCCTCCAGCCAGCCCCAAGGAGCCTCCAGAAGGTCTGTTTCCATCCACTGCCCAGCAACAAGCCCTCTTTTCCCAGCCTGCAGCTCCGGCACCTGGTCAGGGACCTCAAACTCAGCAAGTCTCCAGAAACCACACAGAGAGGAAATGGAGGAGCTAGAGGATTTCAAAGGAAAGAGGAGGCTTCCCTTTTAGTTCCAAGAGCTGTCCCACAGTTGAAGGTCCACCCCGGGTTTTCCCCAGCCTCAGTCCCACCATCATTCAAACACATACACAGCCCCCACCCCACCCCACTGCTCCAAATCTGCACGCTCTCATCCTCCTGACCAATGAGGACTCCAGATAGCCTGAGCTTCCCATCTCCCATCCCCAATCCCCTGCCCCTTCCCCCACAACTCCCAAAGTGTGAGATTACACATCTGGTTCCAGTTGTGGTCGGTCTGTTCAGGGGTAGGCTTGGGAGTTTCTCATCAAACTGAATAGCGGCAGTGGTGGTGTCCGGTGGAGATTGGGGTGCTGGAGGGGTATGCTCGGGTGGGGGAGAAGAGAAGAGACCAGCAGGAGGTCAGGAGACATCCAGGGAGCACGGAGAAAGGAGAGGGGCTGTGCCTGGCATCCAGGAAGCTCTCAATGGGCGCTTGTTAAGGGAAGACAGAAGCCTGAGAATCTGATGGCAGGACAGCCTGGAGGGAGGGCTGCTGGGACAAAGAGGGGACCAGCCACAGAGCCGCAGAAGGGGCGAGAGCCCGGGCTGGGGGGCAGGGAGGAGGGGGGACAGCACTGTGAGCCACAGAGAGGTCATTGAGAGAGAGGGGCAGGGAAGCATGAATTGTGTATGTCAGGGCCAGGTGCTGAGTTAGGCACTTCCACTGGGCGAGGAGGGACATGACAGAAAGAGGACAAAGGGGCACAGAGAAACGGAGAAGTAGGGCAAAGCTAAAGTCATGAGAAAGAAGACCCAGAAATTGAACCCAGTCTTCCTGGCTGGCCGACCCTACCCAAATTCCCAAGAGACCTGAGAGCACAGAGTCATGTCCCCCTCAGACTTGGGGACATGGGAGGCTGGAACAGGGGAGGCCCCCTCACAGCTGTGCCTCGTCTTTCATTCGAAGGCTACACGCTTTCCCACAGTGGTCCTACAGCCACATAAATGCCACCATGTGGATTCAGACTCACGCAGAGCAGAAGTCTGCTGCTCCACGGGGTTTCCTTCCAAGGAGGTGACCCTGAAGCAGTGGATCGTGGGGGCCTTTTCCCCTAGATGCCTCTGGGTAGGCCAGCAGGTCCAACCCTCTTGTTAGCAGCCAAGTGCTAACTGTGTGCCTCTCCAGAGGGTGCCCCCCTTACCCATCCCCGCCTTGGAGAGCCCTGCCCTGGGGAATGGAATTAACACCTGGGGAAAGGGTCAAGTTCTGGACACCGCCTTAGAAATGGGGTTCAGCATGGTTCCGAGCCTGACTCCAAATCGCAGAGCAGCGGATGAAAGACAGAATTGTAATGCAGGTCCAGATCTTGGGGTCACAGGAGGACACACCTGCCAGAGAGGTGGGTTCTTACAACACAAGGGAGCCGGTCCTTGGGGCTGAGCTAGAAGTCGGTCACCTACCCCAGCAGGGAGGTGTCAGCTGCCCAAGCAGTCGCCCGGGCAGACCCTGAGTGGGGAAGGGACAGGCCTCCTGGGTGGTCAGTAGAGCTGCCTCCTTTTGTAAGGGGCCCTGGTGGCAGAGTGGATAATGAGGTGGGCTGCTCATCGCCAGGTCAGCAGTTTGAAACCACTAGCTGCACCTAGGGAGAAAGATGAGGTTTCTTACTTCTGTCAAGATCTACAGTCTCAGAAACCCACAGGGCACAATTCTGCCCTGTCCTATAAGGTCGCTGTGAATCAGAACTCAATGGCAGTGACTTAGGACTTTGGACTTTAGTCCCCTGCCCGCCACCATCTCCCTCCCTCACCCTGAGAGAGGGGAGGGGTACAGCCTTGGTGCCAAGGGGGATCCTGGGGCAAAGCTTGGCGGCATCCCTGGTGGGGCCCAGGGCAGGCGCCTCAGAATCCTGCTGGTCCCCAGCACACAACTGACGGGGACCAGACTTCTGATGCACCCTAGGCATTGGGTCAGTGTCTACTCATGTGGGTTACACCTCTCCCTCCAGCCAGTGACGAGCTGGGGAGGTCCCTGGATGCTTCCAAGGCTTCATCCAGAGCTGAGTGACCACAGCCCTCCCTGCTGCCCCAGAGCCTCGCCCCACTTCCTTCCTGATGCTGGGCCATCTCTTCCATTTGTCATCCTTAATGCTCAGCCAGACCCAGACAGGAGCAGGATACCCCCTCCTCACCACAACTGATTTACATCTCAATTGCATACATTCCTGGCAGCTCTCAAAGAGCAGCACTGGGGGGCACCATGCCCCATGCCCACAGCCCCCCTGGTGAGCAAAAAGTGTGGGGCATGGCACATTCCAGCGTCCCACTCACAGCTCTGTGCCCAGTCTGAGGGCAGAGGGTGGAAGAGCAGGGGGAAGGACAAGGAAACAGCCTGCCAGCTGCTTGTCCCCAAGTCACAGGCTGGCAGCAGCTCCCTCCCCAAACCCTGTCGGTGTCCAGCCTGAAAAGGCAGGAGAGACTCCAACTGGGATTGAGGCCCCAGCCTAGTCATCAGGCCCTGGTGACCTGAGGCACATCTCGGTCCCTCCCCGTCAATCCCCCACAGGGTGAACTCTAAGGTCCAACCAGGGAGATTCCAGTGGGAAGTCGCTACCACCACTGCTGCACACTGCACACGCATGCCTCAGCTCCCCTGGACAGACCCTCACTCAGGTGTAGCCACCTAGGACAGATCTCCCTTGGGCCAGTCTCCAGCTGCCCTCCCCCCACCACCAGCAGCAGCAGTTTCAGATAGAATCCTTTCCAGGAGCCCAAGACTCCTCCCTCTCTCCTTCCCACAGTCGCAACACCCCTTCTTCCAAAGCCTCTTGTCTGCCGGGGTCCAGGGTTAAGCCCCAGACTTAGAGTCTCTGAATTTCAGGAAAATGTTGGCAGGATCAGTGAGGAAATTCTTGGGAGACAAGATAGAGAGCAGAGTGGATTCCTAGGCAGCTAGCAAAGGAGTGTTGATTAATAGATCAATGTCATCGTCCTGACTTGCCAAAGGACTCCGTCCTCTGTCCTGGCTTGTCCAACATACTTATCAGTAACTGAGGTGAAGATTCAGAAGGCAGGCTTACCAAGTCTGTGAGAAAGAGAAAAACAAAGCAAAAAAACTGGAGGGGATAGAGAAGTAAGTGCTGAGCCCGGGAATGAATCCAAATGCTAAGCTGACATTCTAAAAGGTGCAGAAATAGCCGGGAGCCCTGCAAAGCCCAGAGTCCCAGCATCCCAGCGTCAGCAGAGAGCTGAATTAATAAAGTTCAGGCCAAAAAAATGGTTTTAGGCAATGGTGAAAAATGGAAATTCCATCTAGCTGACAATTCAATAAAAAAAAAAAAAAACTCCAAAACACTGCCATCAAGTTGATTCCAACTCACGGCGACCTGACAGGACAGAGTAGAGCTGCCGCTGTGGGACCCAAGATGGGTTCGAACAGCTGACCTTGTGATTAGTAGCTCAATGTGTAACTCACTAAGCCATGACTGCCCTTAAAAGACCTACACACTGTAGACTGGGGAGAGAGAGAGAGTGAGTCTGTCTAGACCATAAGAGGTGATACACTAGTCCCATTCTGTTAACAAAATGTAGCATGCCCCGCTCAGCACGAGGGCAAGCTCTCCGGCCCTTCTTGCATCTGGGAATTCCTTGCAGCCTGGGACCTTCCTTGTTCCTGTCTGAGCCCCAGAGGCAGGGAGAGCCAGGAGCTGAACACTGCTGGCAGAGAAGGCATCCTGGCAGTGCCAGTCCTGTGGGTGGCCAGTCGAGGGAGCATGCTGGCCAGGCTACCAGACTTGACCTTTAGCTGTGTCACCTTCCGGGCTGGGGGACATGTGGAGGTTGGCAGGGGGTGACTATTTGTCTCACACATCAGGCCCTCCGGCTGACCCACTGATCTGCCACTCCAACCTCAGGATGTGCCCACTGGCCACTTGTAGCCCTACAGGGAATGGCCTCAGGCCTGCCAAGCCTTTTATCCCTCACCCCTTCTCTTTTCCTCCTCCCTCTTCCCCCCTCCCACCTCCCATCTGTATGACCCTTTCCTCCTCCTCATACTTACCTGAATCCCCTCAGGCCCACCTGTCATCTGCCTTCCTGTCCCTCTGGTCCCTCCTATGATCTGCCCTGTGTCTGGCAGTGGGATGAAGTCACCTTCGCCTTCCACCCCACCTTCACTTGATCCCCACCTTCAGGTGCGGGGAGCACTGGAGGCTCTCCCCCTGCAGAGGTTCAGCCCCTGTGAGTGCTCATCACTATTTTGCTCTGCCTTAAAATGAGCTTCCCCCCACCCCCACCCCAGAACCTGAGAATCGGGGAAGCCCAGCCCCAATCAGAGGCCCAGAGAGAAGGGAAGAGGCCCTGGCTTTGCAGTCTCCAGGCTACAGCTGTGTGGCCTTGAGCAAGCCCAAACTCACTGCCATTAAGCCATTCCAACCCATGGAGAACCTACAGGGCAGAGTACCACTGCACCTGTGAGGCTCCAGCCTCATCTTCTGAGAAGCAGCTGGTGGTTTCGAACTGCCGACCTTGAGGTGTGCAGCCCAACCAAGAAGCACTATGCCACCAGGGCTCCCTGTAACTCCTCCCCCACATCGTCTGCCTTCAGAGAAACCATCGCTCACTGCCACCCAGAGTCACAAATCACCTCTCCCTCCTGTGGAGCACCCTAATGAGTTCGAAGGTTCATTGAGGGCTCTCTGTGCAGCCTAGAGGTCCTGGGGGATGGGAATGGTTACAGCACTTGACCGCTTACTGAAGAGCTGCAGTCGAAGTCCACTCACAGGTACCTTGGAAGAAAGGCCTGGCAAGAAACGCCCAACAAAGGCAGTCACTTAAAAAACCCCGGAGTGGAGCTCTATGCTAGCTAGCACCCGTAGGGTCACCACGCATCAGAATCAGCTCGACCCAAACTGGTTTGGGACTTTAGTGCGCGTCTATGAACCCGGCACTGTTCCTACGGCATCGCAGAAAAGAACTCGGCGCAATGTTCCCAAGATGCCCGAGGAGCCTTTTTTAAATAGATACATCATTTTATTGGGGGCTCCTACAGCTCAATCTGTACATCAATTGTATCAGGAACATTTGTATATCTGTTGCCACCACCACGGACCCCTGGGAGTCCTGATTCTTTTGTAGATGAGGAAACTGCGACAGCGGCAACCAGGGGAGCTCTTCTTCTAAGAGAAGCAGCGCCATGATGTGGGCAGAGCCCTGGGGCCTTTGCTAATCAGCGTCCTGTACAACACAGGGACCTCCCTGCCCGAGAGCCCTGGGCCAGCTTCTGCGTGCACAGGCCAGGCAGAGTCCGTTCCGCACACCACAGCAGCGTCGAGCCTAATCTGCTGCCTGGGGTCCTGAGATGGAATGTCATGTCATCAAAGTTGATTCAAAACTCTCTCATTACCATGTGCACGCATCCCTACATGTACAGGTACGCGCGCACACACACACAATCACTCTGAGCACCCACTCCCGCCGGCTAGGCAATCCCAGCTCCCTGACTTCCTGTGTGCCCTACACTCCAGTGCTCTGGGGTCTGTCTGGTTGGGCCCCCACGGGTCCATCCATTTAACATTCAACTAAGGCGGAGGGGGCGACTGTGGGGCCAGGCCCTGAGTCTCGGGCACAAGGTAATGGGCGTCGGAGCCCCACGCAGGACAGCAGAGGGACATGGAGACAAAATCCGAACCAGAGGGTGTACCTTTCTCCGCACTGCCGTGTTCTTTCGTGCAGGCTAAGGGGTTCCCTAAGACGCAGGGCTCCCCGGACGCACGCAGTGCAGGACAGCAAAGCTGTGCGTTTACTCACGGGACAGACTGCGATGCCTGGCTTTACCAAGGTGGTGGCCACCTCAACTCCAGACTCGCCAACTCCGTCTCCCATTGAGATATGTCACCTTGACATCTGACCTTTACCCTTATAACCTTAGAGGTGGCAAAAAGGACTGTCCAAAAAGGCGGGGCTGAGGCCGGTGGCCTAAGCCATCAACAGAGTTTGCTTTAAACGTGCCTCTGGTCGCACCTGTGGGGCCAGGGATGGGGCCAGAAGGGTCCCACTCATAGAAACAACTCTGCCCACAGCCTGGGCCCCCAGGCCACAAAATGCTGGTGAGGATTTAGAGTTGGCCAATCCAGTCCTCTCCTTGAACTCCTAAGGAAACCAAGGCACACAGAAGAGAACCAACTCTCTCCCATCGTCACCACACGAAGGAACCCAATGACATCCATCCTTGGTCAGGTCTCCAGCTCCCAACCCACCTCAGGCCCTGGGAGATGGGGCAGGAGCCTGTTTGAGGTGTCTAGAGCAGGTCTGCTCACTTCGCCATGAGTGGGGCAAGTGCAGTCTGGACCTCGGAGGGGTGAAGGAAGCCACACAGCTGGGGCTGCAGGGTCCAGACAATGGACTTGTGGACTCCAGGGGCCCCGAGGTCTTGCCCTCTGCAAGCTGACCACTGGTGAGACATGAGCAGGAGGGGTGGCCAAGATGAGGGGCAATAGTTGAACCCCTTTCTGGGTGCTCCAGAGACCCCAGGTTACAATTGTCCTAGGAACATCGACTGCGTCCAGGCTGTGGTCTTAGCTCCAGAGACCTACCCTGGCAGGCCTCCAACTGCCTGTTTAATAATGTACAACCAATCGGCCATTAACTGCAGATTCAAAAAAAATAAATAAAAGTTTGGTGGTTGTTTTTGTCGGTGGCTGAGTTTTGTGTGTTTTTCCGGGTAGTTGGTGTGGTGGTGCAAAAACAATTCTTGCATGGCTGGCTTCCAGGCAACCACTGCGTGCCCTGGCTCGGGGTCCTGGCAGGTCCCACCAAGCCCCAGCGCCAAGGGACCACTCCCACCTCCACACTCCTGGCGACACCTGGGCTGGCTGCCCCACAGGGAGCAGGCCGCCCTGACACCTGGGAGGTCCAGGAGGTTGGGCAGGGGAGAGGATGTAGGACGTAGCAGCTGGGCAGAGGCGGGGGCAAGTGGGAGCCCAGTGCTTCCTAGGAATTCCATTCCCGTTGGGCCAGGCGCTAGCAAAAGGTGATTCTGGGGCAGTCCAAGCAGGTGCCAGGACCAGGTGACCAGCTCTCCTGGCCATGACTGAAGTCCAGGAGCTGGGATGCTGGGATCTGTCCCCTTGGGTGCCTCTCCTGGCCTTCAGCTCAGCCTCTGCTTCCACTTTGCACTGTGAGGTCAACATTCACGGCGTTTAAAGGCAGAGGGCTGATGGAGGAGCAGCTAGGGTAGTAAGAGGAAAGCAGGCTTATGAAAAGACACAGGGTGGACACTAGGTCCTGGCCTGCGTGTTGAGAATCCTGCCAGAATCCTCTCCCCTTGGCAGTACTCCTCTTGACCCACCCCCCCCCGTCTCCCTGGGGGCCATGTAGGCCAAGCTCATGCTCTCTCTGAGCCACCATGTCACTGTGAATCATAAAAGGATCAGCAGGGACTCTCACCAGAGCAGGCCTGCCATGCCAGTGACGGTGGTGGTGATGGTGGTGACGGTGACGGTGGTGATGATGGTGGTACTGGTGGTGGTGATGACGATGGTGGTGGGGGTGGTGTTAGTGATGGTAATGACGGTGATATTGATGATGGTGGTGGTAGTGATGATGTTGACTGTGGTGAAGATGACGATGGTGGTGGTAACATGATACCATTTATTTATTGAGTTTGTACTATGTTCTCAGTGCTGTATTTGATTTCTCCCAGGGACTCCATCAGGCAGAAACTGGTATTACTACTGTCATCTGTATGAGGACAATGAGACTTGGGAGAGTTAAGTCACTTGCCCAAAGTCATCTTGATGGATGTAGGACTGCAGTTCAGGCCACCGATTCTCTGGGCTCTTGACCATGCTCTTGACCAGCCTCAGAGACTCCAGCCCTGAGGAATGACCAAGCTCCCAGTTCCAAGAGCCTCAGTGTCTCACCCCATCAGCCCTGCGCATCTCTGCCGATCATCACCCTCTCAGAGCTTCATCCACATCCCTCAGCTCTTAGCTTCCCCCTGCTCCCCAAACCTCCAGGAAGGGGACCCACAGACAAGTCCACACAATCACACTCCCCACACAAACCTCCAGGCACACATGCCCACGCACTAGAAACACAAGCACACTCACCGAAATACACTCACCACAAATCTGCACAATAGGCAAAGACACACATGTACACACACGTGAACATTCTTTGCATACATCCACCAAAGATGCACACTGCACACTGATAGGCCCACTTGCACCCACACATCCATTTGCACACTCCTCTGCATGCATACAAGTGTACAAACACATGCACACACAGAGAGTTCCACATACACAATCCTACGTGCACAGTCTAAAGCACCTGAAGCTCATGCTGCTGAAAACTGGCCTTCAGGACAGACTGAGTTCAATGTCCAGAAAGCAAAGCCTCTCACAACTGGACCAGGAGCCAACAGCATAACACACAGGGGGAAGATTGACATCAGCAAGGATTTCTTTTAGCTTGGACCCACAATCCATGTTCAGGGAAGCAGCAGTCGGGAAATGAAGTGACGTATTGTGTGGGTAAAATCTACACACAAGATCTTTTTACAGCGTTGGTGAACAAGGAAATCATGCTGAGAACTGAGGGGCACCTGAGACCCACGCATGGTCTTTCCAATGGCCTCATATGCGTGGAGAGTTGGACACCAGGGGATTTCCAATCGCCTTATATGCACGGAAAGCTGGGCAATGCAGACAGAAGACCCAAGAAGAATGGACGCACGTCAACTGTGCTGGAGAAGACCACTGAAAGGCCCGGGGGAAGAAACAGCTCTATCTTGGAAGTGCAACGGTCCCAAAGCTCCTTTAGCAGGGAGGATGGTCAGATGCCGTCCCACAGAGCTTGGACAGATGATCGTGAGAGACAAGTCCCTAAAAATGCTACGTCTTGTGAGGTCAAAGAGAGGGTCGGTCAGCAAAGAGGACAGGAGATGGGCGGACACAGAGGCTGCGACGATGGGGCAGCAATGGCGGTGTCTTGTTCTACTGACGCGGGGTCCTAAGGACGGAACTCTCCTGAGGGTCCCCAACAACAACAATATGCATGTGACAGAGACACACAGCCTCATGCTCAAGTGCACAGAGATAAGGCCACACGGAGATCCATATACAGACGCGCGCGCACACACACACACAGCATGGCAGGTTCGCTGCAGGCACCGGCAGGCTGTCTGGATGGACCGGCAGGGCTGGACAAGTGGTTGCCGTGCCACCCAGGTGGTGATTCCAAAGGTGAGAAAGCTGTTGGTCGATAATACCACGCGCATTCCTGGCCCAGATAAGTGGCCCCAGGCATCCTCGGCACGTTCCAGCCCCAGAGTCTCCCCCTGTGGATCCCATCGCCTGCAGAGCCGGCCGGCCGGCCAGCCGGAAGCAGCCCAGCACCAACACGGGCGCCCAGGCCAGGGCCGACCATGCTCCGTTCTGTGTTGCAGCCTCTTCTGCAGGAGCCCTGGAGGACTGCGGCCTCCGTCTCCCCTCAGAGGCCAGGGAAGGAGCAAGGCGGTCTGCACACCCACGGTGAAAGGGGCTGAACAAAGGAGTCCTCTCCCCACATTCCATGTCCAGCCCAGGTCCCTCCACCCTGGGCAAACACGGGGCCCCTCCAACGCTAAGCACACAGCTTCAGCAGAGACGGGCTGCAGGGAGGCCACATTGCAGTGCAGTGAGTCATCATCTCTGCCACCACTCACCAGCGGGAGAAAAGACCTGGCAGTCCGATCCCGATCCTGCAACACCTGTCCACAACAGACCAGAAGACACACCCCCAACTGCCAGGGGAGAGGGAGTGGAGGTCCGCCTGGGCCACAGAGCTGGGAAGGGAGAGACCCAGGATTTGAATGAAGGTCTTCTATGGCCTTTAAACAATCCTCCCTCCTGGCTTCCTCTTGGACTTCCAGATGTTTTACATCAGCTGGCTGGGTAGACCAAGAGCAGTGTCCTTCAGAAGTGTGATGGCGACCAGGGCTTGTCCGGAGACACCTGAAGCTACCTTGAGGTGAGAGAAGTGCCCATGAAATGGGACAGGACAACATGGTCCTCCAAGGCACCGAGTCACCAGGGGGCGTCAGGAAGGGGTTGGGGGGCTGGGCGATAGAGAAAGGAGTCACCCACATTGGGGAAGGAGGAAGGGTAGGGAAGCTCAGGCTGGGGCTTAAATAAAGCAGGGCCCAGAAGTTTCCAGAGACGTCTGAAGGGTTCTGGGGGGTTCTTGGAGGTCTCAGGCAGCCCTCCTTTTAGGCTAATATTCCAGGGCTACAGGTCTGAACATGCACGCACACACACTTCAAGAGTCTCTTGGTCACTCAGTCAATGCAGCCACGTGCTGAGGTATAGAGAGGGCTTCAGCCTCCCCAAAGATGCACAAGGTCTCAGTAAGAAAGTGGCTGGAGGATTAATCACCGACCCCCTCCACCTCATTCCCCCAGAAGACAACTGCACCGCCTAGCATAAGAGAATCCTAATGGGGCCTGGGGACAGAGGTGGAGGCAGAGGGAGGCGGAAACTGGGCTCTGGGGGTCTTTCCCAGCCCTGAAGAGCCAGACTCAGAGGACAGAGTGGCGTCCCAAGGTTGAGACCAGCCGGCAGGCTGAGAGAGGGGAGGACCTTGGCTGGCAGTGAAAGCCTGGAGGGGCAGGGGTACAAGAGAGCGGAGCCACAGAAAGGACAGCGGCTGGGAGAGGGGTGTGTGTTCCCACAAGGCCTCGCCACCGGAGGCCACTTTGAGGGTCAAGCCCAGTGCTTCCCACAGCCGCGTGACCCCACAGCCAGTCCCTTGGCCACTGCCTGCTGGCCCTGGTTCTGAGAAGGTAGGCCGCCTTAGGGGGACATGCAGGGGAACACAGGGCTTATCAGATGTGGCATGGAGGGTGACAGCCACATGATTCCCCCTCCCTGCCCAGCTTCACCCCAAGGTTCTGCCCTCCACACCCACACCCCGGTCCCTCAATGCCCCTCTCTTCCCTCAGGCTAGGGGGAGGGGCCGAGTGGGGTAGACAAGTTAGGGCCAATGAAAGGAGCCTGGGGAGTAGGAGGGGGATGGAGATTGGGCTCCAGGTTCTGAGTCTAGCTGAATAGACACCAGTTGGAGAAATGAGGAGGGGGTGGGCATGAAGGGAGGGCACGGGGGCTGGGGGGGGGGCGGCGGCGGAGGCGATCATCACATCAATTGATGGAAGAGAAGGCAGGAGATGAGACCACATGAGTCTGTCGCTACACGGTGATTACAGAACTAGGCACAGAAGCCAGAGCCTGCTTTCCGGCGTTCACCCGACTGGTTCAGACAACCCCAACTGGCCCACTCTGGAGATGCACGGAGGAAACCGAGGGAGGGAGGGGAGGGCGGCCTGGCTTGGGACAAGCTTAAGGAATGAGCCCTACTGTGCTGGCTGTGATCACGGACGAGGGTCATGCTACAACACAGGCCCTTATCTGTCAGCGATACATCCTGGACTATTTAGGGAGCTGTGATATAATGTCTGGGACTTGCTTTAAAAACACTCCGAGAAAGAGGGGGTGAGGAGGCACAGACAAAACAGAGGCAGCATAGAGTGGAGGGCCGCTGGAGATGGAGGGGCTTGCGGGGATCCATTAGGCCATGCTGTCCTCAGGAGGACAGCTTTACATCGCCAGGGCCGATGTTCTACACACACACGCGCGCGCGCGCGCGCGAAGACATTCTGCTGTCCGCGTTCCCTACGGTGCCGGCGATGGCTTTAGTGGGGAATAGGGTTTAATGATTTTTTTAATGCTTATCTCTCTATCTAAAATGTCTCGCCAACATTGGCCCTCTGACCAGGAGAGACCAGTCCCTGGGGATGGACATCATGCTCGGTAAAGTAACCAAACCAACCCACAACCACCGAGTCGACCCTGACAGGGCCAACTCCCTAGGACAGGGCAGGGCTGCCCGTGTCAGTTTGCTGAGACCGTGACTCTTTACCAGAGTAGAAGCCCCATCTTCCTCCCTCAGAGTGGCTGGTGGTTCCAACAGCTGGCCTTGCAGTGAACAGCCCAATGTGCACCCACTACACCCCGTGTACCCCCTACACCACCAGGGCTCCTGGGGTGAAGGAACGGGTCGGTAGACAAGAGGGAGGCCCTCCGTGAGCTAGATGGACAGCGGCTGCGACAATGGGCTCAAAGTGACCGTGGTGAGGGTGGAGTAGGCAGGTAGTATCTGGTTCTGCAGAACCTCAGGTCACTATGAGTTGGAACCAAGCAGGCGGCACTTAAACCATAACGTGTTTATTAAGAAAATAATAATAAGATGACATCATTGTAGATCAAACCCATAAAGGCTACTTCTTAGAATGAATAAGAGGTGAAAACAGAACAACAAATGAAAGTCTTGTGTTCTTCTTCATGAAATCAGGCCTTTCAGATGGCCCACGGTATACTCTTAGACTCGAGGGGTCACCAGGAGGGGAGTCAGCCCTGGAGAACAGATGAGTAGGCGGTGAGGTAGTGGTAACTGAGGGTCATAAAATGAGTTAAGGAGTCACCCCATCATCTCTGCTCCGGTCCTCACCCACACCTGAACGCGCAGGTATGCAGCTACACCTCAGACATGGGTGGGAGCAGAGAGTGGGCCAGGCTGGTGGTGGGCGGTGTTAAACGTGGAATTTCCCTGCAAAGATAAGTTTCCATCTTAGCCTTAGGTACCTGTGAACACAACCTTGCTTGAAGGTCTTACAGGCAGGTGGACATGAGGGCTCACCCTAATCCAGTCTGAGCCTCATCTCGGCTTCATAAAAGAGGCTCCGAGATGGGCAGATGGAGGCGGGCAGCCCGAGGAGATGGGGATGGAGATGGAGATGGAGATAGAGAGGGAGATGGAGATGGAGATAGAGAGGGAGATGGAGAGGGAGATGGAGGCACAGCTGGGAATCACACTGGGGACCACCAGCCCTCATAGAAGGTAGGAGGTAAGTGTGGGTGAGCAGGTGCCCCTCAGAGCCCTCAGAAAGACTCAGCACAGCCGACACCCCAATGGCATGGCCTAGTGGGTTAGGCATGAAACTGCTAAGCACAAGGTCAGCAGTTCAAAGCCACCAGCCGCTCTTCGGAAGACGAGGCTTTCTGCTCCCCTAAATATCTACAGCCTGGGAAACCCTAAGGGGCCGTTCTCTGTCTCGTAAGGCCATGACGTGAGTGGCCAACTCGACGGCAGTGAGCCCAGGGAGTGGAGAGCCAAAGTGCAGCCAACACAGTTTTGTAAGCCCACCACTATGGGGCTGCTGAAGGCGGTTCCCGGGAAGTCAGAGAGTGGACAGATAACCGGGAGAGTGACAAAAGCAGCGGCCATTGATCAATGGCGGCTCCTGGCTGGCTCTTATTTCCAACCCTTCCCCCACTGCCCTGAGTCCTGTGAGACAGTTGTCCGGCACCATCAAGTTGGCTGGACTCATAGCAGTCCCAAGTAAACAGAGCAAAGCACTGCCAGTCCAGGGCCGTCCTCACAGGGGCTCTTAGGGTGCAACCACGGTGTCAACCCATCTTTTTTAAATTCGGTCATTTTATTGGGGTCTCTTACAGCTCTGATGACACTCCATCCATCCACTCTGTCAAGCACATTTGTACATAGGTTGCCATCATCCTTTTCTAAACATTTACTTTCTATTTGAGCCCTGGGTATCAGCTCTCCCCCCGCCCCCGTGTCAGTCCATCTTGTCGAAGGTCTTCCTCTTTTTCGCTGCCCCTCTACTTTACCAAACACAATGTCCTTCTCGAGGGACTGGTCTCTCCTGAAAATGTGTCTGAAGGGCGTGAGACGAAGTCTCGCCATCCTTGCCTCTACGGAGCGTCTTCTGCTTGTCTGTCTGGCAGTCGCAGTACTGGCAGTGCCAGTAGAACCCCCATGTGTAAAAGCTGCAACTCTGAGAACAAACAGGACTTCTTCAAACTGCTTCACTCCACTCCGACCCCAGCACCCCCAGAAAGACTCGGCACAGCCGACATCCTGACTGGGGTGTCCTCGGGGGCTAGGCAGTGATCTGGTAAGCATCAGGGCAGTGGGTCTCAGGAGAAAGCTGTCTAGCTGAGAGCCGAAACAATGAAAAGCTCAAAAGAGAAAAACACAATGAGGACGTGCTCTTTGGGAAGGAGAGGAAGGTGAGGAGAGGCTGGGCCGTACAGTACAGACGTGATATGGAAGGGGACACGCAGGGCAAGGCCGCAGCAAGCGGAATGGAGGTTAGAGCGCCAGGGGAACTGGAAAGTAGCACCAGCAGGCTGCGCTCCACGGTCACAATGGCAGTAACACGAATAGGGGCATGAGTGTAAGGCCTCAAACGGTGAGGTGCACAGGGAACGCGTTGGCAAAAAGGTCCCCTGAATGCCTCCATCAGAACAGACCAGGAGGCTAAGGTAGAGCGTTCAAGGGCAGCCTGCTTGCCCAGCTGCGGGCTTGATACCTCCAGAGAGCAGCGTTTGCAGCATCACGAAATCCCATCCTCCTTTCGTGGAGCCAAGATGTCCCACAGGTCCAGGCCCCTGGCCAAGCCTAGCGTGCACCCCCCTACCCCCACCCCCAACACACCCATTTCTTGTCTCCTCTCAGGCCAGGGTGAGGTCCTGAATGAGCACAGACAGGAACATGCTGGTTCCCCCTCCCATGAGCTGAGCAATGATGGGCAGGGCTTGGCCTCTCTGAGCCTCACCCACCAGAGTCACTCTCTGTCGCTGTTGCTAAGTGACATGGCATTGATTTCCATTCGATTGTCACGATGGCACGGCCGTTCCAGCAGAATGGCTCCGTAGCACTTGCTGGGCTATAATCTTGACAGAGTAGGTCCCCAGGCCTTTGTACCACGAAGTCACTGGGGGTTTCTAACCGCCAACCTGTCAAGCGTCGGCTGAGTGCTCAGCCATCTGCGCCCCCAGGACTCCATTCCCTGCCCCAAAGAAAACCGGAAAAACAAAAATAGCCCCTTGCCCATGTACCACGTGGAGAATTTCCTAACATGACCCATGCCAAATGCTTAGCCATGGGGCCCGAAGGCCAGTTCCTTCCGACTCGCCTGTCACTGGGGCCCTCTGGCATTCAAGGTTCTGCCGAGACTGGAGGGAGAAAGCAGCTGGTAGGCAGGACCAAGGAGGCGGCCTGGCCGGACGCTCAGGGCCAAGGGCGAGGGTGAGTGGCTGAACCTGGTCCTCTCCAGGAATGCTGGCCAGTCAGAGGGCAAGTGGGGGTGAGGGGGATGCCTTGCCGCTGAGGTCAGGCTCTGTTCCCAGCAGACCCCTGTGCTTATCACCCTCACGTGTGCTGGGGAGGGGAGAGGGATTAGGGCTGAGGAGGCTTTGCAGGGAGGAGGGAAAGAGAGGGAGAGACCTGGCTTTCCTGGATATGGGGAAGGAGACTGGAGATACCGAGAAAGGTGTCTTCACCTACCCTTGTGCCTGGGAGACCCCACCATGCCTCCACTACCTCATCCAGTGAAGGGGGGGGCAGGAGGAGTGCCAGCCTCATCCCCCCATCAAGGTGCACCCACTCCTCCCCAAGCCGGGACTGGACATGCCTCCACCCTGTGCACCTTTCAACACTTCATAACCCCTCCTCCCCCGGCAGCTCGCTGTTGCTTCCATTATCCCCATCTTCCAGCTTAGGGCGCTGAGGCTGAGAGCAGTCGGCTGAGACTAGTCTACCACCAGGTTCTCGTCACTACCTGCCCCCCGAGACTTAGCTCCCAGGGCAACAGGGTGGTCTTCAGGGGTGATAGACGGCCACGGTCAACACAGCAGAATTCTCCTTCCTGGGTCCCCATCACCAGAGGCGCACCCCTCCAGCTGCAGTTTTAACCTGCTGCTTCTTAGGTTGCCCTCCTCCCTGAAGACCAAGGAAACTGTCTGTCCTTGGTGATTCTGCCTGGACCCCGGAGTCCACAGGACTGGGAGGTTTTCAGGAAACAGATTTAGTGCTTTCATTTGCATGGAGACCCTTTTCCTAGCTGCCTGCATCTCCTTCCCAAATTCTGGGAAAGTCAGGCAGGTCTCTCCCCCTTTCCCTGCTGCCATAGCAGTCAAATGGGCTTCAGAGAACTGTCCCTCACCCCCACCCCAGTGAGAGCGTCTCCCACAACAACGCTGACCCACTGCTTGGTTCAAATTCCAGATTGCCTCCCTATAAATACCATCACAGGGTCTGTTTCTCTCTCTCTCTCTCTCTCTCTCTCTCTCTCTCTCTCTCTCTCATACACACACACACGCCCCCCCCACCCCCACCCCTGCCAAGATCACCATGTGGCCACTGTTCCTGCCTGGGCTTTGTGGTTAACCCATTTGGGTCTCCCTGATGAGCTCCATCCAGACTGACCAGATCAGAGAGGGGGCGCTATTGGTGACTCGGCCACAGCCTCTCCCAGAAGATAGAGGTGTCCCCAGAAGAAATGAAAACTTGAGATTGGGGTGTCCCTTACATGTCCTGGAGAGTTTCTGGAGCCTGGGGAGGGGGGAGAGGGAGAGGTGCCACCACACTAGCTTCAAAGGGAGGCATTTAAAATCCTCCCTCTGATCCCCACCCACCCAAGAACTATAATGACCCTCCCATTTCGCAGATGAAAGGAGGGATTTGCCCAAGGTCTCAGAGGAGGCAGGAATCAAAGGTTGAATCTGGAAATGGAACAGGTGAGGAGCCCTGGTTACACGTTAAACTGCGAACTGCAAGGTTAGCAGTTCAAAACCACCAGAAACTTCACAGAAGAATGAGACAATTAGTCTCAGAACCCACAGGGACAGTTCTACCCTGCTCTACAGGGCCGCTATGAATCACAATCAACTCAATGGCAGTGGGTTTCGTTGGTTGGGACCAGAATTACATCCCAAAGCAGGTCAACAAGACCCTAATATTTTCCATCCTCCCACCCACATGGGCCCCATGGTCTACATCAAGGGTTCTCAAAACTATGGCCGGAGAGCCACATGTGGCCCGCCGAGGACATTTATCTGGCCCGCCCGGTGTTTTTGCCCCGTTTGTTTTTTACTTCAAAATAAGATATGTGCAGTGTGCATAGGAATTTGTTCATAGTTTTTTTTTAAACTATAGTCCGGCCCTCCAACGGGTCTGAGGGACAGTGAACTGGCCCCCTGTTTAAAAAGTTTGAGGACCCCTGGTCTACGTGGTCACCACATGGAAAGCTAAATGGCATCCATGCTTACTACAGAATAACTGTTGGTGAGAATTAAATAAGGAAGGGCGGCTTCCTTGGGTCCACATGCCAAAAGCCATGGGCCAGTACAACACAGCTGTGAACCTTTAATGTTAACCATGGACTTCAATTAATCACAACTTTTCAATATTGGTTCACCAGTTACAAGTGCAGAGAAACCCGGTGTCCTGAGGAGAGGACATGTATCGGCACTCTTCACATTCCTGCAGGATTTTTCTGTACACCAAAACAATGGCTGGGGGAAAAGCAGTCTAGTTAAATAAGTTTCTAAAGTCACCCTGAGATGGACAGATGACAGTTCATAGCCTGCCAATGGCCATGCTGGGTCAATCCGACCACAGAAAAACAATGGCACCACGGGAATAGAACCCACCGAGTCAACTAAGTATCCAGGTGTTCATCCGACATCAACAAACGGCATCTGCCCGCAGGCGTCAGGGATCGTTCTTAGAGTAGAGAGAGGAATGATATAAATGGAAACTCACCCTTCGGCAAACTTCTTTCAATAGCAACCGTGGTTGCAATGAGGTGGAAAGGCTGCCGAGCACCCATGGGACATACATCACCCACTCTATCCACACGTCTTAAGCACCACTCAACAGAGGAGACCTCACCCCCGTTCTTCGAGTCGGGTGTTTCAAGATGCAGGGAGAGGGCCATTCAGCTACTGCCATGCGACACTGTGCTACAGTCCCACATCAACTCGTAGCAGAGTGACACGGACACCTTACTGGAAAGTCAACGGAAAAAAACCCCTGATGATAACAACTGTGGCAGGGTAGAAACGCCCTCAACGCTCAGATTAGTGGGTGGACGTATCACGAGAAACGGGCAATTTGCACATTCTCAAAGCGTCTCCCCACATGGTACTTATTCATTAGAAAGGGGGCGGGGGCGGTTGATGGTGGCGAGCAGTCACTTTATAGTGACAGAAAACCTGACACCAAGTGCCCCTGTTACCAATGCGGCGGGTGGCATCCTGTGTCTTTGGCTTCCCACTGGCACAGAGGGAGGTTCAGGTTCACACCTGCGGAATTCTTGCCGACAATGCATAGCTTCCATCTGACCGTGAGGAAGCAGCAGCCAACCAATCCACATTGAGGGACAGTCTATCAAAACCGGACCAGTACCCCTCAAACATGCCAGCCCCGAAAAGCTGAAGACCAAACGAGCAGAACTCCACAGCCTGGGGGGCCTGGGGGCACAGGCGTTAAGCACTCAGCTGCCAACCAAGAGATTGACGGTTCAAACCCACAGCCACTGCGAGGGAGACTGATGTGACAGGCTGCTTCCCCCGCAAGCCTCAATCCCCATGAGTCAATTACGACTCAAGAGCCCCCCCACCCACAACAGGCCAGAGTAGAATTGCACAATAAAGTTTCTGAAAGTGTCCATCCTTTACAGGAGCAGACTCTCAAATCTTTCTCCCCAGGAGTGGCGAGTGGGTTTGAGCCATCAACCTTGCGGTTAGCAGTCCCAGTGCTGAACCCACTGCACCACTGGGACTCCTTCCTTGAACATGACAGCCTGGGAAACCCTAGGGTACAGTTCGACTGTTTCATAGACTGGCTAAGCCAGAACCAATCCATTGCCAGCCCGTCGTTTGTCACTATGGCAACTGCATAAAGGAGCAGATAGCCTCATCTTTCTCCGGAGGAGTAGTTGGTGGTTTAGAACCTCTAACACTGTGCCTAGCCCACAATGCCACCCTGGCTCCTTCCAGGGTCACCAGGTGTCAGAATCCAGCGGACAGCAACACAGCAAGGAGGCCTGACAATGAACTGCTATGTGGACCTGAGTTGGATCCGGGATCAAGGAAGAGGCGGTAGCAAGGAAATGGGCCCAGTTCTGCTGAGGAAATGTCAAGTCGTTCCTGGTATCAGATCAATGCTAATTCCCTGAGTTTGCACACAGTGCTGTCGTTAATGTAAGCCGCTGCGACCCTACATGAAGGCCTATGGAAACTCGGCACTGTTTTTGAATGTTTTCTGTAAAAAAGCTTAAAATTATTTCAAAGTTGAAAAATAAAAATGACCTGGAAGACACAGATTATCAGGTCAGAACAGATGTCTGAGGAGAGTTAAAGGATTAGGTCCCTGGAAGAGAAAAGATTAACCCAGGAAGGGACACAGGATGGGCCTGGGCCCCCAGTCACTACAGGGAACAGTCCAGGATGTGAGAACGCAGACTGCTCAGAGAGGGCAGCAAAGAGCCCTGGTCTAGGCATCTGGAGAACTGGGTGGAAGACATTGAATAGCTGGTCCAGCACCTGCCATCAAAGCAGGACTTGCTGGCTGGCTTGGAGAAAGTCAGGTTCAGCATCTGAAAAGAATATGGCCACAAGTTGAGCATCACTATACAGGTGTCACGGATGGTTGGCTACAGGCAGAGCACCTGAGACGCACTTGCCACTCACCACCAAACCTGAGCTAACGGAGTCCTCACTACCACCCTGGAGAAGAAGGTCTGCTAAGGAAATTGATGATCAGGAATGTTTAGAAAGGCGCACAATGGCTCAGCTGTAAGCAGCCAAGAGAGAAAACACTCCCAGCCTGAGTCTCCAAAGCCGTATCCCACAACAGGAGACCGTGACTGCTCCGTTCCACCTCCTTCCCTACAGGAGCTCGATGGAGCCAGGACTGTTCATCGTCTCCCCTGAAGGTGCCTACAAGACCGGAAGAGGAGAAGCCGGTGTCCACGTCACACACACACACTTCAGTAAGCACTTGTGGGGCAATAGTGATTCAGGGTAGAAGTCCACCTGCCATGCAGGAGAGCCAAGTTCAATGGCTGGCCAATGCCCTTCAGGCACAGGCTGGGGAACAGGTTTAGCAGAGCTTCCGGGCTGAGACAGATTAGAAATGAAAGTCTGAGGATTCACTTTTGAAAATCATTGGGTGGGAAGACTCATCCATGACAGTGGTCTGATTCCAAGCCAGAGGCTGGTCCAGGATGGACCAGTGTTTGCTTCTCATGACCTGGGGGTCCCTGTAAGGCGAGGGCCTACCACTGAATACAATTAAGCATTCATCATGCTCTCTTCGAGGGGCCCTGGTGTCACCATGGTTACGCAGTTGCTGCAATCCACCCACAGCTCCTCCGTAGAAAGCTGTGGCTTTCTACTCCCATCTAGAGTTACAGCTTTCTACTCCCATCCAGAGTTACAGGCTCGGTAACTCACAGCGGCAGTTCTACCCTGTGCTATAGGGTCGCTATGAGTTGACATAGACTAGATGGTGAAGTTTGGTTTGGGGATGCTCACTCCGTTTCCACAGTGATTGTTGCAGGCAGGAACCCAAGGCTCAGAGAAGCTGAGCAGCGTGGCCAAAGACACACGCAGACAGTGAGGCTGAAGAACTTCACAGACTCACGGTCCAGCTGACCACCTCTTCCTGCCAGATCCTACTCTCTCCACGAGGCTCCCCACCCTGGTGCTGGGGTTTGATTTCTGTGTATCCCCATTTTGCTGGCTGGTAAGCCTGTTACCTCCTCTGTTCCCAAGGGATTATATTAATGCCTGAAATGCTACTGAGGAGACTGGATTAAATGAGATCCTATATGTGCAAGGACATAGGATCCTGGTAAGCTGTGCAGTGGTGGAGCTCAAGCTGGGTGGCTGTCCAGATGCTCCTCCCATCACCTATGACCCATGGGTGACCTTCCTCCCCTACTTCCTGGAACAGAATCCACCTTGAACCTAGACACCTCCAGACACCCTTGCTTGGGTGCCCTGGCCCTGCGCCGGCCAAAGCAGACAGAGGATTAATCAATCTATGACTTACTCTGTACTTCGCTGCACCCCAGGACACAGGCACACCTCTCCTCCTAATGGCCCCCCACAAACATCTCCACCCCCCTGCTCACTGCAGGGGACAAAGGGCCAAGTCACTCATCAGCCAGACCCACTGAGAGAGGGAGCAGAGGCCTCCTGCATCCTTGGCAGGGCAACCCAGGAGGCAGAACTGTTGTCATTAAGGAGGCACAGGCCAGTGGAGGTTGCCGAGGGCTCAGTGTGGGGTGTGAAGGGAGGTAAGGGAGAGAGCCACGGTCATTCTTGGGGAGCTGCCCAGGCCTGCTGACTCATAGATATTTGGGGCATTTAGCTGTTTGTTACCCTAGTCTCTGAATAATAAAATAAGACTTATCACTATCGAATGAGAGCCTCTCAAGGACCGAGGTTTCCCCACACTGTATCTAGTCCTCGCAGCTAATTTAATCCTTGCAAGGCCAGCCTGCTATCAACATCACCCTTGAGGGCAGACAAGGCACCTGCACTCATGAGAAACCTGGTCCTAGATGGAGAGGCAGCTATGGAGCAGAACCAGGGGATAGGCACAAGGTTTCAAATCCAAATAGGGGTGCGTCAGGGTGGTATACTGTGACCGTATTCATTGAGTGTCTGTATGCTCAACAAATAACCCGGGCAACCCAAGAGACAGGGACACACGTGGCAGCAGGCCTGGAGGAAGGCTCGTTAGCAGGTGGTACAACTCTGCAGGCTGAAAGCAAGGAGGGCTTGAAGCGCTCACTGATGAAGCTCAAAGACCGCTACTGAAGATCTGCAGATCTTTACCCAGAGGAAAGATCAACCCTCACGACATGAGCAGTGGGGACGAGGCCGACGTTGTCAAAGCTCTCAGGTGACTCGGGTCACCTGAGATGGAAGCAGCAGTAAAGCAACCAAATGATGGGTTGCCTTGGGCACCGTGGCTGCCAAACACCTCTGGAAGGTGGTAAACAGCTAAGATGTCACCCTTGGGGACTAAGGTCCTACCTGGCCCAGGCGAAGGTACTTTCAATCGCCTCGGACACATGCAAAAGCTAGATGGTGACGACAAAGAAGAGCCAGCGATGAACTTGAATAGACTCCACCAGGGACGGGAGAGAGATGGCCCCTCTACTGCTATAGAGTTGACGGTCTCAGAAACCCACAGGGCAGTTCTACCCTGTGCGGGTGAGCCGCTACGAGTTGGCACCTACCCACCCGATGGCAGTGAGCGAGTGTGCATGGCACCACGGACTGGCAGACGATGCCACACATCTGTGCTCTAGGAACAGCCAGGGGCGCTCCTTAGGCGTGAAGCGAGACTTCCTCCCAAGGACTTGGGATATGTTATTAGGAGGGGCCAGTCCCTGGAGAGGGGCATCCCACTTGGTAAAGTGGAGGGTGGGCGAAAAAGAGGGCAGCCCTCGCCACGGCGGATGGACACAGGGGCTGCAACAGTAGCACACAGAGAGCGGCGGTCGTGACTGCGACGCAGGGCTAGAGGAGAGTTTGTCCTCTCTGTCTTGCACAGGGTTGCCATGAGTCAGAACCAGCTCCACCGTGCCTCCGCACGACTGCGACACACAGGGAGAACAAGACTCGCTCAATAAACAGCTCATAGAAAGAGTGCGACAAGAGAGATCTGAACCCCGCTGCCAGAGGGGCTGGAACTCCACCAGGATCTAGAAATGGTTTCCCACTAGTGGCTTAGGAGAGTTGAGACCTCTCTTGGCCTCCAGGTAAAGTCTGGAGCCCCCGCAAGAGAGAAAACACTGCTTCTCAGGCAGGTTCCAGAGACAGATAGTGGCCCAGAAGACAGAGGGGCTACAAGCCCCTTCTTACCCCTGCTCAGTCTGCTCCAGCACACACTGAAGACCCCCACGTTAGGAGTCAGAAGCAGCAGGGAGGCTGGTCTGGGCCAGGGGTTCAGAGAGGCCACCCCTGCCTCCCTCACCCTGCAGCCAGAGCTACTGAGCGGGGCTGGCCCTGCTGCCCTCGGCACGCCCCCGCAGACCCCAGCCCACTCCAGATCCTGGGTGCGAGTGTGGGAAGTGGGAATCCCCCTGCCTTTGTTCCCTCCAGCACATTTCACCACAGTTCCTGCCTCAACAGGACCCGGGAGCTTCCTCTCTCTTCTCCTTCTCCTCCTCCCCGAGTTCATTCTCCATCACCATCACGGATTTGCCTGGCTCTCCCTGCTCCAGTTCCCACCCTCCCCCTTTCCAACTCCCGTGTGCTTCTTGGAGGCAGCAGACCCCCATGCGATGTTTACACAGCCCCAGAGTCGGAGACACTGAAAAAATATGAGACCTTTTGGGAGCCACATTCCAGGGAAATGAGAAGTCAGAGCCCCCACCTCACTGCTCGCCTCCTTCCCCCCACACCCCCTTCCCCCCCAGCTTTGCCCCTCCCCACCAATGAGGGAGCAGGGTGTGTGTGTGTGTGTGTGACTGCACGCACTTATGTGCACACTCACTGCTTATGACACATTCCAAGCTAACTCATTAGCTCCTGAAGGTCCTGCACGCCATTACCTCAGAGAGACTTTACAGAGATGAGTGGGGGGTTGGGGGCTTCGACTTCTTGCAAGTTTTTACAAAGGAAATAGTTTCCCACTCAAGGCCATCACTGCAGGGGAAGAGGTCTCACTAAAACAGGAGACCAGCCGGGTCAGAGCAGCCAGAGGCTTCCCTGGGGTCTGGCCCAGAAAAGCATCCCTAGTAGATTCTGGTTACACGCAATCAGAGCATCATTGGGAGGCAGTGACCCCAGGGCCCAACCCCAGAGCGATGGAAAAAGGGTTGAAGGTGGCAGGATGTGTTTAACAGTCTCCCCCGGGGCCAGAGGCCCAGGGACATGGGATGTGTGGGAGTGATGACCAGGTTCTGACTCTTAGCAGTGATGCATGGAAGCCAGAGACTGGGAACAGAGCAGCAAAGGTCCCCTGCTGTCCTCCGCACCCATGCACGCTCTGAAAGACCTCAAGTTCACGGTTTTCTAGCTGCATGACTGGCTTAAGGCACTCTGCCTCTATTTTCTCATCGGACCAGCTTTCTGTGCCATACTTCACGATTAAGTGAGATGAGGGCTGAGTTCCTCTGGACGGCAGATACTCAATAAATAGTGACTAGGAAGAAAGTAATGACAAGGAAGGATCGTGTAAGAGAAAGTGAGAAAGTTAGTTCTTTAAAGAAGACCAACAAAATGGTCAAACCTTTGGCTAGATTGACCAAAAAGGGAGAAAACACTAAGTTGCTAGAATCAGATAAAAGGATACATGAAAATAAGTTAGATACAAACTGACAAATTCCAAGACAGAAACTACCAAAACTGACCTGAGAAAACCTAGGACAAGTAAAGATATCGATGAACGACCCATCAAGAAAAGCTCAAACCTAGAAACGCCGGAGGCAAATTCTACCAGAAATATCAGGAAACGTTCACAGCAAATCTTGACAAACTCTTCCAAAAACTAGACAAGGTGAAAACACCGCGAGACCAGTATTACCCTCATTCCAAAAGCAGACAAATACATCACAGAAAAATAAAATTACAGACCAATGTCTCTTAAGAACAAAAAGGCGCAGGGGGGAGCGGGGAGGGAGGGGAAAAAAAAAGAGGACCTGATGCAAAGGGCTTAAGTGGAGAGCAAGTGCTTTGAGAATGATTGGGGCGGGGAATGTATGGATGTGCTTTATACAATTGATGTATGTATATGTATGGATTGTGATAAGAGTTGTATGAGTCCCTAATAAAATGTAAAAAAAGAAAAGGGAAGAAAAAAAAAGAAAGAAAAGAAAATGATTAGGGCAAAGAATGTACAGATGTGCTTTATACAATTGATGTATGTATATCTATGGACTGTGATAAGAGTTGTATGAGCCCCTAATAAAACGTTTAAAACAAAACAAAACAAAAGAACAAAAAGGCGGAAATTCTCAGCAAAATGCTACCAAACTACATCTAATAACCTATTTAAAAGAATGACACACCATAACCAGTATCACAGGAAGACCAGGCTGGTTTAACATCTGAAAATCAATTCGGATAAAACACCCTAACAAGTAAAACTCAATGAGTCCACGTGGACTCACAGCAACCTTACAGAACCGAACAGAGCCGCCCCCAGGAGTGTCTGGGGCTGTCACCCTTCACGGGAGCAGGACACGTCATCTTCCTCCAGAGGAGCAGCTGGCCGGTTCAAACGGCTGATCAGTTCCAAAGCATTAGCCATGAGACCACCAGGGCTTCGAATATGCAGAAGATGCACTTACCAAAACCTGACTCTCTTGTGATAAGCACACACACACACACACACACACACACACATCAAATTTTTTAAAATGCTAAGAATAGAAAGGAACTTCTTCAACCTGATAAGGGGCACCTATGACAGTCCCACCGGTGACATCACGAAGGTGAAAAGCTGATGCCTCTAGATTGGAACGTGAATAAAACTAACTTATTCTCAGATGGCGTGAGAATAAAAAAATCCTACAAAATCAACTTTAAATCATCAGAACCAATCGATGAATTCCGCACATGGTAGGATCTAAGCTCACTAAACAAAAATCAATCGTATTTCTATACACAAGTAATGAATGGTCAAAAATGAAATTCAGACGGCAACTTCGTTTTAACGGTGTCAGAATACATAATACACTTAAAATAAATGCCATGTGTACTGAAAACCACAAAACATTTTTTAAAGAATTGAAGAAAACTTAAATACCTAATAAATGTAAAGATATCTTCTGTTCATGAACCCAAAACCAAACCCACCTGCCATCAATTCCTATCACAGTGACCCTCTATCACAGTGGTTCTCAACCTTCCCAATGCCGTGACCCTTTAATACAATTCCTCATAGTGTGGTGACCCCCAACCATAAAATTATTTTCGTTGTTACTTCATAACTGTCATTTTGCTGTTATAAATCGGGTGGCCCCTGTGAAAGGGTCGTTCGACCCCTCAAAGGGGTCTCAACCCACAGGTTGAGAACCGCTGTTCTACTCCTTCACGCCTGGCTTCTTTCTCTCAGAGGATGCCCTGGTTCTAGTGCATGGCTTCTAGACACATAGCCAGCAGTATGAAGCCACCCAGCAGTGCTGCAGAAGAAAAACCTGGCTAACTGTCCCAGGAAGGTTTAAGCCAAGAAGAATGCCATTAAGTAGGTCTACTTTGTAACGCACGGGGGTCCTCATGAGTCAGAATCAACTGAAGAGCAATGGGTTTGGTTTGGGGCATGGCTGATAAGAGAGAAAGGAAAACACATCCAAGTATCTACCCCGCCACCTTCACCGAGCTCTGCGGGTCTGAGATGCTCCTGTCTTCTCAACACAAGGTTAGTGGGTCAAACCCACCAGCTGCTGCATGGGAGACGGATGAGGCTGTCTGTTCCTGTAAAGATTTACAGTCTCAGAAACTCCCTACAAGGTAACTATGAGCGGATATCATCACAGTGGCAGTGAGTGCAACTTGCTTGACCCACCTTTGAGCTTGGCATTGGATGTGAAGTTTAATTCCCAGAACCACAAAACAGGTTGCTTTTTATCATTTCCATCACAACAGGCTCAGAGAGGTCATATAATTTACCTAAGGCCACACAGCCAGCTCTTGATATAACTGGAATTCGAACTCAGTCATTTGTCTCTGAGGTCAAAGTACTTACAGGCTCCACTAGGCTCAGAAAACTCGGGGATTCTGAGGCCACGAACCTCCCCAAAGCCAGCCAATCCTGGAGGCCGGGGAAGACAGCAAGTCCAGTACAAGTGTAAAGGCCAGCTGCAGGTGTGTTTATGAGAGACGGGCAGGAAAGTGGGTTGCAAGGAGCCTGAAAGGTGGGGGTTAATTAGAGGATTTCCTTTCCTTTCAACTTTCAAGGATGGATGTACCGCCCCTTCGGAGCAGAGCAGCAGACCAGGCACTGCCGCCACCGCCACCGCCACCGCCACCGCCACCTCCTCCTCCCCCCCAGAGCTGATGCTGGGGCAGGGCAGTCCACCTGATTTGACCCAGGCCAAGGAGACGGGGGAGCACCCATGAAGGAAGCCCCCGCCCCCCAAAAAAGAAGGAAGTAGGTGAGAGGAAGCTACCGAGGCGTTCCCCTGAGCAGTCTGGTCCACAGTGGACGAGCAAGGAGCATTAGGCTGGGAGGAGCCGCTGCTAACCTCGCCGCCAGGGCAAACCCAGGAGGTAAGCAGCGGGGAGGAAAGCATTTCTCCTACATGAAGCTGGGGATTCGGGCAGACTTGGGTGTAGAGTCTAGCTGAACTCTCCTGTTTTTGCCACCATAAGACATACAATGTAGCCGGAGGGGGTGTGGGTGGTTGTTGTTGTTAGTTGCTTCGATTCTGACTCGGGAGACCCCACCTGTGCACAGCTGAACGGCTCCCTAGAAGTAACCTTCCAAAAACCAACTTCTCCGCTGCCTCTGGGAGGGTTGGAAGCACCCACCTGTCAGACAAAGCTGCACCTGTTTGTCCCCCTCCCCAGTGACTGGATGCTGTAGGCGAGACAAACAAAACTGAAGAAAAATCCGCTGTCTATGTGCCCCTGGCTTGTGCTGGATGTGGAAGGTCAATCCTGGGCCTTTCGTTTTAAGTCCCGCCCAGGACAGAAACAACTGAGGACAGAGAAGGACCCCCATCATACCTAAGGGTGGGACTAAGGGACACTGCTTCCAAGGGCTTCTGCGGGAGAGCAATGGAGTGGCATTCTGGGAGGTCATGACTGCCGGTTCCTGAGCCAGTCTGGCTGAACGGTCTGTCTCCACTCGCTCGGATTCCCTGCCCTTCACACCTGCTCCCTGCTCAGTGCCAGATTCCTGTGGAAGGCCCCTGTGCCAAGATGCCCTTCACCACGCTGGTGGTCTTGACCCTCCTCCTTCTGGACTTCAATTTTGGAGTCTGTAAAATGGGGTGACCCCGAGCCTTTCCCACCTCCCAGAACTGTGAAGACGAGAAGTACAGGCATGTTTTTTGTGGTATAAAGTTCCAGGCAGGCTTGTTCACAGGAGCTAGACTGGAAATCACCCAAGCAGCAAGTGTCACGGACACATGCGGAGTACTGTGTAGCAAGATGCAAGCAGCCACCGCAACTCACAAGAATATGCCGGGCCTCCCAGATTGGAAAATGAGCTAGACACAGAAATGGACTGACGGATGATTCCATCCATAAGAAGTTCAAGAGCAGACCACAGGAATATCCCCGATCATCTAACTGAGAACACCAATGACCTGTGGGGGGGCAGCGCCTTGCAGGGGCTCATAAACGGCTGTTAGGAGGTTCTAGAGCAACGGTTCTCAACCTGTGCTTTCACAGGGGTCCCCCGATTCCTAACAGTAGCAAATTACAGTTATGAAGTGAGTTAGTTTATTGTGCCAACCTGGGGTTAATTGAAAGGTGGAGAGATAAATGACTCAGTGAACTTCGCCTTTCTAGTTCTCTGGTCTCTTGCTTTGTGATGGTCAGACCAGGGTGCAGCTGCCTTAGCCAGTTCCCTGCTTTAGCTGGCAAGGCTCACTTCCTGCAAGACATCCCCGAGAAGCCACATGGACCTACCCCAAGTCAGCCCTAGGTGCTGGAGCAGCTGTGTGGAGACCCCTGCCAGTGCTGAGATGCTTACACATTCACTGATTTGGCTTTCCTCCTTCGTCATAGTGTGTGTTTTGTGAGATGGAGGACTTTGTGGATTGGTGTTGGACATATGGGCTAATGGGTTAATGTTGGACTTGTGGGCTTGGGTAGCACTGGGTTGGGATGTTTTCTTGATGTGCACTTAATCTTTATATAAAACTCTCTTACACATGAGTTTCTGTGGATTTGTTTCTCTAAAATACCCAGACTAACACAATTAATGAAAATAATGTTATGGTTGCGGGGTCCCCACACATGAGGAACTGTATTAAAGGGTCGCCGCATTAGGATGGTGGAGAACCACTGTTCTAGAGCGTGATCTCACTCAAAGGTATGTAAACGCTTATCAAGCTGTCCATTTCAGTTGTGTGGCCCGGATGGTAATTGAGACCTAGCCTAATTAATAACATTAAAATGACTGGAGTGGAGTCCCTCCATCTCGGGGTCGGGGGCGGGGGAACTAAAAAGATTTTGCTGCTACTGCCTTACTTCCACCCGCTCCTTCAGCCTTCCTCTTGCACACCATTCCTTCATGCTGCTCCTTTATTTCTTTACTGTCTCCCTACTGGGTGCTAGCGCCTAAATGGGTACCCCTATAATGTGGTTAGAGCCTAGTCCCGCTCACCCACTCATCCAGCTCATTCCCTTCCTGACTTGTGTGACTGTTTGTGATCCGTCTTTTCCATGACAATCAAAGCCCCATAGGATCCTAAGCATGTACTGAACATCCTACTATGAGCCAGGCACCGGGCCTCTCCGCTCACAGCACTGGGCATGTCTTCTCAAGCACGTGCAAGAGGCAAAGACCTGGGCACATTCCCTGGGCTCTTTAGTCATCTACGGTTCCGAGACGGTTGAACGGTGCCCACTCGACGCCGGTGTGCCGTCAGCCTCTACCAGCCAGCTCCCACAGCTGGAAGGCAGCGGGGTGGAGTTCAAACGCAGGTTCCTATGTCCCTGCAGCCTAACAGAAGCCAACCTGGCCAGCCTCGCCCTGTCTGGAGTTCTGTGGTATGCATCCTCCAAGAGGCTGCCCAAGGATTCTTGCCTCCTGGTATCCACGCCTCTGGGCAGTACCCTCCCCCACTGAACAGGACTGACCAGGTGACTGGTAGAATCTTGTAGAAATAACAAGAGTAGGATCTGATCTGTGTTGGAAGAAGGCAGGCCAGAGGGTCAGAGCAGTGGTTCTCCACCTTCCTATAGCCATGAACCTTTAATACAGTTCCTCATGTGGTGATGATTCCCCCAATCATAAAATTATTTTGGCTGCTACTTCATAACTGTCATTTTGCTACTGTTATGAATCTGGCGACCCCTGTGAAAGGGTCATTCGACCCCCAAAGGGGTCACCACGACCCACAGGTTAAGAACCGCTGGGTTAGAGGCAAGAACGGCAAGACTTCATCTTACATGGGTGGGACATGTTGTCAGGAGGGACCAGTCCCTGGGGAAGGACATCCTGCTGGGTTGAGTGGAGGGGCAGTGAACAAGAGGGAGGCTCTTAAGGAGATGGATGGACACAGTGGCTACAACAGTGAGCGCAGGCATGCGAACAATTGTGAGGATGGCGTCGGACCGGGCAGTGTTTGGTTCTACTGTGCATAAGGGCGGAACCAACTCAATAACACCTAACAAGAACACGTCTTCCAAGACTAGGTCACAAAAGGCAGTGCAGGCAGCCTTGTTTCTGCGAGGGAAACCTGCCACCACCTTGTAAGGAATGTCAAGCAACCCTACAGAGAAGTGCATGTCAAGAAAGTGAGACCTCCTGCCAACAGCCAGCCCCAACTTGTCAGCCACACAAGTGAACCACCTGGGAAGGAGAGCCTCCAGTCCCAATCAGGCCTTCTGGGGACTGCAGCCCCTGCCAGCATCGACAATGACCTTCCACAAGACCCTGAGACTGAACCGGCTAGCTAAGCTCCCCCGAAAGTCCGACTCACAGAAGCTGGGTGAGATCATGGTAAGTGTTTGTTGCTGCCTTACACTGCCACATGTGGGGACAGTGTGTTACATGGCAGAGAGAAAGTACAGCCAGCCCCCTTTCAGCTCACGTTGCAAGAGCAATCTGGTAGGTGGCATGTCAGGGCACCCGGCACCAGTCACGAGTGGGTGGGGGTGACCAGAGGGGTCTGCAGTGGAGAGAACAGGAGAATAAGAAACCCCCAGGGTGTGGGAGGGGGAGGATTGTAAAATGAAAGACCAAGCAAAGTACATATCTTGGCTCCATCTTTCCAAGAAATAAATCACCCACTTCACCTATCTCTTAGCTGCTCGGGCTGAAAACCTGGGGGCCGTCTTTGAGTTGTTTCTCGCCCTCTCACACGCTGACCCCTTCTCAGCACCTTCCTTGTGAGCCCCGTGGACTAAGCCACCCACCTCCCTTACCTCCGAAACTTCAGCGGTTCCTGGGCCACCTCTCTGCTCCTGCGCCTGCTGAGCTAAGGCCAGACTGGCCTTCTGAAGGTGGAAACCAGAGCATGTCTCTCGTGCTCCGTGCCCTCCAGCAGCCTCCCGGCCAAGTTTGTCTCACCTCGGGGCCTTTGCACTTGCTCGTTCCATCCCTCAGTCACCGGGTGACACCATTTGGATTCTGCATCCCACAACCCTTCCTCCAAGAAGTCCTCCTGGGCTGTCCTAGCCTAATCACTCAGACCCCACTGCTCTGGCGCATTTCCTTTCTGACTTGGTGGTGGTACTTGTTTGGTCCTTTATTAGAATGTGAGTCCCGTGAAGACAAAGGCCTTACCTGTCTCGCTCCCTACAAGCGCCTGGCATGTGGCAAAACTCTACGCTGAAAGAAGCCTGCCTAGAGGCAGGGGGGTGGACAAGGTGACCTCCAGGCTGACCTAGGTAGTATAAAATCCAGAGAACAGAGGGTGCTCTTCTGTGTGCTCAAGGGTCAGGAGCTGTGGTGCTGAGGAGATTGCCAGCTGGGTGGCTCTCATGCCACCAGTGGGTTCCATCCCCAAGGTCTGGTACTCTCTGCCCATCTACCCTCTCCCATCCTGGTCAGCTCCCTTGGCTGGGCAGAGCAAGGGGGCTGCAATCTGGTGCGCCCCAGCCCCCCCAGCATACTCCTAGCCATCTTTGGCATCCCTCTGGCACCACCACCACCCCCCGCCCCCCAAAAGACTGCCATACAAGAAGTAGTGATCACCGCCTGCCATATCTCTCTCTGAGCTTCTCCAGGCCACCCATTTCCCCTACTTAGAAACTCCACTGCTTGTCAGTTCATCTCCTTATCCTCTCTTCGTGTATCCTGCTGCAGAAGGAGATTGAGAAAAGGGGGAGGAAAGGATCAAGGAAAGCTTGCCAATAGGCAATTAGGCCCGATCACAAGGAAGCAGGATGGTTGGGGGCACAGTAGGGGAGGAGTGTGACTTCGGGGTCTTACCGAGGGCACTTCGTTTTCCTTGTCTCTAACTCTCCTCTATTTAAGTGATGGTTTCTAAGCTCCCTCTTGATGGAATGTGAAGAATAAACCCAGATAATGTGCGTGAAGTACTTTCCAGGACCTTTCCCAAGGTTGTTAATAAGAGAAACAGGCGCAGGGAGGGGGGAGGGAAGAGGGGAGCAAGGGATGGTGGCCTGGAGAGCAGTAAGAAATAGGAAGGTTCTAGAGTTGAGGCTGACAAATGCTGCTGTGCATGGGTACAACAGCAAGGTGGGGGATGAAGGGCGAAGCAGAAACCCACTCCACACCCGGGCGGAAAAATGGATGGTGGAGGCTTACAAGTGGAAACAACAAACGAACAGAACAGAACCGATACCGGCTCATGCTCAGCTAAGCTAACAGCCTCCCACCCTGGAATTTACGGGGAGGGAGGGGACAGATAGGCCCCCAGCAGGTTGTGCAGATTGCTGAGGGCAGGCCCTGGAGAAGAAGCTGGTCTGCGCCATCAGCAGCCTCTCCACTCACAGCAATCAATTACTATTGTGTGTGTGTGTGTGTCTGTGTGTGTGTGTGTGCGCTGAAGGGGTTCGCTGGGGTCTCGCCTCCCAGGCACGAGACCAGATTCAATCCCCAGTCACTGCTCCTCTTCCAGCCACTCTGACAGGTTAGCCGTGGAGGGGGCAGTGGGCTTCCAGATAGACAGCCACCTTGGAAACCCAGTGGGATAGTTCTACGTTGCCCTGAGTCATAATCTAAGGCAATAGGTTTGGTGTTTGTCTGTTTAGATCAGGGGTCCTCAAACTACGGCCCGCGGGCCCGGGCCAAGGACATTTATCCACCTGCCGGGTGTTTTTGCTCCATCTGTTTTTTCACTTCAAAATAAGATATGTACAGTGTGCATAGGAATTTGTTCATATTTTTTAAACTAATGTCTGGCCCTCCAACAGTCTGAGGGACAGTGAACTGGCCCCTGTTTAAAAAGTTTGAGGACCCCTGGTTTAAATGATGTTAAACAGGTTTTGGGTGGCATTTTCATACCAATACAGGCTAGGAAGAAAGGCCTGGAGATCTACATCTGAAAAGCAACTAATTAAAACCCATTAGGGATTGCAGTGGTCCAACCTGCAACCAGGCATGGATGGCGCCAAACCAGGCAGCATTTGGGTCTGGTCACAGGGAGTCAGGGGCCAACGTGCCAACTGGGCACTTCCCACACAGGACCCCATCTCAGCCTCGTCCGGCCCTATACACCACCAGGGCCCGAGCCTCAGAGAAGTTACAAGACTTGCCCACAGCCACCGGCCAGTAAGAAGCAGAGCGCCGCCGAATAGTGGGCAACAAGGGCTGTGACTCTTATGGGCAGCCTCCTCCCTCCTTTGGTGCTTGGAATTCCAGCCGGAAAGGGCCAGCCTACTTAGCCTGCCAGCGGCCGGCCCGCAGGGTCTGCGCAACAACTGGGGGAAAATGCGGGCAGGCTCTGGCTCCAGAGGAAAGGTCGGATTTGCGGAGCGCTGATTCCAGCTCACACCGACCTTGTAGGGCGGAGTAGATCAGCGTTCCCTCCATAGTAATCTTGAGAGGGGCAGAGGGCCAGCACCCTCCTCCCGTGGACCGTTGGTGGGTTCCGGCTCGGAAGCCCCGCACCACCCAGGCTCCTTGCGGGAAAGGTAAGGTAGGGCGCCTCCACCTCTAGGGCCCACCTGACAGCAATGTCCTTCCCAGTAGTCCACGAGGTGGGGAGAGGGGGTGTCGAGGCGCAGCCCCCTGCCCATTCCTCCAGCTGATCATGGCTGCTCCAGGAAGGAGGCAGCAGAGGGTCTGGCGGGCGGGGCCCACCAGCACCGAGCATTGCCCTCCACTGGACTCCCCACAGGGGTACCTGTTGGGGAAACTGAGGGCCCGAGTGTGCGCTGGCCGGGCCGATGGTTGCCCACGGGTCTCCAGGACAGCGCGATAGGCACCCTTCCTCCTCCCTCCCCTCACCCCCACGCCCCCCTCCCCTGCCGCCTACCCTCTCCTGGCGCCCAGGGGTCCGAAGGCTGAGGCGCCACCCCGAATTCTTCGCGGCTGGCCAAGGCCGGCTTACCAGGGCTCGGCATGCCCGCGGAGTACCAGAAACTTCCCTCCCTGCGCCGCCGACCGCACCACACCGCCCCCCTCCCACGCCCCCGGGAGAACGAGGGGAAATACCTTCGCAGGGCCCTCCCTGGGCGCTCGGGACCCCCGCCAGGCGCCTGAGTTGCAGTGAGCCTGCGCGCGACGGCCCCCGCCCGAGTCTCCCGGCTCCCCGCACCCCCGCCGGCCCGACCCCGGCCTTCACCTTGACCTGCGGCCGCCGGGGGCCAGGGCGCTTTGCATAAACAAAGGGAGGAGGAGGAGGGCCGCGCCGGCCCCGCCCCGGCCCCGCCGGCACCCCCCGCCAGCCCGAGACCCCGGCCCGCGGGCCCTTACCTTGGCCTGGCATTTCCGATGACAGGAGAAGCTGCAGACTGCGGGAGGGGGGTGGGGGAGAGACACAGAAACAAAGTTTGTAGCCGGGAGGGATGAAATGAAAGTTGGGGCAATCTCCGCCCGCCCGCCCGCCCACCCGCGCTCCGCAGCGAAGGAGGGACCGCCAGGGAGGGGGCGGCTCCCGAGACTGCCGACCCACGGGTTCGGGAGGCGGGAGCCCCCAGCTCCAGAGCCCCTCCGGGCGCGGGAAAGGGGAGCCGGCGGGGCTTGGTGGGGGGGCGGGTTGGGAACTGGCTCCCGCGTTGGAACCCCGCCAGCAGCCGAAGTGGCCGGACCCAGGCCCCCTGCCAGCCGGTCCAGCAGTGAGGGAGCCTTGTCCCTGGAGTTGGACAGACAGCACACGGGACCCCTGTACCACGTACACCAACACACATGCCCGGCCTCCCGCCCCACGCCTGCACACGCACCCTAGACACACGCATAGCCTCGCTCTCACCTTCTTGTCAGGGGGCACCCACACACCACGCCGAGGTACAGAGACCCTCCGGAGTCAAGCCCCGACAGACGTGCACACCCGGGTCTCACCAGGACGCACAAACCTCTGGTCGAAGAGTTAAAACACACACACACAAACACACATACACACACATACATAACCAGTCTTGCTCCGCCCTCCCACTACCAGAAGCTGGAATCAAATTTCCTATCAGGTTCCCTTTGCCTGGAATGTCCCTAGGCCTGCCCACCCCACCCCACCCTCCAGTACTGGAAGGGGGCAGCGGGGGATGGGTGCAGCCCCTTAGTCCAAGAGCTCTGCTGAGGCGTTCCATGCCCCCTTCCTTCTGCTCCAAGGGGAAAAGGAGAGGCTGTCTGCCTGTAAAGATTTTTTTTTAAACTTCAAAACCCTGCAAACCCTACTTTGCAGTTGTACTGTGTCCTTTGGGGTCTCTGAGTGGGATTGGACAGTTTCACGCCAGGATGCATGCTCCTCACAGAACGCAGCAGGAGACACTGAGGAAAACAAACTCGGCCACTGAGTCACTGCTGACGCATAGGGACCCTATAGAATCCAGTAGGACTGGCGGAGGCTATGACTCTATTGGGGAAGAAAGTCCATCATTCTCAGGTGGAGCTAGCTGGTGGTTTCAAACTGCTGATCTTGCGGTTAGAAGCCCAACTCCTAACCACTATACCACCTGGGCTCCCGAGGTAAGGGCAGGGGAAGGCAAAAGAGGCTCTGGGCTTCCCCACCCTGAGGCTTCTGAGAGGGGCGGGGGGGGGGGGGGCTCTCGAGAAGCTGGGAGGCAAAGTGGGTCGAATCTGGGATGAGACCTTGACCATGGCCGTGTCCACCAGAACTGGCCTCAGCTCAGGCCAATTATTCCGCTGGCACTGAGCAAGACTTCCTTGACCCCAGGGGCCACCCAGCCCTGCTCACATGGTCCTTCCCAACCCTGACCTTGACAGGAGCCATGCTGGGATATACGTCTTACTCAAATTTCTGCCCCACAGCCCACAGCCTCTTCTCTGACCTGGAGGGTAGAATTGAGAAAGCCTTGTGCAGGGCCTCTTCGTCAGCTGACCAAATCCTGGTCCTAGGTCTTCAGGAATAAGTCGCAGTACCCCTTTCTACACCACTCCTGCCCAGTGTCACCAGGGGCTTGGACCACTATCTCGATTCATACAGCTGAGAGCTCCTACAAGGGAAAGTGTCTGTCTATCTGTCACACACACACACACACACACACACACACACCCTACCCTGCACGGCACCTCATATACAATAGCTTAAATTGGTGTTGATTGGACCTCCACTAGAGTTAAGTGTACGTCCATTTCATCAGCCTTCTCGTGCCGTCAAAGGGCAACCCGGAGTGTCTGCACAGTGGGGACACAGGGGAACTAGGACTTGCCCTTGATCCAGCCCCTCATCTTATGCTCCTGACCAAGCCAAACTCACTGCCATCGACTCATTGCCGACTCACAGTGACCCTATAAGACAGGGCAGGCCTGCCCGGGGGCATTTTCCAAGACTGCCTCATGATGGAAGTGGAGGGCCTCGGCTGTCTCCTGCTGAGCTGCTGGGTAGTTTCAGACTGCTGACCTTTCCATTAGCAGCCCTACGTGTGAGTCAGAATCAACTGGAAGGCAGCGAGTGTTTTGTTCTGTTTGGATTTTTTAATCATTTTTAGTGGGGGGGGCTCTTACAGCTCTTATAACATTCCATACATCAATCTATCAAGCATAGTTGTACCTAGGTTGCCATCATCAGTTTCTATCCATTTACTTTCTATTTGAGTCCTTGATATCAACTCCTCTTTTCTCCCCTTCCTCACCCCACCCTCATGACCCCTTGATAAATTGTGAGTTTTACACTCCTGACAGTTCCCAGAATGCACCACACTCTCTCCTAGCTCGAGGCCTTTGCACTTGCTATTCCAGCTTCCGGGAGCACTCTCCTCCCCCAGCACTGTAATCTTGACCAAGGTGAATCCACGGAAAGCCATCTCCTCAAAAAGATCTCACCAGACCACCCAGACGAGAGTGCCACTTGCCCTTGACTTGTCCCAGACTCCTGGTGATCCCTTAGGTGTCCCAATAGAACAGTGATCCACACGATTTTCAAGGGCTGGCTTCTCCGTGCTAGGTGGCCAGGCCCTTCTGCAGAGACACTTGTGGGTAGACTAAAACCCTCAACCTTTCAGTTAGCAGCAGAGCGCACTAACCATTTGCCCCACCCAAGGATTCCCAAAGGAGAATAAATGCCCTTGTTTTCACTCTCAGCACCCTGTTTGTTTTCTTCCCAGCCCACTTCTCAAGCTGAAGTCATATTCGGTCATTTCCCGCTGATTTATACAGAATAGATAGATAGATAGATAGATAGATAGATAGATAGATAGATAGATAGATATCCTGACAAGAGGTTCCTAAGGGCAGAGAGCATGCCTGTCCCATTCACATCATCTCTCTAGCCAGATCATGCTTCTCTGTACACATTACAACAAGAGCTACTCTCAGAGCCTACCAGCACCAGGGACATAGCTGGGCTAGTGTACCGGTTCCCTCAAGAAATAGTAAGAAGGTACAGGGCTTGGTGAGCACAATGTGCGTGGGCCCCCGTCACTGGGTGACCTGCATGCCCATCAAGGGCTGCTCTGCTTGTCACAGAGAGGCAAACATTCAACAAAGGTCCTTGAGACCCACCCACCCATGGATCGTAGTCGGATGGAGACATCACGGAGTAATTGCAGTACGGCGTGTTGGATGCTTCCCGGGTGCTGGAAATGCAGGGAGCCCATCCTTGAAAGCTGGGAGCCTCTCCACTGGGGAACACATGAAGACATACACTCCACCCCCACCCCCTGAGACCCACAGGCCAGAAGATGAAAGAATTCAGGAAACCATACTCAAGTGTCAGGTTCCAAGCTGGGCTCACTCAACCTCACTGCCACTGAGTCAATGCCAGCTCATAGAAACCCTATAGGACAGGGTAGAACTGCCCCTGTGCTTTCCAGAGACAATAACTCTTTATGGAAGTAGAAAGCCTTTCTTTCTCCCAAGGAGCAGCTGTTGGTTTCGAACTGCTGGACTTGAGGATCACAGCCACCCTGTCCAGTGGTGTCTACACCTGCAGACATACAGACAATCCCAGGGAGGCCTCTCTCCCTGTGTCCCCTGCATCCCAGCTCTTCTCCCATGAGGCAGCATCTCCTCCTATGACACCTCCATTTATCCCGCTGTCATTGGGTTTGGGTTAAGCTATTCTGCTGGCTTCTCCCTTCTCAGCTCAGTGGCACTGCAGATGTGCTACAGAAAAGGGCCACTGACTGCCAGCCTCCCAGGTGTCCATACGCTTATGTGGTTCCCTCCCTGGTGAACAGGGCTGATGTGCGTAACCAGTCAGATGGTGTAGAAATGAAGGCAAACTCCCCAGGGACACTGTAGGCTCCCTGTGATCTGCTGGAGACCAAACTGGAGGAAGCCGGTTCCGTTGCCATAGGAATGCTGGAGCAATCCAAAGAAGAAGGTGCCCAAGGAGGGACTGAGGTCTCTTGCCAACAGCCACGAGTGAGAACCATTTCGGAAGTGGATCTTCCAGCCCAGCCAGACCCTCAGAGGACCACAGCCTGGCTGACATCCTGACTACCACCTCATGGGAGACCCCAAGTCTGAACCCGGCTACACTCCAAAACCCAAACTCACTGCCATCGAGTCGATGGTGATTCATACTGACCCTCTAGGACAATGGTTCTCAACCTTCCTAATGCTGGGACCCTTTTATAAAGTTCCTCCTGTTGTGGTGACCCCTAACCATAAAATCATTTTCATTGCTACTTCAGCACTGTCATTTTGCTACTGTTATGAATCGGGCGACCCCTGTGAAAGGGCCGTTCGACCCCCAAAGGGGTCACGACCCACAGGTTGAGAACTGCTGCTCTAAGACAAGGTAGAACCGCCCCTGTGAGTTTCCAAGACTGTAACTCGACTCTGTAAGACAGGGTAGAACTGGTCCCTGAGAGTCTGAGACTGTACCTCTTTACCGGAGTAGAGAGCCCCGTCTCTCGACCTGCTGACCTTGCAGTGAACAGCCCAACACAGAACCACGACACCATGAGGGCTACTCAGAGACCCCTGATCTTCAGAAACCATGTGAGATAATTATCTTAGGATTTGTTTGGGGGTTCACTAGTGTCGCAATAAAAGTGAAGGAGACCCTCAACAAGATGGATAGACTGTGGCCGCAAGAAGGGGCTCAGACTTAGGAACAATTGTCAGGATCTCGCAGGACCAGCTGATCTTTCCTTCTGCTGTGCATGGGGTCATTGTGGGTTGTTGATGACACCGAACCACAGCAAAAGACAACTAACAGAACTAAAGCACAAGATCTCTCAGAAAGCAGGAGACCCACAGTTGATCCTGGGAACCTCCAGGGGCCTTCCTTGATCCCTGGGGACCTCGGGGGGCGGGGGGTTCTGTCGGGTAAGTGTTCGGTGGCTAACCACAAGGTCAGCAGTTTAACCCACTAGTCCTTCCGGGGAGAAAGCTGAGAGCACGTAGCACAACCTTGCTGGCTGAAAGTGAGGAGGACTTGAAGCCTTTGCTGATGAAGAGCAAGGACTGCAGCCTTTCCCTCTGCCATGTAGTTGATGCTGACTCATTACGACCCGATAGGACAGGGTAGAGCTGCCCCTGTAAGTTTCCAAGACTGTAACTGCTTGTGGGAATAGAAAGCCCCGCCTTTCTCCCATGGAACGGTTGGTGGTTCTGAAATGCGGACCTATGCAACACAGGCCAACCCATCACCACTATGCCTTTAGTAGGGATTAAAACTCAGTGTAAAGAAATCCAAAATCATCAGGTATCAGGCATCAAAGAACAAAAGATCCTATCATTGTGAATGAGTGGGGACCCAAAGCCCATCTGTAGGCAACTGGACATCCCCTTACAGAAGGGTCGTGGGGAGGAGACAAGCCAGTCAGGGTGCAGTGTAGCAATGATGAAATATTACAGCTTTCCTCTAGTTCTTTAATGCTTCCTCCCCCCACTATCATGATCCCAATTCTACCTTACAAACCAGGCTAGACCAGGGGATGGACACAGGTACAGATAGGAACTGGAAGCACAGGGAATCCAAGACAGATGAACCCTTCAGGACCAGTGGTGAGAGTGACGATACTGGGAGGGTGGAGGGAAGGTGGGGTAGAGAGGGGTGAACCGATTACAAGGATCTACATATAACCTCCTCCCTGGGGAATGGACAGCAGAAAAGGGGGTGAAAGGAGACATCGGCTAGTGTAAAACATGACAAAATACTAATAATTTATATATTATCAAGGGGGAGTGGGGAGCGGGTAGAGAGGGGGAAAATGAGGAGCTGATACCAAGGGCTCAAGTAGAAAGCAAATGTTTTGAGAATGATGAGGGCAACAAATGTACAAATGTGCGTGACACAACGGATGGATGTAAGGATTGTGATACGAGTTGTATGAGCCCCCATTAAAATGATTAAAAAACAAAAATCCTCACAACTAGACCAATACCAATTTTTGAAGTTGTCAAAAATTTCGTCAGGCTTGGATCCACTTATCGATGCTTTTGGTGAAAATGTCAAGAAATCAAACGGCACATTACATTGGGTCAATCTACTACACAAGACCTCTTTTAAACTGTTCAAAAGCAAGGATGTCACTTTGAGGACTGGAGCGCACCTGACTCACATCATAGTATTTTTGATTGCCTCATCTGCATGTGAAGTTGGACGCTGAAGAAAGACAGAGGAAAAACAGTGCATTGTAACACTGTGGTGCTGACGCAGGATACTCAAAGTACCATGGATGGCCAAGAGAACCAACAGGTCAGTCTTGGGAGAATTACAGCCAGAATGCTCCCTAGAGGCAAGGATGGTGAGACTTTGTCTCCCGTACTTTGGACATATTATCAGGAGAGACCAGTCCCTGGGAAAAGGGCACTGTGCCTGGCCACAGAGAGGGGCAGGGAACAAGAGGAAGACCCTTGACAAGATGCATTGACCCAGTGGCTGCACCAATGGGCTCAAGTATAAGTACAATTGTGAGAGGGGTCCAGGGCTGGGCAGTGATTCGTTGTGTACTATGTTGTACACTGGGTTGCTATGAGTCAGAACTGACATCTGCCCCCATAAACATGTTTGGTCTCGGAAATCTTGTGCAGTCTTATGAGTCAGCATCAATTCCATGTCAGTGAGTGTGGTTTTGAATTTTTCCTTTATTTAAAAAAAAATTAGTCATCGCAACCCAGAAAGCACCTACAAACAGTCTGCTCAATCACAGTGTGTCTCCCTACCCCCAGCCTTCCACTGCTGCCCACGTTTAAACCAATTCTCCTTACCTAGCCCTCATCTCCTACTAATCCTTTCCCTTTTGATTCACAAAGCCACATCTGCAAACCCTCTCCAATCACATCAGATCCCTCTTAGAACTCTCTTCCCAATCCCTCAGCATATTTTACAAGGTCCTGCATTTCCCTGGTCCTACCTCCACCTTGTGTCATTTTCCCAAAAGAAATCTCTTCCTAATCAACAAACAGGGAGGAAAAAAATTGGCAGTGAGCGATGAGATCATGCACCGAAATAACAGTCACCCTATGTGCTTGAGTAGAAGCCCAATGTCCACCTGCTACCTTGATACTTAACAGATGAATATATGTACATCGAAGATCTATTTCCCTATCATTATATATAAATATATTTACATATGTACATGCCTGTATTTAGACCTCTATAAATGCCCTTTGCCTCCTAGTTCTTTCCTCTATTTCCTTTTACTTTCCCCTTGTCCCACTCTCATGTTCGGCCTTCATTTGGGTTCAGTAATTCCTCTCCCTTGATCAAGTCCTACCAGGCATCCTACGCCCTCCTCCCCGTCGATTGTAGATCACTTGTTGTTCCCTTATGTCTTTCCATTTTCATCACTCTTCCTTCCCTTGGACAGGGAGAGACCTGTGGTTGCAGCTTAGAAATGCTGCTCAGGAGCTTTTAAGACCCGAGTCACTCCTCACCAAAGAAGGACGTAGAACATTATGTCTGTGGGTTATGTTAGGTCATTTGACTTTAGTGTCCCCAAGACTATGGTCCTGAGGCTCCAGGCCCAGTGATTCAGTCCCTCCGGTGTTTGGTTACGTCTCACAAGTTTTCACAACTTTCCCCCCTGTGTGCTCCATCACATTCCTGGATATATTTACAACAAAGATATACCTATACAAACATTCACTCTCAAATATATACATATATACCCATGGGCATCCACACCTGCTCAGCCTGGGTATCTAGCTAAGCATCTACTTGTAGGTCCTCATTATTGCGGTTATTAGCTTTCAGTGCTTAGAATCAGTTCTTGAAACGGGCTCTACACATAGATGGGATACATTCAAAGTCATATTTTGGCGCTCACGTACTTGTTTTCTTTTTTTTCTTCCACTTCAACCTGAGCTTGCACATGAGTAACTGAGGTTCTGTTCCACAGTCAGCCCTGAGTCTTGTGTTGGCTGATGACACGGAGATTCTTCATCGTCTTTTCACAAGGGCGGAGCCTATTTGATTCCTGTGTTTTCCATCTGGTGTGACCCATGCTTACAGTTGTCACTGAAGTTGTTGCAAAAGAGTATTTGCAATAAAGAAGTCATTGGGTTTTCGAAATTCTATCTTGTGATCTCCAGCTTCATTTCCATCCCAAAGGCCATTTTCCAACTACTGACCCTTCCCCGTTGTTTCCACCTTTCTCATTGCCCTCGCTGGGAATCATCGGTGCATCGTGGCTGCATAGTTGATTGAGTTCAATCTCAAGAATTGGGAGGGCTTGTCAAATTCTTCATCGTTAGCATTAGTGGTTGGTGCATACATTTGAGTAATAGTGTGTTCACTGGTCTGCCTTGTAGGCGTATAGCTATTATCCTGTCACGGGCAACATTGTAGTTCAAGATTAATCTTGAGATGTTCTTTTCGATGATGAATGTGCTGCCATGACTCTTGGATCTGTCATTCTCAGCACAGTAAATCATATGATTCAAAATGGCCCATAACCAGACCATTCCAGTTCACTGATGCCTAAGAAACATATCTTTCTGTGCTCTATGTCATTTTTGAAGACTTCTAATTTTCTTAGATTCATACATTTCATATTCATACATTTCACAGGTGCTCGCAGCTGTTTCCTCTCATTTTAAGTGGTGCCCTATCAACAAGTGAAGGTCCTGAAAGCTTTGCTCCATTCATATCAGTAAGGTCAAGTTTGAGGAAGCAGCTCTTCCTCAGTCATATTTTGAGTGCTTCCTTCCCTGAGAGGTTCACCAACCTAAGGGCTCATCTCTTGGCACAGCAGCAGACAATATTTGGCTGCTACTTATAAGGTTTTTGGTGGCTAATTTTTCAGAAGTGAATTACCTCTTCCTTCTTCATAAAGAAAGTAACCTCAGCTGATACCAAGGACTCAGACAGAAAGTAAATGTTTAGAAAATGATGATGGCAACCTATGTACAAATATGCTCGATACACTTGATGTATGGAATGTTATAAGAGCTGTAAGAGCCCCCAGTAAAATGATTTTTAAAGAATAAAAGTAAACTAAACTCTAAAATCGATGGGGAAACTTCAACCCCTCAACAAGAAAAAAGACAAATAGTCCGATTCAAAAATGAAACATGGGCAGAGGGCATGAACAGACATGTCACCAACGAGCACAGTGCGGCCACCAACAAGCATGTTCACAGTCACGATCCATGACTGAGCTGCAAATCAAAGCAATAGCGAGACAGCATCTCTCCCCAGCATTAGCAGCAACGTCCAGAAAAACAGGAAACAACAAGTGCTGCCAAGGGTTGGCGAGACCGGAACCCTCAGACCCTACGGTGCAACTAGCAAATGGCGCGGCCACTATGGAAAGCAGTGTGCGGCTCCCTCGAAGTGATAGGCATCGAAATGCCACGTGAACCAGCAAGCCCTCGACTAGAGAAATAAGAACTGTAACGCGGATGGGCGCACCCCCATGTCCACTGGAACATGATGCACATAAGGGCCTGTCATGGAAGAACGGGTAAACAAACATGGGCACATACATACCGCGGAATACTCAAAAAAGAGTCAAGCGCACTGCCATGGAGGTCATTCGGACTCATAGTGACGCCCAGAGGACACGGCAGAACTGCACTGTGGGTGTCCGAGACTGTGACTCTTCAGGGGAGTAGAAAGCCCTGCCTTTCTCCACCACAGAATACTACACCACATGGAAGAAAAACGGTGAAAGTGTGAAACGCCTCATGACATGGGTGGGCCTCGGGGAGAGGATGCTGGGTAAAGCTGTGGGGCAGAGGAGGATAGCTGATGTATGAGACTGCAATGGTAGGAAGTCAAGAGGAGGTTTCACGCTAAAAGGAACAGTCTTTGATGGTTACTAGGCGTGGGAGAGGGAGAGTGGTATGTCTGTTGCCCAAGTAGGTGACTAGATACGCGATCCGTCCTCTCCCACCTGGACAAAGGGAAGGCAAAATACAATGAGGAGATGGGAAAAAATGAAGGAGGCAGGAGACACTGAGAGACATGCAAGCTCCCTGAATTAAGGGTCCAGAGGCACCCTCTCCAGTAGGCAAATGAAGGGACAGTTGTTCGATTCACAATCCTACCATAAAGGGATCTGTGAGCAGATGCACCGATGGACATGGAGGTGGAATGGGTGTGGACGGGAGAAGAGGATTAGACTCATGAGTAGGGAACCTTTTTACATGGATATTTACCTTTGATTCAAGTATATTCACGAATATGGTGGAGCATAGAAGGAGTAAATTATGAAAATTTCGTAAATATACCAAATACCTTGAAAAATTGAGTCATGGCATCCAGCTCAGGATTGGGGGACACCACAGTCAAATGGCATAAGATAGTCCACAAAGACAGCCTCCATTGGTGAGTGGTTATCTGAGGTGACAGCGATTGGTCGCTCCCTACCCCGAGGAAAGAAGAGTGATGAGAATTGGACATATGTGGAAATAAGTGGTTCGGTGGACTAATGGACCATACGAACATCAGCCTCCACCACCCTGAGACCAGAAGAACCAGATGGTGCCCAACCACCACTACCAACTCCTCTGAAAGAGGTCACATTAGATGGCCCTGGGTAGAGTAGATGAAAAATGCAGAGGGAAACCCTCAAAATCATAAGAGAGACCACCTTATTGGTCAGAGAGATCTGACGGAGCCCCCAAGACTATGGCTCTAGTCACCATCCGTGTCTGAAACCGAACACACCCAATCAATAGTCAGGTCTATAGGAGGAACACTAGGGAGGTAAGCCCACATTAGAATGATCAACCATTGAGATCCAAAGGGCAGCATTTACCCAAGGACAAGGTTCAGAAGTGTGTTAGGCAGCGATGACTAGAGAAACAAATCAAGAGATACGTATATGTGTCTAAGAGAAAGCTTTATATCCAAGAGCAATTGTATATTGAGAAAGTATCCCGGCCCAGTCCAGATCAAGTCCATAGTTCCAATGTTAGCCCCTATGCCCAATACTAGTCCATCAACTCCTCTTTGGACTCAATGCAGCATGGGTAATAATACCCAAATGCAGGAAGATCACAGGCTGGTGGGGGGAAAGTCCTGTGGATCCAATGGCGGTGGATGCATCTCTAAGGCTCTGGCTGCCATCAGCGTTGCTCCATATGGCTTGTCAACAGGAATGTGTAGCAGAGAGAGCGTGTGTCCCACCTCCAGGGAGGAAGACAGGATTTCCCAGACTCCTCATAAAAAGGCCACCACATCCACAAGGACGGATCATCAGGCTGTGTGACCTGAATGGCAGCCTAGACTCCACCCCTTCATTCTTTTATCAAGTTGACATGAAATTGTGTAACTACCACCAGAAGGGTTAGGGGGAAAAGGAATAGAAACAGGGAGGAAGTGGAATAAGTGACGTTACATTGAGAGAATTGCAATGAATGAAATAAAACAAGATGTGTATGAATTGTTGAGTGTAAAACAGATTATCTGATAACAGAAATGTGGGTGAAGAAATGTGGGTGTGAGACAACAGACCATGTAAGACATGAAATAACAATAATATATAACTGATCAAGGATTCACGAGAGTGGGAGGATGGGGGAGAAAGGGGGGAAGAAAAGAGAAGCTAATACCAAGGGCTCAAGCAGAGAGAAATTGTTTTGAAAATGTTGATAGCAACATATGTACCAGTGTGCTTAATACTATTGAATGATGAACTGTTACAAGATTTGTAAGAGACCCCCAATAAAATGATTAATTAAAAAAAAAACAAAGAACTGATAATCTGCTTTGTAAACCGTCACCCAATTCACCAAAAGTTTTTTTTTTAACAATTTATTGGGGCTCATACAATTCTTATCACAATCCATACATATACATACATCAATTGTATAAAGCACATCTGTACATTCTTTGCCCTAATCATTTTATTCTCCTCTTCTTTTTTTACATTTTATTAGGGACTCATACAACTCTTATCACAATCCATACATATACATACATCAATTGTATAAAGCACATCCATACATTCCCTGCCCCAATCACTCTCAAGGCATTTGCTCTCCACTTAAGCCCCTTGCATCAGGTCCTCTTTTTTTCCCCTTCCCTCCCCTTTCCCCCCTCCCTCATGTGCCCTTGGTAATTTATACATCGTTATTTTGTCATATCTTGCCCTATCCGGAATCTCCCTTCCCCCCTTCTCTGCTGTCCCTCTCCCAGGGAAGAGGCCACATGTGGATCCTTGTAATCAGTTCCCCCTTTCCAACCCACTCACCCTCCACTCTCCCAGCATCATCCCTCACACCCTTGGTCCTGAAGGTATCATCCACCCTGGATTCCCTGTACCTCCAGCCCTCATATGTACCAGTGTACAGCCTCTGTCCTATCCAGCCCTGCAAAGTAGAATTCGGATCATGGTAGTTGGGGGGAGGAAGCATCCAGGATCTGGGGGAAAGCTGTGTTCTTCATCGGTACTACCTCGCACCCTAATTAACCCATCTCCTCTCCTAAACCCCTCTATGAGGGGATCTCCATTGGCCGACACTTGGGCCTTGGGTCTCCACTCTGCACTTCCCCCTTCATTTAATATGGTATATATATACATATACATATACACATATATACACATACACACACACACTTATATCGTTGTTGTTTTTTTTGCATGATGCCTTATACCTGGTACCTTGGCACCTCGTGATCGCACTGGCCGGTGTGCTTCTTCCATGTGGGCTTTTTTGCTTCTGAGCTAGATGGCCACTTGTTCACCTTCAAGCCTTTAAGACCCCAGACACTATCTCTTTTGATAGCCAGGCACCATCAGCTTTCTTCACCACATTTGCTTATGCACCCATTTGTCTTCAGCGATCCAGTTTTTTGTTTTTTTTAATCTCTTCTTGTCACAGCAAACTCCTGACCTCTCCCCAAATGGACCGTTGAGTCAGCAATGAGAAGGTATGGAATGGTGAACTCATATGCATCCTTCAAGACCCAGTACAAAGTGTCCATCCCTGGATAGTTAGGGAAGCACTCTGTGCACGTTGAAACTGGTCTCTCCATCCTCTGTGCTCCTGCTGCTTCCATCCCTTAGAAAACCCTGGAACTCTTGAAGGACTACATTTCAGTATATGATTTCTCCCCCCACACACACACTCCCTGCATCCAACGGTGGGCAGAAAAAGAGGCTGTGTTTGGTTTTGCATCTATGTGGTCTTCTCCCCTCCCCTAGCACAGGACCTAACCTACAAATGGGCCTTGATAAAGGTGGAGTGAGTTTCATTGTGGGGGCCATGAGCAGTCACAGGAGGGTGGATGAGCCCCCACTGAAGAGCAGGGAGTAAACATGGGCATTAGCCCGGATTCCTGAGCCACTTCAGTGCAGACACCACCAGCGACGGAGCCTTGTGTGGGAAACTGAGGGAGGAGTAACCGGTGCAGTCCCCCCCCCCATCAGACCATCCACTGGACCTGCTGTCCTGCTCACTCCCCCACCTGACTGCCTGCCGACCGGTGCTCAGCTCAGACTCTAGCCACCTCCTCTTCTGTCAAATGGTGGTATTGCTAGCATTTACCTCAAAGGACCGTTGTAAGGACTGAACAAGTGAAGGCATGTGCTTGACACAGAGGAGATTCCAGCTCAGAGTCCGCAGCAGTGCACAGCATCTCCACGGCCCTCGTTTGTGTCTTTGTTACCGGAACCATTAGTCTATGGAAGAACCCTCATCTCTTGATGAGAGACCTGACTGCACTGCCTATAGCCCTGTGACAGAAGCAAGTCACTTATCCAGCCCCTCCCCCTCAGGTCTCAGAAGTCCATGCCAAAGGTGAGACAATGACCAGCAGCCCCACAGGGCACTGGCCTTGTCCCCCATCTTCATTAGGGGCTTTGATATTTAAAAGGAAAACGTTCGGTCTCCTAGGGTGCTATCGAGAACTCTGCAGGGGCTGTAGGTAAGCTAGCCACAAGGTCAGCTGTTCAAGCCCACCAGCCGCTCCTCAGGAAAAAGAAGAGGCTGTCTATTCCTCTAAAGATGCATGGCCTTGAAAACCACCTAGAGTCAGTATATGTTGGAACCAATTCAGTGGCAGTGGGTATGGGCAGAACACCCCTCTCCAGAGCATCAAGGTCCCCCTTTAACCCCACTGTCTTACACTCAACTGTCTGCCCATACCCTGAAGGCACTTCACAAGCCCTGGACCTGGTTGGCCACTCAGCCTCTTGTAGCTGGGAGAGCCTGTGGGTCTCCTCACCACTGACAGCCACCTCCTCCAACCATGGCAGAGAACCCCAGTTCCCAGAGGCTGAAAAGATCCCCAAGATTGTTGGGAAACACCTGGCCTGTGGCTGGCAGGACACTCACTCCCAAGGTGGGATCATGGGGCAGGAAGTTCCCGGGCTCCCCCTCTCTGGTCCTCCAGGATGCACATCCAAGGATCAGACCCCGCCTCTCAGCAGCCCCCCCTGCTGCCCTAAGCCTGCCCTGCGAAACCAAGCCCTGCAAGCAGCCCTGTCCAATCAGAGCCCCCTGGAAACCAGCCATGGGTGTCAGCACTCCCTCCCCCAGCAGGGTGCAGGGTCCCAGAGGGAGTACAGAGGTCCAGACTGGGCAGGGGTCCTCAGGTCACCCCCCACCCAGCCCTTGGCCCCAGCCCCTCCTCAGCTGGGCTGCCTTTTCTCTGTCCTAGGGTGGCTTCCTGCCTCCCGGGAACACAGGAAGCCAACATTGTTGGGATCTAAATGGCCTTTTCCTCCTGGACCGGGCTTGGAAAATGAGCACATCGCCTCAGTGTGCACCTGACCCCGTGGTCACCGCCCCCACGCCTGGCCGGGCCTCGCTCCTTCCCTGGCTGGCCGAGAGACAGCGAGAGCCCACCTGTTCACCAGACTGCCTAGCGCTGCCCTGCCCATCTCCAGGGGCTGGGCTGGCCTGGGCTGTTTCAGGGAGGGGTCAGGGCAGGCAGGGAGGCATGATGCTTTTTTTCCTCACCCTCATTGTTGTTAGCTCCCCATTCCACCTCCCATCCTCCCCTACTGCGCCCCGATCCAGTTACTGTGTCTATAGATATACCTCTCCTGGCTCTTCATATACAGAAAGCCATACCGAACAATACAAAACCACACAAAGCAAGCAAACAAACAAAGAACAACAACCCAACAACGATGACTAGACAGAATATGGAAAAACCTTAATCAGAGAGAAATCAGAAAATAGTAAAAAAAAACAAAACTGAAACAACTTCAAAAGGGATCAAAAGAGAGGTCAAGTGGTAGGGTATATTGCATTTTAACATAACCACATCGCCCTAATCTGCTTTCCAATGCTCTGTCTGATGGCAAGGCTGTCCACCTCCCTCAACTGAGGACAGAGGGAATACACTCACTCCTCATGGGGACCTTGCACTTGGATTTTGGACTTCCACCACCCTCCATAACCTTCTGCAAACTGGGCGTTCACAAATTAAGCTCTGACATTAGTTCCTCCTTCTGATTCAGGTTTTATTCTTTACAATCCTTGGATCACACAGGCTGGGGTGCTTCTTGCACGGTGGGCTGCCTTGGCGGCCTGGTACGGTTCTGAAGTTGGAGCTGAGAGAAAGCTTCCCAGGTTGTCTGTCTCCAAGCATTCCCCCAAGCAGCCATCCTCTGTGTGTAGAGAGGATGGTGTGCACCTCACACACGATGATGGCTCACGGGTCCTCAACACACAGAGGTCAACTCTGAAGTCCTTAGCATCTCCTTTCATGTCCACAATCACCCATCTTCAAGGTGAGGAGACTGAGGCCACCTGCCCAAGCGCTCACAACTAGCTCGGCAGAACTGGGATCTGGTTCTAAGACGTCTGACCCAAGGACAGAGTCTTCCCCCACTGCCAGGCTGTCTCTAGTGGCTCTAAGGAGGTCCTCAGACTCACGCTGGAAGCTGGGGTTCGCAGTGAGGTAACAGAGAATAAGCCTGAGACAAGCTTTCCCTAAACCCAGCCATTGAGGGCTTCTAAGGAGGAAACAGACCGCTTGCTGATGTGGCTGGAGGTGCCGCTGAGTCTGTTCCGATCCATACGGATAGACTGGATGCACGACAGAAGGAAGCACTGCCCTGCCTGGTGCCACCTCACAGGCCTTCCTGGGCTTGAGCCCACTGCTGCGGCCACGGGGTCAATCCTACTCCCCGAGGGTCTTCTTGTTCGCTGACCCTCTGTTTGCCCCAGCAGGATGACCTTCCCAGAACCGACTCTCGCCTAAAGACAGGTCCCAAGTATCTGAGAAGTCTAGCCATCCTTGCCTCTAAGGAGTTGAATACTCTGGTCGTACTTCTTCCAAGACAGGAAATGGACTTAGTGAAGCAAAGTCTGCCTGAGGTCTGATGGTGACCTCTTTGCCTGTTGATCTCGTTGGTCACCACGTACCACTGCCTTGTGTCTGTGTCCGTCTCCTTCATCATGAGGCCTCCTGGGAGTGGGACCAGACACAAGGGGCCCTAGACTCCACTGCACCTCCACCCCCACCCCCAACTGTATTACACTAAAGAGTGAAAAGCAATAGGGCAGTGAGCGGAAGGGCCAGCCAAGTACCAGAGCGGGGAATCCAGAAGGAGAGGGTGACGCAGGCCCAGTCTCTCCAGGTGTAGAAAAGCTTACTTGCTGCTCCCTCCAACCCAGTGGAAACCCCAGCCCTGCAGAGCCCGGGTCACTGAAGCCTGAGTGGACTTGATGGCAGTGAGTTGAGACTGGGGACTCACAGTCTTGGTACTCCAAACCCCCTCCCTCTCCCACCCATCATCCCCAACCCCTGAGCCATAGGGTGGCCATGATGCACCCCAAGATTTATGAAGAGGACCCAGAGAGCAGAGAATAATCCTTTGAGCTGGAATGGGTGAGTAAAACAAGAGCTGGATTTCAGGTCTCTTCACCCAGGAGGCAACAGAACAACCATATCTGGCTGGGTGGGTGGAGGGAGGGATGGGTGTTAGGGGTGGGAGTGATGGATGGGTGGATGAGTAGGAGGGAGACATGGATGGTAAGTGAGTGGATGGATGGATGGATGGGAGAGTGGATGGATGGATGGGTGAGTATGTAGATGGATGGATGGTAAGTCAGTGGATGGATGGATAGATGAATGGATGGATGGATGGATGGGAGGGTGGATAGCTGGGTGAGGGAGTAGATGAATGGTGAATGTGTGGAGGGATGGGTAGGAGGGTGTGGATAAATGGTGGGCAGGTGGATGGAGGGATAGAGGGATAGGTACGAGGGTGGGTAGATAGGTGGATGAATGGTGGGCAGGTGGATGGAGGGATAGAGGGATAAATACGAGGATGGATAGATGGGTGGATGAATGGTGGGTAGGTGGATGAAGGGATAGAGGGATAGGTATGAGGGTGGGTAGATGGGTGGATGAATGGTAGGCGGGTGGATGGAGGGATAGAGGAATAGGTACGAGGGTGGGTAGATGGGTGGATGAATGGTGGGTGGGTGGATGGAGGGATAGAGGGATAGGTACGAGGGTGGGTAGATGGGTGGATGAATGGTGGGCGGGTGGATGGAGGGATAGAGGGATAGGTACGAGGGTGGGTAGATGGGTGAGTGTGTGGATGAATGGTGGGTGGGTGGATAGAGGAATAGATGGGATAAATAGATGGAGGGATAGATGGATGGGTTGGAGGGTGAATGGATGAGTGAGTATGTAGATGAATGGTGGATGGATGAAGGGGTGGGTAAATGAATGAATGAATGAAGAGTCTATCTCATGCCACCTTCCTAGTCAAAGAACAAAGAGTTGCCCACTTCTGCCATCTCCCACCAGTGAGCCCAGTGGACTTCCCCCTGCCCTGGGACTTGGGTATCGCAGACTTCTTGGGAGGGGTATTTGTGGTTTGTATAGATAGCCAGGAGTCTTTGGTTCTCCCTAGCCTGGTCCTTAACTTCTGCCACCCAGCTCTGCCACCTGATGGCACCTCCGAAGTGTGGTCCCAGATTGCTTTTTCCATTCTCCTCAGCTCCCCCCTCCTCCATCCATACCTAACAGACATTGCTGTCTAAACAGCCTGGCCAGCTTGACTCCCTCTTCCCTTCTAGTTCCTACTGGAAGGCCCAGGTTCTGATCTGGGCAAACCAGGGCCGGGAGTGGGAGGGCATCTCTTGCTCCCATAGGAACCTTCCAATCACAGTGTCTTGTCCCCTCCTCCACAGGGCCTTCAGACCAGGTCAGCTGAGGATTCTATATACATGGGGCATGGGGCCAAGGTCAACAGTGAGTGTCCTGAACCTTCCCTCTCCATACCTCCTCCCCCTGTCCCCAGCGGCCTCCTAAGGCAGCAGCCACGGAGGTGAGAGGGAAGAAGAGAAGCCTGCTGTGATTTAGGGGCTGGGCGGCTTAAACCCACCAGGCACTCTGTGGGAGAAAGAGGAAGCTCTCTGCTCCAATAAAGAGTCACGGGGTCATCAGGGTCAAAGTCCTGGCGGCACTGTCAGATAAGCACTGCTGACCAAAGGGTTGGGGGTTCAACTCCACCATCCGGGGAGGATGGTGAGGTTGTCTGCTCTTGTAAAGATTACAGCCTTAGAAACCCCATGTCGCTATGAGTCAGAATTGAGTCTTTGACTGTGGAATAGATTCAAAGGCAGTGGGTATAGGTAGGCACACTGGAAAAAGCAGGAGTTAGTGTATGTAGGTTTACACATTGGGGTGCCAATCACAAGGTCAGCAGTTCGAGTGTATATAGGTTTACACATTGGACTGCTAATCACAGGGTCAGCAGTTCGAAACCACCAGCTGCTCCACAGGAGAAAGACGAGGCTTTCTATTCCTGTTAAGAGTTAGGGTCTCTGAAACCCACAGGGACATTTCTCCTCTGCCCTCTAAGGTCGCTCTGAGTTGCAATAAACTCAATGCCAGTGAGTTTGGTTTGGTGTGTGCGTCGGAATGCTCCCCAAATGTGGAGAGGACCCCAGGTGGCGCAGTGCCTACACGGTGGGCTGAGATCTTTAAGGTACATAGTTGAAAACCACCAGCTGCTCTGCGGGAGAAAGACGTGGCTTCCTACTCCAGGAAACAGTTACAGCCTTGGAAACTCACAGGGCAGTAGGGTCTCTCTGGGTCGGCATCAGCTTGATGGTCATGGCTTGGTTTTGTGAGTTTTCTTCAGGTACATAGAACCTCCCCAAGCCACAGTCCCGACAGACCTCCTGAGCGAAGGGTGACACCAAGTGGCTCGTTTGGGTAGTGCAGCAATTCCTGTCCGCCCGCTAAACTTACCCTCCAAGTCCTTCTCTTCTGTAAGGACCAATAGTATCCTCTGTTCTTGGCCTCTGGAATGAGGGACCCTTGGGCTGCTAACCGCAAGGTCAGCAGTTCGAAACCATTACCCGCTCCTCGGCATTAAGATGGGACTTTCTACTCCCGAAAAGAATGACCGTTTCGGAAACTCATAGGGGCAGTCCTACCCTGTCCTATAGTGTCGCTGGAAGTCCACTTGACGGCAGTGTTTTGAGTTTGATGTGCCTCTGGAAGTCTTGTCTCCCAACGTGCTTTACACACACTCGCGCGTGCACCACACACAGACAACACTCGCGCGCGCACTTCCACCCATTCCTACCACCAACACCCAGTGAAACATCGGGCCCAGAAGTCTCCCCAGCCTTGAGCATGCGCACGCTGAAACCGCGGGCCTCCCAGTAGACGCAGGTGGCTCTTCCAAAGCCGGGGGGGCAGGTGGGGGGGTGGGAAGGTGGGGTGGTGGAGTCTGGATGAGCCACCCACTTATGGGCTGCGTGCTGACCAGATTGGTTCCAAGGAGACTTGGTGGCGCTGTCGGGTAAGTATGAGGCTGCTAAGTGCAAGGTGGGGGCGTTCAAACCCACCAGCCACTCCGAGGGAGGAAAAGGAAACGCCCAGAAAGAATTACCATCCAGGAAATGTCATTGGGCGCTCCGCGGTCTCAGACAGGTTACCCAGTCAAAACCCACATACATTCCTCCACACGCCATCCACGTGACTTCCACTGCCACCCATACCCAGCCATTTTCCTTGAAACACATTGCACACACAGCCCCCACGTGCCACCTGCAACATGCCATTCATGTGCACACATCTTCCACATGCCAATCTCCTGACCCAACCATACACCTCCACCAGTGCCAGCACATGGCCTCCACGTGTCACACCCCCTCTCCAAGCCCCTTCCTCATGCCAGTTTCACATCTGTCCTCTACACCCAGCCTCATGCCTCATCCTCACCCCTACCACCTGCCACACGCCCCCATGCTGCTATCCAAGGAGCCCAGGTGAGAGCAGGGGCACCCAGACTGGGCCCCAAAGATGCCCACAATGTGACCTGGGCTCTGAGAATGTGCCAACCCCTATGTGTTGCCCAGCCCAACCATCAGCTCACCTTTGCAGGTGCAGCCCTCCCGGGTGATGACCTGTCGGCAGATTGCACAGGGCTTCACCTTCTTGAAGGTCTTCACCTTGAAGTGGTGTGTCTTGGGGGCCTCTAGGTCCTCGGGCTGTGGGAGGAGAGGGCGGAGAGGTCAGAACTGGACCGGAGTCAGCAGGGGCTGGGCCTGACTTGGGGGTAGAGGACGGGGAGACAAGGTCTGCGAAGAGGTGCTCCAGGACAAAGAAGGTAGGACTCAGGGGCTCAATGAACTGATGGACTGAGCCAGGGACACCTGAGGACCACAGGCCCACCCATGCACCCCAGTCATTTAAACTAAACGTCGCAACATGTCGCATGTCCCCTCTAGCATTAGTTACAGCATATACAGTGTGCCAATAGATTGCTAAATAAAATTTTACACACAGACGCCCACGGATCCATTCATGGGGGAAAACAACCCATTATCTTTTCTTTTTTAAATTTCTTTATTTTTAAAAACCCATTATCTTGTCATTCTACTTTTCCAGGCACTTCCCGAAGTCCCCTCATGTGCCCCCAAAGGCCCTTGCTGTGACTTCTGGCACAGTGCATCCGTCTGACTGTTCCTGGCATCCTTCAGTCCGTGGTGCCAGTACATCCGTCTGACTGTTCCTGGCATCCTTCAGTCTGTGCCCCGGTGCCCGCTGCTGGTCCAAGGTGGCCTGTGAGAGCCTTCCTTAGCTTGGCCTGTAACTCTGGCACCTTCTCTTCCATGGTGAGCTGTGCAGTACCCCTCATGCTGATGAGGGTTAAACATTGGACTGCCAGCCCATAAAGATTGGCGGTTCAAAACCACCAGCTGCTCCCCGGGAGAAAGATGAGACTGCCTGCTCCCATGAGGAGTGAATGGCCTTAGAAACTCCAGGGAGGCTCACTGGGTCAGAACTGACTCAATCGATGGCCGTGGGGGCTTGGATTTTGGGTCCGCCGATGCTTGGCTCCCTTCGGCTGTGAAAGGCCCTCACTTTCAGCCTGTGTCCCCAGAACGCCTCCTTCTCTTTCACCATGACCCCTTGTTCCAGCCAGTAGGCGTCTTTCCATTTTATCATTTTTTTCTACTCTTCACCTTATAAACCAATAAACCAGTTGCCACCAACTTATTCCGACTCATGGCGACCCGGCCCGTCAGAGAACAAGCATGCTCCAGCAGGTTTCCAAGGGCTGGTTTGTCAGAGCAATCACCAGGCCTTCCTGCATGCTGCCTCTAGGTGGCCCCGAACCACCAGCCTATCCACTAGCAGCTGAGGTTGTGAACTGTTTGGCTCACTCAGGGTCTCCCATGAGAATATGTTAAATACTCCTTCTCAGCAGCACCACACCCACACTGAAACCAGAGGCTCGCCAGTACCCAACCTTCCTCTGTGCCCCACTTGCTATGAGGCTGTGGGTCAGTCACCCCCCACCCCTCCCACCACTCCACAGGCCTCAGTTTCCCCTGCTTGGCAGCGCCACCGCCTCCAGCTCTGGCAGTGTGACCACCAATGGGTCCTGTACAGAAATGCTTCCTGTCCCCTGATGTTCTGTCATCCCGATTCTCCTCCCACACCCAGGGCCCCCATCCCAGGTATAGCCTTCAGGGACGCCCCACCTCTCCACCACTTTAAGAGAAATCATCCCTCCAAGACACCTCCTCCTGGTGTCCAGCCTGACTCATTTCCCAGCCCCAGCAGCAGAGGTCACCAGGGCACAGACACCACCCTGTCCCAGGCCCAGACCATCCCGGTCCCTCTGCACACAGAGCCTGCACCACATGTGAGGGCGGGACTGCACTTTTCAAATCCCCCTCCTTGTATCTGGCTCCAAGGCCTCCCAGCTCTGAGCTGAGCTGGAAGGGGGGACACTGAGTGTTCAAAGGAGGAAAAGAGGCAGTGTCCCCCAAACCCAGCACATCCAGGACTCCTCTCTGAAGACGCGGTGACCCTGAGTCAAAGAAACGCCCCACGGCGAGACACGAAGAAAAACAAACCAAGGGAGGAGCGAGGGGCCCAAAGGCAGAACAGAAACCGGACCAAACTCATGGCCATCAAGTCAATGCCAACTCATAGCGACTCTGTAGGACAGGCTAGAACTGCCCCTCTGGGTTTCCCAGACTGTGACCCCTAATGGGAATAGAAGACCCCACTTTCTCCCTCGAAAGGCTGGTGATCTCAAACTGCTGACCTGTGATTAAAAGCCCAACATGGAACTAGTACTCCACCAGGGCTCTCAAAGCAGGACAGAGAGGCAGAGGCAATGGAAAGACAAGCACAAAGTGTGTGTGTGTGTGTGTGTGTGTGTGTGTGTGTGTGTGTGTGTGTGTGTGTGTGAGAGAGAGAGAGAGAGAGAGAGAGAGAGAGAGAGATAGAGAGAGAGAGAGAGAGAGAGAGAGAGAACTGAGAAAGAGAAATGCAGCAGGGCAGACAGAGAGGGCAGAAGAACAAGATCCCAGATAACAGGAAAGAGAAAGGCAGGGATGAGATTACATAGAGACCTGTTGAGATTAAGCTGGGCACCAGGGATCAAAGAGGACGGGACAAAGGGACACAGGATCCTGCTTGAAGGGGAGCTCCCTGGCCAAGGCTGGCAAGAGTTGGGCATCAAATGACACCACGGGAGTGATGGCTGGGATGGCGCTGTGCCAAGCAATATACCAGTCGAAAGCCGGGTGAGGAGCAGGGTAGCTGTGTCACCTCCAGGTACCTCCCCTGTGACACTCAGAAATGCCCCAAGGGGAAAGAGCCACGTGCTCATCCTGGCTGACTCCAATCAAGTCGCCTCTGCAGAAACTCTGCGCCCCAGAGGGGAGGCGGCTGTGAAGGACAAACAGCACTTCTGTGACAGCCCCGTCAAAGAGCTGTCACCAGAATCTAATCGTGAGGAGACATCAGGCACACACACACCCCCTGGAAGGACAGTCTAGGAACTGAAGGGCCCATCACCCTCTGAAATGTACACATCGGCCTCCAGGGTCCTGAGATCAGCAGGACTAGATGGTGCCCGGCTGCCACCACCCACTGCTCCAAAGACTTCTCCTTAGAACAGCGGTTCTCAACCTGTGGGTCGTGACCCCTTTGGGGGTCGAATGGCCCTTTCACAGGGGTCGTCTGATTCATAACAGTAGCAAAGTTATAGTGATAAAGCAGCAACGAAAACAATTTTATGGTTGGGGGGGTCACTACCACATGAGGGTCAAGGCATGAGGAAGGTTGAGAACCACTGCCTTAGAAGGTCCTGGATGGAGTGGAGGATTCAGACTCACGACCGTGACCAGGCCGACTGGTTGACATAGACTGGTGGGACCCTCAGAGGGTGGCCCTTCGTCACCCTTCACGTCAGCACTGAACTCACGCTGGTGTTGGATGAATCAACCATGCACATTCCAAGGGCAGACTCCACCCAAGGGCAAAGTGAAACCCAGACTCAATGCCATCTCATCGTGACTCCCCCACCCCCACGCTATGTGGGTTTCCGAGACTGTAACTAACTGTTGACAGGAGTAGAAAGCCCAGTCTGTCTCTCCCTCAGAGGTGCTGGTGGTTTCAAACAGTCGACCACGGAGATCGCAGCCTCACACATAACCACTGTTCCACCAGGCTCCTTCAGGACCAAGTACAGAGAGTTAGGAAAGAGGAAGGGATGGCAACTGGAGATGCAGGGAGGAAGGGAAACAGAACGGATCTGAACTGCTGGACGGGAGATTCCTGGTCTGCCCTGTAGACGGTTGCCTCACTCACAATGAGGAGGCGTCTGGTGAAGACGCAGCAAGGTCCTACCAAGGCTGAGGAGGACCCCAGATGGAAGGAGACTGAAGAGGACTGACAGCCACATCGGCTCAGTCCAAACTAGATTCTTCACCACCAAGGATGCCTGCGGAGCCCGGGGCTGGCCCTGGCTCGAAGTCCATAGCACTATACTGCTTACGTGTTGGGCTGCGCTCCCCCCAAGGCCGGCAGCCCCCAGGCAGCTCCTCTGGGAGAAAGATGGGCCTTCCGAAGCACTGGGGGAGTGCAGCGGAACAGCAGGGGGGAATGGGGCAGCGGGGTCCCCAGGGAGTGCTGGGGGTGGACTTTGGGGCCAGGGCGTGGTGCCTCAACAGACTGGACTGGAAAACACTCCTAAGGGCCAAGGAACGATCCTTGAACTGACTACAAGCTTTTCTTTCTTGATGTGTTTTTTTTTTTTGTCAGTGGTTTGTTGTTGTTGTTTTGGTGTATGCTGTTGCTTTGTTTTCCTCTGTCGTGTTTTTGTTCATGTTATTCTCTCCACAGGTCTGTCTAAATAAGATAGGCTGGAGGAACTCTCTGGAGGAAAAACAACGGGACCGACAGTTCCAGGGCAACTTGGAATAGGGGGAGGTGGGGGGGGGAGGAAATGGTGTTAACAAACCTAGGGACAAGGGAACAACATGGGACCCAAATTGGTGGTGAGGGGGGAGTGGCAGGTCTGGTAGGGAATGATCAACGGTAAGGTTACATAAAGAAGAAGTATAGCTGTAACCCAGGTGGGGACGGAGCATGGTAGTAGGGCAGGAGGAAAGTCAAGGGATATGAAGGGATATGGAGGAAAGAGCTAGGAGTCAAAGGGCATTTATAGAGGTCTAGACAAAGACATATACATGCAAATATATATGAGGATGGGGAAATAGATCTATGTGTCTATTTTTATAGGTTTAGTATTAAGGTAGCGGAAGGACCTTGGGCCTCTACGCAAGCACTCCCTCACTGCATGAATACTTTCTTCTATTAAATTGGCATTCTATGATGCTCACCCTCCCAACACAACCGCTGAAGCCAAAGCGGGTGAACAAGCAAATGTGGTGAAGAAAGCTGATGATGCCCGGCTATCAAAAGAGACAGCATCTGGGGTCTTAAAGGCTTGAAGATAAACAAGCGACCATCTAGCTGAGAAGCAACAAAACCCACATGGAAGAAGCACACCAGCCTGTGCGATCACTAGGTGTCAGAGGGATCAGGTATAAGGCATCATCAAAAAAAAGAAAAATCTTACCATAGTGAATGAAGGGGGAAGTGCAGAGTGGAGACCCAAAGCCCATTTGTCGGCCAATGAAGATCCCCTCCCAGAGGGGTCTAGAGGAGGAGATGAATCAATCAGGGTGCAATGTAGCGCCGATGAAGAAATGCTTCGTCCCCCCCTCACTACCATGATCCGAATTCTATCTTGCAAGTCTGGATAGAGCAGAGGTTGTACACTGGTGCATATGGGAGCTGGAGGCACAGGGAATCCAGGGTGGATGATACCTTCAGAACCAGGGGTGTGAGGGGCGATACTGGGAGGGTAGAAGGTGAATGGGTTGCAAAGGGGGAACCGATTACAAGGATCTACATGTGACCTCCTCCCTGGGGGATGGACAACAGAGAAGGGGGTGAAGGGAGGTGCCGGATAGGGCAAGATATGACAAAATAATGATTTATGGATTATCAAGGGCTTATGAGGGAGGGGGGAATGGGGAGGGAGGGGAAAAAAGAGGACCTGATGCAAAGGGCTTAAGTGGAGAGCAAATGCTTTGAAAATGATTAGGGCAAAGGATGTGCAGATGTGCTTTATACAATTGATGTATGTATATGTATGGATTGTGATAAGAGTTGTATGAGTCCCTAATAAAATGTTAAAAAAAAAAGGGCCTTCCACTCCCATGATCAGCAGTCTTGGAAACTCACAGGGCAGTCCTACCTGGCCCGCGGGGTCGTTAGGAGTTGGTACTGACTCGATGGAAGTGGGTTTGGTTTTTTGGGCACACTGTTCACTTTCAGTTTTGATGGTAGAGCTGGGTTAGATAGGAAACAATTCTTGTAGAAAACTCTGGAAAGTATTCACGGGCAGTGGGGCATCGTATCAGCAAATGCCTTTCAAATCTTTCAGAAACCCCCAGAGATGGGCCGACAGGGGCAGTGGAGACTTGACTCAGCAGAAACGAGGCTTTCTATTCCCGAAAAGAGTTCCGGTCTCTGACACTCACAGGGGCCACGCTACCCAATCCTACGGGGTTGTTAGGAGCCAGCACTGACCCGGTGGTCATGAGCTTGGCTTTTGTTTGGAGGGGTCAAGGCTAGAGTTAGGGTGAGGGCAAAGCTCCCCATTCCAATGTCTCCCAAGACTTCCCTTCCCACACCCCAAATCAAGCTTTGCTCAACGCCTACGGAAAGAAGTCTCCTCCTCCTCAGGGCACAGGTGGGCAGTGAGTGTCCCCAGAGAGTCCGCGAACAGATGGGAAGCTGACGCCAGCCTCTCCCCTAGGCCTTGGGCTTGCCTGCCCAGCACCATGGTAGCTGAGTCTGCAAATCTGGAGACGGCTCTCTGGCTGGGAGTTTGGAGCTGGGGTGAAGAACCCAGAAGGAGGAAGAGGACTATGAGGAGGGCTCCCTCTTCAGGTGAGGGACTGGGCGACCCTGGGAGACAGGGGTGGAGCAGTGAGGAGACCAGCTCTGCCCTCCCCAGGCCCAGTGGCCCCTGGACTCCATCCCTACAGGGTTTAGCATTCCCCAGGATGATGGAGGGGAACACTGTCTTCAAGTATCTGAAGCCAACTGCCATCTGTCCATTCCGACACGTGGCACCCCTACAGGACAGAGAAGACCTTCCCCTGGGGGCTCTGGGACTGGAGCTCTGGGCAGGAGCAGGCAGCCACAGCTTTCCCTCCAGGTGGGTTAAAACTGCCCACCTGGCGGGCCTGTTTGCTTCCCTGCAAGATGGCTTCGATATTATGAGAATAGGGTGGTGGTCAGGGAGGGGGAAGGCAGAGAAAGGGGGAACCCATCACAAGGCTGGATCGATAGCCCCACCCCCACCCCAGAAGGGGAAGAATAACAGAAATGTGGGTAAAGGGAGACAATGAACAGTGTAAGATATGAAATAATGATAACAATATATAATTGATCAAGGATTCACGAGGGAGGGAGGAAAGGAGGGTGGGGGCGGGAGGGGGGAAAGAAGAGCTGATAGCAAGGGCTCAAGTAGAACATGTTTTGGAAATGATGATGGCAACATATGTACAGATGTGCTTGATACAATTGATGTATGGAATGTCACTAAGAGCTGTCAGAGCCCCCAATAAAATGATTTTTTTTAAAAATGAAAAACTGCCCACCTGTCAGTGAGCAGCCCAGTGCTTAACCAGCGGCACCACAGGATGCCTGCAGGACCTGAAGGCACAGTCACTTAGGAAGTGCTCAGACCTCAGCCGTGGAGCGAGCGAGAAGGTGAAAACCGGGCTCACCGGCCCTGCGTGGGCTCTGACTCATAGCGACCCTGTGTTGTTGCTTTTGCTGCCGTGACTTGTTGTCAGGTGCCACTGAGTCAGTCTTGACCCCTCGCGACCTGATGCACAACGGAATGAAACTCTGTCTGGTCCCGCGTCATCCTCACCATCGTCCCTGCGATGCCTGTGCTCGTTGTGGAGCCACGTGTCGGTCCACGTCCATCGTCTCATGGAGGGCCTTCCTCTCTCTCGGCTCCTCCACTGGACCGAGCATCGCGTCCTCCTCCAGGGGCGGTCTCTCCTGACAACACGTCCAAAGTACGAGAGACCACGACTCAGCATCCTTGCCTCTAAGGAGCACTCTAATAGTGCTTCTTCCAAGACAGATCTGTTTGTCTTCAGCAGTCCGTGCTGCTTTCCCTCTGCTTTTCCGGCACCATGATAGAAGTGCGTCGATTCTTCTTCAGTCGGCTTGATTCGATATTCAACTTCCTCACGCATGTGAGGCCATTGAAAATATCATGGCTTGCAGTCAGGGTGCGATACAGCACTGATGAAACATACAACTTTCCTCTAGTTCTTTCATGCTTCCTCCCCCCTCTCCCCCTGCTACTATCATGATCCCAATTCTACCTTACAAATCCGGCTAGACCAGAGGATGTCCACTGGTATAGATAGGAACTGGAAACACAGGGAATCCAGGACAGATGAACCCTTCAGGACCAACAATGAGAGTAGTGATACCAGGAGGGAAGGGGAAAGTAAGGGAGAAAGGGAGCCCCCAATAAAATGATTTAAAAAAAAACAGAAAGAAAGAAAATACCATGACTCGAGTCAGAGGCAGCTCAACCCTCAAGGTAATGTGCTTGCTTTGCAATACACTGAAGAAGTCTTGAGCAGCAGACCCTGTAGGACAGGGTGACGCTGTGCCTGTGAGCTTTCCAAGGCTGCAAATCTTTACAGGAGTAGAAAACCTGGTCTTTCTCCTATGGAGCAGATGGTGGTTTCAAACTGCTGATCTTAGGGTTAGTGACCCAGTGTTCAACCCACTGCACCACCAAGGCTCCTGGGGTTAGTGGAAGCAGGATAGAAGCCAGTGAGTACGAGCTCTAGGTGGAGTGTGCTGTTTGCCCTTGACTGCTGACCTCGAGGTGGATGGTTGTGCGGATGAAGAGGCCTGGTGACAGTTGACAGCCATGAGAACCCTGCAAGTCAGTTCTGCTCCGGAGTCCACCCGACACCACAAACAACAGCAACCAGAGCTCCATAAGCCAAACTCACCGCCAGCGAGTCAATGCCAACTCACAGCGACCCTGCAGGACAGGGGAGAGCTGCGCCCTGTGGGTTTCCAAGACTGTACATCTTTAGGGGAGTAGAAAGCCCCGTCTTTCTACCATGGAGTGGCGAGCGGTTTCAAACTACAGACCTTGTGGATATGTAAGTCCTACGGGACCAGGACTCCTCTATTTGGGGTCAGGAAGGGATGGGGGAAAGGACTTCTTAGTGATCATATGTTAAATGTTTCTATCTGTAAAAATAAATCAATAAACGCATGAAGAAATAGGAACAGAAATGTTGGGACATCCCCGGGCATTTTGGCAGGTCCAGGCAGGGGACAGGAAAGAGTGCGGAGAGAGCCAAGTGTCCTTCCAGGGTAGGACTTGTTAGCACAATGACCACTCACCATTTCGCCTGACCAGTGGCGGGCAGCCTCATGAAGCCAGCCCTCCCCCTTTGCTGGGTCGCTGGCTCCTAAGCCGTGTCTGTGGGCACTGAGAGTCACAGCAGGGCTGCCCGTTGTCTGCAGCATCCACCCCCCTGGACAGGCGGCACTCGGAAAAGGACGTCCACCAGGAAACATTCTTGCACGCTTCCGTGCCTGCTCGTCCTGGTCCTGCCACAACCCCACCCAGTATCAGAGGGTTTCCTGGCCCCCAGGGGTGTCCTCTCCCCCTTTCTTTTCCTCCCTCCCTCCCTCCCTCCCTCCCGCCAAGCCTGCCTGCCTGCCGGATATGTGTTCCTGCCAGAGGGGTGCGCCCATCTGGCTCAGCAGCCTTGGCGGGAGTCCTTGGCCCTGGGTGGGAATGGTTGTTGGTTCCTCTCCACCGGGTGGGGGGAGGTGACATGGATGGAAGTGGTTGATGGCACCTAGGAGTGAGTGTGTGTGTGTGGGGGGGTGTCCCCAGATCCTGGGCTCTTTTCTTCTCCCCTGGAAGCTTCTCCAGCCCTGCCCTCACTAGGCTGCCTGTGGTCAAACATGGCATCGTAGACATTAGGAAAAGATGGCATGCCAGTCAGCTCCCGGGCTTGGGACCGAAGAGGCAGGCTGGATGGAGAGACAGGCAGAGGCATAGGGCAGATCTGGTGTGTGTGTGTGGGGGGGGTGTCATTACCCCCCCTCTTCTTGCCTCCTGGACAGCTACTGCATGGTCGATTCACCCTCAGGGGGGTAGACCAGGGCCCTGTGGGCATCAGTTGTTCTGTGGGGAAGTCGCAGATCCCCAAGAGAGCTGCAGTGCCTTCTGGGAGTGCCCTGGGCACCTCAAATCTGAGCTTCCTCCCCCTGCCTCATCCACAGACTCACAGCGTTCCTCTCCCCTGGCCCACGAATGGCCTGGCGGGTTTGGGTTGCCCAGATGGGAAACTCTGAGTCATTCTCCACCCCTCCCTGCCCTCCACCCCACCAATCCAAGCAGTTGCCAGATTCTGTGAATGTTGCCTCCTAAACACACCATCCTGTGCTCCAGTGCCGTGTGTTCTGCTGCCTGTGCCCTAGCGGGGCTAGTCACACTTCTCCAGGGTTGGTACAACAGGCAGTTGATTCCCCACCCCCATCCACCTCATCCCACCCACAGCCTCGGTGCTGTCTCTAGGGGCCCGGCTCTGTGGGTCACAGGCATACCCTCCCACCCCCACTCTGCTCCTGTGGATTCTTGTGTGATCAGGGGAAGCTGCCTCGGCCCACACTGGGTCTCCACCCCCACGCACACCTCACCCTCCACCCTGTATCCGCACAGAAAGCTCCCCACCCTCCACAGAAGACCCCGGGCCTCCTCTGAGCCTCTCTGTTCATGCGGTGTCCTCTTCCCAGCATGCTCGCTGTCTTCTTCTCACGGTCACGTTTCCAGGTGCCCCTCAGTCTAATCCCACCCTCTGTGTCCAAGGGCAAGCTCCCCAAAGGCCCTCAACAACGGTCAGCACCAGCCTCCCCGCCTGCTGCCTCCTCTAGTTATCTGAAAATGTTTACAGCTCTGGAAAAGACGAAGACTCATATGCCTTTTCCCTCCATTCCCCAGTTGGTGACCTTGGGCCACTTTGCTCATATGTTCATATTCTCTGTGTGTGTGTGTTTCTCTCTCTCTCTCTCTCTCTCTCTCTCTCTCTCTCTCTCTCTCTCTCTCTCTCTCTCTCTCTCTCTCTCTCCCTCTGTCCTCTGTATAACCACAACACAGTCATTACACTTGGGACCTTCCACACCAGTGCACTACTTCGCTCCATTAGTCACCCCATGGCCTCCCCTTCACTCCCCCTTCCCCCCGCCACTGTCCCTTAGAGATGGGCCTTTCGTTTGCATTCAGGGTCCAGTCAAGGCCTCTGGTTGCATTTACTTGCTAGGTCTCTCTCATCTCCTTGAACCTAGACACATTATTCTGCCTTTCAATGCCCCTTTAGCAACATTCTTTTTTTTTAAAAAAAATCATTTTATTGGGGGCTCATACAACTCTTATCACACTCCATCATACATCAATTGTGTAAAACACATTTGTGCATTCATTGCCCTCATCATTCTCATTTCCCCCTCCTCATTTCCCCCCTCCCTCTCCGCTCTCCCCTCCTTTATGAACCCTTGATAATTTATAAGTTATTATTATTTTGTCATATCTTACACTCTCCGATGTCCCCCTTCACCCACTTTTCTGTTGTCAGGCCCCCAGGGAGGAGGTTATATGTAGATCCCTGTAATTGGTTCCCCCTTTCCACCCCTCCCTCCACCTTTAGTGACATCCTTGAAGCGTTCATGCCAGCTGTTTTTCAGAATGTCTCTGGATTTGGATTTATCTGGTCAAGGACATATAGGATTCAATTCAGGCTCGTTTTAAGCAGGAATATGACCCAGCATCCCCTGCTTCCTTCAGGCATGCTCTCTCTGTGCCCATGGTCATGCTTAAAGCAATCTGATTCATTTAGACTCCACCATCGTGGCTGGGTCTCTCTCTCTCTCTCACACACACACCCCCCCACACACACAGAGCAAGTTGCTTAATCCCTCTCTGCCTCACTTTACTAGTGTGTCCGCGGGCTAATCAGAAAGTTGCTGGGGGATCGATTTGAGAATGCCCATAAAGCAGATACCATGATGCCTAGCACTTGGTAAACTCAGAAACCCGCTGCCCTCAAGTCGATGCTGACTTCTAATAACCCCTCAGGACAGAGTAGTACTGCCTCTGTGGGTTTCCGAGACTATAACTCTTTACAGGGGTAGAAAAAAACCTCATCTTTCCCTCCCCCTAGAGCGACTGGTGGTTTTGAACTGCTGACCTTGCAGATCACAGCCCAGCATGTAACCAACCCACCACCAGCAACCCCGTTCATGCCTTCACAACACAAGTTCCTTGCATTTCTGAGCATCCAGTCCATTTTCTGCTCTGCTCCCGGAGGGAGTGAGGCTCCGGGAGGCTAGGTGCTCGCTGCTCCAGAAATGGGGTCTCACACTGTGTCAAGGCACTGCTGTGGGTTTCTCTCAATTAATCCTCACAACATCATTCCAGGACGAGGCCATGGAACCTGTCCGGGCCACACAAGGAGGACCAAATGGAGCCAGGAAGCCATCCAGGTGCGTGGAAGGCAGGGTCCCACGAGGCAGGCGCAATGCTCCCCCTTCTCAAGGGGATCTCCACCGCGACAGGTGGATGGTCTGGTGGCTGGTCGGAGCTGGCACCTCTGTCTAAAAGGCCCCAGCCCACATTTTTATGCATGCACACATGTCTGAGTTCTTGGCTTCAAAACTGCATTGAACTCCTCACAGAGATACTTCCTGACCCTCCTCCCCTAGTGCAGGGTAGCTGGGTCCTCCCCTCCCCCTTCCCAATGGTGTATTGCTTGTGAGTTGGCAGTGACCTGCAAGGTTAGCAGTTTGAAACCACCAGCTGCTCCAAGGGAGAAAGAGAGGGCTTAGGCTCAGAAGCCCACAGGAGCAATTCTGCCCTGTCCTATAGGGTCACAATGAGTTGGCATGGAATCAATGGCATTGGTTTGGGTGGGTATTTTTTGTTTTCCTTTGGGGAGGAGGCATTGAGCCCAGGGGCCATGTGGCCTTGGGTAGGTCACTTCCCTTCCCCTGTCTTCCTCTCCTTGGATATTGACTGGGACTGTTCATTCTTGCTCTGCCGACCTCACTAGTTATGGTGAGCTCAAATTGAATTGTGTAAGACAGGAAATGTACACCTGGAAGGCACAGGGGACATGCCAGGACCACACAGCTAGGCAGTGGCAGAGGCAAGACCTGTATGTACCCAAGTGGCCAGCCAGGCGTCAGGGTTTATGTTCTGTCAACTGTGTGAGCTAGCTGCCTCCATGCTATGACCTGGCCACTCTTGAAACTTCCCGTCATTCTCTTTTTTAAAAATGTATCATTTATTGGGGGCTCATACAACTCTTATCACAATCCATCCATTGTGTCAAGCACATTTGTACATTTGTTGCTATCATCATTTTCAAAACATTTCCTTTCTCCTTGAGCCCTTGATATCAGCTCCTCATTTTCCCTCCTTTCCTCCCTCCCTCCCTCCCTCCCTTGCCCTTAATAATTTATAAATTATTATTCTTTTTTTCATGTCTTACACTGACTGATGTCTCCCTTCACCCACTTTTCTGTTGTCCACCCCCCAGGGAGGGGGCTACAGGTAGATCATTGTGATCGGTTCCCCGTTTCTCCCCCCACCTTCTCCTTAAACTCCTGGTATCGCTACTCTCATTATTGGTCCCAAGGGGGTTATCTGTCCTCTTCCCTACAGTCTTATGGACCCATGGGCACATAACACCCCTGCCCTGATGACATAGTGGTTACACATTCAGCTGCTAACTGCAAGGTCAGCAGTTCGAAACTGCCAGTCACTCGCGGTGAGAAAGATAGGGCTTTCTACTCCCATAAAGAGGTACAGCCTTCGAAACTTACTGGGACAGTTAATCAAGTCGATGGCAATGAGTTGGGGTTTTTTTTCATTTTGTCCTTCCTGGAGGTATCTCCATAAAGGAGAGCCAGGGTGGGAAGACAGGAGATTCAAGTTCTAGTCCTAATTCTAACCGGCCCGCTGGCCTTTTCAAAAACGGTGCCATTCATCAGAAGACCCAAAACAATCATATCATGCGAATGAGGGAGGCCAGAGTGGAGCCCCAAAGCCCATCTGTAGACAGTAGAACATCCCCTTGCAGAAGGGTCACAAGGAAGGCATGAGTCAGCCAGGGTGCAGTTCAGCACCTACGAACCATACGGCATTCCTCTAGTTCTTAATGCTTCCTCCCCACCACTATCATGGCCCCAGTTTCACCTTAAGAATCCAGCTAGACCGGAGCATGTACACTGCTACAGAGAAGAGTTCTCAACACACAGATTCCAGGACAGATAAACTCCTCAGGAACAGTATTGGGAGTAGTGATACCATGAGGGTAGGGGGAAGGAAGGTGAGGGGGAAAAAGGGAACCAACTGCAATATCCGATATATAACCTCCACCTCCTCCCCATCCCCCGGGTGACGAGAAACAGAAACATGGGTGAAGGGAGACATCAGACGGTATAAGATATGAAAATAATAATAACTTATCAAGGATTCATGAGAGTGGGAGGGTGGAGGAAGGAGTGAAAAAAAGAGGAGCTGACACCAAGGGCTCAAGCGAAACGAAACTGTCTTGAAAAGGATGGTGGTAACATCTGTACAAATGTGCTGGGTACACTGGATGGCGTGTGGGTTGTTATAAGAGCTGTAAGAGCCCTAATAAAATGACTTAATAAATTTTTTTAAACATGCCATCCTATAAGCAGGACCATTTGTTGAGCCGTTGTTGTGTAAGAGACTTGGACAAAGTCTGTGTGGACAGCCGTGTTGTTGGTCACCACGGAGTCAGCTCTGACCCAGAAGTGCCCCACGTAGCAGAGTGCCTTCCAGCTTCCCCCGGGGATTCACGCTCCAGCACCACCAGGGGCAATATTCCGCTGCGACCCATAGGTTTTCGTGGGCTCATTTCTGGAAGGAGATAGCCAGGCCTTTCTTCCTAGCCTGTCTTCCTCTGGAATCCCTGCTCAAGCGTGTCCACTACATGAGGTCCTCCTGGCATTTGAAATATCAGTGCCACCGTTTCCAGCATCACAGTGACAGGCCAGCCAACCCAGTGAGACAAACTGACACACATGTGAGTTAGCTCCTTTCAAACCTACTCACCCCTGAGGTCCGTGAGGACGGGGAGAACTCGGAGAGGGGAGCTACTAGCTTAAGCACTCACAGCCACCACCTGGTAGAGGCAGGATTCCAAACTCAAACCACCGGGTAGAACTGCCCCCCTGTGAGTTTCCAAACCTGTAACTCTTTACTAGAAAGCCCCATCTGTCTCCGAGCAGCGCCTGGTGGTTTCGAACTGCTGAACTGGCGGACTGCAGCCTGACTCATAACCGCCACACTGCCAGGGCAGGATCCACACACAGGCAAAGCCAGGTTCAGGTCTTTCAGGCAGCATGCCACACCGCCCCTTCACTTATTTTGTGCCTCAAAGATCATTTTTAAAATCTTTGCAAGTGGAGGGATTTGATGTGAGACCCTGGTCAGTCCCACCAACCCAGCGCCAGCCCCATGATTAAAGTGTCTGGTTGATGAGGGGACCAGGGGTGGGGGTGGAGGACCAAGCCCTGACTAGAGGTTGCTGAGGGTTAGAGTAGAGGCTACAGGGCAGGTATTCCACACCAGGAATCTGGAGGCTCCCAAGGAGGAGGCTCATTGTGAGCTTCCTTCATGTCGGAAGGACCCGTCCGGCAGACTGCATAGCACAGAATTGTCTGCTGGGAACTCGTGCACAGCCAACCTCTGTGGGGTCCAGAGAAGGCGAGTGACCAGTCTGAGGCCACACAGCTCGGCCAGGGCAGGCCCAGGGAGACTCGGTGGCCAGCCCCAGCCGTGTGGCATTTTCGCCCCATCCCAGGGCACCCCTTCAAGGCCCCGAAGACAGAGCTAGCCTTTCTGGCAGGAAGGGGCGGCAGCTCTGGCCCCACGGGCACACCACCAAAAGTCACAATTAATAGGCATGTAATTATTTTTTAAACAAAGCATACTTGAATATGTAATAGCGAATGGGAGCATTTGATGAGCAAATCAAGTTATGCATAATATATGGCTATGCTATTCAGCTAATAAAGTGATTTTTATTCCTTGAGCTTGTTAAATCCATGCACTGCAGATGTCTTACTGCTGGGATGCAATGTCTACCGCTGCTCCCTGTTCAGGGCCACGTGCCCATGGATGCACTCATACCGGGACACAAGGCCCGTCTCAAACTGTGCCTCAGTTGACCTCTCTGAGAACACAGACCCGGGTCAATCAGGAGAGACCCCCCCCCCAGGGAGGTCCTTCCCCCACATCAAACCTAGGAACCAGGGAGTCCCGTGGGCTGGGAGGACGGAGGGGGGCCAGTGTCTGGATGCCCAATCTGTCAGTCCTCACCCCAGCTACCTAAGGGCTGTCATAATCTGCCCACTGCACAGATCAGGAAACTGCAGCCGCCCAGCACGTTGATGAGGGAACTATGATCGCAGCATGGCTCTGGTGACAAAGTTCATACATTTTTCCACCTCTGCGTGCCCTCCCCAAATGGAGGTACCCCTTGTCATGGCCTCTAGGGCTTCTGTAACCCCTCTCCAAGTCCAGTGCTACCCACTCCTTCAGTCCCCCTGCCCCCAAGCCCAGCAGAGGCCCACCCAGAAGGGAGAAGGGGAGCCAGTACCTTGGCCAGAGGCTACCTTCAGGGAACAAGAACTGTGGCTGGGCTGGGATTTGTCCCTCTGTCCAGGCCACACTCCCCTAGACTGGCCTAGATGGGCCTCTGGGCCTGGGCAGGGCAGAGAGAGAGTCGCACCTCAGCCCAGCCCCAGGCCAGTAACATCTAGCTATCCCAGCTCCCACACGAAGCTCAGGAGGGACTCGGCTGAAGGCTCAGGGAGGACGAGGAAGGGTTCAACTTTCTGGCCTCAAAGAAGGCCCAGGCCACACCCTCCTCCCTTGCCCTTGGCCACCACGCCCTCCTCCTGGCTCTCAGGGTGGACCAGGTGCTGTCCAGCCACTTGGAGCCGGTCTCGTGGATCCTGCAACCCGCTCCAGTCTCATCTCACCAGCCGTCGGGGTGGGCGGGGAGGAACCTGAAGCTCACTGAGGCACAGCCTTTAACCAAGCGGCCGACAGGTGTGCCATGCCCGGTGTGCAGGCCCCCACGGTGTCTACCGCAATGATCAGGCCAGCCCAGGCACTTGGCAGGCTCTGACTGAGATGCGGCCTTGGCCAAAGTGTCCGTTATACAGTTTCCGACAGCAGTCAGGGCCCCACGGCCCCACAGACAGGACTCTCTGAGAACCTTTGTCTACTCCTGGGAAGACCCCACCCTCGCACCCAGAGTCCCTCACCCCAGCTCCTTTCCCACCCTGGCAGCCAGAGTCCGTCTCCCCACCATACTTCCCAGCGGGCCCTCCCCAGGACTGGCTCTGCTGGGGCAAGGGGCAGAGAAGGCCACATCTGGAAGCCCCTCCCCCCAACGGCCACCCCTCTCTTGCAGCTAGGTCTGAACCTCAGCCAGGGATGACTTATCACCCTCCTGACCCCTGTGCATGCCTTTGCCTGGCCTAGACGGACACCAGAGTGCCTCTAAGGGGGACGGGGGGCACGGGGTCTCCTTCTGCCCCTGCCCCCACCCCTCTCCACAGCCTGAGTCCAGTTTCCTTCGGAGCCTCTGCCTGGAGCTGGAGCTGGGATGATTTCTAAGCCTTCATCTTTGAACCCTCACCCCACACCCAACCCCAGACCTGCCTTGCCTCCCCCCCCCCCCCCGCAAGCCCCTCCCTGTCCTCACACACCTTCCTGAATCAGGGGCCCATAGAGAAGAGGAGGGAGAGAGAGAGAAGAGGGAGGTGGGGCCCCTTCCTCCAGGGAAGGGGTTGGGGGTGGTGCACTTGGCAAGGAGGGTGGCAGAGGGGAGAGACTGAAACTAGGTCTAACGGATGGGGGTAGGAGAAATCCATGAGTACCCCCAGCCGGATCTTCTAGAGCTCTATTCCCAGGTCAGTGTTCCCTGCTTCCAGGTCCTGGTCCCCACCATAGCCCTTGCCTCAAAGTCTCAGGCTGTGCATGGCAATGAGGTGCGGAGATGTTTCCCGGGTGGGGGTGGGGGGTGGCATTGTGCCCCTAGGCACAGGGGTGTGGGTTCCTAGACCCACGGACTGTGCCCTGCTGGTAGGGGAAGGTCTCAGGCTAAGGGTCACTCCGGCCATTCTGTACTCCTGTCCTTCTGAGGCAGAAAGACTCCTTCTTCCCTGCGCACTCCTCCTCTGCCAGGCTCTCAGCTTAAGGATAGGGTGGCAAGGGGGCAGGGGGGCAAGCAGAGCAGCCAGACCTACCCAGAGTATGCAGGACAAACAGAGCCACGTCATGGTCGCGGAGTCCTCAGCCGGCTGAGTTCACAGCCCCGGAGCAGAAAGGAGATCTGACTGCGTCTCAGCCAGCATCTGCCGGCCTCTCGCTGAGCCTGCCTCCAGCTCCCCCTCCTCCCCCTCCCCTGTCAGCCTCCTCTCTCCTCCCTCGCTCCAGCTCCACTGGTGGCCTTGGGGTCTGAAGCCTTGCTTTGCAGGGGGTGTGAAGGAGGCAGGCAAAGAGACAGCTCCCAGAAGCAGGGCTCCCCAAAGCCACGCCCCCCCACCCCCGCACCTTGCATCCTCTCACACACCCCACACACCCCACACACCTCCTACACAATCCCTGAGTGCCACCAAAGCACCTCCAACCTTCTTTGGATCTGCTGCTGGTGGGCTTGGAGCCTGCCCTCCTCAGTACCCCCCCTCGGCCCTGCCTCCAGCCAACCAATTCAGGGGGTTCGCACCAGGGACCCCCAAACAACAGATGGGCACACACACATACTCAGCAGTCACATTGGGCCATGCTCAGGGCTGGGGGGGGCCCTCAGCCCCCTCCTCCTGGTCCAAGTACCCCCACAGTGCACACACTCCTCTGTGGGGGCCCTGACATGCTTAAACACAGGAGGAACCAGACCCAGGTCTCAGGGAGACTGGCCCTGCCCCCAGGCCCCGAAGTGCCGTCCAATTTTGGTTTTTTTTCAACTTCTTTTTTTCCCCCACTTCTTTCTTTCATTTCTCCAAACATCTGTCCCAGCCCTTCCTGCCCTTCCTAAAGAGAGCCCGCTCCAGGCTCCCGCGAGAGTCTGTTTTTCTTGCCTGCACCCGGGGCCAACATTTGGTTTGTGTTTCCTCACTTCCTCCTCCTCCCTCCGCCCCTCCAGGCCCTTGCTCGCTTCCCACCATTCCTTCCATGGGCCCACTGCTCCCCCACAAGGTCCCCCCCACCCCGCCTCTGCAGCCCTCCCCTCCCCCACCTTTGCCCAGCACCAATTGTCTGGGGTCTAGAGAGGTGGGAGGAAAATGGGGTTGAGAATCCCCCTGAATTGCCGGGGTTCAAGATAGCCAGAATCCTGCACACTCGCCCCAGGCCCTCATTGTCTCAACTCCCTTCCCCAAAACAACCTTCTTTTCTGTGCTCTGGACCGACCCAGGGTGGCTGGACCGACTCAGGGTTGGGTGGGGGCAATGAATCACCAGCTCCTTGGGGCCTGGGAAGGGAGAGCAGGCTCAGCCTCACGCCCTTCTGCGGTGGACGGACACACACACACCAGGACACAATGTCCAAGTCACATAAGCACACAAAACACTGAGGACAGGGCCCCGCCCAAGGCAGACACTCAGGGACGGAGTGACTTGGCAAGTCTGCCTGGGCTCATATACACGCCCCAGTGTGCAGCCCACCCCAGAGACCGTATGTGCCAGAGAGCCCCCTGCCCCTCCCACCCGCCCAAAACCATGTCCTCAGAACTCCCCACCCACTCCACAGACAATGCCGCCCCCTAGTTCAGTTTCTGCAATCGGCCACAGCCCTGGGGGAGTACTGCTCTGCCAGGTGTCCTGGCCCCCAGCCTGCAGCCCACCCAAGACATCCACCAGGGACAGCCCAGGATAAGAAGAAAACACTCACTCGTCGACCCAGAAAGGGTTGTCCTGTGCAGATGCACAGGTTTGCACTGTACGGAAGACTGACCCTCTGTTGCCCAGGGATGCTGAGAAGTCAGGGGAAGTTGCTAAAGGGAGACACCCAGTCCTGGTCCTTTCTGAAGCAGGTGCCTGAACAAAGTCTTTGATCCCGTGCAAGATGACTTGGGGAAGGGTCGGGGTTCCCTATGACACCCCTCCCAGGCCCACAGAGCTCTGGAGCTGCCCCACCCTACATCCTCTGCCAGAATCACAATATTTCCCTCCCCGCCCTCCCCCCCCAACCACCCCTCACTCCAGCTGTGGCTCAACACTGCAATGGCCCACAGGGTATGGCCCGTGGATAGACATCCCCTCTGGGGACAAGCAAGGTGGGCGGGCAGGCGGTGGGGATTCAGAGACCCCTCTCAGATAGGCCCAGAACCCACCCGCTTGAGCACCAGGCAACATCACCAGACCCACCAGTCTCCCCACCCCCCCAACAAGCTCAAGGTCTCAGTCAGCTAAGCCCTGCCACCTCTGTGCCCACGCCCTCCTCCTTCTCCTGCCTGTTCCCACCGCCAGCCCCAAAGCTGGGCCTCCCTCTGGGTGGAAGCTATTTTGGCAGTTCTGAGAAATCACCTTGAAGCTTCCCAGAAATGCTGGAAAACCAGACCCAAGACCAGGCAGCAACTCACCTATGCTTGGGTTTCCATGTGTCCCCAACACCCCCCACCCCCCACCAGCCCTGCAGTCCCCCACCTCCACCACCGCTGGGACTGAAAATGGAAGCTGAGAGTCTCTCCAGGGAACCTCGCCTTCTGAAGGTCCCACCCCTCTTTCCCACACCTGGGGACATCTTTCTCTCCTGTGCCTCCACCTCTACCTGCAGGGATGTCCTTCCTGCTACCTAACCATCATCCTCAAACTGAGTGGTCTCTCACTGTATCTAATGACCTTGCCCCAGGTCCCCCTTATTCCTCCTTCATGGCTTCTCCCCTGCAAGGAAGAGGGAATTTCCTTGTACCCCCAAAGTTCAGCACAGGGCCTGGCACAGAGAGCACGTTGTAGACGTGGGTGAAGAATAAATGAATGAGCAAACCAATCAGTGGGCCCTCATATAAGTATTTCCCCCCTCTTAGCATCTAATATTCCTTCCACAAACTTTCATCCTCCCTTCCTGGGGACCCCTTTAAAGTGCCTTGTGCACTCGAGCCCCAGTCCTACAGGCTGGCCCTTCAGCACCCATCTTTCGGGCTGGTCCTCAGTGCTCCTTTCCTTGAACTCTCTGTCTGCCTAGCCCCACTGCCAGGCTCCGACCTCTCAGCCTCCCAGGCTGCAGGCCCTTCAGAAAAAGGACAATTATGCTCATCCTGGGGTCCCTCCCCAGAGTCTGGATCAGGGCCATGGATTGAATATCCCCCGCCCCCCCACCTCTTCCCAAACATGTGTTGGAGTCCTAATCACTGTACATGTGGACTAGGTGCTCTGGTGGCACAGGGATTAAAGAGCTCAACTGCTAACCAAAAGGTCAGCTGGTTGAACTGACCAGCCCCCCAGCCCCTCTGCTGGAGAAAGTTTGCTTCTGTATAAAGCTAGGAAACCTCTGCCCCCGGGGGTGGGTGGGTGGGTGGGGTGGGCGCTATCGATTCCATGGCGGTGAGTATGGATTTTGGGTTTCATCACATTCTCCTGGGTCCAGACAAAAGATAATGAGGAAAGCAGGCAGGGGAAGCTGAGAGCCCCAGCTAAAGGGACGCCCGCTATTCCGCACTGATCACGGCCAGCTTGCAGTGATGTCAGCCCCACCACCCCAGATACTTGGAACTGTCAACAGACGCCCCAATGTTATAGTTCTACATAAACCCTTTAATACGGAAAAGGAATGCTAAAATCTCAGTACTGGCTTTCATGTGTGCCTGTGTGTTTTAACCATTCCAAAAGTCAAGCCAAACATATTGGCTGGAGGTGGAGAGGGGCTTGCCCCTGGAACACCTCTCACTGTATCCAACCCCTTTTTCTAACAGAGGGAGAAAGACAAGGCTTTCAACTCCCTTAAAGAGTTACGATCTCAGAAAGCGGCGAGGCCACTTCTATGAGTTGATGGCAGAGAGTTTGGTTTGAAACGGAGATGACATGACTTGCCAGGGGCCACGGAGCTGGGCAGGAGCAGGACCCCAGTTCCAAGGACCCCCGGGCCATGGATCTCTTGCCAAGCACCCAGATATCTGATCACCAACAGGCCCATGCTACATTTTCTTGGCAAGCCTGCTGTGCTCACAGAGGGCACCCCCCCCCGTGGCAGCCCCTGCCCTAAGTCATGCCCCCATTGAACAGGTGGGGTGCAGAGCTGGGGCTGGGGTTACCCATCAACAACCTACACTAGATGCTGCTAGCCAAGCTGCAGCCACCTAACACCAGGAACCCCCATACCTGCCCTTTCCTGTTCCACCCTCAGAAAGATCCACAGGCTCTCCCCAAGCCTTTACTTATAGGAATGCACACGTGTCCCCGCTTGCTCACTCACTTCAACCCACAGAGACCCCATAGGGCGGAGTAGAGCTGCCCCTGTGGGTTTCTGAGCCCACCTTTGGCTGACTTTTTAAAAAATCGTTTTACTAGGGGCTCACACAACTATTATCACAATCCATACATACATCAGCTGTATAAAGCACATCTGTACATTCACTGCCCTCATCATTCTCAAGACATTTGCTCTAAACTAAAGCCCTTGGCATCAGGTCATCATTTTCCCCTCCCTCCCCGCTCCCTGCTCCCCTCTCCCTCATGAGCTCTTGATAATTTATAAATTATTATTTTGTCATATCTTGCCCTGTCTAACATCTCCCTTCACCCCCTTTTCTTTTGTCCATCCCCCAGGGAGGAGGTCACATGTAGAACCTTGCAATCAGTTCCCTCTTTCCAACCCACCCTCCCTCTACATTCCCAGTATCACCACTCACACCGCTGGCCCTGAAGGGTTCATTGGCCCTGTGTTTCCAGTTCCTATCTGCACCAGTGTACATCCTCTGGTCTAGCCAGACTTGAAAAGGAGAACTGGGATCATAATAGTGGAGCAGGGGAGCATTTAGGAACTACATCGCACCTTGACTGGCTCATCTCCTCCCCAAGACCCCTCTGCAAGGGGATCTCCAGTGGCCGACAAATGGACTTTGGGTCTCCACTCTGCACTTCCCCGTTCTTTCACTATGGTAAGATTTTTTTTTTGTTCTGATGATGCCTTATACCTGATCCCTTCGACACCTCATGATCACACAGGCTGGTGTGCTTCTTCCATGTGGGCTTTGTTGCTTCTGAGCTAGATGGCCGCTTGTTTACCTTCAAGCCTTTAAGACCCCAGACGCTATGTCTTTTGATAGCCAGGCACCATCAGCTTTCTTCGCCACATTTGCTTATGCACCCATTTGTCCTCAGCAATCGTATCATGGAGGTGTGCACCCAATGATATGATTTTTTTTGTTCTTTGATGTCTGATAACTGATCCCTTCAGCACCTTGTGATCACACGGCTGGTGTGTTCTTCCATGTGGGCTTTGTTGCTTCTGAGCTAGATGGATGCTTGTTTACCTTCAAGCTTTTAAGACCCCAGATGCTATATCTTTTGATAGCCAGGCACCATCAGCTTTCTTCACCAGATTTTCTTATTCTCCCACTTTGTCTTCAGCGGTTGTGTCAGGAAGGTGAGCATCATAGAATGGCAATTTAATAGAAGAAAGTATTCTTGCATTGAGGGAGTATTTGAGTGCAGGCCCGATGTCCTTCTGCTATCTTAATACTAAACCTATAAATAAAGGTACATAGATCTATTTCTGGTAGGGCATGATCAAGGGTAATGTAACGAAGAGGTATTGCTGAAACCCAGGTGGGAACTGAGCATGATAGTGGGACAGGAGGAGAGTCAAGGGAAATAGAGGAAAGAGCTGGGAGGCAAAGGGCATTTATAGAGGTCTAGATAAAGACACATACATATATTTATATATGAGGATGGTTAACTCTTTACAAGAGTAGAAAGCCTCATCTTTCTTCCAAGGAGCAGTTGGTAGTTTCGAACTGCTGACCTTTTGGTTAGCAGCCTAACACATAACCCACGACACCACCAGGGCTCCCTTTCAGTCTCCTAGAGGAGAAAAACTAAAAAGCCAGTCTCACCCACCATTTTATGCTGCCTCTTGGCAGCCTTGCATACTGCAGAGTAGAACTCCATGGGAGTCTTGCAGCTGGGACATTTCAGAAACATGACCAGGCCCTTAAGGCTATGGCAAAGTCTCTGGGTAGATTTGAATAACCAGCCTTCCAGTTAGCAATCAGCACCCAACCCTCTTGACCCCCCAGCCCCCAGGAGCTCCTTAAGACTCTCACAAGAGAGCTTCAAAAAGTTTGTGACAAAATAATGGAATCTTTTCAGCGATGTTTTGAAGGCCTTTCAAATGAGCTTTTCACAGCTGCACAGAGTGAAGGGCAGAGACTCGGCATCTGGCTTGGTGTCCCACACCTAGAATGTACAACCATGAAGCCCAGCACCCATTGTCTTTGAGTCCCCCATGTGCTCACCCTGTGGAACCTTCGAGGGCAGAGTAAAGCTGCCCTACAGGGTGTCCAAGGCTGTGATCTTTATGGAAAGGAGCCCTGGTGTCAGAGGGGTTCCAAGTTAAGCCGCTAACCACAAGGTCTGCAGTTCAAAGCCATCAGACACTCCATGGGAGAAAGACGAGGCTTTCTACTCCCTAAAAGAATTACAGTCTCAGAGAGCCACAGGGAGGGCCAGTTCTACCTGGTTCTATAGGGAATCCATGGCAGTGAGAATCTTTATGGAAGCAGATGGAAGCACATCTTTCTCCCATAAGCAGATGGTGGATTTGAACTGCTGACCTTGTGGTTAACTGTCAAGGGCTTAATCACTGCACCATCAGGGCTCCTTTTTAATGGTGCCTAATTCCCTTTCTCTCAGGGCTGCTTCAGTAGCAATACCATCATTCAGAGACTAGGATTTCGGCAACAGTATTAGTTACTCCCCCACCCCCACCCCTGGAAGTCCTGTTCCAAGTCTGTTGCTCCAGGTCCAGGAAGGGGGCCAGGCCCAGGCTGGGTGGGGTGAGGAGGCCCACAGAGGGAAGCTAAGGGCATGCTGCCATGGGGCTCAGGACCAGGCTGATTGGCCCCAAGCAACTCTGGAAGAGCCAAGGAGAGCAGTAAACCCGCAGAGGGCAGTGCGGCACTGGGATCCTGCTGAGGATGGGCCTGGCCCTGGCCCTGCCCCCTGCTTGTTGTTGCTGCAGGAGGTGCCTCCAGCTGGGTCCCACACTAAGCAGCCTTGGGTATGCAGCTGAGAGCTCCACCTCCCCTGTGAGGCTTTCCAGCCTGTGACCGCTTACAAGCAGATAGCCAGGCCTTATCTCCTCATCACCTCTTGGTGAGTTTTGAACTACCACCCCTTTAAGTTAGAAGCACAGAACTTAGCCATTTGCACCATTTAAGGACTCCTTTCGGGTCATCTGTCCTGCCCCCCTTCCCTGCTCTCCACCCCGAAATGCAACCATCCTGGAGCTCTGGTGTGCTCAGGCCGCTGTCAGGGTCACCAGGCACCACTGTGTAGGACCTTAACTGCCCTGGGTGGCAGCACTGGGTGAGTGGTGACAGGAGTCCCACCCTGCTCTGTTCACCAAGGCCTGGAAGAAATTTGTCAGCCCAGGCCATGGGACTACATCTTAATTCCCAGCAAGGCGCCATTCGGGCTAGAGGGGGCCCTACTGCATCCCCACCCCTGAATCAGCGCCCATCCTCAGAGGATAGGGTTGAGGTCTCTCCCTTGCACCCCAGAACTCTGGATGCTCCCAGGGAAGGCAGGCAGAGATCCAGCCAGGTCTTGTCTGAGCTATGGTTCCCGCCACCCCCCCTCACCTTTCCACCAGGACCGAGAGTGGGAACAGTGTCTGGGCCCAACCCCAACCATTTTTCATAAGATCCTTCCCAGAACGAGCCTTTGCGATCTTGATCTTTTCCCTGCTTCAATTTCCTTCCTGAGTCTGGCGCCTCACAGGCAAGAGCAGGGCAGCTGTAGCTAACCATTCAGAGCCTAGCCCAGCAGGGGAAGCTGGGGGTGGGGGTGGGGGGAGTTACAGGGTTGTGGAAGTTGCAGTTAGATCATCCTCTATGTCTGCAAATGAGGAGGGGGCATTGGAGGGTTCAACTGACCTGGTCCTGGCTGGCCATCTCCCACTGCAGGCTACCTTCTCCCGAACTCGGACTCAGCAGCATCTGAACCCGGCACCCACAGGAACGTGAATGGGGTTCTAGCCCTGCAGAGCCTGCCTCTAGCCAATCCCTGGGTGACGGGAGCAGGAGCCTGCTGGCACCGTTTCCCACTGCGGAAGGGTGCAGAGGGAAACTGAGGACCAGAGGCAGCACCTGGGAGGAGGAGCTGACAGTTCAAACTCCCCGTGCAGGATGGACACTGCACCTGACCCCCTCACCCGCTCCCATGTACCCCAGATGTGGCTGTCTGAGGTTCTGCAAGGGGGAAGATGAAAGAATCCTCCCACCCCTTTCTCCACCTTCCCTCTACCAGCACCTTCAGAGGGCCCAGTCCCAACCGCTTTAAGAATCTCCTTCTCAAGGGAGACAGCGGTCAGTGTAAGATATGAAAAAATAATAATTTATAAATTATCCAGGGATCATGAGGGAGGGAGGGAGGGGAGAGAAGGGGGGGGATGAGTTGATACCAAGCGCTCAAGTAGAAAGAAAATGATGAAGGCAACAAATGTACAAATGTGCTTGACACAATGGATGGATGGATGGATGGATTGTGATAAGAAATATAACAGCCCCCAATAAAATGATTTTTTTAAACAGAAGCTCTTTCCTAGACAAGCATACTAATAATATTTCTAATTAAATCTACCATTTGCTATGGGACTGGCATTTGGCTAAAGCAGTACTTGGAGCACACCTTCCCTCATGTAATCCTCCCAAGAACCCAGTGATGTAGGGACTGATGTAGGGACCTTCGATCCCTGTGTCACATGTGAGAAAAAGGAACTCACTGTCATTGGGTCAATTCCAACTCACAGTGACCCTACAGGACAGGGTAGAACTGCCCCTGTGGGGTTCCAAGACTATCACTCTTTTAGAGGAGTCAACACCCCCATCTTCCTCCTGTAGGGTAGCTGGTGGTTTCAAACCACTGACCTTGAGGTTAACAGCCCAACATATTACCACAAAGCCAACAGAGTTCCTCTGGAAAACAAAGGTTCTGACAGTTTACTAAGTAAATAGCAAGTGGCTAAACCAGAACTCACAGCCAGGGGAGGTTGGTCCCAGCTGGCCCTCTGAACCAGAATAGTGGCCCGCCCTGGAGACAGAGGCCCCTCTGGTTCAGAGTCTGGGTCAGAAAGTCAGCCCCCACCCCAGGACACCCAGCTTCAAAAATCCCCCCACTCCATGGGGGCTTTTCTTCTCGGGTGCTCCCTGTTGCGCCAGGGGAGAATGCCAGTTCCGTTAGCACGTCTCCAGTGCCCACCTCTGCAGGACGGCTACCCCACCCCTCCTCTCCCCTCCTCACCCACGTCTGAAGGCACCACTGCTGGGAAGAGGTCCGAGAAAGATGCTGGACCACGCCCACCACAGCACTGCAGGCTGGGAGAGCCTGCATCCTCCGTGCCCTCCCCCCACAAGCCCAGCTGCTGGCCCCTACCTGCTGCGTGGAGGGGACCCCTGCCCCTCCCTGCCGGTTCCCTCGTCCCTCCATCCTGCCACCCAGGTTGTAAGTCCCACCCAACCGCCCCAGCCCAGTTATCACTTTGTTCTTTCTCTGCCTTCGCCTCTGCGCCCAGGAGAAAAAGCGGCCGCGGGAACCCCACGCACGCTGCCCACAGAAACTTGGGGGTGGGGGTGCCGAGACCGCCCCCGGCAGGTCCCTGAGTATCCTGATTCCTCCCGCCCGGCCCGGACGCCCCCAGCCGGGGGCGGCAGCCAGACTCCCCAGCCCACCCCAAACTGCAGGAGGGCGTGCGGCGGGGCGGGGAGCCCTCGCGGTCCCCAGCCTCGGGCGAGCCGGGCTGACCAGGGTTGCGGGGGTGGAGTGGGGGCGAAGGTGCCCCGGGTACCCGGAGAGGCGGTGGCTTTTACCTGGCTGCGGAGGCAGAAGCGCAGGGGCAGGAGGCAGGAGAAGAGGAACTTGCCCCATCGGATCACGCAGGAGAAGCACCAGCTCAGGCGCGTCATGGCGACCCCGCGGGTGGGCACCCTGGGAGAGGGGGCCCGCCAGGTCCAAGGCGGGCTGCTCCGGGCGTGGAGCCGGGGGGGGGGGGGCCGGAGCCGGAGGATCCACCCGAGCGCCCGGTTCCCTCTAGCGGGAGGAGTGGGGCCAGGGGCCGGCGGTGTGCGCGAGGGGCGCGGACCCTCAGGGACTTCCTTGGGCGCCCGCGCTCTCCGCCCCTCCCGGGGACCGCCTCCGCCGCCGGCTGCCTCCCACGGGCTGGGGGCCGGGTGCAGGCACCCGGGCACCCCGGGGTGCCGGGCCGCCACTTGCGAGGGAACGCAGTCCAGGGGGCGCGCCTGGGCCCCCACGCTCCCCGGAGCGGAATGCGATGAACTTAAACGGACGCACCGACTGGCTCCCACGGCCGGTGCGGAACCATCCCTGCCCCCGGGCGGGCACGCGGGGACACGCCGAGCACAACCCGAGCCAGCAGGCCCGACCTGCCCAGCTCCTCTGCCGGCCTCTCTCCCACAGGTGTCAGGGGCCGAACTTCACCGTGCCAAGCACCAGTCGCCCAGCTTCTGGGGACAGAAGGGCTCAGTCACCAGCTCTGTCCCCAAGCGAGCCTCAATGCAAGACATGCGGAGGCTCAGTGAGGGACCCTGGCCCCAGAGGGAGATGCTGAGGAGAGGGAGACAGCAGGGGCTGCGCTGGCAGCAAGCCTGGGGAGGGGAGAGGAGGGGGGAGAGGGCCAAACTCCCCCCTGGTTCGGTTGCCGCAGAGACCGGGTGGGCAGTCCGCCAGTCAAGCGGGAGAGAAAACGGGGGAGGGGCTGCAGCCTGCAGGATCCGCAGGGCCTCTTCCAGGGCAGCCCCAGTTGCCTGCCCTCAGCATCACGGCAGGACCACTTTCCCCCACGATGGGGTCTCCAGGCTCTCTCTCCTAACCTGTAGGGACCTTTGTGTTTCTCTACTAGTTCTCGGGCTCCACTACCCTTTCCCCATCCCTCTTGTGACACCACGCTGTGGGGTCTGGCACTTTGAGGGAGGAGGGTCCACCGGTGTGTGGCTAGAGAGGAGGTTAAGACAGATGTGAGGGTACAAGTGAGGGGGACGACCAACACCCCTCCCACCCAGGCTCTGGGAGAAAGCTGAGAGATAGATGGAGAGGTCGTGTAATCATTGTTAGGGACCATCTTCGGGACCCTGTCACAGGGACGCCATGCTCTACAAAACAAAACACCACTCAAATGGTAGTCCCAATACCAGGAGAGAAGGGGGAAGGTGAGGAGAGGAGGGGGGGAAGGGGGAACTGATGATCCACACATAACCACCACACACACACACACACACACACACACCAGGGGGGGAAACAACAGAGACCCTGGGGGAAGGGGGACAGCGGTCGCTGTAAGATATGAAAATTAAAAAATAGTTCATAATTTATCAAGGGGGTCACAAGAGTAGGGGGGGGCAGAGAGGAGCTAATACCACAGGCTCAAATAGAAAGTAAATGTCTAGAAAAATAATAATGGCAACATAGGAATAAATAGGCTTGAAACAATTGATGTTTTAAGAACCGTAAGAGTCCCCAATAAGATGATCTTAAAAACAAACAAACACTGGCCAGTCCTGCACCATATCCTCACAATGGTTCTGACGTTTGAGCCCATGCTTTCAGCCGCTGGGTCAGTCCAGCTTGTCTAGGGGTTTCCTCTGTTAGCGGCCCTCCGCCCTCCACTGAAGCCAGTCCAGTGTGAGTCCGCCAGCCGGATTGGTTCCAGGCCTGCGGAGGGGGTCTTCCCTACTCTTTAGGGGTCTTCAATCCCCACCCCTCCCGACTGTGGCGCTGGATAAGGCAGGAAACACGAAGACACGGGTTTAATCCACAGAAAGTGGAAGAAAGTCTTATCCGAAGACGTCTATGTGCTGAATTCCTAAAACACAAGGAAGGTTTTCAGCTGAGCTCTGACACAGTGCAGCGCCTGGCTAGCAGTGGAGAGTTTCTTAAGAGGACTCTGGGAGAGGATCTCAAGCCCTCTCAGCACTGAGGGCAAGAAAGACAATGGAGAGACATAGATGTAAGAGAACGGGTGGGAAGGACGTGGTGGCTTTATCTAGCCCTCCCTTCCCACGGGGAGAAGACGGGGCTCTCCACTCCGGGAGACAGCCCCAGACTCGGAAACTAACACGGGCAGTCCTAGAGGGCCGATATGAGTGGGCCTCCACTCAATGGCAGTGAGTTTGGTTTGAATTGGTCCTGCCCACAGGCAGATCCCCTGACTCCCCAGAAAGGACTCAGCAGGGCAGAGTCCTTCCGTTCCAGCCACTGCTCAGCAGGAGGTGTCTCAAAGCCAGGGGTCTTCCCCAAGGTAAGGGGAGGCTGGGGCTGGCAGGGACAGGAAGTCAGGCATGTCACTGCCTGGAGTGCCTCTCCAGCTTTCTCCTCCAGCCTCTGACCCCACCCACACTCCACCGAGCCTGAGCTTTGTGCCAGCTGTCTCACCTCCTGAAGGTCAATGTAACTCTATCCCTCGGTGCCCAGGACACAGAAAGGCATGGAGCTTGGCACCTTGTCAGACTTGACCATCTTCTGTTTCTCTCACCAGGGAAGGGTTGGAATCCTGCGGGCAACCACTGCAGGACTCCCCACGCCCTCGGAGGCCACTCAAGAGCCTCCTGGGAGCTTCTAGGAGAACCCCTGAGCTTCCTCTCTCATGAGAACTCAGGGTGTGGGGAGAGGGAGGAGGAGGTTCTGACCCCGAAAGTCTCCTCTCTATCTCTATCACCTGTCTCTCTCAGTTGAACTCACTTGCTGTGGATTAAATTCAAACCACCAGAAAGCCACATCCATGACCTGCTCTCTCTCTCTCTCTCTCTCTCTCTCTCTCTCTCTCTCTCTCTCTCTCTCTCTCTCTCTCTCTCTCTCTCTCTCTCTCTCACATACACACACACACACACACACACACACACACACACACACACACACCCTTTGAGTTGTATGCCATTGAATTGATGGAAACAGAAAGCCTCATCTTTCTCCTGTGGTGAGACTGGCAGTTTCAAACTGCTGAACTTTCAGTTAGCGGCAGCCCAACTTGTTACTCCTACACAGCCAGGGCTCCTTATCAGGACCTGCTAGGTACTCTATAAATCTCCCCTGACTCGCTGAGCACCAGGGATAATGATATCAGGTTCTACCCTGTTTCCCAAAAGTAAGACACCCCCCAAAAATAAAACCTACTTATAGTTTCGGCTCTCCCTGAAATATAAGGCATCCCCCTGAAAATAAGGCCCCCCTCAAAGCTACCGTAACTCTGGACTCTGGACCATATCGGCAGGCGCTTCTGCACAGCTCACTGTTGACCGCAGCACAGCCGAAGCAGACAGGAAGTACGAGGTCTCATTTAATAAAACAATAAACAGTAAATGTGTACCGTATTCTTCTTCATGGAAAAATACGACATCCCCTGAAAATAAGACCTAGGGCATCTTTCGGAGCAAAAATTAATATAAGACGCTATCTTATTTTCAGGGAAACAGTGCACATCATGGGCCAGACCCAGGGGACCACAGCTATGGAGAGGTGAGGCTGAATAGAGTACCAACCAGGATTTAAAGTCAAAACCCAAATCTCTCTACAGCCCTCATGTGTGGGAACCAACTGCAGGCCCTAGCTCCTCACCACCCCGGCCTCAATGGAGCTTCTGAAGAGCTAGACGCCACCCTCAGGGGACTCCTTGTCCCCATGCCCATGCGATATGGCTCCTTCTGGGCGCCTGCAGACCCTGGGCCTCCCAGCCCTGCCACCTCTTCACCCACACTCTCTCACTCTCATCTCCCTGGATCCCCCGCCTCCCACCCCCTCACACACAAACATGCTCAAAGTCCCTCTTCTCCTCAGTGGCAGAGCGGACTGGGAACCAGGGGCTATACTGTGGGTCTGGCCCGGGGCCAGAAAGAAGGATCCCTTTTCCTCCCTCTGTGCTGGGAAGCCCAGGGCTGCTGCTTCTGAGGGAGGCCAGGAGGGAGTTTCCAGACTTCAGAGATAGGAGGGTAGATAATAGGGGGGTGTTCTCACCCTCCACCCCAAGTTTTCCCTGGGACTGGGCCAGGAGCCTCACGCCCCCTCCCACCCCCGAAAAGCATAAGAAGGTGTCAGGAAACAGGAGAGCTGCTCAGGCCCCCCACTGTCCCCTGGGGATAGGTGGTGGGAGGAGGCTCACCTGGCGCTAGCTGGGCACAGAGCTGTCTCTGTCCGGCCCCCAGGGCCACAGTGGCCCTGGCTGTTCTGTCTGCTGGGGACAAAGGCTGCTCCTGTTAGGGGAGAATCGCTTGGGCATATGATCAGAGGCCACAGGTCTCCATTTCACACCCAAAGATCGATGCACCCAGGAGGTTCCCGGGGGAAGCCCCAGCCTGTCTCTTCCATCAGACCAGGCGGCACAGCTCTGGTAGGTTCTCCACTCCCCCCACCCACTTTCTCACAACAGAGAGGGAGTGATTCTGCCTGTGGCCCTCAGGGGGCTCTCACCTGAGTCTCCCTAAATGGGTTTCCCCCAAAGGGCTCTGCACTTCCATGGGGACAGCTTTCACCAGCCCTGCATACATACAGGAGGGCCAGAGCTTGCACCCAGCCCCTGGGTCCTCTCTCCATGCCACAGAAACAGGGTTCCTGCAGAGTTGGGGTCCTTTCTCGACTTGGGCCCTATGCCTCAGCGACACCTCTGCCCCCCATTAAAGCCCTCCGTGGGGGTGCTGTCGGATAATTGGGGGACTGCCAGTACTCCTGGGGAGAAAGGAGAGGCTATCTGATTTACAGCCTCAGAAACCCTATGGCAGGTAGGTGGTTATGTGGCAGAACAGAATGTGGGCTTGGTTTTGTGGCTTTTACCTCCTGCCCTCCGGCCCCAGCCTGGTCTCTCCTTCCCTTGCTGCTCCACCCCCCCCCCACCCCTGTGCATGGTCCCACTCTCTTCTCCACCTGAGTGTCACCTCCCAGGGGACCTGGCTTCTCGTTCAAGGTGCCCAGAACATGACTGGGAAACATGAGTTGGTTGTATGGGAAAAAAAAAACCAATAAATAAGGAAGACTGGCTACCCTGTGTCCTAATCCTGCGTGTCCTTGTTCTTGGGGTTGCTGCCACCAGGATGTCGTGGTCCTTGTATACCTCTAGCCCCACCCCCCTGATGAGGGGTCCCATCTCCCCATCCTTTGGAAATAGCTCCCCAATATTCAGTGCTGATTCTCGTTATCCTTGAGAGAGACCAAACCCCTGCTCCTGCCCCACAACACAGTCTATGGGCCCAAGTCAGATGCTCAGGCCCAGAAAGGTAGAATAACTTGCCAAGAGTCACAAAGCCAGCCAGTGGCATGGCAGACCTGGCTCCAGGCCCCCCACTCCTGGTTCAGTGCTTTTCCATAGCAGAGCAGGGAAACTGGGGGGGGGCAGGAGAGGCGGGGGAGGCAGAGGCAATGACAATCCAACGAGGTGGGCCCAGAAGTTCTCTTTCTCCCTTCAACCCCCCCCCCCCCCCCCCCGTAAAGCCAGCTCTCGGGTTCCCAGCCGGGAAGAAAGTCCCTCCTGATACCTAGCCTCTATCCCTCCCCTCAGATTCCAGGATATCTCCCAGCTGGTCTTGCTTGGGGAAGGAGAGCCCTTTGGAGATTCCGGCCTGCACAATAAATGCCTTCAGACCCGAATGGGAAGCTCATTATTCAAGCCCCCATCCCTGCCGCCCCCCCCCCCACCTCACCCCACTCCAGCCCTCTCTATTCTCCAGGCTGAGAACCCCGTCCTCTGGGCCCCTTTCCAAGTGGCTTCCATCACGCTCAGTAGCTGACATGGTAAACGGGGTGGGGGAGGGGGCGGGGATTGGCTGGCTTGGAGAGTTGGTGGGTATTGATCTGTGGGGATCCCTCTCGCAGGTGGCTGGGTGGCAGGGAGGCTAGAGCCTGGGGGTGGGGTGAGAACAGGGACCCTGAGGTCATCCTGATCATCCCTCTGCCCCTCAGCAGGAGTCTGTAGCCCTGGAAGCTGAGCGGCTGGGTCTGAGCCCAGGATCCAGCAATGAGATTAAAGCAGGGACTGTCTAATTGATTCTGATGGGACTGGGAGAGGGAGCAAAATGAATGGACAAGAGGGGGGAGGGGGAGGGAAACAGGCCTGGGGAGGGCTCAGGTCTGGGAAACCCAATTGCATCAGAACTAGCTAATGCAATTACCATCCACCCCACCCCCACCCACTCAGATTCTATCCCCAACCCCTCCTGGGAAATCATCCCGCTGACTCATCTGCCCCTGAAGGGGACCCACATGGAGGCACAGCGGGAGAGGAGCTGGGTTGGAGCCCCTGGGTCCTGGGAAGCCAGAGGACTCAGAAAGGGAGAGGCAGGGGACAGGGCCTGGCAGGTGGCTGGAGACAGTCCCAGGGAGAGACAGGCAGGAACCTCTGGAAACCTTCATCAGGTTTCACCCACTCAGCTCCCCACCCAGGTCCCCCAGTGGTCTGGGCCTGTCCCCTGCCACCTTGCACCCCTCTCCTGCGGGCCTTCTCCGAGGACATCTCTCTGAGCCCAGCAGACCAGTATCTGCAATGGGAAGAGTGAGGTGGGTTGACTTCAGGCTCCCCACTCCCTCTGGGCCCTCAGCCTGTGGCAGGTGGTCCTGTTCAGGGATATGTGGCCAGGAGAAAGAGCTTGGAGAAGTCAGACCAGGTAGAGAAGGACAGAACAAGTGGGGCCTCCGAGAGAGCAGCAGTGGAAGGACAGGTGGGGCTGTGACAGAGGCAAACGAAGGGAGGAGGCCAGTCAGTGGGGGATGAAGGGACAGAGGACCAGGGGCGGGTTCCCCGGCGGGTTCCCCACCCTCACACAAAGAGCAGAAGCGGCAATGCGGCTAGCTTCTGTTGGAGGGGGGCGCAGTCAGAGAAAGAGGCAAGAGAATATGCACAAGGTGCCACTGACACCAGCCAGGGAAACTGAGGCACTAGACAGGGCCAGCCTGGCCTCATCTTCAACCTCCAGAAGCAATTGGCGCTGGGGGCTCCCAGGAACTCCTGACCACTGAAGGGGTGGACCCTCGTGCTTGGTAGGATAGCAGGACAGAGAAAATGGGGAACGCCCTCAACACGGTGGACAGATACAAGCAGGGGAACAATTGTGAGGATTGGCACAGGACTGGGCAGTGTTTCGTTCTGTTGTGCACGGGGTCAGGGTGGATTACAAACCGGGCTGCTAACCTCAAAGTCAGCAGTTAGAAACCACCAGCTGCCCATCGGGAGAGCTTTCAACTCCCATAAAAAGTTCCAGTCTCAGAATCCCCTAAGGGCACTTCCACCCTGGGTCACTATGAGCCCAAACCACCTCTATGGTAGTGAGTTTGTGTTGTTTTGTTCCGGATTTTGGGGGTTTTTTTTGGGGGGGGGGTTGTGCAGTGGAGAAGATGCCAGGAGACCTCCCCACACGCACCTCCCAAAGACAAGGATCCAGACACAAAGCCAGCAATGAGTATTGGAAAGAAGACTCCTGGCCATGGAGTTGACCCCAAGTCCCAGCGACCCTGAAGAATAAAGTAGACTGCTCCTTGGGGTTCCTGAGGCTGCAAAGCCCTATGGGAGCCTCAAAAGTGAATGGTAGGGCCATCTGGCTGAACTGTGGTTAGCAACCCAACCAATGCTTCACCCACTGTCCAGCAGTCCGCTCCAGAACAGAGTCCCACTGTCCATGCTCATAGTGACCCTATGTAGGGATGTTAGGGTTGTAAACCTTTACAGGAGTAGAAAGTCTCATCTTTCTCCCAAGGAGCACCTGGTGGGCTTGAACTGCCGATTCTTTTGGTTACCAATCCAACACTGACCTGACAGCTAGAGAGTGGGGTCCAAATCCTGCCCTAAGTTTCACTGCGTGCCCTTGGGGAGACAGCTTCCCTGTTCTGCAGGTGGATTTTCTCCCCTATAAAATGGAGACAAGGAGCCTCACCTCGTGGGGCAGAAGATGAGGATTCAATGAAATGTATGAGGGCCTGGCACATGACAGCTACTCAGCAAGTGCTCCCCAAGAAGGAGTCTCCCCCCAAACCCCTACCTGCCCCACCCCCCGGGCTGCTGGGCAGTAGCTCAGAGCCTGGGACTGGAGGGCCCCAGGGTGACTGCAAAGGCAAGTCCAACCACAAGGCTGCTGAGCTCTGCCAGCTGCACCCTGACCACCCTGTCCCTCCAGACAGGCGCTCCCTGCCAGGACCTCTGCAAGAGCAGCCTGTCTGGGACACGCTGTTCACACTACCATCCCTGGAAAAGGAGCCAGGAGCTCCCGTGGGAGGAGGTCAAAACCTCAGCACAGTGCTGAGATGTGGGAAGCAGGCCAGGGGAGAGGTAGGCTAGGGGCACGTGTGCCCAGAGGAGGCTGGAACCCAAGAAAGGAGGAGGGGTCAGGGATGCTTCTTCTGTGGGGGGCACAGCCATGACTCCATAACTTCCAGAGCCCCATGCTGAAGACGGGCTGGAGAAAATGGGTTCCAACCGAAGTAGGAGAATCTCAAGTTAGACAAGTGGCAGAATGTCGATAAGATTGGGGAGTGTAAGCACACCAGCCTGTGTGATCATGAGGCGTTGAAGGGACCAGGTATCACTCAGGCATCATCCGAACAAAAAATCTTACCTTAGTGAATGAGGCGGGGAGTGCAGAGTAGAGACCCAAAGTCCATTTGTTGGCCACTGGAGATCCCCTTGCAGAGGGATCTTGGGGAGGAGACGAGCCAGACAGGGTGCAATGTGGAAACGGTGAAAAATACAACTTTCCTCTAGTTCCTAAATGCTTCCTCCTCCCCTCACTATCATGATCCCAATTCTACCTTGCAAGGCTGGCTAGACCAGAGGATGGACACTGGTACAGATAGGAACTGGAAACACAGGGAATCCAGGATGGATGATTCCTTCAGGACCAGTGGTGTGAGTGGTGATACTGGGAATGTAGAGGGAGGGTGGGTTGGAAACGGGGACCTGATTACAAGGATCTACATGTGACCTCCTCCCTGAGGGATGGACAACAGAAAAGTGGGTGAAGGGAGACGTAGGACAGGAAAAGATATGACAAAATAGTAATTTATAAATTATCAAGGGTTCATGAGGGAAGGGACAGCGGGGAGGGAGGGGGAAAAATGAGGAGCTGATGCCAGGGGCTTAAGTGGAGAGCAAATGTTTTGAGAATGCTGAGGGCAATGAATGTACAAATGTGCTTGACACAATTGATGTATGTATGGATTGTGATAAGAGTTGTGTGAGCCCCTAATAAAACGATTTAAAAAACACACCAAAATAAAGACACTTAAATATCTAGTGACCATCACTAGGTATTTTATGAAAGCAGGTATTATTATAAGCCTATGCTTTCATAAAAGGGCATCATATTACTGAAAAGCCAACCCTTCACATTCTACTAATATTCTTTCTAATTCTAGAATAAAGGATATTTTGAAATATTTCAAATCTGAATAGTTTCCTTAATGCCAATGAAATGCCACTTCTTTATGCTCGAACAAATCAAAATTGATGAAAATGATTTTCAAGCTTTCTTGAAATAATCTTTATCAGAATTCTAATAATAATCAAACAGGTTTTTTTATTAAGGACATTGAAAATATCAGAGATGATGCATTTAAAATAACTTTTATCATAACTTTTCCCATGATATTGTGAAGTCTACTTTTTTTTTCTTAAGTGTATGCTACCACAAATCCTTATTTTGAGGAAGACTGTCAAATTTCTTTTTTGAAGCCTGAAATTTATTTTCATATGTAATAATTATATACATATATATAATTAAAATCTAAAAATAAAGATATGGGAGTGTGAGGCCCAGTTGACATTCTCCTATTCCCCACTCTCCTCTTCTAAATTCCAAATGGGGTGTGCATCTTCAGTTTTTCTTTTATTATTTTTTTTTACATCTTCAGTTTTCCAGGCTCAGCATCAAACCTCAGTATTAGAACCATAAGCCTGCTCCCTAAGTCCCTCAATCTAGAGCCCCCTCCCTCCTCCCATCTCTCTCACTGCCATAAGATTCATTTATCCTCACTCAGAAGCCCTGCAGGACACTGGGGGTAGGGGGCTGTCCCAGGGAGTTTCTGAGACTTTATCTCTTTTTAAAATTTTCTTAATCATTTTATTGGGGGCTCATACAACTAACTCATCACAATCCATCCATCCATTGTGTCAAGCGTATTTGTACATATGTTGCCATCATCATTTTCTTCCTACTTGAGCCCTTGGTATCAGCTCTTCATTTTTCCCCTCCCTCCCTCATGAACCCCTGACTGATCTCTCCCTTCACCCACTTTTCTGTTGTCCGCTCCCCTGGGAGGGGGTTATTTGTAGATCATTGTGATCTGTTCCCCCTTTCTTCCCCCACTTTCCCCTTCCCTTCCTGATATTGCTACTCTCATTATTGGTCCTGAGGGGTTTATCTGTCTTGGATTCACTGTGTTTCCAGCACTTATCTGTACCCTAGTACATGCCCTGGTCTAGCCAGATTTGTAAAGGTAGAATTGGGGTCATGATAGTGTGTATGTGTCGGGGGGAAGGAGGGAATAAAGCATTAAAGAATTAGAGGCAAGTTGTATGTTTCATTGGTGCTATACTGACCCTGACTGTCTCGTCTTTTCCTTGTGACCCTTCTGTAAGGAAATGGCCCAATAACTGCAGATAGGCTTTGGATCTCCACTCCGCCCTCCCCTCATTCACACTGATGTGACTTTTGTTCTGGGTCTTTAATGCCTGATACCTGATCCCATAAAAACCTCCTGATCACATAGGCTGGTGTGCTTCTTCCATGTGGGTTTTGTGGCTTCTCGGGCTTGTTTATTTTCAAGCCTTTAAGACCCCAGATGGTATCCGGGCACCATCAGCTTTCTTCACCACATTTGCTTATGCACCCATTTTTTTCTTCAGCAATCGTGTCAGGATGGTGAGCATCACAGAATGCCAGGTTATGAGAGCGGTGTTCTTGCATTGAGGGAGTACTTGAGTAGAGGGCCAGTGTCCACCTGCTACCTTAATATTTAACATATAAATATATGTACATAGATCTATTTCCCTATTGTTATAGCTGATACTGAGCCCCATGCTGGGCACCAGCTCGGATCTTCCTCTTTCCCTTCTCCCCATCAAGTTGCCAAAAGGCAGGCATTCATCTTCCAGAGGCTGCAGCCCTCAGAGTTCCTGGTGGGCAATGTTGGAGGGAGACCAGAGAGGACATGGAGACCCAGGCACGAGGTGGGCATTCCAAGCTCAGAAGAGATGGAGGGGCCAAGGATTGGGCTGAAAAGAGATGGAGACTGAAGGCCTGGGTGGGCTTGTGGAAGGTGCCTGCTAGAACTCTGTCAACCACCGAGAGTTGCCTCGCAGGAGCCCCAAAAGGTGGGAGACCCCCATCTTCCAAGTAGAAAAGTCGATGCCCAAAGAGGTTGAGTCACTGCCCAGAGTTTAAAGCAAGGCGTGTGCAGAACTACTTGGCCAGGAGAGCCTGGCCTCAATGTACAGATTAGGTTAAGTATTAAGGTGGCAGACAGACTTTGGGCCTCTACGCAAGGCCTCCCTTAACACCAGAACACTTTGTTCTAATAACCTGACACTCTTTGATCCTCACCTTCCCGGCATGGTCGTTGAAGACAAAATGGGGGGATAAGCAAATGTGGTGAAAGATTTAGCATCTCAGGTCTCCAAGGCTTGAAGTTAAACAAGCAGCCATCCCGCAGGAAGCAAATAAGCCCACATGGGAGAAGCACATCAGCCTGTGTGATCATGAGGTGTCAACAGAATCAGGTATCAAAAGATCCCAAACAAAGAACTCTATCAAAGCGAATGAGGGGGGTTGGAATGGAGACCCAAAGCCCATCTATAGGCAACTGGCTATCCCCCCACAGAAGGGTTATAAGGAAGAGGTGATTCAACCAGGTGCAGTATAGAAAATGACACTAACCTTTTAGTCAAGCATATGAGTAAAGACCTCAAACAGGCTCAAACTCCAAATCACATCCTTGAGACTAAATACTTTTTAGAAGACACCCCCAAGATCTCTACATGTGACTGGGCAACAGCTTGGGAAAAAACTATTTTTTCCACACAAATATACATGTGGCGGAAATTCAGGCAGTTTATTTAGATCAATGCTTCTACAAAATAAGGCAAATTTTTGGAAGCTTGTTTCCAATTTGGGTCATTGGATTATTAATTCTTTTATAGATATATTAGCTGTTTTGTGCATCTTGATTTTGCTTGTTTTCCTGTGCAAGAAACGGATTTTAAAATGTTTTGGTTCTCATAAGCGCACTTGGTTATTGCACTCTCTGTAACCAGGGGGTGGATATGATGAGAGCAATGGAGAACTACCTTGCAAGATGTGGAACTGCTTTGCAAGACAATGAAGGGTGAACACAAGTGACTCCATTTTGAAAGAGAAATGAAAGAAAACGAAGGCCTTGCAAAGCCCAGCAATGATGCTGAATCGCTGCAATCAAATAAACAAGTGGGCTGGAAGCCACCCCAGAAAGTCTGGGGGACCCTGATAAGACTGCCTGACATCGAAGGGCCGGCTGAACTGCCTATGTAAACCCGGGCAGAGAGACTGAGAATTCAGCGAGCTAGGAACCAAGGAGCCATCAACTCCCGTTCTCTCCAACTCGACCCGGGGAGTACCCCACTGAAGGCAATGCTTAACTGGGACTATGGTGCTGAATTAATTGTGTGTTGCCCTTACAACTAATAACTTAAGTAAATGTTAGCATTGTTAGAGTGTTTCATGTGTGTTTGCCGTGAATAAACTGAGCACTCGAACATGTCGAAGAACGTTAAGTAATTATTGATCGCCCCACTCGTGACATAAAACACGCATCGCTCCTCTAGTTCCTGAGTTCCTGAATGCTTCCTCCTCCCCCCGCCCCCACTACATGACCCAGTTCTGCCTCGCAATTCCGGCTAGACCGGAGAATACACATTGGTACAGGTATGAGCTTCAACACATGAATTCTGGACAGATAACCCCCTGAGGAGCAGTAGCAGGAACAGCGATATCAAGGAGCGGGGAGGGAGAGTTAGGCGGAACCCATCACAAGATTGGATACATAGGCCACCCTCCCCACCCCAAAGGGGATGAATAACAGAAATGTGGGTGAAGGGAACCAACAGACAGTATAAGACGAAATAATAATAACAATGTATAATTGATCAAGGATTCACAAGGATGGGAGGGCGGGGGAGGGAGGGGCAAAAGAGGAGCTGATACCAAGGGCTCAAGTAGACAATGTTTTGGAAATGATGATGGCAACATATGTGCCAATATGTTTGATATAATTGATGTATGGAATGTTGTAAGAGTCCCCAATAAAATGATTTTTTTAATTAAAAAGAGCCCAGCCTCTTCGCTCATCCTGGGTGTAACAGAAGCCCCCAAGTCCTGGAGGGTCTGCACCTAGGCTGGGCATCTGTCCTGGCCACCAACACTTCTTAGCTATGAACCCTGGGTTGATCCTGGAGCTTGCTCAGCTTGCCCTTTTGCCTAAGTTGTCACCGCCAGCCCCAAGAAGTCCTTCCCAGGGGTCACTGGGGCCCATGGCCCTCCAACCAGGCCCCTGACTGCAGCAGTGTGGTGAAGAGGCCCAGGACCCCAGCAGAATACATCCCAGGAGAGATCGGGAGGGCACTTGGGGGCTGGACCCTGCCTCTCCCCACCTGCCCCTAGCCACACCAAGCATGGGTCTATTCTTAGGCCACACCCAGTGAGCGGTCGGCTCTCTCAGTGCTGTATGGGGTCACCAGGCTGCTCACCAGGGTAAAGGCTGGGCCTCTGCAGCAATCGCACCCAGGAAAGAGGTCCTGCCAAGTGGGTAAAGGGCTGGAGCTGGAGGAGAGAGGGCGGGAGGAGAAAGTGGCCCAGGGCCATGGAGGGCTGAGTTCGGGGCAAGCACCAGGTATACTGAGGAGTCTCTTGGACCTGCTGTGGAGGGGTAGGGGAGAGGGGAACCAGTGAGAGGGGCAAGGGAGGCAGGTTCCAGGAGGAGACTCAGAAACAGGCTCTGGAGAATGAGCTGGGGAGGAGGGAGAAAGGAGAGATGGAGACAGAGGGGAGGCGGCAGGGAAGAATGGTGGTGAGATGAGCAGGGAAGGCTGTCAATGATGTGGTTCCCCACCTCACTCACTCCCAGAACCAGCCACCTCCTCCTCAAATACCCTCAGCTACCTACGTCTCTTCTCCCAGTTGGCTCCCTCATCTCCTTCCCAGGGGTCTCAGGGACACCCCCACCACCACCCCCGCCACATCCCTGAACCCTTGTCAAGATCTCTCCCTGTCCCTCAAATTACACAAAAAAGTGCCCAAGCACCTGGGGACACACATACCCAGCCTCTTGGGAAGTGAAGGGACCTTGGAAAGAGGAGTGGAGGGAGGAGTCCTCTTGTCCCCCAGCTGGGCCTTGGGACATCAAATTCACACCAAGAGCTTTTGCACAGGGCACGTGGCAGCCCCAGAGGAAGGGATGCCTGTGGAGGGACAGATGGGGGACCCGGGCCTGGAACTTCCTGGTCAGAGGCTCCGTGGAGCCAGATGGGGCTGTTCTCTCTGCCCAGAAGCTGCTAAAGGATTGCGGGGCGGAGGGGTTGGGCATGGGTTGTTACAGCAATGGCTGGGGCGGGCTGGGGGTAAAGTCAGCCAAAAGGGGCTTCCTAGAAGAGGTCAAAAGGGCCATCCTGCTGGAGGCCACTGAGGGATGGAGGCTTCTGAGGGATGGAGGCCACTGAGGGAGAGAGGTGGTCAGACTGTCCCCCCCCACCCCCCCCAACACTCACCTCAAAGCTGACCTCCCCATGCCTCCGACACCTGAAGTCTGGCTGGGAGAAGGGCTGAGAGGGAAGCCGCAGGGGGGCTTGTCAGGGGGGAAAAGGACTGATGGAGCTCCAGACAAGAACCTCTTGGTCCCAAGGGACCTTTGAAAAGACCGGGAATCCCTTCCTTTGTACCCACAGTGCGCCCTCTCCTGATCAGAGGTGATCCTGCTCTGCTGGAAGAATGCAGAGTCAGGAAGGAGGGCCCCTGCTCAGGTCACTTTTTCAGGGCTGTCAGCAGGCCGGCCAGGGGCTCCACTTCCAGGCCTGTATTAGACTGGTTGCTTCCTGACCCCTGACCTGCCTGCAGGTCACAGTTCCAAGGCCAGGGCTCTCTTCCACTGTCTGAGAGGGGCTCAGAGTCAAAGCATCCGACAGCCAGGGAGAAGATCAACCAGGTGAGCTTGAAAATCCTTCCAGGAGGAAGAGGAAACCTGATGGTGGAGCCCTTAGCCTGAGCTGGAAGGATCCCTGAGACTCAGGACGAAAGCATTTGGGGCCGTTCACCTGTGCCCGTTACCGACTAGGGCAACGATTCAGCCCTTTGCTTCCCTGCAGGTTCTCTCTCTCACTGCCCTCAAGTCGATGCCAACGCCCAGAGGCCCTCCAGGACAGGGTAGAACTGCCCCTGTGGGTTTCTGAGACGGTCACTGTTTCCTGGAGTAGGGCGCCCCGTCTTTCTCCTGGTGGTTTCGAGCTTCGGCGCTCCCCCACCAGGGCCCCTCCTGACAGATGCCAGCCTTGGAAACCCTGCGGGGCAGCTCTAGTCTACCCAACGGAGTCGCTAGAAGTAGAAAATGCCTTGACATGAGTGGGTTTGGCTTGGGTGTATTGTGGGCTGGCAAGGATCCCTGGTGGCGTAGTGGTGACTCGTTGGGCTGCTAACCACACGATCAGCAGTTCAAAACCACCAGCCACTCCTTGAGAGGAAGATGAGCCTTTCTACTCCCATAAAGATTGATAGTCTTGGAAACCCACAGGGGCAGTTCGACTCTGTCCCGTAGGGTTGCTATGAATCGGAATCCACTCAATAGCAGTGAGTTTGGTTAGGGCCACGTGCTGTCATTGTCACAGAGCTTAATCACCTTGTTCCCACTGGAAACTTCTGAAGTGGATGCTCTTATTCCCAAGTGACAAGCAGACCAGCCTCAGGTTGTTCCATGACGCTTGGGCTGAGCTGTGCTCACCTTCCATCCCCAACCCAGAGCCCCAGAGAGGAGTCTCCCTGACCAACCAACCTGTGCCCCCATTCCCACCCTCGCTGGCCTCGGGATTCAGGACTCCAGGCCGTGGAGGACAGTAAATGGGGAGAAAGGAGATGTCCATGAGAGGAGACAAGGGTTGGTGGGTGCAGTGAGGCCTGCCATGGGGTCTGGAGTTTGACATCGACAGTGCATCAGTCGTCCGTCCGGGCAGCCAGAGTCATGGGCTCTGTTACCCCAGCTGAGGAAGCTGAGCCTGCAAGCCACCTAGTGGTTTGTCTAAAACACCCAGCTAGGACATGGTGACACAGGTCTCACCCAGCCTGTCCCACCCCCAAGTCCCAGAGATACAATGTTGAGTCACAGAGAGACTAGGGGTGCAGGGGAGCCTCAGGGAGACCAGCACCTCCCACAAAGCCCTCAGCCCCGCCCTTGCTTCGGTACAATTCCGACAAGAGGCGAAGGGGCAGCTCAGGCCTGCTGGCCATACTGAGGAGCCCTGGTGACCCAGTGCTTACAGGCGGGGCTGCAATCCTCAAGGTCAGCAGTTTGACACCACCAGCTGCTCTGCAGGAGAGACAGTGCGTGCTCCTCCCGTGCACAGGGGCCTCTTGGAAACGCCCAGGAGCAGCTCTACCCTGGCCTACAGGGTTGCTCTCAATCGGCATCCACTCCATGGCAGTGAGTTGAGCTGGTTTGATTGGGCACACTGCGTGGCTGGGCTTCAATAGCTGACTGCATGGCTCAACCCTTTCAGCGCAGGTTATCTGCCTGCTGCAGCAGCGGTGGGAAGCCTGGAGGGGATGGGGGGGGCGGTAAGGACAGGGCTTGGTCCCACCTCCCGCAGATGGCCTCAGCTCACTGCCCAGAAACACTCGTTCAGCTCCAACTTCATTCCCTAATGGCCTTGCTGTTTGGCCAGGGATCTCTGCACCCGCCTCCCCTCTCCAGCCTGCTCTGGCCAGCTCCAGAGGACACCCAGCTGAATGTCAGGGCGAGTGAATGCCAGACTTTGGGGTGGGAGGCTCAGTCCAGGGGGGGAAAGGAGCTGAATCCAGTTCCTGAGCCCCTCCCCCAGGACCCTCACTGGTCTAGTTTCCCCTTCAGCACTGAGGAGCCCCAAGCAGGAAGGAAGGAGAGATGAGGAGGGGAGCTACAGGGGTGTCAGAGACCAGTGGAGTCAGCCCTCTGCCCAGGCGAACCGGACTGGGGCAGAGGATGTCAACTCAGCAGCCAGGAGCCAGTCAGAAGCCAAGCCCGCAGCCAGGAGCCCTGGCAGCCAGGCAGAGCAGGTCCAGGCTGGAACAGAATGTGATACCTGGGAAACCAGGTTGCTGGCTCCTCTCTGATCCTTGGGTCACCCCACCACCCCGATCCCCTAACCACCTCAGACCCCTGAGCCTGCAGGCCCTCTCTCTCTCCATGTCTCAAGGCCTGGGGTGGCAAGAATGCACCTAGCAGACCTCAGGTTACTGGGACAGCCAGAGCAGGGGGCGCCCAGCCACACTGCCCACTCAGAGTTTGTGAGCCACACTCTGCCCCTGGCTGTCCCCACCTCCCCCCCAGGGGACAGTGCAGTGTGAGACTCAGGCCAATGGACCCGGGAGACAGGGCCCTTCCTTGTCTGCCAGTTTCGGCTGAGGGACTGCCTGTGGGGTTACTGAATTGGCCTTAGATGGGTGGAGGTCTTCCATGCCTCCACTCAACCCTCCATCACGGTCTGAGGTCGCCCAGCCTCCCCTGGCTCCTCCCTGAGTCCCTGCCACCAGGCAGTTCCCTGGATGAAACCCTTGCACAGGCATTTCCATCCAGCTTCTCTGGAGAACCACATTCACAACAATAACAATGACCCATTGTTCAGTGCTGTCTGTATGCTCCACACGGCCGTCAAGGCTCTCAAGGGCCGCAGTGCCACCGAGATGCTGCGACTGTGCTCAGGGGAAGCGGAGCCCAACATGGACTCAGTGGACCCCAGAGGTCGCTCGTGTCAGTATAACCTGCACTGTGTTCTCCAGAAGGGAGGTACCATCAATTCCTGCCGCCAGCTGCTGAGGGGGAAGCGAGTGGGAAAGGCACTCAAGATCCCTGAAGAATGGACAAGGCAGAGACAGAAAGTGCGCGAGAGAGACTCCAGGAGAGGACGATGGCAGAGACACAAGCTTCAGTCCCAAAGAATCCTGCCCCTGCAAGCGAGGCACCTCCCTGCCCCGGGGCAGGGCTGGTTGGCCTATTGGACCAAAGGACTCAGAAGAAGGAAAATGTGGCCCTAGAGCACTTTCCAATCCTACGTGTGCCATCCTTGGCTTCCTGCCCCCGCCCCCCCCCAAACACGCACACGCACATGCACGTACACACGCCATCCCGGGCATGTGCCAGGGGTGTGTGGATGTGCTCTGCCAAGAGACTGCACGCAGGCTCCTCACAGCACCTAGCTCCTTGGCCACCTCCCTCCATGCCTCATCTTGTCAACCCACGGAGACAGGTTGAGCCTGGGTCTCAGAGTCCCAGCAAACCCAGGCCTGTCCCTCGCTCGGTGCCCAGGCTGGGGGCAGCGCTACAGAGCCAGGACATGGTAGAGAGCCAGGCCCACCTCCTTTAGGTGAGCTCCAGGCTTAACCCCTGGCCTGACAGACCCAAGTGGCTATTAGTTGTCAGGTGAGAGGGCTGGTGGACGTGAAGGTAGGGACAAAGAAGGGAAATGAAATTCCAGTGGGGCCGCCAAGAGAAGAAGGACTCCCAGGTACCCAAATGTCCCCGGCACTGCGCACATCCTCAAATCGGCGGTCACACACACCCCCTCACGTCGGACTTGATCCAGGCAGGGGAGAAAGAGCCAGCACTATGCTCCGTCTTCCTCCACCACGTGCCAGGGAGAGTTTAAATCTGGAGCGCCTCCCTAACTGCGCCGTCCAGTGGCGATGGCCCAGGTTCAGTTTGTCATCCAAGGCCTTTCCTTCCTGTGCTGAGCCATCTCTTTTGCAGCTTCTACTGCTGCTTCTCCCACCCCACTCCCAGAATGCACCCCACCTCCACACCTCTGCACGGGCTTGCCTCCCCACTGTGTTATAAACCCCTACTTCTGTTTGAAGACCCAGTTCAGCATGCCAGCAAGGGCTTTCCAGGCCTCTGCATGTAGATGGGCCAATCCCTGCTCCAGGCCCTCAAAAGAGCCAGAACACAGTCAGCCTGGAGTCCTTAGCACATTGACCCAGGATAAGGTGTTTGAACATCTGCCTCCCCATCTTGGACCTCCCCTGAGAGGACCAGGAGTCACTGGGCAAGATGATGTGTTTGTATAGTATGTGTGTGTGTATGTACCGTATGTTCATATAGCATGTGGGAGAAGGTGGTGGTGAAGGGGGTGAATGAATGGGTGGGAGGAAGGAAGGAATGGTGGGCGGTGTGATGATCAAGGTGGAATGGGTAAAAGAGTAGACGTGTGAATGGAGCAATAGCAGTTTGGGGAACTGGATGGATGGAGAGGGGGGCAGACATGGGCACCAGTGCCAAAGGGACAGCAGACGGAGAATTGGTCAGAAGAAAGCTGATTGCCAGGATCTGATCGCCCTTCAAAACTTGAAGGGTCCTTCGATCAGATGACCTCCTCCCACACTGCAGGCTTGCTCCGTTGAAGTCTACCCAAGTTTGAGCTTGATTGAAGTTAGTCCCGTCTCAGCGCCCATCTCCAGTCCCCCTCACTGGGGACCCAGAGAAGCTCAGGCCCAGGATAAGCCCCATCATCAAAAGGGAGGCCACGCCTTTCAAGAAAAGTAGCTCCTCCCAGCTCGAAGGCCACGTCTACCCAATGCTGTCTCCATCTTCTGCTTGGCCTCCTCCTGGGTTCTCTGTCTCCTTTTCACTGGGGTTTCTACCTGCCCCAATCTCACCCTCCATCCATCCTACCGACCGGTCGATCCCACAAAACTCTTTGTGCAGCTAGATGCTTCAGGTCGTTTGTTGTGTTCTTGAGACCCCCGCCCCCACCCCATGTTCACTAAAATTTCACTCTGGCTTGAAAACAAGGTTCATGGACGTACTGGGGAAATAGACTTGTCCACATGTACCCCCAGAAGAATTCCAACATTCTCATCTCCCTAACTAGACAGGAATTCTCAAACCCAAGTCCCTCCATCCCCAATCTCAGGGGGTGGTTTTAGAAACCTGGTTGCCAGGTCTAATGGCTGGAAAAAAGGAAGAGAGGCTGATGAGAAGCCACAGGGCTTGGTGGGGGGGAGGGAGTGTTATAAAATTAGGGATCAGAACTAGGGCAGTTAGCAAAAGGGTTTGGAACCCCAGCATCCGTCAGGGCCCTATGTTCCCCATCGCTCAGTCTCCCTGTCGATGGCAGCCTTTACTGTACATGCGCAGGCTGCTGCCCCTCCAGGGCAGCAAACAGACCTTGGCTTTTTTGCCTTTGTCACTGAGCCCAGTCCTGGTAGGCAAAGCAGCAATGGCTGTTTTATTGCCCCGTGTGGAAGGGAAAGACTGGGAGGTGCAGTCACCTTCACACTACCCTGCTCAGGGGCTGTGGTCCCCACCTTCTCACTCCTCCACTCCTCCAGGGGCCCAGGCCTTCGGCCCTGGGAAAAAGAGCAGACCAGTGTGTGGCTGGAACTATAGATGGATGGGGGAAGAGATGGATGGAGAGCTGGGCGCACCCCATGAGAATTGAGACGCTTCCCAGAGAGTAGGTAAGAGGACAGAGGTGGTCAGCTGACAGCCACCCCGTTCCTACTCCAAGGAGGGAGTTTCTCAGTCTAGAGCTTCTTCTGATCGCCTGTCCTACACATGAGGCCCGTGTGTGTGTGTGTGGGGGGGGGGGTGGTGGCAGCATGAAGAGTCACCACAAAACGTGAGGGTGCTAGAGAGACTTCTTCCTTCACCAAGATGTCTTTCCTCCTCCAAGGTTAGGATTTCTCAAGAAAGGCTTCCTTGTGGATCGATTCCTTTGACACCTGAGAGGCCCGGGTCTTCCAGAGGCACTCACAAAGCGGAGACCCAAACCCCACCTGTAAGGTAATTGGACCGTCCCTCCCAGAAGGATCACGGAAGGGATGATACAGCCAGGGTACAGTCTAGCACTGATGGAACACCTTCAGTTCTTTAACAGTTCCTCCCCTTACTATTACGGTCTTAGTTTCACCTCATTAATCTTGTTAGACCTGTGTCTGTTCGCTTGTATCATTGAGATCGTGTGATGTATGAAGTCCAAGATAGAGAAAGACTTCAGAAGTAGTCATGGGAGCAAATGCTTCTGAGGGTACGGGAAGAACAGGCGGGGGCAGGGGGAGGAGGGACCAAGTAACAGAATAGTAGATGAACAGATACATTGGCTGGTGTAAGATATGGCCAAAGAAAAACAACCCAAACTCACACATAAACAAATAATACACAACATAATAATAAAGGTTCCTTAGGGGGTAGGGTGAGGGAAGGAGGGGATAAAGGGGAGCTGATATCAAAGAGATCAAGAAGAAAGAAAATGTTTTGAAAATGATGGTGGCAGCAATTGTACCATTATGCTTGATCTCATTGAATTGGATTGCTAGACTATCTGTAAGAGTTCCTGATAAAGTGATTACATAAATAATAAGAAGATGAAGGGACGAATCAGGTAGAACTTAGGACCCCCAAAGACATGCCACCCTGTTCATTCCAGAGCTGTTTGAAATAGCTCTGAACTGGAAACAACCCAGATGCCTGTCAACAGCAGAACGGATTAAAGAAATAGTGTGCATTCACATAACAAAACACCGTCCAACACTGAGGATCTACACCCACGGGCAAGAATAGGAGTGAAATCCACACCCATCCGTAACCACAGGCGAAACAAAGAGGACACGCACCACCACGATCTTGACACAGACATGCCCATGTTGCGGTCCATTTCCAAAATAATGCAATTCTGTAGAGAAGACGTCCTCCCAGGCAAATCGAGGGCACTAGAAGGTATTGTTGCTGGCTGCCACCACGTCAGCCCCTGAGTCCTGGTGACCCCTTGCACAAGAGGATCGAGCCCAGTGACCCATGAGCTTCCACCACTGCCTCACCAGCCTTTCTCCCCAATCCAGCTGAGTCTGTTCACATCACAGCAACACACAAGCCTCCAGTGACAGACGGACTGCGGGGGGTGGGGGGGGGCAACGGTGCATTTGGCCGTGAATTGGGCCTGCGTTTCCCACATGGAAAGCAAGAATTCTGTCATGGAGCCACCACGGCTCCCATTAGAAGTTAGGGCAGCGAGTAGCCCTCGGAGGGAAGGAGTGATGGAAGCGTGTGGCGAGGGGTCATCTGGGTGCCGGAAATGTGCTCGTTCCTGACCCGTGTGCTGGGGACTCGGGCCCGTGGGTGTGCTCAGCTTGTGCAGAGTCGGCACCTTCCTGTATGTATGCTATCCTTCTGAGGAAAGAGGGGGGAAGATGGGACTTGCTGCTCCTGTAACAACTTCGTCTCAGAAACCCACAAGGGCAGTTTTACCCTGTCCCCAGCATTGAGGGGAGTCCATAGTGACACCGAGGCAGTGAGGCTGGTTTGGTTTGGGATTCCTGCCAAGTTCAGCGGAAATGGAGGGGTGCCTGGTGAAGCCTCATCAGGTGCCCTCTGCATCTGATGGAGGGTACGGAGCTGAGACCAGGAAGTCATTTTCACCCTGTCCTCTCCCTCCTGCCCCGCCCCTAAGCTACCTCTGCATGCTACCCTCCTCCTCCTCCTAAGTCAGCCCTCTCCATCACCTCCGTCTCTAACCCAAATGGCCATCAGCTCTCACCCAGACACTGTCACCTCCTGTCTATGACCTGCTTGCTCTGCCTCTCACCCCTTCAGTCCTCACACACCACAGCACAGACTGGGGACAAAAAGGGATTATTTGGGGGCAGCTAGAGAATCCCCCCTTTTTTTCTTTTTTCTTCTCAACTTCTGTAGGGCTGTACAACTCTGCCCCATCTCAGGACTAGATGTGTCTCCACGGAAACCTCTACATGCACTTTGTTACTTAAATGCCACCCCCCCCCCACCTTCTCAATGTCCCTCTGACCCATCAGACAGCCTTTACCCATTAGATGCTTCACTCTCCTTCCACACCACTGTCTCTAATCATACGTTTATTTGTGCTGTTCCTGTTTTTAATAAAGAGAACTTTTACTAAGTCAAAGGGACACCACAAAAAAACCTCACTCCCACCCTGTCAATTTGAGTCCTGAGAACCCTGTAAGACAGGGTAGAAGGGACCTTGGGGTTTTCAAGACTGTAACTCTTTATGGGAGTAGAAAGCTTCATCACTCCCCACTCAAGCGGTTGGTGGGTTCGAACTACAGATCTCGATATTAGCAGCCCAATGAGTAACCACTATACCACTATGACCACACAGAGACACCATCTGGATGCAGAAGACTATTAGCACAAAGTCATAATGAGATGGAAGGATTTGCTGGTTTATAGAGCTTTTAAAAAAAAACATGGGAAGTAAATATAACATCGTTATTGGTGGGTCTTCTGGAGGGTTATCAGGGCCCCAATGGAGTCGTGTTATATAAGAGAGAGGGGCTTACAATATTGGTTCAGGGGTTTTCCTCAGGTGAGCAGGGCAGCTCATGACCATGTGAACCCCAGAACAGTGATCTCGACCAGGGATACACCCAGGGAAGCCCTGGAGGGAGACTGCCCCTCCCTCAGCTGGTCAGGAGTGGTGAAAGAAATCCACTTTCCAATACACTCTGTCTGAGGATAACTATTCATATCCCTGGTCTATGGTCAAAGGGAACTCAGTGAAGGCTGAATCCATGTGAGGATTCTACAAATGAATTTCACTGCCATTCATAGCCTTCTGCAAACCAGGGGCTCAGAATTTAAGCTCTAATACAACTCCTTCCTCTGTTCATGGATTGTATTGCTAACAATCCTTAGATCACACAGGCTGGTATGCTCCTTCTGTGTGATCTGGGCTTAGCTGATACTTCAGCTGAATGGTTGCTTTATTTGTGCAATTCCTAGCTTGCAGTCTGTTCTACCACTGCCACTGGAGCTCCTAGAAAGCAAGGATGACTGTCTGCTTTCCTTCTGTACCCCAGGTCTTAGCTCAGTGCCTACTTACAACAGATGCTCACAAATATTTGTGGAATAAGTGAATAGTGAAGCCACCCGCCATTAGGCAGGCAGCCCCTGGGAAGACAAGCATTTCATTTAGCATAGGGTCAGCACTTGTCTGGGGGAGGACACATGCGGTGTGGCCTCGGACCTCAGTGTGCTGAGCTTCGAAATCCAGGATTGATCTTGATTAAGACCATGGTGAACTTGAAGTGGTACATAGCATTGACGGGGGGAGGGAGGGACTGAGTGTGCATGCATTACACACATATGTTTATACGTGCTCACCTCCGTAGCAAGAGTGCCCATGGCTTTCAACAGATTCTCAATGAGGCCGGTGGCCTCAACGGTTCAGAACCACTAACCAAGACCCTGTCCTGCTCAGGGGTCCATGTTCCCACAGAACCAGGGAGAGTGTGATTCAACCCAAAGCTAGAGGGAGCCACATTAGACCCCAGAACATAGAACACCCCATGACAGGAACGCAGGGGAGCCTGGGACCAGACTCGGCACCCAGGATCTCCTACCCCCACCAGGCTCTGAGCTGAGAGAAGCAGTGAGGCCAGACCAGCGCCTCAGGGGCCAACTTTGGCAGGGAGGAACCTCCTGCTCCCTGCTCCCGCTACCAGCAGACAAGCACCCACTTGTCTTGAGGTACAGCAGAGTGAGGAGGCGAGGCTGGCACCTGGAGATGCCCGCCAGGCCCTTTGGCACCCAGGTCAGGGAAGGTTTGGCGGGAAGGTGCAGGAGGGGGTGCCAAGCCCCACCCTCCTTTCTGTCCAAGCTGGAGGCTGGTATGTGGGGCTAAAGGAGGGCTTGTTAGGCAGGGCCATGGTGGGAGCCTGTGGGGACTCCCAGGGGTACAGGGCACCTCCAGGCAGGGACAGTCCAGAGCCGGGCTCAGCGATGTGGGGGCAGAGAAGGGGAAATGGTCTCCAAATGTGAACACCAGAGGAGCATGGCGGACCCAATAGGAGCTAAAGGAAGGGGGGAGATGTGAAGGGAAGGGGGTGGTGGTGCAGAAGGGAGGCCTTGCAGAGCGCAGTGTGGTGTAAGCAGAGGACAGGTCGCTGGGCTAGCGGGGTGGAGCAGGGTATTTGGGGGGCAGCAAGGTCTGGAGGGAGAGGGCTGCCTGGAGGGGTGAGCATGATGTGGCTGGGCGGAGGGCAGAAGATCAGGGTGACTGGTCTGTGGCGGTGGGGGCACAGTGACAGGAAAAGTGGCATGCCCTTGGCAGGAATGTCCATGGGAGTTCCTTGGGCTCGACCCCCAGTGCTTGGGGGCTTCTCCTGATTCCTGAGCTGGAACAAGCACCCCGAGATGGAGATCTCCCCAAGAACACAGGGTCACACCTCCTCCAGGGAGGGCCTGGCTGACTGGCCCTCTGGCTGCTGATTCCTGTGTCACTGGCATCTCTTGAGACTTGTCGTGGGGATGGGGGCGGGGTTGGGGGAGCAGCCAGCATCAGGTTTGTCATAGGGAGCCAGCACAGGAGCGAGGGGACAGGGTAGAGACGGCTTTGTATCCATGCAGATAAAGCAGGACTGAGTCATGGGCCAGCGCCTGCAGCTCTCAAGAGAGCTCAGTAATCAGCTCATCCGGATGCAGACAGGAGCTCTCCCCGGTCTGGTCCCTGTCCCACACTTAGACACACACCTCCCCTCCTCCTCTCCTATCCTTGGTCACAGGATCCTTCCTTCCAGCCCTGGCTGCCTGCCCTGCCCGCCCTCAAGTGGGAGCCCACTACACACCCAAGCTGCCCTGCCCTGTGCCGCGGGGGGTGGGGTGGGGTGGGGGTGGGGGGGGTGCTGTGGAGGGGCCTCTCGAGAGGGGGAAAGGAGTGGAGGGAGTCGCCAATAGGCTTAGGACCTAGGCTGACACCAGACACCAAAGCTTTGTCACCCTGGGAACAAAGCTGAGAGGGAGCGAAAACTCCGCTATAAATGGTCTGTGTCCCCAGGGGCTTTCCGGCCGGAGTAGAGGTGACTGTCAGAAAGGACCACAGTCCCTAAGGGTCTAGGGCTCCTCCCAAGGATGTCTGCAGTGACTCGCAGCCCCAGGAGACAAGCTCAAACTCCCAGAGGGAAAAGTAAGGTTGGAAGGACTTTCTGGCCAAGAAGGAACTGAGATAGAAACAGCCAAGAGGGAGAGACTAGGAACCTTCCTGGACAGGGAGTTCGTGAGGCTCTGAGGCAGGGGAATAGCCCTCATGAGCTCCAGAAAGGCCCAGTGCCCAGAGGTTCTGCAATGTCAGTCCCCCTCCCCCCTCCGGGGTCCCCACCCCATCCCCCAGGCTCCACCCCAGGACCCTCAGTTAGACTGCAGCATCCACCAGACTTACCCCTGTGACCCAGGTTTTGCGAGAGCTTAGTGTGCCCCACCACACCTGTCACTCACTGGAGTGGTGGCCTTGGATAGAGCTCTGGGAGGCTTCGGAGAGAGCTCGGGGACCCCACTTATAAGTGCCCAGCTCTGTCCTGACACCATGGAGGGTGAGCACAGAGAGGCCATGACCTCAATCCTGGAGGGAACCCAGTGGAGTCGGTGGAAGGTAACTTCTGCACATCCACCTGCCTTCACTGGCTGCAGATGAGGGGTGGCTGGTATGTGGCCCCTGTGGGACACCCCCACCCCTCGACCCTCTGCGTGCTTCAGGCAGAGAACTGTGAGGTGCCAGGATAATCCAAACCCCGACAGAGCGAGCTTGTCTTAGGAAATGCCAGTCTTTCCAACTCTCACATCACAGGGAGCCTGGAGTGGGGTGCCTGGTCCCGAGTGACCCTGAAAACTCCTCCTCCGGGGAGTCAGGGCCACTCCTAAACCAGACCTGATGCTCCCTCACACACGCCTCAGCCAGAATGTGCACCCCCTCCAGCTGCCATCCCAACCATTGGGGTTCAGTTCCTGTCCCTATGCACCAGGCTGCAGGGCCTACCAGGAGCAGCGGACACCGGACACCGGGCAGGGATCTGCTGGCCTCACCCTCGGGCAGTTCTTACCACCCTGGCTTCTGCTCACGTAGCCTCCTGGGCTAAGGATGTCCCTGCTCCCCAAGGGGACACACAATCAACTCCTGATGTGGGGGGCTGGGCTGGGGGTGGGTGGTAGGAAGGCAGTTATTTAAGCCGCTCCCTGCTTCTCCCCAGCTCTGCCCTTCTTCGTGGGTTCCAATCTACACCTGAGCTATTTGTCCCTTTAAGGTACAGTCTGACCTCACCCTCTTTCCAGGGGACACAACAGACTCTGGAGAGACCTTAGAAGTCACCTCCTGTCACCTGGTCCTACTGAGCCACTTGCCCTAGGCTCAGGTGTTGCCCCCACCCTCAGATACATCTCCCAACCCTAATCCCACCTGCTCCCCTCAGCTCAACCACTGCCTCCTCCACTCGATTCCCCCAATCCTACCTGGAGCAGGAGCCGACGCTTCTCTGGCCCTGCAGAGTCCCCAGGCTCGCAGCACTTCCTGAGCACCAGGGCCTGGGGACCCCCCAGAGGTTGGGGGCCGCAGGGGGGCCTGGGCTCCAGCGCCTCACAGCACACCAAGCTCACGGTGCAGCCCATCTGGCCGGGAGCCCAGCGGGCGAGGCGGGGACAAGGGCGCCCCGGGAGCAGGCCCGCCCCCACCGCCGGGGACCTCGGGGCCCAGCGGCCAAGCCCTCTGGGTGGAGCGGCGGCGCCCCCCGCGGGGTCCGCGGGCAGAGCCTGGTCTCTTGGTGTCCGCATGGCCGCGCAGCCGGGGCCCGGAGCTGGCAAGGTCGGCGACGCGGGCGCCCGACTGCAGCCTGGGACCGAGGGGGACCGTGGGCTGAGCCCGAGCGGGTCGCAGCGAAGGAGAGATCATGGGGGACAGAGCCGCTGCCGACGGAGACCAAGGCGGTGGAGGGGCAGGTCTGGTCACCTGCGGTCCTGGGGGCGCGGGTAGCAGCCCCAGCAGGTCCCCCGCCCGCCCGCGCCTGGAAAACCTGGCGCGGGAGGGGGGCCGGAAAGACCCGGCCTCAAGGAACCAGAGCACAGCGGGGCTGGGGGACGGGTGCTGGGAGAGGGGGACAGCCCCACAGGGGACTGCGGGGGTCTTTCCTCCACTCCGCAGGGAGGGTCCCTGAGTCTGAATGGACTCCACGGGCAACAGGTTTGGTCTCCGCAGGCCCGCGGAGATGGCGCCGGCAGCCGGCACCCCCGGGGGCCCCTCGGCATCCTGGATGGGGACGAGGACATGGGAGACGCGTGCTGGGACCCTCCTCCCCTCCCACCTGCCCCACACCCCAACTAAGGGACCCGCACAGCTGTCAGGGTTCCGCGGGCAGCCTCGCGGCCTCTGTGTGCCATCTGGTGGCGAAAGCAAGAACTACACGGCCCGTGCCAGTGACCAGCAGCTGCTGCTGCCGCCTGAGTCCCCCGGAGGCTGGGGCTGTGAGGACCGACTCCTAGCTGGTAGGCTGATAGGCTGGCAGTTGGAAGGCGTCCAGAGATGACCTAAAAGAGCCAATAACTAGGTAATGAACTAATTAGTTGCCTAAGCTTGTAACTAGCTACCTAGTCACTAATCAGTTAATGAATTGACCAGCTAATTAACTAGTCAACCAAGTAAGCTATCAGTCTCCCCAACCAACCAGCTAGTTAGAGAACTTGTTATCTAACTAGACCACTTGCTGAAGTAACTTATTGTCTGGTTGAATGACTAGTAACTAGTAACTAACTAGTGTTTATCTAGTTAGTAACTAACTAGTAACTAACTAGTATTTATCTAGTTAACTCACTACTTCATTGATTGACCTTTTTAACTAGTTGTCCAATCAGCTGTTTATTTTGTCTACTAGTTAACTAGTCAACTGACTGATAATCATTAATAAACTGGTGACTAGGTGACAAGCTAATTAACTAGGGTGACTAAATATATAATTACCTAGGTAACATTGTAGCCAGCTAACTACCTAACTGCTACCACCAGACATGAGTAAGACATGAGCACAGTCCAGGGGGCCGGAGGGGAACCTTCCCCCTCACCGGCTCCGCCCCTGCCCTTGACCCTGCCCCTGTCACTTCTCCCAACAGGCTTTCCACTCTGCCCCCCACCACCCCCGCTAAGCTTAGGGACCCCTTCCAGGCTGCTGGCTGGCCTGAGCCTGAGTCACTTTCCAGGCAGCAAACTCCAAGGAGGACCGGGCAGGACCCAGAGTCACCAACCTCAGAGCCCTGTTCTCCCTGTCTCCCCAGGTCAGTGGCCAGACTCCTTTGAAAACCTGGGTGTGGGGTGGCTGGGGAACAGGGGTGATGTTGGAAGAAAAGGGGTGATGAATGGGGACAGGGGTTGATGTCTGGGGAACAGGAGTGGTGGCAGAAGAGGGAGGGAGTGGAAGAGGGCCAGGGACACAGGGTTCAGCAGAGAGGAAGTACACTCTAGATATGGGTAGATTTCTTAAAGGAAGGGGGCTGCAGAGACCCTCAGTCCAACCCTTAGTCCACATGTGGGAAAACAGAGGCCCAGAGAAGGCAAACGACCACATGGGTGAGTGACTAGGAGACCCAGTTCTCTTGACTCCCAGTCAAGGGCTCCCTGAACCCCACCCTTACCCCTCCCTCCTTCTCCAGACTGGCCCTCTCCCCTCCTGTTCACTGAGCCACCATGTCTTCACTGCCCAGCAAACCACTGCAGCCTAGGAGGCAGGAGATCTGTGACTCCAGCCATGCTGGCTCCAGGTCTCAGAATGAGCCCCCTGCACCCCAGGGACAGAGAGACTGAGGTTCCCCTGGGACAAAGGGACAGACCTGAAGCCAAATGTCCTGGCCCCTGCTATCTCTGCATTCTGGCCCATTCCCAGTGCTGGGGCCTTGCCCTGCTTCCTCCTGCCTCCTCAGAGCACCCACATTTCCCCTTCCTCCAGAGCTTGGGAAAGGATGAGTGGGTTTCAGGGCGATGATTGGTCGGATGAGGCTGAGGACTGCCCATAGGGAAGGGGTGACTTCCCTCCGCCTGGCTGCCACGGGGCACAACCACCCACAGGGGCTACACACAGTAAGCTGCGGTCTAGAACACAGGCAGGCAGGCAGTGTTCCGATTCTGCTTCCACCATTTAAACCTTTGTGACCTTGGGAGAGGACTTACCCTCTCTATACCCGTTTCACCTTCTAGGAAATGGACTTAAAAACCTCACCAGGTTATTGTGGGGGCTGACGAAATAAATTATACACAGCATTTAGCATGGTGCCTGGTGCCCAGAATCTCCCACATGGTGGCTGCACCATCAGCCTCATACACTCACCGGTCACAAAGCGCTAGCTCTTCCCACCCACGAGTCAACTCGCTGTGTGAGCCTAGATTAGTCCCTTTCCCTGTCTAGGACTTTGACTCCTCCCTTGTCTTGAGGAGAGAGGAGGCAGGGAAGCACAGAGGACCAGGGCAGCCAGGTCACATGACGTCACTCCATTTCCAAGTGCCCCAGGCAAAAGAGGGAGCTGTGACCAGGGACCTGAAAGGTGAGCATGACTGAGGGGTTTTCTGGAGCTGAGCTGGGAGAAGGGAGGGACCCTCAGAGACCTCACCACCTGATGTATGCTGTCTCCTGTCCTCCCTGCAGCCGCCGTCTCGGCCATCCTCCAGGGCTATGGGGACAGGCAGCAGCCAGTGACAGATGCCAGTGCTGAGCTGCACAGACTCTGCGGCTGCCTGGAGCTGCTGCTGCAGGTGGGGCCCCAGGAGAGAGGACCAGGGCAGACCTCCCTCCTGCCTTCGTTACCACCCCGGTCTCCTCTCCTGGGGGTCATCAGGTCCCTCCTGAGGTCTAACCCCATTCTGGGGGCTGTCGTTCAGGCCTGGGGGGTGAAGTTGGACAAGGCTGTGTGGGGCAGGCCCAGGAGCTAAGGCCAGCCACCCTGCTCTGGGGACTAAAGCTTCAGGGGCCTGGTGCTTGGGCCCTTCTGCTAGTGGTCCAAGCACAGTATAACTAGTGCTGGCTTTCCCTGTGCATGGCCTGTGGTCCCCATCTCCTATCTCACTCTAACCCCCTCCACTTCCTGACTACCCGCACCAAGTACACACACACACACACACATTCCACTGCCTGACCACCCGCACCGGGCACACACACACATGCACACACACTCCACTGCCTGACCACCCAGCACACACATACACACACACACACGCACACACACACTCCACTGCCTGACCACCTGCACCAGGCACACACACACATACACACACACTCCACTGCCTGACCACCCAGCACACACACACACACACACACACACACTCCACTGCCTGACCACCCGCACCCAGCACACACACACACACACATACTCCACTGTCTGACCACCCGCACCGAGTACACACACACACACACACACGAGCATGCACACACCCTTCCTACTTCTCTGACTTAACCTACTTCCAGGCTGTCCCTCTCAGCTCACTCCAGCCATGCTGGCCCTGGGTCTTCCTGGAGCACACAGACACACTCCACCCCAGGGCCTTTGCACTTGTTCCTTACTCTGCAAGGAAGGTTCCACCCCCAGAAGTGTGCATGCCCCCCCACTCCCTTAGCCTTCATGGCGGGACCCCAGTTCATCTCCTCGGGAGGTTTCTCTCCCTCCCTAACCTAAACTGCCCGTGTACACATGCACAGTGTGTGCACCGTATACTCCATATGCCCCCACGCACTACATATTCATTATGCCCACACACAGTGTACATACCACATCCTCCATATGCCTGCACAACACATTACATAGTCCCATGCACAGTACACACGGCATATGTTCTACATGCCCCCACACAGCACCTACTCATATACCCACGTGCAACCTACACTCCACATGCACACACGGCATACACTCCATGTGTGTACATACCACATCACACGTGCACAGCATATAGTACACACACTCCATGTGTGCACACAGCCAAACTCCACGTGCATGCGCGAACACACAAACACACACCACCTTACATTTTCTATTCCCTCTCCCTGGTTGATTTTTTTTCTCCTCCGCGACTGTCACTGCCTAATACACTATCCCCCTGCCTTTGAATCGACCCAGGCTCATTGTGACCCTGCACAGGGGTTTTCAGACTGTCAATCATTATGGGAACAGACAGCTGCATCTTTCTCTTGAGGAGCAAACACTGGGTTTGAAACACCAACCTTGTGTTAGCCACCAAGTCTGTTCCACCAGTTCAGACTGTCCGGTGTCTGTCTTCCCCAGCAAGAGGGAGCATGAGGTCACTTTGTTCGTTGCCTGTCCTCCCCGGGGCCAGGACAGGTCCTGACATGGAGTAAGTGATGAGTAGTATTTTAAGGAGCCCTGGTGGCAAGTGCTTATGGGTTGCAATCCACAAGATCTGAAGTTCGAAACCGCCAGCCACTCCACAGGAGGAAGAAGAGACTTTCTACTCCTGTGAACAGTTCCAGTCTCGGAAACTCACAGGGGCAGTTCTACCCTATCCTGCAGGGTCCCTAGGTGTCCCTCAGCTTGATGGCCGTGAGTGTGTATTTTTAAATGAGGGAATAAATGAATTGAGAACACTGAGGCTAGCTCCTGCTTACACAGCCAGGGTGGGCCGCACGTGCCCCTCTTCCTCTGCTGCAGGCCCTCCCAGGGAGGCAGCAAGTGGAGAGGCGGCCAGGCTGGACTGGAAGGGCCATCCAGAGGGATGCATGCCTGTGCTTTCTCTCCTGCTTGACCCCAGTTTGACCAGAAGGTGCAGAAGAGCTTCCTTGGGCCTCAGAAGGACTACTGGGACTTCCTCTGCACCGGTCTGAAGCGACAGCAGGGTGACACGGAGCCAGCCCGATTTGTCCGCTCGCAGGACAAGGTATCCAGGCAGAGAGGCTGGCTCGGGGAGTGGGAGGGGTCCTGCCAGCAAGCCCTTGGCACGGATGGTAGGCGGGACACAGGCCTGTACCAGTGCCTGCTCATATCTACCTCATCACTAACCATAGCCCCCTCACCTGAGCCTCGGCCCTCAGCATCCCTGCAGCCACCTCCTTGCCTCTCTAGCCTGCAAGTCCTGAAATGCCCTCTGCCATCTGCCACCAGTGTTTCTCTCTCTCTCTCTTTCTCTCCTCTCTCAGTTGACTGAACATCTTCTGTCCTAATAAAACTCAGCTGACAACAAACTGATTCTCAGTCACAGCGACCAGAGTAGAACCGGGCTCCACAGGGTTTTTAAGGGCAGAGTTTGCAGAAATAGATCGCCAGACCTTTCTTCCAAGTGCCTCTGTGAGGACCCCAACCATCCAACCTTTCGATTAGCTGCCAAGCTCGTTCACCATGTGGCCCACCCAGGTTTAATGCTCCCTCCTTCTTCCGCCTCCTGTGGGCTCTGCAGTTGAAGACTCCACTGGGGAAAGGGCGTGCCTTCATCCGCTTCTGCCTAGCCCATGGACAGCTGGCCGACGCCCTGCAGCTCTGCCTCCTGAACCCAGAGCTCACCAGGTGGGGCTGCTGCCCGTCCTCCTTTAACATCTTCCCACTGTGACCCTAAGAGCCCATTTTCTCTTCATCTTGAAAGACCCCTCCTAAGTCCCAGCTGGATAGTTTTGTATCAAAGACAAGGAAAGGGGGTTCCAAGGAGAGAAGCCACGGAAGAACAGGAAGAGGGGAGAAGAGGCCGGGAATCCTGGGAGCACCGTGGTTGTGATCTCCAGGGGCCACAGCCCCCTATGGAGGACAGCCCTCTGTGCTGTGCAGCGCAGGGATCCTCTCGGGCGAGGAGTGATGGTGAATGTTACACAGGAAATGGTATGGACCCCGGAGCCCTCTGGTGTGTCCTGAACTCCAGGAAGACATCCTGGACTCGCTCTACGCTCTCAATGGCGTGGCCTTCGACTTGGATCTGCAGCGGCCAGACCTGGATGACGCCTGGCCCATGTTCTCAGAGTGAGTGAGTGCCGCGTGGAGGGAGGCCTCTTTTCAAGGCCTGCCCCCCTCAGCATGAGCCTCCCAAACCAGTCCCAATGCACAGCGTCCAGCCCCACCTGTTTCTCCTTCCCTCTCACTCCCTGGCCCCTTGGTTCTCCACTTTTCCCTGCTTTCTGTTTCCCAGTGTAAGGTTGTGCTAGCCCATGAAGCAGAGTATGCACTGACTGGAGGTTGGTTGAATGGTCAGGGTGGAGGGTTATGGGTATGAATGGAATGGGATGTTGTGGTGGAAGGGGTAGATGAATGGAGGAAAGTAGTACGTATGAATGAATGAATGGATAAAAGAATAAAGGGTGCAATGTTGTAGTGGAAGGGGTGGATGAATAGAAGAAAGTGGTACATATGAATGAATGAATGAATGAATGAATGGTGTAATGTGGAAGGGGTGGATGAATGGGGCAATGGGATGGATGAATGGTGGGAAGGTGAGAAATTAGGGTGGGATGGATGGGTGAATGATAGTGAAATGGATGGACAAATGAAAGGTAGGGTGTTGGCATGGAATGGGTGGATAAGTGGAGAATAGTGAGGTGTTAGGATGGGATATTAGAGTGAATTATGGATGGGGGATACTGAAATGTATGAATGAATGAAGGGTGAGATAATGGGGTGGAGTGGATAAAGGAATAAATAGAGTAGGATGTATGACTGGATGGAGGGTGGGATATTAGAGTAGAATGAATGCATAGGTGGGTGGGTGGATGGATGGCTACATAGAGGGTGGGAGGTTGGAGTGGAATGGGTGGATGGATGCATAGGTGGATGGATGGACGGGTGGATGGATGCAAAGTAGATGAATAGATGGATGGTGGATGATGAGAGGGATTCATGAGGGTGGAAGGTGTAGAATGAACATGTGATGGGCAGATGGCTATCCTACACCTGAGGACCAAGGTCACTGTTAGAGGTAGACCTCAGGGGTTCCTCTGACCCTTATATTTTCAGGTCACATTGTTCCAACTCCAGGAAAACCCAGGCAAGAAGACCCAGAAGGCCCAAAGCTGCCCTGAAGGAGGTGCCTCTGCCATTCTGCATGCTAAGCTACCTCTTCTCCATTCTTGCTGGGAACCCCAGGTTGATCAGTAGCCAGCTCTACCCACTTGGACAGAGAGAGGCCAACATGTGGGCCTGGGGGCTGGGGAGCCACCTGGGAGGAGTGGCCTAATGCTGGAGGGACGATCAGGAGAGATAGAGGCACTAGAGAATTCAGGGGGTCCGGGGAAGCAGGGCCAAGGGTGGGTGCTTGCAGGAAATGGACAAGGGAACCGCTCCATGCAGAGTCCCCTACATTTGATGATTTATCACTGTTTCAGCTCAGCTTAGGGAACAATTAAGGGCCAGACTGCCAGCTCAAATCCCAGCTTGACCCCTAAAGAGGCACGTTCTCTGGGAAAGGTGCTTGTTCTGCCTCGTAGGGTGATTGTGAGCATGCATTGAGACGTGGCCTGCATGCCACAGAGCAAGACTCCCAGTCACGTGCCTGCCCTTAGTGTCCCCACCACCCTGGAGGAGGCACTGCGCCCCTCCCACTTCAGGCACACACACTGATCTTACTCTGCTTCTGGCCTCCCAGGGTCCAGGTCTGTGCAGGGAGATGAATGCCTATTGGCTCACTGACAGATCAGGGCTGGAACCTAGCGAAGCGGGGAGCAGGGGAGGACAGAGACAGCTTCTTGAAAGAGGCGACTCTTAGCTGAGTCTCCATACAGTGATATTTTCCCCATATCCCCCAGCCCTACTCCTAGTGGACATTGTTAACCCCGGCTCTGCAGACCAGAAGTCAAGTTCAAGCATGGAGATCAGTGAAGGGGTTGGGGGGAGGACCTGGCAGGAAGCCAGAGGTGATGTCGCTCTCAGCAGGTGTGGACTGTAGGTTAGAGGAGTGGAGGGTGGGCTCTGGGAACCCCCACTACACCCTCTTCAGATCACAGTGGGCAGCACCTAGGGCTCCAGTGAAGGCCTGGCCTCAGACCTGGACCCAAGGAATCTAGCTTGCCAGGGCAGGACCCGGGCATCCATGTAACTAGCAGACCCATTGAGTCACAGCTGTGGCCTCTCCCCTGTCTCGGGTTGCTGAATTGGTGTTCAGCGGGGCGACAGGTCTGGGGTGTCTCTGCAGGTCTCAGCAGCACGTGAGGTCCCCAAAGGAGTATGTGGGAAAGAGTCACACTCGGGACCAACTGGATATCTTGGAGAGGTGCCCAGGGAAGGCCACTTGGCAGGACACCCAGGATCTGAACCACATGGGCATCTTTCCCCCTCGTTGGAAAAGAAGAGAGATGGTCTCCAGAGTCCTGGAGCTCCCCGGAGCATGTGGGAACCTGAGGAGGGGGGTCTTCAGCAGGACCAATGTGAGGGCATCCCAAGGCCTGGGGTCTCCCTGGCAAACTCCACACCCAGCACCCAGGGACAGGGGGAGGGGCCCAAGGGGACTCCACAGGAGATGATGGAGTCTGAGGCTGAGGGCGGAGCGGTCCTTATGGAAGCAGGAGGTCAGAGAGTTATAGAGGTAATTTATCAGGAGAGAGCAGAGTCTGGGCCTGTCCAGTGGCTGCTGCCCCCCAGGCCCAGACAGATGATGGAGGAAGCCATATTGGGGAGCAAGCAGGAGGCAGAGCCCTGGGTCCTTCAGGGCCCAGCAAAGGAGGAAGATGCCACCACAGAGAAGTCCCAAGAGCAAACAGGAGTGAGCAGGATGGCCGCGGGAGAGGAGCGAACCGAGGTGCCCCTACCGGATATGGTCAAGGTGAGAGCCATTGGCCGCAGACCTGTCTACTCCCCCCTTTCTTCCATCTGATCCACAGTTGGGGGTCTCCAGTGTCAGCCTGGGGACTGCTGTAGTCCACAGCTCTGTTTTCATTGGTGTGCCCAAGAGCAATATTATTTGGAGGCTGTTTTTTGAAAGCCATGCCTTCCTGAGTTCACCACAGTCCCCACCTCTCCCTCTTGCCTCACTCTTGCCTCACATTATATCCGTTGATCTTACCTGCCCTTGTCGGCATTTGAGGAGCTCTGGTGGGCATGGTTACACGTTGGATTGCGATCCTCAAGGTCGGCTGTTCGAAACCACCAGCCGTTCCTTGGGAGAAAGATGAGGCTTTCTACTCCTGTAAACAGTTAGTCTTGGAAACACGCTGCGGGCAGTTCTCCCCCATCCTAGATGGTCCCGACGGCAGTGAGCGTGAGTGTCAGCATTTGAGTCTGAGACCCCTCAGGATCACTGGGGCCATCACGTGATCTCAAGTGCCCTGGTGGGAGGGCTTCTTCCCAATCCTGGAGTCCTGCCGATGCTGCCCTCCCCGGCTGCTCTTGTGGTAGTGGCTTCTCCTGGAGTCCTTCAGGAGGGGTATCAAGCCTTCTGTCCCGCTCCTCCCCGGGCCACATTCCTCCCAGGGCCTTGAGCTTTGTCACAGAAGGAAGAGATGGTGCCCTGGACTCTTCCAGCAGCAGGACTTCGACACGGCCAGGCATCCGAGCCCTCCAGCCAAGGGCTGGGCTCATGGGAATGGAGATGCTTCAAGTCGGTCCCTGGGCTTGGCTTTCTGCCCACTCTGTTACACAATTTCCTTTCCCCTCCCCACTTTTCTTCCCACCTCCAGGGCCTCAGACATCAACTGTGGAAGGCCACGGAGCAGGCCCAGCACCAGGAACAGCTGCTGAGAGAGCAGGAGATTGAGCTGAAGGGCCTGCAGGAGCAGCTCCTCAGGTAACCTTGACAATTGGCAGCTGGGATGGGCGGGAGAGCTGGGAGACACGTGTACAGGAGTCACGTCCTAGTTCCTGGCCTGTAGCATCCAGTTTCATGGCACTGTATGAGAACCTCCCGTGTGCCAGGTCCTGGGCTGGGCACAACTTTGGACCCTGAAGAATGGAGAGCCTTGCTCCTGCTCTGAAGATCTTCCCATGCTCCTCTCCTCGAGGCCAGCCCCTCCCTGCACTGGCCTACTCCCAGGAGCCCTCTGGAGAGGTCCTGCCCCCTGCCTCTTCCCACCCTCAACCTTGCCTCCTGACCTCTCCCCCTCCCTTTTCGTCTCAGGACTGCTCGAGGTGTTTCCTCGTAAGAAGGGACCTTCTATATACAATAGTGATTCTCAACCTGTGGGTCACGACCCCTTTGGGGGTTGGGGGTTGAGACCCCTTTGGGGGTCAAATGTCCCTTTCACAGGGGTCGCCCGATTCATCACAGCAGCAAAACAACAGTGATGAAGTAGCAATGAAAATCATGTTGTGGTTGGGGGGTCACCACCACATGAGGAACTGTATGAAAGGGTGGCGGCATGAGGAAGGTTGAGAACCGCTGGTCTGTAAGTAGCTCCACTTGGCAGCCAGTTGGAGAAGGAGCTGAGATTCAGATCCTAGGTGCTGACTCCGGACCCAGTCGCGTACACACCACCCTCCACTAAGATTTCAAGTGTTTGCATTTCCATCAACGAGCCCTGGTTGTGCGGCGGGAGCTTGGCGGTTAACCAAAAGGCAGCTCCACTGGAAAAAAGAAGTGACAGTGGGTTTCCCTCAAGAGTCCGTCTTGGCCCCCCCCTCCTCCTTTCCCCCTCCCCCGCAGGCTGTTTTACTGTGTCCCAGAGGATTGTTCTGAGTTGGAACTGACTGGGCAGCAGCGGGTTGGTTTGGATTTCAGTCTCTCTGCTCCTCCTCCTCAGAATCAGCATCTTCATCTCCACGTCATCACACGCATCTCCAGAATTAGTGTCTTCATCTGCCCTCCATCCCCGGCCTCTCGGTTTCTCTTTCATACTCTTTAATCCTCCTGCCGTGCAAAGATCTTCCTTCGTCTGATTCAGCCTCTGTCCTCAAGCTGCCCTCCTGCCCCTGTCTCCCTCCCACGGGGCTGCCCCAAGGGCCGGGAGGATCAGCCTGACCCCCTAGCAGAGCCAGGGTAGCTGATTCAGGCTGAGCCACAGGTCGCTCTGTTGACTGTCTGCTTAAAGCTTGTGCATCCTAGGAATGCAGAAAACCTCACCACCATGCCAACTCATAGCGACCCTACAGGACAGAGAAGATCTGCCTCCCTGAGTGTGCGAGACTGTAACTGGTAACACGAGTAGAAAGGAGGACTTTCTCCCTCAGAGCGGCTGGTGGTTTTGAACTGCGGACCTTTCAGATCACAGCCCAAGCCCTAACCACTACACCACCAGGACTCAGATGTGTGGGGGTGAGTCGGTCAACAAACACTCAGATCCCAAGGACACTCAAGGCCCATTAGGGTGTCTGCCCTGTGGCCAGAAACACACTCAGGGACAAAACCCTGTCCTCGGGGAGCTTGGGATAAATACAGTGAGTAAAACGCACACAATTGTAGACTGTAAGCTATTCTAAGTAAAAATCAAGCAGAGAAAGGGAACAGGGTCAGGAGGCAATGTTTCAAAGTGGCCTGGCCAGGAAAGGGTTCCCTGAAAAGGTGACATTTGAGTTAGGGCCTGGAGGCAGTATGGACGAGTAGGCCATTTAGATTCATGATAGAGGTATGCCAGGTGTGTGACAGAGATGGGCTCTGTGATAGGAGGGGGACAGCCAGGACAAAGGTCCTGAGGTGAGCACACCTGACGTGTTTCAGGAACATGGGGGAGGCCTGTGGTGCGAAGGAGGACTGGGAGGGCAGGGGGTGGGGGGGTGACAGGACCAGGTTAGGGTGAGTCTGGCAGGTCATCCAGAAGATCTGGGCTGTGACTTAAGTGAGGTAACAGCCACGGAGGGTTCTGAGTGGAGGAGGGGCCTGGTCTGACTTAGATTGGTATCTATTTTCTGTTTCGTAACAACGCAGTGGTTTTTAATGTATTCCCAGAGTTGTGTGCCCACGGTCACAGTCCATGTCGAATCATTTTCACCACCCCGTTTGTGGTCACTCCCCCCACATAGCTCTACCCACGGCCTGCATGTCCAGGCTCAACTCACAGTGGCCCCAGAGGACTTCTGAGACTAGAAATCTTTACAGGGCCAGTCAGCCTCATCTTTCTCCTGTGGGGCAAGTGGGGAGCTAGAACCACTGACCTGGTGTGTAGCAGCCTAATGCCCACCTGCAATGGCACATCTCTAAGCAAACATTAGTCTATTCTGTCTCTGTGGACATGCCTTGTCCGGTACACCTTGTGTGGAAAGCTCACTGCTTCGTGGAGCTTGGCAGTCAGGAAGCAGGGGTGGAGTCGGAAGACCAGGGGGTGAGTGAGTGAGTGAGTGAGTGTGTGTGTGTCACTGCTCTTGTGTAATGTGTAAGGGGGTGGAAGCTGAGGGACAATAGTTCCTCCTACCAAATTGGCAGGTGGTAATGGCGGGGGCAGAGGGGGGGAGGAGGCACAGTTGCAGGGCTAGATCTTGAGATACATTTTGAGGGTAGGGGTCCCTGAGGCATTGGATGGGAGTCTGAGAGAAAGGCAGAGGTCATAAATGGCTCCAAGGGCTTTCTCAGATCATCTGCAAAGACGGAGTCACCACGGACTGCCACCACCACCACCAACCTGGTGGGACCACATTTTAATCGATTGCATCTGCAAATAGCCCATTTTCCAAGTCAACTCTCATTCACAGTTTCTATGGCATGAAGTTGGGGGACACACTCTTCAACCCATTGCAGGTGCCTGGAGAGATGCCAATCCTGACTCCATGACTGCAGGGCCCTGGGAGAGCAGCCTCCCTCGCTGGGGCTCAGGTTCCTGAGCTGCAAAACGTTCCTCCTTTCAGCTTGTGCTCTGTGAGACCTGCTTTCCAAGTGGGTGGGCTTCCTGGGCCCCTGGGTGAGAGGGAGAGGGGCGAACAGAAAAGGGGCCTAGGTCATCACAAGCTCCCTGCCTCTGCATGGCCAGGTGCATGCCTTGTTCTCCTGCCAGCGGCTCTAAGGACCCACCCCTGCTCCTTCTACCTGTTGCTCCCTGGACACTAGTGCCCCAAATCTCTAGTGGTTAGAGCCCATGGGCATGAAGGTACCAGGAGGCTGCAGTTGTTTAGAACGGGGCAGACCTGCATTCAGATTTTGGGTTCTCCAAGTCATCATGCTGTGTGACTCTGGGTAAATGTCCTGCCCTCTCTGAGACTCTGTTCTCTGCTCTGTAAAATGAGGACCGTATTGCCTACCTTACAGTCGGTGAACATTCTCTGAATCAAAGCTGAAGAGCACAAGCTCAGCGCCGGCACATGCAGCTGCTCAATGAACAGGAATACCTTCCATGTTTCCTCCTGTAGTCGTCCTCCACTGCCTAAAAGACGTCTGCAGTTTACACTTACAGCGAGATGAAAGTCCACTCCTGCTGGGGCACATCTGGCCCCAGCTCACCTCCTGCCTAACTCCCCACCGTGCAGGGCACCTTTTAGCTCCTCTACCTAGCCAAGTTCCTTCTGACTTGTAGTTTTTGCGTGTGTCCTTCGCCCACTCCACATCTTCCCATCCTACAGGTCCGCCTGAATGTTACCTGCTCTGAGAGGGCTTCTCTAAACTCACTTGTTGCTCGGCTCCCCTTCGACATCTTTCCTAAGAGCTTCACTGGTTTATTGACCTGACAGTAAATTCCACCAGGACAGACACTCTGTCTCAAGCACCGCTCTGTTCCTGGAGCTTACACCAGCAGCTGGCACCCAACCCCCACTCACTGCCTTGAGTTGATTCCAACTCCTGGCTACAGGATAGGACAGGGTGGAAGTGCCTCGCAGAGTTTCTGAGACTAGACATCTTCACAGCAGCGGACAGGCTCTTTCTCCTAAGGAGCAACTAGTGGATTTGAACAGTCTAGCACTCAGTAGCCCAGTGCTAACCCACATACACCCCCAGGGCTCCTTAAATGGCACATTGCAGATATTTAATATAGTCACAACAATGGACTCAAACATACCAATGATCATGAAGATTCTACAGGACCAGACAATGTTCCTCCGGTTATACATAAGGTCACCATGACTTGGAGTCAACTCAAAGGCAACCAACAACAGTCGCCAAAAAGCATATATCCCAAAGCTGTTGCTATTGATTCCAGTTCAACTCATGATGACTCCGTATGTCACAGAGCAGAACGGAATTCCCTTGGGTTTCCTGGGTGTGGTCTTTACGGAAGCAGACTCCAGGCTTTCTTTCTATGGTGCTATTTGGGGGGTTCAGACCCCCAACTTTTCAGTGAGTTGTCAAAGTGCAACCTTCGGAGCCACCCAGGTGCCTCACAGCCATAGCTCCTCACTAAGTGTCCCCTCACACACACCACAGTAATTGCATTCACGGCTTCGACAGGGAGCCCAGAACCACCCAGGATAAAATCCTCTTGCACAAAATCTAAGTGGAAAGTCAGCTGGCTTAGGAAAATCCCACTTAGGAAAAGTTGACTGCTAAAAATGGGGAAGCTGAAGCCTGGAATGTTTCTTAAAATTCAAACCACAGCCCCGCATGCCATGCCTGAACTGTAGTGACTCACCTCTCTGGAACCTCACTGGCCGTCTGCTGGTGGCTTGATGCCTCAATCGACCCAGCTTCCTTCCCTGCGGCAGGCTCCAGAGCAGTGGTTTCTACATTGGTGATTCCATTTGCTATCAAGCTTCATCCCCACAAGCACACTCAAGCACAATGTGCACACACACACAGACACACATCCTGAGGGTGTGGGTGCACACCCCCGTGTACACCCACCATCACAAGCCCCCTCCTCTCTGTGCAGCGGGATAAGATGCTGGGAATTGAGTGAAGGTTTAGAGGACAGATCAGCTTTCCACTTAACTGTATCCATTGGGTTTCATCTCATTGACTGCAATCCCCACAGGGAACTAACACTTCTCCCACTCCTCTGTGTTTTCTGGTTCCTTTCCACCTTCCTTCCTAGTCCATCTGAACTTTGTCCAGGGGTCAACGCTGTCGCAGATGGGTGATTATTCTAAGACAGTGGTTCTCAACCTTCCTAATGCCGAGGCTCTTTCATACAGTTCCTCATGTGGTGGTGACCCCCAACCATAAAAATATTTTCATTACTACTTCATCACTGTCATTTTGCTACTGCTATGAATTGGGTGACCCCTGTGAAAGGGTTGTTAGACCCCCGAAAGGGTCACAACCCCCAGGTTGAGAACCTTTGATGTTCTAAGGTGTGCATCTCTCCCTAGTGTTGTGGTCCCCCTTATAGAATGAGAATTGAACGATGGGAGTGGGCTCCTTGGCAGACTTCAAGGGTGAGTAAGGTTCATAGACAGGAGATTCAACCACACTCTACCTGACCAGTAAGCCTTGCATTTTTTCATGGTTTTGAATTTGGGTTCACATTTGCCTCCCATTCTAGCCAGAACTTTCTCCTGGGACCCCTTTCAGGGGGTTGGGGGTGATAGTCAGGCACCATCTACTTCCTACGTCAGGGCGGTAGAGGTTGGTCGTTACCCGGTCCACTGACCCACTGGACTCCTTGATCCCATGTGTCTTTCCATTTTCATCTCTCGCCTTTCCTCTGGATGGGGAGAGACCAATCATTATACCTTAGAGGTGGCCACATGCAATACAGCACCCTGTTAATTAATATTTTAAAGAACACCTCACCTTCAATCCTACGTCCGCACTAAATCACACTTGTTTTCCCCTGGACACATCCCCCTGCCTGGTTCCCAGGCATCTACCTGTCATCCAGGGAGCGCCTCTGATGGTGAACATCCTTTCAAGAAAGTTCTCATTGAAATAAAGGTGTTGGTTCATTTCCTCCAAAGCAGGGTCAGGGAACATTTATTTATTTTTTTACTGTCAAAGGTCATTTGGATATTTAGAACACCATTCACAGGCCGAACAAAATTAGCAACTTAAAAATGAACGCTATAGTTGGTCAAACAATGAACTCATCCCTAACATGACTGGCAGCTGGGCTGCTACTCAGTATTAGACAACCCAAGGGCCAGGTGTTTGCCACACCTGCTCCAAAGAATAGGTTCCCAAACATATTTGGCCTACCGCCCCCTTTTCCAAAATGGAAAAAAAATAAAAAGACTCCACGTCCCCTGGCAATCAAACACACAGCCCATCACCCAGGATAAAGGGTAACTATCTACTTTGCAGCCCCCTTGGATCATTCCAGCACCTGCCACCACCCCCCCACCCTCCCGCCCCAAGGGATGGCATTGCCCACGTTAGGAAACACTAAGGGAACAGACCCGATAAAGCTGAGCCCAGATATCACTTCTCTGAACAGCTGGTGAGGACTCAATCATTGAGGTGTCAGGTCACACGCAGTGCTCCATTTGGGTCGTGTGTGTGTGTGTGTGTGTGTGTGTGTGTGTGTGTGTGTGTCCTCGCTGGAGGGCCACCACAAGCCCCTCCCAGGGAGTTCCCTGTCGGGCTTAGGCTGCGCCTGGTTCCATCACGGAGGCAGGCTCAGACCTCTCTTCCCTCAGCGCTCAGCCTGCCTTCTGTTCTCAGGTGTCAGGAAGAGAGGGCCCACGTGCAAGCAGCACAGGAGCAGATGCGGCAGGAGGCTGAGAGGAAGGACAGCGTGTGCCAGCAGGAGCTCCGAGAGCAGCGAGACGTGATCCAGGCCATGAAGAGGCGGGTGCTGGAGCTGACCCGGTAAGGGGAGAGAGGGGGTGGTGTGGGATGTGGAGGCTGGAGGGACACGGGCGTTTTACACCACTAACAGTGATCAGAGAAGCCCTGGTGACGTGATGGTGACATGTTGCGCTGGGATCCCCAGGTCAGCATCTCAAAACCACCAGCTTCTCTGAGGGAGAAAGATGAGGCTTCACCTCCCCTAAAGAGTTTCGGTCTCAGAAACCCACAGGGGCAGTTCTACCCTGTCCTATCAAGTGGACAAGGGTCAGGATCAGCTCCATGCAGTGAGAACAATGGCCCAAGGGTCCCTGGTGGTACAACAGTTAAGCACTCAGCTCTCCCCCAGATGACAGTAGCACGAATCCACCCAGCAGCTCCTCCGGAGAAAAGACCTGGCTCTCCGCTTCCATAAAAATTATAGCCTAGAAAACCCTATGAGCAGGTCTCTTCTGTCACAAAGGCTCACTATGAGTTGGGATTGACTCAGAGGGACACAGAAACAATTAGCAAGCAGTCTTCTGAGTCTTTACACGTGCTCATTGGTTTCCTTCTTTCATCCTCATTCCACAGATGTGGCTCCCAGAGTGAGAGACGCTGACCTGGTCAGCCCCTGTATGGCATTGGCCCTCTTGCTCTGAAGTACACTTCTCCCCCCACCCCCACCCCCACATGTACACACCTATAGCTGCTGAGGGTAGAAGGGGCAGGAACCTGGGAAATGGTGACACCAGGTTCCTAAACGCCTGAACATACTGGTCTTTTCTTTGGGGTGTCTGTTCTTCGTCAGAGAAGAGCTTCTGGTGGTTTGTTTGCAAGAGGGAGCCCAGGCTGTTGGCTATTGTGCAGGTGGGAGGGTGATCAGGAGGCCGCTGTGTGGATAACTCTGTGCAGAGACTTGACAGGTTCCTCCTTTCTGGCCTTCATGTCATGCCTAGCCTCTGTGTTCTTGGCATCTTTGCATCCTGAAGTCCTTAATTTTGGCTTTTAGTTTTGTTCTGGTTTCCCCCCACCACCACCCCCATGCCTATTTCTAACTTGGTCGTCATCACTGTCCGCGACTCTGTTGATTCCCCAGTGCCTGGAAATGCTCTGGAATCTCTCGCCTGTGGCTGGTTCTATCTTTCTCCCCTTACAGATTTTATGATGTTACTGTCGTTTTAGTGCCATCTCAGTATGGAGAACAGGAGGCGTGTGATTAGTCCACCATCCTGATCCAGAAGTCAGGATCAATGTGTGTTTCTGCTCTGCGATCACATCTTCCTCAGTCTCTGCTAGTGGCATGGCAGGGATTGTGCAGTCTAGGCTCCTTGGCCAAAGTCCTCTGCACAGAAGTTCTTTTGTGCCTGGAAAGATGTGCGTTTTCTTGGAATGGAGAGTGTGATTTGGGTCTCCGTGTTTCTCCTTTCGCTCCTGCTGCCAAGATGCTCAGAGCTGAATTCTACCCCTCCTCCTTAGCCTCACTCCGCTAAAGGGACACCCCGACTCAACCACCCGTGTCCACTGCGCAGCGTGTCCCCTCCACATTGGCTCTTTCTGAAACATGAATTGGGAACCAAGGACCCTCCGACATGTGAAGAGAATCTGTGGCACAGAGCAGAAGCAAACATAAATAAGCAAGCAAGGCACCAGGGCTGGGGGGCTGGGGTGTGTGGATGCAATAAAGAGACGAGGCCTTAGAACACAAAGTTAACCTCCTCTGAGATGGGGAGACTCGAGATGAGCTAGCTCCCTGAAAACCAGATGCTGTGAAGGCGATCACCAGAGGATGAGCAAGGTTCTTGAAGAAAAACAGTCCTCTCGCTGGGTTCTCAGTCATCCACTAGGAGCATGGGAAGAGAGAGCGGCGCAGGCTCCAGGAGTAAAAGAAAAAGCAAGGAGATGTGAACAATGCGAAGGAAGCCACTAGAGCCACGAAGACTCGCTCAAGCAGCCCAGCATCTTCTCCAACTGACACGTGCTCCCCAAGCAAGAAGAGAAGGCAATTATAAAATGAAATTATAGATTATTTCCCAGCTCAGATCTTCAGCTTCCACAGAGTGACCAGAGCAACGAGAAAGAGGAGGGCTGAAAGGAGCGAGGGAGAGAAAGAGAGACAGGAAGAAGTCCCTCTTCCAAATAAGTCATTGTGAAATGTCAGGAAATCGAAGAAGACGAGCCTGTTGTGACTATGTCTGCAGGAAAAGGTAGCTCTCCGATAAAAGGAGAACCCCCTGCCTATCATCCATCGATGGTGGAAAGATGGCAGTGGCCAACGATTGTGTCTTGCTTCATGTGCCGTCCACACTGATGGGGAGCAGCAGTCAAGGGATCGGCCGACCATTGCACTGGGTAAATCTGCTGCCCAAGACCTCTTCAAGGTGTAGAAAAGTAAAAATATTACTCGGAGGAGTAGGGCACGGCTGACCTGTGCCATGGTATTTTAGGTCACCTCGTAGGTGAAAGTTGAACATTGAACAAGGAAAAAGGATCAATGAGTTTTCACGGTAGTGCTGGCAAAGCCTACTGAAAGGTAACCATGGACTGCCGAAAGAACAAGCGAATCTGTCTTAGAAGAGATACAGCCAGGATGTTCCTTAGAAGTAAGGCTCTCGAGACGGTCTCGGGTGCTTTGGGCATGTGATCAGGAGGAACCAATCCCTGGAAAAGTAGAGGAGCCATGAAAGAGAGGGAGACTTTCCATGAGATGGATTGATCCAGGGGCTGCCACAACGGGGTGAAGCACCACGACCACTGCGCGGCGGTGCTGGACCGGGCAGTGTTTTGTTCTGTTGTCCATACATTGCTATGGGTCAGAACCGCCTCGATGGTACCTACAACAATAGTGGGAGACTTTTCAAGTTTTGAGAAAAACTGACTTTTGCCCTGGAATTCCATGCCCAGTCAAACTTTAAATGAAATAGGGAAAGACAGCGGAATATAAACATTTTCCAGATGGACGTCTCAGAAAATGTAGCTCCCACCCACCTTTCGTAGGAAGTTCATTGAAGATGTGCTCCAGGAAAAACAGGCAAGTATGCCCAGAAAGAAGATTTGGCTCTGTCTCAGGAGGGGCAAAGGAAATTCCTAAGAGGATAAGTGGGCATCAGCTTCAGGGAGAAGGCAGTTCAGACTGGCAGAGGTATCAAGGACCCCAGAGAAGAGTCTCCGAGAAGAATCAGTCGAAGCCTGCTGTGACAAAGCATTTGGAGGGGAAATTTAGGCTCTATGAAAGGCAAGTGATGCAAGGACCCAGAAAGACAATGAATTAGAAACTCCTAGAAAACAAGGTGGGACATGTAACCATGGAAGGCAACTTAGCTTTGCCAAAGCATGCCGATTGTCTAAAACTATTTATTGATGTTTTGCATCGTGAATACTATTCATGAATGTTTTTCAGTGTTGAAATCAACTGTGTTAGGCTGGGTTTACTAGAGAAGCAAATTCGGTGACTCTCATCTCTTTGCAAGAATGCGCTTTATATCAAGAATTAATTGTATATTAAGAAAACACCCCGGTGAGTGCCCTGACCTAACTCGTTGGGTCTCGGAACCGCCTGGGGGCTCCGCCCCCCCTCCCATCCCTTTCTCTGCTCTCCTTTCCCTCCCGGGAGTTCTTTTCCTGCCTTAATAAAATCTTTCTTAACCTCTAAAAAAAGAAAGAAAAGAAAACATCCCAACCCAGTCCAGATGAAGTCCATAAGTCTGATATTAGTCCATAAGTCCTTCTTCAGGCTCACGCAGCCACGTACAATGATGCAGAGTGCAGGAGGATTACAGGCCAGCGGGCGCAAAGCCTTGTGGATCTAATGGCGGTGGTAGCCTCACAGGGCTATGGCAGCTCCCAGCTGGCTTTCCAGTAAGAAGGTGAGAGCAGAGAGAGGGGTGTGTGTGGCCCAGGACCCTCCTCATGAGAAGGCCACGCCCGCAAGGAGGCACCATCAGGCTGTGACCCGACTGACAGACCAGCCTCCACTCAGATCTTCTTATGGGTTCTATGTTGGCACCAGAAAACCTATCACGTCAACTTGTAGGCAAAGCGCAGAGGATACGCTCAATAATTGGGGCACAATGCTTCCGTTGCAAGGTCCCCGAGGAAACCGTTCTCCATTGAGAAACCAGGAGGAGGGACAAGCATATTACTGAGCAGGGAAGTTGTAACAAGAAGAAAAATCTAAAAGATGTAAGAAGTGGCTTTCCTCCGAGAATGGGCAGGAGTCGGGAGAGAGTGTGGTGGTTTTCAATATACACCTTTCTCTAGTCGGTTCTCTTAGACCATGTGACACACTATGGCGAAAACATTTTAAAATCAACTTAACCGATATTCCTGAACATCCTTAAAACATGAAGTAGCTTTTCAAGGGCATACACATTCATAAATGCATGGTGGATTTTACTCAATGACACACAAAGGCTACAGGCAGCAGAGGGTCAAGCGTGAGACTCTCGTAGGAAGAACTCCGTGGGGAAGGTGGGCTGTGAACAGAGCTTCTGACCGAGGGAGCTGTGCAGCTATCTCTCTTCCTGAAACTCTAGTGAAGACTAACAGATGTCTCTCTTGTCTCTGTGTCTCTGTGCGTACGTGGTCATTTCTCTCTGTCCTCTTCCTCCTTCTCCTCTTCTTATCCTCCTCCATCTTTGTTGTCTCCTCCCTTCCTCCTTCCTTCCTTCCTTCCTTCCTTCCTTCCTTCCTTCCTTCCTTCTCTCTCTCGATAACTATGTCTCTCGCTGTTCCTTCTTGATACGCTCTCCATTTCTCTCCTTGTCTTCCTGCCTCTCTGTTCCATGTCTTTTTGTCTCTGTCCCTCGTCTCTGTATGTCTCTCACTGTGTGACCTTCACTGTCACCCTGTCTCTCACTTCCACTTTGTTCCTCTCCCTGTTGCTCCTGCTGTCCCCCTGTCTCTCCATCTATGTCCATTTCTGTGTGTGTGTGTGTGTGTGTGTGTGTGTGTGTGTGTGTGTCCACCTCCATCCCCCCCCATCAGAGAGAAAGACGGTCTGTGGCAGCAGACCCAGCATCTCTCGTCCATGGCCCCCGGCTGCTGTGTCAGCTGCAGCAAGGTCTTTGGCCGACTCTCTCGGAGGTATCCCTGCAGGTATGTGGGTCGGGATCAGAGTCCACCCTCTGAGACAGCCAGTGTCCACAAGCCACAGCCCCCTTCTCCCTCCAAGGAAGTGGGGATACGGGATGCGGGTGTTCATTAAAGTCCTCTTAAAAATGACCACATAGTTTACCCAATTTGGCTTTCCAGAGCAGTAGACGTGGGTTCTGGGATATTGGATTGTGTAGCCTTTCAAGGAGTAGACTGGTTAAGAGTCGTCTTCTCTGAGAAGAGACTTCTTGTAGTGGGGAATCACAGTGACAGCACCAGCAGCAAAGGAAAGGACAGTGAGCCACCAGGAGAAGTGACCGTTCAAGTGCGAGGTCTCTGGGGAGGTCAAGGACTCAGATCCTAGAGGACAGGTGAGACCTCGTGAAAGCAGCCCAAGAATTGTTCTATTGGGAGACGAGAAGCAGACAGGCATAACCTGGAGATGCTCACCCCACACGTGCCCACACGCTCCCAGGCCAAGCTCAGAGGCTTCCCTGCCCCCTGTCTCGGCCCAGGCTCTGCAGAGGCCTGGTCTGCCATGCCTGCTCCGCCGATTACAAAAAGAGAGAGCGCCGCTGCCCACCATGTGCCCAGAGAGGAGATACCCAGCTCAGCTGACCAACACCCACCCAGGACTGGCCTCTCCCGGATGCCCCCACCCAATCTGCTCCCTTCCCTCGCATCTGCCCGCTCCTACCTGCTAGAAGCTGCTGGTCCATGGCAGACAGTGCTGCTATGGAGAGGCAGTGGGGTGGGGAGTGGGGGGTGGGAGGTGCCCTGGGTGGGGAGTTAGGAGACAGGCTCCGGCCCTGCGCCCACTGCCACAGAGGAGCGGTGGGAATGCAGGCCTTTTTCCTGGGATAGCTGGGCTGCATTGTCTCGAAATCCCTCCTGGCTGAGCCAATCCATGCCACGCTTGAGATCCAGGTGGCCCGAGCCTCTCTCCTCCACGCCCCCTCTCTCACCCGGCTGAGAAGCAAAACCTGTGTGGTCTTGGGTGCTTCTGTCGTTGCTGCTCAGAAATCTCCCCTGGGGCATCGGTTTTGTTTTCTCTTAGATTGACATATAATAAAGGTCACATCAAACAATAAAATCTGGTGAGTTTTTATTGCCATATGTTCCGTGGAGGAAAAATGAGGCTTCCTGCACCCGTGGAGATTGGCCGCCTCAGGAACACTGCCGTGTGGTGCTTTCAGCTGATACCAGCTCCACGGCAGCGGGCTTGGTCTGGGTGTAGCACGTCACCTGGGGGATAGGAATGGTTAATGTCCTTGCTCGCTAACTGAACTATTAGGGGTGCAAGTCCACTTAGAAGCTGCCAATGGACTTGTCACTGAGCACTGTGTGGGCCACAGTTCTCCTCTGACTCCCACAGCCTCCCCGTGAGTCAGAAACAGCTCAGTGGCAGCCGGGAACTCCTTAGAAAATCATCACCGACTTCAAAATAGTAGACCTGTCCATCCGCCCCAAAGAGTCCTCCTTCCCCTTGGTCCTGTCTCCCTCTTTCCTCTCCCCTCATTCCCAAGCCACCACTGACCTCCTTTTAGACACTGGAAATTAGTTTGTCTCTATTAGAACGTCAGCTAATTGAAGTGGTGCAGGACTGCGGTCTTTCCCGTCTGCCCTTTCACTCGCAATAATTATTTTAAGATCATTCATGGTGCTGCCTGCATCAATAGGCCCTTTTTATTGCGGAATCATCGCCATTTATGAATATACCACAATCCGTTTACATGGCCCTGTTGCTGGCTGTGTGTTTCCAGTTTGGGGTAATTACAGATGACGTTCTTGTGAATATTTGCCGGCAGATCTACTGGCAGACATGGGCTTTTATGCCTGGGCTGACACGCAGGAACGGCAGGGCGAGCGGAAACGGTCACTGTGTTTTAACCCTGAAGAACGCCGCCCTATTTTCCCACGAGGTTGTTGTTTCTTTTACTCTCTGCGCAGCGGTGAGAAAGTCGTTCAGTTACTCCGACGGGGGATTGTGGCAAGACGGTGGTGTAAGACATTCCTTGCTCACTTCCCCTCCCTGGAACCCCAAGAAACAAGCCGGAGCTGGTAGAATCCATTTCATCGGCGCTCTGCAAACCAGTCTCCAGGTAAACATCAATAAATGAACTCCAAATTAAGAAAAAGGACTTTGTTAGTAGCAGTTATATAATCTGGTATCAACTTGAGACTATCAAGAGTGAAAGGGTGTTTAGCCTGTTAATCAGGTCGCAGCTTGATGACCTCATTTGGAGGCACGACGGAGACAAATGGCTTGTTGAAGTGGGGACGCACACACTCTGCCAGGGAGACTGTCCTGTTGACGAGCCACCTGGAGCTATAGGAGCCACGTGGAGACTCACATAACAGCGCTGAGATGCTTCCACCACCACTGGATCCACAAGACTTTCCACCCACTGGCCAGTGATCTTTCTGCATTCAGTGTCATTGCATGTGTTGCGTGAATCTAAAGAGGAATTTAGGAAATGATAGACTGGTATTGGACATATGGGCTAATATCGGACTTATGGACTTGATCTGGACCAGGCTAGGATGTTTTCTCAATATACAATTGCTCTTTTGTATAAAGCTCTTTCTTATACATATATTGAGTGTCTATGCATTTGTTTTTCTAGTCAACCCAGCCTCACACAGTTAAGAAAAGCTGTGTGGTGTTTTCTGCACACCCATACCTTGCCCCCAGCCCCTTCCCCAGTTCAATGGCAGTTTTAAAGTTATAGCAGCCCTCATTCCCAGGAAGACTCTCTGGCCCCTGCTCCAGGACAAACAGAGCCTACCATGTTTGCAGATAATCGTGTGTGTGTGTTTTAACCTGCCTTCAGGCTACCTGGAGGACTGACGGAAAGCTGGTCTCTTCCGCTCTCCTCAAAGCACCCACGGAGCAAGAAGCAGTGCCAGCCTCGAGTCCCAAGCTCGATCCTCCCCTGACATTAAACAGTGGGCTTGAGGACCCCCAGGGGCTTGGAAGAGAACCTGGGAACCATTTCTTTGAGAAATGAAGCCATCCAACAGCGTCCACATAGATGAGAGAATTTAGGCAAAGACACCTGCTAAAAAACACCTGAGAAGATCCTAAGCTCTTTCCTTGGCTGGTGCCTAGGTTTAAAGCCTAAGAGTCCTGGTGGCATAGTGACTATGAGTTGGGCTGCTAATTGCAAAGTCAGTGGTTCAAAACCAGCAGCCTCTCTTTGGGAGAAAGATTAAGCTTTCTTTACTCGCCAAACCCTGTTGTTGTGTGTTAGTGGGTCTGTATTAAAACGGATTTTCTCTTCCTTTCGCTGATAGCGGCTCTCGTGGTCTCTGTAACTGTTAGGTTAGCTAATTCTTGGGCTTTAGACAGAGGGCCAGCTCTGATCTTTCTGTATGCAGCTATCCCACACCCCTTTCGCCTCATTTCCTTTGATTTCCCGTTCCCTACAAACCTTACCTCCCTCAATAAATCTATTAATTAAAAGTCTCCCTCCGTCTCTCATCTCTGAAAGACCTTACAAAAAGTCACTAGACAAATGGATTACTACAGCCGTCACCAGTTAAAAGAGAGGAAAAAAGGCAAACTTTGGAAACAAAGAGAATCTGATTTTCAGAGTTACCACATTATAATACTCAAAAACAACAACAACAAAATCACAAGGCATGCGAAGAAACAGGAAGGCCATTCAAAAGAACAAAATAAAATGAAAGAAGTTCTCACCAAGGAAACCCAGGCAACGGATTTACCCGGTAAAACCCTTTAAACAACTGTATTACAGAGATATCACGCTTCTGTCAAGGGGGATGGGAAAGTGGGGGAAAGAATAAGGGTGATAATTAACCAACATAGCATGCATAATTAATGTCTCTGACCTGGACATGGAGACATGGTCTAAATGGCAAATAGGTTGTTACATATAAGAAGGGGCTTCCAAAATTTGTGGGAAAATTCCGTCATCTTTTCATCTTTTTGTTCCATTTTCCACCAGCTTTGGAAGCCTCCTGGTAGATTTCTCACAATTAAAACAAACAAACAAACTTGGTATCAAACCTACCCAAAGGACTAAAGGAAAACTCAGGCTAAAGACAAGTTAGGAATATTATTTCTGAATAAAACAAAGATATTAATAAGTAGAAGCGATCACAAGGAACCAAATGATTTGATCGCCCCCACATCGTAAGTCCCAAGAGGAAGTGGCTGAGCCTCATTTCCTCACAGGGCTAGACTAAAGGTAGCAGTGGGACCCTGGTACTTTCAAGAATGCTGTTTTCAAAGGCATGTGAATGTCTTTATCTTATCTGCTGTCTCCCCCTCCCCCTCCCCCTGACATCGGTGATCTCATATAACATGGATCCTTTTGTGACTGGCGAATGACACTCAGCATAATGTTCTCCAAGTCCATCCAAAGAGAACAGACTTTGGAGATTGCCAGGTAGGAAGGGCACAGGAAGGAAGAAAAAAACGGTGGACCAGATGGTGAATAGGTGTTAACCTTGGGTGGACTGGAAGATGCAGCCCACAAGAGGGTGAAGAGAATTTACGGAGCTGGTGAAGGGTAAGCTATAGGGAGTTTGGATGATTCTTTTAAACTGAAATGCAAAGCTGATGATATGAAATGTAACCCCCCACCTAATCTATAATGGAAAAAAATGTGTGTGAGAGCTCTGGGCCCCACTCTAGGACAAGGCAGTGGAGGCGGAATCAACTCTAGATCAGTAAATTTGAGTGACTCAAACTACAGGACAGACTTAACAGCCCAAACAAGCACCTGCTGTCTCCCTCTCTGCTTCACGCTCCCTCCTCAGTGTCTCTGTGGCAACGGGGCACCCTCTTGTAAGGACCCACCTGACCAGCACACCCCACTCCCCGCCCCGCTTCTGCAACCCAGAATGGTGCCTCCCATACCCGATGTACAGAACAAGGGTTTCGTAATAGCAGTTCCTGTCCTGGAGAACTGCTGAGAAGCTATTTCTCAAGGGCAGTATCGGGGGAGAGCGGGCCATGGAAAAGAGGAAATGGGGCTTAACGATCAGGTTCCAAGAGTAACTGGACAATAAAATCATCCCTACCCTGAAGGACAGCAGATCCTCCCTCGAGATCAGACTCACCTCCATACTTGTATTAGAGCAAGGATCTAATGATAGCATAATAATATTCTAACAGGAATTCCACCATGGAAGTCAGACCCGCCTGGTGAAAACATTGTTATGCCTAGCAGAAGCTATTTTTCAAAGAGGAAGTGAGATTCTCCTGGAAGATAACCCATCAGAGGGGAACCAGGGGCCAAACACGGGGGCTCGTAACCTTTTTCCTACTAGGGGTGGAGTAGATGAGCAACGCTGAGACCAGCAGGGCATCTGTGCCCTGGACTTGGCCTCCGATTCAACACGCCTCTGGAAAGTCCCCACTGAGCACAAAGAAGAACAGAAAGCTGGTGAATCGAATTCAGACTCGAAGTTGCTTAGAGTTGAGGGACTCTGGTAGAGGACGCCCAGCCCTGGAGCCATGGCATGAAGGAGCACTGGTGATATGAAATGAACGGTGACCCCAGAAGGAACCCGTGGAAGGAAATCCCAACAGATTTTAAAGGGGGATAAAGCCTGACAAAGGTAAGTGGGAAAAAAACAACAACAACAAAGGTAAATGGAGCCTCCAGGGCAACTTGGATTATTACTTTTGCTAGAACTTATACTTGCAGACCAGGGAAATTTGGGTAGCATAATTTACTCAAAATCAGTTTCACCCATTTGTGAATTAAGCAGATTGAAGGCAAAGCTCTATAGCAAAGGAGTTTTCGTATGCCACTGAAGTGAAAATCAATTATCACTGATTCCAACTCATATGGCGTACTGGGTTATAGGTTTGGCTGCTGACCGCAAGATTATCAGTTTGATTCCACCAGGTGCCACTCAGGAGAAAGTTGAAACTTTCTACTCTTGTAAAGGCTTCCAGTCTTGGAAACTCAGAGGAGCCATTCTACTCTGGCCTGTAGGGTCTTATGAGTCATAATGGACTCAATGGCCATGAGTTTGGAGTTTTGGAATCTTTATTAAGAGAGGGAAGATAATATTGACAAATGGGTCAATTCACTAGTTTCTTACTAGCCCCTGGTGACTCAAGAAATGTGTTACAGACATCTAGAACATTAGACTCTGTCTTTGTTGTTGTTTTTTTGTCCATTGATCATGATCGACCTATTAATCCAGTTGCGAAGATTTCAGTCTTCTTTACACACTGGGAGACACATGGTGGGTTTTAATACTAATAGTCCTTATATTTGGCATGGTTAAATGTTGCATGAAATTAACTGTCATGTCTTGACTCACAAAAGCAATTTGATGCATGTGTGCACGTTCATGTACGTGGAGGAATGGTTATTTCCAATGAATTCGAAGAATCCTGGGGTTCATTCAACCATTTATGAGGTCACAGGGCATCTTGAACCACTAAGTATCTTCCTAACCACCTTAATTTAAGAGTTTACAATTGCATGGTGAATAAAAAGAATCCAGAGCTTCCTAGTGATGAGAACCACCTTGACGAAGTTGAGTGACTCCTTTGTAGGAGACGTAAGACCAGCTGGCCTTGAAGATGATGGGTTAGACTGGATGCCAATAAAATTATTTTTAGTGAGGGGAAAAAAAAAGCAGACTCTGATATTTTAAAGAGCACAACACCCTTCATAGACCACACAAGAAAGGCCTGAATTAGAGCAACTCGCTTATAGCAGAGTTAAGGAACTGAGATGGTCCCTTGAACTTAACGCTGAAATGCCCTAAGAGGAGAGGAAGCAGATGATCACTAGCTCAAGCGTAGGGTATTGGTGGGTATTGGACTTTGGTTTGGTTTGGACCTTTTCCTTTGAGGGTGTCCAACAAATGGCGACCCGGGACCAACATCTCCTTGCTACTTTCATGCTCTCTTTTTGTGACATTGGTCCACCAGGCAGGGTTCCGCCTTCGTAAATGAATGTGCCTAAAAGTATTGCCCTGTCTCCAACCCTCATGACGGCTTGCGTAACTAGTGTCCAGTCACCTAAGTTTCAAAGTTGTACATGTTAACAATTCATATATTACAATCTTATGGCCTATGCATCTATAAATTCCGATAGATACCTTTGCTCAATATTGTTTTAAATTCGATACCATTGACTAATGTTACTATGGATGGAATTATCTTATGCACCATGGGGATGCATTATGATGTCCTCCCATAGAGTGACAGCGATGTCTCTAAAATGAACCAGGGACATAATATCAACCAGAGGTGCATGAATGCATTTTGAGCTCTCGCCCAATCTTAGCCCTAGTAGAACAATTAGCTAAAATTGCAAACACCTGGTTTGCTGGCCATGGCTCACAGTGGAAGCCGAACATCATATGCAGGTGCACACGTGGATTAAACCATGGTGAATTCCTTCTGGCCATAGTTGAGGGGTAGGAACATCTTTGTTATCAGACAGAGAGCATTGTAAGGTTGACTGTGGCATGTGCCATTAGGTTAATTGTAATCTCATTTGATTTCTCTTTGGCCCATTTTAATGTTGTTTCCATTTTTCAAAAAAAGTGAAAAGTAAATCCATGTGGATTAAGCTGGTTAGTGAATCTCTTCTGACCATAACCAGGGATGTAAATAGTCTTGCTATCATGCAGAAGGCACTGGAAAGTGGATTTTTACAGATGCAGTGTGGTTAAAATTTAACACCTCATCACTTTGGGCCTTTTAAATGTGTTCCAGTTTTGAACATCATCTGCTTTCTTTTCGGCTGAAGTTTTTCTCAACATGAAAAGGGGCATTTGTAAACAAACAAACAAACAACCCCACAGCTAATATCACAAAGCTTTGTCCTTAAGAGGGAGTACAAGACAAGGATTCTCATTTCACTTACACAAGTTCATGTTGTATGAGACGTTATACTCAGAGCACTTAGACAAGAAGAATATTTAAAAGACATCCAATTATACAGGGATGCGTAAAACTACTATTTGCAGATGATGTGGTGACACATAAAGAAGACCCGACATGAAAAATCAGCTGGGTTTCTATATGTCAGTAATGAACAATTGGTGAGAGAAAATAATATCTAAGGAAGCAACTCCACTTTTAACTGCACTTTAAAAAATAAAATAGCTAGGTATAAAATATCAAAAGGGATAAGATCCATCCACTGAAAACCAGAAAGCTTTGTGAAATAAAGAAAATCTAAGTAAGTGGAAAGATAGCTCATATATATCAGTTGGAAGACTTAATATTGTTAAGCTATAGATGTTACCAAAGCAATTTACAGATTCAAAACATTCCCTATCAAATTTCCAAAAGTCTGGCCTTCTTTTTTTTTTTTTAATAGAAAAGCCAGTTCTCAAGTTCATATGGAAGACCTCAAATAGCCACAGCCATCGTGAAACATAAAAACAAAGGTAAATGACCCAAAGTGACAATAATCAAGACAGTGTGGCACTAACATAAGCAAAGTAGGCGATTCAACAATTTCTACACAATGGAACGGCATGGATTGCTTTCCTGCCTTGAGTGACTCTTCTTACTCCCCTTTTCCTCTTTGTTTGCCCTGAGCCAGTGTTGATTATTCGCTTTTATTTAGAGAGAAACAGTAACGTTGTGGAAGAGTTACATACCAGGTAGAAAAGTGTTTGAGTTAAATTTACATTTCCTTCTCTTTTTTTTTCTTTCAATTTTGGGACTTGTCTTTATTTATTAATTTATAATTCGAAAATCCTAAAAGTCAACCATTCAATGATAGTAAGAAGAGTTGCGTAATGATCAGCACACTTTTAGAACATGTTCTTCATTCTTATACTCATCATTATCAGCTTCTCATTCCCCCAGTCTCCCCTACTATACCCCCAAGAAACCACTAATCCACTTACTTTCTCTCTAGATTTACCTATCCCGGATTTCATATACAGAAAAACATTTTTTTAAAAAAACTAGCAACAATAACAAAGTAAGATAGAGGAAACCCTCAATCAAGAAGAAAATATTAAAATCGAGAACAAATTTTAAATGGGAGATCAAAAGGAAAGGTGTTAAATGTTAACCTACCTACATCTGCAATCATCGCTTTCCAATGGGCTCTGCATGACAGCAAGACTATTCACACCCCTGGTCCACGGCCAGAGGGGAGTCATCAGAAGCTTAATCTACACGTGTTTCCGATGATGCGCTTTTAAAAAAATTTAACTGAAACAACTTTTAAAAGGAACAAAAGGGAGATGGAATGATAAGATTTTAACCTAACTACACCTGCCACAATCAGCTCACAATGCTCTCTGTCAGATAACAAGGCTATATTCACCCCCCTCACTATGATCAGAGGGGATTTACCGAAGAAGATCACGCTTTTGTTTTCTAAGTTGTTCCTCCCCCATTAACATAGGCATGCTAATGAATACTGTTCCTATATAATCATTTTAGTTGCTGTTATCAATTTGACCTCATATAGATAGTTAATTTCTAAAGTATAATTAATGCACAAGCCAGACATCTTTTACTAGGTAAGCTAAACTTTTTTTTTTTTTAAGAAGTCCGATTCAGGTAATATTTTTGGTTTGATGTTAAAGGTTTATCATTAGGAAATAGTTTTGGGGGTTCACACAGCTTCATGGTTCCAGAAGTCTGTCCATGTTCGTTTGAACTAATGTTCTGTATTTTCCCCACTTTTGATCAAGATTTTTCTGTAGAATCTTTCATCAAAATGGTCAATACCTGGTAGTTGGGCACCATCTAGTTCTTTTGATCTCATAGCAAAGAAATCAGTTGCTCATAGAGACAATTACCCACATATTTCATTTCCTCTGCAAATACCTAATTGGTCTCCTTTATCTATAGAGATATCTATAAAGACCGGTTGTGCCTTGAGTGGAAACGTGTGAATTTTTAAAGTCTCAGGACAGAATGGGTGTATGTATGGATTGTGATAAGAGTTGTATGAGCCCCCAATAAAGTGATTTAATAAATAAATAAATAAAGTCTCAGGAACTACATAAACAAGTAGACAGTATAACAGAAGCACCAGACATATTATTAAGCCAATTTACTGGTATAGCCGATGAAGCCATAAACCTAAAACTCCAAAGTAAGAAACCAAATTCCATGAAGCGTTTGGTTGTATATAAGCAACCTTAGAAGCTACCCTTTTCTCTCTCTCTCTTTTTTTTCATCCCTTAAACTACAGACCATCCTGAATTAGAAATGAGTTCTGTTCCTAACTTTGTCTTTAAGTCAAATTCGAACGTAAGTTGGAAAAGTTAGGTATGGTTCATATCTAACATCTGTCAAATGCTTGTCTTAGCATATAATAGATAGTGTACCTTTCTACGTATTAATTTTTTTTTTTAGTAAATCGAGACACTTATAGGCTCCTATAAAGATTTGTAGTCGTTGAAACCCTATCCAGGATCACTATGAATCAGAATTTACCTGGAAGCAGTACGTTTTGTTTTTTAATAGTAATGTTTTGCTTTCTTAACAACAGAGGATGGTGGCAGTTCGATTTTATGTCAGTTTACACTTGTATAGGGATGGAGTCCAAGCTAGCAATCAGGTCATAGCCTGACGATGCTTCCTGAGAGGCGTGGCCTTTTTATAAGAGAGAGCCTGGAGACTTCTCCCACCTCTCTGCTGCTTCACCTTTCTGCCTCATGGGATTCTGTTCCTGCCTTCATCGGTCACCCCAAGTGGGCCACCCAACCAGGAGAGCTGTCAATGCCACTGACTTTGAATCCAGGTGACTCTGCACCCACCAGCCTGTGATCTTGACCTTTCCGCATCATCAGCCTGCAGCTAGATGAGTCTGAAGAGGGCTCTGGCTAGTATTGGACTTAAGGATTGAGTTGGGCTGGGCTTAGACATATATGAGCGTCACCAATTTTGTTTCTCTAGACAGCCCAGCCCAGCACCAATCTGTCATTACAAACCATTGTATGTACCTGGACTTTAGAATATAATAGAGAGAGAGCCTGCGTGGAGCTGTGTTCTCTCTTGCCCTTTCGTTTTCTGTTGGATCTAGATCCAGTGTCTGGCTCATCGATCTGTTGTTCTGTTGCCTGTAATTCCAGGAGCCGTCAGCACAGTGCCAATCTTGGATGCCCTTGCCCAAATTTGAATTCATTTACTCCTGTATCTGCCAGCAGGTGGCCCTCCTGCTTTGTTATCCTGCTCGCTGTTGGTCAGCTTCTGCAGCTACAAGTCAGGAGAATCTTCCAGTTTCGTCTGACCTACGGACTTGAACTGGATTGGATTGATGTACTTCTATCATTGTGCAAACCATTTCTAGATTTCAATCTCTTTCTCTATACATAGACACACACGTCTCACTGGTTTTGTGTCTCTAGGGAACCCCATCTGACACGTGTGGTACCAGGAGTAGTTCCAGAGAAACAAAATCATAGAGGAGTTTTCTAAATTGGCTCTCAAGTCTAAGTAGGCATAAAAGCACGGAGAACTCTGCCTCTGTCCCCACAAGCATGAATCAGCATGTCACCATTAGTAACGAGGGCACTGATAATCTATGACAGGAAGTGGCAAAGCTGATCTCGAACACAACACCACCAAGAATTGAAGTTGTTGAGAAGTGAGGCTCTGGGTGATCACGTGTTTGGTGCCTTTTACACTTTTGTCAGGATGCGAAGTGAAGGGAAACTGGTTGGTTGGTACTGCTTTCAAAAGACAAACTGGTGAAGGAAAGATATGAACTCACGGTTTGGAAGGCTGGCTCAAATGCCAAACAAAAGCTTCAACGTGTACCATGAAAGAGGCCTTATCTCTTCTAGGAACAGAACGGACATCGCTGAAAACCAAACCCAGAGTCTTATCACACGAGTAGCTGAATTACAACACCAGCTTAGTTCGCAACCTAGACAGGCTTCTGGTGTTATATACAATGAGAGCACTGATTGGAAAGAAATGGGACCCTGGGACTTGGGGTAGGGATATAGGGGCTGGTAATCCACAAGGTAAAGATATTGAGCCCCTAGATTCCATTGAGGGGCTTCAGCTACCAGCACCAAGCCTCCCATCTAATGAGATTAAGCCAATCTCAGTAAAACCATTATCCTCACCACTCACACTTTGAGGACATTAACCCACCAATGCAACTCGACAGATGTCTTACAAGGCATTGCTGTATCTTCCCAGAAAACACCCTCCCTGGTCTTCATTGACTCTAGATCTATAACTAGACGTGTCACATTGGGTCCCCAAAGGTGAGGCCCAGATGGTGAAGTATGCTATACTCCTAAAGAACGGCTAGATATTTGTGACCTGTACAGACAGAAACCTGAAGAATATGTATGGGAATGGTTATTAAGGGCGTTGGATAATGGTACAAGAAGCATAAGCTTGGATTAGTTGAGTTTATCGATATGGGACCACTCAACAGAGATTCTTCATTCAATATTTCAGTTCAAGGTATGAGGAAAGGATCTAAAATGTATTCGATTAGGAGACATGGGTGGGACAAAGGCCTATACTAAGCTGAAGCACTATACCTTTCTTGGCATGCTACCGAAGAAGGTCTCCAAAGGCTTAGGAAGATTAGCATGCAAGAGTGGATTTACCAGGATAAACCCACAGACCCACAGAGTGTACCCCAAGGGCACCCCTTTTACCCAAACCCTAAGAAACAAATTTGTGAAGGGAGCCCCAGCATCTCTGAAGCCACCTGTGGTTGCTGTTTTATGTCAGCAAGACTTAACAGGTGGAAATGCCCTAAGTGAATTAAGACAGTTGCCTGCAATGAGGCTGATTGGGTCCCTCATGGGTAGGAGCCAAGTGGGAGCACTCAATGGACAGAGACCTGTGATGGACAGTAGGGTCAAATGAGTTGTCAGAAGAGCTTGACTTGTATGTCTACTTAAGCAGGGGGTCCCTGGGAGGGAAAGAGACTAGATCCCTATGAAATAGTTACTTGACCTACACAAGCAGAAACATTCTAGATCAGGTGAATGGCAGTGTAACTCGAATTGCCAGATTAAAGAAGCACGACCCCTCAGTCAATTCCCAGACTTGAGCCAGTTCACAGGCCCATAAGCCCTTGAGTGAAAGGGAGGCCAGGTCCTTCGAACAAGGACTCCCCCTACACCACCAAAGGTGTATGCTGTTAATCTTTCTCCCAGCCTTCCTGAGGGTGATCTGCAGCCTTTCATAAGGCTACTGTTGACTGGAAAAAAGGAAATGGCTAGGCTTTTTAGAGATTGCCCTGCATTAGCTCTGAATGGACACTAATCTCAGGCGACTCTAAATGTTCTGAAGGCCCCTCAGTCAGCATGAGAGCTTATGGAGATCATGTTGTTCATGGAACCTTGCTCAGATTCACTTCATAGTCCCTGAACACATCCTGTAATAATTTCCCAACTTCCAGAGGCATTATTAGAACAGATCTACTCAGCCACAGACAGGACCCCTGGATTGGATCCCTGAAATGAGGAATAGGGGCTATTCTGGTAGGTGACGTCTGATAGGAAGCCATCAGAACTGCCTCTGTCTAGGAAAAGAATAAACACAAAACAACACCACATTCCTGGAGGGATTGCAGGCATTAGTGCCCCCATCGAGGATTTGAAGGATGCTGGGTGGTGATACCTACCACTTCCCCATGCTCTGCATCACCTATTTGTCCTGTGAAGAAAGCAGATGGATCTTGGTAAATGTTAGTGGATTCTCATTAACTTAACCCAGTCGTGAATCTAGTCGAAGCTGCTGCCCCTGATGTGGTTTCACTGCTTGAGCAAATGAACACTTCTGATGATACCTGGTATGCGGCTATGGAGCTGGCCAATGTCTTTTTCTCAATTCCAGTTTCAAAGGACCACCACACGCAGTTTGCTTTCAGCTGACAAGAGCAGCAGTCCTGTTTTACACCTCTCCCTCAAGGCTATGACAACTCTCCAGGACTATGTCATCCTTTAGACCACAGGGACCTTCGTTGCCTTTCCCTTCCACAAACTGTCACACTGGTCCATTACATTGATGGCATTATGCTGATTGGGAAAAGGTGTCGATGATTCAGACCAATAAGCAAAATATATAGAGGGTGGGGAATTAACCCAACAAAAACTCAGGCATCTTCTATCACAGTGAAATTTCTAGGAGTCCAGTGGTGTGGGGCATTTCAAGATAGTCTCCCTCCCCCTCCAAAGTGAAAGATAAGTTATTGCATCTGGCCCCTACCACAACTAAAAAAGATGGCACAACACCTGAACGGCCTCTTTGGATTTGGGAGGCACCGTGTCCTGCATTAGGTGTGCTACTCCAGCCTATATAGCAAGTGACTCAAAAAGCCTCCAGCTTGAGGGGGGCCCAGAACAAGAGACGTAGATGCATCAGGTTGAGATCACAGTGCTAGCTGCTGTACCTCTTCAGCCAAATGGCCCAGCTAATCCAATGATGTTTTAGGCATGGGTGGCAGAAAGAGATGTAGTCTGAAGGCTTTGGTAGGTCCCTATTTGTGCATCACAGCACTGTCCCTTAGGAGTTTGGAGCAAAGCTCTGCTGTCTTCTGCAGACAACTACTCCCCTTTTGAAAAGCCACTTACAGTCTGCTACCAAAAGCAACACCACATGCCTCAGTGGACTGAACGCCTCCTCATGGGCCGCCAAGTCACCCCCTGAGCTGCCCATCATGAACTGGGTGGTGTCTGACCCCGTAAAGTTGGACACGCCCAGCAGCACGCCATTGTTAAATGGAAATGGTAACTATGAGACCAGGCTGGAGCAGGGCCTGAAGGTACAAGCAAGCTACATGAAGAAGTGGCCCAAATGTCTTTGGTCTCCACTGGTGCCATCGCCTCATCCCTCTCTCTCCATCTGCACCTATGGCCTCATGGGGAGTTCCTTATGATTAGTTGGCAGAGGAACGGAAAACCTGTTTGGTTTACTGGTGCTTCTGCAGAATATGTAGGTGTGTTAGTTCAGGTAGACTAGAAAAACAAGTCCAAAACATGCATATGTATATAAGAAAGAGCTTTATATACAAAAGCAGTTGAACATGAAGAAAACACCCCAGTCCAGATCAAGTCCATAAATCTGATATTAGCCCATATGTCTGATACCAATCTATACATTCCTCTTCAGACTCACGAAACACATGCAATGACACTGAATGCAGGAAGACCATAGGCCAGTGGGTGCAAAGTTTTGTGGATTCAGTGGTGGTAGCAGCATCTTAGTGCTAGCAGGGGTCTCCACGTGGTTCCTCCAGTTTCCAGGACAGGGGGTCTATCAGCACAGCGCCAGGTGTCTTGTCAGTAGAGCATCTCTCAGGGAGTCAGCAGAGACAGTGTGCTCCCACCTGCAAGGGGGAAATCCAGGAGTTCCCAGAATCCTCAGGAGAAGGCCATGCCCACGCAGAGGCCTCATTGGCTATGATCTGATAGACAGGCTAGACTCCATCCCTACACTCTTACTTCTCAAATTGACAAATGATTATATGACTACCACAGCCCGTACCACTCAAACGTGGACAGCAGCTCTACAGCCTCTTTACGAGGCCTCCCTGGAGGACAGTAGTGAAAAAAAATCGTCTCAAGGACAGAATTTCAAGCAGTGCTCCTGGTCGCCCAGGTTGCTTAGAGGGAGAAATAGCTGAATGTACAACTATATATTGATTCATGAGCTGTGGCCAATGGCTTAGCTGGATGGTCAGGGACTTGTAAAGCATGATGGGAAAACTGGTGACAAGGAGGTGTGGGGAAGAGGTATATGAATAGACCTCTCTGAATAGAACAAAAAAAGTGAAGGTGTTTGTGTCTCATTTGGTGAATGCCTCGCCAAAGGGTTACCGATGCAGAGGAGGACTTTAACCATGGATCGGATGACACATTCTGTCGAAACTAATCATCTTCTCCCCAGCCACTCCTGTCCTTGCCCAATGGGCACATGAACAAAGTGGTCATGGGTGAAGGAGCAGGGGTTGTGCATGGTTATGCAGCAACATAGGTGTCCCATCGCCAGGGCTGACTTGGCTACTACCACGTCTGAGTGTCTACTTTGCCAGCAGCAGAGACCAACACTGTGCCCAAGATATAGGACCATTCCTCGGGGAGATCTACCAGCCATCTGGTGGCATGTTGAGTACATAAGACTACTTTCTTCATGAAAGGGCAGTGTTTTGTTCTGAATGGAATAGACACCGACTCTGGCTTCAAAGGTGCTTTCACCTGAACACAATGCTTCCGTCAAAGCTATCCTTCATGGACTTCCAGTGTCTCATACACCAGCATGGCATCCTGCAGGGCATCCCCCCCAGAGCAAGGGACTCACTTCACAGCAAATAAAGTGTGGCAGCTGGCCCATGCTCATGAACTCCACTGGCCTTACTATGTTCCCCGTTATCCTGAAGCATCTGGCATGATGGAACAATGGCATGGACTTTTGTTTGTTGTTTGTTAGTTCAAGGATCGTTTGTTGGCCTGTAGGAGTGTTTTCCAGTCCAGTCTGTTGGGGCACCACGCCCTGGCCCCAAAGTCCACTTTCAGCATTTCCTGGGGACCTTGCCGCTCCCTTCCCTTCTGTTCCGCTGCACTCCCCCAGTGCTTTGCTTCGGTGTGGTGGGATCAGGTCAAGTGCAATTCCCACACTGTGTCTCCGGTGCTTTCCCCTGCCAGGCCATGAGTCAGTGAGGGACGTCATATCTCATAGTGGGGTTGGCCATGAGGTCCTCCCTGTGGACTGGCTGCTATAATTGGGGTCGTCATCCTCAGGGCCTGGTGGGCCAGGATGTGTTCCACTCTCTCCAACTCCCCTTCATCTGCTCCCATGTGCTCCAATCAGATATGTCCCTCTCCCGGAGCTGCAGATTTGATGTCGTCCTTTGAAACAAATTCTTCCGGGGGAGGGGCTGGCATCCACTTAATATTTGGTACTGGGGCCAGCCTCCCAGACCTCTCCACTGGTTCCCGGAATGGACTTTTAAAGACACAATTAAGGTACCAGCTTAGTAGCAACACCTTGCAAGGTTGGGCCAATGTTCTCCAGGAGGCTAGATGTGCTCTAAAGCAATATATCGTCAATAGCCAGGAGTCACAGGTCTAGGAGCGAGCTCACTATTCCTCCTAATGACCCACTCACTGCATTTTTTTGGCTTCCTGTCCCTGGAACCCTCTGTTCTTTGGGTCTGGAGGTCTTAGGTCTAACGGGAGGAGTACTCTCGCTTAGAGACACAGCACTGATTCTATTGGACTAGATGTTAAGAATGTCTCCTGGCATGATTGACCCTGATGACCGAAGGGAAAGTGGATTAGCATTGCACAGTAGCTGTAAAGAAGAATATGTGTGGAGTCCAGAAGATTCCTTAGGCCATCCCTTGGTAGTATCAAGTCCTAGGATGGCAATGATGGTTAAACTCAGTGGTGAAGGGAGTTAACAACAATGAGGAGAAGAAGGAGAAAATGTTCTGAAATGGAATGTGGTGATGATTGCACAAACCTTCTTAATATGACTGAACTGTTAACTCATATGATAAGTGAATTATATGCCAATAAAACTGTTTATTAAAAGTCCTGAGTAAAGTACAGCACCCCAATTAGGACATGACTACTAAAAGCCTAGACTCTTGAGGAATAAAGGTTTGGGTCACCTCACCGGGCAAAGAACTACAACCACCCAAGGAAATTTCTGAGGGCAAAGGAGCTACAGAATGGGTAGTGGAAGAAGGTACTTCTGAATCCCCGCTACGGTCATGTGGCCAGCTGCAGGCCTGAGGACGGTAATTGTTATGAGTAAGTCCAACCTGCATGTCTGCATCAACTATTGTTCTTGTTGTGTTCACTTATAAAATAGAAGATGAAAACGGGGTTAGTGTGGTTTGGGCTGTATGTGTGTTAGTTGTATCCTGTTAGGCAAAAACTTGGGATTTAGTATTGTCTTCGGAGATTACGTATGGTGAAAGAGTTTTTGTACAGTTGTGTACAAGTTGACAAAGAGTGGGCTGTGACGGTTAGAGTTTATGTCAACTAGGCATACCCGGGTGAAGGTAGGGGTGGAACCCATCCTATCAATCTGGTCATGGCCTGATGGCACCTCCTTGGGGGTGAGAGCAGCACTGAGCTCTCTCTTGCCCCTTCACCTTCTTCTGGATCAGGATCCTCCATCTGGGTCATTGTTCTCTGGCTCTGTCGCCTGCCGATCCCAGGAGCTGTCAGCAGACTGCTAACCTTGGAATCATTCAGCTGACCTCAGATTCATTTGCCTGTGCCTCCCGTGGTCCTCATGATTTGTCATCCTGCTTCTTGTTCATCAGCTTCTACAGCTACGTGAGTCAGGAGATATCTCCAGCTTATATCTGACCTACAAACTTGAGCCAAACTGGTCTTCCTTCTACAGAGACATTTCTTGATAGGAACCTTGCTGCATCCATACACATACACGCGTCACTGGGTTTTGCTTCTCCTGAGACCCGACCTAACACAGAAGTCAATTTCTTATTTGACTCACCAACCATTTGTAGGGGGCTCAGTGGAAATGAAGTCAACCTAAAGAAAATCAAGAAGGAGAAGGTTTTAGATATCTACTGCTGCTCTAACAGAAATACTGCAAATGGGTAGGTACCTTTAACAGACTTTTACCAATATCATGAAGGGAGTGGGAAAGGGAAGACTTTTCTCACAGGTTGAGAAACTATGGTTACTAGAATCCGGAATTGAGGGTGCTGGTTCTCAGGGAAGACTTTTCCCTCTGTTGGCTCTGGAATCAGGTCCTGTCCCTTCTGAGCTTTTTGCTCCTGAACAATTTTCAGGTGGCTTGGAATTTCTCTACTCCCCAGTCTCCTCTTCTTTCACCTGCTTGCTTAATGTCTAGTATCTCTCAAAAGAGATCGACACACCCTCCAAGAATTCTGTCTCCGGAGCATAGCAAAGGCAATCCATCTTCTGGTGGTTCCGTGGTTAAAAGTTGGGCTGCAATCTCAATGGTCAGCAGTTCAAAACCACCAGCAGCTCCGTGACAGAAAGACTGGGTGTTCTACTCTTGTAAACAGTTACAATCTTGGAAACACACAGGAGGTCACTATGAGTCAGGACGGATTCCATGGCAGTGAGAGAATAGGATTGTAGACACCAGTTTAAAGATTAGGATTTGCCCCTGAGGAGAAAACAACTGCACTGGCAGTCCCAGGGGACATGGTAGAGGAGGGAGCAGGGAGTTAACAAACTCATGGGTGAGGGAACAACAAGAGATCTAAAATCCATGAGGAGGAGGCCTGGTGCTGTTAGATCAAGTACAATGTATCCAAGACGAATTACTGAGAGCCGAGTGGAAGGTGAGCATGATAGTGGGACAGGAGGAAGGTGAAAGGAAATCGAGGAAAAATTAGGAAGCAAAAGCTATTTATAGAGGTATAGCTATAGGCATGTATACATGTAAGTATATTAATTTATAATGAAAGAGATAGAGACCAATGTACATATATTTATGTTAAGCATTAAGATAGCAGATGGACTTTGGGCATCTTGTTCTAATAACCTGGCACTCTTGGATGCTCACTGTCCCGGCACTATCACTGAAAACAAAATGGGTGCATAAACAAATGTGGTGAAGAAAATGGATGGTATCTGGCTATCAAAAGATATAGCATCTGGGATCTTAAAGGCTTGAAGTTAAACAAGCAGTCATCTAGCAGGGAAGTAAATAAGCCCACATGGAAAAAACACACCAGCCTGTGTGATCATGAGGCGCTGACAGAATCAGGTATCAAAAGGTCCCAAACAAACAATTATATCTATGTGAATGAGGGGAGTTGGAGTGGAGACCCAAAACCCATCTGGAAATGAATGGACATCCCCCCACAAAAGGGTTACAAGGAATGGACAAGTCAACCAGGGTGCAATATAGCACCAATGAAACACACACCATTCCTCTAGTTCCTGAATGCTTTCTCCCCCCTACTACCATGACCCAGTTCTACCTTCAATCTGGATAGACCAGGGTACACACACAGGTACAGATAAGGCCTCTCATGGAATTCAGCACAGATAAAACCCTCAGAATAGTCGTGGGGTAGCAATATCATGAAGGGAGTGGGGGAGGGAAGGGGAGGAAGAGAGAGAAAGAGGGAACCCATGACAAGGTTGGATATGCAGACCACCCCCCCAGGGGGACGAATAACAGAAATGTGGGTGAAAGGAGACAACCGACAGTGTAAGACATGAAATAACAATAATCTATAATTGATCAAAGATTAACAAGGGTGGGAGGGAGCGGGGAAAGAGGAACTGGTACCAAGAGCTCAAGTAGAAAGAAAATATTTTGGAAATGTTGATGGCAACATATGTACAAGTATGCTTAATGCAATTGAATGGTGGATTGTCATAAGGTTCTTAAGAGCCCCCTCCCCCAATAAAATGATTAATTTAATTTTTAAAAAGATTAGGATTTCAACTCCTATTTTGGGGTATCACAATTCAATCCATAACAAAGACCATGTAGGAAATGCTACATCTGGGCTCCCCTTTCTAGAGCCTTTGTATTTAGTTGTCAGGAGCAGAGCTACATCTAACAAGGCTTAGAAACCTGAAGCTAGGATTCATCCTCTTTGTCACAGTGAACACTAAGAGTGTAGGATGTGAGGTCAGAGGACAGGGGGAAAAAAAAGGTTAAAGCTCAATTCAGCTTTGTCACTCTAGATCGGTTGCTACACCTTCCTGAATCTTCGTTACCGCAAGCCAAAAGTGCCGAGCTCACGGGGTTCTTGTGAAAAGGATTGTTGTTGTTAGATACAGCAGTCTGCTCTGACTCATGGTGAGCGAAGATACGACAGAAGGAAACGCCACCTGATCCTGCACCAACTCTCGCCATCATCATCGTGGCGGGTTTCCCGTGGAGATGAAATAACACAAATTCTGAAAAGCTACTCACCTGCTAGAGAGAGTTGGGTAGGCACTCGGCATCCAGCAAAGGTCAGCAAATCAAGGTGTTTAGCAAAAGTCGTCTGGAGAGGAGAGGTAACCGCCAGGAGGAAGTGGAAGCCACCTTTGTTGTCTGACTAGAGAATCAATGGGGACAAACATCATGTTATTAGTAGACTTGTTATTTCAACTAGGAACATGCACACCCTGCTTTGGGTGTGTGCTAAGCATCCATTCCACCCTCGCTATAACCCAATGGATTCGGTTCTCCTCTGAGGCCCATTTTACCGAGGAGTAAGCTGAGCTCCGAAAGGCAAGACCCAGTGGCCAAAGCTGCTCAGCCAGCGAAGTTCCCAACCATGGCTTCCCACTGCCTCCCTGGTGTCAAGAGCCTGTCTGCTTTGAGCATCCGCTGCCCAGGAGTCAGTGCATTCTTACCCAGCAAGGGGGAGTGGGGGAGAAGTGACAGATACTATGAAACATTTGCTATGAAACTATGTGGCAGAGTCCAGGTTTCTTTCCTTGGGGCAACGGCTCAAGCAGTTTGCCACAAGCTTTGAGGCCGCACTGAGTGTTGGATGCGTTGAGCAAAAGGAAAAGGAATTAGTGGAAGGAGGACTGAGACATTGTTAGCCAGGACAGGGCCTTAGAGGAGATGGTGAATCCATATGGATTAGCACCCCATCTGCTACATTTCCTGCTCTTCCTTTCATGTATCAAAATCCCTGGCCATAAAGTCGATTCTGGCCCATAGAAAGCCTGTAGGGCAGAGTAGAATTTCCCCATAGGATTTCCAAGATTGTGATCTTTACAGGAACAGACTGTTACATCGTTCTCCCTGGTGATCTTGAACCTCCGATCTTTCATTTACTCTCTGAGCTCACAACCACTGTGTCCTCAGGACTCCTTTCCATCTACAATGTGAGTAGCTTTGTTATCAAACGGAGAGCATTGTAAAGTTGATGATGGCACATAAAGTTAGGTTAAAATGTAATATCTTATCATTCCATCTCCTTTTGGATGCATTTTTTAACATTATAATTTTTGAAAATCATTTTATTGGGAGCTCTTATCACAATCCATCCATCCATCCTTTGTGTCAAATACATTTGCACATATGTGGCCATCATCATTTTCAAACATTTTCTTTCTACTTGGGTCCTTGGTATCAGCTCATTTCCCCTGCCCCCCCCCTCCTGCATTCTCTCACCCTCATGAACCCTTGATCATTTATCTTTTTTTTTTTTCATGTCTTACACTGACCACTGTCTCCCTTCGCCCACTTTTCTGTTGTCTGTCTTCCTGGGAGAAGGTTATGTGTAGATGCTTGTGATCGCTTTCCACTTGCTCCCCCCACCTTCTCCTTCCCCTCCTGGTATCACTACTCTCATTATTGGTCCTGAGGGGTTTGTCTGTCCTGGATTCCCTTTGTTTCCAGCTCTTATCTGTACCCCAGTACATGCTCTGGCCTAGCCAAATCTGTAAGGTAGAATTGATTGGTGTCATGATAGGGGCGGGGGGGGGGGAAGGTGAAGAAGCATTAAAGAATGAGAAGAAAGTTGTGTGTTTCATTGGTGCTGTATTGCACCCTGACTGGCTCGTCTCTTCCTTGTGACCTTTCTATAAGGGGATGTCCAATTGTCTACAGATGGGCTTTGTGTCTCCACTCTCTCCTCCTCCTCATTCACATTGATATAATTTTTTGTTTTGGGTCTTTGATGCCTGATATCTGATCCTATTGACACCTCATGATCATACAGGCTCTATACTTCTTCCATGTGGGCTTTGTTGCTTCTCAGCTAGATGGCCACTAGCTTAAACACCATTTGTTTATCTTCAAGCCGTTAAGATCCCAGATGCTATATCTTTTGCTAACCAGGCACCATCCACTTTCTTCACCACATTTGCTTATGCACCCATTTTGTCTTCAGCGATTGTATCAGAGAGGGTGAGCATCACAGAATGCCAAGTATTAGAACAAAGTGTTCTTGCACTGAGAAAGTACTTGAGTGGGGCCCAATGTCCATCTGCTGCCTTAGTACTTAACAAATAAATTTATGTATGCAGATCTATTTCCCTATTGTTATATATAAAGATATTTACATATGTACATGCCTGTATTTAGACCTCTATAAATGTCCTTTGCTTCCTAGTTCTTTCCTCTATGTCCTTTGACTTTCTTGTCCCATTATCATGTTCACCCTTCACTCGGGTTTCAGTAATTCCTCTCGGCTACATTGCCCTCGATCAAGCCCCACTAAGCATTCTATGCCCTCCTCGCCATCAATTTTAGATCACTTGTTGTTCCATTGTCCCTGGGTTTGTTGGCTCCACCCTTCCTTTCCCCTGCATCCCTCTCTTCTGTGTTCCCACCCAGAGCCATTGGTCCTGTTGCTTTCTCCTCCGGATTGTTTATCCTGCCTATCTTATCTAAATAGACATGCAGAGATAATAAGCACAAAAACAAGACAAATCAAAATATAATAACAAAAGAAAACAAAAAAACAACAGCAAAAGAAGAAACGCCTATAAACAGTTCCAGGTCTCGCTGTTGACCTTTAGGAGTGCTTTCCAGGCGAGTCTGATGGGGTACTACACCCTGGCCCCAAAGTTTGAGCCATTTTAAAGTTGTTTCCTTTTAAAAACAAAAAAAGTGAAGAGGTAATCCACATGGATTAAGCCTCTGGTGCATTCCCTATGACCATTAGGGAGTACATGATTGCAGATGTCCTTAAGATAAAAGTTAATACCTTGGCATTTGATCTCCCTGGTGATACATTTTAAATTTGTTCTAGTTTGTAATATTATCTGCTTATTTTGTAAATTGAGGGTTCTCTCTGCTTTGTTTTGCTATTGCTGTTAGGTTGGTTTTTTGGTGTGTGTGTGTTTTTGGGTTTTTTTTAGTTTTGTTTTGCTATTGCTTTGAGGGTTTTTGTTTTGCTAGTTTTTTTAGTGCTTTCCTGTATATGAAATCCAGGATAGGAAAATCTACAGAGATAATAACTGGATCAATGGTCCCTTGAGGGTCTGGCAGGGGTGGTTGGGTAAAATAGGGAGCTAATAACAATGAGTCTAAAAATAAAGAAAATGTTCTAAAATTGATTGTGGTAATGATTGTACAATTCTTCTTAAAATGGTTGAACTACTAAATTGTATGATTTGTGGATTATATGCCAATAAAACTTTTTAGTATATATATATGTGCATCTATGTTTTGTCACTTAATACATTAATAAATTAACATGATTTAATAGATCAATATACATTATGTATTATATTTTCAATAATATTAATGTTCTTTATAATAATATATTATTAATCTTAGTGTATACCTAATAAAATTTATACATTGATTATAAACATATGTTTCTATATATATGTGTGTGTATATATATATATATCCTTAGCATCAACCAACATTGTTTTTGAAGATAAATTTGGACTTAGGTTCACTATTTCAAATATGTTTGGACTTCAGGTGGATTTTTATGTTAGCCAGGGTCCTCCACAGCTGCTGGCCACTGCAGTTCATGCTCTCAGACCCACCCCCAGTGTGTACACGGAGAAAAGTACTCAGAGAAAAATGTCTTGATTGGGGACTTGGTGACAGTAACTCATTGAGAAACAAGGTGAAAGACAGTGAGGAAAAGGCTCCTCACTCAGGGTGGCATGAAGGAGAAGTCGGTGGGGCTCAGAACAGTAATACAGGCGGGGGCAAGCCTATCAGCAGCATCAGAAGCCTGAGTTTCATCTCTAGTCTTTCCTTGAGTTTCGTCCCTTTGAGAGGCGAGCACTGTCACAGAGCAAGAAAAGTGCTGCTGACTTATAACAGATTCATTAGATCAGTTTTTCTCAACCTTCCTAATGCCGCGACCCTCTAATACAATATTCCTCATGTTGTGGTGACACCCCCCACCACCACCACCATAAAACTATTTTCATTACTAGTTCATAACTGTCATTTTGCTACTGTGATGAATCGAGCAATCCCTGTGAAACGGTCGTTCGACCTCCAAAGGGGTTGCGACCCACAGGTTGAGAACCACTGCATTAGATGGTAGTGGAGGGGGGGCGGCGGGCATGGTGGGAGAAAGAACTTAGGGAGGCCAGGAAAAATAACAAGGTTTATTTTACTCCCACTTCCTAAAGGTAAGGAGACACGGTGTCGTGATGCAGGCCCACGTGGGGTGTTCCTGGAGACAGGCACCCACCACGTTGGAACTGTGGGAAGAGAGCTGAGGAGGGCGGGCAGGATGGGGCTAGCGAGGTTGTCCAGGCCCCATGGGGTCTGGCGACTGTCAATAATTGTGCAGACTCAGTGGACGGACGGATGAGCTGTCCCTTGCTGGGGATCTGACCAGAGGGTAATTAGGATGGGCGTGTCGTGGTGAGGAGGCTGGGGATCTGATAAGAAAAGTGTTTAGAGAATGGACGGAACAACTGTCCACTTGGGGAAAAGAGCCAACTGCCAGTGAAGACTGAAAAACAAGCCAAGATAGAATACAACGACAGTGGTATTGCAAAACCCCAGGCAGCTGGAGTGGGAAGTGCCAGAGAGTTCCTTTGAAGAAGTCACTGTGAGAACCAAGGCGAAAAGAAGAGAACTCGGCTCAGTCCTGGACCAATCATTTCCTTGGTCTGGGCTTCAGTTTCCTCGTCTGTGAAACAAGAGGATTGGCTAGAAACCCACAGGCCCTCCCAATATGGGTCCCTGAAATCAGTCTTTTTCAGAGTTGACCCGGGAGGGAATGATTCCAAGTGATCCAAAGCAACCTGGAAGCCTCAGGAACTCCGCCCCGGCATTGAGCAACCTGGCCTGACACTTCCTGCCTCTGGTTTGACAAAGCCACCACCCCTTCCTCGGTCACATCTGCCCTCCTGCGTGTCACACAGGTGACAAGCCCAGCATCCTGGTAAGTCTTGGAATAGCTACCACCTCCTAGCCCCTCAGACTGTCTCTCTTCTGGGTTCCCTTTGAGCCCCAGCTGTCTTGATCCCAGGCTGCTTTCCCATCCCTGGTGGGACCCACACCCACGCCCTCCAGCCTCTCTGTTCTCGCCCTCGGTCTTCCTGTCCCAGAAGGGAGAGCCTCTGTCGGCCTCCACTGCTTAGGACCAGCTCCCTGCCCACCCCTTCCCTTGACCCTGTAGGCTTGGCAGGGTCAGCCAGCTCCCCCTGCTTTGGCTAGGGGACCGGAGGAGGGGCCTGGCCCTGTCGGTTCCCCCCAGCCCTGTGTTCACTGGAAAGGTTTCTAGATTCCACCATGAGAGGACACTGGAGTTGTGTTGCCATGATCAGCGGAATGTTCTCTCTGTGTTAAAAAGATCGCCTCCAATGTGTGAGGTCCTGTCCGTGTCCCTGTACTATAGTTTTGGGAGTTTATTTTAAATGGATTCTATTTCTTCCGGCAGTTTTCGGCTTACAGAGTCATTGTGCTGAGCTTCTTGTGCGATCCGTTTTCCTCTCAGACACAGTGCTGTGGGAAAGTGGCTTATTGCACACATGGATGCACATTTAACACCTGACTATTTGATCTCCCTTTCAACACATTTTGAATTCCTTTTTCTCTTTCTCTCTCTTTTAAGTCTATGATTTTATTTTATTTTATTTATTCATACTCATTTTAACCGGGGCTCATCCACCTCTTATCACAATCCATCCATCCTTCCATTGTGTCAAGCACCTTTGTACATTTGTTGCCATCTTCATTCTCAAAACATTTGCTTTCCACTTGAGCCCTTGGTATCAGCTCCTCATTTTCCCCTCCCTCCCTCACAAACCCTCAATAAATTATGAATTATTATTATTTTGTCATGTCTTACACGGTCAGATGTCTCCCTTCACCCGTTTTTCTGTTGTCCATCCCTCAGGGAGAGGGTTATATGTAGATCATTGTGATTGGTTCCCCTTTCTCCCCCACCTTTCCCTTCCCTACCTGGTATGGATACTCTCATTATTGATTCTGAGGGGTTTATCTGTCCTGAATTCCTGTGTTTCCAGCTCTTATCTGTGCCAGTGTACATGATCTGGTCTATCCAGATTTGTAAGGTAGAATTGGGATCTTAAGAGTGGGGGTGGGGGGTGGGGAGGAAACATTAAAGAACTAGAGGAAAGTTGTATGTTTCAATGATGCTATACTGTACCCTGACTGGCTTGTCTCCTCCCGTGACCCTTCTGTAAGAGGATGTCCAGTTCCCTACAGATGGGCTTTCGTTCTCCACTCTATACTCCCTCCCGCTCATTCACAATGATATGATTTTTTGTTCTTTGATGCCTGGTACCTGATCCCATTGACACCTCATGATCACACAGGCTAGTGTGTTTCTTCCATGTGGACTTTGTTGCTTCTCAGCTAGATGGTCACTTGTTTATCTTCAAGCCTTTAAGACCCCAGACGCTATATCTTTTGATAGCTGGGCACCATCAGCTTTCTTCACCGTATTTGCTTATGCACCCGCTTTGTCTTCAGCAACTGTGTCAGGAAGGTGCTCATCATGGAATGCCAGTTTAATAGAACAAAGTGTTCTTGAATTGAGAGAGAACTTGAGTAGAGGCCCGATGTCCATCTGCTACCTTAATACGAAACCTATAAATATATGTATAATATATTTATTTCCCCATCATCATATATAAATATATTTACATATGTACATGCCTGTATTTAGACCTCTATAAATGCCCTTTGCCTCCTAATTCTTTCCTCTATTTCGTTTTACTTTCCTCTTGTCCCACTATCATGTTCAGCCTTCATTTGGGTCTCAGTAATTCCTCTCAGTTACATTACCCTTGGTCAATCCCTACCAGGCCTCGTATACCCTCCTCTCCATCGATTTTGGATCATTTGTTGTTCCCTGGGTTTGTTAACACCCACTTCTTTTCCCCCACCTCCCTATCTCCCAAGCATCCCTGGAACCATTGGTCCTATTGTTTGCTCTTCCAGATTATTTATCCCACATGTCTTATCTAGGTAGAGATAGCAATATGCACAAAAGCAAGACAGAGCAAACCAAAGCAACAAAAGAAAAGAAAACAACAACAAAAAAACCACCACCAACAACAAAAGAGAAGGTTGTAAATAGTTCAAGGTCTATTTGTTGACCTTTAGGAATGTTTTTCTGGTTGAGTCTGATAGGGTGTGTCTGTCATGCCCTGGCCCCAAAGTCTATTTTTGGTATTCCCTGGGGACTTCATTGCTCTGTTCCCTTGAACACCCTTAGTGTTTCACCTCAGTGGGGTGTGGTCAGATGGGGCACAATTCTCGCACTGTGTCTCCAGGACTTTCTCCCGTAGCACTGCGGGTCAGTGTAGGACGTCAGTATCTTGTGGTGGGAATGGCCCTGTGGTCCTCTCTGTGGATAGTCTGCTCTAAGCAGGGATATCGTCCTCAGGGCTTGGTGGACCAGGATGTGTTCTACTTTCTCTTCCTCCCCCTTCATTTGCTCCTGTGTGCTCTCTGATCAGACCTGTCCCTCTCCCTGAGCTGTAACTTCAGTGCTGTCCTCCGAGGTGAATTCTTCTGCAGGGAGGGGTAGCTGTCCATATAGTTGGGATTGGGGCCAGTCTTTCTGCTTTCTTTTCCACTGAATTTTTCCCTCGGTTTTATTCTGTTGCTGTTGTGGGCTTTTTATTGTTCCTTTTCTTTGTATGTTTTTCTGTAAAGGGAAATCTATAAAGATAGTAGCTGGATTAAAAATTTTTAGGGGCACAGCAGGGGGAAATCAGGAGCTAATAAAAATGAATACAAGAAAGAAATTGTTCTAAAATTGTGGTAATAGTTGCATGACTCTATTTAGTATGATTGAGCTATTTAAATGCATTGTGTGTTCATTGTAGGTCAATAAAACTGCTTAATTTATTAAAAAATATGAAAGAAGGGTTTAAAAAAGTATGGAGACCTCTATAGCATTTTCCTGTAGGAACTTAGAATTCATCTCCTGTTGTGCCACTGTGAGACAGACAGCTTTGTGTAATCAGGGAAGCACCTGTTGGCCAGAGAAGAGAGTCGTGTGGTCCACACGTGCCAGGCCCATCGTGTTGCATTCATACTCCTACTAGGGCTTGCTCCTTAGTTCTAGGCTAAGGACTAGTAGGAGAAAGTGAGGCACAAGACTTCAAACAATGTCACTGAGCTATATTCAGGCTGGCTTCATAATCTGCATGACATGTGATTGAAAAAAAATGAAAGAATAGAGCTCATTACTAAAAATGATAGGTCATGTGGAGCCATGGGCACCTCGACTGAATTATGGCATCTGCACTTATTGGTGTGGTGACCGAAGAGTAGTTACTGAGCCTCTCTGTACCTCAGACTTCTTACCAGGCAACTGAGGTTCATCATATCCACTTGTATGGACTGAGAGCCGTCAGAGAGGGATCAAAGCACCCGCTGGGAGGACAGATGTCACCACCAGCAATGGAAAGCCACCCACAACAAAGGCGAGGAGGATTCACTATCTTCGTCTGCCATCTCTGTGTGCTGCTGCCTCTCTGTCTTCTTCTGGGGCCACACTGGCTTTCTCTGCTGACCCCTGCAAGATGGAATATGGCTGCCCAGAGCTCCCATGAGAGCCCGCTGCATTATCAAACTCATCCTCCAATGGCTTATATTTTTTCAGACACACACACACACACATACACACACACACACGGACTCCGCAAGCAGGCCACCTTCTTGTGGGTAAAGAAGTCCTAACACACCATACTGATGGACCTGAGGTTTCATTCAGCTCAAGCATTCTGACACTAGCCGGTCAACATGTCAAACAGCTTCCAGTCCACATTCTGTAAAGTCACTTTCGGGAACCAGAGCAGATGGCCTGCCTTCTCGGCTTTTATAGTCAAGCCTTGATCTCTTCCCAGGGGAGTAACCTAAGAGGGTGAGGTAGTAGTTGATTGTGCCCACCTGGCTGATAAACACATGTGGGGTTAGTTGAAGGGCGGAGGGATAAATGGCTCAGTAAGCCTCGCCTTTCAAGTTCTCGAGTCTCTTGTTTTCTGATGGTTGGACCAGGGTGCAGCTGCCTTAGCCAGTTCCCTGCTCTAATTGGCAAGGCTCACTTCCTGCAAGGCATCCCTGGGGATAAGCCACATAGACCTACCCCGATGTAGCACTCCTGGGTGCTGGAGCTCCTGTGTGGAGACTCCTGCCAGCCCTGAGATGCTTACACATTCACTGACTCGGCTTTCCTCCTGCAGTCGGCATCATTGCGTCTGTTTTGTGAGATGGAGGGGGACTTTGTGGATTGGTGTTGGATATATGGGCTAATGGGTTAATGTTGGACTTGTGGGCTTGGGTAGCACTGGGTTGGGATGTTTCCTTGATGTGTACTTAATCTTTATATAAAACTCTCTCTTATCCATGAGTTTCTGTGGATTTGTTTCTCTAAAGTACCCAGACTAGCACAGGGGGCTACCCCACTTGCCCCTGAGATGAGAACTGAATGGAATTTTCTATTTCTGAATGTGAGCTCCAGTCTTAACATCGGAGGATGTGCACCACTGACCGCACGTGTTCTGCAGGGATTATCCAAAGCGGAGAGTCAACCACGGAATGGGTGACGGACGATGAGGTCATGAAGCCTGCTAAGGACCCCTGACTTGAAAGGAGATTATAAGTTTTTCTGTGTTTTGTTTTTGCTGAGGTGTGCTGTTTGTTACTAAATGTGCCTCATTGTTAAGACCTCTGACACATTTGAAGTTGAAAGCTGCTTCCATGTAATATGCAAAACAATGCAAATTACCTGTGGTTCTTGGTCAGGGGAGTAACTAGAATCTGGAGGGGACTTAATTGTGTAAACTTATCTCTCTTCTACAGGCCAGGATTTAAGTTTACTTCCCCAAAAAATGGGAGAACTCAACTTTGCGAATGTCAACATTCAGGATTACTTTGAAGACTATAATGACAGCTACAGCACAGGCTTGCCCTATTTTGAACCAGGTACAAGCCCATGCCAGCCAGAAGCACTTCAAATCAATAAGAATATTTTGATCACCATCTATGCCCTGGTGTTCCTGCTGAGCCTGCTGGGAAATTTCCTGGTGATGCTGGTCATCTTAATCAACCGAGTCGGCTCCTCTGTCACAGATATCTACCTGCTGAACCTAGCCATGGCTGACCTGCTCTTTGCCCTGACGCTGCCCATTTGGGCTGCTTCCAAGAAGAGCGGCTGGACCTTTGGCACACCCCTATGCAAGGCGGCCTCACTCGTGAGGGAAGTCAACTTCTACAGTGGGATCCTACTCCTGGCCTGCATCAGTATGGACCGCTACCTGGCCATTGTCCACGCCACACGCACAATGATCCAGAAGCGTCACTTGGTCAAGTTCATCTGTCTGGCCATCTGGATACTGTCCCTGATTCTGTCCCTGCCAGTGGTCCTCTTCCGCAGGACCGTCCACTCAGGTTCTTCCAGCCCAGTCTGCTATGAGGACATGGGTGACAATACATCAAACTGGAGGCTGGTGCTCCGGGCCGTGACCCACATCTGTGGTTTCATCCTGCCACTGGTGGTCATGCTGTTCTGCTACGGATTCACCCTGTGCACACTGTACAAGGCCCACATGGGCCAGAAGCACAGGGCCATGAGGGTCATCTTTGCCGTGGTGCTCATCTTCCTGCTCTGCTGGCTGCCCTACAACCTGGCTCTAGTCACAGACACCCTCATGAGGACCGGGGCAATTCATGAGACCTGTACACGTCGGCAGGACATTGACCATGCCCTCATAGTCACCGAGATTCTGGGCTTCCTCCACAGCTGCCTCAACCCCATCATCTACGCTTTCATTGGCCAGAAGTTTCGACACAGACTCCTCAGGATCATGGCCACTCATGGCCTGGTCAGCAAGGACTTCTTGGCCAAGGATGGGAGGTCTTCATTTGTTGCTTCATCTTCAGGGAACACTTCTACGACTCTCTAGCACTGCCTGCTCCTCCTGCAGCCCCTCGGGCTGCTGCCTGACTGTTATCATCCTATTCTGAGCCTCGCAGACAATGGCTGTTCCCCGTCTCTGAGCCATAGCACCTCACACCTGCGCGGAGGCAGCATCCATGCCAGGCCCCCATTGGACAGGTCAAGTATACTCTTGCTCTCGGTGCCCCACCCTTAGGGCTCAGACCATCCTCTCCCTGCACCCATAGCACTCTGCTCGCAGAGACCTTTGGAAGACGTTCTTTCAAGTGACTACAGGAAGTTCCCACCATTGGAAACCACCAATGACCAACACCACTGGTCGCTTCCTCGCATGCTATTTTTCTTACCCTTCCCTCTTGCCAGCAAAGCCTACCTCCTGTGGAGAGAGTCTGAAAATGGCAGATAAGCACTTGCGAGGTCTCCCATGAACTAGACATGGCCATCGCATGCAGTTCTGACGAACAAGACTTAAGGGCAACAGTGTGCTGGCAAGCCAGTCCCAGGGAAGAAAGCCTGATTTAAAGCATTTGCCACTTTCCATACGGTGACTACTCCCACCATGACCCATTCCATCAGGGGCTGTGATTACCAGCCAGGGGGCAAAGTTGCTGAAAATGTGATCGTCTGACCTCAAGAGCGTGGACAAGTTGGTCCCGTGTACCACTGTTTAAAGGGAAGCCCGGTGGTGTCAAGGGGCTCTTGGGTAGAGAGAGACACTCTTAAGGAGAGTTCTTAAAATATTTTTACTGCCTTAGCTGCATCTCAACTCCCAGATTCTGACTATGGCTCTAGGGTATGATGTGTGAGGCCGGGTAGCCACTCAGTGAAAGTGATCCCAGGAGCCCAGCTATGAGGTGAAGGTGACCAAAGGACAAAAAGCACCTGGGTCCAGAAGAGGCAAACTTGAACCGCTGAGCCAGTCCTGGGTCCACGTGGTTACAACTTCTTGTTCAATGAGATAATTCACTGGGTTTTTTTGTTTTTGTTTTTTGTGTTGTTACGGATTTACTTGAGTTAAAAAAGTAATAATAATAAGTTGAAGTCCTAACGTTTGTCTGTGTGGACGCTAGCCTGCTTGGAAATAAGGGCCTTTGACAATGATGTGACCAGTTATGTTAAAGGAGATCATTCTGGAGTGGGGTAGGTTCTAATCAAATCGAATCTGTTGGGGAGGACACTTCCAGGTTAGTTAGCCCCAGGAGATGTTCAGAGAGAGAAACGAAACAGATTTTCCTTCAAAGTCTCAGATGGAATCCACAGGATTGGGACTCTGGTCTTGGACTCCAGAACTGTGAGCCAATAAATGTCTGTTCTTGTACCAGCTGGTGGCCTTTTGTTATGTCTTGGGTAGGAAGTGAACACATACATAAAGCACTTCCAGTTGGCGGTGCGTTCCCAGAAGCAAAAGAAGCCACACTTCACCAGGGAATTTGGACAAGGGTAAGTAGAGACTCAAAATGATGGGCCTAACAATAAGTAAATCCCCTTACTGTGTCATGGGTCTCTGTGGAGAGACCAACCAGAATGGAGCCAGGTCTTACCTTTCACTCCTCTCATCTCCAGACCAAGCCTCCTGATGCTGACCACACAGCATGGAAGGAAATGTGCTCTGGGGTCCCCTCGTGGTCCTCATGTCATTGGGTCAAATAGGAACCAGGAGGCATTAGAAAGGTGGAGCCCAATCACCAGACCAGCTGGATTGGGCAGCAGGAAGGCAGAGGGCTTTCCGTGTTCACCCAGCAGCTCTTACGTAGCGTCTCCTTTCCATCTCTCTTCCCCCTAAACACGACCACGGCCATCGCTTGGGCTCTAAAAAGGAGAACAGGGCACACAAGCGGTCACCTGCTACCTGGAAGAAAGGAGAGGTTTGGAGTCAGTATGTGTTGAGGTCCTAATGTTCTGAGGGCACGGGACCGAGCAATGACCCACAAAAGGGCAAGCCTTGCCGTGACTCACGCACCGGCTTGTCTCAGAAGAGTCCTTGTCGGGAGGCGCTCTGGCTCTGCTAAGCAAAGGCAGTGAAGGAAATGGGACCCCACAGTTGCCAAGTGTTTACCAAGTTCTGATAGCCTTCATTTCCACAACTACCTAACCACCCCATCAAGGAGAGGACTGTTAGCCAGGCCATGGCTAGGAAAAGAGACCTCTCCAGGGAGGCAGGGACAACATCCTTTGCTGGCATGTGACTCTCGCCCATAACACAGCAAAGTGCATTGCCCTGTGCGTTCAGCAAACCACATTTCGTTGGTGACAACAGCCCTGTGCTCTGTGCCCAGGGCTGGACTAACTCGGGTTCAAGCAAGACCCAACTGCTGTGGCCAAGCCTTCAGCATAGCGTCTGACTCAGCGGCAGGAGAATGCAGGGAAACATGTATTCACCAAACATCAAGTTGTCAGAGGCACCAGGCAAGGCAGACGGGCCACATGACTCCCTGAGCAGCCTCTTCGAGGGAAGAAGCCAAGTCTCACTGGGGTCCTATGACTCTGTTCTTCCTGTCTCTGCCCACGGCTGGGGGAAACAGGGTTCTCCGAGGAAAATCAGAGGATACAATAAGCCACGGAGAAAGGAGGCAGCGAATGAGTTGCCCATCTATAGTCTCTGTTAGTATTGGTCCCTCTGTCTCGTTCTGTGACTTACTATCTCTCAAAAGGACAGTTGACTCTCAAAAGGACAGTTGAAGCACCAATAAGTTGCCAACCAAACCATCACCAAGACAGAACACACCTAGGACCTGCCTTTGAGTTAGTTCTTCCCTCTGCCTTTTCCCAGTCTGGGTCCTGCCCTCTCAAGGTCTGGCTACTTTCTGCCCCAACCCGCCTGCTCAGGTGAGCTGGTCTCTCTTGTCTCCCAAGATATTTTCCTCTGAAACCAATTGTTGTCAGTTCGGACTCACGGCCACCAGGCTTGTGTCAAAATAGAGCCATGCACCATGGGGTTTCCAATGGATGAGTTTCCAGAAGTTGCCCATCTTCCCCTACATTTAGGAGGCAGAATTCACTACCTTCAAAAGGTCTTCTCCTCTGCCTCTGGCAGGAGCCCAGCTGGTGTTGTGGGTTACAGGTTGGGCTGCCTAACCACAGTGAGCAGTTCGAAACCACCAGCTACTCCGTGGGAGAAAGAGGAGGCTTTCTGCTTCCACGAAGATTTATGGCCTTGGAAACCTGCAGGGGCAGCTCTGCTCTGCCCTACGGGCTTGCTGTGTGTGATTGGTTGCGTTTTGGGACTGTACAGAGAAGGAGTCTGCCTGGTGCATTGTGAGGTCAATAACAGTAAGGAACTGTTACTTTCCAAGAGGGTCAAGATGAGGGAGCTATATGAAGAGCAATATGGTGACATGAGCCAGCACCAACAACCAACAGAGACAGAGCTGTGGGGATGAAAACCATGACTTTAAACTCCTTCCCACCAATATCCTGCTGGGATCTCCATTGACCGAACTCAATCCAATCTCTTACCACGGTCTCTGTTGGCGGAGCTCAGGGCTCCCACTGACTGACCTCAAAAATCAGAACACAGGATGTCTTCAGAAGGAGGACATGTGGGTCAGCATCCCAGAGGGAGGTAGAGAAAAGCAGAAAGTGCACTTGGAGGAGAAAGGGGAAGATACGTAAGTCACCCCTCCCCCACAAGAGTTTAAGGTGAAGGTCAGTGAGAGCATCCCAGGCCTCTGGAATCTGAGTGAGTGAGGTTGGGCTGTGGGAAACTGGAGCACCCAATGACTCTGGTCAAACTGCAAGTTTAAAGGGCACTGACCCAGCAGCTTGAAGCAGTGCTTTGGAACTGCTGAGAAATGATCACTTGGGATTAGAGTTGTGTGTGCGTGTGACTTCCCCTGGACAGGGATGTAGCTGGCTTCCTTCCTCTCCCCACATGGGCACGCCGTCTCCAAGCCCCCAACTCCTGCTGACCAGCCCTGGCCCAGAAGGAAGGTGGCCTTGCGTTGGCTCCTTCTCCTGTCCATTGCATCTGCCTGAAGCGGAAGAGTCAGAGGAGTGAAGGGGGCGGTGAACACACCACTGCCCCAACTCAAGGCCCCTCCCCTGACGGCTTCAGAGCCCTGCAAAAGGCACCTTTGTGCCGAAAGCAAGACAGACCACTGATTGCACAACAGATCCCTGCAACGTCTGACATCAGACATGTTCAGCTTCTCATCAAAGCTTCCTCTGCGCCAAGCTGACTCAGAGGCAGGGCCAAACTTTGATTCTCATATGGGGACTTGTCTGGTGTTTGTTTGTTTCTCTGCATCCCCCAGTACTAATACCAGCTAGTGTTTCTAGAAGGACTTCTAAGGGCACAATGGTTAAGGGCTCAGCTGTTAATCAACAAGTCAACAGTTGAAGGGCACTAGCCCCCCCAAGAGGCGGGAATGTTTATCTCTCCACAGGAGAGGGAAAGAGGGACCAGCCTTTAACCCAGGGCTGACTTGAATGCAACACACTGGCATGAAGCAGCGAACCAGCAGAGAGGTCTGCGGGGTCAGCCTCAATCCCAACTATGTGCCCCCCCAGCTCCCCAGGCCTCCTGCCCCCACCCACTGAAGAATGTACCCCAGAGGATAGCACTGAAGCTACAGCTCAGGGAGAGGGGCACTGCTGATCAGGAGCAAATGAAGAGGGAGGAAGAGAGAGTGAAACACATCTTAGTTCAACAAGCCCTGAGGATGATATGCTTGGGAGCAGCCAATGCACAGAGAGGACCATAGGGCCAGCCCCACCATGAGACATGACATCCCTCACTGACCCATAGTGCTACAGGGGACAACACTGGAGACAGTGCAGGAATTGTGCCCGATCTGACCCCACCACACCGGGTAAAACGCTAAGGGTGTGCAACAGATCAGCAAGGGGAACAAAGCAATGAAGTCCCGAGGAATACCAAAAATAGACTTTGGGGCCAGGGAGTGGCACCCCATCAGACTTGACTGGAAAACATTCCTAAAGGTCAACAGGCCGACCTGGAATGATTTATAGGCTTTTCTTTTATCACTGTTGGCTTTTTGTTTTCTTTTGTTGTTACGCTTTGCTCTGTCTTTTTTGTGTGCTGATTGTTGTCTCTACAGGTCTATCTAGATAAAATAGGCGGGATAAACAATCAGAGGAGAAAACAATGGGACCACAGTTCTGGGAGAACATGGGAGAGGGGTGGGGGGGAAGCACTCCTTGGGGGAAAGCTTGAGGCTGCCTGCTCCTGTGAAGATGTACAGCCTCAGCAACAGCCTGCGCTGCACTAGAGAGTCTCTCTGAGTCAGAAGGGACTTCATGGCATTAGATGGGGAGGTCTCAGAAGTCCAGAGTTCTGGCATGCAGCTACCTGTGTTCACCCCTCATAAAATGTCCTGCCTTCCACGGGGGCACTGAGCCTGGAGTCTGCCCTGGGGAGACACCTAGGCACATGTCACGTTAAACCTAGCTAAGGCGTTCTTTATCACTGCTCTACCCCTGTCCATTCAGGGTTGGTTTGATTTCACCTGGGATGGGGCACGATAGGCATCCTGTGTGCCACCCCCCGGGATATCTACCCAGCTCCACTGGACGTCATGGTTTGGTTGCTAGAGACGTTACGACTTTCTTCACCTGCTCCCACCAATTGGTTTCATAACTACAATGCATAACATTAACTGCTTAAGTTATAGGTCTGTCTAAATAAGATAGGCTGGATGAACAATTGGCAGAGAAAACAACGGGACTGATAGATCCGTGGGGACATGGGAGACGGGGAGGTGGGGTGAAAGGTAGTGGTGTTAATAAACCCAAGGACAAGGGAACAACAAGTGATCCAAATCAGTAGTGAGAAGAGTGTGGGAGGCCTGGTTGGGTATGATCAAGGGTAATGTGACCAAGAGGAATTGCTGAAACCCTGGTGGGAACTGATCATGATAGTGGGACAGGAGGAAAGTCAAAGGAAATAGAGGAAAGAGTTAGGAGGCAGAAGGCATTTATAGAGGTCTCGATAAAGACATGTACATATGTAAATATATTTATACATGAGGATGGGGAAATAGATCTATGTGCATATATTTATAAGGTTAGTATTAAGGTAGCAGAGGGACATTGGACCTCCACTCAAGTACTCCCTCAATGAAAGAATACTTTCTTCTATTAAATTGGCATTCTATGATGCTCACCTTCCCGACACAACCGCTGAAGACAAAGTGAGTGAACAACTAAATGTGGTGAAGAAAGCTCATGGTGCCTGGCTATCAAAAGAGATAGCATCTTGGGTCTTAGAGGCTTGAAGGTAAACAAGCATCCATCTGACTCAGAAGCAATAAAGCCCACATGGAAGAAGCACAACAGCCTGTGTGACCATGAGATGCTGAAGGGATCAGTTAGCAGGCATTAAAGAACAAAAAAAAGTATCATTTTATGCTGAAGTATCATTTTACCTCTCTGATATGATTGCTGAAGACAAATGGGTGCATAAACAAATGTGGCGAAGAAAGCTGGTGGTGCCCAGCTATCAAAAGATAAAGCACTTGGGGTCTTAAAGGCTTGAAGGTAAACAAGCGGCCATCTAGCTCAGAAGCAACAAAGCCCACATGGAAGAACACACCAGCCTGTGCGATCAAGAGGTGTCAAGGGATCAGGTATCAGGCATCATCAGAACAAAAATCTTACCATAGTGAATGAGCAGGGGAGTGCTGAGTAGAGACCCAAAGCCCATTTGTAAGCAATGGACATCCCCTTACAGAAGGGTCTTGGGGAGGAGATGAACTAGTCAGGGTGCGATGTAGCAATGATCAAAAATACAACTTTCCTCTAGTTCCAAAATGCTTCCCCCCCACCCCCACTGTCATGATCCGAATCCTACCTTGCAAGCCTGACTAGACCAGAGGAGGTACACTGGGACAGATGGAAACTGGAAACACAGGGAAGCCAGGGCGGATGATCCCTTCAGGACCAGTGGTGTGAGTGGCGATACTGGGAGGGCATAGGGAGGGTGGGTTGGAAAGGGGGAACCTATTTCAAGGATCTGCATGTGACCTCCTCCCTGGGGGACGGACAACAGAAAAGTGGAGGAAGGGAGACGTGGGACAGAGCAAGATATGACAAAATAATAATTTATAAATTATTAAGAGTTCATGAGGGAGGGGGGAGTGTGGAGGGAGGGGAAATATGAGGACCTGATACCAGGGGTTTGGATGTAGAACAAATGTTTTGAGAATGATGAGGGCAATGAATGTACTAATGTGCTTTACACAATTGATGTATGTATGGATTATGATGCGAGGTGTATGAGTCCCTAATAAAATGATTAAAATTTTTTTTCAAAGACTCCCTATATACCCACTGGCAGGGGATAGGGTGAGCTGCGAACCCTAGAAGGTACAGGGGCTGAGATTGTTAGTGAAATTCCTAGGGTTGCCAGGTCAGGTAAGACCCATGTATTCCCTAATGCCACAGTTGATAAGACACAGGTCCACACCTGGAATAACAAAGGAAGTGCAGAATGTCTTGGGTCTTTGGGAGTATTGGAAGGTTTTACACTATGCTTGGACCTGTGCTGGAGACCGCTCGATTGATAAAAAGGTGCCTCTTGAGACTGGAGCAAATAATAGCAGCAAGCTTCCAATAAAGTCGAGGCACCAAGAACGCATGGGCACAACGCTTGAAGGTCTACATACGGAAATGACCCCTCGCCCTGCACAGGCTTGTAAGGTGCCACAGCCCCCTCTCCTCTCTGCCAAGAAGGCCAAGACCCATTGTCAGCGGATATGGGTACACAGGTGGCTCTAGTTGGCACTACTATGGATGGCCATACAAGCCTCCACGGATACCATCTGGTTCGAGACTGGTTCGGGCCAAAAGACTCAGTGGGCCAAATTGGGGGTTGTGTGGACAGTCATCGTTCCTGAGCCCTGGCCCTTAACCCTGCATACAGAGAAGTAGCAGGTCAGTTACCCAAGCAGAACGGTCGATAACATAAGGAGTGGTGAATGACAATAGGCAAAGCCTGGTTGAGGAGCGTCCTGTAGCAGGGCAGCTGGAACTGGCTCCAAAGTTTAGACACTCACCTGTTTTCCCCAGAAGAACAAAGAGGCTGACACGAACGCAGGTCAGAGTGGTGCATCCAGCAAGGACAGCGACACAAGTAGACTAGCCAGGAAAGGGGGCCCTGGACTACCCATCTGGATTAGAAAGTGGCCCAAAAGGCAAGCATAGCTGTGAAGTAGGGTGATTTGGGGGCGGCTGGACAAAAGTACCCAGTGTGCTCACACAAACACCCACGGTGTCTGCCCCATGCTTCTGGGAAAATTCATAAGGGAACACAGTTATTGGTGGCCTGGCAGGTGGCTTATATAGGCCCCTTCCCCAAAGTGAAGGAGCAAACTAGGTTCTTTGTGTGTTGATGGGTTAGTGGTTTAACCCAGGCATTCTTGTGCGAATGAGTGAAGGTGGGGAAAATGGGTTTGCAGAAATAGAGTGTTGTATATGGACTATCCTGAAGGATTGCTAGTGACCAAGAAGAACAATTGACAGGTCATAATGTGCACAAATGAGTGGCCAAGATACAAATACAACTTGCCCCACTGAGTCCTTTGGCCTGAACCTGCCGGAGCAGGAGGCCCCAATGACCCTCCAACCAAGAAATCAATGGCATCGCAAGCTCTGGAAACAATCTGCCTAGCTTGTTGCCAAAAAAAAAAAAAAAAAAAAGTAAGACGTCCTCCCAAAGTCTCAGGATCGCTCACCAGGAAGTGGAACCATCTCTTGATGTTTGCTGCTGGCTACCCTAGCTGGGTGGATTGCTTACTTTGTCCACTGCTGCACAACCCACCCAGGGGCTCCTCGGGGCAATTTGCACGGTACACTCGGCCATGGAAAACCCCTAGGAGGTCCTCACCACCTCGGAGGAAGTCACAAGCGTGATTGGAAGCAGGCTTACCCTTCTCGGTACCTGCTCAACATCTGTCTTTCCCACTATCGATCTGTCCTTTCTGCTTTCTTTCCTTCAGGGTTGCCCACAGCTTCGCAGAGTGGGCTCACCGCTTTACCCCAGTCCACCCCGAAATCAGCTGCTGGGTGTGTGGAGCGCGCCTCTTCTCAAGGGCTGGAGGCATGCACACCTGAGCACACCGAGTCTTGGCAGGGATCACTGGGGTAGCCATGGAGACACGGGGGGGGGGGGGGTGCGGGCAAAGAGAAGGCCATGGGCACACCCACCGGCTGGTCTGGGGTGGCTGCCTAGCCCTCCTCCTCCCCCCTGGCTGGTTTCCCCTGGGTCTTGATGATTCCTTGGTAGAGAGTTGTTTGGTTGTGTTCACCTCTATTGTGACTGTGCTCTGCACCTCCTGCTGCAGCACCCTCGCTGCCCCCCAACCCAGCGACAGTGCCTCCCCCCAGGGCCCTCGGGACCTGTGGGAGAGGAGGGCATGCCACATTGTAAGCGCCCGACTTGAGGGGTGAGACAGGCTTTTCAAGGCCCAACGTGATGACACTCTTGCTTTCTGCCAGCTCTCTTCCACTCACTAAATCACTCCTATGTAACACTTCCTGGGGTCCTGTCGTGGAGCCACCTGGGTTCACCGAAGCCATAAATGCCCCTGGAGGATTTGCGGACTCAAGACGTGCCTGCTACCCTCTCAGAGCTTTGCCTTATAAGTAAGTCCCTTCATAAGCTCCTGTATTGTAAACCCGGAGCTGTTCGACTCTTTCAGTGGTCTCTCAGCTCCCTGCATATTTGGAGGCAAATAGATACTGACTGGTCCATGCAGAAAGAGGCCTGGGGGTGATATCGGGTAGGTGTTAGACTGCTAACTGAAAGGTCACTGGTTCAAATCCACCGGCCACTCTTCGGAAGAATAAGGTTATTTGCCCCTATCAAAATGTACAACTGGTTTCCACAGCATAGGGATGGGGAGAGGACAAAAGGGATGAAGGCGGTTGTCTGGGGTTAGGTATTGGGGGGTGATCAGTTAGTCCAGGGTGGGCGGTGGCTCATGGCCTATCCCATCTACTTGACATTGCCCACCCAAGCAGAGCTCCCTCCATGGCTTCGCTGGAGAGGAGGCAGTAGCAAGCTGGGGAGAGGGAGACTCTTATTTTGTTAGGTGGACCAGGATACTCTTATTTTGTTGGGGGAGATCAGGCTGAGGCCTGACCTGCATGGCAGGGCTCTCCCAGTGTCAGGCATCATGTCTCATGCAACTGAGCCCACCAAGGGCAGCGTAGAGACCAGCACAGGGGACCCTCAAGCCAAATTTGTGCTGTTGGAAGACCGAAGGTCGGCCAACTCAGCTCAGCTGCTCAGCCTGAACCATTTGCTTCCAGATTCTGGCCTTGCGGAGGCAGGAACAGGCTGCTGGCGCTCCCTTCCCCAGTCATGCACCTGCCTCTCCTATCTTTTCTGTGGTTGGTGTCTCTGCTGGGGGTCACACATTGAGTCGTACCCCACTACTCAGGGGTCCAGGGAGGTACTCAAGGTGAAGACTCATCTGGAAAACCCAACACACTACCAAGCAGCAGGCACGCCGGCAACAAGTGAAACAGTGCCTGTCTACCACACGTGGACCCAAGCTGGCCTCCCAGGCCCTCAACCCACCACCAAGGCCCCCCCATGCCCAGCCACATCCTGTACCTGAGGTTGTGCATGCCACTGGCCCTGCGTGCAGTGCTCTTAACAGTCTCATGACACTGTTCATCATAACCTCCAGCTCAGAGAAGGAAATGGATGACGTCATGGATGAGATCATCAGCCTGGAGTCCAATTACGATGATGAGATGCTCTGTAACCTGCCTGAAGGCACTGCTGGCTTGCAGCTCCCCAGCACGTACCTGTGGCAGGGAATCTTCCTGATGTGTACAGTAGTCAGAATCTGCCCACACCAGCCATCACTGTCAGCAACTCCTGCCCAGCTGAGCTTCCTCACATCAAATGGGAGCTCGCTGAAAGGCAGAAGGAAGACTGAGCATGGCAGGCGATTCAGCACTAACAACAGGAGCGTGGACCCTCATCCAGCGATCTGGAGATGCGCTGGAACAAGGGCACCATCCTGAAAGCCTCTGTGGGTTATATCCACAAGCTTCTGAAGGAGCAACGGCATTCCAAGGATGCTGGCGAGCCAGCAGCAATCTCTGGAGCAGACCGAACGTAGCCTGCAGCTCCGAATTCAGGAGCAGAACTATAGGCCCGGCTCCATGGTCTGCCAGTACCACTCACACCAGGGCTTCTATCCCTGGTCACGACGTCCACTGCTGATAGCCTCAAACCAGAGCAGCTGGATATTGAAGAGGGCCCACCGGGCACATTTCACGTGGTGGGGGCACCTGCTCCGAATATGACCCATCAGCAGCCCCCAGTGCCACCCTCAGATGCCCTTCTGGACCTGCACTTTTCCAGAAACCACCTGGGGGACCTGGGGGGCCCCTCACCTGGGGCGGGAGGGCATTCTGATAGAAGAGGAGGAAAATATAGTGGGAGGCTTGTCTGTGGGGGCACACTGTCCCCACTTTGGCTGCCTCAGTGTCCCCCGCTTTGTCCAAGGCCAGCAGCCCCCGCAGTAGCTTCAGCGTGGAGGAGGAGCCCCAATCAGGCCTCTCCCTTCCCTTGGAGTTTTCCTACCCAGGAAAGGAGGAATGACCAAGCAAGATGAGAACCTGCCTTTGCCCCCACCCCTTCATGAGACTGCCCTGCCCAGGTTTTCTGGCGGAAGCAGAGAGGAGGTCAGGGATCACCTCTATGAGCGGGCCAAGTGGAGGAGTCAAGTGAAGTCCCAGCCCTTCCCCCAAAGGAACAGCCCAGCACCGTTATTTCAGACTCGATGGTGATAATGAGATCAGGCCCCATCCACGTACCCCATCGGACCTGCCCTGGCTGACGCAGATGAGGGAGGGAGATAGGATGAGATCCTGCTCCTACCCCCTAGGAACAGTCTTAGCTGGGCCTCCTGGGAGATGGTCTCAGGAGGATACTCCGTCATTTCTCTTGTAACCCCCAGTCCAAGAGGGAGAATGAAATATGATGGAGGTTCTGTCCCTGGAATCAGTATTTTCCCCATGGAACCCCCCTCCGCCCAGGCAAAGAAAGAAGTAAGTGTGAAGCTCTCTCCCCTTCTCCTGGGAACTCTACTCCTACCTTGTAGAAATTGAGTCGGACAGACTCTATCCCTTCTGTATTGCAACAGCCCAGCACCAGTATTTGGGGCAAGAAAGCCGAGGTGTCACTTTATGACTAAGCCCTCCTGACCCAAGGTGTGGTCTTCCCAATGACCGCATAAGCATGTGACTGCTGGACGGTGGAAAAGGGAGACGGAAGAATGGGCGCATTTGGCCTGTGGTGTTGTTGAAGGCATCTTCTAGACCGGACTGCTGTGAGAGCGAGCAAACCGGCCTTAGGAAAGCAAACCAGAATGTTCCCTGAAACGGAGAGGGCAGACTCAGCTTATTGACTTTGGGTATGTGATCAGGCGAGGCCACCAAACCGAACCAATTCCATCGCCGTGGAGGACAGACTAGAACTGCCCCACAGGTTTCCCCAAGGCTTTGATTTTTGTGGAAAAAAATTTATGGATGGTTACATCTTTCTCCTGTGGAGCAGAGTGGCAGGTGGGTTCAAACTACTGACCTTCCCACCAGCAGTTGAATTCTTTCACCACTACCCCACCAGGGCTCATAGGAAGGACCAGTCACTAGAAAGAGCCATCCTGCTTGGTGTGATAGAGGATCAGCCAAAAGAAGGGAACTCCTGAATGAGATGCGGTGACTCAATAGCCAATGGAACAGATCGGGATGTGTCCGCGATCTTGAAGACGGTGCAGGGCTTGGCCATGTTTAGTTCTGTTATACAAATGGTTGCTGTGGGTCAGAGCCAGCTCACTTCCACCCAACAATGACCCGGTATGCATTTTATATCCCCATGATAGCTAGGAGCTCCTATGAACTGTGTACCTCAATTACTATGCATAAAAGCTAGCCCCGCCCCCCATGACCATAGCCACGATGTTGGGACAAAACTGTACATCATCACCACGACAGTGCCTGCCATATAAAGCTGGTAACATGCTAAAACTCTCCTCTAAAGCCAAATCTGTTCTTTTTGCCAATGGTGTGCATGGTTGGCGGTTCAAAGACACCAGCAACTCCACAGGAGAAAGACTGGGCTTTCTACTCGCGTAAAGTCACAGTCTCAGAAACCCATAGGGGGTCGCTATGAGTCAATATTGACTCCATGGCACTGAGTTTGGGTTGGGTTTGGTACCAGCTAGAATGTTGGGTTTGGCAGTGCCCATCTAGGAAATTGCGATATAAAGTTGCAGAAAATAAATCTTAAATGACATAGTTTCCTGGTGGCTGCTTCCCATCAAAGGCGAAGAAGATGCTACCATTAGAAAGACCAGCTGTCATTTGGGTTGTTTTCGTTTTCCCTCTCCTGTCATATGCCTACACGCTGCCCAGAAGAAAACACAAACATGTCGTGGAAGGAGGTACATGAGCTGGTGTGTTCGTTCATCTAAAAGTTGAACTGATGCCCATCTTAGACCGGTCTCTATAGAAAAACGGTGATGGGCTTCAGGATCTACCCTCAAGGATCTCGTGGTCAATGAGAAGACGGACAACAGCAAAAACCAGCACAATGCCAGTGTGCACTCTGCGCTCACCACCTTCTTTTTCAGTCCACATGCCACGAACTGTCCTACCTCAGGGCCTTTGCACTTGCCTTTCCCTCTGCTTTTAATGACCTTCCGCCAGAGATTTCACTTCCTCAAATCTCGGCTCAAGAATTACTTTCTCTCACCACTTCATCTAAATCAGTCCTTCTCACTTCCCCCTCATTTGTCTACTTTATTTTCTGCAAGCTCTAATCACCACTGAACATTACATGGGTGTTTATGTGTTTTCTTTCATCTTAGCCAACCCCCAACACACACATGCTAGAACATCAATCAGCTCCAAAGGGCAGGGATTGGATCTTCTTGGACCACTGCTATCCTCCCGCCATCTACATCCGGGCCAGACAAATTGTATTCCTTAAACAATTATAGGATGAATGGACTTTGTAATATACATCCAAAACTTTAACACATCTGCCTAGATTTTATGAGAAAGGCCAACACACAAAAAATTAAGGCTATCTGCCAAGTTTGGGGTACAAGATGTTCACAGCCACATTGTTTACGGCTTATGTGGGACGCAGTCCATCCAGACAGGGAAATGTTATATAACTATATTTGAGGCTGTAGGTGAATATTTATTAACATGGACAAAGGCTCAACAAGAAACAGGACTAGCTCTCCAACATGAGGTGGCTATGGACAAAGGGTGGGGTGAGTGCTTTTGAAGACTGCTATTAGTTAGAACACTCTGGTAAGGAACCGCTTACCCACGCCTGTAGGTAAAAGGATTGACCTTCTAAACCTTTGTTCTCCAAAACTATATATACTAAAAGAGGCAGGACTGGGAAGGAACCATGGTGGGAGAAAGTGCTTTTGAACAAAAGTTGACCCGACAGACTCTAGATTTACTCAGTGATGTTTAGAGTATTCAGTCATAGACTGAGCCACTTAAAGAAATGATGACAGACAGTCCTGGAAATGACTAGCTGCTGCTATTAATTTGACCTCTTGTTCATGATGTGTCTTCTCCCCTGAGACATGCTGATGCTGTGAATGTCATGCCACTGTGGCGTGACAGCAAACTGATTCTGTCCAGCGAAAAACAAACTGGGCCCGAATGAAAACTGAGCAAGATGGTGAGACAAGAGGAAAGTAAAGGGAAATAGAGGACAGAACCAGTAGCCAACAGGCATTTATAGAGGTCTAAATACGGGCATGTACGTCTGTAAATATATTTATATATAACAATAGGGAAATAGATCTATGTACATATATTTATATGGTAAATATCAAGGTAGCAGATGAACCTTGGGTCTCTACTCAAGTACTCCCTTAATGCAAGAACACTTTCTTCTAGTAACCTGGCATTCCGTGATGCTCACCTTCCCGACACGATTACTGAAGATAAAGTGGGTGAACGACTGAATGTGGTGAAGAAAGCTGATGGTGCCCGGCTATCAAAAGAAATAGCTTTTGGGGTCTTAAAGGCTTGAAGACAAACAAGCATCATATCGTTAAGAAGCAACAAAGTCCACGTGGAATAAGCACACCAGCCTTGTGATCATGAGGTATCAATGGGATCGGGTTTCAGGCATCAAAGATCCAGAACAAAAATTCATATCAATGTGAATGAGGAGGAGTAGTGCAGAGTGGAGACGCAAAGCCCATCTGTAGACAAGTGGACATCCCCTTACAGAAGGGTCACAAGGAAGAGAAGAGCCAGTCAGGCTGCTGTATAGCACCAATGAAACATACAACTTTCCACTAGTTCTTTAATGCTTCCTCCCCACCCCCACTATCATGATCCCAATTTTAACCTTACAAATCCTACTAGACCAGAGGATGTACACTGGTACAGATAAGAACTGGAAACACAGGGAATCCAGGACAGATAAGCCCCTCAGGACCAATGATGAGAGTAGCAATACCAGGAGGGTAAAAGGAAGGGGGGAGAGAAAGGGGAAACCGATCACAATGATCTACATATAACCCCCTCCCTGGGGGATGGACAACAGAAAATTAGGTGAAGGGAGACATCAGTCAGTGTAAGACAGGAAAAAATAATAACAATTTATAAATTATCAAGAGTCTGTGAGGGAGGGAGGGAAAAATGAGTTGATACCAAGGACTCAAGCAGAAGAAAATATTTGAAAATGATTATGGCAACAAATGAATAAATGTGCTTGACACAATGGATGAATGGATGGATTGTGATAAGAGCTGTATGAGCCCCCAATAAAATGATTTTTTTTAAAGAAAGAAAGAAAACAAATTGGTTACAAGAATTCCTCCTTTGTTTTGTTTTGTTTTATTAAAAATGTGCGTACACAGGATGGAATATGGATGGATATAGAAATAGTTGCTGCCAATGGGTGTCCGGTATTCATTGTCTTCTTTTGCTTGTCTAGCGTCTAGAACTCAGGGAATCCCTTCCTTTGCTCCCACAGTGCACCCTCTCCTGATCAGAGGTGATCCTGCTCTGCTGGAAGAATTCAGAGAGTCAGGAAGGGGGCAAGTACAGGGCCCAGGAACCCTCGGGGCCTGGCTTCCTTCCAGCTCCCCGCCCAAAGTGCGGAGACTTCCTGCGAGTCACTGCCCTGAGCCTTAGCCTCCCCATCTGTGCAAGAGGCCACTGGCCCCTGCTCAGGCCATTTTTTCAGGGCCATCAGCAGGCCGGACAGAGGCTCTACTTCAAGAATCGTTATTAGGCTGGCTGTTTCATGGCCTTTGACCTGCCTATCCCCACCTTTCACCCCAATCTCTGAGCCCCAGAGAGGACTGTCCCTGTGTAAGGCCAGGTTAACTAGAGAAACAAATACAATAACACTCACATAGGCATAAGAGAGAGTTTTATATTAAGAGATAACTATATATCAAGAAAACATCCCAGCCCAGTCCAGAACAAGTCCATAAGTCGTTTACTAGTCTGTAAGTCTGATATGAGTCCATAAATCCCTCTTCAGACTCATACAGCCACGTGCAAGGATGCAGAATGCTGGGAGAGCACAGGCCGGTGGGTGCAGAGTTGTGTGGATCCAAGTGTGGTGTCTCTGACAGCTCTTTAAGTGACTCGATGGCAGGAAGGTGAAGGGGGGAAGGAGGTCTCCAGGGCCCTCCTTATGCCCACAAGGAGGCACCATCAGGTTATGACCCAATTGACAGGCTAGACTGCACCCCTACACTTCCAAACCACCCAGATAGGACTTGGTGACACAGGTTTCACCCAGCCTGCCTCACCTCCAAGTCCCAGAGATGCAATGTTGAGTCACAGAGAGACTAGAAGTGCAGGGGAGCCTCAGGGAGACCAGCACCTCCCACAGAGCCCTCAGCCCCGCCCTTGCTTTGCTACAATTCCAACAAGAGGTGAAGGGACAGCTCAGGCCTGTTGGCCATACTGAGGAGCCCTGGTGACCCAGTGCTTACAGGCGGGGCTGCAATCCGCAAGGTCGGCAGTTTGACACCGCCAGCCGCTCTGCGGGAGGGACAGTGTGTGCTCCTCCTGTGCACAGGGGCCTCCTGGAAACGCCCAGGAGCAGCTCTACCCTGGCCTATAGGGCTGCTCTCAATCGGCATCCACTCCATGGCAGTGAGTTGAGCTGGTTTGATTGGGCACACTGCGTGGCTGGGCTTCAATAGCTGACTGCATGGCTCACCCCTCTCAGCGCAGGTTATCTGCCTGCTGCAGCAGCGGTGGGGAGCCTGGAGGGGATTGGGGGTGGGGGGGTAAGGACAGGGCTTGGTCCCACCTCCTGCAGATGGCCTCAGCTCACTGCCCAGAAACACTCACTCAACTCCAACTTCATTCCCTAATGGCCTTGCTGTTTGGCCAGGGATCTCTGCACCCGCCTCCCCTCTCCAGCCTGCTCTGGCCAGCTCCAGAGGACACCCAGCTGAATGTCAGGGCGAGTGAATGCCAGACTTTGGGGTGGGAGGCTCAGTCCAGGGGGGGAAAGGAGCTGAATCCAGTTCCTGAGCCCCTCCCCCAGGACCCTCACTGGTCTAGTTTCCCCTTCAGCACTGAGGAGCCCCAAGCAGGAAGGAAGGAGAGATGAGGAGGGGAGCTACAGGGGTGTCAGAGACCGGTGGAGTCAGCCCTCTGCCCAGGCGAACCGGACTGGGGCAGAGGATGTCAACTCAGCAGCCAGGAGCCAGTCAGAAGCCAAGCCCGCAGCCAGGAGCCCTGGCAGCCAGGCAGAGCAGGTCCAGGCTGGAACAGAACGTGATGCCTGGATATCCAGGTTGCTGACTCCTCTCTGATCCTTGGGTCACCCCACCACCCCTACCCACTAACCACCACAGACCCCTGGGCCTGCAGGCCCTCTCCCTCTCCATGTCTCAAGGCCTGGTGTGGCCACAAGAATGCACCTTGCAGACTCAGACTACTGGCACTAGTGACTGAATCCATTGCTGTGTGTCCTGAAACCATATTTCACAGGCTTCGTTCTGCCTCCATCACCTGCTGCAGCTATAACAGAAGTACCACAAGTGGAGGGCTTTCGCAAATGGAAATAGATTCTCTCTCTGTTCTGGAGGCTGGACATCCAAATTCAGGTGTCAACTGTGGGGGTCAGCTTTGTCTGTGTTGGCTTTGAGGGAAGAGCCTTACCTTCTCGGTCACTGTGAACTTGGATTCAATGCTTCCCTGGGTCTAGGAGGTTCTGAGCACCGGGAAACTGGACTGTCAAGGAGGCATGCTGTGCTCCTGGGTCTTCTTTCTTGGGGGTGGTCAGCTCCCTTCTTTACTCACTTCTTTTCCTATGTTTGTTATAAGATGAAAGGCATTTCCCACGCCCGAGGAAAGCTCTTCCTATGTAGGATCAAGGGTATGAGCTCAGTAAGGGTGTTTCATCCCACTCTCATCTCCGCATAACTGATGGGCTGGTCACATTAGATCCCAGCATGAGGAATTACTTCTTCGCACCACTGCCAGGTTACTTAAATACACAACTGCCAAGCCACGGAGACTCATGGCCCAGCCAACTTGACACCTATTTGAGGGGACACAATTCAATCCATGACATTCCATCCTTTGTCCACCCTCACCCCCAACTCATGTCTGCCCTGTGACAGATAATAGCATACACTCCATCACTACGGAGAGTGCAGTGTGAGACTCAGACCAATGGACCCGGGAGACATGGCCCTTCCTTGTCAGCCAGCTTCAGCTCAGGGACTGCCTGTGGGGTTACTGAATTGGCCTTAGATGGGTGGAGGTCTTCCATGCCTCCACTCAACCCTCCATCATGGTCTGAGGTCTCCCAGCCTCCTCTGGCTCCCTCCCTGAGTCCCTGCCGCCAGGCAGTTCCCCGGATGAAACCCTTGCACAGGCATTTCCATCCAGCTTCTCTGAAGAGCCAGATGCATACAATCTCGCCGTAGCAATAACAGCAGCCACATGCTACTCAGTGCTATCAGTATCCCTCGGGGAGGCCTGGTGGCATAGTGGTTACATGTTGGGGTGCTAACTGCAAGGTCAGCAGTTGTCCCCCAGAAAAGACGGGGCTTTTACTCTTATAGAGTTATAGTCACTGAGACTCACAGTGGCAAGCTCTACACTGCCCGACAGGGTCTCTCTGGGTTGGCCTCGACTTGATGGCAGTGAATTTGGTTTGGGACTTTGGTATCAGCATCCCCCACAGTGTACTCAAGGCTTTTTAGCCAAGCAACCAAAGCCCCGAGAGGGTGCAGAATATGCCCAGAGACGCTCAGCAGTGTGGAAGTGGCAAAGCCCAAGGTGAACTCAGTTGAACCCAGAGGTCGCTTATGTAAATACAGTCTCATTCTATGTTCTCTGACTCCTTCCTGAGCAGAAGAAGAATCGATGAATTTAAATTTAGGGGCTGGCAAAGAATATTGAAAAATGCCGTGGACTGCTATAAGGATAAACAAATCTATCTTGGACGAAGTATGGCCAGGGTGCTCCGTGGACACAAGTACGGTGAGACCTCATCTTCCCTGCTTTGGACAGGTTGTCAGGAGAGACCAGTCCCTGGAGGAGGACATTCTGCTTGGTAGAGGGGAGGGGCAGCGAAAAAGAGGAAAGCCCTCAACGAGATGGACTGAGCGGTGCCGCAACAATGGATTCCAGTGGAGAACAATGGGGAGGATGGAGCGGGACCGGGCAGTGTTTCTTTGTGCACAGGGTCACGATTGGTCAGAAACAACTGGCTGGTTTCCTCACAACAAATGTGTTCTCCAGAAGGGAGGTACCATCGATTCCTGCCTCCGGGCTTCTGTCAGGAGAGCGGGTGGGAGATGCACTGGAGGTTCCCGAAGGCAGAGACGAGAGGATGCGTGAGAGAGATTCCAGGAGAGAGGACGATGGCAGAGACACAAGGGAGACCAGAGGAGAGTCAGCTTCAGTCCCAAAGAATCCTGCCCCTGCAAGCGAGGCACCTCCCTGCCCCGGGGCAGGGCTGGTTGGCCTATTGGACCAAAGGACACAGAAGAAGGAAAATGTGGCCCTAGAGCACTTTCCAATCCTACCTGTGCCATCCTTGGCTTCCTGCCCCTGCCGCGCCCCCCAAAACATGCACACGCACATGCACGTACACACGCCATCCCGGGCATGTGCCAGGGGTGTGCTGGATGTGCTCTGCCAAGAGACTCTGCACGCAGGCTCCTCATAGCACCTAGCTCCTTGGCCACCTCCCTCCATGCCTCATCCTGTCAACCCACGGAGACAGGTCGAGCCTGGGTCTCAGAGTCCCAGCAAACCCAGGCCTGTCCCTCCCTCAGCCTCCATGGGAGGGGTGCCCAGGCTGGGGGCAGCGCTACAGAGCCAGGACATGGCAGAGAGCCAGGCCCACCTCCTTTAGGTGAGCTCCAGGCTTAACTCCTGGCCTGTCAGACCCAAGTGGCTATTAGTTGTCAGGTGAGAGGGCTGGTGGAGGTGCAGGCAGGGACAAAGAAGGGAAATGAGCTTCCGGGGCCACCAAGAGAAAAGGGACTCCCAGGGTGGGACTCCCAGGGTGGGACTCCCAGGCACCCAATGTCCCCGGCACTGCGCACATCCTCAAATCGGCGGTCACACACACACCCTCTCGTCGGACTTGAACCAGGCAGGGGAGAAAGAGCCAGCGCTGCGCTCCGTCTTCCTCCACCATGTGCCAGGGAGAGTTTAAATCTGGAGCGCCTCCCTAACTGCGCCGTCCAGTGGCGATGGCCCACGTTCAGTTTGTCATCCAAGGCCTTTCCTTCCCGTGCTGAGCCATCTCTTTTGCAGCTTCTACTGCTCCTTCTCCCTGCCCGCTCCCAGAATGCACTCTGGCTTGCCTCCCCGCCGTGCTGTGAAGACCCAGATCAGCATGCTACCTCTTCAGGTGAGGCCTTTCCAAACCACCGCACGGAGACCAGGCCACTCCCTGGTCTATGACCACAAAATGCCTTGCACACAGTCAGCCTGGAGCCCTCAGCCCATTGTCTCGGGATAAGGAGTTTGAACATCTGCCTCCTCAGCTGGGACCTCCCAAGAGAGGACCAGATGATGTATTTGTGTAATATGTGGAAGAGGCTGGCATGGACAGAAGAGTGGATGGGTGGAAAAGAGGAATGGTGGCAAGGATGAAGGGTGAATGGGTGAAAGAGTGGATGGATAGAGGAGTAGGTAGGTGGAGAGTAGGTGGGTGTTATAGTTAAGGTCTTGTGTCAATGTGGTGGGGCCTGAAGTCTCAGGGGTTCAGCAGTTAAGCTGTAATAACCCCACAATGAAATCTTAGGGTGTGGCCTGCTTCCAGTATAAATGGATGCTACTTCTTTGATGGCTATTTCTAAGGCTTGATCCTGCATCTGAGTTGTTATCTGACCTTTGATTCTTTGGACTTAAGCCAGTGGGCTGCTATATTGCCTGCTGGTCCTGGGAGTTGTCAGCAACCTGCCAACTTACCTGCCAACCCTGCATTCATTTGCCTCTGCAGCCAGAAACCTGCCCACTAGCCCTCTGATCTTGGCTTCATCAGCACCTACAACTACATGAGTCAGGTGAAGCCGCCAACCTCCCATGTGTCCCTGGACTTGGGACTTGTCCACTCTACAACTGTGTGAGCCATATCCTTGACGTAAGCCTCTCTGTTTATGTACACATCTAAGCTTCATTGGTTTGGTGTCTCTAGCAAACCCAGCCTAAGACAATGGGTGAAGAGGTGGGCAGGCAACTGAGAATTGAGAAACTTCCACTTGTTGCGGACTCCACTGGACAGGAAGCAGAGGCTTTGGCAGAAGACTGCAGATTGGACTGTGGAACTGCCAGGCCATTCCTGACTCCTTTATTTCCGTCATGGCTGGAGGAGTGGAGCGAGAAAAATTGGATTTGACTCGCAGAAGTTCCTGAGAAGGGAGCGCTGGCAGAAATGCCCACAGGAGCTGGACAGAAGCAAAAGCGTCGAGAAGACAGCCCCTTCTGGGCTTCTTGAGACTGCCACCCACTGCCAGCCCCAACTACTCACTAGGATCTATCTCCCTTAGCATCTTTTCAAAGCTTGACACACTTGCTGTCACTTGACCTCCTCCAGCCTCACAGACATTGATTGCTCTTTGATAGTCACCGAAGCGAAAGTATGACTGAAGTGCCCACCTGCCGCCCCCCTCACTGGGTATCCAGAGGTGCTTAAGTCCAGGGTGAGTCTCAGAGTTAAGGAGCAGAGCAGTGTTTCCAAGGCAGAATAACTTCTCCCAGGACAGACGGCCTCACCTGCCCGTTGCTTGCTCCACCTTGTGCTTGGCCCCCACATAGGTTCTCTGTCTCCTTTTCTCTGGGGTCTTCCACCTGATCCACGTTCACCCCCTGTCTGTCCATCTATCCATCCCACAAACTTCCATGCAACAAGATCTTTTTCTAAGCTCTTGGAACCTCAAGTTCCCCCAAATTTTACTCTGGCCCGAATACATTAGTTTGTTGACTTATTGGGGAGATAGACTTGTTATACAGGTACCCCCAGAAGCACCCACTGCTCTCATACCCCTGCCTAGAAAGGAACAGAAAGGGCCCTCTCTCTTGATCCCGGGGTGGGTTTGGAGAGACGGTTGCCAGCCTGGAGATTCTCAGGCCAGCAGGAGAAGTGATGGGTCAGAAGCAACAGCGCTGTGGGTGGGCTCAGCATGTAGGGATCAGGGCTGGGATCCTCAGCAAAGGTACCTGGAGCCTCAGCCCTGACTGATTGCTTTTGTTCCTCATTACCCAGCCTCCCTGTAGCTCCCTGAAGCCTCTACTGTCTGCACTCAGGCTCCTGCCCCTCTGGGGGCTGCCTTAGCTGCTCTGCCTGACTCACTGGGCTCTTTCCTGGGACCAGGGTCGTTGGCAAGCACATAGATTAGGCAAGGAAGCAAAGGTGGCTTTTTGTCCTTCAGCAAGAGAGAACTAGAGCCTATGGCCCTGTCACACCTTTCTGCCCACACCAGCGAACCAGGCATGACCCCACCCTCCCTTTCCTCCCAGACAGTGGTTAAGACCAAGATGGTCAACCAACCCTATACAATTCCACTTCTGAGGAAGGCCGAAAGGGAGCAGCTTCTTCCTTCCTGTCTCACCCCCGAGGCTTGTGCCCAGCGGGGAGCAGCAGAATGAGAAGTGTCCCTGGGAAGGACTCAGGCACTGGAGGACATCTCACTTTCACCGGGCTGTCGCGCCTTCTCCTCTGTCAGGATGCCCAAACAGGTGATTCCCGAAGGAAATCTGGCTCTTGAGAAGCTCATGTCCCAAGATGCCCATCGAGATGAAGGGATGAATCTCCTCAACAGAAACCAGAACTCAGGACCCCCAAAAACCTGCATGGAAGTGGCCATTCCAACCAGGGTCGAAGTGGCCCTGACTTGGGAACAAGCAGATGCCTGTTCATAATTGCAGGACGGATACATACACCGTGTCTAGCCACACAACACATGACTATCCCGCAATGAGAAGAAACACTCTAGGATCAACGCAAGAAATGGATGAAGTTCACCACCATGTGGGTGTGCTCAGTGTGTGATGAGGCTGCCCTTGTCTGTATTTCTGGTATATTCCCATGGAAAGTTCAATGGACAGGGAGGAATAGCCGCCAAAGCCTTGTCAGCTGCCCTCTGTGTTTGATGAAAACAGGGAGGCATCTTCCCTCCACCCTCATCTCCCTCTGGCCCTGCCCCCAAGCCACCTCTGCTGCTATCCCTCCTCCTTGAAAACAGCCTTGGCCTCATCCAGCCCTCTCCATCACTCTCAAACCCGCAGGGCCGTCCGCTCTCACCAAGAGACTGAAACCTCCTATTCCTGACCTCCTTGCTGGGTTTCTCGCTCTTTCAAGATGCCCATCAAGATGAAGGGATGAATCTGTTCAACAGAAACCAGAAACTTTCCGTTCCCACACCTACACCATGGTGGTTGGGGCAAAGGGGGCATCAGGGGCGGCCAGAGAATCCCTTTCTCAACCTCTGTAGGGCTGCACAACTCTTGCCCTTCTCCTCCACGGCCTCTACTTGTCCTTTGGTTCTTCCCTGAAACGTCCCCACCTCTCCAAGGTCACCCTGATCCATCTGACAGCATGGACCATCCGATGCTTCATTGCTCCTCCATTCCGTGGTTCCGGTCATGCATTTGTTTGTGTAATTCCTTGTTTGCAGTCTGTTCTCCCTCGGTCTCTGGAGCCCCTGGAGAGCAAGAATGAGCTGTCTGCTCCCTGCGGTACTCCGGGTCCCTGCTCAGTCAGTGCCCGCTTACAGCAGATGACCACAAAGAGCTATTGACTAAATGAATGGCCAAGCCCCTCCACTAGGCAGGCAGCCTCCTGGAAGACAAAAGTTTCATCTGGGGTCAAAATTCCCCTTATTGAGGTTGGGGGTGGTGCGGACACCTGCTGTGTGGCCGTGGGGCTCAGTGTGCTGAGCGTGAAGGGCAGCATTGGTCTGGATCGGGAGCATGGTGAGTTTGAGGTGTGACATGGCATTGTGAGTGGGTGCTGGCCGAGTGTGCATGCATGCGCACACGTGTTCATACATGGATACTTCCCTCGCAAGAGTGTCCACTGCTTTCATCAGATTCTCAAGAGGTTGAAAGCCACTAGGCACAGTCCTCTCCAGCTCCGTGCTCCAGGCTCCCACAGAACCAGGGAGAAAGTGAGTGTGATTCAGCCCAAAGCTAGAGGGAGCCACACTAGACCCCAGAACTTAGAACACCCCATAACAGGAATGCAGGGGAGCCTGGGACCAGACTCGGCACCCCAGGATCTCCATCCCCCACCAGGCTCTGAGCTGAGAGAAACAGCAAGGCCAGAGGAGCTACCCCAGGGGCCAACTTTGGGAGGGAGGAGCCTCCTGCTCCCGCCACCAGCAGACAAGCACCCACTTGTCTCCAGGTATGGCAGAGTGAAGAGGCGAGGCTGGCACCTGGAGATGCCCGCCAGGCCCCTTGGCACCCAGGTCCGGGAAGGTTTGGCGGGAAGGTCCAGGAGGGGGTGCCAAGCCCCACCCTCCTTTCTGTCCAAGCTGGAGGCTGGTATGTGGGGCCAAAGGAGGGCTCGTTAGGCAGGGCCATCGTGGGAGCCTGTGGGGGCTTCCGGGGTGCAGGACACCTCCAGGGTGCAGGGCACCTCCAGGCACAGACAGTCCAGAGCCGGGCTCAAAGCCGCCACCAAGAGTGGCAGGGAAAGTTCCCACAATATTCCCAGCTGTGAAGGATGGAGGAGGACGCTGGTGGGGCATTGGACTGCTAACCTTCAAGGTCAGCAGGTGGAAACCACCTGCCCCTCCCAGAAAGAGTTACCGTCTTAGAAACCCACAGGGGCCGTTCGACCCTGCCCTAGAGGGCCCCTGTGAGTCAGGTCCACTCGGTGGCAGTGAGCAAGGAGAATGGCATATGCAATGGGAACTGAAGGAAGGTGGGTTGGTAATTAGGCTCTAGCAGATGATCCAAGGACAAAGATGAGCTTGTCTGCTTCTGTAAAGAGCTACAGCCCCAGCAAGCCCGAGGGACAGGTCTGTCCTGTCTGTAGGGGCACTATGAGTCAGATTGAACAGGTTAGTACCGGGTCAGCTTTCATCTTTGTCCCCGATGCTGCTTTGGTGTCTGGTGTCAGCCTAGGTCCTAGGCCTATTGGCAGCTCCCCTGGACTCCTTCTTTCCTCCTCCCGAAGCCCCCTCCACAGCTCCTGTCACAGGGCAGGGCAGCTTGGGTACGTGGTGGGTTTTCACTTGAGGGCGGGCAGGGCAGGCAGCCAGGGCTGGAAGGAAGGGAGGACCATGTGGACGAGGAAAGGAGAGGAGGAGGGGAGATGCGTGTGTAAATGTGGGACAGGGACAGGGATGGGGACCGGGCGAGCGCCTGTCTGCATCTGGATGAGCTGATTACTGAGCTGTCTCTTGAGAGTGACAGCCGCTGGCATGGATACAAAGCCGTCTCTGCTCTGTCCCCTCTCTCCTGTGCTGGCTCCTGATGACAAGCCTGATGCTGGCTGCTCCCCCTACGCAGCCCCCAGCCCCATGACAAGTCTCAGGAAATGCCAGTGAGTCAGGAATCAGCAGCCAGAGGGCCAGTCAGCCAGGCCCACCCTGGAGAAGGTGTGACCCCATGTTCTTGGGGAGATCTCCATCTTGGGATGCTTGTTCCAACTCAAGAATCAGGGGACGAAACCCCCAGGCACTGGGGCTTGGGTCCGAGGCACTCCCATGGAAATTCGTGCCAAGGGCATGCCACTTTTCCTGTCACTGTGCCCCCACCGTCACAGACCAGTCACCCATCCCACTGGCCGATCTTCTGCACCTCCACCCAGCCCCACTCTGCTCACCCCTCCAGGTCTTGCTGCTCCCACCTACCCTGCTCCACCCCCCTAGCCCAGCGGCCTGTCCTCTGCTCATACCTCAAGACCCTCTGCAAGGCCTCCTTTCTGCATGCCCCACCCTTCCCTCCACATTTCCCGGCTGCCAATGAGGGTTGGTCACTATGTGACCCCTGGTGTGGGTACATGTGGGGGCACCCTCTCTCCTTAACCCTTCTGGGTGCTCCAGGAAGAGAAGTTAAAGATGCCAGGACAATCCAAACCCCAACAAATTAAACCTGTTTAGGAAGCAACAGCCTAGAACTGGAGTGTGCAGTCCCAAGTGACCCCCAAATACCTCCTCCTCCTCCAGGGAGTCAGGGCCACTCCTAAACCAGACCTGGCGCTCCCTCATGCACGCCTCAGCCAGAATCTGCACCCCTCCAGCTGCCATCCCAACCTTTGGGGTCTGGTTCCTGTCCCTATTCCCCAGGCTGCAGGGCCTACCAGGAGCAGGGTGTACTGGCCAAGGATCCGCTGGCCTCACCCTCAGGCTGTTCTTACCACCCTGGCTCCTACTCACGCTGCCTCCTGGGCTAAGAATGCCCCCCCGCATTAACTAATCCCTAGTCTAGTGAGATTTGGAAGGTGGGCTGTGGTTCACCTCTAATTCTGACCTTCCTGAATAGCCCCTGAGCCTCAACTGCATTTTCATCCCCCTAAGGGTCATGTCTTACCTCACCCTCCTTCCCAGAGCACAAGCTTTCCTTGATTAAGTCTCTGTGAATTTGTTGTCCTGTCATCTGTCCCTAAAGCAGTCTCTGCCCTTGTCTCCGGCCTACCCCCACCACCCCACAGATGCACACCGCCTGACAGCCCGACTCACCCAAAAGGGGCGTCCTCCCTCCACAAATTCCCCAAGCCCTACCTGGAGCCGGAACCCTCTGCACACAGCATGAAGACCAGGACTCCCTGTACTTGCCAGGCAGCAGGGCTGGGAGACATCCCATTCCAGGAGCAGCCTCACAGCGGGGCCCAGGCTCTAGCGATGCCAATGCCGGCCACAGGGCCCTGCCCCACTAAAAGGCTGAAACCAGACCGCTAATCCCTGGGGCTCCAGAACGGAGCAGCTGAGTCCCCACCCAGAGTCCGTGCCCTGGGCCAGCACAGGGCTGGAGTAGGGACAGCCGGCCTTGGGCAGGAGGTGACATAGGTACAGTGATGGAGGGGACCTGAGGGCACGGGAAAGGGGTGGCGGGGGTGGGGTGGGGGTGGGGGTCCAGGAGCCGGGGTGGGTAGGGCTGAGCTGGAGAGGGATGAAAGAGGGGACAGGAGAGGTGAGCTGTAGTGAAGGAGTGATCGTGAGGGAGAGACAGCGATGGGGACACAGAAACCAGGGCTGGAAGACCCCGGCCCGCAAGGAATCAGGGAACGACGACGGGGCTGGGGGAGGGGTGCTGGGAGAGGGGGACAGCCCGGCAGGGGATCTGCGGGGGTCTTTCCTCCACTCCGCAGGGAGGGTCCCTGAGTCTGAATGGACTCCACGGGCAACAGGTTTGGTCTCCGCAGGACCTCGGAGATGGCGCCGGCAGCCGGCACCCCCGGGGGCCCCTCGGCATCCTGGATGGGGACGAGGACAAGGGAGACACGTGCTGGGACCCTCCTCCCCTCCCACCTGCCCCACACCCCAACTAAGGGACCCAGAGCGGACCCGCACAGCTGTCAGGGTTCCGCGGGCAGCCCCGCGGCCTCTGCGTGCCATCTGGTAGCGAAAGCAAGAACGAAATGACCCGTGCCGGTGACCAAGCTGGACCAGCAGCTGCTGCCGCCGCAGCCTGAGTCTCTGGGAGGCTGGGGCTGTGAGGACCGACTCCTAGCTGGTAGGCTGGCAGTTGGAAGGCGTCCAGAGATGACCTTAATGACCCACTAACTAGGTAATGAACTAATTAGGTGCCTAAGCTTGTAACAATCTACCTAGTCGCTAATCAGTTAGTGGACTAAGCCGAACTGACTAAAGAAACAAACCCAGTGACACTTATATATGTGTAGGAGAAAGCTTTATATTACGAAGTAATTAAATGTCAAGAAAACATCCCAGCCCAGTCCAGATCAAGTGGATAAATCCAAAGCTAGTCCATAAGTCTGATACTAGTCCCTAAGTCCTTCTTCAGACTCATCAGCAGCATACAATGATGCAGAATGCAGGAACATCACCAGGTGGTGGGTACAAAGTCTTGTGGATCCACTGGCAGTGGCAGCATCACAGGACTCTGGAAGCTCCAAGTGTGCCTCTTCAACAGGAAGGTGAAGGGAGAGAGAGAGGGGAGGTCCCCAGGGCCCTCCCTATGAGAAGGCCCCACTCACAGGCTAGACTCCACCCCTATACTCTGTTTATCACGTAGACAAAAAATTAATTAACAACCACAGTTAGCTAACCATTTAACTACTCAATAACGTACTTCCTGAATCACCCAGTCAACGAACCAGTACTTAACTAGGTTTTAACTTACTACATAGTTAACTAAGTATATAACATAGTTAATTAACTGGTTTATCAACTAGTTGTCAGAGCAGTGTCTTACGCTGCGTTGTCTAGAGAAACAAAAGTAATGAAGCATACACACACACACACACACACACAGACATTTCTACCAAGAAAATGGCTCACACAGTTGTGGAAGCAGACAAGTCCAAGTCCAGGCAGGTTCTAAGTCTGTGGGTCACCTGTTAGGCTGGAGGCCTCTCCTGACCCCAGTAGATACAGAGGCTGATGAACCCAAGATCAGAAGGAAAGTCACAGGCTGATGGATGCAGATGTAAGTGAATCCAAGGTCAGCAAGCCAGGCTTGCGGCTGCAGAGGTGAATGCATCCAATTGTCAGCATGTCAAATGGCTGGTCACTGATGACACCTAAGATTGTCAGGCAATATAGCCAGTCAAAGCACTAGAGGGCCATGAGCCAGTGAGGTAGTTAGTTTATTGTACCAACCTGGCCTATAAACACATGTGGGGTTAATTGAAGGGCGGAGGGATAAATGGCTCGGGGAGCCTCGCCTTTCTAGTTCTCTGGTCTCTTGCTTTCTGATGGTCGGACCAGGGTGCAACTGCCTTAGTTCCCTGCTTTAGCTGGCAAGGTCACTTCCTGCAAGACATCCCTGAAGGGAAGCCACATGGACCTACCCCGATGCAGCCCTGGGTGCTGGAGCACCCATGTGGAGACCCCTGCCAGTGCTGAGATGCTTACACATTCACTGGCTCAGCTTTCCTTCTGCAGTTGGCATCATGACTTCTGTTTTGTGAGATGGAGGAGGACTTTGTGGATTGGTGTTGGACATATGGGTTGATGTTGGACTTGTGGGCTTGCGCAGCACTGGGTTGGGATATTTTCTTGATGTGCCCTTAACCTTTATAGAAAACTGTCTCTTATCCATGAGTTTCTGTGGATATGTTTCTCATAAAATACCCAGACTAATACAGCCAGACGCAGAAACGGATCCAGCAAAAATCAAGCAAGGTTTTCCATAGCGTCTACTTACATTGGAAGCAGGTCACATCCTCAAGGAAATAGCCTCCCAGCTGATTACATCAGGGCCATGATCTTAGTAAGGGTTCTGCCTCCCGCCCTAGTCTAACAACACCTGGTGGCTCATAGGAGATGCCATTCTGCAGATGATTACATTGTGTTAGGTCACACAGACATACTCTCACCCCCGGGCCCTTGCACTTGCTCCTGCTTCTGCATAGAAGACCCTACTCATATAGAAAGCTACAGCTCCCGACACCACCAGGACCAGGGCTACCTTGCCCTGTGGGGTCACTGTCAGTTGGAATGACTCAGTCAACTCAATGGCAGTGAGAAAAGTGGGGGAAATGGGCAGAGGAGGGGAATGTCCTCAAGATGATGAGGGACCCGACAGGTGAGCATGGCTGAGGGGTTTTCTGCAGCTGAGCTGGGAGAAGGGAAGGACCCTCAGAGACCTCACCACCTGATGTATGCTGTCTCCTGTCCTCCCTGCAGCCGCTGTCTCGGCCATCCTCCAGGGCTATGGGGACAGGCAGCAGCCAGTGACAGATGCCAGTGCTGAGCTGCACAGACTCTGCAGCTGCCTGGAGCTGCTGCTGCAGGTGGGGCCCCAGGAGAGAGGACCAGGGCAGACCTCCCTCCTGCCTTCGTTACCACCCCGGTCTCCTCTCCTGGGGGTCATCAGGTCCCTCCTGAGGTCTAACTCATTCTGGGAGCTGTCGTTTAGGCCTGGGAAGTGAAGTTGGACAAGGCTGTGTGGGGCAGGCCCAGGGGCTGAGGGCAGCCACCCTGCTCTGGGGACTAAAGCTTCAGGGGCCTGGTGAGTGGAGCTGGCCCTTCTGCTAGTGGTCCAAGCACCATATAACTAGTGCTGGCTTTCCCTGTGCGTGGCCTGTGGTCCCCATCTCCTATCTCACTCTAACCCCCTCCACTGCCTGACCACCCGCACCCAGCGCACACACATACACACACCCCACTGCCTGACCACCCGCACCCGGCACACACATACACACCCCACTGCCTGACCACTCGCACCCAGCACACACACACATACACACACCCCACTGCCTGACCACCCGCACCAAGTACACACACACACACACACACACACACACTCCACTGCCTGACCACCCTACCGAGTACACACACACACACTCCACTGCCTGACCACCCACACCGAGTACACACACACACACACACACACTCCACTGCCTGACCACCCACACCGAGTACACACACACACACACACACTCCACTGCCTGACCATCCGTACCGAGTACACACACACACACACTCCACTGCCTGACCACCCGCACCCAGCACACACACACACACACACACACACACTCCACTGCCTGACCACCCGCACCGAGTACACACACACACGAGCATGCACACACCCTTCCTACTTCTCTGACTTAACCTACTTCCAGGCTGTCCCTCTCAGCTCACTCCAGCCATGCTGGCCCTGGGTCTTCCTGGAGCACACAGACACACTCCACCCCAGGGCCTTTGCACTTGTTCCTGACTCTGCAAGGAAGGCTCCACCCCAGAAATATGCACGGCCCCCCACTCCCTTAGCCTTCATGGTGGGACCCCAGTTCATCTCCTCGGGAGGTTTCTCTCCCTCCCTAATCTAAACTGCCCGTGTACACATGCACAGTGTGTGCACCGTATACTCCATATGCCCCCATGCACTACATATTCATTATGCCCACACATACCACATTCCATATGCACACACATAGCATACATACCACATCCTCCATATGTCTCTGCACAACACATTATATATGCCCAAACACAGTGCACACAGCATAAATTCTTTATGCCCATACACAACACTCACTCCATATGCACACACACACACAACACACTCCCTATGCCCACACATATCACATTCCATATGGCCACACACAATACACACTCCATATTGCACGCATACAACCCACATACCAAATGTACAATACCATATCACACACATACCCAGGACACACTATAGACACAAACAACACACACAGCACAAACATTCCATATGCATAAACACACAACAGACATACCTCACACACATCATGTGCTTTTTTCTTAATCATTTTATTGGGGCTCGTACAACTCTTATCACAATCCATATATACATCCATTGTGTCAAGCACATTTGTACATCTGTTGCCATCATCAGTCTCAAAACATTTGCTTTCCACTTGAGCCCCCTGTATCAGCTCATTTTCCCCTCCCTCCCCACTCACCCCTTCTTCATGAACTCTTGATAATTTAAAAACTATTTTTTTCATATCTTACACTGTCTGATTTCTCCCTTCACCCACTTTTCTGTTGTTCATCCCCCAGGGAGGAGGTTATATATAGATCCTCATAATTGGCTCCCCCTTTCCGCCTTACCCTCCTTCCAACCTCCCAGTATCACCACTCTCACCACTGGTCCTGAAGAGTTCATCTGTCCTGGATTCCCTGTGTTTCCAGTTCCTATCTGTACTAGTGGTCTGGTCAGATTTGTAAGGTAGAATTGGGATCATGATAGTCGGTGGGGAGAAAGCATTTAGGAACTAGAGGAATGTTGTATGTTTCTTCGTTGCTACACTGCACCCTGACTGGTTCATCTCCTCCCTATGACTCTTTTGTAAGGGGATGTTCAGTTGCCTATAGATGGGTCTTGGGTCCCTAATCTGTACTCCCCCTAATTCACAATGATTTGATTTGTTGTTCATTGATACCGGATACCTGATCCCTTCAGCACCTTGTGATCACACAGGCTGGTGTGCTTCTTCCATGTGGGCTTTGTTGCTTCTCAACTAGATGGCCACTGTTTACCTTTAAGTCTTCAAGACCCTAGATGCTATATCTTTTGATAGCCGGGCACCATCAGCTTTCTTCACCACATTTGCCTATGTACCCACTTTGTCTTCAGCAATTGTGTTGTGAAGGTGAACATCATGGAATGCCAGTTTAACAGAACAAAGTGTTCTTCCATTGAGGGAGTACTTGAGTTGAGACCTAATGTCCATCTGCTACCTTAATACTAAACCTATAAATATGTGCACATAGATCTATTTTCCCATCCTCATATATAAATATATTTACATATGTACATGCCTTTATATAGACCTCTATAAGTACCCTTTGCCTCCTAATTCTTTCCTCAATTCCTTTTAATTTCCTCTTGTCCTACCGTCATGCTCAGCCTTCATTTAGGTTTCAGTAATTCCTCTTGGTTACATTACCCTTGATCAAGTCCTACCAGGCCTCCTACACCCTCCTCACCACCGATTTTGCATCACTTGGTTTCCCCTTGCCCCTGGGTTTGTTAACACCACTTCCTTTCCCCCCAACTTCCCCTCTCCCATGTCCACCTGGAACTGTCAGTCTCATTGTTTTCTCCTCCAGATTGTTCATCCAGCCTATTTTATTTAGACAGACCCATGGAGATAATAACATGCACAAAAACAAGACTAAGCAAAACAAAGCTACAAAAGAAAACAAACCCACAACAACAACAACAACAAAGCCAATGACACAACACACACACACAAAGCCTGTAGATAGTTCAAGGACTGTTTATGGACCTTTAGGAGTGTTTTCCGGTTGAGTGATGGGGTGTCAAGCCCTGGCCCCAAAGTCTTTTTTGTGTGTGTGTGTTCTCTGGGAATTTCACTGCTCTGTTCCCCTTGCTGTTCTGTTGCATGCCCTTGGTGTTTCACCTCAGTGTGGTGGGGTCAGATTGGGCCCAATTCCCACACTGTGTCTCCAGTGTTGTCGCCTGTGGGGCTATGAGTCAGTGAGGGATGCCGTGTCTCATAGTGGAGCCGGCCATGTGGTCTTCTCTGTGGATTGGCTGCTCTGAGCAGAGATATCGTCTTCAAGGCTTGGTGGGCCAGAATGTGCTCCACTCTCTCTTCCTACCCCTTCATACATCATGCATTTTTACAACAATTTTATTAGCACATATCATACAATTCAATAGTTCTATCATATCAAGAATTGTACAATCATTACCACATCCATTTTAGAACATTTTCTTCTGTCTTGTACTCATTATTTTTAGCTCCCCATTTCCCCGCACCCTCCCCTGCCATACCCCCAAGAAAACATGAATACAATGACTGTCTCTATAAATTTACTACCCTGGATTTCATATACAGAAAAACATAGCAAAATATAAATAGGTAACAATAATAGCAAAGTAAAAATGAAAAACTTCAATCTAAAAAAAATCCGAAAACATTAAAAACTAGAACAAATTTAAAATGAGCCAAAAAGGAGATCAGATCTTGAGGTGTTAAATTTAACCAACTGTATCTGCAATAATGCGCTTTCCAAGACACTCTGCACGATAGCAAGTCTATTCCCCTCCCTGGTCCATGGTCAGAGGAGATTCACCGGAGCCTTAATCCATGTCTATTTCCCTTTCCCTTTGCTTGTTTGTTTTTAACAGAAGCTTCTTTTAAATAGATCAAATGATAAGATATTACATTTTAACCTAACTATTTCTGCCATAATTGACTTTACACTGCTCTCTGCCTGAGAACATGGCTATTCACTTGATTACTGTCAGGGGAGATTGACCAAAGGCTTAATCTGTATGTGGACCCTGCAAATGGATTTGGGGCTGCAATTGTTGTCCCTAGTCTTCTGTAAACCAGATGTACACAATTTAAGATCTGATACCAGTCCCTCCTTCCATTTGGATTATATTATTGACAATCCTTGGATCACACAGGCTGGTGTGCTTCTTCCACAAGGACTTAGTTGACGCCTCACTTAGATGACTGCTTGTGTGAAAAGATGCTTTAAAGACCCCAGATGTGATTTTTCCCAATAGCCAAGCACCATTAAATTTCTTCACCACACCTTCCTATAGCACTCATGTCTTCAGCGATCTCCTCATGAGGGTGAGCATCAAGCAGAGCCAGATCATAAGAACTAATTGTTCTTAGATTGGGGCTAGAATTTAATGCATGCCCCCAAATCATTCATAGGTCAAAGGTTTATTTATGTCTCTGGTTCACCTTAGAGACATTGTCATTTTACATTAGAGAGAATCATCAATCATCCCCCTGGGGCATAAGGCAACTGATTGATAGTGTCTTTAATTTAACTAATGGTATAAAATTTAAAACAATCTTGATAACAGGAAATTATACGAGTATAAGCTGGCAACAAACAGCAATAGATGGGTTGTTGACTTGTACAGATTAAACTCAAGTCACTGGACACTATTTACACAAACCATGGGGGCTGGTGATAGGGCAAAGCCTTCAATATGATTCCTTGACAGAGATAGGGCCATGAATACTAGATTAATACTAAACCAAACCAAACTCCCTGCCTGTGTTATGTTAGAAACATATTCACTGACACTCAGATATGTGTAAAAAAGAGTTTTATATCAAGGAGTGATTGGATGTCAAGAAAACATCTCAGCCCAGTCCAAATCAAGTCTACAAGTCTGATGTTAGTCCATAAAGCCCTCTTTGGACTCACACAGCTACAAGCAATGATGCAAAATGAAGGAAGATCATAGACCGGTGGGTCCAAAGTCTTGTGGGTCCAATGGCAGTGGATGCCTCTCCAGGCCTCCTGCAGGTGTCCAGTAGATCTCCAAGTGTGGAAATCAGGAAGGTGAAGGCAGAGAGAGAGCGGGAGTTTCCCAGGGCCCTCCTCATGAGAAGGCCACGCCCACAAGGAGGCATCATCAGGCTGTGACCTGATTGATTGACCTAGACTCCACCCCTTCACTTTATCAAGCTTCCATGATTGTGTACCTACCACACTGCCACTGAGTCAATGTTGACTCTTGGCGACTCCTTGTGGGTTTCTGAGACTGTAATTGTTTAGGGGAGTAGAAAACCCAGTCTTTCTCCCGCTGAACTGCTGACGGCTTTGAACTACTGACCATGCAGATCCCAGCCCAACTTGTAACCACTGCACCACCAGGGGTCTTTACATGTCATAATATAGCAAGGAAGGCATTAAAATAGTCAGTATATGATAGTCCCTGGCCACCATTCACCGGGCACCCTCAGAGCAAGAGATCCATACCAAAGTCCAGCGACTGCCAGATCTATACCCTTGGGATAGCAGTCATCTGCTTCACCGCACACATAAAAGAGTTGCAGCCTTAAGTCCAAGGGCCACAGGTGAGTTCTAGGTCAAGCCCAGTTCATTTAGTGGGGTTTTCCATATCAAGTCTTTCTTTCTGGGAACACATCATACTTTCCATTCCATTTCCCTGGTTTATTTTTCCTCATCCGTAGCTGTCACTACCTAACATACTTTTTTTTTTTAATTTTGGTGATCAAATGGATTCTAACTTATAGTGACCATAGGTTCTTTCCAGAAGCAAAAAGCCTCATCTGTCTCTCAAGGAGAAGCTGCTGGGTTTGAACTGCTGACCTTGCAGCCTAACCCATAGGACCACCAGGACTGTTCTACTAATTTAGACCGCTCAATGTCTGCCTCCCCGACCAAGATGAAGGCTCTGTGAGGTCTCTTTGTCCATTGCTGCATTCCCCAGGACTAGAACAGGGCCTGGCCCATAGGAAGTGATCAGTAGTATTTGTAAACAAATGAATGAATGGGAACACAGATGCTCAGAGTAGTCAAACAGCTAATTCCTGGCCACACCACTAGTTATCAACTGCACAAACCTCTCCCTCTGTCTCTCTGAAGGGAGATAATTTGGCCTCAGACTGGGGTAATGGCAATGGCAATGGGGCGAAGAAGCAAAACTGGAGTAAAATTTGAGGCTGGGGTCCCTGAGGCATTGGGTGGGAGTCTGAGAGAAAGGCAGAGGTCATAAATGGCTCCAAGGGCTTTATCAGACCATCTGCAAAGACTAAGTCATCACAGATGGAGGAGGGACAGGTCTGTGAAGAATGGCCAGGAATCCCCATCTGAACATTCTGAGTCTGAGGCCCCTGTCCGACATGAAAACAGAGCAGTTGAGCATTGAGATGTAGGGCTGGGGTCTTGACTGGGGGTGCACTTGGGAGCTTGGACACAGAGGACCAAGCTCCTGAGGCTGGGCAGAAAGCAAGCTAGGCAGAAAGGACACACACGCTTCTCCTGGGAAAAGGGCCTGAGTAGATCAGGCTGGTGATGGGCATCTCACTACTAGCAGATGGAAGTGCCAAGGGGCCTGGGTTAGGCCAGGTTGACTAGAGAAACAAATCCGATGACACTCATATATGTGTAAGATAAAGCTTTAGATCAAGGAGTAATTGGGTATCAAGAAAACATCCTGACCCAGTCCAGCTCAAGTCCATAAGTCTGATAGCTAGTCCATAAGTCTCTCTTTAGAGTTATGAAGTCACATGCAATGATGCAGAATACAGGAATATCACAGGCCAGTGGGTACAAAATTTCATGGATCCGATGACAGTGGACCCATCTATGGGGCTCTGGCAGCAATCGGGATCCACTAGCAGGAAAGTGAAAGTAGTGAAAGATAATTGGAGGTTCCCAGGACCCTCCTTATGGAAAGGTCACGCCCATAAGGAGGCACCATCAGTCCTGATTGACAGGCCAGACTCCAGCCCTACACTTATATATATCTTCAAGTTGACATGAAATTATGTAACTACCACAGGGCCCATTCATGCCTCCACAGTATCTGGTGTGCCTCTACCAGGGGTCCGGTTAGCGCGTGGAGCCACGGTGAACCAAACGGGGCATACCTGAGCTCTCTGACCTGGGATAATAAACAAACAAACAAATAAACAAAGGGTCAGGGGAGCATATTAGTGCCCTGAGGCTGCTGTAACAAAGCATCACCAACAATGCATAAAGCTGCAGAAATGTCTGTTCGTCCAGTTCTGGAGACCAGAAAGTCAGACATCGAGGTGTTGGCAGGGCCATGCTCCCTCCAAAGCAGCCTCTTCTGGCATCTGGTGGTGACCAGCAATCCTGGGTGCTCTTGGCTCGTAGACACATCACTGCAGTCTCTGCCCCTGTCTTCCCATGGCCCTCTCCCTGTGTCCACATGTCCATCTTCTTAAAAAGACACCAGTCATCCTGGAGTTAGGACCCACCTTAATCCAGCAGGGCTGCAGCTTGATTGACTGCATTTACAATGACCTATTTCCAAGGAGGTCGCTTTCCCAGGTTCTGCTCCATGGTAAGAGGTCATTCCCTGGAGAAGAACATCGTGGTTTCTTTAGGCTGTGGGGAGGAGATGAACCAGGCAGGATGCAGGGTAGCAACGATGAAACATATAACTTCCCTCTAGTTCTTAAATACTTCCTCCTCCCCCCCCCCCACTATCATGATCCCAATACTACCTTGCAAATCTGGCTAGACTAGAGGATGTACATTGGTACAGATAGCAACTGGAAACACAGGGATTCCAGGACAGATGACTCCTCCAGAACCAGTGATGAGAGTGACGATGCCTAGAGGGTGGAGAGAATGTGGGGTAGAAAGCGGGAACTGATTACAGGAATCTACATATAGCCTCATCCCTGGGGGAGGGACAGCAGAGAAGAGGGCAGGGGGAGATGTCAGACAGTGTAATATATGACAAAATAATAATAATATATGAATGATGAAGGGTTCACAGGGTAGGGGGAGTGGGGAGGGAGGGGGAAAATGAGCAGCAGATATTAAGGGCTCAAGTAGAAGGCAAATGTTTTGAGAATGATGATGGCAATAAATGTACATATGTTCTTGACACAATGGATGTATGTATGGATTGTAATAAGAATTGTATGAGCCCCCAATAAAATGATTTTTTAAAAAAAGAAAGATAAAAGATATAAAACCCATCAATGAATATGTGCAAATGTGTTTGGCACACTGGATGAATGTATGGGTTGTGATAAGAGATGTAAAAGCTCCCAATAAAAGTACCATATATACTCGTGTATAAGCCTAGTTTCTCAGCGCAAAAAATGTGCTGAAAAACTGGGGTTCGACTTATACATGAGTCAGTGGTACCCCAGGGAGGTGTAACATCTCACTGGGTCTCCCCTCCCCCCACCAGGTAATGGGAGGAGTGCCCGTTATCTCTTGGTGATTGCTGTTTTCTCCACTGTTCATTCAAAGCCCCGCTGACACTGCAAGGCTTTGAATGTTTGTTTACTCACATCTAACCAATCAGAGCCATCCTATGATGCGTATCTTTGAATAAGCCTTTTAAAGACCATGTGCGAAGGATGTGGCATGAATGGATGTCATCTGGTCAAGCCGACTAACAAAAGGAGGAAATCTCATGAAGCCTGACATAGAGTTAATAGCAAAGTGGGTTCGAGATGCATGGGAAGACATTCCAGAAGACATGGTGCCACGTGCCTTCCAGAAATGTAGCATTAGTAATGCTATGGATGGCAGTGAAGACTGCGCTTTGTATGAAAATGACAGCAGTGATGGTGATGACGGCGATCTCAGTGAGGACAGCGTCTATGATGACCTCACACCAGCTGAAGCTCTTCATTGGGATACAGATGATGATGAGGAATCCAGTTTTGAAGGATTTTAACTCTTTACATTTTAGCTTGGTTGCTGATTGAGCTCAGGGAATAGTACTTGTAAGATATCATTGTTGATACCGTATTGTTTTTGTTGAACCTATTTTCCACTTACTGTGTCGGTTTACTAATGTTAAATGACTTGTCCTTTTATTTATGTTTTTTTAAAATATTTATAATATATATATATATTTAAATACATTACCCCACTGATGTCTCAATTTTTAGCAATTTTATTTTCATTTGTTTTGATTATTGAAACTCACCAATAGCTTCTGCATTTTCTGCCCTAGGCTTATACTTGAGTCAATCTGTTTCTCTGGTTTCCCAGGTAAGAATTAGGTGCCTCGGCTTATACTCGGGTCGGCTTATATTCGAGTATATACAGTATTTAATAATAATAATAAAGAAGCAAACAAAACAAAACCCCATCAATGAGCTGGATGGACACAGTGGCTGCAACTGCAGGTCAAACGCAGCAACGCTGACCCACCCTGTTGCTGTCTCGCTGTTCCTCCATGCACGTGGGCTCTACCACCAGGGCCGCCATCAGTGAGAACTGGCATGACTGCACCTCACAACCACTCCACGAATTTGGGGAACACACTCTTCGACCCAAGGCAGGCAGGGGAGAGAGAGACAGGATAGAAGTTTAGAGTTGGGCCCAGCTGCCCTGTCTGGGGAGCAGAGGGAGGACTTTGGATGATTTCACGAGCTCTGAGAGGCCACTAGGGGATTTTGGGAAGTCCTTGAGCGATGTGAGCAGTTGGCTGCAAGCTGATTAGCTGAAAGTTTGGAGGTTGGAGCCCAGAGGCCGGTCGGAAGGTAAACCTGTGACTCACAGTCTGTGGGCAGGCGTGGAAGGTGACTTGGCAGCAATTTGTTTGGGAGGTATTGAGGAAGGCCTCCTGTGGTCTGACCTAGGTCTTCAAAAGAATCACAGTGGCCGTGGCATGGAGAAGAGACTGTGCATGGCAGGGGTGGCTGCAGAGCCCTGGTCTAGATGCCCAGGGAATCGCACCTGCCCCTCCAGGCAGCAGGTTTCCCTGGAGACCAGCCAGACTGGGCAATGGACTTGGACCTCAGAGACGGGGTTCCAATCCTGACTCCGTGAGTATGTGCCCCTGGGAGAGCGGCCTCCCCTCACTGGGGCTCAGGTTCCTCAACTTCAAAAGGAGAAGGTTAAGCCGGGAACCTTCCTCCTTTCAGCTTGGGCTCTGTGATGCCACCTTTCGATGAGGCAAAAACAGAAGGAACTGGGGCAGCGTCAGACTGTTTTCAGCCTCTGCCTGGCAGACTGAGATACCCTCCGTGTGATCCTGCCAGGTGTTTCTAAGGGCCCAACTGATTGGCCCCTGGGCACATGTGCCCCAAATCACTGGTGATTAGTACCCATGTACCACAGAGGTACAGCGAGACAGAAAGAGATTAGAGCTGGACAGGCCTGCATTCTGATTCCTGGCCCTCCCAGACATCACGCTGTGTGACCCTGGGTAAATGCCATGCCTTCTCTGAGGCTCTGTTCCCTGCTCTATAAAATGAGGGTCCTGTTACCTATCTTACAATGTGGGGAACGTTCCACTAAGCAGTGCGCAGTGGCCGGCACATAGTAGCTGTTGGAGTAACTTTGACGCCTGCCATGAGCCCTCCCCTCTGCAGCCGGAGTATCTGTCACACCCTTGAGAATAGATCTTTAACAAACTCCCACCTGCCTGCTACATCTGTCACATTCTAGGTTTTAGGTTCCTGCAGCAATGTGCCCCAGGCTGTGACCCTTTATAGAAAAGCTTTAGATCAGGGTTCTCAACCTGTGGGTTGCGACCCCTTTGAGGATTAAACAACCCTTTCACAGGGGTCACCCGAATCATCACAGTAGCAAAAGGACAGTGATGAAGTAGCAATGAAAATAATGTTATGGGTGGGGGGTGGGGTGGGGTCACCACAACATGAGGAACTGTATTAAAGGGCCGTGGCATTAAGACGGTTTAGAACCACTGCTTTAGATAAAGAATCAAGCTGAGGCACTGCTGTAGCCCAGAATATACCATATATACTCAAATATAAGCCGACCCGAGTATAAGCCGAGGCACCTAATTCTTACCTGGGAAACCAGAAAAACTGAATGACTCGAGTATAAGCCTAGGGTGGAAAATGCAGAAGCTATTGGTGAGTTTCAATAATCAAAACAAATGAAAATAAAATTACTAAAAATTGAGACATCAGGGAGGTAATGTATTTAAATACTTGTTTTAAATAAAAAACATAAATAAAAGGACAACAAGTCATTTAACATTAGTAAACCAACACAGTAAGTGGAAAATAGGTTCAATAAAAACAATACGGTATCAACAATGATACCTTAAGAGTACTATTCAGGGGGGAAGAAAATGGCGACCAGATAGGACTCATCCCTCTGGAGCTCCTGCTGCCAGACCAGAAAATTGGGAGGTAAGGTGAAGGAAATGGGGAGGTAGAGTCCTGAAATTAGAACCAGGGTGCCAGGGTTTCTCCTGAACCCCTTTTGTGTGAGATTTCCACTCACAAAGCAAACCAAGAATGCTTTAAAGCGCTCTAGCCTTGGCGAGGCCACAGGCGCCGGCTGTGCCCTTGCTGGGAGCAGCGATCTCTGCAGACTGACGGCAGAGAGGGGACAGAATCCCAGACCCGAGGGGAACCTCTCTCTGGAGCTCTCTGCGTGGTTGGCTGCCTTGAGCCCACAGCCAAGGGTTGGTGGCGGGTAGCCATAATTTAGAGTTAAAGAAAAATGTAGTATTACCTTAGGAAGATCGCGGTGTGGGAGAATTTAAGCAGAAAGTTGGGAGTCCAGGGCGAGAAGGAAGCAACCCCCCCTAATAAGCTGGATATCCCCCTCTGGGGACCAGCCTGACAGCCCCCAAATCTGAGCACATCACAAGCAAAAATAAAAAAGGGGTGAAATATATATATTATTGGTTTAAAACTCAAATCCAAGTCTGGTTGCTTAACTCCAAGGGAGGCCCTTAACATAAATCAGCATAAGAAGGAACTTAGCTAAGGAATGTCAGAACTCGGTTACAGGGCCTGGCAGCTTTTAGCATAAAAAAGACCCGCTGTAACAAGAGTCAACTTTAAACCGCAAGGAGATATACAGCCCAGTGACTAACATTTGAGTATACACTAGCTGGCCAGGGAGATTTTAAAAATTAATAAAATCCTCAGGCTCATCGGGCTTGCTTTTTAACTTTTTTGTCTCCTCTTTGCCTCTTTCTTGGTCTCTCACATTCTATTGCTAACCTCCAGACCACTCCCCTTAGCCTAGGGCATTTATACCTGCACCACACCCAGCTAGGTGAGCTCCACCCTGGGTAGCTAGATAGGCTTGGAAAAGCCCTGCTGACTCTGCTCAACTTCTTACTGGGCAATTCCTGCCTGTGTGCCTGGGGGCATAAGGCAGGTCAGCCTACACTCCTCAACTCTCCAAGCTGCAGCAGGAACTTCTGCCCAACCTCCGCAACACCAAAGCAGGCAACCCTTCTGGGTCACTCCCCTGAGAGGGAAGCCACAGGAGGATAAAGTGGTAGGTTAATTCCATAGTGAAATAAGCTATAGGCAGTTCGAAGAAGCACTCCTACAAGTCTCCCAGAGAGAGCCAGTGCTCTTTGACTCCCAGGAAAATGGCACCTGGCTCGTCTACAACAACACAACGCAAATAGCCATCAGCCCCAACCACCTCAACGAAAAAAAATAGGAGAAACAGAAGGCAATGCCAGAAGATGGCCTGAACATAATGACATGCATAGAAGAAGCAGACATTGAGCTACCACAGAAAGAAATTTTCAGAATGCTACTTGGAGTCATAGAGGATATGAGGGAAACAATACAGAAAAAGGTTGAAATGATAGAAGAGGTAAAAGCCATAAATCAAAGAGAAATACAGGAGCTTAGGGAGGAGATAACAAAAACCAGTAGCACACTCATGGACCTCGAGAAGTGACTGGAGGAATCAGAGAACTGCATCAGTGACTTGGAGGGCAGCCAAGCAGACTTTAACAAATGCGAACAAAAATCTAATAAGATCATCAGAGAAGCTGAAAAAAACTTAAGAGCTATGTCTGATGATATGAAGTGGAACAACATTAGAATTATTGGCTTACCGGAGGAAGACACAACAAAGAAGTCATCTGCAACAATAGTGAGAGAATTATTGGAGGAAAGCTTCCCCCTCCTTAGTGAATGAAAACCAGGCAACCATTCAGGAGGCTGAAAGAACACCAGTGAGACTGAATCCCAAGAAGAAGTCACCAAGGCACATAATAGTTAAATTATCCAACTTTGAGGAAAAGGAGAAAATCGTGAGAGCAGCTAGGGAAAAACAAGCAATCACACATAAAGGTTCCCAAATAAGAATATGCTCAGACCTATCAGCAGAAACTATGAAGAAGAGGAGGGAGTGAAGTAACATATTCAAAAAATTGAAGGAAAACAATGCAAACCCAAGAATACTCTACCAGCCAAACTACAGATCAAGATAGATGGAGAAGTAAGAGTCTTCCAAGACAAGGAAAAACTCAAAGAATATGTTAGAAGAAACCTAGCCCTACAAAAGATCCTTGCTGACCCAGTATGGGCGGAAGAACAACACTCACCAAGCATAAATAAGAGACCACCACATCGAACAACCTCACCCAGAGGGCAAAAAAGAGAAAACAGCCTTCAAGATAGCATTGACTTACATAAGAAAGACTTGAAAGGCTGCTGAAGTAAGCTTTAAAAAAAACAAATGGGGCATAGGGAAAAAGTGACAATATACAAATATCCCTGGGGTGAGGACCATGTAATATGGCAGGAACCAGACCAAATACAGGGATACACATGGTAGACAACTAAAAAAGGAGGTGGGGAAAGGAAAAAATAATAATAATAATAAAGAAAAGGGTAGAGGGGGCACAGGGTACTAGCCCACCCAAAGGGAGGGTATTGTTTGTGTCTCCACAGGGAAAGAGGGACCAGACTTCATCCCGATGCTCCAAGATGTGAATGCAACATGCCGGCATAGAGTAGGGAACCAGTGGAGAGGTCTGCGGAGGCCGGCCTCAAGCCCAACTACTAAGGGGACATCTGCCCCTCCCCTCAGAAGAATTTATATCAAAGGACAGCACTGAATCTACAGCTCTGAAAGAGGGACATATCTGATCGGAGCACATGGTAGCAGAGGAAAGGGGAGGAGGAGAGAGTGGAGCACATTATGGCCCACCAGGTCAGGAGGTCAGTGTTCCCAATTTGAACAGCCAGTCGACAGAGAAGACCACATGGCCGGCCCCATTATGAGACAGGACGTCCCTCACAGACCGACCCATAGCCCTACAGGCGACAACACCGGAGACACAGTGCGGGAACTGCACCCGATTGGATCTGCCACATCGAGGTAAAACATTAAGGGGATGCAACAGAATAGCAAGGGACTGGAGTGGCGAGGTCCCCAGGGAAAACTGAAGGTTGACTTTGGGGCCAGGACATGGTGCCCCAACAAACTGGACTGGAAAACACTCCTAAAGACCAACAAGCAATCCTTGAACTAACTACAAGCTTTTCTTTCTTGTGTTTTGTTTTGTTTTTGTCACTGGTTTGTTGTTGTTTTGTTGTATATTGTTGCTTGGTTGTGCTCTGTCTTGTTTTTGTGCATGTTACTATCTCCGCAGGTCTGTCTAAATAAAATAGGCTGGATGAACAACTGGAGGAGAAAACAACGGGACCGATAGTTCCGTGGGGACATGGGAGATGGGGAGGTGGGGGGAAAGGTAGTGGTGTTAATAAACCCAAGGACAAGGGAACAACAAGTGATCCAAATTGGTAATGAGAAGGGTGTGGGACACCTGGTTGGGCATGATCAAGGGCAACGTAACTAAGAGGAATTGCTGAAACCCTGGTGGGACAGGAGGAAAGTCAAAGGAAATAGAGGAAAGAGATGGGAGGCAGAGGGCATTTATAGAGATCTAGATAAAGACATATACATATGCAAATATATTTATACATCAGGATGGGGAAATAGATCTATGTGCATATATTTATAAGGTTAGTATTAAGGCAGCAGATGGACATTGGACCTCCACTCAAGTACTCCCTCAATGCAAGAATACTTTCTTCTATTAAATTGGCATTCTATGATGCTCACCTTCCCGACACAACCACTGAAGACAAAGTGGGTGAACAACTAAATGTGGTGAAGAATGCTGATGGTGCCTAACTATCAAAAGAGATAGCGTCTGGAGTCTTAAAGGCTTGAAGGTAAACAAGCGGCCATCTGGCACAGAAGCAATGAAGCCCACATGGAAGAAGCACACCAGCCTGTGTAGCCAAGAGGTGCTGAAGGGATCAGTTATCAGGCATCAAAGAACAAAAAAATCGTATCATTTTGTGCTCACCTCCCTGATATGATCGCTGAAGGGTGCATAAGCAAATGTGGTGAAGAAAGCTGATGGTGCCCGGCTATCAAAAGATATAGAGTCTGGGGTCTTAAAGGCTTGAAGGTAAACAAGAGGCCATCTAGCTCTGAAGCAACATGGAAAGAAGCACACCAGCCTGTGTGATCACAAGGTGTCAAGGGATCAGGTAGCAGGCATCATCAGAATAAAAATCTTACCATAGTGAATGAGCTGGGGAGTGTGGAGTGGAGACCCAAAACCCATTTGTAGGCCACTGGACATCCCCTTGCAAAAGTGTCTTGGGGAGGAGACAAGACAGGGTGCAATGTAGCAACGATCAAAAATAGAACTTTCCTCTAGTTCCTAAATACTTCTCCCCCACTCCCACATCCACTGTCATGATCCGAACCCTATGTTGCAAGCCTGACTAGACCAGAGGAGGTACACTGGTACAGAGGAGAACTGGAAGCACAGGGAAACCAGGGCCGATGATCCCCTCAGGACCAGTGGTGTGAGTGGCGATACTAGGAGGACATAGGGAGAGTGGGTTGGAAAGGGGGAACCTATTTCAAGGACCTGCATTTGACCTCCTTCCTGGGGGGCATACAACAGAAAAGTGGGGGAAGGGAGACATGGGACAGAGCCAAATATGACAAAATAATAATTTATAAACTATCAGTGGTTCATGAGGGAGGTGAGGTGGGGAGGGAGGGGAAAAATGAGTACCTGATTCCAGGGGCTTGAGTGGAGAGCAAAAGTTTTGAGAATGATGAGTACAACGAATGTACAAATATGCTTTACACAATTTATGTGCATGGATCGAGATAGGTGGTGTATGAGTCCCTAATAAAAATTTTTTAAAAAAAAGAAGTGGGGGAAAGTGGGAAGATGCCATTATATTTTAATTCATTTTTTTCTACACTTAAAAAATATCCCTTCATATTATACTTAAACTTAAATAATACATTGGTTAATGGTATTTTTAAAATATTATATGCCATCTATGTAAAAAAAAGAAAGAAAACGTTTTGAAACTGACTGTGGTAGTGATTGTACAATACTGTTTTATGTGATTGAGGAATGTTATGATATATGTAAGAGCTCCCAATAAAATGTTTTAAAAAAAAGAGTACTATTCCCTGAGCTTAATCAGCAACCAAGCTAAAATGTAAAGAGTTAAAATCCTTCAAAACTGGATTCCTCATCATCATCCGTATCCCAGTGCAGAACTTCAGCTGGTGTGAGGTCATCATAGTCACTGTCCTCACTGAGATCGCCGTCATCACCATCACTGCTGTCATTTTCATACAAAGCGCAGTCTTCACTGCCATCCATAGCATTACTAACACTACATTCCTGGAAGGCATGTCGCACCAGGTCTTCTGGAATGTCTTCCCATGCATCTCAAACCCACTTTGCTATTAACTCTATGTCAGGCTTCATGAGATTTTCTCCTTTAGTTAGTCGGGCTTGACCAGATATGAGTAAACAAACATTCAAAGCCCTGCAGTGTCATCGGGGCTTTGAATGAACAGTGGAGAAACGGTAATCACCCGCGAGATAATGGGTGCTCGTCCTGTTACCACTGACCCATGTATAAGCCAAACCCCAGTTTTTCAGCACAAAAAAAAATGTACTTATACACGAGTATATGTGGTAGATGGTATTCCAGGACGGGAAGGCCATAAACTTTGGATAAAAATGTGTACTGAACTGACTCCCCTAACAGTATGTTTTAAAAACCCAGAATATGAGAAAAGACAAGGCCGCCTTGGAGAAGTAGCCCCCTGTCCTTCCTAAAACGCTCCTAAACGTACTCTGATTCTCACCCCACCTCTGTGACCCGCTACAGCAGCTGGCAGCTGGACCCTTGGCTCGATTTCACCGTACCATGGCTTCCCCTTGCACTGAGATGAAAGTCCACTCCTCCTGGGCCGATCAGGAACCACTTACTGCCCAGCTCACCTCCTGCCTCTCTGCCCACCAAGCAGGGCACCCAGCTCCACCCGCTGAGGATGCTGAAGAGGCATGAAGCCTAACTCTGAAGCAGAATTAAGAAAAGCCCTGTTTTTACTATAACTTTTTTCATTGAGAAAGCAATGTCACATAATTTTTTAATATGGAACGTAAAACCTCACCTCCATTCCGACCTCCCCATTGTATCATGGTTGTTTTCCAATGGGCACAATGCCCCAGTTTGGTTCCCAAGCATCCGCCTCTCCTCCACAGAACTGCTGTGACTGGGCTCATCCTTCCTAATGGAACAGGTGAGGCTGAGACCAGATATCATTTCTCTGAACAGGTGGTGTGGACTCAATCATTGAGGTGTCAGGTCACACGCAGTACTCCATTTGGGTCGTGTGTGTGTGTGTGTGTTTTTGTGTGTGTGTGTGTGTGTCCTCGCTGGAGGGCCGCCACAAGCCCCTCCCAGGGAGTTCCCTGTCGGGCTTAGGCTGCGCCTGGTTCCATCACAGGGGCAGGCCCAGACCTCTCTTCCCTCAACGCTCAGCCTGCCTTCTGTTCTCAGGTGTCAGGAAGAGAGGGCCCACGTGCAAGCAGCACAGGAGCAGATGCGGCAGGAGGCTGAGAGGAAGGACAGCGTGTGCCAGCAGGAGCTCCGAGAGCAGCGAGACGTGATCCAGGCCATGAAGAGGCGGGTGCTGGAGCTGACCTGGTAAGGGGAGAGAGGGGGTGGTGTGGGATGTGGAGGCTGGGGGGACATGGACCAAACGTTACTTCTCGATGTGATTGAACTATGGAATATTATGGTATTTGTAAGAGCTCCCAATAAAATGATTAAAGAAAACAATTACCCAAGGAGCCCTGGTGGTGTAGTGGTTGAATATTGGGCTGTGATCTGCAGGGTCAGCAGTTCAAAACCCCCAGAAGCTCCATGGGAGAATGGCTGGGCTTTCTCCTCCCATAAACAGTTACAGTCTCTGAAATCCACAGGGAATCACTATGAGTCTGCATTGACATGGTAGCAGCGAGTGGCTATGCAAAGACTCAAAGTAAAAGCCCTAGGGGACAGCTCACCTCTTATGACACACAGGGTCAGTAGGCCTCGATGACACACAACAACAATTACCGAGGAGACTGCTGGATCTTTTATATAGACTAACAGATTTCCTTCTATTAGCCACTGTTATCCTCATTTCTCAGATTATCTCATAAAACAATTAAGGCAGCTAACAACTAAAGGGGGTTATTCAAGAGCAATAAAAGGTTAACAGAAAGTCCAATGGAAAAAGAAATGTGTATCCCTCAGAACCGTCAGGCTCGGGATGAGTGGGAGAATTCAGCTCTGAGGATCTTGGCAGAGGACTCCAAAAGAGAAGCTCCGAGAGCTCCCCAGATGGGACTCTCCATTCCAAGGAAGCACGCCAGCTCACCAGGAGAGACAAGCATCTTTCCTGGGACTGCAGGTCGTATTCACAGAGGTGCTCAGACAGAGAACCTGAACCACACAGCACAGTCACTGGGAGAAATGTGGGAGATGTGATCTAAGCAAGTGGGGGACAAACCTCAGAGATACTGACACCGACATCAAGATGGCAACTGACCATGTGTCTCTGATTCTCCACTCTGACATCTCACTAAAACGGGAGTTCAATAATAAAATGTATATGTAAAGGTGAAACTGAGGAACAGGGAGGAAGTAGGACATAACTGACAGGACAAGGGAGAACAGAAACAGAAATAGCTTTACTCAGTGAGGCAGCTCCTGGACGAGGTTCCATGACCTAGGCCAACAGGTCAGGGAAGTTGTGCTCAGCAACTGGGGGAGAGGGCTTTTTAAAGGAGTGGTGAAGAATGTAGGGTAATTAGCATATGGGGTCTGGAAACCCAGAGAGTTGCTTGTCGATTCCTTGCTGCTTTCTTTGAACCAGTAACATCTGGTTTCGCTGGTGATCTTATCTGGCGGTTTTCTTATCTGGCACCAGCTGCTGCTGACCTTTGGGATGTGCAGGGAAGCACTGCAGGGCCCTGACCTCCTTCAGCTTAGTCCAAATGGAGGCTGCTTAATTCAGACCCAAACATTCCAGACTTCTTAATATTGGTAATGGAGCGACGTTTTCTGTCTTAACTACTTCCTGCTGAGATAGAGCGAAGAAGGAGGGGATTAAGAGTTGGAAGTTTCAGGGCAGGGCCGGTCACAGTGGACTGTAAGGGTGAAGAAGCTGATTGAAGGTCAGGTTGGAGATTATCTTTTATCCAATCCTCCAAGAATCTAAACACAGAAAGAGCTAAAAGCAAAAGTACACTGATTATTATTAGAAGCGCGATGAGGGGCATAACCCAGGCGATGGCAGGATTTTGAAACCATGAGAAGCTGGTGGTGCTCCACTGACATTTCCTGGTTTTATTGGCCATGGTGCGGAGTGCCTTCACATTTTCTTTAACTATGCCCGATTCATTACTATAATAACAACAGTCTTTATTTAGGAACATGCATGTTCCTCTTTTATCTGCTCTTAATAAGTCAAGAGCTTAATGATATTGTAGGGTGACTCGTGCTAAGGATGTTACCTGTCTTTTGAGGGAGACAAGAGTTATCAGTTTGAGGTTCTTTGCAATGGATGATGGCTACTTTTGCTGGCTGCTGAAGAGCCTGTAAGAGATTAACTATTAAGTTACCGTTTACCATGGGGGACCCTTTGGAAGTTAGAAAATCCCCGCTCCTTCCAGATAGTGGCATGACAGTGAGCTATAAGGAATGCATAATTAGAATCAGAATATATATTAGCCGTGTTTTTTCCCTTTAGCTAGATAGAGAGCTCAAGTGAGAGCCACAAGTTTCCCTTTTTGAGAAGTAGTTTTATTGGGAGGCATGCAGCTTTCCAGAACTGGTCAAGTGAGAGGACAGCATACGCAGCCTGCCGTTGTCCCGGGGCATCAATGACAGAACTGCCATCAACAAACAAAGTTAGATTTGGGTTAGGATACAGTTGATTAGAGTCTAGGTCGGGAAGTGTTAGTACCTCAACTGCCTGGGGGCAGGAGTGACCACTAAGTTTTAGGGAGTTTAGGAGCTGAGGCAAGAGGGTCGCTGGGTTTAAAGAGGGAGCCTGGTGCAGAGTTATGTTAGGGTTTTCGATAAACGCGATAGATTTTTTGCAAGCGGCTTGGAGACAGCAAAGACAGGATAGGCTTTTCCTGGGTTAACTTTAGGACTCTTTGGGTGTGGGTGGCAGCTGCTGCCAGGGCCTGGAGGCAGGGTTGCCAACCCTGACTGTCATATGTAGTTGCTTAGACAGACAAGCTACAGGGGATAGAGCGGGCCCCAGAGGCTGAACCAGGATTCCAACTGCTATACCTTGTTTTTTGCCTGTGTAGAGTAAAAAGGTTTGGCAGGTTTTGGTAGATGCAGGGGTGGGGGTGAAGGAGGGTGTGTCGGAGTTTATTAAAGGCAGCTATGACTTAGAGTTAAACTCTGAGTGGTGGGGGTGGGGCACAGGCTTAAACAGCAGTGGAATGAGATAGGTGTGTCTTGAGGGAGAGAAAAGTTAAGGGAGTTGGGCTGTGTCTGCTTTAGAACTCCTTTAGAAGAGGCTCCAGGTAAAGGCAAAGGAATGTTGACAAGCTGGGTTAAGGGGGGTGGTGAAAAAGTTATAGTGAAAGGGGGGAGGTAGGATAAAAGAATATAGGGGTTGGGAGCTACCGGGTGTTTGGGGATAACAGCTTCGTTAATGAAGCACAGGTCCTGGACCAAGTGATAAGTACTATTTGGGTTTTTTTACTGGTAAGATTGGAGTGTTGCAGGGAGAGTGAGTGGGTAGAAATAGTGAGGTTGTTAGAAAGGAGGCGTTGTATGATGGGTTAACATCGGAAAGCAACGGGGTCTGTGGGGCCAGTTCCTCCAGGTCGGGTGAAATAAGGGGAAGGATCAGAGGTGCTGTGAGACCAAAAGTAGGGTGTAAGGCGGTTCCTAACTAATTTAAAATGTTTCTTCCCAACAGAGGGACCAGGCACAAAGGGATTCTAAGGAGGAATGAGTAAAGGGCTAGTACACCTGGGGCAGGTAGGCTTGCCATCAGTACCCATGACCAAGATTGAGGAAGGACTGCCTAGTCCTGAAAATGAGGGCAGGTGAGAAAAGATAGCTTCTGTGTAAGAAGGAAATTTACTCACCCAATACCTTGAGCAATACCCCAGGCTTGGCGAGGCTGATGGGGGTCCAGTCAGGGACTTTTCAGACCTCGGCCAATCCCAGCAGGGCCAACGGCAGGTCAGGAATTGGAAGAATAGTCCCCCCACGTGGAGATGCAAAGGGTCTGTCGCTTTTCCAAGGGCAGTCAGACTTCCAGTGTCCGCTTTGACCACACACCGGGCGGGGTTTGGTTGGAGCTCCAGCCTGGGGCACTTCTGTGACCAGTGCCCTTCTCTGCACTTGAAGCAGGTGCCAGGTTGTGGTCGGTGTTCCATACACCCTTGCCCCACGCTGCCCTCTTGAGGCCTCGGGGAGGGGGGTAGGGGATAGCCAGCTGCAGGGCTACTAAGGCTTGGGTTGAAAATTTACCTTCTGTCGGAACCAGGCATCACGGGCTGACTGCCTGCTCCTCACAGCTGTTAAAACCTTAAATGCCATATTCACTAAATCTTGGACCAGGGTTTGAGGGCCTTTCTTCCGCTTTTTTAAAGCTTTTAATGTAAAGCCGCAGTTAAGCAGCTTAAAAAGGTGACTGGATTCTCATCAGGCTTTTGAGTGATCTTAAGATTATCAAAATTGACTCCTATATGGGAAATGGCCTGAAGCCAAGCTAGGGCACGCTGAAGCATTTTATTTCGGCAGGCACGTCTGTCCCTACCTGCTTGATTGTTAATTTGATAACTTTAACCAGGTTTTTGGCTGGAAACCACCAAGATCAGGGTGGATTAAATGAACCTGGCTGGAGTGCTGCTGAACAGGGAGAAAAATGAGTTCCCTCTTGTCTGCAGTTAGGGTAGAGGGAAGGATGACAAAAATATCATGCCAGGACAAATCATAAGCTTGAGGTAAATACTGAAACTCCTTAATATAGGTGGTGGGATCATTATAAAGGAGCCTAAATTCTTTATAATCTGAGATAAATCAGTGAGAGAGAAGGGAACATGAACCTGTCTACTCTCTCAGTTCCGGCCACTTTCTGGAGTGGACAAAGGATAAGGGGGGTTCTGCAATCCCGTGTGCTTGCTAACCAGCGGGCGAGTGCAGATTCGGGTTCCTCCAGCGAGGCAAGTAGCTCGGGAGAAGAGGACATGGGGGCTCCGGGTTTGGCCAGAATAGGGAGAGCGGTGAGTAGGAAGGGAGACAAGGTGTTCAGGCAGGTCTGAAAAGGCAGACACCAGAGGGGGTCCAGAAGCAGGAGGAGAGGAGGAATTTTCTTTAGTCAAGAGGACTTGGAAAGGGGCACAGGAAATACAGAGAAAGGGATGGAAACTCAGAGGAAAGGCGGCCTGGATGTACAGAATCTCAGACTATTTGTGAGTTTACTGGCTGAAATTGTCGATATTTCAGAGGATATTAAAATCAAAAGTGTGGCAATAAAAGTTGTTACTTACCCAAGCTTTCTGATCCCTCCCTCCTGCCAGACTCAGGGTGGTGACCATGGATTTATGTCTGCTTTCCTATCTGGGAGGTCTGTCAGAGGCTGCAGGTGTTCGCTCAGAGGAGGCTGAGCAAGGGGGAGCCAGGAAGGGGAGAGGGAGAGAGAGAGAGAGAGAGTCCAGAGATTCTGAGGGGTCTGGCTCGGGGAGTGGGGCAGTGTCTGAGTCACAGTGCCTCAGCCTTTGGGAGTTGAGGGGGTAGCGGAGGAGGTGATGGCGAGGGGTACCCAGAATATGGAGGAAGCCTTACTGGGAGCACATATAAGGAGTCAGGGGGTCCGGAGAAAGACGGAAGGGGAGTACTGTCTGGGCCTGATTAAGAGTGTTTGGCTAAGAGATTTTGAGCAGGGTAACAGGTAGTAGAGAGGGATGGGAGTGAAGAGAGAAAAATACCTGAGCATATAGGACTTCTGATTATTTGTGAGTTTGTTGTCAAAAACTGTTGAGGTTGCGGAGAATGTTAAAATCGAAAATGCTATTTTCTGGCTAGCGCAACGCAGTGTCCAATTGGTATTGAGGCCAAACTTGGTTACAGAAAAAAACCAGGCATTTAGGACAGAGATCAGGAACCAAACCCAATTCAGTAAGGTTGGCAGTGGGCACCCCAAAGGACTGTCCTTAGGGGGTTGGACAGAAGACTTCCCATTGTTCTCAAACTGCAGGGGGTATGGACAGAGGAGAAGGGTGTCCCCTGGTCCCCATTCACACCCCTCAATCAGGAGGTGGCCCGGTAACCCTGAGCAGCGTCCTGGTCAGAAGTAGGGGAGAGTCCTGGACTCTCTATGGGAGAGTCCTGGACTCTCCGGAACACGAAGGTTCCCTGGCACAGGCCTGTGGCTTTAACAGGCAGACAGGGACCTTGGATCAGAGGGACACAATGGAAGGCGAGGAGGGGGAGGTGGGGCCTGGCTTTATAGCCAGTAAAAAGGAGGTTGGTTAGGTCTTTGTTCAGGGTGAGAGTAAGGGAAAGCAGAACATTTTAGAGAAAGCACTGCAGAGCTGCAACCACACAAACAGGTAGAAAGGGCTCAGACACACCCTCTGCATTCCAGTCCAGCAAGAAGGTGCAATGACTGCTCGGCCTAGTGCTAGGAGTCCTGTCATCAGCAGGAGTCTCAGGAGGTGAGCACAGAGACAAAAGCCTGGAGGCCACATGACAGAAGACTGACAGAGAAAAGATGGACAGGAGAAACTGACCTTATCGTCGCACCCCTTTCAGGAAAGGCATTTATTTCCAGCTCCTCTTGGTACTAGGGTTGCTTTTCAGGGCTTTCAGCTAGTTAGCCTCCCGCGGACCCTATATTCCCGTATGAGTTTGCTGGTCCTCGGTGTCCAGAGCGACAAACAAGACAAGTGAGACAGAATGAAAATTCACAGAGAGATACTGACCAGAAGTCACTGGTTCAGACAGGCTCCGGAGGTTCAAGAAGAGAGGAGGGGTGGGCTGCGTCCCAGCCGAAGCAGGGTTTCGAAGCACAGAGCCCATGTTCCTACCTCTCCCGGGTTTCAGAACCAATGTAAAGGCAAAACTGAGGAACAGGGAGGAAGACAGACATAACTGACAGGACAAGGGGGAGCAGAAACCAAAATAGCGCTATTCGGTGGGGGCAGCTCCCAGACGAGGTTCCGTGACCTAGGCCAACAGGTCAGGGAAGTCGTGCTCAGCAGGTGGGGCGAGGACTTTTAAAGGGGTGGTGAGGAATGTAGTGCAATTAGCTTATGGGGTCTGGAAACCGGGAGAGTTGCTTGTTGACTCCTTATGGCTTTCTTTGAACCAGTAACATCTGGTTTCACTGGTTATCTTATCTGGTGGTTATGCAGTTATCTTATCTGGCACTGGCTCCTGCTGACCTTTGGGATGTGCAGGGAATCATGTTCAGGGCCCAGACCTGCTTCAGCTTAGTCCAAATGGGGGCTGCCTAATTCAGACATGACCCAAATAGTATAAAGGAGAGAAAGAGGGAGGAGCCAACAACTGGTGAGAGATGTATCAGAAATCTACAAGGGAATGAGAAGCCAATGGAGTAGCGGATATTGACTGAAGGCCAAGTCAGAAATAGGTATGCAAAGGAGCTGAGCCCATCAGCCCTACAGAACTTCAGGACCCAGAGATACCAAGCACACCTCATCCAGAGAAAGCCATCGGGAGAAATGAGGAAAATTAGCTGATTGAGTGCCTATAAATAACTGTTGTCAACCCCTGCCTCCTGCTTGCCTCTGCTTCCACAGCACACCCAGCATCCAGGGCTCTAGCTTCCAGAAAAAATAGCCATAGATCCTGCTCAAAGGAAGGATAGAAGCTGCCAAGGAGGATTAAAAAATATATATGTTCTGACAGTTAGAACCCTGGTGTGACAACCATCTCTTTGTAAGAGCTCCTTGACTGACCCATAAAGGGAAACCACTCTCTCCCCAACCATCTGTCTCCACCGCACAGAGCTTCCATGCCAGCGTGACGACAACCAAAGATCCCAACAGAATGTGAGAATGATAAAGCAGTATCATTAAGATCACATCGCAGGTAAAACTTTGCTAAAGATCATTCAGCAATGTTTGCAACAGCATACATGCGCAGGGAGTTGCCAGAAATTCAAGCCAGATTCAGAAGAAGAGGTGAAACAAAGGATGTCATTGCTAATGGCAGACGGAGCTTGCCTGAAAGCAGAGAATACCAGAAAGATGTTTCCTTGTGCTTTATTGATAGTGCAAAGGCATTCGACTATTTGAATCATAACAAACTATAGCTAGCCTTGAGAAGAATGGGGATTTCAGAGCACTTCATTGTGCTCATGTGGAACGTGGACATAGACCAAGAGGCAATCGTTTGAACATAGCAAGAGGACGCTGCATGGTTAAAACCAGGAAAATTATGTATTAGAGTTGCATCCTGTCACCATATTTATTCAATCTGCATGCTGGGCAAATAATCAGAGAAGCCGGATTATATGAGGAAGAATACACAGTCATGTAGATATGTTAATATGTTTATATATAATGATGGGGATCTATGTACATATATTTATATGTTAAGTATTAAGCTAGCAGATGGACATTGGGCCTCTACTCAAGTACTCCCTCAGTGCAAGAACACTTTGTTCTAATAACCTGGCATTCCTTGATGCTCACCTTGCAGACACGATCACTGAAAATAAAATGGGTGCATAAGCAAATGTGGTGAAGAAAGCTGATGGTTATAGCTATCAAAAGTAAAGGCTTGAAGACAAACAAGCTGCCATCTAACTGGGAAGCAACAAAGTCTACATAGGAGAAGCACAACAACTTGTGTGATAAGGCAGTGTCCATGGGATCAGGTATCAGGCCTTAATGACCCAGAACAAAAATGCATATCAATGTGAACGAGTGGGAGGATAAAGTGGAGACACAAAGCCCATCTGTAGACAATTGGACATCCCCTTACAGAAGGGTCACAGGGAAGAGACAGTCAGTCACGGTGCAGTATAGCACCAATAAAACATACAACTTTCCTCTAGGACCCCTCAGGACTAATAATGAGAGTAGCAATAGGAAAGGTGGGGGGAGAAAGGGAAAACCAATCACAATAATCTACCTATAACCCCCTCCCAGGGGGATGGACAACAGAAAAATGGGTGAAGGGAGACGTCGGACATTGTAAGACATGAAATAATAATAATTTATAAATCATCAAGGGTTCATGAGGGACGGGGAGTGAGTAGGGAGGGGGAAAATGAGCTGATACCAAGGGCTCAAGTAGAAAGCAAATGTTTTGAAAATGATGATGGCAACAAATGTACAAATGTGCTGGACACAATGAATGTATGTGTGATTGTGATAAGAGCTGTATGAGCCCCCAATAAAATGATTTTTTAATTAGAAGAAAGCTTATGAGGCATTAACTAAATCCAGATGGAACAAGCACACCAGCCTGTATGATCCAAGGATTGTATATAATGTAATCCAAATGCAAAGGAGAGAATGGTATAGAGCTAATATCATGAACGCTATGGATAATAGTGAAAGCCCAAAGTCCATGTGCAGGGTCCACACAGACTAAACCTCCCATTAATCCCCTCTGACCGTAGCTGAGACATGTGAATGGTCTTGTTATCAGACAGAGTACATCTGTAGAAAAGAGTGTAGTAGACAGTTAGGCTATCATGTAACATCTTCTTTGATCCCCTCTTGACTCATTTAAATGTTGTATCCGTTTAAGGGGGGGAAGTGATTAGAAGAAAGCTTATTAACCATTTGCAATATGCTGATGACACCACTTTGCTGGCTGAAAGTGAGGAGGGCTTGAAGTACTAGGTAATGAGGATCAGGGATCGCGGCCTTCAGTCTGGATGACAACTCAATGTAAAGAAAGCCAAATCCTCACAACTGGACCAGATGTGACATCACAATCAAAGCATCAAGGATTTTGTCTTCCTTGGATCCGCAATCCATGCTCATGAAAGCAGCAGTTAAGAAATCAAACAATGTACTGAATTGGGTCAATCTGCTACACAAGATCTCCTTAAAGTATTGAAGGGCAAGAGTGTTACTTTGATGACTCAGCTGAGCCTGACCCAAGCCACGGCATTTCAATGGCCTCGTATGCAAGTGAAAGTTGGGCACTGAATAAGAAGAATTGGACACTGAAGACCGAAGGAGCATCGGTGCGTTTGATTGTGGTGCTAGTAAAGAATATTGAAAGTGCCACGGACTTCCAAAGAACAAACAAAGCTGTCTTAGAAGAGGCACAGCAAGAGTGTTCCCTAGACTCGTGGATGGCAGGATTTCGTCTCATGTTCTCCGAACACGTTACCAGAAGAGCCAAAGCAAAAACAAAAAACAAGCTCGCTGTCATCGAGGTGAGGCTGACTCATCGCATCTCTGTAGGACAGATAGACCTGCCCCTGTGGGTTTCCGGTAAATCTTTACCAGAACAGACTCATCTCTTTCTGGCTGAACTGCTGGTGGTTGCTAACTGCTGGCCTTGCGGTTAGCAACCCAGAGAGTTGCCCACTAGGTAACCGTGACCCAGTGCCTGGAAAAGGACATCATTCTTTGTAAAGTTGCAGGGCAGCGAAAAAGAGGAAGCGCCTCAAGGAGGTGGACTTACACAGTGGTTGCAACAGTGAACTCGAAAACCGCAGTGGTGAGGATGGCACACAGCCAGGTAGTGTGTGATTCTGTTGTACATCATATCACTGCGAGGCAGAGCCAGCTCAGCGGCACCTAACAACAGCAATCAAGGTCCTCAGATGCTGGAGGAGAGTCCAGAAGCAAACAAGGACCTGGGAGGAACTAAAGATAATTGAAGAGACAAGAAAAAACAAGCAAAACTAAGATTTCCAACCCGACAGAAAGATTCAAGCTAGGATCACTCCTTTGGAACAAGGTGCTATGAAAAGGCAATCCTCAAAGGATGAGAAAAGTTATTCCCCCCCACCACCACCATTTTTATGAACACGTAACTCAGATAGCATACAATTGAACAGTCCCATGGGTCAATCACATCAAGGGGAGTTGTACAATCACCACTACATCTATCTTAGAGCCTCACCCCCCCCCACACACACACCATGGTTATAATGCCTTTCAACTGAGTTGTGCAATCTCTATCAGTTCTAGTGCTCCCTCCCCCCTCCCGCCTTCATTGTTTACTCCTGAAATCCCCTTTCCCTCCCTATCCCCACCCCCAGCATTTCCTGTGACACTTTGTATCAGTTATTATCATCATCCATCCTCTCCTTTATGCTTCACCACTGGGATCGCCAACAGAAAACAGTGAAAGAAAAATCACACTAAAGTAGCAAGGCTAAGATCATAGTAACATAAAGGAAAAAATACAAATGAGGTGTAAGAGGGAGCAGACCCTCAGCAACGTTCAGAAATCCAGGAAAGACATTTCCGTCATGGGACAACAAAGAGAGACTTGCACCCAATACTAATTCAGGTTGTGTCCAAAGCAGTGATTCTGAACCTCCTAATGAAGCAACCCTTTCATACAGTTCCTCATGTTGTGATGACCCCCCTCCCCCACAACCATAAAATTATTTTCCTTGCTACTTCAAACTGTAATTTTGCTACTGTTATGAATCAGGTAAGCCCTGTGAAAAGGTTGCTCTATCCCCAAAGGGGTTTTGACCCACAGGTTGAGAACCTCTGGTCTACAAGGGAACAACTTGTCCTGCTGCCAAGGTCAATCCACCTCATCAAGATTATAATGGTTTCTTCCTGTTGAGAAAAGTTCTTGAAAATAAAAAATCTGGTCTGAATGTCCTTCAATTCACTAGAAGGATTGGAAGAGAGCTGTAGGCAGACTCACAGCAAGCAGGATAAAAAGAAATGGAAGGTATGGAGATCAACAGAGGCCCAACAAACCCACCTGAGCACCCAGTCACCCTCTCCCCCTGACACATGCTTCCACCAAGGAGAGAACAAAACGAGGAAAATGCTAAATAAAAAATACTGGACAATGTCTCCACTCAGTCAGACAAAGATGCGGAGACTACCCTAAGGTTGTCTGCAGGAAAGAACAGCTCAACAATACAAGGTGGAGAACCCAATGAATGCCACGAGTCAAGGGTGGCATCCCTTTCAAGTTCTGAGGGAAACTGACTTTGGCCCTAGAATTGCGTGCCCAGTCGAGGGATGAATCGAGTAGAATTGCTCATAGAGTGAAAACCATTTCGCAGACAAGCAGGCTTCAGAAAATGCACCTTCCACCCAATCTTACTTAGGATGTCAGCTGAGGCTGTGCTCCAGAAAAACAAGGAACTCGGCCAGAAAGAAGACAACTCTAGCCCAGGAGAGAAGAAAGTGAATTTCCAAGAAAACAAGGAAGCAGCCCATTCATACTGGAGCAGAAGGCAAGAATCTGGGAAGAAAATGTATCAACAAATGCTTGATGTGATCAAGAGTTGAGAACAGTGGTTCTCCACCTGTGGGTCGTGACCCCTTTGAGGGGGTCAACCAACCCTTTCACAGGGGTCGCCTAAGACCATCAGAAAACACATATTTCTGATGGTCTTGGGAACTAAGACACCACTCCTCTATCCAGGTCCGTCCACATGCAGATGCACCCACATATGAGTACCCAGTGTGAAGACTGTTACCCATGCTACACCAGGCTTCAAGACAAAATGTCATTTATTTGTAATTAGAAATACATATTTCACAATATATAATGACATATTGTTTTGTGATTAATCACTATGATTTAATTATGTTCTATTTGTAACAGTGAAAATACATCCTGAATATCAGATATTTACAAGACAATTCATCACAGTAGCAAAATGACAGTGATGAAGTAGCAACAAAAATAATGTGATGGTTGAGGGATCACCACCACATGAGGCACTGTATGAAAGGGTCGCGGCCTGAGGAAGGTTGAGAACCACTGGCTTAGAGGGAAATAACTAAGCTCTGCTAAAAGCCAGTGACGCAAGGAAAAGATCCACACCCAAAGACATCAGTGTAAAAGAAAGACAAGTACAAACTCATCTGAAAAAAATAAAAAACAATAGCCACGTAGCCATGGAATACATATTAGCTTTTCAAGAAGCCACACGTATGCAGATTGCCCAACCATGTAAATACAACTCACTGGTGCTTCTCAATATTACCAGCAACCTGGAGACAAAGCACTGGAGACCATCAGAATTCTGAACACAATGTAAATATTACTAACCTTAATAATGTAAGTATAGGGTTGCAAAGCTCTTGGAGAATCAAGATGGCATCCACATAGGATCACCCTCCTGGAGCTCCTGCTGTTAGATGTGCAGATTAAGAAATAAGCATGGGAAGCAAGCCCGAGGAGAAAGCAATGGACTGCAGCCAATCCACAGAGAAGACCACATGGCTGGCCCCGCTATGAGGCACAACATCCCTCACTGACCCATAGCCCTACAGGGGACAACACTGGAGACACAGTGCGGGAATTCTGCCTGATCCCACCACATGGAGGCAAAACACTAAGGGCGTGCAACAGAACAGCAAGGGGAACAGAGCAACAAAGTCCCCAGAGAATACCAAAAATAAACTTTGGGTCCAGGGTTTGGCACCCCATCAGACCCAACCGGAAAACACTCCTAAAGGTCAACAAACAGTCATTGAACTAACTACAAGCTTTTCTTTTTTGTTGTTGTTGTGCTGTGTTTTTGTTTGTTTTGTCATTGGCTTGTTGTTGTTATTGTTTTCTTTTCTTGCTTTGGTTTGCTCTGTCTTGTTTTGTATTATCTCCACGGGTCTGTCTAAATAAGATAGGCTGGATGAACAATCTGGAGGAGAAAACAATGAGACCAACAGTTCCAGGGGACATGGGAGAGGGGGAGGTGGGGGGAAAGGTAGTGGTGTTAACAAACCCAGGGACAAGGGAACAACAAGTGATCCAAATCAATGGTGAGGAGGGTGTAAGAGGCCTGATAGGGCATGGTCATGGGTAATGTAACCAAAAGAAATTACTGAAACCCAAATGAAAGCTGAGCATGATAGTGGGACAAGAGGAAAGTCAAAAGAAATAGAGGAAAGAATTTGGAGGCAAACGGCATTTATAGAGGTCTATATGAAGGCATGTACATATGTAAATATGTTTACATATTAGGATGGGGAAATAGACCTATGTGCATATATTTATAGGTTTAGTATTAAGGTAGCAGATGGACATTGAGCTTCCACTCAAGTACTCCCTGAATGGAAGAATACTTTGTTCTGTTAAACTGGTATTCCATGACACTCACCTTCCCAACATGATCACTGAAGACAGAGCAGGTGCATAAGTAAATGTGGTGAAGAAAGCTGATGGAGCCTGGCTATCAAAAGATATAGCTTTGAGGGTCTTAAAGACTTGAAGGTAAACAAGTGACCATCTGGCTCAGAAGCAACAAAGCCCACATTGAAGAAGCACACCAGCCTGTGAGATCATGAGGTGCTGAAAAGATCAGTTATCAGGTATCAAAGAACAAAAAAAGATCATTTCATTGTGTGCTCACCTCCCCGATATGATCGCTGAAGACAAATGGGTGCAAATGTGGTGAAGAAAGCTGATGAAGCCTGGCTATCAAAAGAGATAGTGTCTTGGATCTGAAAGGCTTGAAGGAAAACAAGTGGCCATCTAGCTCAGACACAGCACACCAGCCTGTGGGATCACATGGTGCCAAAGGGATGAGGTGTCAGGGACCAAAGAACAAAATAATCATATCATTGTGAATGAGGGGGGAGTGTGGAGTGGAGACCCAAAGCCCATCTGTAGGCAACTAGACATCCTCTTACAGAAGGGTCTCAGGGAGGAGACGAGCCAGTCAGGGTGCAGTGTAGCAATAATGAAACATACAACTTTTCTCTAGTTCCTAAATGCTTCCTCCACCCTACCCCCACTCCCACTATCATGATCCCAATTCTACCTTACAAATCTGGCTAGACCAGAGGATGTACACTGGTACAGATAGGAACTGGAAACACAGGGAATCCAGGGCGGATGATCCCTTCAGGACCAGTGGTGAGAGTGGCAATACCTGTAGGGTGGAGGGAGAGTGGGGTAGAGAGGGGGAACCGATGATAAGGATCTACATATAATCCCCTCCCTGGGGGATGGACAACAGAAAAGTGGGTGAAAGGAGACGTCAGATGGTCTAAAATATCACAAAATAATAATTTATAAATTATCAAGAGTTCATGAGGGAGAGGAGAGCAGGGAGGGAGGGGGAAAATGAGGAGCTGATGTCAGGAGCTTACGTGGAGAGCAAATGTTTTGAGAATGATGAGGGTAACGAATGTACAAATGTGCTTTACACAATTGATGTATGTATGGATTGTGATAAGAGTTGCATGAGCTCCTAATAAAAAGGATTAAAAAATAGAAAAACAATGGACTGACTGTTCCAGAGGCAACTGGGGGGAGGAGGAGGTGGAGTGAAGGAGCAGTGAGCAAACAATGTCATAGGCAGGAGAAACTAAAGAATTAAAAGCAACAACTAGAAGGACATAGAGATCCCAGTGGTGTGTGAGCACCAGTAATCTAGCTGAGAGGAAGTACTAAGAGGCAGAAGAAGGGTGAGCATGATGGTGGACCAGGAGAAAGGTAAAAGGAAACAAAGGAAATCTCTAGGAAGCAAAGCTATGGATAGAGGTATAAGCATAGGTGTGCACTTATGGAGCTTTATTAATTCATAAAAATAGAGATATTGGCCTATGTACATATATTTATATGCCAATACATTGAGGAAGTGAGTGGATCACAACATGATCTCTGAAGACAAAATGGGTGCATAAGAAAATGTGGCAAAGAAAGCTGACGGTGCCCAGCTATCAAAAGATACAGTGTCTGGAGTCTAAAAGGCTTGAAGTTAAACAAGAGGCCATCTAGCAGAGAAGCAACAAGACCACATAGAAAAAGCACACCAGCCTGTGCAATCATGAGGTGTCAAAAAGATCAGGTAATGTGCATCAAAAGACCCAAAACAAAAAAAAAAACATTTTGTTGAGAACAAGAGGGTTGAAGTAGAGACCCCAAATCCATCTCTAGACAACAGGGCATCCCCTCACAGAAGGGTCACAAGAAAAGGATGAGTCAACCAGGGCTCAGCAGAGCACGAGGAAACACACAAGATTCCTCTGGTCCTTTGAGGCTTCCTGTCTACCCCCACCCCCCACTATCATGACCCCACTCCTGCCTTTCAGTTCTGGCTAAACCGGAGCATGTACACTAGTACAGATAAAAGCTCATGACACACGGATTCCAGGTCAGATAAGCCCCTCAGGAACACAAATGGAAGTAGTGATACCAGGAGGGTAGGAGGAAGGTGAGGGAAGGAGAGGAAGAAGGTGAATTGATAGCAATGATTGACACATAACACATACACCCCCTGCCAGGGGGACAAACAAGAGAAATGTGGATGAAAGGAGACACCAGTCAGTATAAGATATGAAAATAATAATAATTTATCAAAGGGTCTTAAGGCGGGGAGGGGAAAGAGGAGAAAAAAGAGGAGCTGATACCAAGGGCTCAAATAGAAAGTAAATATTTATAAAATGATGATGACAACATATGTACAAATATGCTTGATGCAATTGATGTATGGGTTTTTATAAGAGCTGTAAGAGTCCTCAATAAAATGATCTTTTAATAATTTTTAAATACAATGTAATAGAATAGAATCCAAAAAATGTTTTGTGAATATGGAAATGTTCTGTATTTGCTAACAGTCATTGCTAATAATATTATCGCGAGCACTGGAATGTGACTGGCGCTACTGAGGAGATGAAGTATTCATTTTATTTGACTTCAACGTAAATCCCTCCCTTTTGGCTACCCTGTTGGGCATTGTGGGGGTAGAAGGCAAGAGCGGAGGTTAGAGAAGGAGGCGGGCTGAAGGAAAGGGGGGCTGGCATCACTGCATGACAGAAGGTGGGGCCCAAGACCCTGGGCACAGCTAATAGAGTGAGAAATAAATGCATGAGTGTATTGTGAGAAATCGCAGAGGAATCAAACGTGGGCTGTAACTACACTGACAGGAAGAAAGAGGAGATGGTGATGATGGATAAATGAAGCAAATGACTCAAGATCAAGGAAATATTCTCTCAATCAAAAGAGGAATGGACGCATCTTCACATTACCGAGATATGGAAGTAATCCCAAGAAGAACGATCCCCGCGCTCTGAGAAGTGGTCCCCATTGAGAATGGGAAGGCGTGGAGAACGCGTGTGGTGCCTTTCGACACAAATCTTCCTGTCATAGTTCATCTTAAATTTTGTGCCTGTCTTATTTTGATAGAACTTTAAACTTAACCTATATGCCTAGACAGGAGTCCTGTGGTTACGCATTGGACTGTGATCTTCAAGGTCAGTGGTTCGAAGCCACTAGTCACTCCACAGGGGAAAGATGGAGCTATTCCTAGACACCACTTTAATAGAGAAGATCGTTTTCAAGGGCATATCTCCTGGATAGATTACACGAAGTGCCCAGTGACAGGAGCAAAACCACCCCTGCCTTCCAGGAACAGAAATAAGTCTTTGGAGAGGGTAGGATGTATGTAACAGATGTCTCCATCTGTCTTCCTGAAATCCTAGAGACTGATGTGTGTGTGTGTGTGTGTGTGTGTGCATTTCTTTCTGTCACTGTGTCTCCTTCTCTGCCTCTCCGTCGCTCTATATATATTTCTCTCTCCCTCCCTCCTTGTCTCTGTGTTGGCCTTCCTCTCTCCTTCTACGTCTCTCTATTCCTATGTCTCGCTGCCTCCCTCTCCAACTCTAATCTCTCTCTCCAATTGTATTGCTCTGCTCCTCCTTGCCTCATTCTCCATTGTTCTCCTTGTCTTCCCACCTCTCTCTCTGTTCCTTGTCTCTTTTTGTCCTCTCCGTCCTTGTCTCGGTCTCGGTTCCTCGTCTCTGTGTGTCTCTCACTGTGTGACCTTCACTGTCACCCTGACTCTCACTTCCACTTTGTTCCTCTCCCTGTTGCTCTTTCTGGGGAGAATGTTGACATATGATGAAGTTCACACAATCTGCACATTCCATTTTGAGTTTAATGTATACTCATAAGATCATCAGATCCCCTTACAGAAGAATCGTGGGGAGAAGACAAGCCAGTCAGGGTGCAGTATAGCACTGATGAAATATACAATTTTCCTCTAGTTTTTTAATTCTTCCTTCCCCACCCCACTATCATGATACCAATACTACCTTACAAATCCAGCTAGACCAGGGGATGTACACTGATACAGATAGGAACTGGAAACACAGGGAATCCAGGACAGATGAACCCTTCAGGACCAGTGCTGAGAGTGGTAATACCAGGAGGGTGGACGGAAGGTGGGGTGGAAAGGGGGAGCCGATTACAAGTATCTACATATAACCTCCTCTCTGGGGGATGGACAACAGAAAAGTGAGTGAAGGGAGACATTGGACAGTGTAAGATATGACAAAATAATAAGTATAAATTATCAAGGGTTCATGAGGGAGGTGGGAGAGGGGAGGGAGGGGAAAAATGAAGAGGTGATACCAAGGGCTCGAGTAGAAAGCAAATGTTTTGAGAATGATGATGGCAACAAATGTACAAATGTGCTTGACACAATGGATGGATGGATGGATGGATTGGGATAAGAGTTGGATGAGCCCTGAGTTAGTGGCCGATAAGCACATGTGGGGGTAATTGAAGGGCGGAGGGATAAATGGCTCAGTAAGCCTCGCCTTTCTAGTTTTCAAGTCTCTTGCTTTCTAATGGTCAGGCCAGGGTGCAGCTGCCTTAGCCAGTTCCTTTCTCTAACTGAAAAAGCTCACTTCCTGCAAGACATCCCCGAGGAGAAGCCACATGGACCTACCCCGATGCAGCCCTAGGTGCTGGAGCACCCGTGCAGAGACCCCTGCCAGCACTGAGATGCTTACACGTTCACTGACTCGGCTTTCCTCCTGCAGTCGGCATCATTGCTTCTGTTTTGTGAGATGGAGGGGGACTTTGTGGATCAGTGTTGGACATATATTAGTAGGTTAATGTTGGACTTGTGGGCTTGGGCAGCACTGGGTTGTTGGGATGTTTTCTTGGTGCGTACACTTAGCCTTTATATAAAACTCTCCGTTATACGTGAATTTCTGTGGATTTGTTTCTCTGAAGTACCCAGACTAATACAAGCCCCCAGTAAAATGATTTTTTTTAATCAAAAGATCATCAGAAACCCCAGTAAAATGATTTTTTTAATCAAAAGATCATCAGAAACCCCAGTAAAATGATTTTTTTTAATCAAAAGATCATCAGAAACCCCAAGTGGTTCGTTTCATGGGCTGCTAATGAAAGATCGGAGGTTCAAATCCACCCAACGGCACCTCAGGAGAAAGGACAAAGGCTGGGCTGGACAAACTGGTACACTGAGCAGCCTGTGGCACACAGTTCCCCTCTGGCTCCCACTCTCACAGCCTCCCCATGAGTCAGAAACAGCTCAGTGGCAGCCGGGGAACCCCTTAGAAAACCATCACCGACTTCAAAATAGTAGACCTATCCATCCGCCCCAAAGAGTCCTCCTTCCCCTTAGTCCTGTCTGCCTCTTTCCTCTCCCCTCACTCCCAAGCCACCACTGACCTTGTGACTTTGTTTTCACTTATTAAAATGTTATGCAGATGCGTGTGCTCTTCGCTACCTGTCTGCTTTCACTCACTCACCATGATGATTTTAAGGCTTGCTCACATGATTGCATGTACTCATCGGACCTTTTTATGGTTGGATCATATTGCTGAGCCAGTTTGCGGTTATTACAAATGAATCTCAAAAAAAAAAAAAAAAAAAGAATCTCCTATGCGTATTTGTAGGCAAATCTGTGCGCAGACATGTTCTTTTTCCCCTTGGGTTAACATGCAGGAACGACACGGCTAGATGAACTGGTGGCTACGTCCAACTCTCAAGAAAGTGCCACGTGATTTCCCGAGAGATTTGTTCTTTCTCCAGGCAGTCCATGTTGTTGTTGTTGCTATTGTTGTTGTTGTTGCTGTTGCTGTTGTCGGGCGCCATCGAGCAAGCTCTGACTTGTCGAGAGCCTCTGTACAGCAGAGCCAATACTGCCCAGTCCTGTGCAAGCCATAGAGTTGTGGTCAGGCTTGAGCCCCTTGTTGCAGCTCCCGCATCGATCCATCTCATTGAAGGCCCTCCTCTTTTGGATACACCTTCTACCAAGCACGAGATCCTTTTCCAGGGGCTGGTCTTTCCTGACAATATGTCCAAAGTATACAAGACGAAGGATCTCCACCTTTGCCTCTAAAGAGCACTCTGGCTATACTTCTTCCAAGACGAAATTGTTTGTTCTTCTGGCAGTCCTAAGTATTTTCAATGCTCGTCTTCTTCGCAATACCATCATTCAAATGTATCGATTCCTGTTCGTTGTCTAACTTTCGCATGCATCTGAGGTGATTTGAAATACCATGGCTTGGGTCAGGCGTACTTCAGTCCTCAAAATGACGTCCTTGTTCTTCAATACTTTAAGAAGGTCTTGTGCAGCAGACTTAACCAATGTAACATGTCATTTGATTTCTTGGCTGCTGCTTCTTTGAGAATTGATCATAGATGCATGCAAAATGAAATCCTTGTCAATTTCAATAGTGCTTCATCTACCGTGATGTTGTTGAGAGGTCCAATTGTGAGGGTTTGTGCTTTCTTAACCTTGCATCATAATCCGTACTGAAGGCTGCAGTCTGGTTTTCATCAGTAAGTGTTTCAACTCCTCCTTGCTTTCAGCAAACAAGGTTGCGTCACCAGAATATCACAGGTTGCTAATAAACCTTCCTCCAATCCTGATGCCATGTTCTTCTTCATGTCGTCCGTTTTCTCCGAATATATGCTCAGCATACAGAGTAAGTAATGTGAAAGCATACAGCCCTGATCCACTCCAAGGTCAACAGACCCAACATAATTCACAAAGGCAATGTTCTACATATTCTACTTGCTAAGGAATGGCTGGGATCTTAAACACTTGTGATCAGCCATCTAAGGTGTCACTATGGATCTGAAAACTAGAAGATCGATAGAAACTAGTCCAATGGACTAGACTAATGACTACACAAACCAGTCTCCGTAACTTTGAAAGCAGAATTAGATGGTGCCTGGCTGCCACTCCCAACTTCTCTAAAAAGGATCACATTAAAAGGTCTTGGACTTTGATGGGTTTTGATACTTCTCAGCTAGATGGCCACTTGACACGGAAGAAGCACACCAGCCTGTCTGACCAGAAGGTGCAGAAGGGAGCAGTTATCAGATATGAAAGAACTAAAAATCATTTCAGTGGGTGCCTACCTCCCTGATACGATCAATGAAGACAGAATAAGTGCATAAGCAAATGTGGTAAAGAGAGCTGACGGTGCCCAGCTATCAAAAGATATAGCATCTGGGGTCTTAAAGGCTAGAAGATAGAAGAAACACAACAGCCTGTGTGACCACGAGCTGTCGAAGGGATCAGGTATCAAGCATCAAGGAACAAAGAATCATATCATTGAAAATGTGGGTGAGAGCAGAGTGGAGACTCAAAGCCCATTGGTAGCCAACTGGACACCCCTTACTGAAGGGTTGTGGGGAGGAGATGAACCAGTCAGGGTGCAGGGAAGCAACGATGAAACATATAACTTTCCTCTAGTTCTTAAATGCTTCCCCCCAACCACTATCATGATCCCAAGTCTACCTTCCAAATCTGGCTAGACCAGAGGATGTATATAGGTGCAAATAACAACTGGAAACACAGGGAATGCAAGACAGATGACTCCTTCAGGACCAGTGGTGAGAGTTGCAATGCCTGGAGGGTGGAGAGAATGTGGGGTAGAAAGGGGGAACTGATTACAAGAATCTACATATAGCCTCCTCCCTGGGGGAGGGACAGCAGAGAAGAAGGTAGAGGAAGACATTGGACAGTGTAATATATGACAAAATAATAATAATTTATGAATGATGAAGGGTTTATGAGGTGGGGGGATTGGGGAAGGAAGGAGGAAATGAGCAGCAGATATTAAGGGCTCAGGTGGAAGGCAAATGTTTTGAGAATGATGGTGGCAACAAATGTACATATGTTCTTGATCCAATGGATGGATGTATGGATTGTGATGAGAATTGTATGCGCCCCCAATAAAATGATAAAAATAATAATAAATTAATTAATTAATAAAAGGTCTTGGAGAGAATGGGAGGAAAATGTAGAACAGAGCTCAAAATCATCAGACATCAGGCTGAATGTTTGGATAGAAATTGGTGAGCGGCACCCCCTAACCCCCTACCCCCCACCCCCACCCCACCCCGCAAGACAATTACCCTTAGTCACGCTTGGTCTGTAACTGAGCTCACCCTCATATTTCAACAATCAACCACTTAAGATAAAAAAGACAAGGTTCTGGGGAAGTAAGATAAGTGAGGGTTCATTGAAAAGGTGCCAGAGATGAGTTGAAACAAAATAAGCCTGAATGGTTGACTGTAAATATGATCTGCTCTGCAAACCTTCACCTAATTCACCATCAAAAAGGGAAAATGCAGGCGGCTCTGTAATGCTAAGAAAGACCAGAGCTTTACCAACCAGAAACTTATTTTCTCACAGTTTAGGAGGCTGCACGTCTGAATTCTGGTGTCACCTCTGAGGGAGGACTCTCTCTCTCTCTCTTTCTCTCTCTTTCTCTTTCTCTGTTCTCAGAGCAGGTCCCCGTCTCTTCTGAGCCTCTGCTCCTGGACCACCTGCATGAGGTTTGACATCGCTCTCCCTCAGTCTCAGCTGCGTTCACTTGTTTGTTTAATCGCTTTCAAATCTCAAAAGAGACTGATTTAAGTCTACACTAACCTCATCCATGATCGTAATAGAGATAACCCACCCCCAGACAGTAGTCTAACCACACGCATAGAGGTCAGGATTTACAGCGCACATTCCGGACTGTCACAATTCCATCCGTAACATAGACCTGTTGGGAAACGTCGCATCTGGGTTCTCCTTTAAATTCCCTTTGTATTTAGTTGTCGGGGCACAGACAAGCTAACTGTGCTACCTAACTGGGCTCAGGGACCTGAGGCGGGGGCCCATCCCCCTGTCACAATGGACAGAACGCAGGCTTTGAGGCCAGAGGGAAGCGGGGTGGGGGGGAGGTGAAAACTCAGTTTAGCTTCATCATCCTGGGTAAATTGCTTAAACTTCCTGAGTCTTAGTTTCCACACGCAGAGAGAGGCGAGTCCGCGCGGTTCTCATGAAAATCGAACGATACAAATTCTCCAGAAACACCTTACCTGGAAGTTAGGGCTTAGTAAGCAATCAGCATGACACCTAATATGTCTCTTCCTGTCCAAGTAAAGTACAGTAAATTAAGGTGTGCAGCCAAGTCAACCTTGAGGGGAGGGGAGGGTGTGTGGGAACAGCAGGAAGCAGAAGCAGCCTCACTACCATTCTTTGACTAGAAATTCCGTGGGGTGCGGGGCACCTCACAGTATTAGTGATTTTAATAATAATAACCACAACAGTGAGAGGGAACGCTGTGCCTTGTGTATGTGCTAACCCCTCATTCCATCTTCACTATGCCTCAGTGAATTGGATTATGAGACCCACTTTACCGAGGAGTAAGCAGGGACTCAGAAAGGAAAGATCGCGTCGCCAAAGCTGCTCAGCCAGCCAAGTCCTAACCATGGCTTCCCACTGCCTCCCTGGTGTCAAGAGCCTCTGTCTGCTTTGAGCATCAGCTGGCCAGCAGTCAGTGCATTCTTCCCCAGCGTGGGAAAGAGAGCGGTGACAAATACTAAGGAATGTCTGCAAAATGGTTGAGATCCAAAGTTCTTTCCTTGAGCCAGTAGCTTAAGGAGCTTTGCCACAGGCTGTGGGGGCTCTCCGGACTCGGGGTGTGTAGGGAAAGAAGACAGAGTAAGAAACAGCAGAGGGGTGGACGCATTGCTAGTTGGGACGGGTGACCAAGAAGAGACCGTGAATGAGTGTGAATTCATGTTCCACCTGCACCATACCAGTTCTACATTTCATTTACCAAAACCTATCACCATGGAGCCCACCCGAAAGGACAGAGTAGAACTTCCCTAAAGGATCTCCAAACCCGCACTCTATGGAAACAGACTAGCGCACCTTTCTATCAGATTGGCTGCTGGGCTCCCATAGCAACCTTGGGATTAGCAGCTGAGCACGTACCTACTTTGCCAGGAGGGCTCATTTTTCTCCTATAATTGATAGCAAATTGGACAAAATATACTCCTGCTAGCACGCAAGACTGTTTTTCCAGAACCTGTTTGGACTTAGGTTGGACTTTTACTTTGGCTCAGGGCTTCTTTTATATCTCAATGGTCTTTGTTACAAGGCCGGTGGCCACTGCCAAGCATGGCTCTCAGATCCAAGGCTACTGTATAAGCCGAGAAAGAAGAGCAACACTCTAATAGACGACCAGTCTCTGGAGAATGACCTCACGTTTCCTAAAGTGGAGGGGCAGCAAAAGAGAGGAAGGCCTTCGAAGAGATGGATGGACGCAGTGGCTGCAACCAAACAGAGCAATTGGGAGGATGGCCCAGGACCGGGCAGTGTTTGGGGTTTTGCACACGAGGTTGCTGAGTTGGAAACTACTCGAGGCCTCTAACAATAACAGAAGACCTAGTAGGAGCCCTCGTGGCATAGTGGGTTTAGTGTTGCCCTGTTCCCCACAAGGTCAGTGGTTCAATGCCACCAAATAGTGGGACCGTGCAGAGAGGGTGTGGAAAACACTTACAGAAGGGACCAGCGGGTATAAGAAGGAGACTCTCAGAAGTAAGAGTACAGAATTTCCAGAACCATCAGGGAAGCGCCACTAGCAGGTCATGTTCCAGATCTCTAGGAAGGCCAAGAGCAGAGGCACCAGAGGCTGCGGCATGGAGAGAGACCACGGAACAGGGCAGAGGAGCCGCACTGAGACCGGAGGCTTAGGCGAGGAGGCCGTTGGACAGGGCAGAGGAGCAGCGCCTAGACTATTTGATTACGAGCAGAGCAGAGCGTGTGGGCTTCATGGCCCATGGAGGCAAAGGCCAAGGACCAGAGAGAGACACTGACTGCTGCCTGAGGAGGGGAGTTGCCGCAGGTCCTTTACTATACCCTTAAAGTTTTCTGATCCTGATTAGTGGTAACCTGGTAACTTCCCTAATAAACCCCCAAAACTGTGTGTGTGTGTGTGTGTGTGTGTGTGTGTGTGTGTGTGTTCTGTGAGCTCTTTGTGGTCAGTGTCAGGGGTTACCAAATCCAACAGCGAAGTACCATGTCATGGGAGGACCAGTTGGTGGGAGAATGGGGGTAAAGAACGCTGAAGAGTGGAGACATGTCTTACTTCTGCCTTGACGCAGGCAGTCTTGCGCTGGTGTGGAGATAGCCGCTCCTCCCTTAGGTAGGCAGAGGAGGTTAGATGTGTGCCCTCCGTATTCTGAATGGAGCTGGGGGCCAGGGGCCCACAGACTCAGTTGGCAGCCAGGATCTCCAGCACCCAGGGCATCGGCTCGGTAACGTGGACATGCATGGCAGGCACGGACATGGAGAAGGTACCGCTGCCCCAGGACACGATGCCCACCAGGATCCAGGCACCATCCTTCTGGCAGACCAGGGAGCTGCCGGAGTCATCCTTGAAGGAGACACCGCTGGCGCCTGCACACACCATCACGTCAGTGGTTCTTGCTGCCCCAATACTTCTTGTAGTCAGCATTGGACAGCAGGAGCAGGGTGGCCTGCTGCAGCTTCTCCGGTGACCTCTGTTGGTCTTGCCCCCAGCCAGTGTTGGCACAGAGGGAGCCAGCGGTGAAGTCATTCTGGGTGCTAGGCAGGCACAGTCTGGGAGAAGCGGGCAGGTGTGGCCAGCTTCAGCAGGATGATGTCGTTGCGGATGGTGAGCAGGTTGAACTTGGGGTTCTTGAAGACCTGAGCGATCTTCAGGACTTGGATGCCCTGGGCATCGGAGCCCTGGACAAACACTCTGGCCATGACCAGATGGGAGGTCCTGGTCCCGCAGTGGGCTGCAGTGACCACCCAGTCCTCGCTGATCAGGACGCACCCGCAGAATTGGAAGCCGATGCTGCCCTGCAAAGACACCTGCCAGGACCAGGAGCCGGCGCAGCATCCTCTCCTTTGACAATCCTGGGCAGGCCACTCCCCACGGATTCGAAGGTGGGAACATTTTCATAGTCCCCATTCAGGGAGGTGGCAGGGAGAAGGCTCTGGGGGCCCCATAGAGGGGTGGCAGTACACTTGCGGAGGAAACCTAACTGACTCGTCAGAAGCCTACATTCCGTCTCTATTCTCTTACTGAGCTTGCCCCCACTTGAGCTGTGATAGATGCTCAGGAGCACTGGTGCGGTCCACTTGGGAACATGTGGGAAGCCCCTCTCACAGATTCATGGGCTGGGAGGTCAGGTGCACAGGGAGAGGGGGAGTCAGAGAGGCCAGGAAAAGAATCAGAGGCCAGGGGGCATTAATTTCACGTTAATGGTGGCAGAATAATTTGGACAAGAACATCAATCACAGGTACACAGCACAGAAAGCATCATCAACGACACTGTAGAAGTACACGTACATGTAGAAGTTGTTGAGTTGGAGAATGCTGTGTTGTGTATATTTTTGTCACTTTTTAAAAAAATCTTATGCTAATAAAGGTGAGTACAAGGTAGAAGAAAATGTTCTAAAATTGACTGTGGTAATCATTGTCCAACTCTTCTCTTTTTTTTCATTAATTGGGATTGAATATCATCCCCTAGTCCAGTCATGTGCAGCGGAATTATGCAGTGGCTGTCACAATCCGTTTCCAAACATTCTCCTTTTACCTGGACTCCTTGATATCATCTGCCCCTCACCGCGCTCCCCTCCCTCCAGAACCCTGACTCTGCTTACTGTCCCCATAGGTTGATCAATCCTGGGCTCACATACCGAAAGATGGAAAAAACATATAACACAACTTCATGAGGGTGCCCCCAATGCCATAACACCTATGAGATACACCCTAATATGAACAAACAAAAACCAAGCCAAACATACAGAAAACTCTGGATACCAGACCAGGTCTAACATGCATCTTAGGGAGGGGATCTGCTGACAAACTCTTAACTGTTCAGGTCAGATTTGTGCCTTTGATCTTCTCTACTCAGCTCGCTAATGCACTTTGTTTAGTAACCATTTCCCTCCTATCTCTCAGCTGTGGATAGAGGAACTTCACTGGGGGCTTATTTCCTACGTTGTTCCCAGAATGAATCTTGGGCTCCGTCATCCATCACCTTCTGAAAACCAGGTTCTCACACTTTAGACTCTGATACTAATCTCTCCTTTGACTTCACATCATATCATTTACAGTCCTTCAGTGAGTAACGATGACGTGTCTCTTCCCTGTGCACTGACTTGGCATCTCATTTCGATGGCTGCTTGTTTAGAGACAAGCCTTTAAGACCTCGGACGCTATTTTATCTGCTAGGCAGGTTCCATCTAATTTTTCACTACATTTCACTACCGCTCCCGTCTCCTTGTGTTCCCTTCCTGAGGGTGAGTATCCAGCAGGCCCATGATGTAAGAACTAGTTGTTCTTAAGTTGGAGCAAGGAAAAGTAACAAGGTTTATTTTACTCGTGGTTGCCAAAGGTAAGGAGACACGGTGTCATAACGCAGGCCAACTCCGGGGGCGCACCTGGGGACAAGGTTACACCAATTTGGAATTGTAGGAGAGGGCTGAAGGAGGGCAGGCAGGATGGGGCTAGCAAGGTTGCCCAGGCTCCCTGCGGTCTTGGTATTGTCAATTATTCTGGGGGTCCTGTGACGTATGAACTGACCCTGGTTGGCTGGGTAGCTGACCAGAGGGTGATTAAGAGAGGTGTGCGGTGGTCCAGGAGTATGAGAACCTGGTAAGAGGATGGCTGGAGAATGAGCTGAAGCAGCTGCTCAAGATAGGGGATGAAACTTATGCAGTCAGGGCCTCAAAATGATGTCAAAATAGGGTCAAGGATGGGGTGTTACAAAACCCCAGGCAGCTGGAGAGGGAAGTGACAGTTCCTTTGAAGAAGTCACTGTGAGAACCAAGGTGAAAAGAAGAGACATGGCTCAGTCTTGGACCAATCATTTCCTTGGTCTGGGCTTCAGTTTCCTTGTCTGTGAAACAAGAGGATTGGCTAGAAACCCCACAGGCCCTCCCAATATAAACTGCATGTGTCCCTGAAAATAATCTCTTTCAGAGTTGATCGGGAGTGAATTATTCCAAGTGATCCAAAGCAACCTGGAAGAGTCGGGAACTCCGCCCCGGCATTGAGCAACCTGGTCTGACACTTCCTGCCTCTAGTTTGACAAAGCCACCACCCCTTCCTCGGTCACATCTGCCCTCCTGCGTGTCACACAGGTGACAAGCCCAGCATCCTGGTAAGTCTTGGAATCGCTACCACCTCCTAGCCCCTCAGACTGTCTCTCTTCTCGGTTTCCTTTGAGCCCCAGCTGTCTTGATCCCAGGCTGCTTTCCCATCCCTGGTGGGACCCACACCCACGCCCTTCAGCCTCTCTGTTCTCACCCTCGGTCTTCCTGTCCCAGAAGGGAGAGCCTCTGTCGGCCTCCAATGCTTAGGACCAGCTCCCTGCCCACCCCTTCCCTTGACCCTGTAGGCCTGGCAGGGTCAGCCAGCTCCCCCTGCTTTGGCTAGGGGACCGGAGGAGGGGCCTGGCCCTGTCCGTTCCCCCAGCCCTGTGGTCACTGGAAAGGTTTCTAGATTCCACCATGAGAGGACACTGGAGTTGTGTTGCAATGATCAGCGGAATGTTCTCTCTGTGTTAAAAAAAGATCGCCTCCAATGTGTGAGGTCCTGTCGGTGTCCCTGCTATGTCGAGTTTCTTAAGTAGATCTTTTGAGAGCAGGTCTATGTTGCAGAACACTTGCCAGAGGACACAGAGAGCTCCCCGACTCATCGGATGGCATTTGTATGTAGGAAATTAGAATTCACCTGAAGCTGCTGAGTGTCCCTGCAGGACCGGCAGGTTTGCTTCATCAGGACGAGCTCTGCCTCAGCACGGGGAACGCGGGGAGTTGCACAGGAAGAAGGGAGAATCACCACCAGGGCTGGAAAACCACCAAGGACAAAGGCCGAGTTTCCACCTGCTCCCTGCTTCTTAGACTTGAGCAGCTTTGCTATCAGACAAACATTACTGTAAACTTGACAATGGTGGACGGAAACACAGTGTAATGTGAGACTTGGTCAGTAGCCTTCCCTCTTGACCCAACCTGAACTTGCTCTAGGCTCAAATATTTCTCCCTAGTTCCATGGCAAAAATTTCCTCTCTGGATTTTTAAATATTGCTGGTGGTCTTTTCTTTCTTACTTTTCATCTTTATTTTTATCTTTATATTATCATTATTATTTTCTTCTCTCTGTTTTTGTTTTTAGTGTGTCTGTTAGGGTTCCCGTTTACGAAGCACAGAAGGAATGGATATATAGAGACAATGACTGATGAGATGGTTTAGTGAGGATGGGGAGAGGGAGGGGCAGGCGAATTAGGGAGCAAAGAACGAATGAGGGAGGGGCCACCAGAACTGATTGTGATGATGTATTTACAACTCTCTCTTTAAAAGTGACTTAGCTGTGGAAGTCTATGATATGTGGATGTTTTATCCAGAAAACTACTAAAAAGGAAAGAAACCAAACTTGACCAGTGATCACCAAGTTGAAGGAGGGAGAGTTTTTGCTGAGGGGGCGCTGAGTTTATGTTAATGGTGGTGGAATAATTTGGGAAAAGATCTCAAGTGTGGTTGCACAACACAAAGAGTGTAACCGATGGCAGTGAATGATGCACGTAGATGTTGTTGAATTGGAGATCGGTTGGTTGTGTATATTCTTGCCATCATGTCTTAAGATTACACTAACAACAATGAGTTCAAGACAGAAGAAACTGTTCTCAAATTGATTGTGGTGATGATTGTTACAACCATTCTTGATATGATTTAACTATTGAATTGGATGATATGTGGATAAATTGCCAAAAAAAACTGTTTAGTGAAAAAAGAGTACATTAGGGGGGAAAGATTCTGTTAAGTGAGTTAATATGTTTACTTGGATGTTATAAATTTAGTAGTTTTGTTTACTATTTATTTTGCTCTAGGATTACATAAGACATAAAAAACTTATACTGATTTTTTTATCGTAGTAATTTAACCCACAATTTTTATAACTGACTGAATTTTATTTGAGCTCAAAAATCCTAAAACTCCATGCTGCGCTCTCCCTAAGCTTATACCAGAACACGTTGTTTACAGTAACTATCAGAAAACGAACAAGGTGATTCATCTCTGAACATGGTGGCTTAGTGGATTGCTAGTTAGACAGCTAGCCTCAAGATCATCAGTTCAAAGCCAATAGCCACTCCATGGGATAAAGATAAAGCTTTGTACTCCCCTAAAGATTTACAAATTGCAAATCAGCAGGGACAGCTCTACTCTGTCCACAGGGTCACTAGAAATCACCATTGGCTCAATGGCAGGGAGTGTTCTGAGTGAGCCTCAGTTTCATACTCAAAACTTCCTCCATTCAAGAGGTACAATACAAAGTCCTAGAGATGGAGAACTTGGTGGTATTTTGTGATTTCAAATATTAAATCCATCCTCAAGACCCAAAGATATGCACCATTGGGCTGCTCACGACCACCCATTCTGTAGGGATTATCCAAAGGGAGGTTCACCAATGGTCTGCATGATGGTGATATTGTGAAAAATGCTAAGAACCTGCCTTTAAAGGACTTTATAGCTTTGGGGTGAAATGTACTGTTGGTCACCAAATGTGCCTCACACGTTGGAGCCCTTACTTTTCCCACATGGCCACCACGTGTGGCAAAATTTGCTGCCATAAAATATGCAAACCAAGGTAGAATTGCCGACGGTCATGGTCAAGAGGAGGGCTAGAATCTGGAGGGGATTTATTGTGCAGTCAACTTTGTCTCTCTTCTGCAGGTCAGGATTTAAGCTTACTTCCCAAAATGAGAATATTGGAATGGGAAAATCAGAATGCGTACTATGATGGAGAGGATGGGAATTACAGTTACAGCACGGGCCTGCCCGAAATTGACCCAGATACAGGCCCATGCCGGCCAGTAGCACTTGATATCAACAAGAATGCTGTGATCACCATCTATGCCCTGGTGTTCCTGCTGAGCCTGCTGGGAAATTCCCTGGTGATGCTGGTCATCTTATACAACCGGGTCAGCTCCTCTGTCACAGATATCTACCTGCTGAACCTAGCCATGGCTGACCTGCTCTTTGCCCTGACGCTGCCCATTTGGGCTGCTTCCAAGAAGACCGGCTGGATCTTTGGCACAACCCTATGCAAGGCGGCTTCACTCGTGAAGGAAGTCAACTTCTACAGTGGGATCCTACTACTGGCCAGCATCAGTATGGATCGCTACCTGGCCATAGTCCACGCCACACGCACACTGATCCAGAAGCGTCACTTGGTCAAGTTCATCTGTCTGGCCATCTGGATACTGTCCCTGATTCTGTCCCTGCCAGTGTTCCTCTTCCGCAAGACGGTCTACCCAGACTATTCCAGCCCAGTCTGCTATGAGGACATGGGTAACAATACAACAAAGGGGAGGTTGGTGCTCCGGGTCCTGACTCAGAATTTTGGCTTCATCCTGCCACTGGTGGTCATGCTGTTCTGCTACGGATTCACCCTGTGCACACTGTACAAGGCCCACATGGGGCAGAAGCACAGGGCCATGAGGGTCATCTTTGCCGTGGTGCTCATCTTCCTGCTCTGCTGGCTGCCCCACAACCTGGCTCTATTCACAGACACCCTCATGAGGACCGGGGCGATTCAGGACACTTGTGCACGACGACAGGACATTGACCGTGCCCTGGAAGTCACCGAGATTCTGGGCTTCCTCCACAGCTGCCTCAACCCCATCATCTACGCTTTCATTGGCCAGAAGTTTCGACACAGACTCCTCAGGATCATGGCCACTCATGGCCTGGTCAGCAAAGACTTACTGGCCAAGGATGGGAGACCTTCATTTGTGGCTTCATCTTCAGGGAACACTTCTACGACCCTCTAGCACTGCCTGCTCCTCCTGCAGCCCCTTGGGCTGCTGCCTGACTGTTATCATCCTATTCTGAGCCTCGCAGACAATGGCTGTTCCCCGTCTCTGAGCCATAGCACCTCACACCTGCACCGAGGCAGCATCCATGCCAGGCCCCCATTGGACGGGTCAAGTATACTCTTGCTCTCGGTGCCCCTTAGGGCTCAGACCATCCTCTCCCTGCACCCACAGCAGAGACCTTTGGAAGACGTGGAAGTTCCCACCATTGGAAACCACTAATGGCCAACTCCATTGGTTGCTTCCCCTAATGCCATTTCCCTGTGCTTCTCCTTTGCCAGGAAAGCCAACTTCCCTTCAAGAGACTCTGGAACAAACAGATCATCACCTCCAGGGCTCCCTTAGACTAGGCATAGTCATCTCATGCAACTCTGACTAATAAGACTTAAGGGTAAGAGTGTGCTGGCAAGCCACTCCCTGGGGAAGAAAGCCTGATTTATAGCATTTGCCACTTTCCATATGGGAAGTACTCCAAACATGACGATTCCATCAGGGCCTGTGATTACCAGCCAGGGGGCAATGTTGATGAAAATGTGATCGTCTGATCTTAAGAGCCTGTGTGTACAATTTGGGCCCCTATACCACTGCGTACAAGGAAGCCAGCTAGGGTCAAAGGACTGCTGGGATATTCTTGCATTAAGACAAGAAATCTACCCATTGGGAGAGCTTCTTGACTGCCTTGGCAACATCATTGTTTCCAACATTTAGATACAGTGATAGGATATGATGTGTAACCCTAGATGGCAGCTTTGGGATACTGAGGCAAAAGCCCAGCTCATTAGGAGGGTGGAATCAAAGCATAAATTATACCTGGGTCCAAATCAGGCAAATTTGAACCACTAATCCAGTCCTGGAAATAAAAACTTATTAAGAGAAATAATTAAATGTCTTCTTTTTTGCATTATTGTAATGCATCAAATTATTTGATATGATTTTCTAGCCTTAGCCTGTGTTACTCCCACCAAACGACCTTCATTTTCCAGAGGAGTCTGGGAAAGAAGGCAGGGAAGGTCCTGATTGGATGATGCTTCAGTGGTGAGTGATGGTCAACAGGGTCTCTTGTGGTTGCCGCCCTTATGGCCATAAAATCAGCCTTTTCAGAGGCAGCAAGGTGGTGGTCCCACTATCAGCAAGAGCAAGAAACCTGGAGCAGAGCATCGTCTTCGGACCCCTGAGATTCCTGAGCATTGACCTTCCTGATGCGGGAGCCAGCTTTGACTCCTGAGGAGGGACAGAGAAGCAGCAGCAGCAGAACGAGAAACCAGGGCATAAGGCAGAGGGTGGACTTTCCCGCCCACAGAGCAGCTAAAAGAATGTGCTTTGGGGCAGGAGGCTCACTTGTGGAGTGGGGGGCCTCTGGGCACTTCACTGGGAGAGCTGGTTTTCTGACCTACAGAGCTGGAGCTGAATGCATTCAGGCTGAGACTTATGGCAAATGCCGTGCCCCTTGGGCATTTGTTGGCAGCCCCAAAATAGCTTTGTAACATTGCCCAAGAAGGACAGGCGCCAGAAGGACAGAGCGACCTGCCTGAAGGCACAGCAAAGAAGAGACTGTCCTGACTGAAGAACGGCATCCAGAGCATTTCTCATCTGAATGGTATCCTGTTAACTTCCCTAATAAATCTCATAACCATGAGCATTGTCGGTGAGCTGTGTGTGGCCACTACAATGAAGTCTAGATCCCAGACAAAGAAGTAAAGTACCCTGGGAAGGATGATTGGTATCAGAACCCAGTAAAAAGGGAGTGGAGGGAGGAGGTACGTCTGGCCTTTACCGTCTGGCAAGTAGCCTTCATAGCCAGAGGAGGTCCGATAGGGCCGCCATGGCATTCTCCTCCATAATCGTGGCTAGAACTGGATACCCCAGCCCACCGAAATATATATAAGTATACATTGAAGTCTGCACTCTTGTATCTGTGAATGTCAGATCCCTGGGTCTTTGAAAATGTTACCAGTTAGGTTAACATGGGGTCAAACTAGAGTAGGGTGAGTCCTAATCTTATATTGGAGATGTTCTTGTAAGACACAGGTTCCCAAACTCTTTTGGCCTACTGCCCCCTTTCAGGAAAAGCAAGTCATCACTTGCCCCGTGACAGTTAAAAACGTTTGCATTGTGGGAAACAGAAAAATTTCTCCCAAGCTGTTTCCCCCAAATATATGCCAAACCTAGCTGTTTGCTGCACATGGTAAATGACTATGCACTTGGAGGTCAAGGAAAGTAGGTCAGAGGTTATCCTCCCTAAGGGTTATCAGTTGGCTAGAGCAACCAACTATATAGTCTGTCCTACCCTAAGTAGGACCCAGTCCCTTCTGATAAGGATAGTAGATTGTTTCCCTGAAGGAGAACCCAGGGAGTTCAAGCCTACTCAAGGATGACCAAGGTTAGGCCGCCATCATGAATCTAGGGTCCGCCCTTCTTGTCCCATGTATACCCCTAGCCCCTCCTCTTCCTATCTTGTGTACACCCCTAGCTCAACCCCTTCCTGTCACACTTATGCCCATTGTACATCCCCTTCCTATGATGTGTATGCCTATTGTACAGCCCCTTTCTGTGAAGTGTGTGGTTACCTCTAATCACACCCCCTAAGTATATCTGGGCCTTGGCCAGAATAAAGAGACCTCTCCTGTCAAAAAAAAAAAAACAATGTTTGCATTGTGGCCTAGAATCCAAGGTAAAGTATAGGTCTCTGCTTTTGCAGCCTCCTGACAGTGCCCCATGCATGGCATCACTCGAGATCGGAAGCACTTTGACAAGAAGACAAGACCCACAGGGACAGAGGCACAGAGGGAGAGATGCCACATGATGTTCCTCGAAGCTGGGGGGGGGGGGGGGGCTTCAAAGGTAGAGATGGAATCCACAGGGTGAACCAGGAGCCATAATGGTGGGACACTGAAGTATGTTCTTACACGGGTTTGGGGTATTTTGTTAAAATATCCATAGTGTGTTAGTCCAGGTTAGGGGATGTCCAGTTGCCTGTATGGCCTTGGCACAAGAAACTCCATTTTGATTCAGGTGCTTCCATGTTAGTTCTTGAAACTTACCCCTCACCAACCTCCCGCTCCCTTTGGTAAACCACGAATGTCCAAAAGTGTATGTTCTCACTAAAAGGATGCTTACTCAGCTTGTTTGCTCAACTCCTACCCAATTCCCAGAAAAAATTTAACAACTGTTTCCCCTTTTTAGAACCCTTTTGTAAGCGCACACACACCCCCAGCTGTGCCTACCAACAGGTGGTATAAAAAAACACAGCGAAAATTTCCCACAGCGCAGCTTCAATAACTCAATACCCTGAGTTGCTGAACCCGCTCGCAAGCTTCTCAATAAAGCCTGCTTCTAAAACTTCATTAATTGGGTCTTTAATTCTGTTTTTGCATCCAAATAAACCTTACATTGCCTACAGATGGGCTTTGGGTCTCCACTCCATACTCCCCCTCATTCACAATGATATGATTTTTTTGTTAGTTGATGCCTGATACCTGATCCAATCGACACCTCATGATTCTGCAGGCTAGTGTATTTCTTCCATGTGGGCTTTGTTGTTTCTCAACTAGACAGCAGCTTGTTTATCTTCAAGCCTTTAAGACCCTAGACACTATATCTTTTGATAGCCAGGCCCCATCAGCTTTCTGCATCACATTTGCTTATGCACCTGCTTTGTCTTCAGCAATTTTGTTGGGAAGGTGAGCATCATGGAATGCCAGTTTAACGGAACAAAATGTTCTTGCATTGATGGAGGCCTGGAGTGGAAACCCAATGTCCATCTGCTACCTTAATACTAAACCTATAAATATATGCACATAGATCTATTTCCCAATCCTCGTATATGAATATATTTACATATGTACATGCCTTCATATAGACCTCTATAAATGCACATTTGCCACCTAACTCTTTCCTCTGTTTGCTTTAACTTTCCTCTTGTCCCACTATCATGCTCAGCCTTCATTTGGGTTTCAGTAATTCCTCTCGGTTACATTACCCTTGTCAACGCCCTACTGGGCCTCATATACCTCCTCACCACCTATTTGGATCACTTGTTGTTCCTTTGTCCCTAGGTTTGTTAACACCAGTTTCTTTCCCCCCACCCCACCTTCCCCTGTCCCATGTCCCCTCCAAAACCATCATTCCATTGTTTTCTCCTCCAGATCAGCCTATCTTATTTAGACAGACCTGTGGAGATAATAACATGCACAAAATCAGGACAGAGCAAAACCAAGCAACAAAAGAAATCAACAACAACAAAAAGCCAATGACAAAAACAAAACAAAACACCACCAACAAGAACAAAAAAGCCTGTCATTAGTTCAAGGACTGTTTGTTGACCTTTAGGAGTGTTTTCCAATAGAGTCTGATGGGGTGCCAAGCCCTGGCACCAAAGTCTATTTTTGGTATTCTCTGGGGACTTCTTTGCTCTGCTCCCTTTGTGTTCTGTTGCACATCCTTGGTGTTTTCTCTCTGTGTGGTGGGATCAGATCAGATGCAATTCCCACACTGTGTCTCCAGTGTTGCTCCCTGTAGGGCTATGGGTCACTGAGGGATGTCGTGTCTCATAGTGGGGCCGGCCATATGGTCTTCACTGTGGATTGGCTGCTCTGCGTGGGAATCTCATCCTCAAGGCTTGGTGGGCCAGGATATGCTCCACTCTCTCTTCCTCCTCCTTCATTTGCTCCCATGTTCCTGGATCATACATGTCCCTCTCCCTGAGCTGCAGCTTCAGTGCTGTCCTCTGAAATAAATTCTTCTGGGGAGGGGGGCAGGTGTCCACGTAGTGGGGATTGGGGCCTGCCAGTTGCCAAGTTTTTACCAAGTTCTGATGTCCTTCGTTTCCACAACTACCTAACCACGCCATCAAGGAGAGAACCATTAGCCAGGCCATGGCACGGAAAAGGGGCCTCTCCAGGGAGGCAGGGACAACATCCTGAGCTGAAAGGCTCCAGGTGGCAGGTGACTCTCGCTCATACCACAGCAAAGGGCTTTCCCTTTTGCGTTCAGCAAACTGCATTTAGTCAGTGACAACAACCCCGTGCCCTGTGCCCCGTGCCCTGTGCCTGTGCTGGCTTAAGCATCAATCAAGGGCTGGGGCCAAGCCTTCAGCACAGCTTCTGACTCAGCAGGAGGAGAATGGAGGGGACATGTATTCACCAAACACCCAGTTGTCAGAGGCACCAGGCAAGGCAGACGGGTCACATGGCTCCCTGAGCAGCCTCTTCGAGGGAAGAAGCCACGTTAAGTCTCACCAGGGTCTACGACTCTGTTCTTCCTGCCTCTGCCCACAGCTGGGGGAAACAGGGTTCTCTAAGGAAAATCAGAGGATACAATAAGCCACGGAGAAAGGAAGCAGCAAATGAGTTGCCCGTATGTGGCCTCTGTTAATATCAGTCCCTCTATCTCTCTCTGTGACTTGCTGTGTCTCATAAGGGCAGTCGAAGAACAAATAAGTTGCCAACTAAACCATCCCCTAGAGAGAGCACACGTAGGATCGATCTTCAAGTCATAGCTGGAGTCCTTCCCTCTGCTGTTAACCAGCCTGGGTGCCACCATCTCAAGGTCTAGCTACATTCTGCCTGGACCCACCTGCTCAGCCTATGCTGATCCTCCTTGTTCCCCAATATGTTTCTCAAAAAGCAAAGGCTCTCAATTCAGACTCATGGCAACCACGTGCAACTCAGAGTAGACCTCTGCTCCATAGAGTTTTCAGAGGCTAATTTTTCACAAGTGGACCACCGGCCTTTCTACTAAGACACCGCTCGATGGATCAAACTATCAGCGTATTGGTTGACCGTGTAAAGCATGCGCACCTCCAAGGACTTCCTTATTTACTTCTTTTTCTCCATAATGAACCCCATCTATCTGTTGTTAATGTGTCTGTCCATCACCACCATGATCCCTCTCCAGTCTCTGCAGGGTGAGGTTCCTGCGGTAAAACTGACTCCAGCCCACAAGCTCTCCGCTGAGCTGTCATCCGCAAAGTCATCACATATGGAGAGAGCCACACGGGAGAACCATGCTGCTGGGCAGCGCAAAAGTTGGGAGGAACATGAAGATCCCTTAGACCAACACTTTCAATGCACTCATGCGGAAACCAGCACTTCAACAAAGCAAGTTGGCCAAACCCACGTGACTGTGTGGCACAGCTTATGTGACGGTTCCGAGCTCAGTTCGTGTTTTATCATATTTCTGCTTCAAATAGTGGCATTTCAGGGACCTGAGAGATAAATGGGGAAATATGTATGTAATCTCCTCAGAGCATCCTCGTCACACGTGGGGGACCAGTATGCGTCATCAGTGGCCAGATTCATCTAGACCTGGAGCCAGGATGGTTAGTGTCTCAATCATGCTGATAAAGGTGGGGCCATCTGAGGCTCATGGTGCTGCAACAGGGGCGGACTTGGACTGGGTTCCCCATTGTAAGCTGGTCGCCAGGACAAAGAGACAACCAGATCCCAACTTAGAGCCCAAACCCATTCCTAATGGGTTGATTCAGCCTCGTGGTGCCCCGACAGGACAAAGTTCACAAGACCAGACAGCCTCAGCTTTCTTCCTCAGAGAAGCTGGTGGGTTTCAACGACAGACTTTACAGTTACCAACCCAACTCTTAAAACGCTACTCGGCTAGGAAGGACTCCTTTCGTAAAGTACAAAGGCAATCGAGGCTACAGTCTCTATAGTAAATATACACGTGTTGAGGGAGGGGGAAATGGGGAGGGAGGGGGTGGAAAAAAGAGGACCTGATGCAAGGGGCTTAAGTGGAGAGCAAATGCCTTGAGAATGATTGGGGCAGGGAATGTATGGATGTGCTTTATACAATTGATGTATGTATATGTATGGATTGTGGTAAGAGTTGTTTGAGTCCCTAATAAAATGTAAAAGAAGAAAAGAGAAAAAAATGATTATGGCAAAGACTGTACAGATGTGCTTTATACAATTGATGTATGTATATGTATGAACTGTGAAAAGAATTGTATCAGCCCCAATAAATTGTTAAAATAAAAAAAATAAAAATATATATATACACGTGTCAGATTGGCCAATATGGGAATGTGAAATTACTTGGCATGGCTCTTCCATCTGTGCTTTTGTAACTGCACTTTGGGTTTCCTCTTCTTGGCTGTGGCTGTGCAGGACAAACTTCCAAGTGGTGGATAGCAGGGTGGTGCCTGGTCTGCTGGATCATGATGCCATGTTGAATTGCTTGGATCTTCTCAGTGAGACACAACAGCATTTCTGTCCTGGTGCTTCATTAAGTCCAGGAAACAGCCCATAGTGCCCATACCAATCACCCCTCCAAACAATGCCTGTGATGGCACCTCCAGGGATGGATGCTCCATAGAATGTTGGGTCCTGGCCATTCTCAGCTGGAGCTTCTTTGGTGTGGACTGGCTCTGGTGGCCAGCTGGGCCAGGCTCTGGTGGCCAGTGTCTGCATTGGCAGCATGGCAGCTGTACAGCCCCGAGCTCTTCAGTGGGACATCTGGGATGGAGAATATCTGCCCTGCTGGCCCTGGTCTCCTGGTACTCATCGGATGGGTTGGAGTTGGTGAAGGAGAAGGGGATGAGGTTGGAGCCAATCTCCAAGAATGAAACCATGGGGTTGATCGAGGGGACATCAGGAGCATAATTCCCTTTCACTGGCAGGGGGTTGCTGAGGCTAGAGGTGGCAGAATTGCTGGCCTCACACTGGTCAAATCCTGTGTCATTCCATGCAATGTTCGGGAAGATGAGGGTCCTGTGGGCAAGGATGCGGTATTTGCAAAACTCAAGGCAGGTGGAGCAGGAAGTGTCAGATAGTTGCTTGAAGAAGTAGCTGTGTTGAGGACCCGATATCAGGTGGATATCAAGTGGAGAGGAAATGTTTTCAGAATGATGAGGGCAATGAATGTACAAATGTGCTTAACACGATTGATGTATGTATGGATTGTGATAAGAATTGTATGCACGCCTAATAAAATGATTTTAAAAAGGAAATGCAGGGGGGGGAGAAGAAGAGCTGAGGTGAGCATTCTACCATAAAAAAAAAGAAGAAGAAGAAGTAACTGAGAGAAACAAGACAAAAGGGAGATAACTCAGCTCAGTCTTGCACCAATCATTTCCTTGGTCTGGGCTTCAATTTCCTTGTCTGTGAAAGAAGAGTATTGGCTAGAAACTCACAGGCCCTCCCGATATAAATGCTATGGGTCCCTGAAAGCACTCCCTTTCAGAGTTGACCAGGGAGGGAATGATTCCAAGTGATCCAAAGCAACCTGGAAGCCGAGGAACCTGGCCAGACACTTCCTGCCTCTGGTTTCACAAAACGCCCACCCCTTCCTCAGTCACATCGCCCCTCCTGCGTGTCACATAAGAGACAAGCGCAGCATCCTGGTAAGTCTTGGAATCGCTACCGCCTCCTAGCCCCTCAGACTGTCTCTCTTCTGGGTTCCCTTTGAGCCCCAGCTGTCTTGATCCCAGGCTGCTTTCCCATCCCTGGTGGGACCCACACCCACGCCCTCCAGCCTCTCTGTTCTCACCCTCGGTCTTCCTGTCCCAGAAGGGAGAGCCTCTGTCGGCCTCCACTGCTTAGGACCAGCTCCCTGCCCACACCTTCCCTTGACCCTGTAGGCCTGGCAGGGTCAGCCAGCACCCCCTGCTTTGGCTAGGGGACCGGAGGAGGGGCCTGGCCCTGTCGGTTCCCCCAGCCCTGTGGTCACTGGAAAGGTTTCTAGATTCCACCATGAGAGGACACTGGAGTTGTGTTGCAATGATCAGCGGAATGTTCTCTCTGTGTTAAAAAAAGATCGCCTCCAATGTGTGAGGTCCTGTCCGTGTCCCTGCTATGTCGAGTTTCTTAAGTAGATCTTTTGAGAGCAGGTCTATGTTGCAGAACACTTGCCAGAGGACACAGAGAGCTCCCCGACTCATCGGATGGCATTTGTATGTAGGAAATTAGAATTCACCTGAAGCTGCTGAGTGTCCCTGCAGGACCGGCAGGTTTGCTTCATCAGGACGAGCTCTGCCTCGGCGCGGGGAACGCGGGGAGTTGCACAGGAAGAAGGGAGAATCACCACCAGGGCTGGAAAACCACCAAGGACAAAGGCCGAGTTTCCACCTGCTCCCTGCTTCTTGCTGCCCCTCTGCTTTATTCAGGAAGCAAACTGGTTTTCAATGATCACCGCTGCATGGCAAATAGGGTTGCCCCAAAGATGCCAAAATAATCCATTATATTTCCACCTACCGGAGATCAATCCATCATCCACCTGCTTACATTTTTAATAAATGCATATACAATTTTACATACACAAATACTCCCGGGATATGTCCCTTTATCCCTGATAAACATTAACTGACTAATTAAACCGCTGGCGAATCCCTTCTGCCCACAGGCCAGGGACTCAAACAGCTTTGCTATCAGACAAACATGACCGTAAACTTGACGATGGTGGACGGAAACACAGTGTAATGTGAGACTTGGTCAGCAGCCTTCCCTCTTGACCCAACCTGAACTTGCTCTAGGCTCAAATATTTCTCCCTAGTTCCATGGCAAAAATTTCCTCTCTGGATTTTTAAATATTGCTGGTGGTCTTTTCTTTCTTACTTTTCATCTTTATTTTTATCTTTATATTATCATTATTATTTTCTTCTCTCTGTTTTTGTTTTTAGTGTGTCTGTTAGGGTTCCCGTTTACGAAGCACAGAAGGAATGGATATATAGAGACAATGACTGGTGCGATGGTTTAGTGAGGATGGGGAGAGGGAGGGGCAGGCGAATTAGGGAGCAAAGAACGAATGAGGGAGGGGCCACCAGAACTGATTGTGATGATGTATTTACAACTCTCTCTTTAAAAGTGACTTAGCTGTGGAAGTCTATGATATGTGGATGTTTTCTCCAGAAAACTACTAAAAAGGAAAGAAACCAAACTTGACCAGTGATCACCAAGTTGAAGGAGAGAGAGTTTTTGCTGAGGGGGCGCTGAGTTTATATTAATGACGGTGGAATAATTTGGGAAAAGATCTCAAATGTGGTTGCACAACACAAAGAGTGTAACCGATGGCAGTGAATGATGCACGTAGATGTTGTTGAATTGGAGATCGGTTGGTTGTGTATATTCTTGCCATCATGTCTTAAGATTACACTAATAACAATGAGTACAAGACAGAAGAAACTGTTCTCAAATTGATTGTGGTGATGATTGTTACAACCATTCTTGATATGATTTAACTATTGAATTGGATGATATGTGGATGAATTGCCAAAAAAAAACTGTTTGGGGGAAAAAAGAGTACATTAGGGGGGAAAGATCCTGTTAAGTGAGTTAATATGTTTACTTGGATGTTATAAATTTAGTAGTTTTGTTTACCATTTATTTTGCTCTAGGATTACATAAGACATAAAAAACTTATACTGATTTTTTTTATCGTAGTAATTTAACCCACAATTTTTATAACTGACTGAATTTTATTTGAGCTCAAAAATCCTAAAACTCCATGCTGCCCTCTCTCTAAGCCTATACCAGAACACGTTGTTTACAATAGCTTTCAGAAAACAGAACAAGGTGATTCATCTCTAAGCTTGGTGGCTTAGTGGATTGCTAGTTAGACAGCTAGCTTCAAGATCAGCAGTTCAAGATCACCAGCCACTCCATGGGAGAAAGATGAAGCTTTGTACTCCCCTAAAGATTTACACAATTAAACACAGGGAATACAGGACAGATGAATTCTGCAGAACCAGTGATGAGAGTGGCGATGCCTGGACGGTGGAGAGAATGTGGGATAGAAAGGGGGAACTGATTACAGGTATCTACATATAGCCTCCTCCCTGGGGAAGGAACAGCATAGAAGAGGGCAGGGGGAGACATCAGGCAGTGTAATATTTGACAAAATAATAATAATAACTTATGAATGATGAAGGGTTCACGGGGTGGGGGTGGGGAGGGTGGGGGAAAATGAGCAGCAGATATTAAGTGCTCAAGTAAAGGGCAAATGTTTTGAGAATGATGATGGCAACAAATGTACATATGTTCCTGACACAATGTATGTATGGATGGATATCATCAGAATTGTATGAGCTCCCAATAAAATGATTTTTTTTAAAATCCACATCAGAGGCCATGGAGGCTTCTTCTACCACAAATGACAGGAAAACTGTAGGAGAGCTGGGGGATTTTACTAGGGCACATCGTTTTCCCCATAAAAGAACAAGAGGGAATGGTGAAGCAAACTTTTTAAACTTTAATAAAAACATCCATTCTATTATAAAAAATTATTTACATTCTTGCAAATCAGAAGGAAAAGCTCTACTCTGTCCCACAGGGTCACTAGAAATCACCATTGGCTCAATGGCAGGGAGTGTTCTGAGTGAGCCTCAGTTTCATACTCAAAAGTTCCTCCATTCAAGAGGTACAATACAAAGTCCTAGAGATGGAGAACTTGGTGGTATTTTGTGATTTCAAATATTAAATCCATCCTCAAGACCCAAAGATATGCACCATTGGGCTGCTCACGACCACCCATTCTGTAGGGATTATCCAAAGGGAGGTTCACCAATGGTCTGCATGATGGTGATATCGTGAAAAATGCTAAGAACCTGCCTTTAAAGGACTTTATAGCTTTGGGGTGAAGTGTGCTGTTGGTCACCAAATGTGCCTCACACGTTGGAGCCCTTACTTTTCCCACATGGCCACCACGTGTGGCAAAATTTGCTGCCATAAAATATGCAAACCAAGGTAAAATTGCCGAGGGTCTTGGTCAAGAGGAGGGCTAGAATCTGGAGGGGGTTTATTGTGCAGTCAACTTTGTCTCTCTTCTGCAGGTCAGGATTTAAGCTTACTTCCAAAAATGAGAACATTGGAATGGGAAAATCAGAATGCGTACTATGATGGAGAGGATGGGAATTACAGTGACAGCACGGGCCTGCCCGAAATTGAATCAGATACAGGCCCATGCCGGCCAGTAGCACTTGATATCAACAAGAATGCTGTGATCACCATCTATGCCCTGGTGTTCCTGCTGAGCCTGCTGGGAAATTCCCTGGTGATGCTGGTCATCTTATACAACCGGGTCAGCTCCTCTGTCACAGATATCTACCTGCTGAACCTAGCCATGGCTGACCTGCTCTTTGCCCTGACGCTGCCCATTTGGGCTGCTTCCAAGAAGAGCGGCTGGATCTTTGGCACACCCCTATGCAAGGCAGCTTCACTCTTGAGGGAAGTCAACTTCTACAGTGGGATCCTACTCCTGGTCTGCATCAGTATGGATCGCTACCTGGCCATTGTCCACGCCACGCACAAACTGGTCCAGAAGCGCCACTTGGTCAAGTTCATCTGTCTGGGCATCTGGATACTGTCCCTGATTCTGTCCCTGCCAGTGTTCCTCTTCCGCAAGACGGTCCACCCAGACTATTCCAGCCCAGTCTGCTATGAAGACATGGGTACCAATACAACAAAGGGGAAGTTGGTGCTCCGGGTCCTGACTCAGACTTTTGGCTTCATCCTGCCACTGGTAGTCATGCTGTTCTGCTACGGATTCACCCTGTGCACACTGTACAAGGCCCACATGGGGCAGAAGCACAGGGCCATGAGGGTCATCTTTGCCGTGGTGCTCATCTTCCTGCTCTGCTGGCTGCCCCACAACCTGGCTCTAGTCACAGACACCCTCATGAGGACCGGGGCGATTCAAGACACCTGTGCACGACGACAGGACATTGACCGTGCCCTGGAAGTCACCGAGATTCTGGGCTTCCTCCACAGCTGCCTCAACCCCATCATCTACGCTTTCATTGGCCAGAAGTTTCGACACAGACTCCTCAGGATCATGGCCACTCATGGCCTGGTCAGCAAGGACTTCTTGGCCAAGGATGGGAGGTCTTCATTTGTTGCTTCATCTTCAGGGAACACTTCTATGACCCTCTAGCACCGCCTGCTCCTCCTGCAGCCCCTCGGGCTGCTGCATAACAGTTATCATCCTATTCTGAGCCTCGCAGACAATGGCTGTTCCCCGTCTCTGAGCCATAGCACCTCACACCTGCACCGAGGCAGCATCCATGCCAGGCCCCATTGGACGGGTCAAGTATACTCCTGCTCTCGGTGCCCCTTAGGGCTCAGACCATCCTCTCCCTGCACCCACAGCAGAGACCTTTGGAAGACGTGGAAGTTCCCACCATTGGAAACCACTAATGGCCAACTCCATTGGTTGCTTCCCCTAATGCCATTTCCCTGTGCTTCTCCTTTGCCAGGAAAGCCAACTTCCCTTCAAGAGACTCTGGAACAAACAGATCATCACCTCCAGGGCTCCCTTAGACTAGGCATAGTCATCTCATGCAACTCTGACTAATAAGACTTAAGGGTAAGAGTGTGCTGGCAAGCCACTCCCTGGGGAAGAAAGCCTGATTTATAGCATTTGCCACTTTCCATATGGGAAGTACTCCAAACATGACGATTCCATCAGGGCCTGTGATTACCAGCCAGGGGGCAATGTTGATGAAAATGTGATCGTCTGATCTTAAGAGCCTGTGTGTACAATTTGGGCCCCTATACCACTGCGTACAAGGAAGCCAGCTAGGGTCAAAGGACTCCTGGGATATTCTTGCATTAAGACAAGATATCTACCCATTGGGAGAGCTTCTTGACTGCCTTGGCAACATCATTGCTTCCAACATTTGAATACAGTGATAGGATATTATGTGTAACCCTAGATGGCAGCTTTGGGATACTGAGGCAAAAGCCCAGCTCACTAGGAGGGAGGAAAAATAGCATAAACTTTACCTGGGTCCAAAACAGGCAAATTTGAACCACTAATCCAGTCCTGGAAATAACTTAACAACTTATTAAGAGAAATAATTAAATGTCTTCTTTTTTACATTATTGTAATGCATCAACTTATTCGATATGATTTTCTAGCCTTAGCCTGTGTTACTCCCACCAAACGACCTTCATTTTCCAGAGGAGTCTGGGAAAGAAGGCAGGGAAGGTCCTGATTGGATGATGCTTCAGTGGTGAGTGATGGTCAACAGGGTCTCTTGTGGTTGCCGCCCTTATGACCATAAAATCAGCCTTTTCAGAGGCAGCAAGGTGGTGGTCCCACTATCAGCAAGAGCAAGAAACCTGGAGCAGAGCATCGTCTTCGGACCCCTGAGATTCCTGAGCATTGACCTTCCTGATGCGGGAGCCAGCTTTGACTCCTGAGGAGGGACAGAGAAGCAGCAGCAGCAGCAGAACGAGAAACCAGGCCATAAGGCAGAGGGTGGACTTGCCCGCCCACAGAGCAGCTAAAAGAATGTGCTTTGGGGCAGGAGGCTCACTTGTGGAGTGGGGGGCCTCTGGGCACTTCACTGGGAGAGCTGGTTTTCTGACCTACAGAGCTGGAGCTGAATGCATTCAGGCTGAGACTTATGGCAAATGCCGTGCCCCTTGGGCATTTGTTGGCAGCCCCAAAATAGCTTTGTAACATTGCCCAAGAAGGACAGGCGCCAGAAGGACAGAGCGACCTGCCTGAAGGCACAGCAAAGAAGAGACTGTCCTGACTGAAGAACGGCATCCAGAGCATTTCTCATCTGAATGGTATCCTGTTAACTTCCCTAATAAATCTCATAACCATGAGCATTGTCGGTGAGCTGTGTGTGGCCACTACAATGAAGTCTAGATCCCAGACAAAGAAGTAAAGTACCCTGGGAAGGATGATTGGTATCAGAACCCAGTAAAAAGGGAGTGGAGGGAGGAGGTACGTCTGGCCTTTACCATCTGGCAAGTAGCCTTCATAGCCAGAGGAGGTCCGATAGGGCCGCCATGGCATTCTCCTCCATAATCGTGGCTAGAACTGGATACCCCAGCCCACCGAAATATATATAAGTATACATTGAAGTCTGCACTCTTGTATCTGTGAATGTCAGATCCCTGGGTCTTTGAAAATGTTACCAGTTAGGTTAACATGGGGTCAAACTAGAGTAGGGTGAGTCCTAATCTTATATTGGAGATGTTCTTGTAAGACACAGGTTCCCAAACTCTTTTGGCCTACTGCCCCCTTTCAGGAAAAGCAAGTCATCACTTGCCCCGTGACAGTTAAAAACGTTTGCATTGTGGGAAACAGAAAAATTTCTCCCAAGCTGTTTCCCCCAAATATATGCCAAACCTAGCTGTTTGCTGCACATGGTAAATGACTATGCACTTGGAGGTCAAGGAAAGTAGGTCAGAGGTTATCCTCCCTAAGGGTTATCAGTCGGCTAGAGCAACCAACTATATAGTCTGTCCTACCCTAAGTAGGACCCAGTCCCTTCTGATAAGGATAGTAGATTGTTTCCCTGAAGGAGAACCCAGGGAGTTCAAGCCTACTCAAGGATAAGCAAGGTTAGGCCGCCATCATGAATCTAGGGTCCGCCCTTCTTGTCCCATGTATACCCCTAGCCCCTCCTCTTCCTATCATGTGTACACCCCTAGCTCAACCCCTTCCTGTCACACTTATGCCCATTGTACATCCCCTTCCTATGATGTGTATGCCTATTGTACAGCCCCTTTCTGTGAAGTACATCTGGGCCTTGGCCAGAATAAAGAGACCACTCCTGTCAAAAAAACAATGTTTGCATTGTGGCCTAGAATCCAAGGTAAATTATAGGTCTCTGCTTTTGCAGCCTCCTGACAGTGCCCCACACATGACACCACTCGAGATCGGAAGCACTTTTACAAGAAGAGAAGACCCACAGGGACAGAGGGAGGGGAGCCATGTGATGCTCCCCGAAGCTGGGAGAGAAGCTTAAAGGTAGAGATGGAATCCACAGGGTGAACCAGGCGCCATAATTGTGGGACACTGAAGTTTGTTCTTACACGGGTTTGGGGTATTTTGTATCCATAATGTGTTAGTCCGGGTAAGGGGATGTCCAATTGCCTACAGATGGGCTTTGGGTCTCCCCTCCATACTTCCCCTCATTCACAATGATATGATTTTTTGTTCGTTGATGCCTGATACCTGATCCCATCCACACCTCATGATCCCACAGGCTAGTGTATTTCTTCCATGTGAGCTTTGTTGCTTCTCAACTAGACGACAGCTTTTTTATTTTCAAGCATTTAAGACCCAAGACACTATATCTTTTGATAACCAGGCCTCATCAGCTTCATCACCACATGTGCTTTTGCACCTGCTTTGTCTTCAGCAATTGTGTTGGGAAGGTGAGTATCATGGAATGCCAGTTTAACAGAACAAAGTGTTCTTGCACTGAAGGAGGACTTGATTGGAAACCCAATGTCCTTCTGCTACCTTAATACTAAACCTATAAATACATGCACATAGATCTATTTCCCCATCCTCATATATAAATATATTTACATATACACATGTCTGTATTTAGACCTCTATAATGCCCATTTTCCTCCTAGTTCTTTCCTCTATTTCCTTTGACTTTCCTCTTGTCCCACTATCATGCTCAGCCTTCATTTGGGTTTCAGTAATTCCTCTCAGTTACATTACGTTTGATCATGCCCTATCAAGCCTCCTACACACCCCTCACCACCAATTTGGATCACTGTTGTTCCTTTGTCCCCGGGTTTGTTAACACCACTTCCTTTCCTCCCACCTTCCCCTCTCCCATGTACCTCCAGAAATATCTGTCCCATTGTTTTCTCCTCCTGATTGTTCTTTCAGGCTATCTTATTTAGACAGACCTGCAGAGATAATAACATGCACAAAAACAAGATAGAGCAAAACAAACCAAGCAACAAAAGAAAACAAAGCAACAACAAAGAGTCTGAGATAGTTAGTTTATTGTGCCAGCCTAGCAGATTGACACATCTGGGATTAATTGAAGGGTGGAGAGATAAATGGCTTGGTGAGCCTCACCTTTCCTATCTCTTGGTCTTTGATCATCAGACCAGTGTGCAGCTGCCTTGCTTGTTCTGTGCTTCAATTTGCATGCTACACTACCTGTGGGACACCTAACCTGTTGACTGTGTCGCTGTAATCTGAGGTCCCTTTAAGACCGGCTTCACCACACAATTGGAACTTACATCTCTTGAGCTGGGGACTGACTATTGGTGACCTGGCTAACTGTTGGTGACCTGCCTTACTGGTTGGCTGCTGGTGCCCGGAGAATCTGAATCTCTCTACAGAGGACTACCTGGCAGTTCTCAAGACTCGAAGGACTACCAGTGTCTAACAACTCTCTAACAACGTTTGAATTATACTGAGCCATTTGTACTGTTTTATAATTTAACTGTTTCTTTCATATATATAAATTATACATAATATATATATAATTGGCAAGCTGGCTTTGTCTCTCTAGAGAACCCTGTCCAACATAGAAGTCAATGACAAAAAAAGAAAGAAAGAAAGAAAGAAAGAAAGAAAATCCTGTAGTTAGCTCAAGGACTGTTTGTTGGTCTTTAGGAGTGTTTAACGGTTTACTTTGATGGGGTGCTAAGCCCTGGCTCCAAAATCTACTATTTGTATTCTCTGGGGACTTCTTTCCTGTGTTCCCTTTGCCATTCTATTGCACACACTAAGTTTTTTGCTTCCGTGTGGTGGGATCAGATCGGGCGTAATTCCCACACTGTGTCTCCAGTGGTATCTACTCTAGAGCTATGGATCACTGAGGGATGTCGTGTCTCATAGTGGGGCTGCTCTGTGAGGGAATCTCATCCTCAAGTCGTTGTGGGCCAGGATATGCTCCACTCTCTCTTCCTCCCCCTTCATTTGCTCCCATGTTCTCTGATCAGACATGTCTCTCTCCCTGAGCTGCAGCTTCAGTGCTGTCCTCTGAAATAAATTCTTCTGGGGAGGGGGGCAGGTGTCCACGTAGTGGGGATTGGGGCCTGCCAGTTGCCAAGCTTTTACCAAGTTCTGATGTCCTTCGTTTCCACAACTACCTAGCCACGCCATCAAGGAGAGAACCATTAGCCAGGCCATGGCACGGAAAAGGGGCCTCTCCAGGGAGGCAGGGACAACATCCTGAGCTGAAAGGCTCCAGGTGGCAGGTGACTCTCACTCATAACACAGCAAACGGCTTTCCTTTTTGTGTTGAGCAAACTGCATTTAGTCGGTGGCAACCCTGTGCTCTGTGCCCAGTGTTGGCTGTCCGCTGAGCTGTCATCCGCAAACTAATCACATATCGAGAAAGCCACACAGGAGAACCATGCTGCTGGGCAGCAGAAAAGTTGGGAGGAACATGAAGATCCCTTAGGGCAACACTTTCAATGCACTCATGCAGAAACCAGCACTTCAACAAAGCAAGTTGGCCAAACCCACGTGACTGTGCAGCACAGCTTATGTGACGGTTCCGAGCTTAGTTCGTGTTTTATCATATTTCTGCTTCAAATAGTGGCATTTCAGGAACCTGAGAGATAAATGGGGAAATATGTATGTAATCTCCTCAGAGCATCCTCGTCACACGTGGGGGACCAGTATGCGTCATCAGTGGCCAGATTCATCTAGACCTGGAGCCAGGATGGTTAGTATCTCAATCATGCTGATAAAGGTGGGGCCATCTGAGGCTCATGGTGCTGCAACAGGGGCGGACTTGGACTGGGTTCCCCATTGTAAGCTGGTCGCCAGGACAAAGAGACAACCAGATCCCAACTTAGAGCCCAAACCCATTCCTAACAAGCTGATTCGGACTGGTGGTACCCTGACAGGACAAAGTTTACAGGAGCAGACAGCCTCAGCTTTCTTCCTCAGAGAAGCTGGTGGGTTTCAATGACAGACTTTACAGTTAGAAACCCAACTCTTAACGCACTACTCCACTAGGACTATTTAGGTAAAGTTCAAAGGCGGGAAAGACTACAGCGTCTATTGTAAACACACATGTGTCAGATTGGCCAATATGGGAAAGCAAAAATACTTGGCATGGCTCTTCCATTCATGTTTTTGTAACTCCTGCCACATGATTGGATGTGTGAAAAATGGGCAGTGAGAAACGCTCAGAGATGGGATTGATTTTGCCATGTCACTGTGTGGGCCATCTTATAAGCAGAGGGGAAATCCCATGACCGTCAAGAAGGATCCACCAGGGGAGAGTGAGCCAGAACCCATCCTGACGTGTGGAGAGAGCAGAAGGGCCCGGAGCCACAACACTGAGCCCCTGCCACAGAGCAGAGGAGCAGCCCACAGACCATGAGGCAGAGCGTCGAGTGTGCTTCTTGGCCATGGAGACACAAGCCTGGAACCACATGACTGAGAGGCCCAGGTCCAAGAGAGACATGTTTGCCAGCATGGCTGAAAAGAGACACTGTGAACTGTGTCCTTACCATTGTGTAACTTGTTCACTTTCCTAATAAACCTCCCTAACCCTGAGTATGGACTGAGTTATATGTGGCCATTGCATCAAGTTATCTGGCCCAGCAGAGATGTAGAGTGCTGTGTGAGGGATGATTGGACATGAGCTTGTGGTGGGCGGTGGCCAGCTGGAGCTGTTGCTGGACCAGCAGGCCCTGGCTACACTCCTGGTGTCCCAGGCTGATGTGGGGCATTACCAGTGTGAAGCCAAGATCCCTGCCATCACCAGCTTCAGTGAGCCCCTGTTCCAGGTATCATCTACAGTCTGAACGTGCCCACAGTAACCACATCTGACAGCAGCTTGATACTTACTTTCAACTTCACCTTTTCCTGCTCTACCATGTCCATCCCTCCAGGCCAGTACTTGGGGAAGCTCAAAGGGAACCTGGTCTCAGTCGGGCAGCAGCTCTTCCTGTCCAACATGCACCTGAGCACCACTGACATCTAAACCTGCAAGGCCACCCTTGGGCAGCCACTGGGCCCAAGACACCTTGACTGTCATCCCTGATATATGCCTCAATCCAACATCCTGTCTGACAGGATTCCCCCGTGGAGGTCACAGGTTTTGCGACTGACGTGCATCCCCACAAAGAGACTGGTCGTCATCAGGAGGCTCAAAGATAACAAACACCATCCCCAACTGGGGTCAAGGGGAGTTGTCCTCAGACCACAGAACCCTTATCTTCCACAATATTGCATGGGATGACACAGGATTTGACCAGTGTGAGACCAGCAATTCTGCCACCTCTAGCCTCAGCAACCCCCTGCCAGTGAAAGGGAATTATGCTCCTGATGTCCCCTCGATCAATCCCATGGATTCATTCTTGGAGATTGGCTCCAACCTCACCTCCTTCTCCTTTGCCAACTCCAACCCATCCGATGAGTACCAGGAGACCAGGGCCAGCAGGGCAGATGTGCTCCATCCCAGATGTCCCACTGAAGAGCTCGGGGCTGTACAGCTGCCATGCTGCCAATGCAGACACTGGCCACCAGAGCCTGGCCCAGCTGGAAGTCCACACCAAAGAAGCTCCAGCTGAGAATGGCCAGGGCCCAACATTCTATGGAGCGTCCATCCCTGGAGGTGCCATCACAGGCATTGTTTGGAGGGGTGATTGGTATGGGCACCGTGGGCTGTTTCCTGGGTTTAATGAAGCACCAGGACAGAAAGGCTGTTGTTTCTCACCTGAGAAGATCCAAGCAATTCAACGTGGCATCATGATCCAGCAGACCAGGCACCACCCTGCTATCCACCACTTGGAAGTTTGTCCTGCACAGCCACAGCTGAGAAGAGGAAACCCAAAGTGCAGATGAGCAGATGAAGAGATATTCCAACTCAGAAGCCATCAGAGCAGTGAACATTGGAAGAACAGGATGTCATTTTAACCTGTTAGCCTGGAAAAACAAAACTGTTGACCAATGCTTCTGCCCAGGTTACAGTCTTGAGACCCTATAGGGCAGTTCTACCTAGCCCAGCAGGATAACCATAAGTTGGGATCAACCAGATGGCAAGGGGTTTGGTTAGGGACGATGTCATCGTTGGGGAACGTTAAGTGAAGGACTCATGGGGCCTCTCTCTGTACTCTTAACTTTTTTAAACTTATGGTGAGTTTTTAATTATTTTATTGTTTATTTTGAAAATTTTCAATAACGTTTTAATTTTTTTTAATGAAGAAGTCTGGGGGATAGAGGCATATCAGACCTTGTAGCCATTGGCCTTGGACTGGTGTGGCCTGGTAATCTACTCTCCCCACTGACACTGGAGGAGGTGAGATGAGGCTCGTACACCATTTCTTCAGTCAGGGTTCATTCCCAGAAGTGGAATCACTAAGAGGAGGGTACCTATTTCTCCCGCTGGTCATCTGACCTTCAACTTGGAAACTCAGAGGCAGTGAGAGACAAACTCATGGTTGAGTCTACCTTCCTGCTTTCCAGCTTGTCTTTGCTCTTCCCCACTACACATCCGTCTTTCCTTCCTGCCTGCCAGTCCTGTCAACCACAGGTCCCAGCACCAGAAGCACCGGGAGGGTAGGGGGTGTAGAAAGGGGGAACCGATCTTGGGGATCTACATATAACCTCCTCTCTGGGGGATGGGCAACAGGAAAGTGGGTGAGGGGACACGCCGGGCAGTGTAAGATAGGATAGAGTAATAAATTATAAGTTATTAAGGGTTCGTGAGGGAGGGGTGAGTGGGGAGGGAGGGGGAGGGAAAAAAGGAAAATGAGCTGATTCCAGGAACCCAAGTGGAAGGCGAATTTTGAGAATGATGAGGGCAACAAATGTATAAGGGTGCTTTACTCAATTGATGTATGTATGGATTGTGATCAGAGTTGTATGAGGCCCAGTAAAATGATTTATAAAAAATTTTTAAAGAAGAAATGTGAAAGCTGGAAACTAATGTTCCTTTCTCTCAGCAAATATGGCTTTGATAATATGAATGAAGCTGGAGATTGCAGGATAGAATTTTTCAAGACCAACCACTTCATTGCAAATTTTTCAACAACATAAACAGTAACTGTGCATGGGGACTTTTCCAGATACAGGAATCCAATTTGCTACATCTGTGGGCATAGTCAATGGAGAAGCTCAGTATCAGCAACCAAAATGAATCCAGCAACTAACGCTGAAACAGACCACCAATTGCTCATATGTAAGTTCAATTTGAAGTTGAAGAAAATTGAAACAAGCCCACAAGAGCCAAAATGCAATCTTAAGTACAACCCACCTGAATTTGAAAAACATCTCCAGACTACATTTGACACATTGAATACTAGTGAGAGATGACTGTGGAATGAAGAAAGGAAAAACCAAATTTAAAAGACAGCAGCAGAAGAAGAGAAAAACCTGGTGTCGGGGGAGACTTTGAAACTTGCTCTTGATTGTGGAGTAGCTAAAGCCAATGGAAGAGATGATGAACTAGAAGAACTGACCAGAAAATTTCCAAGGGCAGCTCAAGAAGACAAATTGAAGTGTTGAAATGAAAAGTGTAAAGACCTAGAGTTAGAAAACCAAAAAGTAAGCATACACAGCATATTTCAAACTGAAGAAAACATGTCAGCCTTGATTTGCAACACTGAAGGATTCTATGGGCAAAATATGACATGAGGCAGGAAGCATAAAAAGAAGATGGAAGGAATACACAGAGTCACTGTACCAAAAAGAAGTGTTCGTCCTCCAACCATTTCAAGAAGCAGCATATGATCGAGAACTGATGATTCTAAAAGAAAAACTTCAAGCTTCACTGGAGGTGATAACTAAAAACAAGGCTCCATGAATTGACAGAATGTCAAATGCAATGTTTCAACCAGCTGATGAAGCACTGGAAGCATTCCCTTGTCTGTGCCAAGAAATTTGGGGATCGGCTACATGACAACGACTAGAGGAGATCCACGATTATGCCCATTCCAAAGAAGACGACCCAGTGTAGAAACTACTGACCAATACCATTAACATCACATGCAAGTGAAATTTTGTGGAAGAACATTCAACAGTTGCCAAAGTACATCGACAAGGAGCTGCCAGAAAATCAAGTCAGATTCAGAAGAGGATGTGGAGCAAGGGAGCTCCTTGCTGTCACCAGATGGGGCTTGGCTAAAAGCAAATAATATTGGGAAAGATGTATAGTTGCATCCGTTTGGTTTTGGTTTGGTTTTGGGTTTTTTTACTATGCAAAGGTATATGACTGTGTGGTTCACAAAAGCTCTGGAATCCCAGAACACGTCATCATGCTTGTGTGGAACCTGCACATGGCCCAAGAGGCAGTCATTTGAATGGAACAGGAAATGCTGCATGTTTTAAATCAAGAAAAGTATACATCAGAGTTGCATCCTTTCACAATATTTATCCAATCTAAATGTTGAGCAAATAATCAGAGAAGCTGGATTATATGAAGAATAAAGCATCAAGATTGGGGGAAGGCTCACTAACAACCTGAAATGTGGAAATGACACAACCTTGTTTGCTGACAGTGAGGCATAGTTGAAGCACTGAATAATGATGATTGAGAACTGTACCCTTTTGTATGGATTACAAATCAATGTAATGATAAAGGAAACTCTTGAAATTGAACCAATAGATAATATCATGTTGTTGTTGTTGTTGTTGTTAGGTGCCATCAAGTTAGCTCTGACCCATAGTGACCCCAGGCACAACAGAAATACTGCATGGTCCTGTGCCATCTTCAATATTGCTCCTATGCCTGAGCCCATTGATGCAGCCACTGTGTCAATGCATCTTGTTGAGAGTCTTCCTCCTTTTTACCACCCTTCCATGTTACCAAACATGTCCTGCTCCAGGGACTGCTCTCTCCTGAAAATATGTTCAAAGTATGTAAGACAAAGTCTTGCCTTCCTTGCCTCTAAGGAGCACGCTGGCCTCATTTCTTTGAATCCAGATCTGTTTGTCCTTTAAGCAGTCCATAATCCTTTCGATCTTCTTCACCAGTACCACAATTAAAATGCATTGACTCTTCTTTAGTCTTCCTTACTCAGTGTCCAACTGTCACAGGTGTATTAGGCAATGAAGAATCCTATGGTTTGAGTCAGGTGCACCTTAGTCCTCAAAGTAACATCCTTGCTCTTCAATACTCTAAAGAAGTCTTGTGCAGAAGATGTACCTTGTGCAGAAGGTAATATATCTTTTGATATCTTGACTGCTGTTTCCATGAGCATTGATTGTGGATCCAAGCAAGACATCATCCTTGACAACTTCAACCTTTTCTTCATTTTTACCTATTGGTGGTCCAGTTGTGAGAATCTTGGTCTTCTTTACATAGAATTGTCATCCATACTGAAGACATCAGCAAGTGCTCCAAGTCCTTATCACTTTTCAGCAAACAAGGTTGTGCCATCTGTAAACTGCACGTTATTAATAAGCCTTCCTCCAACACTGGTGGGCCACTCTTCTTCATGTAACCCAGCTTCTCTGATGATTTGCTCAGCAGACAGGTTGACAAAGTATGGCGAGAAGATAGAACTCACACACACTCCTGATTTCCTTGTTCTGTTCGCAAAACTACCTCTCAGACCATGTACACATTCCAAATTAGCACAGTGAAGTGTTCCAGAATCCCTGTTCATCTTAAGGTCATCCACAGTCTATCATAGTCAAATGTCTCTGCATAGGCAATGAAACTCAAGTAAACATCTTTTTGGTATTCTCTGCTTGGAGCCAAGATCCATCTGACATCAGCATTGATATCCCTTGTTCCACCCCGACTCTGGCCTGAACTTCTGGCAGTTCCCTGACAATGTGCTGCTGTAAACATGGCTGGATGATCGTAAGTAATGTTTTGCTTGTGTGCACTATCAGTGACACCATTTTCTTAGTTTAAGCATTCTGGCGAGTCACTTTTCTTAGGAATGGGCACAGATACAGATCTCTTGCAGTTGGTTAGCCAGGCAGCTGTCTTTCCATTTTCCTGGCATCAAAGAGTGAGTGCTTCCAGTACTTCTTTAGTTTTCTGAAACATTTCAGTGGGTGTTCCGTCAATTCCTGGAACCTTGTTTTTGACTAATGCAGCCAGTGCAGATTGAACTTCTCCCATCGGCACCATTGGTTCTTGCTCATATGCTACCTCCTAAAATTATGAACTGTCGACTAGCTCTTTCTGGTACATCAGGTATCATGATTAACAGAGAAAATATCGAAGCTGTCAAAGATTTTGTTTGGCTTCTAGCCACATTCAATGCTCATGGAAGCAGCCATGAAGAAATCAAACAATGTATTTTGTCAGGCAAATCTCCTACACAAGACCTCTTTAAAGTGTTGAGGAACAGAAATGTCACTTTGAGGACTAAGGTGCACCTGACCCAAGCCATGGTGTTTTCAATCAGCTCATATGCATGTGAAATTTGACCATTGATGAAAGGAGGCGGCTGATGAATCCATACATTTGAATTATAGTGCTGGCAAAGAATATTGAAAGTACTGTGGACTGCATGAAAAACACACAGCTCTGTCTTGGAAGAAGTACACAGTACGGGACACAATGTGTACTGATTGGACCTAGAATGAAGTGCAATGGCATTATGGCCTGCTTTATATCCCCAGGCTATAAGCCTGATGTAAAGAAAGAACAATGTTCTAAAACAACACAAGTGCGCTGCTCCCTTGCAGGTGAGGGTCCCTGGAAGAGCAGACTAAGGTCCTGCCTGAGGCTTTGGTTGCTAAATTTGGCTCTCACTAGGGTTTTTAGCACTCTATGCCAAACTAGGAGACCCTGGTTACCCTCCAATCATAAGACGCGTGACGTCACAGACTCTGGCTTGTGTCTGTCCCAGTTGGGGGCAGAACAGAGCAGTAAGACCTGGCACCGGGAAGAGGCACTATCTACTGGCCTTTGGCACGGTGGTTTCAGTGGAACGGAGCAGTTACTTCATCCCTCTGGAGGTGGAAGAAATGACCTGGGAATCCACCATCCTCCTGCAGCAGGTGTGGGGTCTCCACATTCACATTTCACTTGGAGGGAGAGTATGGTTATAGCACAAGGAGAGGAAGTAGATGTCGTTTTCTAACATGCAATAAAACAGGTGACTTTACTCACCAAACTTCCCCTGACCTCCCTGTAGATGGCTTTTTCTAACGTGAACTTCCAGTGCCCTCCCTAAGAGACAGCGAGTAGGGTACAGTCAAGCAGGGAAAATGCCTATCACAGCCATTGTCCTCACCGCTTGAGGAAAAGTATGAACATGCGTCTCATAGAAAGGGAAGAGGTACACCTCTTGATACGTATTAAATAAACACCTCTCTTTCTGATTTAGGTTTACCCTACTCTGCTGTTTTCCCTTCAAGGCTACCAACTTAAGTACACTACAAAAGAAGTTGCTGGATCTATGCACAGGGCTAAAAGCATGCTTTGGAATATATTGAGTAAGCCAAAAAGCCAGAACTTCTTGAGTAGCCATGGAGACGCATGAAGCCATGTTCAAACCTCTCTGGCTAAACTAGAGAGCACAAATAGAGGCCTTGGATGCACCTGACGGCTGCTCTGCTGTGGCCACCTGGCTTTACTCCTCCCCTCTAGCTGGTGAGGGTTTGCAATAGGCTCTTGTCCTTAGTGCCTCGCTTCAGGGTCATCAGGAAGCTTGCAGAAGAAGGGTGTGTGCCAGGTTGTAAGAATCAGCCTTAAGGGGTGGAGTGTAGGGTAATAGGGCTACACCTTTGCTTTCTACTGGCTCCCTTCTACTGGCTAAATCATTTGTCTGGAACACCTTCTGGAGTGGCCTTGGAGGAGTTTGGGTGTGGTGCCACCGTTGCAAAGCCATAAAAGCCCCTGACTCCCACTGGGGAGTGTCTAGACTCAAGTCTACCCTGCTGCTGCCTGCCAAAGTTTTGCCTTATAAGTAAGTCCCTGAATAAACTCACATTTCATTATCCTGATGCTGCCAGCCTCATTCTTTACTCTCTCAGCCACCTCCATATTGGTAGACAAGGTTAGAGTTACTGGTCAGAGTTGAGATATGCTAAAAGAAAGCTGGTTGTTGGAGATCACGGGCTTCCTAGCCTTGAACTGTGGCCCAATGTATCCATAACCGGGTGGAGAAGGCTTGGGTGATGGTAAACACTGCTGTGACTGATGAGGAGTTACCCAAAAAAAACTGAATTTTTTTTGGAGGGGGTGGTGTTTGGTTTTTTCCAAAGCTATGTATTTAAATATTTTTACAGAACAACCTTATCGCCTTCAAAGCACTCTCCATTACACTTAATGCATCTGCCAACTCCACGATTCCATTCTGAAAACATATTTCAAACTAATCTATTTGGATGGCTGACGGCGCCTCCCTCGTTTTCTATGTTTCCTTCACCTCCTCTGCGTCATCAAATTGCTGACCTTTCATATCCTTCTACATTCACGGACACAAAAAGAAGTTGTATGGAGCGAGATCAGGTGAGTAAGGTGCGTGGAGCAAGAGAGGCATGCTGGTGTTTGCCAAAAACTGGTGCACTGAGGTGGCTGCGTGAGCAGGTGCATTGTCATGGTGGCAAAAACAGTTCTCCATCCGCCACAAATCAGGCTTTTCTTGTCGCACACTGTTATGCAAGTTTTTCAGAACCTCTAGATAGAACACTTGGTTAACAGCCTGACCTGGTGTGACAAACTCCAAATGCGCTATCCCGTTCACGTCACATCTGGGATTGTTTTGTTTTGTATTCCCTGGTATTCCAAGCCCCGATTGGCCACATGTTGGCACTCTGACAAGGTGGAGCTGGTTCCTCACGCCCCTGCTGAGATCCCTACAGCTATTCAGAGCCTTAAAAAAAAAGTCCACACTGCGAGCTCGCAGCTAAGGAAGGGTTTTGTGGCCACGGAGGTGTGGATGTGTTTTTTAACTCAGGGAAAGCGTAGGCAACCATGGCATCATGAGCTGTGATGTCTGCAGATCAGGCTGTAACATTTGATTTATATTGGTTTTCCTCTTTGAGTGTTCTTGGACCATGTGTGATCAGACTGCTTTCTGAATAAAATAGATAACCTAATCTTAAAAAGATATACTTAAACCATTAAAAGATTGTTTCAAATATAGAAAGCTTACCTTGCTAGACTGCAGCACTTCCCAATCTAAATTAGGTAGTTTTTGCATAGCTTATGCCTTTTGCTGTGCTTTGGAGTTCTGGTAGCAAAGTGCATTATGAGCTGAGCTGCTAATCACAAGGTCAGCTGTTCTAACCTACCAGCTGCTCCGTGGAAGAAAGATGAGGCTTTCTGCTCCTGTAAAGATTTACAGCCTCAGAAACCATGAATCTGATTTGACTTTATGGCAGTAATTTGGGTTTTTTTGGTTGTGCTTGGTTCAAATGAAAACATTTTTAAAAAAATACATATGACTGAATTTTCACTTCTTGAATGATTGATTTGAGTATGTCATTCTTTTAAAATATTTTTATATATAAGTTAGTGTAGATTAATACTTTTCCAATTATCTGAGGTTTTTATGGAAAATTATGTTTTAGATTTTAATTTTGAAGTGTTTGTTTAGAGGTATTTTAAACTGTCTTCGTTTCGTGCCAAGAGTGACAAGAAATGTTGCTTTTATTTCATTGCTATTTTGTGTTTTTGTTTTCTTTTGTTGCTTTGTGTTGCTCTGTCTTGTTTTTGTGATTATTATTGTCTCTGCATGTCTGTCTAGATAAGATAGGCGGAGCCAACAAGCCCAGGGAAAAGAGAATAAGTGATCTAAAATCAATGGTGAGGAGGGTATGGGATGTCTGGTGGGGCTTGATCAAGGGCAATGTAACCAAGAGGAATTACTGAAACCCGAATGAAGGCCAAATATGATAGCAAGACAAGAGAAAAGTTCAAGGAAATAGAGAAAAGAACTAGGAGGCAAAGGACATTTATAGAGGTCTAAATACAGGCATGTACATATGTAAATATATTTAAATATAACAACAGGGAAATAGATCTAGGTTCATATACTTATATGCTAATAGTTATGGTACTAGATGGACATTGGACCTCTACTCAAGTACTCTGTCAATGCAAGAACACTATTTTCTAATAACCTGGCATTCAGTGATGCTCCCCTTCCAGACCCGATTGCTGAAGAAAAAATGGGTGCATAAGCAAATGTGGTGAAGAAAGCTGCTGGTGCCCGACTATCAAAAGATATAGCATCTGGAATTTTAAAGGCTTGAAGATAAACAAGTGGCCATCTAGCTGAGAAGCAACAAAGCCCCCATGGAAGAAGCACACCAGCCTGTGTGATCAGGAGGTGTCGATGGGATCAGGTTTCAGGTATCAAAGACCAAAAAATCATTATCATTATGAATGAGAGGGAATGCGGAGACCCAAAGCCCATCTGTAGACAAATGGACATGCCCTTACAGAAGAGTCACAGGAAGAGATAATCCAGTCAGATTTCAGTATAACACCATTGAAACATACAACTTTCCTCTAGTTCTTTAATGCTTCCTCTCCCCCACTATGAAGATCCCAATTCTACCTTACAAATCCAGCTAGACCAGAGCAGGTACACTGGTACAGATAAGAGCTGGAAACAGAGGGACAGCAGAAAAGTGGGTGAAGAGAGAATGAAAAAATAATAATACTTTATAAATTATCAAGGCTTCATGAGAAAGGGAGGCGGAAAAAATGAGGAGCTGATACCAAGGGCTCAAGTAGAAAGAAAATGTCTTGAAAATTATGATGGCAACATATGTACAGATGTGCTTGACACATGGATGGATGGACTGTGATAAGAGCTGTACGAGCCCCAATAAAATTATTTTTTTTAATTTTAACAATTTATTAGGGGCTCATACAATTCTTATCACAGTTCATACATATACATACATCAATTGTATAAAGCACATCTGTACAGTCTTTGCCCTAATCATTTTTTCTCCTCTTTTCTTTTTTTACATTTTATTAGGGGACTCATACAACTCTTATCACCATCCATACATATACATACATCAATTGTATAAAACACATCCATACATTCCCTGCCCCAATCATTCTCAAGGCATTTGCTCTCCACTTAAGCCCCTTGCATCAGGTCCTCTTTTTTTTTCCCCTCCCTCCCCTTTCCCCCCTCCCTCATGTGCCCTTGGTAATTTATACCTCGTTATTTTGTCATATCTTGCCCTATCCGGAGTCTCCCTTCCCCCCTTCTCTGCTGTCCCTCTCCCAGGGAGGAGGTCACATGTGGATCCTTGTAATCAGTTCCCCCTTTCCAACCCACTCACCCTCCACTCTCCCAGCATCGCCCCTCACACCCTTGGTCCTGAAGGTATCATCCACCCTGGATTCCCTGTACCTCCAGCCCTCATATGTACCAGTGTACAGTCTCTATCCTATCCAGGCCTGCAAGGTAGAATTCAGATCATGGTAGCTGGGGGGAGGAAGCATCCAGGATCTGGGGGAAAGCTGTGTTCTTCATCGGTACTACCTCACACCCTAATTAACCCATCTCCTCTCCTAAACGCCTCTATGAGGGGATCTCCATTGGCCGACACTTGGGCCTTGGGTCTCCACTCTGCACTTCCCCCTTCATTTAATATGGTATATATATACATATACATATACACATATATACACATACATACACACACTTATATCGTTGTTGTTTTTTTTGCATGATGCCTTATACCTGGTCCCTTGGCACCTCGTGATCGCACTGGCCGGTGTGCTTCTTCCATGTGGGCTTTTTTGCTTCTGAGCTAGATGGCCGCTTGTTCACCTTCAAGCCTTTAAGACCCCAGACACTATCTCTTTTGATAGCCGGGCACCATCAGCTTTCTTCAACACATTTACTTGTTCACCCACTTTGGCTTCAGCAGTTGTGTCGGGAGAGTGAGCATCATAGAGCTCCAATTTAATAAAAGAAAGTATTCATGCATTGAGGGAGTGTTTGAGTAGAGGCCCAAGGTCCTTCCGCCACCTTGATACTTAACCTATAAATATAGACACATAGATCTATTTCCCCTTCCTCCTATATATATTTGCATGTACATGTCTTTGTCTAGACCTCCATAAATGCCCTTTGACTCCTAGCTCTTTCCTCCATCTCCCTTGACTTTCCTCCACGAGGCTTTTTCTTGATAGAAATGTCTTTACTAGTTTTGCTTCTCTAGAGAACCAAGCCTAAAACAGACAGCTATTACCATCAGCCAGAGATTGTCATAAATTTGACTACGGTGGATGGAACTATGGTATAATAGGGTACCCATTCAGCTGATCTTCTTCTTGACCCATTCTGGATTTGTTCTAGGTTTAAATATTTCTCTTGTTTCTCAACAGAGGTTAAAATTGATCTTTTAGATATAGCATCTGGGGTCTTAAAGGCTTGAAGATAAACAGGTGGCCATCTAGCGGAGAAACAACAAAGCCCACATGGAAGAAGCACACCAGCCTATCCCAAAACGATCTCTGAAGACAAAGTGGGTGCATAAGCAAATGCGGCGAAAAAAGCTGATGGTGCCCAACTCTCAAAAGATATAGAATCTGGGGTCCTATAGGCTGGAGATAAACAAGGAACCATCTAACTGAGAAACAACAAAGCCCACATGGAAGAAGCACACCAGCCTGTGAGATCACAAAGCATCAAAGGTATCAGGTATCAGGTATCAAAGACAAAAAAAATCATAGCCTTGTGAATGAGGGGCAGTGTGGAGTGGGTCGCAGGGCCCATCTGTGGGAAATTGAACATCCCCTTGAAGAAGGGCTGCGGGGAGGAGACAAGTCAGTCAGGGTGCAGTGTAGCAATGATGAAACATACAATTAGATCTTGAATGCTTCCTACTCGCCCCCCCCCACTATCATGATCCCAATTCTACCTTACAAATCTGGCTGGACCAGAGGATGTACGCTGGTACAAATAGCAACTGGAAACACAGGGAATCCAGGACAGATGAACCCCTCAGGACCAGTGGTGAGAGTGGTGATACTGGGAGGGTGGAGGGAAGGTGAGGGAGAAAGGGGGGACAGATTACAAGGATCTACATATAACCTCCTCCCTGGAGAACGGACAGCGGAGAAATGGGTGAAGGGAGACGTCGGATGGTGTAAGATATGACAAAATAATAATAATCTATAAATTATCAAGGGTTCATCGGGGAGTGGGGAGCAGGGAGAGAGGGGAAAATATGAGGAGCTGATACCAAGAGCTCAGGTAGAAAAGCAGATGTTTTGAGAATGATGATGGCAACATATCTACAAATGTGCTTGTCACAATGGATGGATGGATGGATGGATGGATGGATGGATGGATGGATGGATGGATGGATGGATTGTGATATGAGTTGTATGAGCCCCCAGTAAAATTATTTTTAATTGATCTTTTAATATTGGCAGTTTTCTTTTCACATCTTTTTGTGGTCTTTGGTATGTTTCCCAATATATGAAGCACAGAAGGGGCAGATGCATAGAGACAATCGTTGATGTGATGCCTGTCGATGATTTTGGGTGGAGGGAGGTTGAGGGGAAATTGGGGAGCAAATGGTGAATACGGAAGCAGGGAGGGTGCACTGGAACTGATTGTGGTGATTTATAAACAAATAATTTTAAGTATGACTGAACTGTGGAACTGCATGGGATATGAATTTAATCTCAATAAAACTATTGGGGAAATAAAAAAAACAAAGCAGACGATTATTTTCTGGGGGAGAATGGACGATAATAACTATTGGTAAGGGGGGGTGATATTAGAACCCTCACCCACTGCTGGGAGGATGGTGAATGATACAGTAGCCATAGGAATGGTTTGACAGCAACTCAAAAAGCGAACCGCGAATGACCCTAGGCAGCGTTCCATCGGAGACACATGAGCAGAGGAAGTGAAGGCAGGGACTCCGCCCTTTCTGCGCAGATGCTCACCGCAGCGATCTTCACAAGAAGTGCGGCAACAGCCCACATGTCTGTCAATGGATGCGTGCATTGGCATAGTGCGGCACACACACAGCAGAATAGTATTCAGAAATAAAAGGAAATGAAGTTCTGGCGAAAAATGCCATAGAGTTGGTTCTGACCCATCGTGACCCTAGAGGACAAGAAAGCTGTCCTCCTTCATCATTCTCCTTCAGAATGGCTGTTGGGGTCAAACCATCAATCTTTGGGCTGGCAGCTGAGCACTCAGCCACCGCACCACCAGGTTTCCGGTAAAGCACCTGGCTGGCAAACAGGAAAAGTCGGCGATTTGAATCCATCAGCCCTCTTCATCGGAGGAAAATACGGCACTCTGTTTCTGTGAAGGTTCACTGAGTCTTGAACCTCGGTCTTGAAGCTGCCTGTGGGCAGTTCCACTTTATCCTGTAGGCTCACTGTGAGCCAAAAGCAACTCAATAGCAATGGGCTGCATTTGGGGTTGACATCAGACATTACGCTGCGTGAAATAAGTCAAAAGGGAAAATCCTGTCTTGCCCCAGGTCTGTGAACTATCTAGAATAAATGTACAGAGTGTAGATTATATTACGGGTTACCAAGGCGGGGGGAGATGGAGAGCTATTGCTTAAGGAGGACTGAGTTTCTGGTAAGGATGATAAAAGGGGGTGGGGGCGGGACTTGGATATTGGTAAGAGTTGCACCACGTGGTGAATATCATGACACTGTACATATCAACATGATTCAAATGGCATGTGCTTGGTTGTCTACATATCTCATCACACACACAAAAAAGGTTAAACATTAAACTTTCCAGGCTTAAGGATGGAAAGGAAATTTTCCCTTCAAGCACTAAGCAGTTGCCCTTTTTCCCTGAGGCCTGCCTAAGCACAACCGGAGGAACTGCTGAGTTACCGGGAGGAAGCAAGACTTTCCCGGAGTCCCTCTTGTCACACTTGGTCAGCAGCTGCCTGGAAAGCACAGCTCCTGGGAGTTAGAACCAACCCAAGGTCCATGGATATGATTTGGGGGAAGGGGTTGATTAGTCATCGTCACCCTTTTAGGCAAGATATAAATTTCATATCGAGCTCTCTCAGAGCTCTAAACCTATTTGTACATCTCAGCAGAGTCTAGATTTAGGACATCTGCTCGTCACAGAACTGGAAGGAAGGTTGCCTAATCAACCCTCCGCTCCTGGGAAAGGAAACTGAAGTACAGAAAATGTACGTGAATGCTCAAGGTCACACAGCTGCCAAGTCTTTCTTTCATTTTTATGAAATTAGAATTATTTTTCCAATCTTCAGCTTCTGGTGGACCAAGACCCCCAGATAGCCCTCTTGGTTCCAGTCACTTTGTCTCCACGGGGCAGCTTCAGGAGCTCCTCAGAGATGTTCCATTCATGAAAGTCCTTTGTGTTGCACATGTCATTCCTAGTCTAACACCAACCCCCCCGCCACCCCCCCCCACCCCACTACACTCACTGCTTCTCTTCTGGGTCCAACAATTCTGTGCCGGAGCCACACAGATCGCGCCAAAACTGCTCACAATAACAGGTTTCTTAGGAAAATAACAATCTAGGATTAGAAATGACTCAGACTATAGTTCTTCAATCAGGACAGCGTCTTCTCAGCCATATTGGCAGGAAAGCCGCTCTCTGACCCATTGACCTGGCCTCTGTCTTGCTCAGGCCTTTTAGTTCTGCCAGATAAATGCCCGGTGGCACCCCATTCTGCAGGTAAGACTCTGCCTGAAGGCATCCAACTCGAGCTCTGGTGATCGACGAATCTAGCTCTCTCGGTTCCTGGTGGCCCTCCACTCCTCCAGCAAGCCTCCTGCCCCAAAGCACTCAGCTGTCTTGCTCCGTGCACTGGGAAGCCCACCACTCTTGTTTCTTGTCAGTCTTTTGGTTCAGTGGCCTCTGCCGCTGCTTCTTGCTAGCGCTCAATGTTTCTGGTGTCATGGCTCTCTGTCTCTGGATCCAGGAGGTTCGGCGCAGAGATCTCATGCCAAAAGGATACACTCTACGCCCGGCCTTTCTTTCTCCGTGGCAGTGTGATTCCCACTTCCTGCCTCATTCTAGCCTACTGGGATAGTAATACTGACTGATCCATTTAAGCTTACTGGGAATGACAAACCTGACCACTTCTCATGTTAGCTTTCCATGCACATTATTTGTAGGTCAGATGCCCACACGGCTGCCATGTGGCTCCTTTACATTATGATTAAGCTGTCCAATTCCCACGATGTGCCCAAAGCACCTCACATTTGCAGAGTGAAGCAATTCGGTGGGAGTACCAAAGACTAAGGCTAGAAGGATCTTATTGAGTAATTCACAGCACCGCACTAATCACCATGTGCTTTCTAAAATGCTGGAGCCAATGTCATAAGGATGGTGGTGTACACCGGTTATGAGCAAAAATCCCAGCTCAAAGGAATGCCCAAAGAGAGCTGCCAACATGGAGCGCCTTACATAGACCTTGGTCCTGTACTTGCTTAATCTCCCCTGCACTCTCAACTTGTGGAGCTGCCACAAAGCCAGCTCCTTCCAGAAGACAGCCTTGTTGTTTACAGTCTTTGAGAACCAAGAGAGGTGCAGATGTGGCCTCATAGCTCTTTGTTGGGAAAGTGAGTAGATTTCTTCAGCGGCTCCTCTCGACTGGCTTCTGCATCTTACTTTACCACACCTCAGATTTAAGCCTGGCAAAAGAAGGTGAAGGTCCTTGGATAATGTGGCGACACTCAGCTCCAAAACACTCATCTGTGCACATGCATCATACATGGGCAGTGTACACGTACACATGATGAATTAACTAGAAATCTGGCCCACGTGTCCTCCAGATCAACATTTGAATTTTCCTGGTAGAAAGTGTTGACAACGGTTATCTCTAAGGAAAGGAAATAAAGGCTGAGAAAGAAACTTTATGTTTTTATTTTTATTTTATGCATCCTCATAGTGGACTAAGCAAGCATGGGAAGCAACAACACATATTTATTGGGTTTTTGATGCATACAAATGGCATATAACACATATATATATTCAAGATCAAAAGCAAAATTGAAGGGAACTCAAAGATGTGTAAGCATATCTGGAAGTAGGAGTTGAAGCTGAAGTTTAGAGACCATCTCGAGAATAGATTTGACAGACTGAGCACTGAAGACTGAAGATCAGAAAAGTTAAGGAAAACACACATGACGAAAGCAAACATTCCTTAAAAAACAGGAAAGAAAGAAAAGACAAAAATGGATGTTAGAAGAGACTCTGAAACCGACTCTTGGAACAGAGTAGCTAAAGTGAATGGAAGAAATGATGAGTCAAAAGACCTGAACAGAAAATTTGAAGAACCAGGGGGAAACGGAGAATGACCTGCTCTGTGCTCCAGCTGTTAGACTGGAAAATCTAGAGCATGAGTCACAATAGCAAGAAGCTGGAGACGGCCTAAATTCATCAACAGAAGAGTGGATAAAGAAAGTCTGGGACATGCACACAATGGAATGCTACACATCCTTAATAAACAGCGATGAAACCATGAAAAACCTCAACTCCTGGAGGGATCTGGGAGAAATTTTTAAGGAGCAGTTTCAGTAGACAAAGCAATGTGTTATAATGAAATGTACCAAGACCTGGAATTGGAAAACCAAGAGAAAATACACTTCTCAAACTGTCAGAACTCTGAAGCCTTGAGTTGCAGAAATATGGAAGGAATGCACAGACGCGCGATAATTTCAGGAGGTGGCAGCTGATCGAGAATTGATGGCACTGAGGGGAGAAGTGAAAGATGTGGCGAAGACAAAGCTCCAGGAATTGACAGAACCCCAACTGAGATGTTTACACAAACCAATGCAATGCTGGAAGCACTTGCTCCTCTACACCAAGAAATTTGGCAATGGATTAGAAGATGTGCCCATTCCAAAGCGAGGTGACCCAACGAAATGTGGAAAGTATCAAATATCGTTGATGTCACATACAAGTGAAATTTTGATGGAGACCATTCAAGATCCATCATAGCAGTACAGCAACATGAAATGCCAGAAATTTAAGCCAGATTCAGAAGAGGACATGGGATGAGGAATATCATTGCTGGTGTCAGATGGATCGTGGCTGAAAGCAGAGAATACAAGAAAGATTTTTTTTTTTTTGCCTGTGTGAGATTGAGTAGGCAAAGGCATTGATCGTGACAATTACGAATGACATTTCTAAGAGTAGGACTTGAAGAACATTAGTTGTGCTCATGAAGAACCTGTATATAGACCAAGAGGCAGTCCTTGCAATAGAACAGGGGAGAGCCTGTGACTTAAAACCAGAAAAGGTGTGCATCAGAGTTGTATCCTCCCATCACACGTATCCAATCTGGACCGGAGCAAATCATCTGAGAAGCTGGCTATATGAAGATGAATACAGCGTCCAAATCGGGGAAAGACTCACTAACAGTCAGTGATAGGCAGGTGCCACAACTTTGAAGCGCTTACGGATAGAGAACTGAGACTACAGCCTTCACCATGGATTATACCACAGCATAAAGAAAACAAAAGTCTCCACAACTAGATCAGTAAGCAACATTGTGATAAACAGAGATAAGATTAAAGTTGTCAAGAATTTCATTTTACTTCGGTCCACAATCAATGTCCATAGAAGGAGCAGTCAAGAAATCAAAGGCCATCTTGCATTGGGCAAATTGCTGCCAATGACTTCGCAAAGTGTTAAAAAGACTAAGACCCTTTAAAGACTAAGGTGCACCGGACCCAAGGCATTGTGGCTTCAATCACTTCACATGCCTGCGAAAGCTGGGCACTTCATTAGGAAAACTGGAGACAGAGTAATGCCTTTGAATTATTATATTGATGAAGAATATTGCATATACCATGGAGTGCCTGAAGAATGAACAAATTTGTCTTGGAAGAAATGCTACCAGAATGTGCTACAGAAGCAAAGGTAGTGAGACTTCCTCTCGTGTGCTTTGAACATGCACTCAGAAGGACTAGTCCCAGCAGAAGGACATCCTGCTTGAAGAGGGGAGCTTCAGTATAAGAAAGAATGAGAGGGGTTGGTACCCTGGCTGCAACAATGGCCTCAAATGTAGCAACAATTGTGAGGATAGGCCAGGAGTAGGCAGCATTTCACTCTACTCTACATTGGGGGTAGGAATTGACCCAACGGCACCTCACAACAATGGGGGAATGTCCTTTGAACCCATTTCAGAACCTTGAAATACAGACCGGTCCATCTGTTTCCATAACGAGTGTTGCAGTTCTTGTCCCCCAATTAATAATGATCTCACTTGTTACCGAGTAGAATTGTTGCATGGTGCGATAGTTTATTATGCCAGCCTGGCCAATAAACGCAAGTAGGATTAACTGAAGGGCAGAGGGATAAATGGCTCGGTGAGCCTCACCTTGGTTGTTCTGTGCCTCAGTTTAAAGGGGTACACTACCTGTGGGATGCCTAGCCTGTGGACTGTGTCGCTGTAAGTTGAGGTCCCTTTAAGCCCACACGATTGGAATGTTCGTCTCTGGAGCTGGGGACCAACAGTTGATGACAGTTGGGGACCTGCCTTGCTATTTGCTGCCTGGATATATATAGCCCAGCTCTCTCAACAGAAAGGGACTGGCAACTGGTGGCTCTCATGCCTTAAAGGACTGCTAGTGTCTCACTGCTTTATAATTTAACTGTTAATTTCTTGTATTATCTATCTGTATATAATTTAATGGTTCATTTCTTATATTATATCTATCTTTATAAATATATTTATATATAATTACTAGAAATCTGGTTTGTCTCTCTAGAGAACCCTGTCTAACACACATGGGGTCTCCGAGGTTATGGCCCACATGATCCTTATGTAAAGACTACATCCATGAAAACCCTATGGAGAAATTTTACTCTGTAATGCATGGCTCACCATGAGCAATGGGTTTGGTTTGGGCAGATTTCCTCCAAACCCAATAGAGAGACCTTTATTTGCCTCTCTGATGAAGTCAGTTGTCTTGGAGGTCTATAGAGAGTAAAGGAATGTGGATGTCAAGGTAAAAAGAAGCGCGGGGGAGGGGGGAAGGCACTAAGTGGGGGGTGATAAAAGGGAAGCTCCCAGGCCCAGGATGATTGCCCCTACATTCTTCTGTTCCCTTAGACAAAATACATCTCTTAGTACTACATCCCCCTCCCTCCTTCTCATCAACCTGCCTGAAGACTCTCAAGCTGGTGAGAGCAAGGAGTCTCCCTCCTGTACCTAGAAGAACATTTCAGATGATGGACCAGAGAGAATGATGGCCCTGCCAGTGATGGGCTTTTTGCTCTAATATTGTAGTTCCTAAGCCATCAATGATAGTCTCGTCATTTCTGACACCCTGTCCCTATAACTCATCATACCCCACCCATTCATTTTATTCCTAAGTGTCATGCTGTGCATGGCCCCCACCCCAGCTTGAGGCTCCTTGTATCTGGCCCCTCATTACATCCATAAATCTCACTCCCCTGCCTCTGAGTCTCTCTCTATTTCTGAAGCTCTCTCTATCCCGGACATTGATCCTTCTCTGACCCCCTACCTTATCTCAAGCTGCCACCCTGTCTCTGGTTCCCCCACTGCAACTCTGACTCCACCCAGTCCCTGACCCCGATCTCATCCTTGATCTAAATCTCAGCTCTGTATGTCACTCCATTCCCAATCTCAAGCCATCTCGGCTCATTCCTCATCCCACAGAAACCAACAGCCTCAGCTTTGCTTCAGTTGGTTTCGCTCCATTTCTGTCCTTTGCCATCAAAAGAATCCTAATGGATTCAGTACCTGAGTGCGACACTTTTACCCTCATTAAACATCTGATGACGATAAGCCACCCAGGCCAATTTGATGAGCAACATCTATTTTCAAAGACAGGAACTGGGGGAAGTGGGGAAAATTCAGATAAGAAGTTCCTTTAGGCCAATGGTGCATAAATGAGTTTGAGCCTTTTAGTATTCCTGGGGCCCAACAAGAGGAGCTTCAATAAATGGCTAACAGGCTCTGATCAATGTGTTGGGCACCACAGATACAGGTTGCCTATCTTCAGGGACCAGAAAAAAGCTCTGGCCATCTCCCTTAGAAAAATCAGACATTGACGATACCGGAAGGGTGGAGGGTGGGGTGGGTGGAAAGGGGGAACCAATGACAAGGATCTACATGTGACCTCCTCCCTGGGGGACAGACAACAGAAAAGTGGGTGAAGGGAGACGTCGGACAGGGAAAGATATGACAAAATAATAATTTATAAATTATCAAGGGGTTCATAAGGGATGGGGGATTAGGGAGGGAGGGGCAAAAATGAGGAGCTGATGCCAGGGGCTTAGGTGGAGAGCAAATGTTTTGAGAATGATGAGGGCAATGAATGTACAAATGTGCTTGACACAATTGATGTATGTATGGATTGTGATAAGAGTTGTAATAAGCCCCTAATAAAATGATTTTTTAAAAGAAATAAAATTAAAAATATAAAAATAATAGAATCAATAAAAAAGACAAACCAGACATTGAAACCCTAGAGAGGACATTTGTACTCTGACTGATGGCGTCACCATGAAGTGGGATCCACCGAATGTCAACAGTTCGGGTTGGCCTTCCAGGAGAAAACACAGACGAAGAAACAACTGTTGATAAAGTGTGCTGAGCAATGCAGAGGGGGAGCGTAAGGTACTATGGAAGCATTTGGAGGGTCAGGGAGCTAACATAGTTTGAGGTAACCTGGAAAAGCCTCACCCAGAGGGGGATGTCTAAGTTTTAGTTTGAGGCAAAAGGGTCCTTCTCAGCCTGGGCCCCACTGGTGGGTCACAGGAGTTTCTGTGCCCTGAGGGGGAAAAAATGGTTGTGGCAGGAGTGAAATCTAACTGTTCAGCTAGTAGATGACTGGGGATACGATCGAGATATTGGGCAGAAGAAAACGCTAGGAGAGCAAGGGCTAAAAGCTGCCCTTCTTGTTCCATATAAGGGTTCCTACACAAAGGGACCCAAGACATTCTGCCTACAATTTGGGTCATGGGGGCAAAGGAGCTCCTCATGCAAAGGTCTGGCTTCCCCACCCCTTCCACCCTTTGTCCATCCCACACTCCCAAAGGAAAATGTTTCCTGACCGCCTCACAAGGTCACCAGATGGATTAGTGGTTAGGTTCCACCTGCCTCGATGTCCCGGGCAGGTTCTACCACATACACAAGAAGAGAAGGTCGTTTCATGAGCTCTGAGCAGAGGACAAAGTACTGCCAAAGAGCTTCGTGGGACAGTGGGAGTGTGCCCAGACCACGAACTTTCAGAGAAGGTCAGCAGCATAGTTCAGCTCACATGGGAAACCGGCTTCCGTAGCAGATACAGGCATGCTAATCACCAAGCAAGCAAGTCAACGATGCAGTCACTCAGCTGAAACGACGACACCTTCCTTTCACGGAAGTGTCAGACCTTCCTTGGAAATACCTCAGCACTTTCACACACTGGGTTTGGCCCTTGCCGATACCAGTCCCTAACTTACATGCATCCGACAGACTCCTTGCCAAACCCAGAGAGTATTCCTCCACCAGACTACCCGCCCTTGGGAGTTAATTATTTTCTTACAAAGATGAGATTTTTAAAAAATTTTAATGGATAGCTTCAGGGATTGGCAGAACCACTGATAGAAGAGGCAAGGTGATGGCGGGCCAAGAAGTCCTTGCTGATCAGGCCATGAGTGGCCATGATCCTGAAGAGTCCGTGTCGAAACTTCTGGCCAATGAAGACATAGATGATGGGGTTGAGGCAGCTGTGGAGGAAGCCCAGAATCTCGGTGACTTCCAGGGCACGGTCAATGTCCTGCCGACGTGCACAGGTGTCTTGAATCGCCCCAGTCCTCATGAGGGTGTCTGTGACTAGAGCCAGGTTGTGGGGCAGCCAGCAGAGCAGGAAGATGAGCACCACGGCAAAGATGACCCTCATGGCCCTGTGCTTCTGGCCCATGTGGGCCTTGTACAGTGTGCACAGGGTGAATCCGTAGCAGAACAGCATGACCAGCAGTGGCAGGATGAAGCCAAAGATGTGGATCAGGAACCGGAGCACCAGCCTCCAGGTTGATGTATTGTTACCATGTCCTCATAGCAGACTGAGCTGGAAGAGTCTGGGTGGACGGTCTTGCGGAAGAGGACCACTGGCAGGGACAGAATCAGGGACAGTATCCAGATGGCCAGACAGATGAACTTGACCAAGTGGCGCTTCTGGATCATTGTGCGTGTGGCGTGGACAATGGCCAGGTAGCGGTCCATACTGATGCAGGCCAGGAGTCAGATCCCACTGTAGAAGTTGACTTCCCTCACGAGTGAGGCCACTTTGCATAGGGGTGTGCCAAAGATCCAGCCGGTCTTCTTGGAAGCAGCCCAAATGGGCAGCGTCAGGGCAAAGAGCAGGTCAGCCATGGCTAGGTTCAGCAGGTAGATATCTGTGACAGAGGAGCTGACCCGGTTGTATAAGATGACCAGCATCACCAGGGAATTTCCCAGCAGGCTCAGCAGGAACACCAGGGCATAGATGGGGACCACAGCATCATTGTTGAGCACTTCCGTTTCTGTAATACAGGGACTAAAATCTATTTCTGTAGGTGGCCTGCCAGTGAAGTTTAAGTTCTCATCAAACCAGCTCAGTAGGTCAGTAACAGGGTACGTATTTTCTTTTCACTCAGCCATGGTTTGGTCTAGTTGAACTATTAGAAGGAAAGAAATGTGACTTAGTAACTCAGATTCAAGTCATTCTTATCCAAGACGTAAGAACAGTACCTGGAATATCTTTCGTTTCTCTGCTGGCTTGGCAGCCAGAAAACCTCACCCTAACCCTCAGTTTCAACCTTGACGTCTCTAGAAGTGGGCTTGTTGTTGTGAACTCGAATATTGGATGAGATGGAATATAGTGGTGGGGAGCCTAGATTCCCTGACCCCAATCTCATCCTCGAACCAAATCCCATCTGTGTACATCACTCCTGATCTCAAGCCATCTCGGCTCATTCCTCATCCCACAGAAACCAACACAGTCTCACCTTTGCTTCAGTTGGTTTCGCTCCATTTCTGTCCTTTGCCATCAAAAGAATCCTAACGGATTCAGTACCTGAGCGTGACATTTTTACCCTCATTAAACATCTGATGACGATAAGCTACCCAGGCCAATTTGATGAGCAACATCTATTTTCTTTTCTTTTTTTTTTACCACCACCCCAACCCCCAACATCTGTTTTCAAAGACACTGGGCACTAGGGGGAAAGATGTGCCTTTTTTTTTAAGGTGTGCCTTTTTGTGGGCCTTAGAGCTGCCTCAACACTACCTGAGTCCCCTCTGTGGCCTTCTCCATCCTTTAGATGCATAGGACCAGGTCGGGGTTACGCATTTAGAGGCAGCCCAGCATTAAGCAAAATGAGGAGAAACAAACGTGTTGTTGTTGTTGTTGTTGTTGGGTACCACCCAGTCAGTTCTGACTCACAGCAACCCTGTAGGCAACAGATGGAAGTGCTGCTCGGCGCTGGCCCTCCCCCCATGGTCCTCCGTGGGAGCCCATAACCTGCTCTGACAGGACCTTTCTGGTGTTATTTGCCCTCCCTGAGTCTTCTTTACCTTCCGTAAAACCTACCAGGGGAAGGAAGTGGCAGCAACAAATTGCATTAGAAGTATTTTCTAAGCCTTGGCTTTAAATAAGCAATACGTTTGGGTCCTCTGCCTAAAGGAAGGCTAAGCGTTTGCGAGGATGAAGGCTCCACTTTGGCCCCTGAAACGATCTCCTAAACATCCTCAGAGTCATTTGGGAGTGTTCACATATGCATTTTTTCCCACTGTGGAGCACTTTGTGGACATGATATCTTATCAGAAGTCCAATATTTAAAACTGATAAACACTCAGCTGCTATAGCACAAAAGCACACTGCCTTCTCGACCCAGGAAACGAACCAGGGGTCGCTCGAGGTCCTTGCAGCTCCATAGAAACGTCTGAGAAGGTTTGGAAAGATCTCCCGGGTGAGAAAGAAAGACCCCTTACTATCTAGACTTGATTCAATCCACAAGAAGCTATGGGGCCTTAGCTAAGTCCTTTTACCTCTCGAGGCTTCCATTTCCTTATCTGAAATGCTGAGGATCAAAGCAACAAAACTTTTCATTTTACTTCGGGTTGCTTTGAGGCCGGAGATTCTGCGACGAGTTCGTTGGGATGCATACATGGTAGTAGGTTCTCTTCCTGTAGGCACTTGCATTTTCACAGAACACAACATCTTAGGACAAATCCACGAAGATCAAACGGGGGGATTGTAAGCCTGTGCCCCACAAAAGAGAGTAGGACCCCAGGATCAGAGGAGGAGGCTGTAGGCACCTTATGACCAAGTGCCCGCAGATAATGAGATCAAAGCTGAGTGCGCGGTCCACGGGGGTGGAGGCAGGAAGTGAAATGTAATAGAAAGCCCCAGACTCCAAAGCAATGGATGCATTGTCTAGCCTCTAGGATATGGTCAGGCCAAGCCCCACTCCCTCAAAGAAATTCCTGGCAAGCAAGGGTGACTCCCTACCTGAGGCACTGGCCGATGTGTTCCAACCACAAGAGGCTGCAGCTCAGAGATCAGAAGTGACTTAACAGTAAGAGGGAATTTGATGGCTATAGGGAAATCACACCAGCGGCTGCTCGGAGCCCCACCCATGTCTACATTTGCAGAAAACCACACAATCTGGCCATAGGAAATCAGAGTCTCTCAGGGTCCCGATGCCCAAGCAAGGATGCCAGCTGTGCCCCACTCTGGGTACAGCCACTGTGCTCCTCCCTCTGTACTGGATTTCACTTCCATTTATTTATCCCTTCAGATCCCAAGGAGATCACTTTGGAAAGCTTGCCTGACATGGATGAAGAAGAAAGGACTTGACTCTTTACCATCGCAACTGCAAACCTTCCAACAAGTGGCAACTTGGAGAGACGTAGGAAGGAGGTGGAGGGGTGCATTCACACTACGCTGGGGTAGCAAGCACACAAGTTTTACTCCTATTGTAGACTTCTTCGGGAGGGCTGCGGGGCTGCTAGGGATATCAGTGGCACTTTGGAGGGAGAACTCGTTTCCCCGCCACTCCCATCCACTCCCTGTCAAGATCAAGGTCAATGATGGATTCATTTCAATGAGGCTGAGGCTGAGGACATGAGACCTCTCCTGGAGAGTGGATGGACATCCGGGATGCCAGAAGCTAGAGCAAGCAGGGAATGGAAGAACTGGGGTCAAAGGTCACCGCTACTCCCCTCTATCAAGAGCGGCTTCTCTGGGTTGCCGTGAGTCGGAAACAACTAGCAGGCAATAGGCTTGGGTTTCTTTGGTTTCTCTAAGAACCTGCCTCAGCTGCCCCTGCAATAAGCAAGTCCCTCTAGCTTACCTCGCTGGCATTTTAATCACTTCTCCAATATAGTCTGAGACCGACTGTAATGGAATGATGTGTTTCTGAGCCTTCTTCCGCACTTGGCCATGAACTGCTAGAGAGGGCAGACAGCAGTAATCCATTATTGCATCCTCTGCCAGAGAACGTTGTGAGTGCTAGAGGCGTGGCATCAAAGGCGTTAACAGATGCCCGTGATTCACGGCCTTCATCATGATTCAGAGTGTCTGCTGCTTTCAGGCACATTCCCAGACAGTTAGGCTGCTCTGCCCAACCATCCTCTATTGTTTAAGGAGAATGTTGATCTGAGAAAGTATTAAAAACTCCAAACTCGCAGCCATTGAGTGGATTCTGACTCACAGAGAAGACCCGATGGGACAGGGTAGAACTGGCCCTATGGCTTTTCGAGAGTGTAACTGTAAGCCTGCCCCTAAATGCCAAATTCACCACGTCAGTTGTGCCTATCATTCCACCGCTGATAAGCAGATTCTTGCGTGTAGATCACAGTTTCTTTCTGAGCGCTCTCTTTATTTAGAATAGTGGATGCGAGCAGACCGTTGCCCCGGGGGCTACTCACACAGTGTTTGACTGATGGCGGACTGTGGGTCATGGTGGGGTGAGGTTGAAGCTACCTGGACGGAAAGGACTAACTGAAGGGATGGTCCCTGAAGAGGCTGGACATCCCCTCTAGTCACCATCCCCTAGGCCAGAGAGCCCTGTGTGGCTCTTTCAGTACGTATACGGGCCTCTGAAGTAAAATGGGAATTTTTCTAAGGATTTTATTCAGATCATGGTGACTTTGTTTGTTTGCAGATTTACTTATGGCTCATGAATAATTTCTAAATTGTTGTGAGGGGTAGGAGAGACGGTCCCATCTCAGAAGTTTGCCAACCCCTGATCCGGGGGAAAGGCAGCGCCGAGGCCTAAAGCGTGCCGGAAGAGGCAGAGGAAAGCAGCAGACTGGAAATTGGGCTGCAAACGCGCATCTGTAACTAAGAGCAAGCTGGGTGGTGAGGAGAAATGGTTTCTACCACACGGTGGCAGCAGCCACTAGGCAGAGAGCTCCCTACCAGTGGCCTACTGAGAAAGACTGTGCGTGATTCCTGTCCCCTTTTTCTAAGTCCTCGATCCAGTCAGTTTGGCATCCCAGTATATTACAAATAATGACTAAGGTATTAGGAAAGGGTCTGGTCCCCGTCCCCCCCAACCTCATGGTGGCAACAATAATTGCTTAGCTCCCTAAGGGAAAGGCAGAGCTAGAGGACAAGGGCTGAAAGGAAAAGTTTTTATTTTTTTAAAATTGAAAGGAACATTTCACTCAATGTTAGAAATAACACTACAGGACGTGAGAGTATACAGAGATGACTGTGGACTAAATTGCCCACCCAACATATCTCCTGTACCTCATTTCACTCTTATATCTGCTTCCTCTTACTCTGAACTATCATGCTTCTGAGAGGAAAGTCAAGTTCACTGGTGTTCAGAACACTCAGTGGGGCAAAGGTTGCTGTGGCCGGTGCAGCCGTAATGCCAGGCAACAGGCAGAATGTGAGGGTCTCTGGAGGGCGACTTTGCTCCTGTCCCTTTGTTTTGAATGTATTTCCTCATGCATTACAGTGTGAACAGTGCACTGTGGCTGTAAGTATATCTATCAGGTCCCTGTGTCGACCTTGACACAAGGACCGGCATCTCTTCTGTTCCTGGAAGAATCCGCTTGGACCTGGAGCCCAAGAGGGAGGAATGAGAGATGGAGGAGAAGAGTCACTCCCCCCACCCCTATCACACTGACCACTACCACCGCCATGAGGATTGACACGAAGGTGAATTTGTGACCTAAGATCATGGAGTCAGGACATAGGGCTGGATATTTGTTCAATGAATGTGGAAAGCAAATACGTCGCCTGTGACTGCCGGCAGTCATTTTGTTGCCAAAAATGGCAATGCCAATCCAAGGACAAAATCGAATGTACACCAAAATGAGCAGAGCTGAGAGAATTACCGAGAAGCAGAGCCGAATCCCCAGCAAATCATGCCCGCAGAAGGGACTTCTCTTTGCTCTTTTAAGTCACATGAGCCGACTATGTCACCTTATTGGTTCAGCCAGTTTAAGTGGGGTTTTTCTGCTACTTGGAAACATAAGCATATCCAACTGGGAGGGTTTTGGAAACCACAGGTGATTTAGGATGGGAGGCGAAAGGTCACTGGATCATTCTTCCAGGACAATGACAGCACTGGTAGACATGTGGCTATTTGGACTGGACAGTGGCAGAGCTGCTATCCCTGACTGCAAGTTCTGGTGGAACCAGGAGAAGAAGCCGAAGTGAACACGTGAGAAGCTCTCTGAAGCACACCCTCCCAGAAGGACTCAGAAATCCTCACTGTGGACCTAGAAATCCCCCCTTTGGAGTCACACCATCCACAATTCAAATTCTAGCTCTATTTCTTTAGCAGTTGGTAATCGTGGACCAATTTCTTAACGTGAACCAAAAGCTGTTGTGGTGAAGGAATGAGATAAGGGCAGAGGTTCTGGCACCAAACCACCAGCCCCAAATCCCAATTCCATCCCCGAGCCACTGTGCATCCTTGGGCAGTTTAGATAGCCATGCTGGGCTTCCGTCTGGTTCTTCTGTGAAATGAAGAATAAGAATAGGACCTGTCTCAGGCACTTACTGCAGCCATAACAACAGCCAACAAATACCACAAGAGCCGGTGGTTGAAAAGAACAGCTATTTATATCCTCGACGTGTTGGAGGCGAGCAGTCAAAAATCATAATCTTTGTGTCTTAATTATCTGCGACTACTGTAACAGAGATACCACAAGTGGACGGCTTTAAGGGAAATGTCAGAACATGGTCTCCAGGAGGTCTTCTCTTCCCGTGGACCTTCCATGGGAACGTTTCTGTTCTGCTGCCTGTTTGCTTGGAGAGCTCTGCGTGGCTTTGCATCTCTCTCCTCCCAACTCACCTTGCTTAATCTGCTCCTTTTATATCTTGCAGCAGATTGATTGAAGGCACGTGCTGCACTAATTCTGCTTCATAAAAATCTCAAAGGCAACCCATTTCCAAATGCACTTATGGCCACCGAAACCAAACCAGACCCACTGCCATAGAGCTGATTCTGACTCAGAGTGATCCTCTAGGACAGCAGTTCTCAACCTGTGGGTCGCGACCCCTTTGGGGGTCAAATGACCCTTTCACAGGAGTCACCTGATTCGTAACAGTAGCAAAACTACAGTGGTGAAGTAGTAATGAAAATAATATTATGATTGGGGGGGTCACCACAACATGAGGAACTGTTTTATAGGGTCGTAGCATTAGGACAACGTAGAACTGTCCCTTTCTGAGAATTTTAATCTTTATGGGAGCCAACAACCTCATCTTACTCCTGCAGAGCAACTGATAGATTCAAACCACTGACCTTGAGGTTAACAGCTCAATTGATAGGCCACTGTGCCAGCAGAGCAGACATTGAGACTTAGAACACATCTTTTTGAGTGTTCACAAGTCAATGTATAACACGGCTATGTCAATTCCTTCTGTGGAACTCTCAAAGTTTCATGCTACAATCCTTGTCATTCCTGTGCTGTTTACAGGTGTCTTTATTATCATATGGTAGACATATCCCGTGTGTGTGTGTGTGCATGCATGTGTGTGTCTGCAATGATGCTGAATGCAGGAAGATCACAGGCCAGTGAGTGGGAAGTCTTGTAGACCTAGTGGCCTTGTAAGCATCTCAGTGCTGGCAGGGCTCTCCACATGGCTTCTCTGGCTCCAGAAGTCCGGCTCCATCAGCCTCTCTCCATGTGTCTTCTCCACAGGGATGTCTTGCAGGGAGTGAGCAGAAAGAGTGTCGCCCGCCTCCAAGGAGGAATACCAGAGTTCCAAGAATCCTCAGGAGAAAGCCAGGCGCACACAAAGGTCTCATTCACAATGACCTGATTGATAGGCTAGACACTGTTAATCCTCTCAAATTGGCAAATGATTATATAACTACCACAGTGTCTATTATGCTCTTTTTAGAAGACATCACTCACAAGTGATTAGGCTTAGGGCCCACCCTGCTATTATATGACCTCATTAATATGAGAAAAGAAAACCATTATTTCCATACGGTGTCACATTTCAGCCCCAAGAATTAGGATTTCGTCATAACTTCTGGGGCCCCAATTCCATTTGCAACAGGATCTGATTATTGCATAAGATACAAGGAGCTAATCCATTTGAGTTGCTTCGCACAGTGTCTGCCAGATAGTAGATTTTCAATCACTTTTCATTGTCATTAGACATGACGTCCACTACCACTACCCGTCATCCTTGTGGGGACATATGTATCAAATGCCCTGAGACATGAGAGCTTTTGACTCTGCAACGAAAAGAAGGAATAAAGAGGCACCAGACCAACATTTATCACAGGCTGGTTTACAAGAACAAAACTTGGAGATCCTGTCAACGTCCTTCATAAATGTTCACACACATGAGAGTAGATCTACCTGTTCAATGTGATGTTGTGGCTGTTCATAGGTGTCCGGAGGCGGCTCCAGCTCACTGCGACCTCATGTGCAACTCAAGGAAACCCCCAGTCCTGCACCGTCTTCACACGGGTCGGGCTCGCGTCCATTGCCGCAGCCACTGCGTCTGGTCTTGCTCGAGTCTTCCTCTTTTCCACCGAGCCTCTTTCGCCAGTCACGAGGTCCTTGTCCAGGGACTGCTCTCTCTGCATAACGGGCTCAAAGTCCGTGCAATGACGTGTTGCATCCTCACGTCTGAGGAGCAACCTGAGTGCACTTCCTCTAGTCTTCTGGCGGTCCATAGTTCTTTCCGTGGTCTTCGCCAACACCATAATATAAAGACGTCGCTTCTTCTAAGGTCTTTCCTTATTCACAGTCCAGTTTTCATGGGCATACGAGGCCATTGAAAACACCATGACTTGGGTCAGGTGTACCTGAGTGCTCAAAGGGACATATTTGCCCTTTAACGCCACGTTAGAGAAGTCTTGGGCGTTAGACTTGCCCCCTACAACACGTTCTTGGATTTCTTGACTGAGCATTGATAGCGAGTCCACGTAAAATGAAATCCTTGAAAATGTCAATCTCCTCTCCTTTCATCATGATGTTATTGATGGATCTAGCTGTGAGGGGTTTTATTTCCTTTATATTGAGTTATAACCCACACGGAAGGCTGTAGTCTTTGATCTTCCTCAGCAAGTGCTCAGTCTTCACTTTCAGCAAGGCAGTTGTGTCATCTGCATATCAAAGGTTGCTGGTGAGCCTTCCTCCCATCCTGAGGCCAGTTTTTTGTTTGTTTTGTTTTGCATATAGTTCAACCTCTTGGGTTATTTGCTCAGTATACAGATTGAGGAACTATGGGAAAGGACACAAACTTCATGCACACCTTTCCTGATTTTAAGCCATGTAGTATCTTCTTGTTCTGTTCAAACAATTGCCTTTTGGCCTAGGTACACAATTGAGCGTTCAGAAATTCCCATTCATCTCAATGTTATGCATAGTTCTTTTCGTTTGTTTGTTTCTGTGATCCACACAATTAAAGGCTTTAATATAATCCACAAAATCCAAATAAATATCTTTCTGGTATTCTCTGCTCTCAGTCAAGATCCATCTGGCGTCAGCAATGATAGCTCTCCCTCCGTGTCCTCTTCTGAATCCAGCTTGAATTTCTGCCAATTCTCTGTTGATAGACTGCTGCAACTGCTTTTTAAATACCTTCAGCAAAATTTTACTTGCATGTGATATGAATGATATTTTTCAATAATTTCCTCATTCTGTTGGGTCACTTTTCTGTAGACTGGGCACAAATATGGGTCTCTTCCCATTGGTTAAGCAGATAACTATCTTCCAACTTTCCCCGCACGCTCTCGTGAGCGTCTCCAGTACGGCATGCGTTTGGTGAAACATTTTGATGAGTATTCCATCAATTCCTGGAGCCTTGATCTTAGCTGATGTCTTCAGGACAATTTAGACCTCTTTCTCTACAACCACAGCGTTTAGATCATTATGCTTCCTCCTAAAGCGGTTGAAGGGCGGTGCGTTCTTTCTGGTACAGTGATGGTGCATTCATGTGCGCTTCTTTTGTTGCTTCCTGTGTTCTTCAGCATTTTACCCATAGAATCCTTATAATATTGCTATTCAGAGTTTGGACTTCTCCACCAGTTTTTTTTAATCTTGAGATTTACTGAGGCTGGCCTTCCCTTTTGTTTTCCAAACTCCAAGTCTTTGCGCATTTCATTAGAATACTTTCCTTTGACTTTTCAAGCTGCCCTTGGGAATTTTCTGTTCCGCTCCTTCACATTATCATTTCTCCAGTCATTTAATCTACTCTAGGCTCAAGAGCAAGTTTCGGAATGTCTTCCAACATCCAAGGTGGTCTTTTCATTCATTCCTGTCTTTTTAATGACCTTTGGTTTTCTTCATGTTTGATGTTCTTGATGCACCCTCTGGTCTTAGGTCATTAGTATTCAATGCATAAAATCTCTTCTTGTGAATAAACAAATGTGAAGAAAGCTGATGGTGCCCAGCTATCAAAATATATAGCATCTGAGGTCTTAAAGGGTTTAAGACAAACAAGAGGCCATCTAGCTGAGAAGCCGCAAAGCACACATGGATGAAGCACACCAACCTGTGTGATCATGAGATGTTGAGGGATCAGATATCAGGCATCAAAGATTCAGAACAAAAATATCATATCAATGTGAATGAGGGAAAGCACGGAGTGGAGACCCAAAGCCCATCTGTAGACAATGGGACATCCCCTTACAGAAGGGTCACAAGGAAGAGATGAGACAATCAGGGTGCAGTGTGGCACCGATGAAACATATAACTTTCCTCTAGTTCTTTAATGCCTCCTCCCCCACACTATCATGACCCCAATTCTACCTTTACAAATCCAGCTAGAGCAGAGCATGTACACAGGTACAGATAAGAGCTGGAAACACAGGGAATCCAGGACAGATGAACCCCCTCAGGACCAATAATGAGAGTAGTGATACCAGGAGGGGAAGGGGATGGTGGGGGGGGGGGAGAAAGAGAAAATGGATCACAACGATCTACATATAAACCCCCACAAGGGGGACGGACAACAAAAAAGTGGGCGAAGGGAGACAGTGGTCAGTGTAAGACATGAAAACAATTAATAAATTATCAAGAGTTCATGAGGGAGAGAGGGGAGGGGAGGGAGGGAAATTAGCCTATACCAAGGGCTCAAGTAGAAAGAAAATGTTTTGAAAATGATGGTGGCAACATATGTACAAATGTGCTTGACACAATGGATGGATGGATGAATTGTGATAAGAGCTGTAAGAGCCCCCAGTAAAAAAATTTTTTTTAATCTGTTCTTCAGTTCAGGTGGCACATAGTCAACCTTGGCTCCTGGGACTTGTTTTCATTCCCTTCAGCTTCAACCTGAACTTGCATCTGAGCCATTGAGGGTCTGTCAGTCCCTGGTCTTGTTTTGGCTGGTGACAGTTAGCTTCTCCATTGTGTCTTCCAACAGATACAGTCCATCTGATCTCTGTGCATTCCATCTAGCTAGATCCATGTGTGTACTCACGATTTCTGTTGTTTTTAAAAAGCATTTGCAAGGAAGGAGTCATTGGCCACACAAATTCTACACTGATATCTCAGCTTTGTTTCCAAAAGACAGTATTTCCCAACTGTTGAAGCTTCCTCTTACTTCCAACTTTCTCATTCCAATCACCGGCAATTATCTACGCATCTTGATTGTGTATTTGATCAATTTTAAATGGAAGAAGCTGGTATAAAACTTTGATTTCTTCATTACTGACTTCAATGATTGGTGCGTAAGGTTAAATAATCATTGTTGTTAGGTTGGGTTGTCTAGAGAAACAAAATCAGTGACATTCCTATATGTATAAGAAAGAGCTTTATATCAACAAGTAATCTTATATCAAAAGAAGGCATCCTAGCCAAGTCCAACTCAAGTCTATAAGTCCAAGGCAAACCAGCACCCTCTTTAGACTCAGCGTGGCTGAGGCTCATGATACAGATAAGTGATGGGGATGCGGGAAGATCACAGGCCGGTGACCCAAGGTTAGTGGAAACATGGCTGGACGCTGACAGCTCTCAGAGTCAATGGCCCACATGGAGCCACCCCTGGAGGCAGGCAAAGTTTCATCAGGCAAGAAGGGGGAGGAGTAGAGAGAAAGAGAGGTTCTCAGGTTCCCTGCTTCTAAGGCCACACCCCCAAAGAGGCATCATCAGGCTCATCGGCAGGTTGAATTCCACCCCTACACTTGCATACATCTTCAAGTTGTCATACAATCTACTTGCCACAGTTGCATCAGCTGCTTTTCCTTACAGATGTATAGGTATTATCCTATCACATACCGTGTAGTACTAAAAAGAACCCCAAGTTTTCCCATAAATCTACCAGCTGCAATCAAGTTGATTCAAAATCATGACATGCATATGGAAGTAAACTATGTTCCATGAGGTTATCAAGGGCAGCTTTTTCACAAGTGGATCTCCAAGCCTTTCTTTAAGAAGAGCTTTAGATGAACTCAAAGTTCCAACCTTTTGATTAAAAGGCAAGCGCGCTGCTGTTTGCAGCATGTACTGTGCTGTGTGCGACAGGATAATTTCTATTCACCTACAAGGAAGAGCAGTTAATACAACTGTGTGAGGTAGATTTTGTCAGCTTGAAGATGTAGAAAACACTAAAGCTGGACAGCATCAGATTATCTCTGTTAGTTCAGATTGACTAGAGAAGCAAATTCATAGACACTCACATGTACAAGAAAGAGCTCTATATAAAAGAGCAATTATATATTGACATCCAGTCATCCCAGCCCAGTCCAGATCAAATCCATAAGTCCAATATTAGCCCATATGTCCAATAGTAGTCCATAAATTCCTCTTTAGACTCACGCAGCCATGTAATAATGCCAAATGCAGGAAGACACAAGCCAGTGGGTGGAAAGTCTTGTGGATCCAGTGGCAGTAGAGGCATCTCACTGCCAGTGTGGGTGTCCACATGGCTCCTCCAACTCCAGGGCTCTGGCTGCGTCAGCATAGCCCCATCAGGCTTGTCATCAGTAATGCCTCGCAGGGATTGAGTGTGTGTCCCGCCTTCCGCAAGTTATTTATCTCCTTAGCACCTCCAAATGAGGTCATCAAGCTGCGACCTGATTGACTGGGTAAACTCCACTCCTTCGCTCTTAATAGTCTCAAATGGACAACAGATTATGTAACTACCGCATCATCCAATGAACAGATTAAGTTTAAGCTCACTTAGACTTACTAATATGCAGTGAACAATTTCACATTTTTTTCACTTCTAAGTATAGTTGGCATCTGTTTCTGTCCAAACTCCTCCTCACCTTCCTATAGAATGAAAGCCTCTGTTCCAATGCACAGTTATGACAGGGGATGGAACTTTGCCAGTAACCGAGTTTCCTTGTGCTTGTTTACCAATCTGTAGTGACAACTTTCACACTGGTACCTTGTTCACTACAGATTAGTAAGCCCAATTAAGCCTGTGGTTAGCCATGCTTATTGAGCAATCTGTCCCCGACTCGGCACAGCAACTGTCCTCTGCAAGGGAAGGGACCTCAGCATAAGGGGCCTGTCGGGTCAGCATTCTGCAGACTGATTTAGGGTCTGTGGTGAGAGACTGCACACCCAGCGATGACTTCCTAGCACAGTGACTTTGTAGATAGATGATGGTACCATTGCCCACGATAGGGGATGCTGGCGAAAGGACAAGTTTGAGGGAAGAGCTAATGATTTCTGCTTGTCCAGGATGAATCAACATGTTGTGAGACAGCATTGTCACAGTGATGGTAAATGCCATGGTCATGGCTGAGATCACCCAAGGAGAGGCCATGGCACGGGAGGGAGGAGGGTCAGAGTTCCTAATGCACTGATTTCCTCTCGTGCTTCTCACGCAAATCTGGGACTCGAATGTCTCCCATCTTCCAACCACGTTAAATTGTGACCAGGACCATAAATCATACACATAAAGTTTGGGAATAACCAGCAGAAAGCTAAACATTCCCTAGGTCTCGGAAAACCCACATGCATGACAAAGTCAAGCTGCCTCTAGTCTTTTGACTTCATCCAAAGACAGAGAAATGAGTGACGTTGACCAGCCCCATAGGAAAGTCAACCACTCATCTATTTATTCTCTTTGTCCTCATTTGTTAGTTAAAGAATAAACACTTCGCCCTTTAAAAAAAAAAAACCTCTTGAAATAAAGAGACTGAAAAAAAAGTTTAAAAAAATAAAATAGAGACCTGATGAAGGATATACTGATTGTCAGAAAAGCTAGGTTAGGGTCGCATAAGGATAATAGTAATAGCTACAAAGAACAAATTAGAACTCATGTGCTTGAAATTCTGCTCAGGGCTGTGAAGGATAGAAATCCACTCCCACAGACTCAAGTGGAAAGAGAGTTCGTGGTTACAACCGGCAATCTTGCCAACTTAGAAGAACAGGGAATGAAGTACAGCTTGTCTCTTAGGGATTGGGGTTGACATTATTCCCTCCACCCCACTCCATTTGAGGCCATATGGTGTCCCATCTCTGTTTTCTCTCCGCAGGGCTGCATCTTCCCACATGGCAGACACTGCAGTTGTTTCCCTACCAGCTCTTCTCTCTCCTGCCTCACTCACCGAACCTCAGTCTTGGTGAGGATGGTCGGAGGCAATGAGAACAGTAGGTTATCCACCTTGCCAGCTTCTCTCCACCTAGAGGTGCCCATGTAAATGGTCTAGTCCGTGAGGCGTAAGAAGAGGACCACGGGGAACGGGAGGCAGGTTCTGGTTTTCCTGACCAAAGCGGGAAATGTGGCTTGGTGCCTCCTCTTACATCTTTCCTCCTTTGGCTGTGCTGGCTGGAGTGCAGCAGCCTTCAGGAGGCCATGAGGAGAGACCAAAAGAATCGCAGAGGCTTGAACGTCACCAGGCCCACAAACCAAAATTAGCAGGCATGTGTGTAAAAACCTACACACGGCAAAGCAAGACCTGCCCCTGTGTTTTAAACCCATTATGATTTGGGTGTGTGTTGCTTGTAGTTGGAAGCCTTTCTGACTGATAAAAGCCTCATCTAGTGTGGGATTTTCCAAACTTCAGTCATTCTCAAACCAACTGCAGCAATTGTGTCATATCTAATTGATGTTCCTCTTTCTCTTGATTCGCCTCTGTTAACTTAAGAACCTACTGCAGCCTGTGACTTTTAAAAAATATCCAATCTATAATTTGGCCTTAACAGATTCAGCACACCCCACGTAAAATCACTTCCTTTTCACCAGTGGGGCCATTTGAGAAGCCAACATCAGCTCTGATATTCCTGTTTCAAGTTTCCAAAAGATACTGCTATTGATCAGGGACTTCCCAAAATCACATGGTACATAGAGCCACCTATATCTCAAGGAGCTCTAGAGATGGGAATGATTAGCAGGTCTACCACAATCTCATATCGGATTGTTGTTATTACCATTAATATTATTATCATTATTACTTTATTAGTAGTATTGCCATTTATTATTATTAAAATCAGGTCTGATTTTAGAGCTAAGATGCATGTGTGCCTGAAGACAAAACTGTTGGTCAGTCCTCTGTGTTTGCAATCCTATTATTAAGCAGAACCAGCTAGATGGCTGAGGACCTCAGAATATCCCAGCCAGCTGGTGCCGCAGAAGCAGGAAGTTCCTTCAGATGTTCCCGAACACTCTGCTTTGTCTATCTCCTAATTGTGGCTGTATATCCATTTAATTATAACAGTGGCATTTCAAATCAGTGGGACAAAGATGGGCTAGTCAACACGCGATCTAAGAGAGTTGGAAAATTATTGGCAGGGAAGTATGTCCTACGTGCACTCCAGGAGGCCCTGGTGGCACAGTGGCTAAGCTGTGGGCTGCTAACTGGAAGTCCACACCCATCAGCTGCTCTAACGGATAAAGACAGGGCAGTCTGCTTCAGTAATTGCCCCTATGGGGCAGTTCCGCTCTGTCCTGTAGGGCCACCAAGTCAGAATCAGCTTAGGAAAGATGCTCCCAAATGCACATACAGAATATGAAGATTGACTGAAGACCTAAATATGAAAAACAGATCAAGCTATAAAGTTTGGTACATTCATGCATTACACTTTATGCAGCAGTTGAAAACATAAGTTAATTTCCATGTAAAGACAAAGATGTATCTTTAATATCTATCGCTCGATACAAATTTTTTAACTAGATTATAAATAAAATATACCATTTATATCAAATATATGAGACAGCACTGATACACACACACCGTCCATATGAATTTTGAACATATGAATGTAAAATGTATTGAAAGAGCCTAGAACCATGAACCTCTATTGCCACAGTTCTCAACCTGTGGGTCGCGACCCCTTTGGGAGCCGAATGACTCTTTCACAGGGGTCGCCAAATTCATAACAGTAGCAAAATTACAGTTGTGAAGTAGCAACGAAAATAATTTTATGGTTGGAGGGTCACCACATCCTGAGGAACTGTGTGAAAGAGTTGCGGCATGAGGAAGGTGGAGAACCACTGCCAGTGGTAATTTCTAAGGAAGTGACCATGATATAATCATGTATTACTCAACTAATTAAAAGTAAGCAAAAAAAAACAAGAATGATTAATCTGCAAAATAACAAAGGAAAACATGACATTTTCTATAATGGTCTGAAACCAAAAGCCAAACTCACAGCCATTGAGTTGATGCTGACTCAAAGCAATCCTCCCTATAAGACGGTAGAACTGCCCTTGTGAGTTTCTAAGCCTACAACTCATTCCAGGAGTGGAAAGCCCCTTCTTTCTCTGCCAGGGAGCTGGAGGGTTTTGAGCTGTTCACCTTGTGATCCCAGCCCAACATGTCACCACTAAGTCACCAGGGCTCCTTGGATAACATTACTGGAGGAAAAGGCTTTACCTTTTTTCTTTTTGTTATATTTTTATTGGGATATACTTCACATATCATACAATTTAATTATTCAATTAAGATCTGTGCACCCCTCCCCCGAGAAGAATTTGTTTCAAAGGACGACATTGATTCTGCAGCTCCGGGAGATGGACATATCTGATCAGAGCACACAGGAGCAGATGAAGGGGGAGGAGGAGAGAGTGGAGCACAGCCTGGCCCACCAGGCCGTGAGGATGATGTTCCTGAGAAGAGCAGCCAGTCCACAGAGAGTACATCATGGCTGGCCCCACTATGAGACATGATGCCCCTCAGTGACCAAGGGTGATGAAGGGGACAGCACCGGAGACACAGTGTGGGAATTGCACCTGACCTAATCCCACCACACCGAGGCAAAGCACTGGGGGAGTGCAGCGGAACAGCAAGGAAATGGAGCGGCAAGGTCCCCAGGGAATGCTGAAAGTGGACTTTGAGGCCAGGGCATGGTGCCCCAACAGACTGGACTGGAAAACACTCCTAAAGGCCAACAAACGATCCTTGAACTAACTACAAGCTTTTCTTTCTTGATGTGTTTTGTTTTGTTCTTTGTCAGTGGTTTGTTGTTGTTGTTTTGTTGTCTGGTTGTATACTATTGCTTTGTTTTCCTCTGTCTTGTCTTCGTGCATGTTATTGTCTCCACAGGTCTGTCTAAATAAGACAGGCTGGATGATCTAGAGGAAAAACAACTGGACCGACAGTTCCAGGGGGACTTGGGATAAGGGGAGGTGGGGGCTAAGGAAGTGGTGTTAACAAACACAGGGACAAAGGAACAACATGGGACCCAAAATGGTGGTGAGGGGAGAGTGGCAGGCCTGGTAGGGAATGATCAAGGGTAAGGTTATGTAAAGAAGAGGTATAGCTGTAACCCAGGTGGGGACGGAGCATGGTAGTAGGGCAGGAGGAAAGTCAAGGGACATGGAGGAAAGAGCTAGGAGTCAAAGGGCATTTATAGAGGTCTGGACAAAGACATGTACATGCAAATATATATATGAGGATGGGGAAATAGATCTATGTGTCTATGTTTATAGGTTTAGTATTAAGGTGGCAGAAGGACCTTGGGCCTCTACTCAAGCACTCCCTCAATGCATTTTAAATTGGCACTCTACGATGCTCACCCTCCCGACACAACTGCTGAAACCAAAGCGGGTGAACAAGTAAATATGGTGAAGAAAGCTGATGGTGCCCAGCTATCAAAAGAGATAATCTCTGGGGTCTTAAAGGCTTGAAGATAAACAAGCAGCAATCTAGCTCAGAAGCAACAAAGCCCACATGGAAGAACACGCCAGCCTGTGTGATCACATGGTCCCGATCAGTTATCAGGCATCAAAGAACAAAAAATCATATCATTGGCTGCACACCTCCATGATACGATCGCCGAGGACAAACAGGTGCATAAGCAAATATGGCAAAGAAAGCTGATGGTGCCCAGCTATCAAAAGAGATAGTGTCTGGGGTCTTAAAGGCTTGAAGATAAACAAGAGGCCATCTTGCTCAGAAGCAACAAAACCCACATGGAAGAAGCACACCAGCCTGTGCGATCACGAGGTGCCAAAGGGACCAGGTATAAGGCATCATATATATATATATATATACCATAGTGAATGTAGGGGGAAGTGCAGAGTGGAGACCCGAGGCCCAAGTGTCGTCCACTGGATATCCCCTCACAGAGGAGTTTAGGGGGGGAGATAAGTCAGTCAAGGTACGATGTAGTACCGATGAAGAATACAGCTTTCCCCCAGATCCTGGATGCTTCCTCCCCCCAACTACCATGATCCGAATTCTACCTTGCAAGACTGGATAGAGCAGAGGTTGTACACTGGTGCATATGGGAGGTGGAGGCGCAGGGAATCCAGGGTGGATGATACCTTCAGGACCAGAGGTGTGAGGGGCGATACTGGGAGAGTAGAGGGTGAGTGGGTTGGAAAGCGGGAACCAATTACAAGGATCTACATGTGACCTCCTCCCTGGGAGACGGACAGCAGAGAAGGGGGTGAAGGGAGACTCTGGATGGGGCAAGATATGACAAAATAACAATCTACAAATTATCAAAGGCTCTTGAGGGAGGGGGGAGCGGGGAGGGAGGGTAAAAAAAGAGGACCTGATGCAAAGGGCTTAAGTGGAGAGCAAATGCTTTGAAAATGATTAGGGCAAAGAATGTACAGATGTGCTTTATACAATTGATGTATGTATATCTATGGATTGTGATAAGAGTTGTAGGAGCCCCTAATAAAAATTTTTTTTAAGATTTGTGCAATTATCACCACAATCAATTTCAGAATGCTTTCTTTTTACATTCATTGTCCTTAACTCCCGCCCCCCCCCCATAATCCCCTGTGATGCCCCTAGACAATTATCAATCCGGTCACTGTCTCTATAGATCTACCTATCTTGGGCTTCTTATATACAAAACCATATGAAATACAAACAGGAAGCAAACAAACAAAACAAAAAACTCAACAACAATGACTAAACAAAACATAGAAAAACCTCATTCAAAAAGAAAGCAGAAATTATTAAAACCTGCAACAACTTTAAAATGGATCAAAGGGAAATCAAATGATAAGGTACAGCATTTGTACCTAATTCCATCTGCCATCACCGACTTTACAATGCTTTCTTATCACGATGTCAGTGATAGAAACCATAAAGGAAAAGTTTGAGAAACCTTACAAATCAAGCTAGACCAGAGTATGTACACAGGTACAGATAAGAGCTGGAAACACAGGGGATCCAGGACAGATACGCCCCTCAGGACCAATCATGAGAGCAATGATACCAGGAGGGTAGAGGGAAGGTGGGGAGAAAGGGGGAACCAATCACAATGATTGACATATAGCACCCCCACTCCAAGGAGACAAATCACAGAAAAGTGGGTAAAGGGAGATAGCAGTGAGTGTAAAGCATTAAAAAAATAATAATTTGTAAATTATCAAAGGTTCATGAGGGAGAGAAGGTGGGGGAGGGAGGGGAAAAATGAGGAGCTGATACCAAAGGCTCAGTAGAAAGAAAATGTTTTGAAAATGATAATGGCAACATTTGTACAAATGCACTCAACACAATCTCAACACAATGGGTGTATGTATGGATTGTGATAAGAGCTGTAAGAGCCCCCAATAAAATGATTTTTGAAAAAAGATAATGTTCTACGTTCTACTTTCATTGTAGTGTCTGGGATCTTAAAGGCTTTGGATGGACCATCTAAGATAAAATTATCGGTCTCTCCCTGCCCGGAGTAAAGGAAGCCAGAGCCTCAGGGAAGGAGCCAGTCCACAGGACTAATGGCGCACAAAGAAAATTCAAATTCGACTCTCTCACTCACTCACTCTCTCAACTATCACCCTCCCTTGACCTCCAACCTCCTTTTCTCTCTTGCTGGCTACACGTCAGCAAAGACAAATGCTCAAGTCTCTCCCTTGGGCAAAGAATAGGAGAAGAAGGGGAGAGGAAAGGAGGGGAAAAGAGGAAATGCTGAACTCGGATTGTGGTGGGAGGTGGAGTAGGAGGGAAGAGGACAAGAGAGTGGATCCCAGAACATATTCTCTAAACGGGGTGACTTTAAACATTCTACCTCTGGTAGCTCATCTAGTAAAACGTTTGCTTTAGAGCAGTGGTTCTCAACCTTCCTCATACTGAGACCCTTTCACACAGCTCCTCATGTGGTGGGGACCCCCAACCATAAAATGATTTTTGTGACTACTTCATCACTGTCATCTTGCTACTATTATAAATCAGGTGACCCCTGTGAAAGGGCTATTTGACCCCCTAAAAGGGTCGTGACCCACAGGTTGAGAACCACCACTGTAGGGAAGCAAGACTAGAAATTGGAAGTGAGGCACTGGCCTCCCTCTGATCAGAAGGCCCACACAGCCCTACAGGCCCCAGCCCCTGCCTCAGGCTGCTTGCGCTCTCGTAATGCACACACACACACACAAACACACACACACACACACCATTATGTATACATGTATAGCTGTGAGCCTGTGTATATACATCTTTATATGTCCTTAATGGTAGAATCTGTATGATCTCAAGCACATAATATTCTCTCCTCTCTCTCTCTCTCTCTCTCTCTCTCTCTCTCTCTCTCTCTCTCGTTCGCTCACTCTCGCTCTTGCTCTCTCTTTCTCTCCCCCCATCATGAATTCGTGCTCTCCATTCTTGAATCCACTGTACTACCAAAAATAGCTTCCTACCTCCAAGTCCTGTCTCACCTTCTCAAAAATGTTTTCTCTCCAGGCTAACCTCTCTGTGTTGAGACTCCTGAAAAGAAGTCCTAGGACCTTTGCTCTCCTCCCTCGGCCTCATTCAAACCAGGTTTTTAAAATGCAACTGACTTCCTAAATGGGTGCCAACTTGAGCTCTCCAATGGCCTCCATGCGGTGTAGCTGCCTCACCATTTACACTTGGGTGTCTCATAAACTTTAGTCACTCGTTCCTTTAATGAAGCACCTCTGAGTACAGGAACTAAACTTGCAGTGGCTAGAGAGTGAAGAACAAATTAAGCCTGGATTGTGTATCTCCCCTTGTGAGGGCAGGTGGACTCTGTGGACTCGCTTCTGATCAGAAGGAAATGATCCGAGTGATGGATCTTACCTTGATTCGGTTATATGGCAAAGGTGTCGCTCCCTTGATTACAGCATGCTATATAAAACTTCCTCTTAGCCCATTGGAGCAAGAGGGACTCCTTGCTGGCTTTGTAACAGAAAATTGTCATGCTGTAAGAAAGAAAATGTTTTGAAAATGATAATGGCAACCCATATACAAACGTGCTTGAACACAATGGATGGATGGATGGATGCATGGATGGATGGATTGTGATGAGCGCTGTAAGAGTCCCCAATATAATAATTTTATTTTAAGTAAGAAACTAGCAAATGAAAACCACATCTCAAGGAACTTCAGCTAGTCTAACCCTAACAACAGCCAGCGAGAAACCAGTAACCTGCAGAGCATTTCTCGGCTCTTTCATGATCAATATTTACATCTGTAACAAACACTGATTATTGACTTAATGGTGTTCTATATGCCCTCCCACAGTTTCTCGGGTCTCTGTCATTAGTGTTCAACACGTCAACTCTGCTCTTGGGATAGACGCAAGGTCGTATCTTGGCTCTAGTGGACATGCCTGATCCATTTCTGACGGAAGACTTTGGGAGACTTCTTCAATTTCTTCATACTAGCTTTCGTGGATGGTGCATAAATTGATTAGGTTTCCCTGAAGGCAGCTAGATGCAACCCTATCACAGACGACATTGCACTTCAAGATGGGCCTTGAGATGTCCTTGTAGACGAGGACTGCGACCCCCTGCCCCTTGATTGTTTCATTCCTGACCTAGTAAACCGTATGGTTTTCTTGTTCTAAATAGCCAATACCCGTCCATTTCAGCTCACTAACTCCTAGGGTATCGATCTTTATGCATTCGTGACAACTTCCAGTTTTACTAGATTCACACTCAGAACATCTCAAGTTTCCATGCGTGATTGATGTTGGCAGCTATTTCTCCTTCCCTTCGGTCGTCGTGCCCCCTCAGCAAATGAAGATCCCCACGGCTCCCCTCCCACAGACTTACCCCGACTCCACTCCAAGAACTCTGCTCCTCCTCAATCGTATTTTGATGCGTTCAGACCCGCAGAGCCCATTCTCTGGCACTTTCTCACCTCACAAGGTTCTGCTCCATCCATGACCTGACAGTGTTTGCATACCGTGCGTAAGGTTTTCTGTGGCTGCTTCTTAGCACACCTTCATCTCCGATGTTTTCCCCATTTATCATGATGTTGCTTGTTAGAGCAGCTGTGAGGATGCTTGCTTTTGTGAGGTGCGGTCATAGTGAGGGTTGTACTCTTTCATCTTCATCAGTAAGGGCTGCAAGTCCTCTTTACTTTCAAAGTCATCATCTGCATATGATGTTAAAGACTCTTCCTCCAGACCTCATGCTGCGTTCTTCTTCGGAGAGGCCAGCTTCTGGGACTATTTGCTCGACGTATTATTGAATATGTACGGTGAGAGGATACAACCTTTCCTGACTTCAGACTACACAATCATGTTCTGCTCAAGCAACTGCCTCTTAGTCTGTGTGCAAATTCTGCACGTGCACGATGAAGTGTTCCGACGTTCCCATTTTTCTCCATGGTCTTCATAATCTACATAATCAAACCCTTCTACATCATCCCTAGAATCCAGGTAGGCATCTTTCTGGAACTCTCTACTTTCAGTTAAAATTCCATCTATTATCAGCAATGATATTCCTCATTCCATGTCCTCTTCTGAACCTGACTTGGGTTTCTGGAAGCTCCATATTCACAAACTGCTGCCGCCATTTTTTAATTATCGTCAGTAAAATTTTACTTGTGTGTGATTTTAATGATATTGTCTCATAAAGTCCACATGCTGTTGGATCGCCCCTCGGTGAATGAGCGCAAATTTGGATCTCTTCCGGTCAGTTGGCCAAGTAACTGTTTTCTACATTTTGGGGGCACAGGCAGGTGAGTATCTCCAGTGCTGCAGGGTCTGCTGGGAGATAGGTAGTGTGGTCGTTATATAATCGTTGGTCAATTTGAGAGGATTAAGAGTAAAGGGTGGAGTCTAGCCTGTCAATCAGGTCATAGCCAATGAGGCCTCTGTGTAGGTATGGCCTTCTCTGCAGATTCTGGGAACTCCAGTATTCCTCTTTGGAGGTGGAAGATCTCTCTCTCTCTCTCTCTCTCTCTCTCTCTCTCTCTCTCTCTCTCTCTCTCTCTCTCTCTCTCTCTCAGCTCACTCCCTGTGAGACATCCCTGTGGAGAAGACACATGGAGCTACACTAGTGCCCTGAGCTGGAGAAACTGCCAGTGCTGAGATGCTTACACCACCACTGGATCCACAAGACTTTCCACCCACTGGCCTGGGATTGTCTTGCATTTGGCATCATTGCATGTGTTTTGTGAGTCAGAAGAGGACTTTATAGATTGATATTAGACATATGAGCTAATATCAGACTTATGGACTTGATCTGGACTGGGCTGGGATGGTTTCTCAATATCCAGTTGTTCTTGTATACAAAGCTCTTTCTAATACACATATGAGTCTCACTGGATTTGTTTCCCTTGTCTGCCCAGACTAACACAGGTATCAAGCAGTAGTCCGTCAAATTCCCAGAACCTTGCTTTGCACCAATATCTTCAGTGCAGTTTGAGCTTCTTTCTGTAGTGCCACCAGCTCTTGACCATAAACCACCTCCTGAAACAAGCTCATGTCTACCAGTTGTCTTTCCATCTTTTTGTCCATCTTCTTTCTATGCTCTCTGTGCCATTCGATATTTTGACCAGAGATTCCAGTCGTGCGACTTGAGGCTTGATTATTTTTTCTTCGTATCTTCCGTCTTGAGAAACAGCAAGCATTTGGATCCCTAGCCCTTTCCGCATCCCACGGCAGCGCTTCACCCGCTCTGCTCAGGCTACCCTTTGAAATCTCCTCGTGAGATCTTTTACCTCATAACCTCTTCCCTTTGCGTTATCTTCTCTCTGCTCAAAACTACATTTCAAGGAGCCCTGGTGGCATAGTGGTTATGAGTTGGGCTGCAGTACGCAAGGTCAGCAGTTCAAAAGTACATTTCAGAGTCTCTTCTGGCATCTATTGTGACTTTTCCTTTCTCTCTGATCTTTGTGACGTGGCCCTTTTCCTTCTTCGTGTGCTGTTTCCTTTTTGTCATCCCACAACTCACCTTGTCTTCTATCATTAGTATTCAATATGTCGATATGCTGTCAACAAGGTCTCTGAATTCAGATGGGGAGAGACTCGGAGTCATATTTCGCTTCTCATGGACTTTAATCTCCTTCAGCTTCAACTTGAACTCGTATATAAGCAATTGATGTGCCACAGTCTTTCCCTGACTTTGATATGGCACATTGTTTCCCAGTCTTGTTTGGTTGATTGTGCCCTTTTCAGATTAAAAAAAAATCTGTACAGTGCTCTCTTGGCAATTAAAAACGTTTGAAGTATAGTCCATAATCCAGAAGAAAGTGTAGGCAGGTATCTGCTTCGTCAGCCCCCATGGATAATTCCAGTTCCCCCCAGGAAGCAGTATCACCCACTATGGAAAACCCTGTCTGGCAGATACTAAGCTTCTCGGTTCTCTTTCCTCTGTTGATGCCATTGATCTGATTCCTGTGTACTTCGTCGATTAGGGTCTACGGGTATAGTCAGCATTTGTGAGCTGGGGGATAAAAGCACATTGTGATGAATAAGTCATTAGCTTTTCAAACTTCGATCGTGCAATCGCTGACATCATTTCTGTCTTCAAAGTCATGTTTTCCAACTACTGATGCGTCTTTGTTTCCAACTTTTGCTTTCCAACCCCCAATCAGTATCAATGAATCTGGATGACATGTTTGATCCAGGTTAGACTGCAGAAGTCGGTAAAAATCTTCAATTTCTTCATCATTGGCTTTAGTGATTGGTGTGTAGATTTGAATAACAATAATCCAATGATCCAGTCTTCCTTAAAGATGTATGAATATTATCACTGATAGCATTGTACTTCAGGATGGATCTTGAAATGTGCCTCATAAGGAGGCATGTGATGCCATTCCTCTTCAACATGTCATCCCCAACATAGCAAACCATATGATTTCCGATTCAAAATGCCCCAAGCCAGGCTATTTAGGAGGTAGACGTCAGAATTCAAAATTCCAGCTCCAAAGAAGGATATTGTTTCTCTGTGGGCTCAGGAGGAAAACAGCTTGTTCCCCTTTGCTCATCTGCATACCAAACACCCTTGAGGGATCCCTCTGTCTTATCATCAGTCTTCCCATGGGTCTAGGATGTTGTGATGGTTAAGGTGTGTCAACTTGGCTGGGCCATGAGTCTCTGGTTTGGCAACTATGTAATGATGTGATACATCATCTCCCATGATGTAGTCAGATGTAATCATTCCTAATCTGATACCAGGGGATCACTGTGGGATGCATCATCCTTACTCAGAGCTCAGCCCCGATCCCATGTAAAGGGAGTTTCCTCAAGAGCGTGGCCTGTATCACATCGGTATGGGCATCTTGGCAAAGCTCTCCAGCTTTCTGATAACTCTAGATCCTGCATCCAGCTCTCATCATCTGACCTCCTGTGGTAGTTACATAATCTCATGTCAACTTGAAGTATGAAGAGTTAAGGGGTGGGGTTTAACCTGTCACTCAGGTCACAGCTTAATTGGAGGGCGACTGAGATAAAAGACTCTTTGGGGGCCTCCTTCTCTCTCTGCTTTCATTTTCCTGTTGACAAGCCCCCTTGAGCCACACTGAGACCTGTAAGGGCCCTAGAGATGCTTCCACCACCACTGGATCCACAAAACTTTGCACCCACCGGCCTGTGATCTTCCTGCATTCTGCATCATTGCATGTGCTGTGTGAATCTGAAGAGGGATTTATGGACTAGTATTGGACCTATGGGATAATATCAGACTTATGGCTTGATCTGGACTGGGATGGGGTGTTTTCTCAATACATAATTACTCTTTGATGTAAAGCTCTTTCTTATACATATGAGTTTCCCTGGATTTGTTTCTCTAGTCAACACGGCCTAACACATCTCCTATTCATGGAACTTGAGCCAGTAGCCTGCTATATTGCCTGCCAATCTTAGAGGCCATTAGCCTCTGCAGCCTGTAAAGCAGCAGCCTGCTGTCTGACCTGCCAATCTGGATTCACCAGCCTCTACAACTGTGTGAGTCAGAGAAGGCCTCGTCTGACACCTGATTCTTGGGTTGGGACTTGCCCATCTCTTCAACTGTGTGAGCCATTTCTTTGAAACGTGTGTGTGTGTGTGTGTGTGTGTGTGTGCACGCACACATCCGCTATAGGCATTTGAGGGATCTTCAAAAGGTTCATGGAAAAATTCCTCTCCCTTTTCATTATATTTTCAATAAAGTTTCGAGGTCCCTCCTATAGATTTTACTGGTTTTTGTTTTTCTAGAAAACCCAGTCTGAGACAGAAGCTCGCAGCACAGGGACCCTGGATCCAAAGAACAAACTCTGCTCCCAGCTCTTCTTTCTTGGTGATAATTACAATATGAGAAATGCCAAACTGAAGAATAATACTGAGCCTCTTCCAGAAACACCCAATCATGATACAAATAAGCATTTCAGTCCTACAACCTGCTTAGTTCTGTCTGCTTGGTGTGATTTAACCCAAAGAAGTTTGAATAAGTGGTCTCTTTGAGAGACCTTTGATCTTTCTAAGTTACTGTACACACTCGAGAATAAGCCCGAGGCACCTAATTTTACCACAAAAACTGCATTTAAAATGTTCTGAAAAACTTGGCTTACAGACAGGGAAAGATATGACAAAATAATAATTTATAAATTATCAAGGGCTCAAGAGGGAGTGGGGAGCGGGGAGGGAGGGGGAAAAAGAGGACTTGATGCAAAGGGCTTAAGTGGAGAGCAGATGCTTTGAAAAATGATTAGGGCAAAGAATGTACAGATGTGCTTTATACAATTGATGTAGGTATGGATTGTGATAAGAGTTGTATGAGTCCCTAATAAAATGCAAAAAAAAAAAAAACCTTGGCTGATCCACGAGTGTATACCGCATGTCTTTCCTGCACTATCCGTTAGAACAAAGAAGGACCCCATGTTTAAAGTTTCGGTGGCACTTGTGTTCTGATTAGCATTTTGAAGTGTCTAAATGACATCAACAAAATAAAACTAAGAAGTGTGCTTCTAAATTGAGCAGGGAAAAAAAAGAATTGCAGAATTCCATTTCTGAATTAACTAAGATAAATAAAGAATTGAAAAGCCAGGGCTCTGCACCACTCCACTGCAGCTCCCTCTGCTCCCTGCTGGCAGCCAACCATCAGTGTCCTCCTCTGCAGCTCTCACCTTCTGGAAACTATCTGCCTGAACTTCCTTTGTCTCCCGAAGAATTTATTGAAGATTCAGAGCCAGAAAGTCCAAAATCAAAATGTCCAAAGCCCTTTGGAAATAAAAAGAAGAAAAGAAAGGAGCTGACACCAAGGGTTCAAGTAGAAAGAAAATGCTTTGAAAATGATGATGGCAACATATGTACAAATGTGCTTGACATAATGGATGGATGGATTGTTATAAGAGCTATAAGACCCACCACACCGAGGCAAATCACTGGGGGAGTGCAGCGGAACAGCAAGGGAATGGAGTGGCAAGGTCCCCAGGGAATGCTGAAAGTGGACTTCGGGGCCAGGGCGTGGTGCCCCAACAGACTGGACTGGAAAACGCTCCTAAGGGCCAGCAAACGATCCCTGAATTAACTACAAGCTTTTCTCTTGTGAACTGTTTAGTTCTGTTCTTTGTCAGTGGTTTGTTTTTGTTGTTTTGTTGTCTGGTTGTATACTGTTGCTTTGTTTTCCTCTGTCTTGTTTTCGTGCATGTTAGTGACTCCACAGGTCTGTCTGAATAAAACAGGCTGGATGAACTATCTGGAGGAAAAACAACGGGACCAACAGTTCCGGGGGGACTTGGGGTGGGGGGGTAGGGGGGGTAAGGAAGTGGTGTTAACAAACCCAGGGACAAGGGAAAAACATGGGACCCCAAATGGTAGAGAAGGGGGAGTGGCAGGCCTGGTGGGAAATGATCAAGGGTAAGGTTGCTTAGAGAAGAGGTATACTCTAGCCCAGGTGGCGATGAAGCATGGTAGTAGGGCAGGAGGAAAGTCAAGGGAGATGGAGGAAAGAGCTAGGAGTCAAAGGGCATTCATGGAGGTCTAGACAAAGACTTGTACATGCAAATATATATAGGAGGATGGGGAAATAGATCTATGTGTCTATATTTATAGATCAAGTATTAAGGTGGCGGAAGGACCTTGGGCCTCTACTCAAACACTCCCTCAATGCATGAATACCTTCTTTTATTAAATTGGAACTCTATGATGCTCACTCTCCTGACACAACGGCTGGAGCCAAAGTGGGTGAACAAGTAAATGTGGTGAAGAAAGCTGATGGTGCCGGCTATCAAAAGAGATAGTGACTGGGGTCTTAAAGGCTTGAAGATAAACAAGCGGCCATCTAGCTCAGAAGCAACAAAGTCCACATGGAAGAACACACCAGCCTGTGTGATCGAGTGGTCCCAAAGGGATCAGTTACCAGGCATCAAAGAACAAAAAAATCATATCATTGACTGCACACCTCCATGATAGGATCGCTGAAGACAAATGGGTGCATAAGCAAATGTGGTGAAGAAAGCTGATGGTGCCCGGCTATCAAAAGAGATAGTGTCTGGGGTCTTAAAGGCTTGAAGGTGAACAAGCGGCCATCTAGCTCAGAAGCAACAAAGCCCACATGGAAGAAGCACACCGGCCAGTGCGATCACGAGGTGCCAAGGGACCAGGTATAAGGCATCATGCAAAAACAACAACAACGATATAAGTGTGTGTATATATGTGTACATATGTGTATATGTATATATATACCATATTAAATGAAGGGGGAAGTGCAGAGTGGAGACCCAAGGCCCAAGTGTCGGCCAATGGAGATCTCCTCACAGAGGGGTTTAGGAGAGGAGATGGGTTAATTAGGGTGCGAGGTAGTACCGATGAAGAACACAGCTTTCCCCCAGGTCCTGGATGCTTCCTCCCCCCAACTACCATGATCCGAATTCTACCTTGCAGGCCTGGATAGGACAGAGGCTGTACACTGGTACATATGAGGGCTGGAGGTACAGGGAATCCAGGGTGGATGATACCTTCAGGACCAAGGGTGTGAGGGACGATGCTGGGAGAGTGGAGGGTGAGTGGGTTGGAAAAGGGGAACTGATTACAAGGATCCACATGTGACCTCTTCCCTGGGAGAGGGACAGCAGAGAAGGGGGGAAGGGAGACTCCGGATAGGGCAAGATATGACAAAATAACGAGGTATAAATTACCAAGGGCACATGAGGGAGGGGGGAAAGGGAAGGGAGGGGGGAAAAAAAAGAGGACCTGATGCAAGGGGCTTAAGTGGAGAGCGAATGCCTTGAGAATGATTGGGGCAGGGAATGTATGGATGTGCTTTATACAATTGATGTATGTATATGTATGGATGGTGATAGGAGTTGTATGAGTCCCTAATAAAATGTAAAAAAAGAAAAGAGGAGAAAAAAATGATTAGGGCAAAGACTGTACAGATGTGCTTTATACAATTGATGTATGTATATGTATGAAGTGTGATAAGAATTGTATGAGCCCCTAATAAATTGTTAAAATTTAAAAAAATAAGAGCTATAAGAGTCCCCAATAAAATGATTTCTAAAATAATAATAAGAAGAAAATAAGAACGAAAACCAGCTGTGATTTAGGTGAAGGTCTAAAGAGCAGATCACTTGATGATTTACAACCAACAATTTATACGCACGTTTTTCAACTCAGAATCTATTTCTATCCCCTTGGTGTATCACGGCATACATATCTCACTTCCTCCCTGTATTTCCTCTTTCTTAGCCCTCTGAACTTCGTCTTTGGGTCAATGTTGCCCTTTTGATATGAAATAGTTGGTTTTTCAACATGGAGGTGAATTCAGTTCCAGACCCAAAGGGTAAGCAAGGGCTGTAGTCTTGGGGTCCCACCAGTCTCTATCTGACCAAGAAACCTGATCTCTTTTTAGATTTTGAGGTTTTTGTTCCACGTTTTTCTCTTACTCTATCCAGGACATTCTAATGTGATCCCTTTCAGAGGAGTGGTAGTGATAGCCAGGCACCATCTAGTTCTTCTGATCTCAGGGTTATGGACACTGATGTTGCCTGGCCCATTAATCCATGTTGTGTCGGTTTCCATCACTCTTCTTTCAACTGGATAGGGAAGCTACTCATCAATGCAGAATGTGGAACATTGTCTTTGTGAACTATGTTGTGCCAATTGTCTGCTGAGACTCCAGTCCTGATGGTCTATAGTCACACCCATGGTCCAGTCACTCATTCTGTATTTTGTTACGTCTAAAAAGTATGGATAACCTAGCCCCCAGGTGCACCACATCCATTGATGTATTTGCAGCAAAGGTAAACACTCATGTACAAACATCCTCTGTCCACCTGTATATGTACTTATGGGTATATGTCCACTCTCTCTCCCATATCTGTTCAGCCTACATGTCTTTCCATTCATCTACTCATAAATTACCACTCTCTTAGGGTTGTCTGTGCAACAGTATTTCTCTCTGTTGCCTCTAACTCTTGCAAATCTCCCCATGTCTTCCCGTGCCTCAATAACCTTTGCCTAACTTCCCCTTTGTTGTTCCCCTGCCTTCGCCATCACCCAGGTAATACTGTCTAACCTCTGGCCCAGCGGTTCTCAACCTGTGGGTCGCACCTCCTTTAGGGGGTCAAACTACCGTTTCACAAGGGATTCATAATAGTAGCAAAATTAGAGTGAAGATGTAGCAACAAAAATAATTTTATGGTTGGGTATTCACCACAACATGAGGAACTGTGTGGGAAACAGAAGGATTTCTCCCAAGCTGTCTCCCCCAAATATATGCCAAACTTAGCCGCTTGCGGCTGACTATACACTTGGAGGTCATCAGGAGCAGATCAGGGGTTAGTCTCCCTAAGAGCTATCAGCCATCTAGAGCAAGCAGACACCACTGTTTATCCCACAAGTAGGGTCCACTCCCTTCTGATAAGGATAGTAGTTGTCTGTTTCCTTGTAGGAGACCCCAGAGAGGTCAAACCCGCCCAAGGATGACCAAGGATCTAGGATCCGCCCATCTTGTCACATGTATACCCTCTCTCATTGCTCTATAACCTATAGCAGAGCCCCTTCCTATGATGTGGGTCCTCACCTGTAATTAGGGGGCTTGCATGTTCCCAGAGAATATAAAAGCCTGAGCTAGCATTAAATATCTCTCTCTCCCTCCACATGGACCACCAAGCGGGACTGAGGTAAGCATGCTACCATGAATTGTGTCTGACTCCATTTACTTCAATATTTCTCTTCTATCTCTCATGCTCTCTATATCTTTACTTACTATCGCTGTACAATTGCACCTACCAGACCCGTAATGATGTGTTAGGCCTGGCTTCCCCTGACAGAACTGTATGGAAGAGTCGCGGCAGTAGGAAGGTTGAGAACCACTGCTCTCACCCATGACTTCCCCTCTTTGCTCCCATCCCTGGAAGCCATTTCTTATTTTTCTTCTTTTTAACTTTATATAATAGTGGCCTCATACATTATTTGTCCTTTTGTGATTGACTGACTGCACTCATCACACTGTTCTTGCACAGTAGCTAAAGCAAGGGGAAGAAGAAATGAAGTCAAAGAGCTGAATAGAACATTTCACAGGGCAGCTCAAGCAGACAGAGACAAATATCATAACTAAATTTTCAAGGACCTGGAGTTAGAAAACTGAAAGAGAACACACTTGGCATATCTGAAACTGAAGGAATTCAAGAAAAATCCCAAGCCTTGAATTTTTATTTTAAAAGATTCTCCTGGCAAAATACTGAATGATTCAGGAACGATCAAGATGGAAAGACTACACAGAGTCACTGTACCAAAAAGAACTAGTCCACATCCACCATTTTAGGAGGTAGCATATGAGCAAGAACCAATGGTGCTGAAGGAAGACATTCAATCTGCACTGGATGCACTAGTCAAAAACAAGGCTCCAGGAATGGACGGAACACCCACTGAAATGTTTCAGAAAGCTGCAGAAGCACTGGAGGCACTCGCTTGTCTAGCCAGGAAATTTGGAAGACAGTTTACCTAGCCAACTGACTGGAAGAGATCCATAGTTGTGCCCATTCCAAAGAAAGGTGACCCAACAGAATGCTCAAACTGTAGAACAATATCATTGATAGAACACACAAGTAAAATTGTGCTGAAGGTCATCCAATAATAATTGCAACAGGACATTGACAGGGAGTTTCCAGAAATTCAGGCTAGATTCAGAAGAGGTCGTGGAACAAGAGACATCCTTTCTGGTGTCCGATGATTCTGGACTCAAACCAGAGAATAGCAGAAAGATGTTTACTTGTGTTTCACTGACTGTGCAAAGGCAGTGTGGGCAAATAATGTAAACTGTGGACAACTTTGAGAAAAATGTGAATTCTAGAACACTTCATTGTGCTCATTCGGGACCTCTACATGGATCAAGAGGCAATTATGCAAACAGAAAAAGTGTACATCAGGGTTGTATCTCACCATACTTGCTCAAGCTGTATGATAAGCAAATCCTCAGAGAAGCTTGATTATAGTAAGAGTGGGGCGCCACGATTGGAGGAACACTTATATCTGTGGTATGCAGATGACATGACCTTGCTTGCTGAACGTGAAGAGGAATTAAAGCATCTGCTGATGAAGATGAAAGACTGTAGCCTTCAAAATGGATTACAATTCTATGTAAAGAAAGCCATTCCTCATAACTGGACCATTCAGTAACATCATGATAAATGAAGAAAAGGTTGAAATGGTCAAGGAGTTTCACTTGCTTGGAGCCACAATCAATGCTCATGGAAACAGCAGTCAAGAGATCAAAAGACGTAGTGCATTAAATCAATCTGCTGCACAAGACCTCTTTACAGTATTGAAGAGCAATGATGTTTCTTTGAGGACTAAGGTGCGCCTGACCCAAGCAAGCCATGGTACTCTCCATTGTACCATATGCATATGAAAGTTGGACATTGAATAAGGAAGACCAAAGAAGAATCAATGCTTTTGAATTGTGGTGCTGGAGAATATTGAAGATGCCATGAACTGCTAAAAGGAGAAACAGATCTGGATTGGAAAAAGTGAGGCCAAAGTGCTCCTTAGAGGCAAGGATGGCAAGACTTCATCTTGCATGAAGTCAGGAGAGAAATATCTTGACATATTGTCAAGAGAAAAATATCGCTAGAGAAGGACATTATGATAGTAACAGGGGTGGGGGCGGGGGAGCAGTGAAGAAGAGGAAGGCCCTTGAGAAGATGGAGTGACACGTGGCTGCGTCAATGGGCTCGGGCATAGGAACTGTGAGGTTGGCGCAGGACCGGTAAGTGTTTCCTTCTGCTGTGCACAGGGCCACGAAGGGCCAAAGCAGACTCAATGACACCTAACAACAACAAATTGTGACAGAATAAATGGGTCTGTTAAAGCCATCCGTTTGTGTTATTATTTCTTGTGGTTGTGGTAGCGTTAGATCACTAAAACGTCGTGATTCGGTTTCATTTTTCTTCATGTGAAAATACAGTTTTCCAGCATCATTTATTGAAGCTACTTTTTTCTCCCCCCACTGGATGGATGGAGAACCCTTGGTGGGGGAAAATCAATTGACTAGAGATGTGTGGGTTTATCTGGGGGACTCTCAGTTCTATTCCATTGACAATGCGTTTACCATTAGATCCGTAGCAGGCAGCTTTTATTACTTGCTGTCGTTGTTAGGTGCCGTCCAATCGCTCAAACACAGAGTGACTCTGTGCTCAACAGAACACAAAGCTGCTCGTCCTGCCTCTTCCTCGCAGTTACGTTTGAGCCTTTGTTGAAGCCACTGTGTCCATCCGCTTTATTGAAGGTCTTCCTCTTTTTCGCTGCCCCTCGACTTTCTCAAATATGATGTCCTTCTCCAGTAACTGGTCTCTTTGGACATGTTCAAAGTACTTGAGACAAAGTCTCTCCATCCTTGCTTCCAAAACACCTGACCGTACTTCTTCCAAGACAGATTTGAATGGCCATGGTACATTCAATATCCCCCCTCCTCCCCCATCCATAGTTCAAATGCATCTACTCTTCTTCATCTTCTTTAGTCCATGTCCAACTTTCACAGCATATAAGATAAAAAATGCCATGGCTTGGGTCAGGGCATCTTGGTCTTCAGAGTAACGTCGTTAGAGCAGATAAACCAAATGCAGCATGTCATTTGGTTTCTTGACTACTACTTCCAGGAGAATTGATTGTGGATCCAAGCAGGACAAAGTCCTTGATGACTCCAATCTTTTCTCCGTTTAGTACCATGCTATATACTGGTCCAGTTATGAGGGTTTTTGTTTTCTTTCTATTGAGATGTAATCCATGCTGAAGACTGAAATCCTTGGGCTTCGTCAAGTGCTTCAAGTGCTCCTCACTTTCAGCAAGCAAGGTTGTAGCATCTGCACATCACAGGCTGTTCCTCCAATCCTGGTGCCTCATTCTTCTTCATGCAATCCAGTCTCTCTGATTATTTGCTCAGAATACAGATTGAATATGTATGGTGAGAGGATACAACCCTGAGGCACATCTTTCTGGATTATGACGTATTCCCTTGTTCTGTTTGCACAACTGCCTTCTGATCCACGAGTAGGTTCCACGTGAGCTCCATGAAGTGTTCTAGAATTCCCATTCTTCTCAAAGCTGTCCACACTTTGTTATGGTCAACAGAGTCGAATGCCTGTATAATATATACAAATAGATATCTTTCTGATACGCTCAGCTTTCAGCCAAGATCAATGTGACATTGGCCATGATATCCCTTGTTCCGTGTCTTCTTCTGAAACCAGCCTGAATTCTGGAAGCTCCCTGTCAAAGGTAGTGCTGCAACTGTTGTGGAATGATATTCAGCAAAATTTGATTTGCTTGTGAAATCAATGCTCTTGTTCTATGATTTATGCCTTCTCTTGGGTCACCTTTCTATGAAATGGACCCAAATATGGATCTTTTCCAGTTGGTTGGCCAAATAGCTGTTTTCCAAATTTCTTGGCATAGGTAAGTGGGGGCTTCCAAGACTTCTTCAGCTTTCTGAAACATTTCAGTTGGTATTCCATCCATACCTGTAGATTTGTTTTTCACTAATACCTTCAGTGCAGGTTGGACTTCTTCCTTCAGTATCATTGGTTCGTGACCATATGCTACCTCTTATAATTGTTGACTGTCGGCTAGTTCTTTCTGGTACATGACTCTGGGCATTCTTTGCACCGTCTTTTGATGCTTGCTACATCATTCAATATTCTGCCCATAGAATCTACCACTAGTACAACTTGAGGCTTGATGTTTTCCCTTTCTTTCCATTTCAGATATGCTGTATGTATTTTTGCCTTTTTGGTTTTCTAACTCAGTCTTTTGCACATTTCATTATAATACTTTCCTTTGTCTTCTTGGGCTGCCCTATGAAATTTTCTATTCAGCTGTTTGACTTCATGATTTTTCAATTCTTACTCTATAATTATGAGCAAGTTTCAGAGTCTCTTCTAACATCTATTTTGATCTTTCTTTATTTCTTGTCCTTTTTTTTTTTTTTGCTGTCTTCCTGTATGATGTTCTTGATGTCCTCCCACCGCTCATTAGGTCTTCTGTTTAATGTGTCAGATCTGTCCAATCTGTTCTTGAGATGCTGTTGGAATTCAGGTGGGATAGATTCAAGGCTGGATTCTGGCTCTCGTGCAGTTGTTTTCGTTGTCAGCTTAAACCTGAACTGATATATGAGCAACTGATGGTCTGTTCCAGTCGGTCCCTGGCCTCCTGCTAGCTGGTGATATTGAGTTTCTCCTTCGTCTCTCCGCACAGGGGTAGCTGATTTGACTTCTGTGCATTCCATCTGGAGAGTCCATGTGGATAAACAAACTGCCACTGAGTCAATGCTTACTCATAAGGATGTTTCTGAGACCATAACTGGGGACAAGAGCAGAAACCTAGCTTCTGGTGGTTTCAAACTGCCGACCATGTACCAACGCTAAACCACTGCACCACCAGGGCTCCTTTTTTTATTGTTCAAAAATAAATATATTTGCAAAGAGGAAGTCATTGGTCTTGAGTAATTCTATCATTTCATTTGACCTCCAGGTTCATTTCTATCATCGACAGCTTGTTTTCTTTTCTTTTCTTTAACAGTTTTGTTAGCACTTTATCCACATGTCATCCAATTCAATAATTCAATATCAAGAAGAGTTAAAAAATTGTCACCATATTCAATTCTAGAAAATTTTCTTCATGCTTGTACTCAGTGTTATTCCAGGACCTTAATTTCAACTCCTGCTCCTTCCTTTTTGTTTCCAACTTTTGCATTCCAATTCCCAATAATGATTACTGCATCTTAATTGCGTGTTTGATTAATTTCAGACTGAAGATACTGGTAACATTCTTGAATTTCTGTGTCACTAACTGTAGAGTAAACCAGCCTTTAACAACCAAGGGATCCGTATGTGCAATTGTACAGCTATCACATGTAAAGATTATAGTAAAGTCATAGGAGAGAAGATAAAATAAAGGAGTCAGACACATTTTATGGTAGCATGCTCAGCTCCGCTCCTCTTGGTGGCCCATGTAAAGGTGGGAGAAGAGACAGGGAGTCTTTACTGTCTCGGTACATTTACAGGTAGCCATAAGACATGCCTATTCAGGAGTTACATATGTCACAAGGTGGGTGGTAACCAGAGTTAAGTCCCTGAACTCACAGGTGAGGAAACCCAATACCTGCATTGGGGGAATGGGTGCCAAGGCGGGAGGTGATAACAAGCTATGTCTGCTTCTATAGGGAGACAGAATCACCCATCTGCTCACTTTAAGGCAGCATAGCCGTTAGGGGAGAATCTGTGGGAATGATATTTAAAGCAGGATAATGTACTTGGACTTGGTTTCTAACTTACCAAAGTGATGTCTTCTCGTGGAATGTTGGCTTTCCAGACTCCCTCTGTTTTTAGTTAGGGAGTATAGTCCTGGTGATATTTCCCTCAGTGTTAGTTTACCACAACTAGTTTTAGTGGTTAGTGAATAAATTTGAATAATAATTTAATTGACTGGATTTCTTTGTAGGTGGATAGAAAGTATCCTATCACAGAAATGCCTGATTCAATATGGCCAATGCCAGTCAGTTTCATATCAATCTTTTTATGTTCCAAAAAATTTTCTATAACTTCAAATTAATTTTTATACTTCCAATTCATTTTTATAACTTCTAACTCATACTTCATACATTCCAAGTTCCATTTATTAATAGATCATTACAGTTCTTTCTTCTCAGTTTGAGTTTTGTCCAATTGGTACATGAGGTGCAGAAGGCTTCACTCACAAAGGCTTGGCTGCATCCTTGTCATATGGTCACTGCATCCCTGTCAGTCACACGGTCACTACATCTCTGTTATATGGTCACTGCATCCCAGTCATGCGGTCACTATATCCCAGTCATACGGTCACTGCATCCCTGTCATACGGTCACTTCATCCCTGTCATGCAGTCACTTCATCCCTGTCATACGATCACTGCATCCCTGTCATACGGTCACTTCATCCCTGTCATACGGTCACTTCATCTCTGTCATGCGGTCACTTCATCCCTGTCATGCGGTCACTATATCCCAGTCATACGGTCACTGCATCCCTGTCATACGGTCACTTCATCCCTGTCATGCGGTCACTTCATCCCTGTCATACGGTCACTGCATCCCTGTCATGTGGTCACTGCATCCCTGTCATACGGTCACGTCATCCCTGTCATACGGTCACTTCATCTCTGTCATGCGGTCACTTCATCCCTGTCATATGGTCACTGCATCCCTGTCATAAGGTCACTGCATCCCTGTCATACGGTCACTGCATCCCTGTCATGCGGTCACTTCATCCCTGTCATGCGGTCACTTCATCCCTGTCATGCGGTCACTTCACCCGTGTCATGCGGCCACTTCATCCCTGTCATACGGTCACTTCATCCCTGTCATACAGTCACTGCATCCCTGTCATACGGTCACTTCATCCCTGTCATACAGTCACTGCATCCCTGTCATACGGTCACTTCATCCCTGTCATATGGTCACTGCATCCCTGTCATACTATCCACTCTACTTTGCGACAGCAGTTCCTCCTTGGACATATTTTGAGTGTCTTTTGACCTCACGATCTCTGACAGTGTCCTACTACTATTCATGAGGCTTGTAGTATCTGTTTTGATGCTATTCCTAAGGTTTTCCATGGCTACTCCCTCTGAAATGGACAGCCTATTCCTTCTTGGTAGTATGTTATTAGTCTGTGAGCGCTACTGAACCCTGTTCTGGGTGATCCTGCTGGTATTGGAACTATCAGTGACATAGCTTCCGGCCCCACAGCGACACATGTCACCACAGGATGACCAACTGACAGACAAGTGGCGAGCTCCTACTCACATCAGCCCTAAAAACCAGTGCAACCCTGTGCAGTCCGGTGCCATTGTGGCAACGATTGTTATGTTTGAGTCCGTTGTTGCAGACACTGTGTTGGCCCGTCTTCTTACGGGCCTTTCTCTTTTTCACTGACTCCCTATTTCTTTTTACTTAGAAATGCATATTCACTGACTCCCTATTTCTTTTTACTTAGAAATGCATAATACATCAATTCTTTACTCTGTGCCTTGGTAACAAAGTTAATATTAACATTTTGTTTTCAAAACATACATCATTCTTTTTTTCCCCTTGCTTTTATTGGTGGCTTTCCATCTCTTATCATAATCTATACATTCCTCCAATGTGTCAAGCACTTTTGCACATATGCCACCATCATCATTTTCAAAGCATTCTCTTCCCACTTGAGCCCCTGATATCAGTTCCCCAGTTCTTCCCCAACTCTCCCCCTCCCACCCTCCTTCATGAACACTTGATAAGTTATAGATTATTATTTTCATATCTTACATCATCCTCCGTAGCCCCTCACCCACTTTTCCGATATTCGTCCCCCTGGGAGGGGGTTATAGATCGATCCATGTGATTGATTCCCCCTTTCTCCCCCACACCTTCCACTAATCCTCCTGGTATCTCTACTCTCATTGTTGGCCCTGAGGGGTTTATCTAGCCTGGATTTCCTGTGTTTCAGGCTCTTATCTGTAGCAGTGTGCGTGCTCTCTGACCCTCTGCTTTATCGAGCATGATGTCCTTTTCCAGGGGCTGGTCTCTCCTGACCACACCTCCAGAGTACATGAGATGATGTCTCCTCATCCTCGATTCTATGGAAACTTCTGGCCTTACTTCTTCCAAACAGGTTTGTTTGTTCTTCGGGCAGTCAATAGTACTTTCAATATTCTTTCCCAAGTCCATAATTCAAATGCATAGATTCTTTTTTTTCCCAAAAAAAACTTTATTGGCATGCTATTTGCATAATATACTATTCAACAGTGCAATCACAGGCAGAAGAGTTGTACAATCAACATCACAATACGTTTCAGAATATTTTCTTCATTCTTGTGCTCATCGTTATTAGCTCCTCATTTCCCCTCCATCTCCCTTGCCATCCCCAATCCCCCCAAGGAGCCATTAATACAGTTACTATCTCTATAGATTTACATATTCTGGATCGCATATCAAGAAAAATACTTAAAAACAAGCAAACTAAACTAACAAGAAAAACAAAGTAAACCCTCAATCAAAAAGAAAAGGGAAAATATTCAAAACTAGAAATTTAAATAGATCAAAACGATCTTGGTTTTTTCCAGTTTTATATTATTCAATAATTCAATCACTCAATCATATCACAGAGAATTGTACAATCACCCCCCATCAACTTTTTAGTATTCCCCTCCCTCGTAGTCAAATCGCCTTGAAGATGAGTTAAAGGTGATCACAATCCGTTCCAGTGCTCCCTGCCCCCTCCCATCTTCATTAGTTACTCCCGACATCCCCTTTCCCACTCTATCTCCACACACACACCCCTGTATTCCCTATATCCCCTGTATCTGTTATTATCATTATGCATCCACTCCTCCTGTACTTCACAGCTGGGAGACCAGATAGAAAACAAAATTTCATTAAGGGTAAAAACATAATAGTATACAGACAGAAATACTAATAATGCATAAAAAGGAAAAGACCACCAACAATAATCAAAAGGCCAGGGAAGAAATTTCTGTCATGGAACCAGTAAGAGATACTTGAACCCAGAACAAATCCAGGTCGAGTCTACAGGATGGTTGACTGACCAAGTTTTGAGTTCAATCCAGCATAGTCAAGATTACAATCTCTGCCTGATAGTAAGGCTGATGGAGACTCTTGCCTGTGGTGAGAAGGGATCTACCAGTGGCTCAGTCTGACCAGATACTCTGCAGATGGATTGTGGGCTCTCACCATCCCCCATTGCCCTCCACAAATTGAGGGTTCATAATTTTTGCTCCGATGCCTTTCTCCTTACCATATTCAAGTTTTGTAATTGTCATCTTTGGATCACACAAGTTGATGTGCTTCTTCCATGTGGACTTAGTTGATTCCTCGCTTAGATGGCTGCTTATATGAATACAAGCCTTTAAGACCCCAGACACGATTCCTATTGATAGCTGAGCACCAGCTGCTTTCTTCACACTTTGCTGTAGTACCCCTATCTTCAGTGATCATTTCATGAAGATATCTATGTAGCAATGTCATGATATAAAAACTAATTGTTCTTAAATTGGAGCCTGGAATTAGTGTGATGCCAAAACCCATTCCTGGATCTATGCCTCCTTTCTTTCTTTCTTTTAATTTGCTATAACTTGGAAGCCAATACATATGTCATATCCTTCCAGAATTCAATCATGTCAAATATAATTGTGGAATTCTTACATAATCATACATGTTTCCAAAACATACATTTCCTTCCTGGACTTCATGACATTACCTCCATCTTATCTCCCTGAGATAGTTAAAGTTTATTGTGCCAACCTGGCCGATAAACACATATGGGGTTAATTGAAAGGAAGAGAGATAAATGGCTCGGTGAGCCTCGCCTTTCTAGTTCTCAGGTCTCTTGCTTTCTGAGACCTGAGAACTAGCCAGTTCCCTGCTTCAGCTGGCAAGGCTCACTGCCTGCAAGACATTCCCGAGGAGAAGCCACATGGACTTACCCTGATGCAGCCCTGGGTGCTGGAGCAGCTGTGTGGAGACCCCTGCCAGCACTGAGATGCTTACATGCTCATTGATTCGGCTTTCCTCCTGCAGTCGGAATCACTGTGTGTGTTTTGTCAGATGGAGGAGGACTTTGTGGATTGGTGTTGGACGTATGGGCTAATGTTGGACTTTTGGGCTGGGGTGGCACTGGGTTGGGATGTGCACTTACCCTTTATATAAGCTCTCTCTTATACATATGAGTTTCTCCTATACATATGAGTTTCTGTGGATTTGTTTCTCTAATGTGCCCAGACCAACACACTCCTTTGCCTGTTTATAGCCCTCTTCCCCCAAACCTCTCTTATAGTTTCTTTCCCTGTAGGCTCAACATCCCTGGGTTTCATTTACCAAACAATAAAGCAAAAAATTACACAGTTTCAAGAGGGTGAGCCCCAATGGCAACGCGCCTCTGAGATACACCTGAATATAAACAAACATAAGCAGAATATAACAGACTGGCCGTCGCAGCGTTGCCAGGATAATACGTATCTTAATGCAACAAATGCATGGATTCCTGTGTAGTCTTATTTATTGTCCAACTTTCCCAGGCATGGGAGGTGATTGAAAATTCCCTGGCTTGGACCAGGCACTCTTTCCTTCTCAAAGTGATGTCCTTCTTCCTCAACCCTATGAAGAGGTCTGGTGCAGCAGACGGCTCACACGATATGCTATTTGACTGCTTGAGAGCTGCTTTCATGAGTAAGCATGGATTGTGTGTCAATGCAAAATGAAATCCTTAACAACTTCATTCTTTTCTCCATCTATCATAATCTCTTGATTTGGTTGTGAGGAATTTTTGTTTCCTTTACTCTGACTCGCAAACCATACTGAAAACGGAAGGCTTTTGGTTTGCAACAGCAAGTGCTTCCCGCCCTCCTCATTTTCACCAAGCAAGGCTGTGTCGTCTGCATGCCACCGTTATTAATAAGCCTTCCTTCCCTCCTGATGTCACAGTCTTCCTCATGTAGTCCAGCTTCTCAAGTGACTTTCTGAGGCTACAGATTGAATAAGGACGTGAAATGAGACAACCCCAACAAACACCTTTCCTGATTTTAAACCACGCAGTGTATTCTTAGTCTGTTTGAAAGACTCTTAGCAACTCCACAAGACAGAGTCGAGCTGCCCTTGTGTATTTCCAAGGCTGTAAATTTTCACAGGAGTCGAAAGTCCCATCTGTCTCCCAAGGAGCAGCTGGTATTTTTGAAATGCTGAGTTTGTAGTTAGCAAGTCCAACATGGAACCCACTGTGCCACCAGAGTCACTGTGAATAGGAATTGACTCGATGGCAGTGAGTTTGCTTTGGCTTGAAAGACTAACTCGTGGTGTGTGCACAGCTTCCACATGAACACAATGAGTGTCCTGGCATTCCCTTCCTTTGCAACATGATCCACAGGTTGCTCCGAGTCACACAGTGGAATAACTGCGTTTACCTGGTCAATAAAACACATCTTTCTGGTGTTCTCTGCTCTCAGCTAAGATCCATCTGACATCAGCAAGGATATCTTTTGTGACACATCCTCCTCTAAACCTAGCTTGAATTTCTACCAGTTCCCTGTCAGTGTGCTGCTGCAACCATCTCTGTGTTATTTTCAGCAGTATTTTACTTGCATGTCATATTATGTTGTTCGACAATTCCTGCATTCTATTGGGTTGCTTTTCTTTGGAATGGGCACAAATATGAATGTCCTCCAGTCAGGTGGCCGAGTAGCTGTTTTCTAAATTTCTTGGCATCGATGAGTGAGTGCATCCAGTGCTTTATCAGCTTGCGGAAACATTTTCGTGGGTATTTTATCAATTCCTGGAGCCTTGTTTTCCACTAATGCCTTCGGTGTGGGTTGGACTTCTTCCTTCAATACCATCCATTCTTATTCATCTACTACTTCTTGAAAGTATGGTTTTCATGTTGACCAGTCTTTCGGGTACAGTGACTCTATATTGCTTTAATTATTTTTATTTTATTTTTATTTTTAGGGACATAGCACATGCTTTCATGGAGCTCCATGTTCAGAGGAACATCTTTAATTGGAATTAATGGGAAAGTCTCTTCTTTTTCCAACTCATGAACAGAAACGGCAGTCACGTTTTGCCAGACCTTCGCCCTAAGTGCAGAAATTCCTGTCTGTAGTCAAGCCCTATGGACAGGTCAATCAGAGTACAGCAGTCACTAAAAATCCACATCAGTTAAGGCACCAAGGCACAAGCATTCTATCACTGGTCACTTATTCACATATTGCCCATCCATATTGGTGTGTTCACATCAGGCTACTTCCCCTTCCTCAATGTGGTCAATTCTTGGCATTAGTGCCTCATTCCTCTTAACACACTCAGGACCCAACATATTTTCTTCTACGTCCAGAGGTGGGGAAAAGGTAAGCAGGTAAGAGGAAAAGAGAGAAAATCTTCCTGGGAGTACTCGCCACCCAGGCTTGACCAGCGTGGAACTGCGGGCGAACCCAGCCCTCAGTTTCTGCAGGGAAGATTTTGGCAAAGGCTGATGGCAAAAAAAAAAAAGTCTCAATTGAAGTGTGAAGGTGATGTGAGCTCACAGCCTTAGACTGATGTCCTTTGGAGGAAATCTTAGCCCGGGACACCAGTGTGGCCTGCTGAGCTGGAGAGGCCACTTCAACAAGTTGATGACTTCTGTCTCTGAAATCCCTCCTCTCTCCTTATCCTCAAGCCTTAATTTCTTGATCGTGCATTTCCTGGATTTTGACTGTCCCTTGGCTTCCTGTGGCGTGTCAGGAACGTCCTGTTTTGGGTCAGGGTAAACACACCGCCGCTGGAGCCTTAGATAAACGTCCACTTTCTGCCTATCGGCAATCAAATTGACTGGCTGGCACCGTTTCCACAAAGTATCCCTATGTGCCTCATGAACCTGAGGCAAAATAGTTGGCAAAGGATGTTTTTGGGGTTTTTTTTTTGTACTATGGCATGCTTTGGCTTGTTCCCTTGTTTGAGGAAGCTGAATTTGTTTCTTGTCCTCGGGCTTCTTCAGTTTGACTCCCGGTGGGGTGAGAACGCTTTGCTCACTTGATGCTCTCCATTAAGTTCCTCTGTCACAGTGTGATGATGAAGCTACGACTGTCCAACTCGCTTTTGAAGCAATTCTTTTCCATTCCCATTGGATTTGAGGACGCCATTTCCAGGAACACGCAGGGAAAGGCCAAGTCAGCAATGCAAAAATGTCTGAGTTTCCCCCTCTTAGCCTGAAGGGTTTCTAGCTGTTTCCTCTTTTAAAAGAAAATGTTACCCCGATAAGCTCTGGTATCCTCCTTCCTATCACTCCCCTGCTCTGGAGTGAATCCCAACTCTTAGCGACCCTGCAGCACTGCCTAGAACTGCCCTCAAAGAGTTCAAAAACTGCAATTTTTACTGAAGCTGACTGGTTAGGATTTTCCCTCTACAGCCATTTTTTGATGCTTCTTGTGTCATTCAATATTTCACCCATGGAATCCTTCAATATTTCAACTCAAGACTTGAAATTTCCTTCAGTGCTTCCAGCTTGAGATGTGCCTAATGTGTTCTTTCTTTCTGACTTCGTATCCTCCAACTGCCCTTTGAGAACGTTCGAGTCAGCTCTTTTACTTCACCATTTTGCTTTAGCGACTGTACATTCACCAACAAGTTTCAGGGTCTCTTGTGACATCCACTTTAATCTTTTCTTTGTTTCCTATTTAATGACCATTTGTTTTCTTCATGTCTGATGTTCTTGACATCATCTCTACCTCATCAATGTCTGTGGTACTTACATGATCTAGTGTCAACTTGAGACTATTAAGAGTGAATGGGTGGCAGGCACCGCTCGTGCACCAACTTCGGCTGCGCTCCTCCCGGAGTGGCGAGACCACGGAACCGCAGCCATGACTGAGGCAGATGTAAATCCGAAAGCCTATCCCCTCGCAGATGCCCACCTCACCAAGAAGCTGTTGGACCTTGTTCAGCAGTCCTGTAACTACAAGCAGCTTCGCAAAGGAGCCAATGAGGCTACCAAAACCCTCAACAGAGGCATCTCGGAATTCATCGTGATGGCCGCGGATGCCGAGCCGCTGGAGATCATCCTGCACCTCCCGATGCTGTGTGAGGACAAGAATGTGCCCTATGTGTTTGTGCGCTCCAAGCAGGCCCTGGGCCGGGCCTGTGGCGTGTCCAGGCCTGTCATCGCCTGCTCCGTCACCATCAAGGAGGGCTCGCAGCTAAAGCAGCAGATACAGTCCGTCCAGCAGTCCATTGAGAGGCTGCTCGTCTAGGCCCCTGTCCAGGGCGGGGGTCGGAGATGCTCTGGGCTCGTGTGTGGTCTTCTCGGCCGTTCCCTCATCATTGTAAAATATTGTCCTGGTTTCCGAATTTTTTTATTGTTTCATTGCCCTTTCTCTCCCTCCTCCTCTGTGCCATCTCCTCCTGTTCCCTTTGGACCCAGAGCTAGTGCATAGAGGAAAGCAGTACGTGGGCTACTTTCAGAGGCAGGGATCGGCCAGGAGCAACCTTGTAGAACCGAGTCAGCTCTGGCTCGAGCTTGGGCCCGCTCCAAGCAGCCACTAGGCACCCTGTGTGCCCTGCACACAGAACCTTACATACGTGTGAAGGATTGCTAGCCTTCCTTTGCTTTCTAGGGGCTGAGTCACTTGGGGGGAAGGGAGGGACTTGTGTTTGGTGAGCCTGTTGGGCATCTTCAGCTACCAGTGTGCCCCTGACCATGAGTGGGGCAGGGCGGCAACCGTGCTAGAGAGGTCCTGCAAGCTTGGTTCAGAGGCAGCCTGGGCGAGGGAGACTTGGGACAGACAGCCCAAGGCAGCCGAATCCCAGGAACCTGAGTGTGGGTTCCTTCAGTGGACATTTTGTGCAGATGCTGAGAGCCCCAGTGCTGCTGCTGCCACCATGCCTGGCAGCCATGTCCTCTCCCCCCAAAAGGGACAGTGCTCATGTGAGCCAATCCATTCTTGAGAACATTCTAATAAAAGGATTTACTCACATTCCGGTGTAAAAAAAAAAAAAGAGTGAATGGGTGGCATCTAGCTTGTCAATCAGGTTCGAGTTTGATAACCTCATTTGAAAGCACTAAGGAGATAAATAGCTCACTGGAGACGGGACACACACTCACTCCCTGTGAGACATTTCTGCTGACAAGACATACGGAGCTACGCTAGAACCCTGGAGCTGGAGAAGCCATGTGGAGACCCCTGCTAGCGTTGAGATGCTTCCACTGCCACTGTATCCACAACACTTTCCACCCACTAGCCTATAATCTTCCTGCATTCAACGTCATTTCATGGTTGTGTGAGTCTGAAGAGGAATTTATCGACTGGTATTGGACGTATGGGCTAATATCGGACGTATGGACTTGAACTGGACTGGACTGGAATGTTTTCTCAATATAAAATTGCTCTTTTATATAAAGCTCTTTCTTACACACATTTGTCTCTGAATTTGTTTCTCTAGTCAACCCTAACACAGTATCATTAGGGTTCGATGTGTCAAGTATGTTCCTCAGATGGTCTTTAAATTCAGGTAGGATATACTCAGGTCATATTTTGAATCTCTGGACTTATTTTCATTTTTTTCACCTTCAACCTGAATTTGCATATGAGCAATTGATTGATCTGCTCCACAGTCGGTCTCTGGCCATATTTTCATTGATGATATTGAGCTTCTCCAGTGTCTCTTCTCACAAATGTAAACTCATTGTCATCAAGTTGATGTCCATTCATTGTGACTCTATAGGAGGGTAGAACCGCCCCTGTGAGTTTGCAAGACTGTAACTCTTTACCAAAGTAAAAAGCCCCAACTTTCTCCCTCCCACAAATGTAGTCATTTCATTTCTGTGCATCCCACCTAGCAGAGCCAATGTGTATATAGTTGACATTTATGTTGTTGAAGGGGGGTGAAAGAGTATTCCCAATGAAGAAGGCATTGCAAATTTCTGTCATGTGATCGTCCACTTCATTTCCATCCCCAAGACCATATTTCCCAAGGACTGTTTCTTCCCAACTACTGTCCTCTTTGTTTCTAACTTTTCCATTCTAATCAACAGTAATGGCAATGCATCTTGATTTGATTTCAGACTGAAGAAGTTGGTAGGATTCACCAATGTCACCATCACGGCCTTCAGTGGTAGGTGAGTACATTTTAATAATAGTTGTATTAACTGATCTTCCTTGTAGGTGTGTAGATCTTATCCTATCACAGACAGCATTGTACTTCAAGGTAGATCTTGGAATGTTCACTTTGATGATAAGTGTGACATCATTCCTCCTGAATTTAACATCTTGTCACAGTAAACCATATGATTGTTTCTTTGCTTCAAAATGGCCTAAACCAGTCCATTTCAGCTCACGAGTGCCTAGGTTATTGATCTTAATGTATTGTTTCATTTTTTATGATGTCCACCTTTTCTACATTCACACTTTGTACTTCCACATTCTATTAGTGGATGTTTGCAGGTGTTTCTTCCATTTTTTAGTTGTGCTTGTGTGAGTCTAGAGAAACAAATTCATAAACACACACATATATATAAGGGAGAGGTTTATATACAAGAGGAACTGAACATTGAGAAAACATCCCAACCCAGTCCAGTCCAACATCGCAAGTCTGATATTAGCCCATATGTCCGACAGCAATCAATAAAGTCCTCTTCTGACTCATGAAACACATGCAATATGTTTGTGTATTGTAGACAATCACAAGCCAGTGGGTAGAAAGTCTTTGGTAACAGAAGCGTCTCGGTGCTGGCAGGGGTCTCCACATGGCCATTCCAGTTCCCAGGGCTGCATCAGGGTAGGTCCATGTGGCATCTCATCCGGGATGCCTCAAGGGAAGTCAGCCTTGTCAGTAGAGTCTCCAAGGGAATGAACGCAGAGAGATAGTGTCTCCTGCCTCCAAGAAGGAATTCCCAGATTTCCCAGAATTCTCAGGAGGCCATGCCCACAGAAGTCTCATTGGCTACCTCCAGAGTGACAGCCTAGACTCCACCCCTACACTCTTAATCCTTACATTGATACCAGATTAGGTGACTACCACAGAATGAAGGTCCCCAAAGTTTTACTCTTTCCACCTCATTTCACTTGACTATGCTTTGTGGAGGGAGCTCTTCCCACATCATATTTTGAGGGTCTTAAAACACAAAAGGCACTATATCTGACAATGCACTGGTATTCATAAGGATTTCAGAGGCTAATCCCTCAGAAATTGACAGCCTATTCCCTATTGCAGTCTGTTCATCATCCAGAAGCACCACTGAAACCTGTTCACTGTGGTGACCCTCCTGGTATTGAAGAACTGGCGACATATCGTTCAGCATCACAGCAAAAGGCAAGCGACCTATCAGTACTAAAAACTGGCAGGTGAGTGGGATCAATGCCGCAGCATTCCAAAGCAGTGATTGATTTGGGCTTTTTGTAGAAGCTTGTTAGTGTCCCTGAGGTAAAAATGCAAAATAAGTCACTCTGGCAGTAGATGCAGACGCAGCACAAGGGAAAATTCCAATTCTGCATGTGGAGGAGGTAGAGGTCCTAGTGTGGTAGTTTCTAAGGCAAAGAAAATAATGTTCAGGCCAACACCTGAGGGCGGCTTGTCGGGAACTTGGAGGAGGCCCGTCTAAGTTGGCCTTGCACCTCAGTGACTCCTCGTTCTGAGTGTGGTTTGTCACGTGAAGTTTTTAAAAATCAAGCTGTTGGGCATAAGAAGAGGCTGCCGGCGAGGCTACAGATTGAGCTCCATTTTCACTGAGCCAGAAGACCTCAGCAAATCCCCAGGCATCCCTTCTCCCGCTGCTTCCCACAGCACACTCCCAGGAAGGACATTCCCTCCGGCTGGCCCCCAAAATAAAATATCCTTACCATACATATTAAGACTTTAACAGACTCGAACTGATTATTAGCAAGACCATGCTCACAGACTGGGATTTATCTGGTGTCTTAAGCAAGTTGTCAATTTCAACCAATCAGAATCTTTTTCTTGTAAGTTCCCGGGTAATGGGGGTGGGGGTTCTGCACTTAAAGTGTGAAAAATTCCTCTGCTCGAGCTAAGTTGCTCTATTCCTTCACACAAAACTCCCTGCTTTCACAACAGAAACTTCTACTCAGTGTTGCCGGTTTCCTTGATCAGCCTACGAGTTTTCATGAGGGCAGAACCGCGTCCTTTTTTCCACCACTGGATCCTCTGCACAAAGCGAGAGCCTACTAAATATTTTTGAGAAATACGTGGGCAGGTGGTCAGACGTCAACGTGGGGTGAGGAAGGGGCACCAAGAAGAGGCCCAGAGAGCGAAGAGGCAGGCGAGAAGACAAGACTCTTCTTGTGGGTCTCTAAAGTGACAAGACCCGGAAGGGTGCAGTTGGACCTCAGGGTCAAGTCGGGGGGGACGCGTTGGAATGCGAGCCAGGCCGCAAGGAATGACAGCCGGGAAGCCGGCGGACTCCACACGCCAACAGGCTGGAAAGTGAAAGGGTGCGGAAGGGCGGCGTGAGCGAACCACGCATGCTCAAGCGCAGCCTCCGTCCCTTCGGCGTGCCGGCGTGCGCGTGCACGCGGGGTCGGAGCGGAAATGGCGCCGCGGGGCCGCGCGTCCGGGCGGCGAGCGGAAGTGGGTGTGAGAGCGGAAGTGGCCGGCTAGAGCCGGGGGCTGGGCGGGGACCGGGTTTGTCGGTGAGGCGGCGGCGGCGGCTCGGCAGGCGGGTTCAGGCTTCGGGGGCCAGGTCGGTTGGGTGGCTGGGTGTCTCCACTGTGAGTTGCGTGCGTGGGCCAGCGCGCGTGTCTGCCCCGTCCCCCCGTCCCGGTCCCTCTCCCCTTTCCCCTACCTACTACCCCACCCAGCCCCCCTCCTCCAGGGGCAGCCGGGCCGCTCCCTCCGTCCTTCCCTGCCTTGCCCACCCTCACCCGCCCTCGTTTCTCCTTCCCCTGCCCGGGGCAGCCGCCGCCATGATCCTGCTGGAGGTGAACAACCGCATCATCGAAGAGACGCTCGCGCTCAAGTTCGAGAACGCGGCCGCCGGGTGAGCGCGCGCCGGGGGCCGGGAGGGTGGCCGCGGGGGCAGAGCTGACCCCCGCCGGTCTTCTGGGCCTCGTTCAGGGTCTCCACACCTGGATGAGAGAGGTGGGGGGGTCTGGCGGGTGTGGGGGCCATCCTGGCGGGGGAGACGTGGAGGCGCCTGGGCGCGGTGGGGTGAGGGGCAGAGATGCGTGGGGCGAGGCTCTGAGGGATGCGGAAGCAGTGAGTGGACCGGAGTGCGCGGGCCAAAGGGAGACCTGTGGGGCCGGAGGGCAGCCGGGGCCTGGACTCGCTGGAGGACCTCTTTGCCCTCCGGAGCGAAGAGGGGATCCCATCCCTCTGACGCCCCCGGTATTGTTCTGAACCCCAAGAGAAGTCCATCCGGGATTGGGTTTGGAAGGAGTTTTCAGAGATTCCCCGGCCTGGAGAAAGGACCGAAGATGCAGGCCTGGATCCCCATCGGAGTTCTTTCTCCCCACCCCACCTCCTTCCCGAAAGAGCAAGAGGGAAGACTGGAAGCATGGGCTTCCTTCCCACCGCTTCTGTCTCCCCAGTCAGACCGTGGCTTGCAACCCGGAAAACGTGATCTCTTATGGTTTCCTCCCCCACCCCGACTGTGAGAAGAAATTGGCCTTTTGGGTCCCATCTTTTTCTCAAGCAAAGCTCACAGTCCAGCCATCCACACCCTGTCCTTATCTGTCTCCTGAGATTCTAATGCACCCTTCCCAAACCCTCTAGCCAGTTGTCTGGCTTCTCAATTCCTGTACAAAACACCTGGGCCCATCCAGGGACACACTTCAGGACCTCCAGGCTCTGGAAAGTTCTCTAAGAGCCTTGTTCGAGAACGGGAACTTTGCCGAGGCAGTCTTCTCAATTAACCCAAGCATCGGTTGAAGACAAGCAGGCCCCTCTCCCAGAACTTAATGTGCTTTTCTAATACAATATTTAAAACTTGAGAGGCCAAGGACTTGGCCTTAACCTTCTACTTTCTGGTGGCCTGTGGCCAGTCTCTTTGCCTCATTTCCTCATTTGTGAGCATGGGGCTTCACATCTGGGTTTTGGGTGAGGAACTCCAGGCAACGTGGGAAGTAGTCATAGGAAAGTAAATGCTTGGTGATCCATAGATGGGAGAGAATTGGTGGGGGGGAAATCCTAAGTGAGCGTAATGCACTTGTGGCTTGGAGGCAGTTAAAGAGAGAGCTTTTCAACCCAAGCCTTAAATTGAATATTTTGTGTGTTCTGTCTTTCTTATTATGAGCCCACAGATTTTATCTGTAAAGTGTGACATGCAGAAAATAGTGCTGTTTCCTGCCAGCAACTTGTAGTTGCTTATATTTCAGGCTTGCTTGCTGCTTCGCTTCAGTTTCTCCCACCATTTCCTTTGCATTTACAATAATTCAAGTGAATCAGCCCAGGGTCTTTTTGAAAGGTTACTGGGTACTTTTAAGCGGTGTAGCGCTTAGGAGGAAGTTGAGCTCACTTCTGCATTTTCACAACTGAGCTGAGTGCAGTTTCAAGCCCAGACTAGCAAAGAATGAGGCTGAAGTGGTTCTAACCAGATCCACTGGAGAATTAGAGATGTGTTTCCAAGTAGAGGCCTGTCTCATCTGTAGGAGTGCTCGTGCACATCTGTTTATGTGTTGATCATTTAAATACATCTAAATCCTACTCCCTATCCAGGCAGTGCAGCTGTTTCAGGAGCGTTTATTAAAAGCATGCCCTCAGATCAGGAAGGCGGCATCCCTTAGAACTCCCAGAACCTTTGGTAAATGATGATGGCATTGTACCGATGTTTCGTCTGGGGAGGTGGGGGTGAGCTTTGACTTGCCTTCTGGCCTATCTTCCCCTTTGTGAGTTTCAAAGGGTGGGCACAAACATGCTGTGCTGAAAAGCACTTGGGAAATAATTTGGAAAGAGGCACTGAGACTAGGCCTGTTAAGGCTGGCCTTTTCTGGAATTGCGACTACTCGGGCCCAGCAGAAAAAAGCCAGCTTTAGATCCAGGTGTCCGTTTCCAGGCGTGCCAGTCAAGTGAGGCTGCGGCTAAACAGTTACATATTTGTCCCCGCACATGCCTACACCAGAACTTTCAGCAGGGATGACTAGTGTGGTGATCATAAATATTTATGGCGCACTAGTGGCGTGGTGGTTTCGTGTTGGGCTGCTTAAAGGGAAGGTCGGCAGCTCCTGCAGGAATGAGCTTGACTTTGGTTTTTACCAACACCGGGCAGAGTTCCTATTGGCGACGTTACATTGAAACCAGGGGGTACGATGTATTGGAATGGGAGCTAGAGAGAGGCATTCAAGAAAGTGGCGTGGAAGAGAAAGGCTGCCTTTGAGAGGCACTGGCCAGTGCCTGCTGGGAGAGGTCAGCTCCACCCTGCAGTATGTAGACTTTAGCTCAGCAGATCCAGTAGGGAAAGTATGGTTCAGGATAGTCCTTTCCAGAATGGCTTTTCCAGCTCTGCACCGTCCAGTATGACAGCCACATGTGGCTCTTTAAATCTGAATAAGAATGAATTGGAATGTAATGAGTTGAAAATGGAGTTCCCCTTCAGGCACACTAACTGTCTAGGGCTCGGCTGCCATGTGTGGCTGCTGTCCTGGGCAGTGCAGGTGGAGGAGATGCCCAGGTTGCATGGAATTCTGGCTGTTGGGTGGACAGCAGCACTCTTCTAAAGTTGCTGTCGCTGTAGCCCGACACCGGCTCATGAAGAGACTTGTGGTACATGCAGAAGAATGCAGTTGTGTTTGTTTTCCTTCTGAGGTTGACTTTGTTCTTTTCTTTTAATGCTGTCCCTTAGCTTCTCCTGCTCAGCTCTCTCGGTGCTTGTGACATCCTCCTAAAAGTCTTGATTTCCTTCTGGTAGAGGCGTTCTGTCACCTAACCTTTTAAGTGAGTGCATTTGAGCGGGAGATCCTTTTAATTTGGAGCCAGTTCAGGCAATGTGTGAGATGGGTTCCAAACAAATCGCCCTTTTTTTCCTGCCATACAACTGGGGAAATGGTTTGTTGCTGTGATCCCTATAGCCTTGCAAGCTGATCGTTCCTGGGAAATTGCCTTCCCAGGATGTGACCAGTGGAGGGGTGGGATATTCAGACTGGTAAGTAACCCCTGCTTAGGTCTCAGCCACAGTAAGGCTTTCTCCTTAAGATTTCATAACCCAGCCCCCATGAAAGCCGAAGGAAGAAGGCAAATGAATCGAAGTCTTTTGTGACTGTACACCACCCTTGAGAACATTTTCAGCCACAGCCTGTCCGTGTAACTCAAAGGCTAGAGTTCAATTTTGAGGAAATGCTGTCAGATGAAAATTACTGTTGATTTGAAGTGCATGCTGGCTCCTTGCCACCCCCCCACCCCCCCCATGCAGATTGTGGGGAGCTGAGGCTCGGTGAGGGGGAGTGAAGCTCAGTAAGCCAGCAGTGCCAGTTGGGGTGGGCGAGGACTGTGGGAGGAGAAATTTGAGCAAGGAATAAATTAAATCTTGCTGATACCCTGTTCTTGTTCCCAAAAATACTGCACATGTCCTCAGAGAGACAGTCTGGTTGGAAGTGATTTGGAACTAGGACATGTTCCCCCAGTGTTTAAAAGTAAGTGGCCGGCTTACTGAGGTCTGGGTTGATCCTTTTAGGGATCCGTAGCGTTTCACACTGCTGCCTGCCCTTTGGCCTTGCTACGACCCATAGAGGACGATGCCATTGCTGAGATGACCGCCAGCTCCTTCAGGGCAGGGGCTGTCAATGCCGTCATCTTCGTGGGCGCTGTGTGTGTGTGCACGCGCGCAGCTCAGCACCTATCTTCCTGAAGGAGTGAATGAAGCCAGTGAGAGTGGGTCTTGGTTTCTTCCGGAGCCTGTTGCTTTCCTGGCGTTGTGTGAATCTGCTTTTTCTCCTTGGCCTCCATAATTTGAGATACAGCTTAGAAGAGAGTGGACTGACTACCTGTTAGATGATGGAGGTCCTTTTTGTATACATTGCTCAGGAAGGGAGATGAGGGCCTTGTGAAGGCTCTAAAGGAGATTGATCTGAAATTTATAGAGTGAGAAGAATTCAGTAATTTCTCTAGTCCCACTCATGGGTGGAATAACCTAAAGAGGGAATTGGATCCTCGGATGTATTCGGAAGTGAAAACTCTGAAGTCCTTAATGAGAAAAGATACGTACTAGTGCAGTCGTCAGGCCCCTCAGTATTGACTGGTAAATGACCTTCCAGAAGCTTCCTCGGAAGTAAAGGGCAGAAGGCTGTTTTTTTCTCCACGATTTTAAGAATAGCTCTTGAAACCCCTCTGAATAAACTAAATGCATCTGAAGACCTGAGGCATCAGGTCTGTTCAGACCATAACTCTTAAGAAGCCACCCGTTCTGGTGACCTAGACAATACAGCAATCTGGCAACTACGAGGAACTTCTGTTCCTCCTTGGACTACTGCTAACCCAGCCCCTGCTGCTGGCCGTTACCCAGACCCAGACCTCTCCCAGCCACCGCTTCAAAGTGTGGCTGCCTCCAGCGCCATCTCAAAGGAGCGAAACAAGTTTATTCCTCAACTTCTGTGTACCAGGCCCTGTGTCAGACCCTTTACAGGGGTTTTATTTTGTCTCAAAGTGTGCAGTAACTCCCAGTCAAGAATGAGAACATTGGTGTTCCCTGGCACTTGAGGGCGTAAACCTTTATTGGCTTGATAGGTACCATCAAGTTCACTCTGACTCACAAGGACCCACCCCATGTATCAGAGGAGAACTGCCCCTGTAGCGTTGGCTGGGCTGTCGTTTTGGAAGAAGCAGATCCCCAGGTGGGTCTGAACCACAGTTAAGTTCTAGCTTGTGGTTCAAGGTTCATCACTTAACTATTGCACCCCAAGGTGCCTTATTTATGAGAAGCGACTATGTGAAAGGAGCCCCGGAGTGCTGTGGGTTAGTCGTTGGGCTTCTGGCTGCTCTCTGGAGGAAGGTGAGGTGGTCTGCTGCACGAAGGCAGTCTCGGAAACCCTGCCTAGAGTCGCATGAGTCAGAATGGCCCCCGGGGCCGCGGGCTGGGCTGGTTTCCTCTGTGCTGGGTGTGCTGTACTGGTCATCCCTGACCACCTGCGTGATGAGGCGCGCTCAGAACATGGTGACATTTGTGTGACACACTGAGATAAGTCATACTGCTACCTAAAGGCTAATGGTGTGGGCTCAGTGCATATGTGACTTACTTGAAAAATGCTGGTTCGGAAACTCCATATGCAAGGGGGCTTCAGAAACTCTGTGGGAAAAGTTCATCTCATGCAGTTTTCCACAAGCTTTTGGGGTTCCCTCCTATCTTACTTTGTCTTCCCACCAACCTTGCACAGTAGGGGTTTTACACTCCATTTCGCAAAAGAGGAACTGGAAGCCCGGCGACATTTGAGTAGTAGTTGAATAGCCAACTCTAAAGTTGGAGAAACTTGTTTGTTGTTGTTTCGTTTCATTTTATTTTGTTTTCCCTCCGATTAAAGTCATCCCAGCATCTGCAGCGTTAGCTGATGATAGAATGGTAAATTAAGCCAACCCCGGATCTCTTGGGTCTCCGTGGTACACTTCCCACCAGACCAGTCTTAACTCCCCTGCATGTGATTTTAAATCACAGAAGTCCCTAGCAAACACTTGGTCTTGGAGTTGAGAGGCCATCCGTGGTGGAAGATTGCAGGCGCGGTAGCTTAGTACCCGGGTCCTTGATGAGGCACAGAGTTCCTGGACCTCGAATTCCCAGGGCACTACTAAAGTCGCTCCTTCAGCCGAATACGCTCCTCAGCAGTTTCCTCCCCCCTCTCCAGCCTACGGTACAGCCATAAACAGTAAACTAAAATATTAATGGTAGGTTTTGGACAAATATTCCAAAGGTAGCAGGCCACTTAGTATCGATCTCCGGGACTTCTCCCATTGGGAAACTGTACTCCGGGAACTTTAGCCTAGAGAAATGCCATATTCTAGGGACTCGAGGCATGTTTGCAGCTTAGGTTCGGGGCCTAAGGTTATGTGTAGTTTCAGATCTGGTGACGAAGTGGGGCAGGGAGGGGCTTCGGCCCTTGCATTGCTGCAGTTAGCACCTACTGGCTTAACGTACATACTAAACTGGGGGCTAGAGCCTTTTTAGCCTCTGCCCTGACTCTTCGCTCAGCCAGACTTCCCCAGGAGAATGTGTCTCCGTGCTCCCTCCTGTTGAGTTGCCCCTCAGTCTTTTCTCTCAGGTGGGCCGCAGATGGATATGTTGGCTTCTTCTCAGTGGTTGGGCTCTAGAGGTGAGGAATAGTTTTTAGCCTGGCCACAGTTTGGAAATGACAAAGCAATTTAATTTTTTTCTCTTTTTTAACTGAAAATTTACAGAACAGATCATTCGTTTTCATCCTACAGTGTATGTATGCACATTGTGTATGAATTCATCCATTTTAACCACCTCGGTGGACCATCACTTATCCCACTTCCTCCCAGTGTTTCCTGTCCCCAACCAACCCTCTGTCCTTGAGCAGTGCTGCCCTTTGGATGGCAGAGGGTAGCTTACTCTAACACCGACTGGAATGAGTCCCCTTCCACGCAGGAAGGATGACTCCGAGCCATACTTGGGGTCCCACTGACCTTGAGATCTGTGCCACGTTTTTCTCCTGCTCTGTCCAGAACCTTCTCTTGGGGTCCTTTGCAGGACAGTCAGTAGTGGCACCATCGAGTGCTGACCTCAGAGTGTGGTGACTGATGTTTTGCTGGCCTGTCCATCCATTGGACTAATTGTTGCATGTGGCTTGTGATTTTCATCCTACTTCTTTCCTCCAGATGGGGAGAAACCAATATTTACACCTTTTGATAGCCGCTTTGCAATTTGACTTTTCCATTCCGTCTGTCCAGTGTATTCTGCGCTCACTGCCTCCCCGTAAACCCACTTATTGCTTCCATTCTTAGAGACACTCAAAACACTGCCTAAGTCACAGCTGGATAGCTTCGAAGAAGCGGCGTGGAACTGTATGTGTGAGTCACCCAGGGAGATTGTTTAGTAGGACCAACATATGCTTAATAAAGCCAGCTTCCTTGAAGAGTGATGCTTGGCCTCTGCGTCCGCTGCTTAAGAGTCATAGCCGTGCATGTGTTCCGTTACTTCCCAGCCACCCTGGGGGACCCTCAGCCTCGGGGGGTCTTACAGCTGTGGGAGCAGAGACGGTGTCAAAAGGTGTTCTTGATTGTGAGGACGGAAGCAGGTTGGGCAAGAATACATGTGAATGTATGTGTATATTGTCTGCCATAAAACCAAGTGGTGTTGGGCCGCTTGTTCGTAGCTAAAGTGCTTCTGTTTCCCGCCATTGGGTTTGAGAAGGCGGCAGAGGCATGTGGCTGTTGTTGTGTGTGGTGGGACGTGTGTCATGGCCTCTAGGTCTGAACTTGGCAGCGTTTAATGGAAGCTCGCGTACCAGCTAAGCTGGGAGTTAACTGAAAGTATTGGGTGCCCATTGCCTTCCAGGATACTGTTCCCTTGTTTTATCTTCAGTAGCTCTGTGAAGTAGCAGGGAGGTTGTATCCTCCCATCTCATAGGTGCAGACCTGAGAAAACAGGTGGAAAGGGGTTCATTTGCTCCAAAACATGACCCTCATTCAAAACGGTACCGTGGGAAAGGAAAGCATGTCTTGACTTTTCTCCTCGGTGTTGTTCTATGCCCCACTTTAAAGCAACCCCAGCTGGGCCAGAGCCAGCCAGGGGTCTTCAGGAAGGAGAGCAGTTGAAAGGGAACTTGAGTGATGTGCAGGGGTCTTAGGGGTTGGGCAGATTGTCCAAAACTTGAAAGTAGAGCTTGCTGCCATGTCTTATGGCAGGAACCCATCCTTTCACTTCTAAGCAAATTGAATCCAGTTTACATTTTTCTTAACAGCTTTCCTGCTCTGTGTAATCCCCTGGCACCACTACCCTCTGGGGGAGGCACTGACCCCAAGATGGCATTTGATGGTTCACATACACAAACCCAAAGTATGTTGTGTTCGCAGAGCATTCCAGGTGGAGGTGTGCTCTCCACTGCTGGCAAGAGATTGGAGCCACAGACAAAACCACTGCCAGGCCCTGCTTGCTTCTTTTCCCGTCCCTTCTTTAAACCAGTCCACGGGTTCAGGTGCCCAGGAAAATGAATTATGTGCTTGAGTCGGCAGTGAGCTAATCAGCTTCCAATTTAGACAGCATGGGCCGATCCTGAGTTAACCTCAGGAGTATTCCAAGTGCCCTTGAATGCTCTCAGCAATAAAGCGAACTTACCTGAGGACTTTGTCTTTTTTTGCAGAAACAAACCCGACGCAGTAGAAGTGACCTTTGCAGGTAAGTGCCTTTATCTCAATGCCTTTAAGAGAAGCCATGGGCCTTAAAAATAGACAAGGTAACTGTTCCTCACGTAAGTGAGGGCCATTGGGCACCATCACTGGCTTGCCTTGTTGAGGGGCCTAGCCCAGCTGATGGCGTCAGGGATCCCGCTCATTCGTGACTGGCGCTGGAGTTAAGAGAACTTTGTAGAGTTAGTTACCTGCTGGTTTTTTTCAATCCAAACTAAAGTTTGTGGTTTGGAAATGCTAAGTTACTAACCAGCTACTGAGGTAGAGTCTCTTTGCCTGACCATAGGGCCGTGAGGAAACATGAGAACGAACGCTAGATTTCAGACAGCCTTGTTTCCGTTTGGGGTTTCTTGTAAAGAGTTATGTGTAGTGATGTGTGCCGTATATACTCTCGTATAGGCCAGGCTGCAGCTTTGAAGTGCTGTGACTTGGAGACCAGGCACTGGCTCTCTTCCCTCTGCCTGCTAATCAATCGGGAGGGCTAGCTCTCCAACTGTGACACTCCCTGAAGCAGTGGGGCTCAGAGCCTCACTCTCCAAGTCCTCTGCGGGAAGATAGAAGCTGTGAGAGGGGAGGCCTATCGACTGGGAGAGAATCTGACAGAAAATCGAATACAGCGTGCGGGCCTTGTTGGGACCCTGAAAGCAAAAGCCCTTCTGGTCTTTATCCTCTCGTGATACAGTCTGAGGGTTTCTTTTGTTTGTTTTTTAAATTATTTTATTAGGGGCTCAAACAACTCTTATCACAATCCACACATACATCCATTGTGTCAAGCACATTTGTACATTTGTTGCCATCATCATTTTCAAAACATTCTCTTACTACTTGAGCCCTTGGTATCAGCTCCACATTTTCCCCCCTACCTCTTCCCCCACCCCCACCACCCTGCCCTCCTTCCCTCATGAACCCTTGATAATTTATAAATTATTATTGTTTCATGCCTTAAGATTGACCGGTGTCTCCCTTCACCCACTTTTCTGTTGTCCATCCTTCTGGGAGGAGGGTATAGGTAGATCGTTGTGATTGGTCCCCCTTTGAGGTGTTTATGGAGGAAACTATATAAATTTTGGAGAGAAGAGGACTTCACCCAAACAAAACCGATTGGCACTTGTTGGTTTTTGTTAAAGCTGCCAGATGAGCATATGGTTTTGTTCCTTCTACCTTTGTCTGTGCATGTTTAACCTGTATCACCATTAAAGTTGTTGCTCTTGTTGGTTGTTGATTTATTTTTCCCCCAATAGTAAGCTGTCAAAAAGGTCTTTCAATTCTTGGGCCACCATAAGGATAGCTTTCTGGTTTAAGAAAAGAGCACACGCAAGAGAGTCAAATGCGCCCCATTCTCCTGAGATGCTTTTGTACCAGAAGGGCTCCTTCCTGTGGCCTGCAACCCGGGGGGAGGGGGCTTAGTGCTTGGCGGTGTTGGTCACCATTCCCGGCTTGAGCAGTCTCCCTTCTTTTGTCCGCAGATTTCGATGGGGTCCTCTATCATATTTCAAATCCCAATGGAGACAAAACGAAAGTGATGGTCAGTATTTCTTTGAAATTCTACAAGGAACTTCAGGCACATGGTGCTGATGAGGTAAGTTCCCCCTCGTTTTCCTTCAGACACTCTTGAGCCCCTCTCCTTTCACCGGGACCCTGCCATTCAGGGAAGAGCCACGGTGCAGAATCCGGTGGAGGCGCTGGTGTCTGGTGGCCTGCCCCTCTGGCCAGAGACTCGTCACTCCATTTCCTTTAATGCCGGAAAGGGCATTTCGCAGAAACAGTTTTGGCTCTTGGCCTGTTTTTTACTCTGGAAAAATAAAGGTGTGTTCTTCAGGCATAATAATTTTATTGAAATCTTGAAGGGGGATACCTTTTTTTTAACCTTTGCCTTTAAAAAAAATTATATTCACAGCAAGGATTTTCTAAGCCAAGGAAACTTAAAAACAACCCGTTGTTCTTAGATACCAGCTAGTCAGTTTTGGCTTGTGACAACTCCTTTGTACAATAGAGTGAAATACCGCCCAGTCCGGCACCTTCCTGCCAAGTGTATATTTGAGGCTATTATTGCAGCTACTGTATCAGTCCATCCCATTGAGGGTCTTCCCGACCCTCTACTTTACTAAGCATGATGTCCTTCAGGGACTGGAATATGAGCCCATGTCTTGCCATCCTCGCTTTGAAGGAGCATTCTGGCTATATTTCTTCCAAGACAGACCTCTTCATTCTTCTGACAATCAGTGGTCTGTCAAGTATTTGGCCAACACTGTTCCTACATGTTAAACCACACAATAGACCCTCGTTCTGTTCAAATGACTACTTTATGGTCTGTGTACAGGTTCAGCATGGGTATAGTTAAATACTCTGGAATTCCCATCGTTTGTTATAATCCATAGTCACTTGTCTTAGTAGACTCAGTAAAACCCAAAGAGATCGTAAACATGTTTTTGTTGGTTTCTGCTTTCAGCCAACGTCCGTTTGACACTAGCAGTGCCGTTTCTTGCTCCCCGTCCACTTTGGACTCTGGCTTGAATTTCTGGCAGTGCGCCGTCAGTATACTGATGTGTCCATTGTTGAGTTAGCTTCAACAGAACTTTACCTGTGTGACAGTATTTGGTAAATCCCACACTGTTGGGTCACCTCTCTGGAGTGGGCCAGTGTGTCGCTCTCTGCCAGTCGGGTGGCTGTGTAGCTGTCTCTGTGTTTCCTTGGTCACAGACACGTGAGCACTTCATGCCTTACCTCTTTCTTGAGAGACATCGCCATTGGAATTCCATGAGTTCCAGGAGCCTTGTGTTTTGTTTTGCCAATGCCTTCAATGCAGCCTGGACTTCTTCCAACTCTTGATCATGTACTGCCTCCTGAGGTGGTTGGTGACTGTGTATTCTTTCCATTGACTTGTGATGCCTTTGTGGCCTCTGCTTTATCCGTTGAGTTCTTCAGACCCGAGGGTTGGCTTTCCCTTCAAATCGTTCAGCTTGAGAAAAGTGACTAACTCCAGGTCTCTGCACAGGCAGTGAGATCCCTCGTCTCCAGGAGCCACACGGACACAGCTTCTGTTCAGCTCTCTCCACCCTTTTTCCACCCAGAGCCTGAGCCGCCTCTTCAATCCATTTTGATCTTCTTTGCAGTCATTCTAATGACCTTTGCTTTCTTCCTGTGTGATGTTTTGGCATCATCCGACAACTCAGCCTGATCCTGGGGTCCTTCGTGTTCTTGTGAAGGTGGCCTCTAAATTCGGGTGGGATATACCCAGGGTCTTGTGTTGGCTCCTGTGGACTTGTAGTCTTCTTCAGCTCCAACTTGAACTTGAAAATGAACAACTGAAGGTTTTCCTCAGCTGACCCCTGGCCTTAATGCTGACTGGTGGTAAGGAGATTTGGCCATGACCGCTTTTCACAGATGTAGTTTATTTTGAGCTCAGCAGACTTCATCTGGTGAGGTCCACACGGGTAGTCGTAGTTTCTGTTGGAAGCCTGTGTCACGCAGTCGCCGGCACCGCAGCCATGTTCTTAAGCTACTAATCATTCTTCCTTGTTTCCACCGTTCCTGTTCCAATTGTCAAGAATTACCAGTGCGTCTCGATTACGTGTGATCAATTTCAGACTAAAGAAGTTGGTAAAATCTTCACCTTTTTTCATCTTTAGCCTTACGAGTGTGGGCAAGTTCCATTAACTTTTAATTGAATTTTCCCATGAACATTTTTAATTCCCCTTGGTGTGGTTGGATTAACCGGTCTTCCTTTGCTGGAAAAAGCAAACCCACCAACATCAAGTGTAGTCTGACTCACATTGACCCTACATAGGGTTTCTGAGACTGTCCCTGAGACTGTCCCTCTCTGCAGGAGCTGGCAGAGAGGCCCATCCTCTTTCTCCTACGAAAGGACTGGTGGGTTTGAACCACTGACTTTGCAGTTAGCAGCCCAACTCTAACCCACAATACCACTGGGACTACTTGAGGTATGTGGATGTTAGCCTGTCACTACAATATTGTACGTCAACATCCATCTGAAGATGCTCTCTTACTGATGCGATGCTGGTCCTTCCCAGTCGATGTGATTATCGGGTGCAAATGTGCAGTACCAGCCCGTCTCAGCTCTTCAAGCATTCCCCTTAAGTCGACTCTTCTTGGAGGAGGCAGCTCATCTTACAGCAGTATTTCTGACAGTGTTGCCCTGCTGTTCATAAGGATTTTGGCAGCCAATCCATCTTTTTTTTTTCTTCCAGAACTAGAGTACCAGATCCTTTTTCTTAGTCTGTAAGCTCCACTAAAACCCGTCTCCCATGGTCACCCTTCTGGTGTGTGGAATGTCAGTGACAGAGTTTCCAGCCTCACAGCAGCCGCCTTAGTGCAGCACACTGACAGGCAGCTGGGAGAAAACAGCCTGGCCCTCCAGAAAAGGAGCCAGTAATACTTGTCTACAGTTGGTACAAAAAAGAGCTATTGTAAGAATGAAAGGGATTCTCTTCCATTTCGGTAACATCATAACGGCAGATGTATCGTTTCTGAAGTGAAGGCACAAATTTACTCTTTAAATTTTTTAATTTTAATTTCATGTTCAGATGTGACCTCTTTAAGACCTCCTCAGCCTTTCTCGGTTTTACAGAAGGATGGCCAGACACTCTGCAACACTTTGCCTCATTCACTGGCTTCTTTGGATAGCTTAATTAGCAGGTTTGGTTCCTGTTGAACTATATTTGCTCTGGGGAAAGCCATTTATGGAAGAAAGAAAACGCTTCTACACCAATGTGTGCCCGTTGTGGTTGGGTCTCAGAGCAGGAAGTATGACTCAGTTCCTGAATCAGTTTTCAAATAGCTTCGTTTCAACTAGCTGGGTTCTCCTGGATGCTGCAGCTCTTTCTGTGGCACATTTCTTTCGGAGCAAGAGTGGTCGCTTTCAAGTTAGAAGTCTGTGTGATGAAAGGCCTGGCTCATCCGTGGCTCACTGCGCTCTGGCATTAAACTAACATTGATATTTTAACCACAGAAGCCTAAGAGCCACAGGTAGTGACTCTCCTTGCTAACACTTTCAAGTGCAGTTGATAGTCCTCCTGACAAAAGTTCAAGAGAAGAATTTGAAATCAGGGTTCTTAATATTTGGAGGGGGCCTGGACATCCCCTTTCAGAAAGGTAGCGGGAAGGAAACAAGCCAGTCGGGGCAGTGTAGCAACGATGAAACATACAACTTTCCTCTAACTCTTAAATGCTTCTCTCTCTCTCTCTCTCTCTCTCTCTCTCTCTCTCTCACACACACACACACACACACACACACACACACACATATGATCCTACTTCTACCTTACAAATCTGGCTAGACCAGAGCATCCAGAGCATGAACACTGATACAGATAGGACCTGTAAACATAGAGAATCCAAGACAGACGATCCCTTCAGGACCAGTGGTGGGAGTGGCAATACCAGGAGGGTGGAAGGAAGGTGGGGTAGAAAGGTGGAACCGGTTACAAGGAGGTACTTACAACCTCCCTGGGGACCAGACGACAGGAAAAAAAGTGGGAAAAGGGAGACATCAGACAGTGTAAGATATGACAAAATAATAATTTATAAATTATCAAGGGTTCGTGGGGAAGTGGGGAGGGAGAAGAAATGAGCTGATACCAAGGGCTCAAGTAGAAAGCAAATGTTTTGAGAATGATGAGGGCAACAAATGTGCTTGACACAACAGATGTATGTATGGATTGTGATAAGAGTTGTACGAGCCCCAATAAAATGATTTTTAAAAAGAAACTTCAGGAAGAACACGTCCTTGGACAGTGTATGAGGGATGCGCCTGTCTATGGAAGCCAGGCTCTTCTCGGACCAGACAAAGCAAGGGGCTCTGCTTACCGGCCCTGCTTTTCAGTTCACCCGGAAGTCACTTCCTGAAAACAATTGTTAAGCATTTGACCAGCCAAAAGAAAATGATCTCTTCATTCTTTGTTCTCTCTCTCTCTCTCTCTCTCTCTCTCTCTCTCTCTCTCACACACACACACTGTAGGTGTAATAATAATTCCCCTTGGGAAGGAAAGGAAATTGTGCACTCAGTGTCTTACTTCCCCTTCCCAGCCTGGGCTTTTCTTAGACGGGAACTGGTGAGCACATTGCTATTCTGGTAGCTGCAAGGGTCACAGCGGCAGCGCCACCCACTCGAGTGTTGGAGCAGAGTACACCGTCAATGGCTTCCTGGGTCGGTTAATCATTGAGCAGCCTGAGATAACTGCAGGGAGCTTGTTGCTTGGTCACAGGCGCTCTTTAAAGCCGGAAGCTCCACTGCTCTGGAAGGGACTGCCAGTGAGGGCTAGGTTGCCGCCACCATCTCCTGGGGTCATGGTGGGCGAGGGAGCCCAAATTGCAAAGTGAATCGTGGTTAAAAGTACTCGTGACAGAGGGAGTTGGAGTTGGCTGTGGTATAAATTTGGCTCTCGGGGCCTGTGAGTTTTCTGAGCATTCACTTAGTAGGCATGGAATTAAATGAAATATCAGGCACTGTGCTTTTCCTCCCAGCCCCAGTAATGCCCCCAGCAGAATGATAGCTCTGGGCAGCAGGCAGGGTAAGTCGTTTGGGACCCGTGAGCCAGCAGTTGCAGCCTCTCGGGTCTCTTGGGAAGCTGTTCTCCCAGTTGTAGTAGGCACTTCCGCCCGTCAGGGAACTGTAGCTGCATGCATCTGAAGAAACTGGCCTCACCTCACTGCCCCCCCCCCCAAGTTCACTTGGAACATATGTGTCCCACACCATTGTAGTGGTGAAACCCATTAATACCCACCCACCCACCCACCCCCTTCACCTGCCTTTCATTCCTGAAAAATTCAAAGCCAAATGCTTGGTCATTGAAAGGGTTTTCATTCTTGTGGGATATTTTGATTACTTTCCCCCCCCAAAAAAAAAAAAAAAACGCTTTAAGAGAGGTGGTATGTAGGATACCTCAAGGGCCTCTCTGCCTCCAACAAACGGGATGCCCTTGAGCCCCTCCCTTCGGTTCCTCTTCCGGACAAGGTACCTCCTAGTGGGCCGGTGGGTGCTCACCACGGAGGAACTTCCGGCACAGACTTAGCCTTTGCATTTATTTGTTTAAAGAAGTGGGATCATTGGGTTCCTGCTTTAAGGCCCATTTGGTTACCCAGGTTTTGCAGGTTGAGAATTTTGCACAACTATGGAAAGCCCCGTCCATCTGGTTGATTGCATCCGTAGATGGGGTTTCTGAGGCTTCGTAAATGGCCGTAGGAGCGGTCAGCCTCATCTTTGTCCACAGAGCAGCTGGTGAGTTTGAGCCCAAGGCCTTGCAGTGAGCAGTCCAGCTCCCCTGGCCCCTTTGCACCTCCATGGAGGTGATCAAATGGGTGCGTGGAGCATTTAGGCAATGGTACTCAGTGGAAGGTGCCCCCTGGCTCTGAGCCCAGCTGCTCACGGAAAAGTGGGTGATGTGAACCCACTGGTGGTTTCTGGCCATCTTCTCCTGTACGGACTGAGGATGGCGGTATCGGGAGAGCCCTTTGACGCAGTTCTGCTCTGTCGTACTGGGTGCACCACCACCACCACTGGTCTCACTCAGACGTTCCTGGCAGCCTGTGACTAATGAAATCCTTTTTTAAATCCTTAAAAACAAGCCTGTGGAATGGGACTAAGTAAAAGTTCATGTGGGGCCAGTGGGGAGATTCACTTTGAATTTGCTGACTTGACTGTCATAAATGAACTAGCGTGAGTTTGGGCTGGGAGTTGGATGCCCCAGAGCAGTCGTGGCCTCCTCCTCCGGGTACCCGTGAGGGTGACGACGATACGCCATGACAAATGCTCCAGAGCAAGAAAGGGTTGCTAGCTTTATTAATACTAGCTTTGTTTTCTTTCTTTCGTTTTTGTTTTCTTTAAGCTTGTTTTCTTTCCACATAGCTACCTTCCCACTGCTAATGCTCCTATGTACCAGTTAAGTCCAAACTATTTCATCCAAATAAAAGTAGCTTGTTTTTTGAACCTGTCAGCCTAGGAACAGATTCTGCCCTGTGGATCATTCAATCTGGCAAAGACAAAATTGGGGGGCAGGGAGGGGACTCTAGTTTTTGTCATTTACATAAAAAATCTGTAGAATAGCCAGGCCAACAGTATTGCTTTTAAAGGAGTGAGGGCGGTAATCAAGGATACACAACCTTTAGTGGATCACACTGTATTTGTAGCTGACAGTTCAAGCCCACCAGCCGCTCCACAGGAGAAAGATGAAACTGTAGTCTTCTCTATAAGGGTTTACAGGCCCAAAACCCCTATCTGCGATGAAACCAATTAGATGGCAGTAGGTTTGGGGTGTGGTGTCCAGTTTCCTATTGTCTTTGCCATAACAGCTGGTTAGGAGTGAGGTGAGTCTGAAGTGTATGAGATAGAGGGCTAACTGAATATCATAGTCTGGCTGTGACTTCTCTCTCGAGTTTGACAGCCTCTGCTTTCTGCCCTCTTGGAAACAGATGTAGCGAATACCAAACAAAGGAGCTCAGAGGGACCTTGTGTAGGGTTTCCAAGGCTGCAAGTCTTGACGGGAGCAGACAGCCTCCTGTCTCTCCCACATGAGATTGCCGGGTTTGAACCACCAACCTTGCAGTTCGAAGCCCAGTGCTTTCCGAGCAGCACCCCCTGTCCTCCTTTTTTGGAGGAGAAGAGAGAATCTAGAGCAGGTGTTGATGAGGCTTAATGGTGACGCCTATGAGGTGTCAGTGGGACCAGGTGCCAGGTATCAAAAGACCCAAAACAAACTATTATATCAATTTGAATAAGGGGGGTTGGAGTGGAGACCCAAGGCTATCTGTACACAATTGGACATTGCTCACCTCCCCCCAAGAAAGGTTACAAGGAAGGGACCATTAAACAAACCCAGGTGCAGCACCGAAGAAACACATCATTTCTCTAGTTCCTGAATGCTTCCTCCCCCCCCACAACCATGACCCAGTTCTACCTTGCAAATCCGGTTAGACTGGAGTACTCACATTGGTACAGATAAGAGCTCTCATGGAATTCAGGACAGATAAAACCGTCTGAAACAGTAGCGGGAGTAGAGATGATAATGAGATGATTTGGGGGGGAAGGGGCTACCATCACAAGGTTGAATATATAGTCCACCCCCCAGCGGAACAAGTAACAGTAATGCGGGTGAAGGGAGACAACAAACGGACTGTGTAAGACACGAAATAATAACATTGGACAAGGATTCATGTAGGTGGGGGTGGGGAGGGGGAAAAAAGGAGCAGATATCAAGGGCTTAAGTAGGAAATGTTGATGGCAACATATGTACAAGTGTGCTTAATACAATTGATGTATGGATTGTCTAGCTTTATTAAGAGCCCCCCAATAATGAAAAAAATGATTTTTTAAAATAATGCAGCCTTGTTACAGGAAGGCAGGCCTTCCACCAGCCTTTTGGAGGGGCTTGCCTGGTCATAGTCAGATGAACCCATCTCCCTTCAGAGTACTCCACAGTCACCCACCACAGAAAACCTGGGGCAGAATAGCGTGCACACACCACACTGTGTAATGCTCACGGGCAGGCTGGGCCTTTGCATTAACATACTGTTCTTCTGTGTTCTAGCTACTAAAGAGGGTGTACGGAAGTTTCTTGGTAAATCCAGAATCAGGTATGTTATCATATGATCAGCTCCGTGGAATGAGATGGAAAGGGTGGGGTGGGATGGGTGTGTGTGTGTGTGTGTGTGTGTGTGTGTGTGTGTCTCCATCTCCCCCCCCCCCGTACTTGGTATTATTCATTTTAACAAATATTTCTGCGTGCATCAAGTTCCCACTTCAGCTCCTTTCCTAACAATAGCTTATAAGGGATTTCCTTCTGTCCAGTTTTAAGTTATTCGATAGGGTAAAATAACTCTTTCAGCGGAGGGGCCGGGACAGTATTGAATTAGTTAAAGTGCCTTTTTAGAAGTATGCACAAACACTGAGTCCCAGCCCCCAATCGCCCCTCTTTACACTGCACATTTAGATTTAGAGGGGAGAGGACTGTGGAAAGATGGCATGGTCCCCCTTTAGCTAAATCAACTATGTTGTATAGTTTAAACACTTATAAGTGGGGGACAAAAGGAAGCTTTTTATCCCTGTGAAGTGGTAGGTCCCAAAATCTCAGGCCTTTCATCAGACCCCAGAATGGGGATCTTTTTGCTTCGAGAATCACCAGCAACAGAAGTCATTGCTGGAAAATGGATTCTGTCTCTTGCTGACCCCAGACGTGTTAGAGCGGAGCTGGACTTTGTAAGGGTGTCACTGCGGGTTCTTCCAAAAGCAGATCCCCAGGCTGGTCTGGCATGCTGCCCCGGGCAGGCACTGACCAGACTCCTCGGGAAACAGTGTCTGTTAAAGAAAAATGCCCTTGAACGTGCTGTGGGGAGTATGTTTGAGTGGTAGCTTTAACAGCACTAAAATACGTTGATCCTCCATATTCAGTGACCAAATGTGTCACAGACATAGAAGCCAGAGGACAAATAACAGAGGCTGCTTTAAGAGAGACCAGAGGTTTTTTTAATTATTATTTTATTTTTATGATTCTCAATGTCAGAATCAGATCTAGAACAGAAGAATGCTATAGAAACTCTTTCGGGCATGCTTGTCACAGCTCACATCCCCAAATCTGTCAGAAGAGACCGTAAGCCCTCCTCGCGTCCTTAAGCCTGGTTTATAGTCTGGCTTTTGCTGTGGTTTTATCCCGTTTGTTTTACTTGGCTTCTTTTTAAAACAGCAGACCTCAGCTCTTAAATATTTCCTGTTTAATCTTATCTCGTTGTAGTCTATTTACTTCTCTGGTTTTCAGGTGCCCAGAATGGAGTGGTGATTGGTATTATTTAATATTGGAGTGCCAAGAATGTGCTCAGTACTATCTAGAACAGAGTTAGATAGTCCATGCCCTATAAGAGCTAGCTCCCACCGAAGACACAGACCTCCAGAAGGCTCTGAGGGAAATGAAAACAGGAGCACCGTGTAGAGGCTTAGGAATCGATGACCCATTATGCCCCCGGCACTTGTAAACAGAGTACTTTCTTAAGTTCTCCCAGCAGTCCCTCACCCCCTCCCTCTTTTAACAGAGGATGCCCGCCATCATGGCAGTGAGGCCATTGCCTAAAGTCACCGATTTGGCAGGTCTATAGTTTCCTATCCTGTATTTGAGAAGCGCGAGTCTGTCCTTTAGTATTTTTATTTTCATTTTAACCGTTTTATTGAAACATGAGTCCCATATCGTACAGTTCAGTAGTTGCAGCAGATTATACAGAGAGTTGTGCAGTCATGACCACAGTCCACTTTAGAACGTTTTCTTCCTTCTCGTTATTTATAGCTCGCTCCACAGCCTCCCCTGCCGTAAGCCTAAGGTGCTATTAATCCAGTCACTGCCTCTGTACCTACCACCCTGCATTTCATACAGAAGAGCATGCCCTACCCCAAAAATAATAAATACCAAAATGAGACGGAGAAGAGCCTCGATAGAAAAGAAAACAGAAAATAAAACCTAGAACAAATTAAAATGAGTCAAAAGAGAACCAATGGTAGGGTGTTATGGTCGAACCTGATCACGGTATACAAATGAAAGCCATTGGGACTTCAAAAAGTTAGTGAGAAAATGGCATTAAGAGGTAGTGGAATTTTTTAGCACCCCCCCCCCCAGCACCCCCTCTAAACCTTGCCTCCTCTTGCCGCACAGGCACCTTGTTTGATGGCCTGTCAAGGGGTAGGCAGTTTCCAGGCTAATGAGCGAGAACCCGTCCTAAGAGCATCTCAAGGTCGTATCTGTGAGGAAGTCAGAGCAGGGGTGGGCGGCTCATATTTAGCAGCCCTTTTCGGAATTGAAGCCTCACGAACAGCCAGAGAAGGTGCTTGTGAGTAGGACTTGGTACTGGCCCTCCCAGGCGGGGGCAAATAGATCAGGGAGCTAGCTGTCTGGAAGTCGGACCTTCACAACTTAGAGCCTTGCTGTGCCCTGTTGTCAAAGCTCCCAACTACTGACCACACCACTGCTGACCGCGCCAACACTGAACACATGAAATGTCACCGCCTCCAACAGGACAGGGAAGGCTTCACGGATGGGGTTGGTGAGAGATGGAATTGAAAGATTTTTCCAGGAACATTTTGAAGTCCTCTTAAATCTCCCCCTCCCAATTATCTTGAGGACACTAGATTGCTAATCAAATTTCCCAGATTATGACTTCCTTCCATTCCCGGCTTTAATCCGTCATCTTTGTGATTGATTCCGATTTCTGCTGTGGTGGCTGTGCAGTGCTGCAGAGGCCTTGCAGGTCCTAGCAACCCCTTGGCCAACAGAAAGAAACCCTGCCCCCACACCCACCCGCTGCGGCTCGTCCTATTTGTTTTCCTTAGCATTGCTAATTCGATCTCTGTTTATGGAGATTGTAAGTATAGCTTCAGGCTTTTGTTTTGCTTTTGTTTTGTTCCCCTCCAGGATACAATGTCTCTTTGCTATATGACCTTGAAAATCTGCCCGCTTCCAAGGATTCCATCGTGCATCAGGCTGGCATGTTGAAACGGAATTGTTTTGCCTCTGTCTTTGAGAAATACTTCCAATTCCAAGAAGAGGGCAAGGAAGGCGAGAACCGGGCAGTTATCCATTACAGGGACGATGAGACCATGTGAGTAGCTGAGCTGGGCCTGGAGCCTGCTGGACTGGCTCTCATCAGATGGCTGCTGGGGGGACATGGCCAGGTCAGACCCCCTTTCTGGATTGTGTTAGTCCCACTGAAGCATTATTCTCATAAAATGCCTTAAGTTGGGATGTAGACAATGAAGAAAAAGTAAGCGAAAGTTAGGCAAGTTCTCTTAGGCTCCAGATAGAGACTTGGCAAAAGGGTGACGAGAATCCAGTACTCTCCACTACTCTGAGCCCTCTCCAAGAGGTCATCTGAGCAAACCACTGGGAGCCAGAGGGTGGTCCTTGGTTCCATTGTTGTAACTCAGAGGTTATCTTCATACCGAAGCCTCCTAAGAGATGTGAAGCAGAGACCTGAGAACCCTAACTCAAGATTCCATGTCCATAGCATCCACTTTGGGTCATTTCCACTTCTGTCCCCTCTTAGGCATGCACTTGTCCGCCTTTTTCTTGGCCCCAAGTGCCTACTCTCCCTGGCATGCCTTGTTTTGCTGATTTGCGCCGTTAGCCTGCTACTTCGTAACAACCCAAGCTGCTCTAGACTGACTCTCGTGGGTTTGTTCCCTTCAGGTATGTTGAATCCAAAAAAGACAGAGTCACGGTAGTCTTCAGCACAGTGTTTAAAGACGACGACGATGTAGTCATTGGGAAGGTGTTTATGCAGGTATGGAAGGCGCTCTGGTGGAGGGCGGGGGGCCGTGGCATGGTGTTGGGTCCTTTGCAGGAAGCCCATAACCGCTCTCAGTTGAGACTGGAGTGTGTTGGCGATGCTGTTCAACGGCTCCCACGGACTCACTGGGAGGTTTTCGTTGTTCTCCGTGCTTGTTCTGCCCTGGCAAGACAAGACCAGAGGAGGGCTGGAACAGCAGGGCTTGATGTAAAAATGGAATGAAAAGTTAGAAATAAAAGTCATAAACTTATTTCTCACACCATCAATGCCATCAAGTCGGGGCACTTGCAAATGAGGAGACCACCATTTGCTGCTTCCTAAAGAACTGCAGGTTCTGGGGGTAGCCATGCCGATGCTGTCTTTAGCATTACTGAAGTTCAAAGGGCGCCTTTTTAAAGATTCTGAAGTGACGATTGCTGCCCATTTCAGTGAGTTGACTCCAGCTCAGGGGCCCTTAACGGGTTCCCAAGGCTGTAAACCTTTCTGGGAGCCATCCGCCTCGTCTCTCTCACCTAAGACCAGCTGGTGCGTTTGCACTGCCACCTTGTTACCAGCTGCACCAAGGTTAGGAAACACGAAGAAGTCAGGAGCCAAAGTCAAAACTGTAACGTCCTAAAGACTATCGACTCCCACCCAAAACTCACGCAAAATTGCCTGAGGAGAATGAGCTGAGGGGGAGGACTCGGGTGAAGCTTTCCTGAGCGTTTTTATTAAAAATTGCTCAACAGCCATAATCAGATGTTCACATTGTCTGGCCCTCTGAGGAGTCAGCGGGCAAAAGCCCTTGAGCATCCCAAAGCGCTGTTGCCATGGCCTCTGCTCGTGACTGGACCACTTCCACCACTCATCAGCCATTGCTGTGATGTGCTTAGCATTAGGGGTAAAGATGCTTCATTTCCTGGTACAGTCCTTCACGGAAATGCTTCAGGATCCTATTTAAAATGTCTGTTGAAAGCTCTTGCTGTCTACCACTGAGTACCACAGATTGAGTACCCCATCAAGTAGAAAGGTTGCTTAACTTTAATTTCTCACGCAGAATGTCAGCAGAACCCACTGAGATGTCTATGGTGTTGGCCGTCTTCAGTTAGGGCAGAGACAAGGTTAATTTTTGCCTCCCAAAGATAGGAGAAGGTTGTGCCCCTGAAGGCTTCTTCGTTAACATCTTTTAAAAAAAATCTTTAGTTGCCCGGGGCCCGGCCACTCCCCAGCCTGACCCTGAAAATAAAGCTGCTTTCTCCTGGCATCTCGTCCCCTCAAAAAAAAAAAATCTTATCCCCCCTTTTTTAAAAATCATTTTATTGGGGGCTTATACAACTCATCACAATCCATACATACACCCATTGTGTCGAGCACATTTATACATTTGTTGCCCTCATCATTCACAAAACATTTGCTTTTTACTTGAGCCATTGATGTCAGCTCCTCTTTTTCCCCTCCTTCCCCACCCTCCCTCTGTCATGAACCCTTGATAATTTATAAAAAATAATTTTTTTCATGTCTTACACTGTCTGACATCTCCCTTCACCCACTTTTCTGTTGTCTGTCCCCCAGGGAGAAGGTTATATGTAGATACTTGTATCGGTTCCCCCTTTCTACCCCACCTTTCTTATCCCTTCTTAAAACAAGTTACCCAGGGGGGAGCGGAGAGGGGAGGATGAGCTGATACCAAGGGTTCAAGTACAAAGCACATGTTTTGAAAATGATGATGGCAACCAATGTACAAATGTGCTTGACACAATGGATGGATGGTGATAAGAGTTGTACAAGTCCCCAATAAAATGATTTTTTTAAAAACAAGTTACCCATTAGTAAATTACCGATTTGGTGGGGGATGAGGGGGGGCGTTGTCCCCTAAACTCATCATTAGCATCAGGAATTTCACCATCCCTCCATCCAAGCATCCCCTGTGTGATGTTTTGTTCTTTAATTTTAGCTAAGCCCATGTTACTCTCCTGATTCGGGGCTCTGTTCAAACTGGTCACCTTGGTGCCGCAAATGAGAATCCTGATCAGACTTGACATGTAACAAGTTACTGAGTTTATTTTTATCCCCCAAAAGAGTTCTAATCTTTACGTAGTTTTTCACTGTATGCATTTTCTATACTATGACCCTTCCCGTGTGTGCATATTACGTAGCTTTCCTGCCCGGTGTCTTTGGTCCAAAGCTCCGGTCAGGTTTCTCACCTGCTTCATTTCCCTCAGTTCATGGTCTCCACTTGACTTTGTTTAGCCCTAAGATCTTTCCAGAATGAAGAGACTAGAAGATTCTTTAGTGGTAGAGGTCACCCTCGGATGCATCTCTCAGAGGAAGCTTATTAATAAGAACAGTAATGGATTTAACAGAACATTATGTAATTAGGTTCTGGGTACGACTGAACCCGGCCGTTAACAGCCCCGTGGAGCTTCGTCATCTTGTCAGCCGGGCAGTTGTTGGCTCCAGGCCCTGAGAGCTCATTGGTCAAGTGGTGTCCACACTAGTTTCTTCTGAGATAGGTCCTTCTTCAAGATGGAGCACGCTGCTTGCGTGCTCACAGAAAGAAACGGGCCTGTCCCTTCTGTTCGTTGGCACGATGGTGAGATTTAAGAGTTCTGAGACAGGATATTTTTTGCCAAGACAAGCTGGAAGGCATCTGTGCTTAATCTAGCAGTGTACTTTTCAGGGGCCTCAGAAAGTGTGTGGGAAAATGGAGTGAGAAGACAGTGCGGTGTTTCCATAAACTACGGTCCCCTCAGGTGTCGTCTTCCACGTGGCTAGTGATGCCCCGATTTGAGCCCTTTCTCCTGCCTTTCTGTTTGGGCGAGTCAGTCGTAAACTGTAGTTTGGTGTCTCCGTACAGGAACTTTACAAGGTGAATGTTGTGGAGTACAGTTTTTTACAAGAGCCTCCGCCTCTTGTGTCCACTGACTCGGCCTCTAGACAAACATTCTGTGTTTTATGCAGATCTGACAGGCATTAAATGCAGTAGCTCAGAAGCTGTGCTAAATTCAGACTGACTGGCTAATTTTAAAAGCTATGAGATATATATTTAGATTTGGCTGGGTTTTTTTTCACCAGTCCTGTTCCATTCTGTCTCAGGAGACAACTGATTTATACTTGAAACAGATCTTATCTCAGAGAACTTACTGGGAATTTGTTCCTTAGATTTTGTATTTTTTAGCATCTGAATTTAAACTCTAGGCCTCAAAGTACAAGGCGCTTGTCTGAAAGACAGCAAAGCCCCTCAGTCTTTACACTAGCCTTCCTTCAGCTAGAGCCTGCGCTGTGGGGTCCAGCACTAGGAAAAGGGCCGAGCTCTGGAAGCCTTCTGCCCTGCCGTCCTCTGCAGACTCGGCAGTGCATGACTTCCTGTGGAGGACCATACAGCACTGGACCGACTTTGCTGAATTTGCTACAGGAAACCCCTCTGAGGTTTGGCCTGGGCTAGCTGTGACACATGTCTAGCATAGAAGCCCTGCGAGCCTAGCACAGAAAGGTGCTGCTGTGTGGAGCTCTGCGTGGCCACCCCTCGGCTTGCTGTAGCCCAGGTGCCCTTCCCCGTGCCAGCCTGCAAACCCACGCCCGATCAGAGCTGGACTCATGGGCTTTCCCTCTGGCAGGCCAACTGACGCATTGACCCTCTAGGACAGAGAAGAACTGCACGTGTGGGTTTCCAAGACTCACTCTTTACATGAGTAGAAAGACTCACCTTTCTCCTGCTGAGCAGCTGGCCGTTTCAAACTGCTGACCTTGTAGTTAGCAGCCCAAGGTGCAACCACTATGCCATCGGGTCTCCTGTATTCCTGACCAGTTGTTGTAAATGTATGCTTTTCCATGTACAGAACTGATGCCGTGTTAATGAGCCACCCCAGGGTTACAGGTAGCGCCCCTGGTTGTAAACACACACGCTTTACATGTATTGGGAAATTGCGCCTTAGAGACGCTTCACAAACTCAAGAAAGCACTAGCCAGCCATAGGCGGGGCAAATCCACGTGGCCAGCTGTGCTGGGAGACAGCAAGCACTCCTTGTGCTTTGTGTTGCTTGAGCTTGGCTACACAGAAAACCGTCCAGCACGGAGTTTGATCTGCACGGTGTGCTTTATGTACAAGTTGTCACCTGCGGGCCGGTGAAGGTAATGACGCATTTGTTACTGATCTGGTTAGCCAGAGTCTCTTCTTAGTGATCCTTACTACAAAACTGTATTCTGTATGCATTTCCTACTTGACACTTGGAAAAATAATGACTGGTCTGCTGGTGTATATGTTGTGAATGCTGTCTGCCCGTATTCGCATTGCCTAGCTCCCCCTCCCTCTTTCTCACTAATACCAAGCATACACAATTGAGGGGAGAGGGTAAATCTCTGTCTGAAGAATTGTATTTTCCTACTAGACTCTTTTCCCCCCCATCTCTCCTTTTTTACTTCAAAATTAACAGAGAGGAAACTAGACTGACTTCTTTCCTCAAACTTTCCTCACCACCACCACCACCACCTCCCCTGCCCCCTCCCCCAAAAAAAAATTCTAAAGGAACTTTTAACTCTTGGATCACCAACCCCTTGAGAATCTGACTGACTGGACCCTGTTGGCAGGGAAATGCACACGTGTGATCATCGCGGTGTGCCTCTGCCCTGGCGTGTGGCAGGTAGATGGTAGCAGTGCTGACATGGATGTTGAGGTGCACGGAACGCCAAAGTCCCGCACAGAACCTTGTGTTTCATAGGTTGTGTTTTCAGAAGGGGCCTGAGGAGACGTTTGAGAGATAGTGTTGATTTGGTAAGACTGAAGGATAAAACCCAGTAAGATTTAGAAGACTTCCTGACGTCCTTGCAGAATGAACGCTGTTTTCCAAGAAGACAGCTAGGGAACCCTTATGTAGGAATTCCATTTTGAATCGCCCTGTCTCCCTCCTGGCCTCTTCAGATGTTTTTCCTGCTGGGTACAAAATGTATTTCAGAGGGAGCCAAACAAACCCATCTTAGGGTAACTGAGCATCCTCAGCCATTAAAAGCCAAACCCTTCCAGCCTCGGAAGCCAGGTCGTCCGGTAAAACAGGCAGGGGCCTAGCGAGTCATTAGACCTTCCCTAGTGTTGCCCTTCTTGGTTGCAGGATTGATTGTATAGTCCTCCTTCCTGCAAAGGATGTCTCGGTTGAGGTGTATAAAAAGGACGTGAAAGCCCACCTGCTGCCCCCAGCTATAAGAAATGGTGTCCCAGAAGAGAGACTATGTGAGCATCAGTTGAACATTCCGCAGAGAGCAGTTGTGTAAGGAGAATACCTTATTAGGGACCTCGGGAAGTTCTTGTTTCCATCCTTCTGCCATCATGTGGGAAGAGACCCACCCATGGATCTGAATCATCTGGTTTTACTGGCCTTGCTGGAAAGTCTAGTTCTGGTTCTGTGGGCTGGGTTGAGAGAGCGGGGCAGTACATTGTTGTCTCTACATAGGAATGTGCCGCCTTTGGAAGAGCAGGTGGTGTGGAGGTGAGGACCCAGAGGAATGAGTTGGTTTACACTCTTCAGACCTTCCTCCGTACTTTGATGGAGGGATAGATAGCTCAAGGCAGAGTGGCAGCTCCAGAGGCAGCCAGTAGCCAGCATTGAACATCAGGCTTCCAGTAGTTCTCAGGTCACCCAATCTCAACGTCTTTCTGATCACTACAGCAGTTTGGCTCTGAGAGCTTCTGCCCCAGGAAGGGCTTCCGTTTGGTCTAGAGTTCTGATGACTCCCAATAGTAATGTGGTCTAAATGCCTCTGTGAAGACGCTGGGCCAGGAGAAAGCTCAGTGTTCGTGAAACTCAAGGAGTGGAAATGAAAACTGGATCAGATCATTGGAGGCTTTGTTGGTTAGCTTTTGTAAGAACTCAGTGTGCAGTTGTTAGCACTTCTCAAAAGTCGACAAGTTCTCACGATGCTCTCCGAGTAGGAGAACTGAGGCTTAATGCTGACTGAGTAGTCCAGTGTTTGAGTGCTGGCGTGAACCTTGAAAATCGGGCCAGAGCAGGATTGGAGGCTGTTGCTTTGCGCCTTGGAGCAGAGCTCTGCCCTGGCAGTGACTCCACCCCGAGCTAGCATGTTTGTGGGACAAAAGCAGGCTGGCTGCCTGTTAGGCATGAAGCGCACGCTCACACATCAGGGAATGGGGGCCATGGTTCTGCACCAGAATCCCCTGGAAAGTTGTAGCTTGTAGCAGACCAAGATTTGGAGGGTGGGGGGGTTGTAAGGCTTTGCTTTATATGTAAAGTAGGGAAGACTTCAAGCAGCACTGTGAAGCCTTGACCATGCTAAAATGGACCCATCCCTTCAATGTGAGAGGCTGGAAAGTTTCCTCTGCCAGCGTGGCTTCCCTTCACCTGAAATTACGAAGATTTCCTGAAAAGCATAATGACCTCTTGTCACAGTAACTCACAGAGTGAGCGGTCATCTTTTTCTAACTGTCATTTAAGTTGACTCCTCCTCGCTTCTCCAAGTGCTTCCGATGTGAGGTTCATTTTCACCACGTGGATTTTCAGATGGAAGTTATCACCTCTGTTGATCCCAAGTGAGAGGAAAGGGCTCGGCAGTCTAAAGAGTCCTTCACCTCTCCTTTTTGAATCGGAAATGTGCTGACACACACGTAGCACGCAGCCCTTGAAATGGTCCCGGCTCAGTGAGGTCTCCTTTCAGCCATCTGCTGGCCCAGGGGTTACAAAGGTCACACCGCGTAGCATACGATGCTGCCCACTAATTTGACACCTTATTCTCTCCTGCTTGTTTCCGCTTCGTCCTGGAAGGAATTCAAAGAAGGCCGCAGAGCCAGCCACACAGCCCCACAGGTCCTCTTCAGCCACAGGGAGCCGCCGCTGGAGCTGAAAGACACGGATGCCGCTGTGGGCGACAACATTGGCTACATCACCTTTGGTACGTGGCCTGCGTCGCCACTGGGTTCACACTGAAAGCTGTTGTCTTAACACACCGTCTCGGGGTCTCCTGGACCTTGATTACAGGGCAAGCCCGGTACTGTTTGTGTGCAGCCTTTGTTTCCGTCCGCCCTTTCTTTTTCCTTCATTTCTTCCTAAACACTGAGGGAGGAGCAGGGTGATTTCGGTGTCTAGTCAGGGGTTCTAGCCAGATCACCACAATGAGCCCGTTGTTGTCGCCCGTGTTTAATTCTGAGCTCCCACCGACACGTCTTCATTGCCTTTGATCACGGCAGCCTGAGCCGGCTGCTTTCACCTGTGTTTCACTCACCTCAGAACTGTTCACCGGTGGTGATCCCGTGAGTTGATTTTTGGTTCTTTGTTGTCTTTAAAATACTTACTTTTCCCTGTCTGTTGTTCCTGTCCCCGTGAGGCGTGTCCTAGAACTGGAGGCGTGCCCTCAGTGATTGACGGTCCAGGTCCCATCAGGATGTCACAGAGTCTGTGAGCCTCCTGGTGGTCATGTCTTTTCCGGCCAGTGAGGATTGACACAGGGACATTCCTTTGGATTTGGCCGGAGTTTGAGTTGCTAGGCCAATGAGGTGGGTAGGTGGAGAAGGGTAGGAGGGGCTGGTCAGCAGGGAGGGGTCACACTCAGTCTTCCAGCTTTTCCTAGCCCCCAGCCAGAGCAGCTCCTCCCTCTAGCCCTCACAATTTGCAGTGATGTGGGTGCAAGTTTGCCGAGCAAAGTGCTCTTGCATTTGAGTTCATACATGCTTGGATCTGTGGCAGTGATTGCAGTTCCCACCATGCACTCTGTCCCACTTCCTCCCTGTGTTTACCATTTCCACTCCTTCTTCCTACCTGTTCCTTCCTGCCTTCTGAGCATGAGCTGCCCTGGGCACTCGGTGGGCCAATTGTCCTCAGGAAGGCCTTAGGCCTCTCCATCAGACATCTTCTAACCCAGTCTGGCTGGTTGAAATTTGAGTCACAGGCGCGTTAAAGAGGAACTGGGGGTCCTGGTCTCCAAGGTGCCACCAGCCTTCATCAAACCAATAAGCCTGGTCCTGTTCCTGCTTCCTTAAGAGAAATGGTTTTCTCCACAGCCCATCCCAATAGCCCTTGCCAGGGGACTTTGATGCTGAAGCAGAACTAGATGGATGGCCGTCTGGCAAGGATTTCAGTCATGTCTCAGAGCCCAGTCCCAGGATGAGCCCTGCCCCTCAGCAGCCCTGTGCCCAGCAGGCTGCCCTTGGGCCCTCAGATCACCTCACTTCTGCCTTCCTCGTCACAAGGAGGAAGCCTGCAGGATGCCTGTGCGCAGGGGAGCCAGTGGGCTGTCCTTACGCCAGAACAAACTCAGTGCCGTCCACTCGATTCCTACTCAGAGTGACCTTATAGGACAGGGCAGAACTGCCCCTCTGACTTTTCCAAGACTCGCTCTTTCTGGGAGTAGAAAACCTCATTTTCTCCCAAGGAGCACTGGTCACCAGCCTTGCTGTTAGCCGCCCCACATGTGAGCCGCGTTGTCCTAAAGCCGACTGCCCACCCCGCTGGGAGTCGCAGCCCACTGAAGGGTTCTCTGTGCCCTTGCTTGCTCTCCAGTGCTGTTCCCGCGCCACACCAACACCAGTGCCCGAGACAACACCATCAACCTGATCCACACGTTCCGGGACTACCTGCACTACCACATCAAGTGCTCCAAGGTGAGAGTCGCCCCAGAGCTCAGCGCCTTCCTGGGCGCCATTCCTCCCCTCCCAAAGAGCCCTTCCTGTAGTCTAGCTTTGGACACGGGCTTGAGGTGGCTGTTTCTGGAGGCTTCTCTCCCGTCCCAGAGAAATGGCTAAGGCTCTGCTTCCCGAATCCCTGCCCCTGGCAGTAGGCCCCAAGTCTACCCGACTAGCCCCTAGCTTCTCAGGAGAGGAGAGCAGAGCCGAGCCGCCCCTCCAGCATGCCTGCCTCAGTGTCTGCTGCTTGTTCACAGGCCTACATTCACACGCGCATGCGGGCGAAAACATCAGACTTCCTCAAGGTGCTGAACCGGGCGCGCCCAGATGCCGAGAAGAAGGAAATGAAAACAATCACGTGAGTAGGGCGGGGCCGCAGCAAGACCCCTCCTGAGCATGCTGCCACGCCAAGGAGCTCCGGTGGCCTGGCCCGGAGGCCGGCCAGCCAGGCTCGGCTGGAGCTCGGAGCAGGCTGAAAATGGGACTGGGAGTCCCATTGCTGAGCGGGCCAGGCCCGAAGTCCTTGTCTCCGCTTGCTTGTGAGCCAGGAGGACAGGAGATAGGAGGGTTCGGTCTGAGCCTGAGTCACTCACAGAGGTCACTCCCATCCTTCTCAAGTCTTCCTGGAGAAAGGGAATCATTTGTTTAAGGGCCTTTTGTTAAATAAATAGTCCCGAAACCACCAGCGTTCTTTGCCTGGTCTGCTTCTCAGACGAGCGGGGTAGCTATATCAGGAGAGGCTAGTGTGACCGAAGGCCTACGCTGTGGTTCCTGTGCTCGGTGCCAGATCTGGGGCCCCCGCCCTCCTTCTCGAGAGACGGTCACAGGTGTGCATCAGCCGTCGTTAGTGCCGGTTGATAGGGGAGTCCATTAAGCCTCTTCCCTGACGTGGGAGGCCATCTGCTGCCACCTGCGTGAGGGGAGAGCCGCCCTCAAGGGGCGGGATTTACCCTTGGCTTACTCGTGCAGAGGGTCGAGAGCCTGTCCGTCCATTAGGAAACAAGCACCAAGGGTGGCCTTGCTCTGCTCCTGCCCTCTGCCTGCTGTCCCTGAGAAATGGCTCGGCCTCTAAGTGGAGCCTCTGCTTCCAGTACAGCGGCAGCGAGATCGCATCCTGGTTGTTGCTTCTCCCCTGCTATGACTCCCACCTGCTCCCCCTGGACTATTCTCTCCATCCTGGAGGTGCCCATATGGCCTTTCACTGGGGCTCTGCTCGAGCCCGGCACCACTCTGGTAACCTCAGGGGTGAGATGGCCAGTCTTGTGCCTCTTTCAGGCAATTCAGTGGTAGCAGGACAGCGTGGCCTGGACAACTGGTCCAAAGCAGAATAGGTCACAGGCTTGCCAGCCTCACCTCCTCTGGGCTCCACCCCCTCCCAGGGGCCCTGCCAGCAGGCGGTCTTGGGGGGCTGCAAAGTAAGAGCAGTTGTAATGGAAGCAGGTTAATCCCTCTCCTAAGAAAGGATGAGTCCTTGAAACTAGCAACCCCGGACGGGGCAGGCTTCTGTGTCTACTCAGAACACCAGACACTGACCTAGTGGAGGCCGGGTGGGAAGTGGCTAGCTGCAGGCAGGAGGGGCCAGGATGCCACCTGGGCAGAGACTACTGTCTGTGGCCCCCTGACCCTGGTGAAAGGAGGGAGCATTCTGTCTCGGGGGAGGATACTTAAAGAAGGGTTTGCGGGCAGGTGAGACATTGGGGCCAGAAACCACGGAGAGCCCATGTTTTTGCTCTTACTTCTCATAGTTCTCAGTTCCACCTTCCAGGCTGCTTTACCAAATGCCCTTGGGTGCCAGTTGTGACCTCTGCCCTTTGGCTGCAGTTTGTTCCTATAGCTGCCTTTGTCTGGAAGCAGTGGGTAGAGCAGGCCCTCTGACCAGGAACCTGGAGTGAGGCAGTCCTTCCAGCCCAGGGTGTAACACTGCTCTCCGGCCTGATGTGCCTGCTGCCGCAGCCCGTTTGTTAGGTGGGGCAGGTCTGTATGTGTGACGCAGTCAGTGTGCTACCCGCCCACTGCCCTGCCGACAGTCAGCCTAAAGGCTAGTGGTGTGGGGGATCCTGACTTGGCTGGGGCCCAGTCTGAAATGGGTGTTAAGCATTCTGCCCCCAAATTCTGAGACTTGGGGGCTCTATACCTGCCCTAGAGCCCCCACATGATCTGCCGGAAGAGTTCCTGGTCCCAGGGTTGGGGGTGCAGATGTCCGCCTGGATCGAGCCTTTACATCTGCTCTCTCTTCTTGAAGGGGGAAGACGTTTTCATCCCGCTAGCTCGCCCAGGAGGTGGACGCGGCTGGAGCTGGACCACTTGCTACTGGACCGTTGTAGCTTCTCCGGCGTACCGTCAGGTCCTTGAGGGAGTCTCTCTGCGTTCCCTTTTGTACACTTCTGGAAAATAATCTGCAGAAACGAGCTGTGCTTGCAAGGACTCCATATTTCCCGAGAATTCAAAACAACAACAACAAAAGAATAATTCCACTTGATCAACTTAATTCCTTTTCTTTATCTCTCTCCTTCGGCCCCCTCCTCAACGCCTCCTCCCTTTCTTTTCCAAGCTGTTTCGCTTTGCAATATGTTACTGATAAGGAGTTGCAGGATAACGCAATCTTAACTTGTTTTCTCTTTTAAGTATTTGAGTTCAAAACTCCTGTATCTAAAGAAAGACGGTTTGGGGTCATTAATAAAGAAAATCTTTCTATCGTTCTTGAGAATCGGGTGGGTTTCTGGAGATGAGGCCAAAGGAGAACGGCGGCGAGAGGAGGGGACGCAGCCTGCTCTGCCCCTGAACTGGCCAAGCTGGGCTAGAAACGTTGGGTCCAGGAGCCCTCGGGGCTCGAGCCTCAGCACCCCCTGGCGGGAGAGAGTGTCTTGCTCTTGAGCTCTCGCCGGTGTTAAACTTGAACATGCGAACAGACTGCTTGTCACTTACGTCTGGTGACCGCTTGACGAATCCTATGTGACAGAGGCTCCCTAGACAGTGCCAGGCGATCCTGAGTGTTTTCTGAGAGTTGCTCCTTCCTTCCTTAAACAGCCCTGCTGGCTCAGTGAGCTGTACGTCGGGCCGCTAACCAGAAGGTCAGTGCCGCCGTGTGAGACCTCCAGCCTGTCCTCGGGAGAAAGATGAGGTGTTCTACTCCCATGGAGAGCTATAAGTTTGGAAACTCACAAGGGCCGTTCTGCCCCATAGGTCTCTGGCTCAAAATCAACTCGATGGCACTTCGTTTGGTTTGGGTTTGGGCTTTCCTGAAATGTGGCCCATGGCCTGTGAGCCTGGTGGGTGTTGAACTGTGTATCTTGTGAAACTAACTGGCCAGACTTCCCTTTTTCAGAAGAGCCCGGGGCAGCTTCCAGTTTTCTGGGGGCCATTCTGATGGTCTCTGCCCTCTTGCAGGCTTGCCCTTTGAATTAATCTGTCTGAGGCCGTGGGTTTCAAGTCAGACGGAGGCCCGTTTAATGAATTGTGAAATTGCTTGACTATAGTATTTTCTACACTCTTCACAGCTAACCATTCACGTGCCAAAGAGATCATAGGACCAGCCTGTGTAACCACCCCCACCCCCATTTCCCTTGGGGGTGACATGTTGCATAACTAGTGTAAGACCACAACCAGGACCTTGGCCTTGACACGGCCCCTCGTTCAAACTCCCCCAAGTTTACACACACTGGGCTATGCATGTGCTGTGTATTTTCTGCACTTGACCAACATATAGCTTCACGTAACACCTGTAGTTTCTAACAGATTGATAGCCTAAGTCCATCAAGTAGTCATCCCTAGTCAGGGACCGACGGGAAACACCAGACCTGCTGCCCCCAGGTCAGTTCTCACTCCCAGGAGCCCTGTCGAGGCTTTCCGAGACCAAACCTGCACTTGCTCAGAGAGCCTCTTCCTCCCACAGCCATTGCTGACTTCTTGGAGTGTGTTTCAATAACATGCGCACATCTTGGCTGGATTGTAAACTTGCAGGTTTGGGGAGGTGTCTCACCATCAAGGAGTTCAAAATCCATGGTCAGACGTCGCCTGGCCTTCATTTCATTCATCTGATGATGCTGTAGAACTCGGCTTTCCCAGCACACCTTAATGTCTCCTTCACGCAGTTCTCCTAAGGTGGCTGTGGTGTGGCCTTTGAGTCAAGGTGGGATACCTGTAAATACAAGTATCGTTTATATAAAATGAGTTTGTTATGTGGTAAAGTAGCCTGAAGATAGTTACATGTCCATCCATCCTTTCAAAACTGCCGTGGGAATGCTGGCCCTGAGGGAGACTGACTTTGCCCCCGCCCCTCACCACCCTGTGGCGGGAGGTCTTTGGGGGCCTCCATGGTGGCTTTCTGAGCTCTGGGTGTCAGATGACCTGTTCCAGTGGTGGAGGAAAGCCTGAACTAGGTATCTCAAAAGATGGCAGCACAGTGTGTTCATCCTGCACCCCATGCCTGTTCCGAGAATGAGCGGGGCCAGAATGGGCTTTGGTTTTCTTGCTGACTTCAGGTCCGAACTGCTCAGGGCTTGGAATGCCATTGTGCTCCCTAACCGATCATGGGATTCAGATTTTTGAAAAGTACTATTAAAAACAACTCCCTGCCATTGAGCTGGTGCCGGCTCAAGTGACCCCACATGACCGGGTAGGACTGCCCCTGGGTTTCCAAGACAGCTCTACGGGAATAGCCGAGTCACGGTTTCAGACCGCTGACCTTGCTGACCAAAGTCCAATGCCGAGCCACGACGCCTATAGATAGCAAAATCAAGCTAGCTTAGAAAACACAGGGGAGAAAAACATTACATTTTTGTTAGTGTACTAAATCCTTAGGAAGTATTTAAAAGAAACTTCAAACCAATGCTGGTGAAAGCCCCTCTCCAGACACACTCCCTCCTCTTGACTTGTTTCCAGGATGCCCATAACGGGAGATCTGCCCTGAGAGGCCGCCTTGCCCTGTGTGTACACACAGGCCCGGTGGCCGCCAGCCCCCACAGGATGATAACGGGAGGAGGCCCTTTGGTGGTTAGGGTGAACAACACTGAGTGTGAGCTGGGGATTAAAGTGATGCAGTTTGAATCCCTGTAACTGGTCACCTGCCCGGGCCAGGTCAGGGGCGGGGAAGGGCTGTCCCGCATGAGAAGTGCGGTTGTCCTGGGTTCTGGGCTGTGGAGGCATCGAACTCAAGAGACAAGCCTGGGTTGAGTCCAGGTTCCGTAACTAACAACAGATGTTCAGTCTACCTCACAAAAGGGAAAGCGCAGACAGTGCTGGCCACACCGAGGCCTCGTTCGGGGCCTCCGAGTCCGGTCGGTCCTGGCTCCGAGCTCTCCCGTGTGCAGCACGGAAATCCCCATGGGGCAGTGTCACTCTAGCAGGCCATATGCCTGGCCCCACAGTTGTGGCCACTACCAAGCCAGCTCTTTAAGGCTCTTCAGCTTCTTGGCTGGCCCTCTATTTGACCACGCACGATGCCCTCCAGCGACTGGTCCCTTCTCTCATCTGGTGTCCCGAGTGCATAGGATGAAGTCTTGCCCTTCACACTCACTGCTAAGGAGCACCCTGGCTGTACTTCCAAGACAGACGTGTTCATTCTCAGCGTTCGGCATTCTTTGCCAAGACCACAATTCAGACTTCAGTTACTCCCTATCCAATTTTCACACGCATGTGAGGCAATGGGAAATACCAGGCTTGGGTCAGGTGCATGTTAGTCTTCAACGTGACTCCCACCACTCATGCCAGTTCATCCTAGAGGTCGCTGGTGTGTGCCTGGGAGGCTGGAAGCCACCCGCATTTCAGAAGCCAGCGGAATCACCCACAGTGGACAGGTTTGCAAACCAGAAAGGCGGACCTGACCATCTCCCCTTCACAAGAGTTGGCAGCCTTACGAATAGCGGCAGGCGTGTGTTAGCACTTCATAAACCTCAGTTCCTTTCCTCTACGAGGAGATTTGAAGTAGCAGGAAAAGCAAGTCCAGCGAAACCAAGCATCATGTCACTAGTCAATCTTGGGGGCTTCCAGGTCATCCTTAAGTGATACTCCAGCATGGCCTTACTGCAGCAGGGTTGGGGTCTCCGTGCCTTGATATGGTGACACGCAGGCCAGCCAAGGAGTAGGAGCTTGGGAGGAAAGGAGGAAAGATTACAGTGGGAAGGAAGGGTGTGGTGTGGGGTCAGGGCAGGAGGGGCCTTAAAACCAGGGGAAGGAAATGTCCTAGCTGCTGGGTCAGAAGTCGTGTGGGGAGCTCAAGCTTCTATCTCTGAGAGCAAGTCAGATGACCTAGTCACCCCACCCCCACCCCCATCAGGCTCCAGACTCCACAGAGTTAACACCCAGCCTGGGTCTTTAATGTGCAGATTGGGGGGTTCAATCCATCCTGCCCCTATCATTTTAGATAGCTAAAGATGGCTGTATGTCCAAGGCTCCCTGGTGGCATCCTGCATATTTGTTGAACTGCCAACTACAGGGTCAGTAGTTCAAAACCTACCAACCACTCCGGAAGAGAAAGACTTTCTACTCCGGCGAAGCATTACAGTCTCAGAAACACAGGGGCAGTTCTACCCTGCTCTGTACGAGCACTGAGTCAAAACTGCCTCCAGGGCAGTGCGTTTGGTTTGGGGGTTTGTGACCCAATCAGCCAGCCAGCCAGCCAGCCAGCCTGCCCGCCCAGGTCTGGAGACTGGCTGTTTAGACCTAACAAGATAGATCAGAGTTTATTCTTCCTGAAGCCAGGATCCTGGCCAGTCTCAGCCGCATCCCCAGAAGCCCTAAAGGCTTGTCTGCTTGCCTTTAGAAAGCGAAGCACTGCAGTGACCACGAGGAGGTCCACCAGGCACAGGAAGCCCCCTGTCCCTCTGACCCCCGCTTTCAGGATTCATACACCCAGCCCTCACCTGTCACACCCAGTGCCTGACGTTAAGGCACACCTTTAAGAGAATGGAGGAGGTAAAGGAAGCTTCCTTGCCAGAGCCTTGATTGGGCGCCTAGATACAGGCCGGAGCCTCCAGCTTGGGGTCCAAGGTGGGGGCTGAAGGGACTTGCATGCCGAATCTAGGGCCTCTGGAAACTGCTGTCCCACACCCTGCCCACAGATGACGGGAAGAAGGCTGGGGCATGCTGGGAAGCAGAGAGAGACGGGCTTATCTGATCTGGAAGGAGCAAGGCTGGGCTGGGGGGGAAAGGGGCAAGATTTCCAGCTCCACTGTCTCAGTTGTCCCCCTCCGCGCCGTGTGTCATCCCACACACTGTTTAAACAGCGCAGCCCAGAAGAAAGACAGACATCCTGAATCCTTACAGGGGAGAGGCCCTGGGCTGGGAACAGAACGAGGTCTGTTTATTCCCGGCAGCCCACGCTCCACGGGACCCCACGCCCACTTCTGTCCAGACCTTGACCTGAACTCTCCCAGAGCCTCTGACTTCGGTCTGACCAGATTGCGTGGGTCTAAGGGTCCCTGGAGTGGCCAGGGCTCGCCCCACCCACCCGCTCCCTGGAGGATGGGTTTACTCTGGCTGCGTCCCGCTTTCCAGTCTCCTGGGGCCTCCTGACGACTGCAGGGACGGCAGAGCCAGTCTCATGCCTCCGTCCCTTCAGGCCCAGCTCCCCCCAGCCAGCACACAAGTCCCCTTCCTCCGCTTGCATGTGCTCCCCAGTGAGGACATCCAGGGGCTCACCTCCAGCTTCCACACATGTCAGCAGCCTGTCTCCTCCCATGTCAGCTCTTCCTTTCCTACCTGCTGCCCAGGCCACCAAGACTGAGAGATATAAGGTGGAGATGGGGGCGCCATAGCTCTTGGCTCCCTATCACCTGCAGCCCTGCCCTCCAGCTCCCTGTGGATCGGGAGCATCCCTCTCCCATGCTTTTCCCTGGCTCCCTGCCTTTCTCCAGAGTTCTCTCGGAGGGCACATGTGCCCAGAAGGAAGGGGCCTGACAGAAAAGGCCGGTCCATCTCGCAATGTGAATGATCATCACTGACTTTTACTGAGTGCTTCTCATGGTGTTGGGCTGCTAATAGGGCTGCTAACCCCAAGGTCAGCAGTTTGAAACCACCAGCCACTCCAAGGGAGGAAGATGAAGCTTTCGACTCCCATAGAGTTACAGTCTGGGAAACCCCGAGGGGTAAGGGTCATTATGAGTCGGCATCAACTCAATGGCAGTGAGTTTGGTTTGGGGTTCATCCAATACCAAAGTCTGATCCTATCCTTACGCTGTCTTAACTCATTCAACCTCACCACAAAACCCAAACTAAAAAAACAAGCAGAACAAAGGTTGTTGCTGTCGAGTGACTCCCAGCTCCTGGTGACCCTCTGTGTGTCCAAGGAGAACTCTGTTCTTTGGGGCTTTCAGTGGCGGGGACTCTTCAGAAGTAGATGCCAGGCCTTTCTGCCACAGTACCTCTGGGTAGACTTGAACGTCCAACCTGCTGATGAGCAGCAGGATGTTTTCACCACTTGGGCCACCGATGAGCCCATTTTACAGATAAGAAAACCAAGGCAAGAGAACTCTGTCATTTGCCCACAGCTCACGAACAGGGCCCCAGCCCAGTTCTAACTGGGATTCAAATCCCACCTGTCTGGTTCCAAAGGAAAAAGGAGACACACACCCCTGCCCTCTTGAAGTGTCAGGCTCGAATGCGGCCACCTCCGTCATCCATGATCGCCCCATCACCCTGAGACGTGATCTTTCTGGTTCGTGTTTTCCAGGAGGGAAAAAGCGAGGCCCACTCCCCAGAACCATTGGTACCTCCCACCCAAGCACTGGAGTTGAGAGTAGTGGCGAGAAGGACCCCCATCCCAGAAGCCGGACGGCAGGCTGGGCGCGTAGGGGTTTGTCCCCCGACTTACAGTGGGCTTCCTTCCGTTTCCATGAGTTCTGACCTGAGTCAAATGCAAGTGCCTTTTCCTGCTTGTTAGGATTGCCTTTTACGCTCGGTGTCTAGAAATCACAACACTGACCGGCTGGGAAGAGACGTCTGGGCGTGGCAGCCTCCACTGATGGCGTGCTGCGACACCAAATGCAGTCAGACACTGTGAGCAATGAGACGCGCTCGGAAGGTGGTCAGAGCATGTCATCCTAGCTGGAGCGCAAAGGCTGCCCGGTGATAGGGAGGTCTACTAGTTCAGGGCCCTGGACGGGAGACTGAGACCGCACGTGCCCAAGAGGACCTGACCCCCTAGGGCGTCTGGGCTGTAATCTACATAGAGGCTTCTCAGCTGTCCTCCATGGAAACAGATCACCTGGTTGGTCTCCGGTTGGGCGGGTGATTAGTTATAAGCCACCAGGACTCCTGGATGGGAGAGGGGCACTCCCACCTTCACGCCAATCCTACCCTGTAACCTTGGCAGAATGATGGAACTGGAGCTGCTAGCAGACAGCTGGCTGGCCACTCCTAGGGGTTCAGGCTCATAAAATGTAAATATATTCACTGAATGTGGGGAGGGTCCAACTCAATTATTATTATTCATAAACTCCAGTGCATGTCTCAGATCAGCGGGATGGCAGTAGGCAAGAGGGTTCCAAGCTGAGGTGCCGTGATATAGGGGAGCCACCACCTAGGTCACAGGGCATGGCTGGTGGCCGGGGTCGGGGAAGGCCTTTTGCTGCTGCAGCCCTGAGTGCACCAGGTCCCACCCCCAGAGGCGGGGCCTGTCCAGCTCCAGCATCCCTCAGGGAGCCAGGCGAGGCAGAGCCCAGGACTCTGGCCCGAAACCCCGCAGGGCTGGCAGCAGGCACTCCCGATCCTCAGAGGGAAGCTCCAGCTAAGCAAGCAGCACCTGGGCACCCTCCCCCCGCCCCCCAGTCATGTGAGTATCCCCCTCCCTCTCTGGCACGCCTCCGCACCTCAGTCCCAGAACCTGAACAGTCCTGGCGCACCCAGCCCTGGGAAGTCACACCTGGGGCTGCTCTGGAGGCAGTGGGCGTGAGGGGCTCACCCCAGGGGAGGGTTTAGAGTTAGGGACCTGAAGGCTCATAGGGTTTAGCAGACTTGGTGCAGGCAGAGAGGCAGGAGTTAGAGGACCCAGCTGAAAGGCAGATGCCCCTGAAGGCGGGTCCTAGGAACTGCCCACCCCAAGGGTGTCTGGGCAGTGATCTACACTAGGAGCTGGGGGCTGGGGCTGGGCACTCCGTGGGACCGAGGATGGAAAGGGGCCTCTCCCTCAGCTCAGGGGGACCGTGGGCCCTCTGGTCCCTGCCCGAGGGGCTGGGGGGAGGGGGCGGGAGAGCTACTAGGATCCTTTCCTTGTTGACATTAACCTAGCAACAGCAGCTGCTCCCCTGTTGACAGAAGCTGAGGCACCCACAGGACACAGGACCCTGTCCCTCGCCCCTACGGCACCCTGGGAGTGGGGGGAGACTGAGAACAGGGTGAGAGACGGAGGGAAACAGGAGTGGATCAGAGATGTAGAGAGGCCGGGGCCCAGCCACCTCCTCCTCCTCTCCCCCTCCCCATCAGCCTCTGGCTCAGCGACAGCCCCCCTGCCGGAGGTGGGGGTGTGGGGAGGGTGTCCTCTCCCAGCCGCTGGCATCTCCTTGTCCCTGCCACCCCACCCCCACCCCAGCTCCTCACCTTCCTCCAGCTCCCAGGAAGGGCAGAGGAGTCAAGTTTATGAGCTGGAAGTCCTACCTGGAGACTGCCCACTGAGCTGGGACCTACTGACAACTAGGGACACCCACACCCCCACACTTCCCTCCTCAGTGATGTGAACAGCTGGGTCCATAACGTCTGTGCCCCTAACAAGAGGGGGTCTCAGCAGACTGTATGTCTGCTCTCATCAGCATCTTAGGGGCCCTGCCCCCCCCAAAGAGACTTGAATGTTGGCCCACCAGGGCCTAGTCTCCCTTTTGGCTACTTTCAAGGCCTGGGCTGGCTGAGGCAGGGAAGGGATAAAATGCCTTAAGAGTTTGGCCATGAGGGGGAGGAAGGGTACACGTTTCCTTTAAAGCCGCTATTTCAAGAGAACTAAAAATAGGGTATTTTATATAAAATGTTAACTGGCGATTAATTGAGCCATCCATATGCCAGCACTCAGGAGCTGAGCCACTGCCCACTGATCCACACGGCTGGGTGACTGGGCAGTCCCTACTGGGACTGTGACTGTGCATGCCCCCCCCTACCCCGCATCACCCCCGCCCCCAACTCTGGCTCCTCCATCTCTATCTAGGCATGCCAGTCGCTGCTCCAGGCCTCCCCTCTCCCGAAGTCCAAGATGACACCCAATGGCACCGGGGAGGTGCCCAGCCCCATTCCCGCAGGGACTCTGGGCCTCTCCCTGGCCCTGGCCAGCCTCATTGTCACTGCCAACCTGCTCCTGGCCCTGGGCATCGCCTGGGACCGCCGCCTGCGCAGCCCCCCTGCCGGTTGCTTCTTCCTGAGCCTGCTGCTGGCCGGGCTACTCACGGGCCTGGCACTGCCCATCCTGCCAGGGCTGTGGAACCAGAGCCGCCGGGGCTACTGGCCCTGTGTGCTCCTCCATCTGGCCCCCAACTTCTCCTTCCTCTCCCTGCTCGCAAACCTCCTGCTGGTGCACGGGGAGCGCTACATGGCGGTGCTGTGGCCCCTCAGGGCCCGCAGGTGCCCCCGGCTGGCCCTGCTCCCCACCTGGGCTGGCCCACTGCTCTTCGCCAGCCTTCCTGCCATGGGGTGGAACCACTGGACCCCGGGGTCCAACTGCAGCTCCCAGGCCATCTTCCCAGCCCCTTACCTCTACCTTGAAGTCTACGGGATCCTGCTGCCTGCCGTCGGCGCTGCCGCCCTGCTCTCGGCCCGAGTGTTAGCCACCGCCCACCGTCAGCTGCAGGACATCCGCCGGCTGGAGCGGGCCGTGTGCCGCTGTGCGCCCTCCGCCCTGGCCCGGGCCCTCACCTGGAGGCAGGCGAGGGCGCAGGTGGGCACCACGCTGCTCTTTGGGCTGTGTTGGGGCCCCTACGTGGCCACCCTCCTGCTCTCTGTCTTGGCCTATGAGCAGCGCCCACCGCTGGGACCCGGGACTCTGTTGTCCCTCATCTCACTGGGCAGCGCCAGCGCAGCCGCTGTGCCTGTGGCCATGGGGCTGAGCGATCAGCGCTACACGGCCCCCTGGAGGGCAGCTGCCCACAGGTGGCTGCAGGGACTGAGAGGAAGACCCTCAAGGGGCTGTTCCCACCCCAGCACTGCCTACCACACCAGCAGCCAGAGCAGCATCGACCTGGACTTGAACTAGGGGAAGGCCAAGAGCTTCGTCCATCACCTCCGGAAGCATCCACCCATCCCACCAAGCCTGCCTCTCTCGTGTTCCCACTCCCTCCCGGATTAGAGATGCTGCCCCGTGTTTGGCCCCACCCTAGCTGAATAAAGCTCTGGGCCTGGTAGAAGGTGCTCTCGAATTCAGAAGGGGGGGCTGTGAACGGCTCCAGAGAACAAGCTGTGCATGGGGGAGAGCACCGTACCAGACGTGCTGTGAGTTGCGGACGGGAACACATAGCAGAGACAGAGGCGCCTTAAGACCCAGCACATCTTTGGGACACCCTCATCTGACGTGCCCGTCCCCCGCCACAAAATCCACACAGACGTTTCTCTGGGAAGTATATTTTATTTACATTTTTAAAATCTGTAACTAGTATCTCTTCCTTCTTTCCACCCAGTGACTTGGAAGGGAAATGAAGGGAACCCCAAAAGCCTACTCCCCACATACAAACACGCACCCCCATGGCTCACACCAGCGAACAAAGGTCAAGGGGCAGGGCCCCCTGGGAAGGAAGTGGCAGGGCTGGGCAGCTGGGCAGGGGCGGGGCTAGGCGAGCGAGGCCTGAGGGGTAGGTCTCTGAAGAGAAGAAAGGGATGGGGGGCGGGGGCGGGAATCATCGGTTTGAAGGGATTAAAAGTAGTCCAAGGCCCCATTCTCTTTCTTCCCTCTGTACCCTACTGCCTCTGCTGGTGCTGGGGGCCCAGGGTGGAGACCACCCCTCTCCCCCTCAACACCAGCCGCAAAGTCAGGGGCAGCAGCCTTTAGCGGTCAGGTCTCTGGACACAAAATACTTTCGCTTTATGGTCTCCTGACGTGGTCACCACCAGGGAGGCATCTCTGTGGGCAGAAAGCATAGCAGGGGTGGAGGGCTCAACCCCCAAGCCAAGCTACATGGGGACCCAGAAGGGCCTTGGCTCTCCAAATCCTTCCCCCAATCGACTTGATGGCACCCAGCCCTATGCCAACCAAGTCCACCCTGGGCGATAATACCCAAGGCTGGAACCCAGCACGGGAGGAGCTGAGGGCCAAGCAGGGTGGGGAGCTGGCCCCTAGGGATGCAGTGTTAGGCCCAGGGGTGGGGTGGCTGCACAGGGCTTCCCAGCACTCCTGCCTCCCCTACCTGGGTCCAGACATCCCTCAGACGTTATCTCCACCCCACCCCATGCCCCCAGGACCCCTCTTCACACGGCTGCTACAAATCAACCGGTCACCAGGCCAGGCCCAAGTCTTGACCTAATCACGCTTACTTGCTGAGCGCGAAGTCCAAGATCTCAGCCGTGTGGCCCCGGTAGTCAGTAAGCAGGCGGCCAGTGCGGGCGTCCCACAGGCGCACAACGCCGTCCAAGCTGCACGTGTAGACCACAGCCGTGCCCGCCTCCCACAGCAACTGCACGATGCCCGACTGCACAGGGAAACAAGGCGGGGACGAACACCAGGAGAACCAAGTCAGAGCCAGGTCTGGGCGATGGTCCCCCGCCTTCCCCTGGGGTTCCTGCTCCAGGCTGCCTGTACCTGGTGCTGGCACTGGTGCCTGAGTGTCTGCGTAGACAGGTCGTAGATGGCCAAGGTCCCGTCTAGGTAGCCCACGGCAGCCAGGGGCATTCTGGGCAGTAGAAGGCATCATGAAGGCCCAGGCCGTACCAGCCCTCTGTGCTTGCTCCTTCCTGGTAACCCCGGCCCAGGACCCCTCGCCAGGCACCCCCGGCTCCCACTCACACACTGCAGAAGCCCAAGGACTCCACGGAGTTGGACTCACTCTCCTCCCCCTCCGCCAGACTGGGCTGGGAGGCCACAGTCTCGGGTCGGAAAACACCCACCACCTGTGAGCAAGAGAAGATGGGAGAAGAGGGTCCAGACGTGGGTCCTGTGAGAACGAGGCGCAGGCTGGGGAGGAACAAAAGGAGGAGAGAGGAGCCAGGGCCCAGGGCCACTCACCTTACCGGTGGTGGCACTGACCAGCTTGGCCTGGCAGTCCACAGAGCCGGTTAGGATCAGGCTACCATCTGGGTTGGTGGCAACACAAGTCAAGGGGCCCTGGTGGCCCTCGGTCCCTAGGATGGAGCAGAGGGGCAGGTCAGGCTTGCTCCTGCCTCCCTTCTCTCAGGCCCGTCCCCACAGGGGTGGGTTAGCACTCCTGCCCACACCCCGCCCCATACCTTTTAGTACATGGATGGGGCTCCCCTGCTTCAGGTCCCAGATCCTGGTGGTGCCATCCTCGTAGCCGACAACAGCCCTCTTCCCTAGAGAACCCCAGGGCGGAGGAATATGGGGGGAGGGGGTGCACTCAAGATATGCCCAAGAATGGCAGGGTAGGGGAGCACAAGAAAGGAGACGCCTCCCCCACCAACCCCCTCAGAGAGGAGCGGTCTGCTTGGGGGCTAGGAGGCTGACGTTTCAGAGATCAGGTGGCCCAGAAGGGAGGTGGGGAACCCTGGGCTCATTTCTGCACCCCAAGGAAGCTGCCTCACCATCAGGGAGGACTCGGCCACAGGTGGATGGGCAGTTGGGGCCCTGGAAGGTCTTGCAGTCTCCATTCGGGACCTTCCACATCCAGGTGTTGCCATCCGCTGTGCCCGCCAAGAGGACAGGTGCACGTGGGTGCCACTCCATCCACTGGGCAGAGAGGAGGGGTCAACAGGGAGGCCTGCCAGCCCAGCTCAGTCGGGAGACCCCCTCATGAGCCTGAACCAAGCCTTCCTGGGTCAGCAGAGGCATATCCCCAAGAAACTTGTGTACACCCCTGCTGGCCCTAGGGCCCATGAGCTCAGCCTGAGCCCAGAGGCGGGACCAGACCCCGGGGCCCCAATTGGACAGCCTCACCTCCAGGTCTCCGGCTTCAAAGGACCAGACTTCCTCCTTGGTGTCTACCTGCCACACTTTCAAGAGGCCACTCATGTCTCCTGTGGCCACTAGGGTGGAGTCGTGGCTGAAACCAGCACAAGTCACAGAATCTTTATGGCCTGCAAGAGGTAGTGAATAGCAAGAGAGCATCAGGTGCCCAGCACCTGGGCCACGCAAGATGCAGGCCCCCGAGGTGACCGGCTGGGGTACAAAAGAGAGGTGTGGGACACTGCAGAGCAGGCCACACAATCAGATTCCACTTGACACCCTTGGGTCTTCTCAGGAAAAACACTGCTACCCCCCCTCCCTCCAAAAGTGGCCCAGGCTTCTTGTTTTACCCCTCTGGCCACTCAGCCCCTGGGTCGAAAATGCCCACATTCTTCCCTCCGCTCAGTCATGCCTTCACTAACGCTGCTTCGGGCCTTTCCTCCGGAAAGCCTCGCTGATTACCTACCACTTCCCTCCCTTGGGCCCACAACAGACCATGTTATTCTCCTGGGGCCCAGCACAGAGCTGGCTCAAGCCCAGTGTCAATCAATGGCTGTCAAGCACTGCAGGCCAGTCCCCTAAGGCACCCTGAAGGGGACACACCTCCCCTGGGACCCTACTCTAGGCACCTCACCTGCACACTCAAAGAGCAGCTCCCCGTCGCTAAGCCGCCACACGAAGGCTTTGTCATCTTCGCCCCCCGTCACTGCCAAGGTGTTGGTCTTGGGGTCCAGGCTCACACAAAACACAGATGCTGTCCCAAGAGATGGTCCGTGGGTCAGTGGGCAGGGCGCCCACCAGGGGGCTCTGTCCTTGTACAACTTCACGCCCCGTTACACCCCCACCCCCCAGTAGGAAGCACTGGAAGCAACAACCAACGTCTCTTTCCCCGAGAGGTGTCCCCCAAGAGAGGTGTCGAGGTGCCGCCATATGTTTCCGCATTCCAACGATCACGCTGTGGGGAACATTCTCCTCCAAGGAAGATCCTCCACCACCCCCTCCCCCCACCTCGAGGCACCTCCTGTCTCCCCTTCATACCCCAAAACAACAGGTGCAGGGCACTATTCACTATCTCGGGGGAGTCATCAGGCTGGGTCCTCACAGAGTACAGAGGGCAACATGGGCTAAGCAACTGTGAGCAACATGCAAGTGTTTTAAGACGTACTATTATCTCCAGCAGGAGTCCTTGGTGGTGTTGTGGTTACATGTTGGGCTGCTAACTGCAATATCAGCAGTTCAAAACCACCAGCCAGCTCCTCTGGAGAAGAGATGGGGTTTTCTCCTCTCGTAAGGAGCTACCACCTCGGCAACCACAGGGTCAGTTTTACCCTGCCTGAAAGGGTCTCTGAGAACTGACTCGAAGGCAGGGAGTCTGAGTGAGGTCATTTCTAAGGAGCACTGGTGGCACAAGGGTTAACGCTCATCAAAAGTTAAACCTACCAGTTGTTCCCTGAAAGAAAAGGCTTGGTGATCTACGCCCATAAGGATTTCAGTCTAAGAAACCGAGAGGGCTACTCTGTCCTTAAGCAGGTTAAGTAGGAACTGACTTAATGGCACAATTTCTTTTAATTACCTCTCATTTGCAATAAAGCCTAACTTTCACCAAAGTTTTTAAAAAGAAAGCTATGGCACGGAATGGTGAAGAAGGTCCTAAGTTGGTAAACAGCAGGGATAGGATTTGAAGCCAGGCTGTCTCCTCCAAGCCCCACATGCCTCCTCCTAGTCAGGGCCAACATCCTTCCCCACAGCTACATCCCCCAAATCACGCTGTACAACACCAAGTGCTTGATGCTCAAATGCCCAACTGGATGGGGTTCAAAGAGGCTTCAAGTGCCTAGTGGAAAGGCTGTTCTGCACATGCTATGACCGGAGCCCGCCAGCATGAAGCCAGGGCACGGCTGGGACGGCTTTAGAGTTCTGGGGTCCCAATCCCCAATCCCAAAGCCTGAAAGGTTGACTTCCTGAGAGGCCTACCTGAGTGCAATGCAAAGGTGACCTCACTATCATCGGGGCCCTCCATGCTGCCGACCACCCCTTCCTGGGGCTCCAGAACCCAGCCCTCCTCGTTGCCCTCCTCTTCTTCCTCTTCCTCAAAGTCTACATCTTCCATCTCCTGGGCCAGGTCATCTGCTTTGGGGAGAGGGAAAAGATCGGGCTTGGAAGGCCATGAGAAGGACGGGGCCGAGTGTGAAGGCGTCTTCTGGCCGGGGTCGGTCATGGGCAAGAAGGGGCGGTGGGGTTCCGCAGCTGGGGCGTCGCTGAATCGAGGTGTGGGGGGGGGGGCGTCTGGGAGGGAGGAGGGGGGGTCGGCCAAAGCCCGTGTGGGCAGAGAGGACCGAGGGGGTGATGGGAAGGGGGGTGTGTGAGCGGTAGGAACGGGGGAGGCGTCGGGGGAACCCCTACCCGGGCCAGGCCTGAGCGAGGACCAAGTGTGTGGATGCGCGCGAGTGAGAGAGGTGTTGATCTGAACGACCGGTGGGATGCGGGGGAGGGGAGGCGGGGGGGAGAAGCAGGGGTCAAAGGCCAGGGGTGAGCGCCTCCTGTCCCACGGCCCGAGGAGCAGTTCTCACCCGGGTCCGGCGGACCGGGATCCAGTTCTACCACCTCGATAATCTCTTCATCCCCATGGAAGCTTAGGGTTTCCAGTGGGGGGGTGTCAGCAGCAGCCCCCGCTTCCGATTCGGACTCCATGCGGCGTAAGCAGCCGTTCCACTTCTCCGGGCCCAAACGCCTCCCAGAGTGAGCTTTCCGCGACGACACGGAACTCGAGCCCCTCCTCCCGGGAGGAAGTAGGCGTAGGCGACTCTCCGGCAGGAAGAGGGACCGCCATTCGGCCAATAGTAAGGAAGACTGACTGGCTGACTTACCAATCACAGGGCAGAGTTGGGAGCAGTACGAGGCGTGGCGAGGAGACCCTACACTCCGCCCACCCTCGCTCCACCCCTAACGGGGAGAAACAAACGAGCGTGCGCGCCGCCGCCGTCTCCTGGGAACAGTAGTTCTCCAGGCCCGCTCCGCGGGCTGCTGGGAAATGTAGTTTCTAATCTGTAGGCAGGACGGAAGGAGAGGGGGAGGCCCCTTACGCAAACTACAATTCCCGGCGGGGAGCGCGGTGAAAGGGGGTGGGGTTTGAACATGGCGGCGGTGGTAGCTGCTACGGCGCTGAAGGGCCGGGGGGCGAGAAATGCCCGCGTCCTCCGGGGTAAGGAGAGGGACCCTGGGGAGGGTAGGACTGCAGGAGCTTACTTTTCGTTCACATCCCCCCCCGGCGACAGCAAGAGGTCAGGACTGTCCTTCTTGCCCACACCCCGCTGCAGGCAGGATCTTAGGAGTCTGGGGGCTGGAAGATGCTCTCTAGAGGTCACCCGGTCCGTCCCCCTACCTTCGGGTCACGCGACACTTCTGGGGTCTTGCTGCGAGAGGGCGCCCACAGGGAGCCATTTAGACTCCCGCGTCTAGGGGTTTCACACTCACCGCAGTGCAGAGGGAAGCCCTGGGCTGCTGGAGATTCGGGTTCTAGCCCCGGGGAATTAGCGGTTTGACCTTGGGCGGGGGACTTCCATCTCTAGGGGCTTCCGTTTCTTCTCTAATACGTGGGAATGGTATCGGCTACCGTTAAGCGCCCTTCCAGTTCGAAATGTTCTGTAGTTGTTTTAAACCTGTCCCCGGATTGCCTTCATAACGTCGCGTGCCAGACCCACTGCAGTCCTTCCCAACCAGTCGCCAGAGACGAAGGATCGCGAAGCTCGCGCTCCTGGCACCAGGGGGGATGAGCCCGCAGTGACGTGGAGGTGGCTTCCTAGGGTGCCACTTAAGTGGCGATTTTCTCGTTACCCTGTGGATTCTCCCTGGCACTCGTTACTCTGGATGGCAGTCACTCCCCCTCCTCTGATCGCGCCTTCCCTCCCCAACCCCTCCTGACCTTCCAAACCTCACCCACAGGGATTCTCTCTGGAGAGAAGGCGTCCCAGAGCCGGAGCCGGGCCCTGCAAAGCCACAGCAACCCAGAGTGCAAGGAGGAGCCCGAGCCCCTGTCTCCGGAGCTCGAATACATCCCCAGAAAGAGGGGAAAGAACCCCATGAAGGCTGTGGGACTAGCCTGGTGAGTGTGAACCACCCCTTTTGCCCACAATGGGAGTGGAACCCAGGGGAGGGCAGGACCTAGAAACTTCTTCAAGTTTCACATGGTGACCTCCATCTGAGGGGTGGAGACAGAACTGCTGGATGCACAGATTGGCATGTTAGAGGGTGTGGCGCAGGGGCCTTTGGCGAGGTGTGTGGAATTGAGCAGAGAATGGGTTTTCTGTGAAGTCAGCTGGATCAAAGTGGCTCATATCTCGTCTCAACATCTCTTTGGGAAGCTGGGGGGGGGGGGTTGGGGAAGGTGGGGTAGACCCGCACATTCCAGAATGAGTAAATCAAACCCATGAGTGTCTTTCAGCTGGGTAGTAGCACCTAGCAGATCATCCAGTGCATTGCTTTGTAGATCTGACTCAGACTCCTGCCTTAAGACCTTCCTATGAATGGCAAAGAGAAGGGGGGGATGGGGTTTGAAATGCAATCCTCCCCCACCCCGCAGCCAGTACTTAGTAGTGTAATGTGTTCAGCTTTCTGAGATATATATCACATCTTCATTGCTTGGAAGAGGGAACTGAGGCTGGGGGCTGGGATTTCCACTGAGTCTTATGACTTCATGCTCGTTCCCCACCCTCTATATCAAAGCACCTCCCAGAACAGGTTAAGGAGGGGTGCCTGAGAGGGTTGGGAGGCCACACAGACAGATTCTGCTAAGATTTGGGGAGTGAAAGAGGGTGGACTTTGTGGAGGATCATGGACAGTTTCACATGTCAGTGTCAGGAGGGTAGGGGGTTGAAGTGGTAGGCAGAGACCTACCCACATGGGGCCCTGGGTGCCAGTGGGAGTTTGTACTTGAGCAGTGAGTGATGGGGAGCATTTCTGGGGTTTTAAGCAGGGCAGCACAGGATCGGATGGGCTCTGGGACCCTTGCAGTCCACGCTGAAGAGAAATAGAAACGAGGTATCGCAGTGTCTTTGTGACTGGTGCAGCTGAAATGGGATGCCCCCGACCCCTGACTCAGGTCTGCCCCTCTCCAAACCCCCTGCACATCTCCCACCCCTAGGGCCATCGGCTTCCCCTGTGGTATCCTCCTCTTCATCCTCACCAAGCGGGAAGTGGACAAGGACCGTTTGAAGCAGATGAAGGCTCGGCAGAACATGCGGGCGTCCAACACGGGCGAGTATGAGAGCCAGAGGTTCAGGGCTTCTTAACACGCCCCAGCCCCAGCTCCAGCAGCCATGCCGGGGGAACCCAGCCAGGGGCCTCTCCTAGACTATATTGACCGTGGGCTCCCTGGGAATTGGCCAGGCTGCTGGTCCTGCCACTGAGCTCCACCAGGGGGCACGAGAAGCCCAAGCTGCTGCCAACTCCGGCCCCTCCCACCTGGCAATGCCAGCCTCAGGCAAATAAAGTTCCCCAGCTTGTGAGTGGAAGGGAACCCGGCCTGGGTTTGTGAGTCCCCGGGGCCAGGAGGGGCACAGGGTGGGGCTGAATCGGGATGACTGGAGCTCAGCGTTCCCATGGGGAAACCGCAGGCTCAGAGCCAGCAGTCTAAGCGCAGGAAGCCCAGGCCCTCGGAGGGCCTGCCCAGGAGAGCAGGCGGCACTCAGTCTCAGAGCAAACCATGAGAGGAATCACGGCATTTAGGGCGTGGAGGGAAAAAGCACCCTGACTTTGAGGACTCAACCTTGCCTGCTTCCTCATAAGAGGGTGTGGACTAGTGATTTCTAAGGCAAAGTTTCCAAAGCTGGGTCTGTGCCCTGTCCCACCCGCACCCTGTATATAAAATGGTGTGTGGCAGCGTTGTGGAGAAGGGAGTGAATAATAGCGCTCGGGAGCTTTTCGTAAGGGCCCGTGACCACTCAGCACTCAGAGAGGGCTGGCCCGAGTCCTGTGTGGCAGGGTCGAATGCCTTTCCCCAGCCAGCTGCTGAACCCTGGCTGGCCTGAGGCCCCCACAGAAATCACCAGGCGACCAGTCGACTTCTGTTGGAAGTGGGAGAAGGCCCAGTCAAACAGGCACTGAGGCCAAGTGGGACTGATGCCTCCCTCTCCAGCAACAGACCCGAGTCACGCAGGGTTTGAACTTGTGTTGTAGACATAAAGTTTATTATTATATTTCTGCTTGCATCCCTTCCTGTGTGACAGTATTCAGGGCCAGGTCCATAATAGAGAAAGGCGTCGAGTTAGACCTTTGGGCTGATGCGGCCTCCACCCCACCCACTCTGAGTAATGAGCCCTGCTCCCCCTTCCAGCTAGGCACTTGGTGTTCGCAAAGTAGAGCTGCTGGGGCACGGTGTGCGGATCTGAAGTACCCCCGTGTGAGTAGGAAGGGCCCACCCAGGGTTACAGGGAAAAGACCACAGCCACCTCCGTGGGAGCCACCGTAAGCCTTAGATACTGCTCGGGGTAGGGGGGCATGCTCTGTCCCCACTCCCCCACTTCTCTTCACCCTCTTACTTCCTGGCCACCCCAACTCCTGATCTCTGCCCCCTTACTTCTGCTGTGAACAGCCTTCACACAGCAAGCAAAAGGTGCTTCCAGCCTGCCATTGCAGAACACCTGCACCCCTGGGCCCCAAGCAGCTTTGGAGAATGGGGACCAGGTAGCCAGAATTGGGCTGGTTCTCCGCCGCCCCAAACTCTTGAGGGAGCCCAGGGTTCTGATCCGCTGGCTAACTCACCAACCTGGGTAAGCGTTTACACACAGAATGAAGGAAAGAGGTGTTGAAGCAGGGAGGCCCCGGCACTGTGGGTGAGAAAAGAGCTGAGACCAGTGGTCTGTCAGCCCTGGCTTTGTGAGGCTGGGGGAGGCAACAGCTCCCTAGCCTAGAAGCCTGTGATGCACAGAGGGAAACCGCCTCACCTGGAAGCCTTCCACCTTCGCTCTCCACCTTGGGAAGAAGCGCCTTCCACCCCCACCCCTACCCCCCTCTGTCCTCTAGCAGTCAAGAGGGGGGAGCCATTCATGTCCAATTCATGCCGAGCCCAACCAGAACAAGAGTCGGTCCAGGACCACCAGGTGCTTCCAAGGTCCACAACCAGAGTGCCCCACCCCCAGGGCACACAGGAAACCGGGCATAAGACTGAAGGGGCAGAAGAGTCTGAGGCCCAGACCCTGGTCATAGGACCCAATCTGCCTAGGAAGCAGGGGCCGGGGGTGGGGGCAGGGCTGGGCTGAGTCCCTCAGTCACGGCTCCCCACCAACTGCAGCACAAAGGTGAAGATGTAGATGATGTCAGTGTAGATTTGCAGGGCGCCCGTGATGTAGTCCTCCGGGCTGATGGTATGCTTCCGGTTGCCCAGAACCAGCTGCGTGTCATAAGCCAGGAACTGCAGGGACAGGGAAGCAGGTGAGGATCCGGGGCTCCAGTGCCCTGGGCTCCCCCTGGACTCAGCAGGTTTGTCCTGGGAGCAGCGTCGGGGGTGGAGTGGGGACACACTGACAACTGCCCCACCATCAGATCCCCATCCAAGAAGGGAGGTGTGACACCCCAATGTGTAATGCAGGCCGAGGTATGTTCTAACAGCAGGGAAGGAGGATAAGAGATGGCTGCCACCCCTACCCTGCCCCCCCAAAGCAGTTTAAACTCATGCTCCCCCACCTCGGCTCCCCTGCAGGCCCCCTCAGCGCCCTCTTGCTGGAGTGGCAGGGGCTGACTCACCAGAGTGAAAATGATGGCCCCCAGGGCAGCATAGAGCATGTGGAGCCAGGGAACCTGGGAAAGGGGACAGGGTGGAAGTGAGAACTGCTGTTCCCCAGCCGTGCTTCCCCGGGTGTGGCATCAGAGCACATCAGTCCAGGAAGCTAACCCTCCGGGAAAGGCCTACTGCTGCTTCCCAGATCTTGGAAGCAGTGGAGGGGTGATAGCATCTCTCGGTTAGTGTAGGTGCAGAGGCTTCCTCTGGACTTTTGGTTCGAGAAAATAGGTGGTTATGTTACAGCTCTGCGGGCAGGCACTGGCTGAAGAGCCCCCTCATCTTTCCCCCAGTCATGGCCAGACTTCAGCAGAGTGGGTCCTTAAGAGCCCCCACCACAGCCCCTGATGAGTATCAGAACCAGGGCATGCCCCAGGCAGACCTACAGCATCCTTCCAGAGGAGAGGAAGTGAGCAGGCAGGTCTCTGGGCCACACCCTTCCCCTTCTCACACCCCTTCCGGTGGCTCCCCTCAGTCTGGGGGCCTCCAGCTGATGGCCCACAGGAGGGCAGGATGTGGCAGTTCCTAAGGTGCTCCTCGTCCCATGTCCACCGGCTCCCAGAAGTCCTCAGGCAGCTGTCAGGGACTTGGTCTGAGCCACACCGCCCAAAGGAACAGGCTGCTGCCCTAAGGGCCGCCAAGTGCCGAGGCTCCCAGGGCCCCCTGCCTCCAAGGAGAGATTGTCCCCCAGCCCAAAAGGATGGCACCTCAGTGCTGGCACCCAGCTTAGCCAGTCACTGGAGATTCTGGAGAGGAGAGTCTGCCCAGGGGCCTTGGGCCTCCAACCGCAGGCTGCCCAGAAAGTCCGCCCCAAGCACCGGTCTCGCCACCTCACACACGCGTGTGTTCCCTGGGCTGCTCACATATTTGAAGGCCAGCACGATGGCAGTGACGATCCCCGTGACCATCAGCACGATGCCCAGCACACAGAAGAGGCCTGGGCACGAAGTGAAATCCACCTGCCATGGAGGGAGCAGGAGGCAGCCATCAGCAGGACATCCCTGGCCCCTCCCCCCAGCACCGAGCAGCCTACCCAGAGCTGCCCAGGACAGACACGAGACAAAGCCTTAGATATGCCGCTGGCAGGGGCGGGGAAACCCCTGGCAGCATGGGTTGCGGGCCCACCCAGCTTGGAATCCCCTCTCTGCTCCTCAACCCGCCCCAGAGCCAAGCCCAAAGGGCCAGCTCCAGCTCACCTTGGTCTGAAAGCAGAAGATGGTGACAGAGATGGACACCACAGCTGTGATGATCATGGCGATGATCACACTCTTGGTGCTGTACATGCTGAGGCAGAGTGCAGAGGTCAAACCCAACACTTCCCGAGAGAGCTCACCAAGACCCCACCCAGGCAGGCAACTGCTAGCCGGGGCCAGCCCACTCCCCAGGATACGCCCTGCCCACAAGGGCGATGCTGAGCTGGAAGCTGGACTTACCTGGAGATGGTGCCTGTCATGAAGCCCAGCGCAAGAGTCTGAGGGGGGAAGGGCGGGGACAAGTGGCACAAGAAAGGTGAGACCTCTGGAGGTGACCACAGTGGGCCATCACACACAGGACAACGGAGACGACCAGGAGATTGGGTTGGGGTGAGGGGCATGCCAGGGATGGCCTCTATGCAGCAGAGTCCCCCTGGCCTCTGCAGCCATCTCCTCCCCACCACCTTTTGGACTTACAAAGAGGGTCAGCAAGATGATGTTCCATGGGAAACGGCGCCTGAAAGGAAAGCGACACCTCGATTCAGTGATGTGGATGATGGGGAGTAGAGGGGTTTCAGAACGAACCTCCCGGCTGCTCCCTGGAGGGTCAAATCTTGACTTGGGGAAGAAGAGGAGGCCGCCAGCGTGGCCTTGATGCCGGCTCACCTGTTCCCTGCAAGTGCTGGGTGGGCAGTAGGACCAACCGCAGCTACGGATGGAGCCAGAAAAACCAGAGACCGAGGAAGTTACTCTGCCTTGTGAAGCCCCAAGTTCCTATCGTTTTGGGGGTTAAAATGCTACCTAGGTTGCAGATCGTTGTAAGGAAGACAGACACAATATGTGCATGGAGTACTCTATCTATCCCCCACGTCAGCAGCGACCAGCATGATCTTCAACCTCATCTGCCATCACAAAGCTCCCTTTCCCCCCAAATGCTCTGCCTTCTCCCACCCTCGTGCTCTCTGCTCTTGGTCTAAGCCTCTGGGACTCACCTGGGTCCCTGGCAGCAGGCAAGAGTCAGGTAGGTGGCCAGGAAGACAGCACTGGGGAGAAAGAGACAAGGTGGGAGCCTGCAGGCCCAAACCAGCCCTCTGGCACTGCCGGGCAGCACAGCAGCAGTGGGGGGCTGGAGGCCCCAAGAGCTATGTGGGAGTCTGAGGGCAAGCTACTCAGTAGGAAGCAAGGGCAAGAGACCCCCCACCCGGGACACAGAACCTCTGTGACTACTGTCATTCTGGCCAAAAGTAGGTATAGGGAGGCCAGAGCAGTAGACTCAGGGGGCTAAGGGGCCGGGGTATAGGACCGCCCTCTCCAGCCCTGTGTTAACCCCGTCTGGCCCCCCAGACCCACCTTCCAGCACAGGAATTGGACAAGGGCTACTTGGAGGACCCCTCCCGGAGGGAGCATGTTCTGGCCCCTGCTCTGAGGGGAGAGCAGCCAGAAGCAAGCCGGGCTCACTCACTAGGATGCGTAGTAGACGGCCACATTTCTCCTCACGAATTGCCCAACTGGTTCCCTGGGGAGGCGCAAACAAGGGGGCTCACACCGCAGCCTGCCTGCCTCCTTGCAGTCTTCTCTAGCACACCCCCACCCCCAACTAGCTACTCTTCCCACCCACCCATCTTTGAGATCAGGGCCCAGCAGGCAGTGGAGCGGCCCCCAGACTCACACGAAGACGAAGACGGCGATGATGGCCACTGTGATGAGCAGCTGGATGGAGATGATGGTGTAGACCTGGAACACAGGGCTGTCACCACCCTGCCCTTGACCCCCGCTCCCGTTAGGGCGGGGGGGGGTGCGGTACTCTTAACAGATTGACTTCTTTATTCCCACCTCCAGAGTGCTGCTGGCTTAGAGGCCATGACCCTGCCCCCGCCCAGTGGACCAGGGTCAGATACCCCCACACCCTCTGAGCTGATCCCCTGCGCCTCTCCCCACTCCCGCTGCCCTTCCATCACCCTTCCTGGCCTACGGCAGCCTCAGGCTCTCCTCGGTCATCGCCCCACAGCTCGGTCTGATGTGTCCTGCATGTGTGCTCTGCGTAAGGGGCTCTAGACTGCCAGTGTACCCACAGCAAACTGGGGAAGATGGCACTTCCCAGACTGCAGCAAAGAGGACTGGTTGGGATAACACAGGCCCAAGAGAACAGGCCTGGAGGCTGACGGGGAATGTGCCCTGTGGCTGGTGCTATCTCCCAGCCCCCACCGCCACCACCACACCTACTCCCCAGGTCCCAGCTCACCTTTCGGATGAAGGTGTGTCGGACTTTCCTGTCATCCCATTCTCCAGGACCAAAGTTGTCACTCACGGCTCTCTCTTCCCCGCCATAGCCGTCCCCTGGACCTGAAGACAGATTACATGTGACCCACTGGGGACCTGGGACACGTGGCCCCAGCCCCAAAGCTCCTACACACACTCCCCAACAAAGTCACCCCAGGTATCTCCAGCCAACCAAACACAAGTGTTACACAGAGGGGACTCCTGTCCTCTGGAGACCCTGCGCCAGGCACTGCTGCAGCCCTAGGACCTGCCTGAGGGTCAGGTGTGAACCAATCTGCGATCTGTTGCAGGGGGTGGGGGGTGGGGGTGGTGTGTGTGTGTGTGTGTGTGTGTGTGTGTGTGTGTGTGTGTGTGTAGCGACCCAAGTGCCAGGGGGCATGTAAGCAGGAGCAGGCTGAGGGCCCCAGTTGGAGTCTGGAGAGAGGTAGGACGTAGCTGGGTCAGAGCAGGGGATGGGGTGAAGGAGCGCACAGTGGTTTGGGGGCTATGAGCACACACACATTCCTGTGAATTGTGCAAAGACTGATAGGCATCAGGCTTCCTGAGGACACAGCTATGTCAGGTGTGTGCACGTCCAGGGCCAGGTGTGATGTGCTGCTTTGGTGCCTCGAACCCTCCACCCAGAGATCTGGCTGCGCACGTATCTCTAGATTCTAGGGATGCTGTGGAATCTCAGCGCCTTCCTGGAGGGCCTCCTTGGGGACTGCTTTTTCAGATCCATGGAGAGGCCACCAGGAGAGAGATCTACTCCCCCACCCCTGCGTTCTACTCTTAGCTCACTCCTTTACCTGAAGGTCTGAAAAAGTCAGGTTTTGCCTTAAAGAATGGGGTCTGTGTGCACAGAGGGAGGTAGGGTGGGGGGGGGGGGGTGTTTCATATGGGCACTGGGCTTCCAAGGCAATTCCTAAGGTAGCCGGCAGGGTGAGTGGGCGGCAGTTGCCTGGCTGACAACCATCTCGCTGACAATTAGTCCCCGTCTGTTCTCTGGCTGTGTGTGTGATGTGGGGCTTAATGCAGCCAGCTCTGGGCAGGGGTAAGGGGCCAGTGGGCTGCTCGGAGGTAGGGGCTGCGGGAGGGGGAGAGGGGAAACGAAGAAGACGGGCACAGACATGGGAACAGAGACAGGGAGAGGGTTGAGGAGAAAAGGAGTGAGATGGGAGGCTTCATCTGCAGGTGCCACCCCTCCCTCCCCTCGCCATCGCCCCTCAGGGACTCACCGTAGTTCATGGGCATCGGATGGATGGGTGGCACAGGCTGGGGGTAGCCAGCAGGGTGACCATAGCCCGGCTGCGGGTAGGCAGGGTAGGGGGGATACCCGCCCGGCTGTCCATAGCCCCCAGGGGGCGGGGGTCCTGGGTACAGGGGGTTGCGGTCCTCGTACGGAGGGGGCGCGCTGGGGTGGGACATGGCCACTCAGAGGCTGAGAAGCCCAGCTGCTTGGACCTAAAATGGGAGTCAAGAAAAGCAGTCATTTAAAAAAAAAAAAGTCATGCGTGACCAGGCCCAGCTCACTCAGCCAGCCCAGGCCATCTCTGTGGGAGAGGGCCCCCTGTCCCCCATCTGTCCCTCCATCCCCAGCAGCTCAGCCACCGGCCCTCTCTCTTCACTACTCAGGCCCCTGCCCTAGTGAACATCAGGCCAGGGGGAGCCCAGGAGCTCCTGTTCTCAGTTAAGAAAAGCTTCCAGCATGGGGACATGACGTCAGTGCCAGGGAAGAGGCCGAGGGCCCCAACAAAAGCTCAGGATGAGTCACAAGGACCCAGGGAAGGGGTCATGGCAGCTGGCAGCAACAGCAGGCTTGAATGCCAGGGCTGGGGCAGGGCCACAGTGAGCCGAGAGCTGGAGGAACAGGAAAACAAAGCGAGCCGGGCCAGAGCAGCCAGGTCGGGGACCAGGGGCCGGGGGAGCAGGCCGGCGGAGGGAATGGAGAAGCTGAGGAGCTTGGCAAGAGGTACCCAGGCCCGGCCACTTAGGGCTGAGAACTATAAAAACAGTGAGGCCCGAGACAGGACTTTCTGGTTCCTTCAGTAACCGCTGGTTACATGACAGATAGGCATGTGGCAGTGTGTGTCCGCCCGGCTCTCCTCAGTGGCCTGGCCTACCTGTCCCCAGGGGTGGTGGCAAGAGGGAACCCTGGACACACAGCCAGGAGGGACCTGTAGCGCTGAACAGTGACTTGACTCCCCCGGGGGGCACAGAACTAGAGGTTCATGGCAGACCTGACAGAGGTCTGTCTTCAGATTGGGACATGTGTCCTTCATGCCACTTCTGCCATGTCCCCCTGGCCTGGGGTCCCTTCTGAGGTGACCGCGATAGGGGCTTGGGAAAAGCTAAGAGGGCTGTCCCTTCTGGAAACCCTGGCAGGCCTGCCCCCATCCCCTAGAGTGCAGGCCTTCAGCAAATCCAGGGCAGCAGCCACCTTCAGACCCACTGCTGGAAGGGAGAGCGCAGGCTTGTCTCTGTAGTACCCCTGCAGAGCTGGGCAGTTTAGGGATCAGATCAAGAGCAGGCCCATCCCGTCTCTCCTTTCTTGAGGTCCCAAGGAGAAGGCCGGGCTGGGAAGACTCGGGAGGGGAATCACATAACAGGCCATGCCACAGATCTCTAGCTCGCCGGGGTTAGTGGGTCAGGACTGGCCTGGGTTGGGTCAGAATAAGAAAGATTGTCCTGGCAGTAGGAGAAATCTATGCTTGAAAGACAGCAGACTAACGTTTCGGTGCTCTGAATTTCAGAAACAAAAGTAGTAACTGCTTTGAGCCATGTTCAGTGAGGGGGAAAGCCCTAACTAGTTACAACAGGGGACGCCCTTTAACAGGAGGCAAAAGGGGGACGCGAGTTCACTTCGGCTCCCCTCCTCTCCCTCTCCCCTCGGGCAGCATCCTTTCCCGAGGAAGGGGCACCGTGGGATAGGTCCCTTTGGAGTAAGTTACCGTCATCAGCATCCAAAGCGCATGCGACACCTGGCTGGCTTCACCCAGCCCACAAGGCCCTGGGGCCCCAAGGGAAGTCACCAGTGGTGGGGGGCAGTCCCCTCCTAGGTTTAAGAGGCATCTCTGAAATGAGTGGGTGGGTCTGGACGATTGAGATCACTGCCTGCCTTCCCCAACGATGCTCTGGGAATGGCTCTTCAGCCAGACCTCTGCCCAGCCAGTAACTGCTGCCCTCCCTTCCCTAAGCTAACCTGGGCAGGCAGCTCCCTACCCAGACCAAAGGGGACACACAGAGAAAGGTCAGCTGTGGGTGAGCCACCAGACTCCAGGTCCAGCTCAGCAGGCTGCTGAGTCAGAGGCTCCCTCCTCCAATCCCCAGCCCCACCCCGTCACTGAGACCTGCCTGCTGGGAGCACAGGCTGGTCACAGCCCCAGGCCTACGATGGCCGCCTCAGCTGCTCTCATCCTGGTCAGAGCTGTACTGACCACCTCACCCCACTAGGCGTCGGTTCCTTCACTTGGAAAATGGGCTGAGTGCTCGAAAGAGTACCCTCCGAAGAGCTGGTAGGCTAGAGGAGCACCCGACAAGAGCCTAGCCCCTGGTAGGCAGCCACGGTGAGCTGGTTTCGGTTACTGTTTCATGAAGTCCTCCCAGGAGCACTCGGCTTGCTGTTACTCACTGTCCCCTCCGCTCACAAACAAAAGAATCCCGTAACTCGCCCAAGTGCGTGTAGCTAGGCTGTGCCGGGGGCAAGCCTCTGGGGCAGACACCCTGCCCATCCCCACTTGCCGCCCCTACCAGGGCGGTTTCCTGTGGAGGACCCAGGGTAGATGACCTGAGATTCACAGGGAAGTGAGTTCCTGTGTGGAGTCAGCTATCTCCACCACCTCACCATTTACGGGGATGGGGGCGGGGACACAGAGCTGTGGCTCAGTTCCTCCTAGCGATGGGGGTCCCCCTGCCAGTGGCTGGGCTGGGAATCCAGAGCTCCTTCAGGTGTAGTAGCCCGGGGACCTCCATTCAGACTAGAGTCATCAATAGCACAGCTGAAAGGGTCTGCAGTCAACCCCTGACCCGCCCCAGGCCACAGGGCCTGTCCCAGGTCCCAGAGTGTGTCCCAGCGTTATCGATGTGGGTGCAGGAGTGGGAGAGAGACTCCTGGTGCTCAGGCTACCTCCCCACTCCCCCATTCCTCTCAAAGCCTCGCTGAGAAGGGCCGGCTGAAGACCAGCCTCCGCGCACCCTGGCCACTCCCCCAGGGAAGGATGAAGGGCCTCTGGCGTGATGCAGCTTGGGGTTGGCATCTGCCTAGCATGTGGGGAAAGGCAGGCAGAGGCCTTGTTGACTTCCTGGCTCTGACTGGAGACGAGAGGCAGGGAGGGAAGAAGACTGCGGTGCTGTGCCCACGACCAGGCCAGTGCTGGGCGCTCCATGTCCTGAGGCTAACAGTAAACAGGGCTTTCACACAGGAAGCCCTGATCTTCCTAAAATGCTGCATGCTTTCAGCTTCAGTCTGAAGGAAGGCTAGGGAAGGAGCAGGCACCCTTGGGGTGCAAGCTGCTGGGCTCCTGGACCCATTCCTCCTCACAGTGCCTGTGGCTGAGCATCCAGGCTCTGTGCCATCCTAGCCGTGATCTGAGCTTGCTCTGTCTGTCTTGTCTGTCTCTCTCACACATAACTGCCCACACCAGGAAGGAGCCAGGCTCCTAACTGCAGGGCCCCAAAGCCCAGCCTGGGATGGCCACAGTGGGTGGGCTCCCCCTCCCCTGGCGCCTCCTCACTGGGTCCGTGGGGTGACCACACCCTCAGGTACCTGAAGGGTTAAAGCTCTGGAATGGGCAGAGGAGGCCCAGGCGACTGGAGTTACAGCCTAGGGTGTGTGCCTGCTGGAGGGAGGGGCAGAAAGGCTCAGCGACTGGTCCAGCCCGCCTGCCCTCCTCCCCGCCAGGACCGGGTGCCCAGCCAGCGCCAGAATGGAAAGAATCGCTCAGTGTGCATGGCAGGAAACCCCACCCCGCAGGCAGGCAGGCAGGCGCTGGGCTCGGCCCTGGCTCCTAGGCCCAGGCCTCTGTCAAGCGCCTGTTCTTTCCCTAACCCAACCAATTCTACCTGCCCCCCACCCCACCCCACCCCGCAGGATGCAGCCCTGAGTTAGCATCTGAGTCTGAGGGGGCCATAGTACCTGTTCAAGTTAGCAGTCACCTGTTGATTTGACCTCTGGGGTTAAGAGGAGGGTACCTACATCCGGGACCCAGACCCTGAAATGTCAGAACCGGAATGCACTTGAGAAATTCTGTCACTTGACAGACAGAAAGGAAACCCAAGACAGAAAGTTCCTGCCAGGCCCACAAAAGCACACTCTTAGTCAAGTGCTTAGAATTTCCCTTCCCAGCCCTGCCAGTGTCTCCGTGACCAATCACGAGCATATCCACATCACCCCAGGAGGGGCAGCCACGCCTCCTAGTCCCCAGTTCCCTCTGACCCTTCCTGTTCAGAAACAGATAAGAAGAGCAGCCGTCTTTGCCCGAGCCCAGCCAGATGCCATCTGTCCAGCCCCGTTCTCCCCAGGAAGGCCTCTCTCCAGACAAGAGACGTGCAGATAGGCCAGAGCATGGAGGGCACAGAACTGCAGCTCCCAGTCATGGAGCAGGCTGAGGCCCAGCCCAGCCAGAAGTCAGGGCAGCCTGGGCATGCAGATAAGGGAGGAGGAGCCAGCCGGTAACAGGCGCTGGATGCCACTTCTGAAGCACAGCCCCATCCGCCACCCTCTTTGTCATTGTAGTCGAACTTCAAGATGGAGGGGTGGGGCGGCAAGGCAGAGCAGTGGGAGAGGATGGAGAATGGTGGAAGGGAGAAAAGGGGACCAGAGTGTTGTGTGCGTTGTTCCTGGCTCGCTGTCTCTCAAGGCAACCCCTCAGGTGTGCTTTGTAGTGTTTTCACCTCCGAAGCCGATCGCCAGGTCTCTCTTCCAAGGCGCCCCTGGGTGGGCCGGGCCTAAAGCACCAATCTCGGACTAGAGGTCTGAGGCACATCTAGTCCTCGTGACTACCAGCTCTGTGTCCTGGGTCATCACCCCCATGCTACAGATGAGGAAACAAATTCAGAGGCCACACGTTAAGGTCACAGCCAGCTAACAGAAGAGAAGGGATTTGAGCCCCAGATCTGCAGCCTGAGTTTTCCAGTTCATGCCCTCTCCTTTTACAGCTGGGCGGCTGGCACAGAAGCCTCTGGAGCCCGTGTGTAGAGGCCAGCCACTGAGCAAGGCGGGAAGGTTGTTAAAATCAGCTTGGAGCAGAGGTGCATCCCATACTAAGCTCTCTGCCCTAATGGGAAGTCAGTTCTTCGCTGAAGCCCAGCTTCGGAGGCAGGGCCCAGGGTCTTGTACTGTGGCCACTGGGTGAGGCAGGCAGGCCCCTGACTCAGTTTGCTCACCTGTAACGGAAAGCCCAGAGTCTATTGCAGCTCCAGTCATCTCTGACTCGGAGTGGGGCACAGGTGTCCTAGAGAGTCCGACGGGGAACCTGCTAATGGGTCGGTGCTGACCCAGGGGGACCTTCAGAGGCCTGCTCTGGGAGTGACCCCAATCTCTCCTCCCAGGCTCCATTTCCACAGGGGCCTTCCAACTCTTAGCAACCCCCTTGGACAGAGAAGAACTGCCACATGGGGTCTCCAAGGCTTTGGACATGTTGACCAGTCCCGGGAGGGCATCATGCTTGCTACCGTAGTGGGGCATCGAAGGATGGACGGACGCGGCGGCTGCACCAAGGGGCTCAAACCTGAGAACTGGTGTGCGGATGGCGCAGGAGCAGGCAGTGCTCCGTGGGGTCGCCATGAGTCGGAACCAGCAACAGCACCAACAGCAAGCACCTTCACAAACGCTGACTGCCTCCTCTTTCTCCCGAGGAGGAGCTGTGGCTGGAGGTCCCAGGCCAGCCACTACTTAACCAGGCCCCAGGGTTCCTCTCCTCCTTGGTTGTCATTGGGTGCTGTCAAGCTGTTTGCCAGCCATGCGACCCTGTGCACAACAGGAAACCTGCCCAGCCCCCACCGCCCTCACCGCTGAAGCCACTGCGTCAGTCCCTCCTCCGAGGGTCTCTCTTCACCACTCACGATACCCTCCTCCTGACCACACGCAAAGTACAGTAGACAGAGACTCGCCACCCGCACTTCTAAGGAGCCCTCCGGCGGGACTACTTCCAAGATGTGTCCGTTCGCCTGGCCGCCTATGGTCATCTCATTATTTTCCATCCATGCCACACTGGCCCCATGATGCCCTGACACCCCAAACTGCTTCCATCCTGGGTGTACACTTACCAAAGCCTGCAGACAAACGGCATGAAATGGTAGAAAGGAAAGGGTAAGAGACAGGCAACCAAGAGATGCAAGTTCAAGGTTTTGCTCAGCCAGAAACTGCTGTGGGAGCCCAGACAAATGGTGTGCTGAGCCTCCTCTCCCTCATGAATCAGCCCACGAGGGAGAGGGGCTAGTATACCCGGAATCAAAGAAAAGAGCACTAGAATGATCTACTTAGGCATTTCCCATGTTTTAACCGTGTCTAAGGAATCTTGCCTCACCCTCACCCCCACCCCGTGTCAATGAGCGAGCTCTCTGGAAACAAACGGGTCTTTCGAACGATGCTGCAACAACCACATCCCCTTCTTGGTAAACTGCTTGGCACAGGCATCCCTCTTAAACCTCTGCAAAGTCCTCGAGCCAGTAACCTGATCAGCTGTCCAGCCAAGCGTCCCTTTAGACTTCCTTAAACCTGGAACACCTTGATCAAGGCGCACCTATTCATATCCCCCTGGGATGTTGATCCAAGCCCCCTTTCAGATAGATTCCTGTCTTAACTCTTCATATCTTACAACCTCTGTTCCTACCCACTGCCCCTCAGAGCTGCCACATTCAGTAAAAGCCCCAGATTCAGCTCGCTGCCATCCAGTCAATTCCAACTCGACAGGACAAGGTAGAGGGGCCCCTGTGGGTCTCCAGGACTATAACTCTTTACAGGAGTAGAAAGCCTCATCGTTCTCTCGTGGTGTGGCTGGCGGTTTCGAATTGCTGACCTCGTAGTTAGCAGCCCAATGTACAAGGCTGCTACTGTGTACCTCCACTGGCCAAGGGCTGGGAGGCATGCTCAACTAAGGGAACATGCCAGCCTCCCCAACATCACCTCTGTGGTGGGAGACACACAAATCGCATGCAGACAGGAGGAAGAACTCCTACTTCTCCTCCATGACCAATGTGTGGGGTGCATACTGGGAACCAGCCCTGTGACAGTTCATAGGGATATCATTCCTGCTTCCTAACAAGGCCCACCCGGGGGTTTGGCTGAGAATCTCGGCATTACAAGGCAGGAAGAGTCTGTTAAGGCTATCCCTCTACAGCCTTCTTGGCAGAATGCACCTGAAGATAGCCCATGTCACGTGACTACCAATCTGGCAGTGGGATTCTTCCCAGTGAGCTGTGTGACAGCCCAGTCTCTGGTCCCTCACGTACATGTGCCCCTTCTCTGTCTTCTGCTTTCTGCAAGGCCGGATGAGAAGGCTTGGGAAAGGCAGTGCCGTAATGTGGACAGCTTCCAGCTGAGGTCCACATGGGGGAGAGGGGAAGGAGGGAGGAGGCTAAACCCAGGTGTCATTACCCCAGCTCATGACAGGAGACTCTCCCTACACTTAGGGCATAACCTCTCATTATCTCTCCTACATGCCTGCTTTTACAAGTCAGGCCCAAGAACACAGAGGAAGCCAGGGCCCTTGGCACTGTGTTGCCCCACCACTTCTTCCATGGCTATCTATACACAGGGGGTCTGGGCCCTTCCAGCTGGAGACAGGGAAATAGATCGGGCAGGTGGAGAGCACCTTTCTCCTTTTGCCCAAGACCAAGTAGCCCTGGCTCCACCGGCACCACCGGCCAGGCCAAAGGCGCCAGCTTTGAAACCAAAGCTCACCAATGAGATGAATATTTCAGAGCCCCAGAGAACTGGACACCTGAGGGACCTTCCGTGGCTCCGGCTCTGACCCTGACCCCCAGTCCTACACGACCTCCTAAGCCCCATCTACCCCCAAACAGGATTCTCACACCCTCTGGATAGCATCGCAGCTACAAGGGTGTGAGAGGGGACAGGGACCTCACAAGGAAGAAGGGGCTCCCGGGCCCACAAGCTCAGGGTGTAGCACCCGGGCAGCCTTCCTCCACTCCCTCCCACCTTTCCCAGCTCCCCCACCCCCAGGCTGCTCTGCACGCTTTCACTTTCCACCAGCCCCTGAGACCCCGGGAGCGCATGTCCCCAGAAGCTTTTGGAGCTAGCCCAGGGCAAAGGCTGGAAGCAGGGCGGGTTCTGAGCACAGTTAGGGTGCCAGGGGCGGCCTCGAACCCACGCCCAACGGCTTGGGATGCCCCCTGGCTTCCCCTACTCGATTATTCATCCATCTGTTTACCCCAGGCCAGCCGGCCGCCTCCCCGCAGCTGAGGCCTGTAAAAGTCCTCTCCCCACACACAGCTGACCACTCCGGGGCCGGCACGTGGACACGCCCTACAACGCTCTGGGCGCTCGGATCAGAAAGAAGGGGACCCGAGGGCCTCCTCAGACCCCGGTCCCCACACGACAAGCCCCTCACAACCGGCTGCCCAGCCCCCAAGGCCAAAGAGGCGTCACACGCCCGAAGAGCGCAGAGAAAGTGAAACTCCCAACCGGACGGGAGAGTCCGTCCCATTCCGCTCTGGGCGCCACGGGCCACCGCGGGCCGGCTAACTCCCGGAGCGATTCGCACCCTCCGAGAAAATTTGGGGGGCCCGGCCCAGCGCCTCCCAACTCCCAGCCCCTGGCTTGCCTGGGCCGCGCCCGACCGTGCGTGCGGATCTCCGAGCTCCGGGAGTTGCGAGACCTGCAGGGCTGGGACTGGGCTGGGCTAGGCACCCGCTGGGGCTACGCGCCCCGCCCCGCCCCTTCCCGCTCAGAGGCCCCGCCCCCGGACGGGCGCGGGAACGCCCCTTGGGGCGGGGCCGTGGGCGCAGGGGTGCAGCCTGGTTCCTCCCCGGATTTTCCCTGCGGACGGACGCGCGGCTCCCACTTAGTAATAGTGGTGGTTTCTTTTCTTTTTTTAAACTTAAAGACAATATTATTATCACTGATGGAAATTTAGAAAACACACACAAGGCAAGTAAGAAGCACTTGGATCGTCACGGCTTTGCCGAGTCTATCAGGTCCTTGTTTCTTAGCGTGGAATCATAATTTATGTTCTGCTCTCTGCTGCTTTTTACTTGACATTTTATCATACATATTTTTGGTCACCTTTTCTTTTCTTTCTTTCTTTCTTTTTTTTTTTTTGCCTTCCTCCAAAATGTTCTTCAAGATCTCCAGGTGGCTGCCGCCCTAGCGGATTATGCATTTGGCGGTTTGACCTCAAGGTAGATGGTTCAAACCCACCAGCCACCCCTCAAGAAAGTTGACGCTTTCTGCACCAGCAAAGATGTACAGTCTCTGAAAGCCACAGGGCCCTTCTCACTTATTCTGCAGGCTCGCTATCCGTGGCAGCGAGTTTTGAGTTTAGATCTGCTGCCGGTGCATAGGCTCTCAATGCTGTGAGGTTGCCCACCGAAAAGCCACGCTCTCCTTCAGTAAAGACAACACCTACAGAAGGACGTTTGCATTCTTCTCCATTTTCTCATGACTATAAATAAACCCAGGGATGGCCACCCCTCCCAAGTCTTTGCTTTTCAACTAAATGCACGTCCCAAATTTAAAACTTCACAGGTCCAAAAATAGAAGGGGGTGGGGGATACTTAGAGTCTCTGTCGCTGAGAACTAGGGTGTTTCCTCCTGGAAATTACTTCAATTGCTAGAACACGTGTTGGGGATGAAATTCCCGACACCCTCCCCCAAACCAACCACAAAATGACCAATCACTGCAGGCAGAGTAGAACACCCCCCCACCCCACCCCTGCCAGGAGTTCTTAGGCTGGAAACCTTTACAGAAGCAGGCATATTTCTCAACACCCCCCCCCCCACACACACACACACACATCAGGGGTGGGAAGTTCAAACCGCCAACCTTCCACTTAGTTCCCTAATGACCGCGTGCCCAGGACTCCTAGATTACTCCCATGACTGCCAAGCTCTCTGTCTGCGGGCTTGGCAGCCATGCCTCACCCCTCAAAGCCCCCACATCAACAGTGCCACATAGCAGAAGAGGCAACATTTCAGGAACGTTTTCAAACGTTTCCAATCTGAAATTGATGTCTGAAACGTCGCTCAAGTTTGTGTGGTGCCCCAACACCAAGCCCAGCGGGGTCTCCAACATCTAACAAACCCTATGGGACAATGACTTGCTCCATAGGGTTTCCGAGGTTGTAAATCTTGACAGGAGGCTGCCACATCTTTCTCTGGCAGAGCAACTGGTGGGTTTGAATCCCGGACCTCTTTTCTTAGCAGCTGGGCATTTTAACCACAGTACGACCAGGCTCCTTTGGGAGCCAAACTAAACTAAACCAACCCCAGACCAATCGATACCGACTCATAGAAACCCTATAGGACAAGGTAGAACTGCCCCCTGGGAGTCTCAGGGACTGTAATTCTTTTGGGGAGTAGAAGGCCTCATCTTTCACCCATGCGAGAACCCGTGGTTTCAAACTGCTGACCTTTGCAGCTAGCAGCCAGACATGTAACCTTTACTCCACCAGGTCTCCGTGTGGTTCCAAAGTCCATGTGATCTCCATGTCCCCAGGCTGTGGTAGATGAGCTGTTTGAGGGCTTATCAAATCTAATGCTAATAGCTACCAGTTGGCACCGATACCAAAGCCTTTCACAGCCTGTTGACACTTCCTTTTTGAGTGGACTGGGGCTGACTGGATAAAACACAGCAATTCAGACCCCCCAGGGTACCCCCAGACACTGCTGGTCTCCTGGCCAGCTCTTTGTGGAGGAGATACAGGAAAGTAACTGGAAGCTGATTTGCTGTGCTGACCAGTAAACCAAGTATTGGCTTAGATTGCATGTTTCAGATCAATGAAAAGACTTCAGATCAATAAAAGTCGACATTAAACATTTGCTTCCCACCACCACCACCCACACTATACAGATAAGCTTATTTAGCTAGATAAAAATTAAATGAGAATTACCGAAGGACTGGTGGCTATTGGGGGTGGGGGGCTAATGCCCCTAAAGAAACTCACTGCCATTGTCTATTCTGACTCATAGGGACAAGGTAGAACTGCCTTGGTGATTGCTAAGACTGTTCCTTCCCCCTCCACCCCCGCACCAGTTTTATTGGCATGTAAGTCACATATCGTACAATTCAATAGTTCAGTCCCATCGAGAAGAGTCGCATAATCGTCACCACAATCCCTTTTAGAACAGCGTCTTCTTTCTGGTGCTGCTCGCCCAGACATAACGCATCATGGGAGTAGAAAGCCTCATCTTTCTCCAGGGCGGTGGCTGGTGGTTTCGATTGGCCGTCCCTCCGGTTAGTGAAGACGGCAGTGAGGTTTTGTTCACTCCCCTAATCACTCTAACCCAGAGGTGGCTCAGCCAATAAGCAAGGGAGGTAAGCATGGGTTTACCCGTGCTTACTCGTGAGCTGAACAGTATAGTGATGTAGTGAAAACATGTGACGCTGGCCACTACAGATGAATAGATACATACAAGTAAGCCCATGCTTCCTGGGACCTGACCCCGTCAGGGATTTTAACTTTTAATTCTGCAGGTAGCTGCTGCTCTGGGGTTCAGAGGAAGCAGATGCCCGCCAGAGGGAAGCAGAATCTTTGCTGTAGTGAACACATGAGGAATTGTTCACTACAGATTAGTGACCAAGCACAAGTCTGCCTGTGTTTTCCTTGCTTCTTGGCTATCCCACCACTGCGGCATCCCATTGCCCCGGGGCACTATCTGAGACACCCTAGACTGAAAAAAAGGACCCATCCGTGTATCTGAAATGCACATTATATGGGTGCCCTGTGGTTTCTCTGGCAATGCCCTTCCAGAGGAAAGGCAAATCAAGTCACGCCAGTGGCATCAGGCCGCTGGGAACCTGAGAGGGATCAGGCCCAATGTTATTGTAGGGAGAAAGTTGTTTAGTAATTTATGGGAGGGGCGACAGGAGATGGGAAGGGATGGGAAGAACTTCCTGCTGTCATCCCCTGGAGTACACCCAGGAATGGGACGGGAAAGCTAAACTGGAGCAGTGAATCCTGAGAACTTTCTCCACCTCCCTGTTTCCTCCAGCCCAGCCCCAACCCCCTCCAGCCAGTCTGATTCAGTCCAATCTAAATGTGTCACTCGGCCCGCCCAAACATTGGCTTTGCATCACCACCTTCCTCCTTCCTCCGAGAAGCTGCCTTCCCTAGGACGTGTTCTTCACCAGCCCGCGTTAAGCACACCTCGCCATCTTCATCCTCAGACCTTCGCACGCTGCTTGGCCTTTTTCATCTGTTGAATTGGGCCCTAGGGGGAGAGAAAGCACACACACATATTTTATAAAGAGCCCTTTATTGAGCCTTAAACAAAACAAGAACCAAAGACAAATCTAGATGAGGAAGACCAGGATGGTGTCCACACAATTCCCTGCCATGGGACTCACAATTCCACCTCACAGTGACCCCACATTGTCACTGTTAGGTGCCATCTCTTTTTCACCACCCCTCCACTTTACCAAGCATGATGTCCTTCTCCAGGGACTGGTCTCTCCTGACACATCCAAAGCCTGTAAGGCATGTTGTCATCCTTACCTCTGAAGAGCACTCTGTCCTTCCTTCTTCAAATACAGATCCGCTTGCCCGTGTTGCAGTCCACGGTACTTTCAATATTCTTCTCCAGCGCCTCAACTCAAAGGCATCGATTCTTCTTCAGGCTTTGTTATTCCACGTCCACGCGCATACAGGGCAATGAAAAATGCCACGGCTTGGGTCAGGCGCACCTTCGTCCTCAAAGGAACACGCTTGCTTTTCAATAACGAGAGAGGTCTGGGAAGCAGATTCACCTAACGCCACCCGTCATTTGGTCTCTTGACTGCTGCTTCCATGAGCATTGAGTGTGGATCCCCGCAAGATGAAATCCATGACAACTTCACCCTTTTCTCTGTTTATCATGATGTCACCTATTGGTCTAGTTATGAGGGTTTGGGTTGTCTTTACATAGGATTGTAATCCACACTGAAGGCTGCACCCCTCGGGCTTCATCAAGTGCTTCAATCCCCCCTCACTTCCAGCCAGCCAGCACGGTTGTATATCTCAAGTAGTTCAGAAGCCTTCCTCCAATCTTGCTGCCACATTCTTCTCCATATAATCCAGCTTCTCTGCTGATCCGCTCAACATACAGGTTGAACAAGTCTGGTGAGAGGACACAACCCTCGCTGGTTCTAAACCATGTGGCGGGCCCCTGTTCTGGTCGCACAACTGCCTCTTGATCCGCGTCCAGCAAGTTCAAAGGAGCACAATGAAGCGCTCTGCAGTTTCCATTCTTCTCAAGGACACCCGCAGTTTGTAAAGGTCTACCCAATCAAATGCCTTGGCACAGTCAATGAAATGCAAGTACACATCTTTCTGCGCTTCTCTGCTTTCAGCCAAGATCCATCTGACATCAGCAATGATATCCCTTGTCCACTGATTCTCCTCTTCTGAATCCAGCCTGAACCTCTGGCAGCTCCCTACAGCGTACTGCTGCTGCAACCCTTGTTGGATAATTTCCAGCAACATGTTACATGTGATATCAATGGTATTGCCCTATAATTTGAGCATTCTGTTGGGTCACCCTTGGAATGGGTACAAATAGGGATCTCTTCCAGTCTGTTGGCCAAGTAACTATCTTCCAAACTTCCTGGCACAGTGACCCACTATGACAGAGTAAAACTGCCCCATAGAGTTTCTGAGACTATAAATCTTTACAGGAGCAGACAGCCTCATGTTTCTCCTGGGGAGTATCTGGTGGGTTTGAACCACTGACCTTGAATTCTGCCTCGTAGGGACCCTCTCTGGTTCTACCTCTGTGGGCTTCTGCGTCTGTGACTATTTAGGAGAATAGAAAGCCTCATCTTTCTCTCCAATAAACAAAAGAAGTCGTTCCCCGCCCCCCAAATGGTGGACTGCAGATTAATTTCATCACTGTCTCATGACTCAAGACCCTGTGGCCTAACTAACCCATAAACGGAAGTTCCCAGAGGGCAAAAACTGCCCCTGACCTGGGTGGGAGGTGGGGGAGGATGTTGTAAACAGCTTTCAAATCTGCTGTGCCGGAGGACAAAGGTTTTCACTTTGCTGGTTAAGGATCAGCAAGAACTCAGAAGGAGGCTGAATTTTCAGGGGCAGCTCCAACTGGAGTCGGAGCTGTAAACAGACTCCTTCTTTGAACCAAGTGCTCTAGACTGTAAGTCCTCCAATGGGAAGAATTAAGGAAATGAAGGGCGGTGGAGATCCCCCAGTTCCGCAGTGGGTAGAGTTCTGCTGCTCTCCCAAAGACCGCAATGGGAGAAAGGGGTGACAGCCCATTTCCTTAGAGATTAAAGCTTTGGAAACTCTGCGCAATTCTACTCTGGCCTATCCGGCCCCTATGCGTCAGAAGTCAGGCTGGTTTGGGCTTCTGAAGTAGAGGGAGGGGCAGGTGTACGGAGGAGATGCGATTCCGAGGTAGTGGACCCCTTCCACCTGAAAATTCACCTGTCAGTCATAAACCTTATTGAGCACTTTTATAAAGAAACCACATACATGGCCAGGGCCTCTCTGGACCAGTCAATGAGTCTAAGAATATTGCTCTTCCCCCCTCCCCCCGTGAGATGCGAAGCCTCAGATGAAATCATTTCTATAGGAGACGTTGAGATGACATTTGGCACTTGCATCTGGCTGGAACTGGATGTGGTTAGGTAAGAGAGTACGAGGAAGGCCGAGGCGCAAGTGGACAAGGCAGACCCGGAAGCAGAGAGAGTGCGGGGGGCCTGAGCGAGAGCTGTTCCCGTTTCTGTGTGTGAGTTAAGGAGACCAGTGGGGGCCCTATGATTCAGTACCCTAAGATCAGCCAGCCGGCCACGTTGTAGTTGTGGCTGTAGGCGAAAGATCGACTAGGCCCTGCCTAGTGCCCTGTGCCCTCACAGGGCCACGGTGGACTATGGCCTCCCAGGCCCATCCATGTCAGATACCTCGCCTCCTACATTCCGGGCTTCCACTCTCTAAGATATCACGCTTCTTTTCCACATGCCTCCAAGAAAATTGATTTCTTCTGATCTTATTCCCTGCCAAAGATAGCTGCCTAGAGCCCCTTGCCACCGATCACCACACCCCCTCAATAATTTCCATTTTGAGCACCCCATGCCCTCATCCCCCTCTGACAATGTTCCTAGCTCATATATCTCAGCCTCCGACTCCAGCCAGCCACTCTGCCTTCAAGATCAACCATCCATTCCTCTGACCACCTCCCTCTGCCTCATACCTCTCTCCGGTTCCCTCTTTAACCAGCCTCACCATCACTCCCTGGCTTAGGCACCAACGCCAACTGACCGCCTTTGCCCCTCTCCGCCTCCTGGGTGTCCGCCCTCCCAGCTGCCTGTGAGTGGAAACACATCCCTCCATCCTCAGGACCGCAGCAGGCCTTCCCCAGAACCCGGAACCAGGAAGTTCAATGAGGTTTCCCTCATCTGTTCATGTTAACTTCCCTGTCCTAGTCTTGGTGGCATAGTGGGTTACGTGTCGGGCTGTGACCCACAAAGTCAGCAGGTCAAACCCACCCGCTGATCCGAGAGAGAGAGAGAGAGAGAGAGAGAGAGAGAGCGAGAGCCATGGGGCTTTTTACAAGAGCAGAAAGTTACTGAAGAACAGCTGGTGGATTTGAACTGCTAACCCTGTGATTAGCAGCCTAAGGCGGAAGCCACTACTTCACCAGGGCTTCTCCTTAAAGGATCACAGCTTCGGAAACCAACAAGGCTGTCTTACTCTATGAGTCACTGTGAGGCTTTTGGTTTGTTTTTCGATCCCTCTGCCCTTTCTCCCTTCTCTTCATCCACCCACACCTCTGCAGCCTTCCTCTCAGCCAGGGCCTGGCATCAGAGGTCACCAGGCAAAGAAAACCGATCTGTGGCCACTCATGTCTCCTCCAGGCTGTCTAATTGGTGGCTGCCCCTTAGACCTTCACGTTCACACAAGTGGCCTGGGGATGCGATTAAAATGCAGGTGGTACTTAGGCAGGTGGGGTAGGACCTGAGATTCTGCATTGCCCCTGAGCTCCACAGCCTGCTGCATTCCACTCTCCAAAAATATATAACTTATAAAATTTAAAAAAATTTTAAACCCATGAAGAAGAGTAAAATTGAAATGGACTTGGAGTCTTTAGTGACAAACCAGTTCATCTCAAACGAAAGCCCAAACACACTGCCATCAAGTTGATTCCAACTCACAGCGACCCTATAGGACAGAGTAGAGCTGTCCCTGCAGGTTTCTGAGCTTGTAAATCTTTACAAGAATAGGAAGTCTCATACCCTCATCCTTTTCATGAGAAGCAGCTGGTGGGTCAAACTGCTGACCTGACGGTTCATAGCCCAACACCTAACCCACTATGCCACCTGGGCTCCTCTCTCTCAACCTCTGTGTGTTCAAGATCAACTCTTAACACACACACACACACACACACACACACACACACACACACACCACCTCCATCCCAGTCTGAATGAAGATTCCAGCCACTCAAGCTTCCTCCATCCCCAGCAAGGAAACAAAGGGGCAAGGAGCCTCAGAAGAGCCTGGAGGGGGCCAGGCAGGAACTGCAGCCTTGCAGGTCCACCACTAGAAACGCGATGAGATTGCTGCAGTGCACAGACTAAAATCAGAACGATAGAGAGAAGATTCGCATGGCCCCTGCTCAAGGACGCCACGCAAATCCATGCAGCGTCCCGCATTTTAAAAAGAAAAAAACATAATATGAGCCGCCGTCTTGTTTTACGTTTTCCAGGAACACCATTTAAAGGGTGAAATAACCGCAGCCTCCGCAACCCCGTTTTAGAGCGAGAGAGAGAGAGACCCTGATATCAAATGCACATGTAGGAGGAGCACTTAGCAAGTCTTACAAAGGACACTGATGACTGTCATCGCATGAGAGAGGCCATTAGCATGAGGTCATCATGGCAGAAAGCCATGCAAATGAGCCGTGGAACAAAGGAAACTCAGATTCAGGATGGTGGCAGGGGGGACTACGGAATCAGGAACAGGGTCACGATTGAGGCCTGCACCTTACATTAGACAGAGGACCTTGCAAACTGGGTCCAGGGTCTTCCCACCAAAGACGTCTAGGCATGATGGATAGGATATGGCTTATGACTGTGTGACCCCCCCAGTACCGTCCATGTCCACCAAGGACACACCCAGTTAAGCCCCTTGGGGGGACTGCCTGTCCCTGGGCTGGCTGCAGACGGTTGGAAATAATTCCCTTTCCAGTGAACTCTGCCAGATTCCCAGGTGACCTCCTGCCCTTGGTTCAGGGTCAGAAGGAAGTCAGTGAGGCTTAATACACGAGGGACCCTGCCAAGGGATGACAGGCTTTCACTGTGGTCCATCCACCTGTAGCCTGCTGCAAACGGGGCATTCAGAAGCTAAGCCCTGATACAATGTATACGACACATCTAAATTCCAGTGCTGAATTTCCATCATAAATGTTTGATCTGTATTTAGGTTTTCTAAAGTGTACAGGTGAAAGTCCATTCGCATGCCCAGCTTGCGCCACACATACCTGAGTGTTTTTGCAATAGCTGGAGCAAGCATGAATCTTTCCATTTAAAGGAATTAACAAGAAAGAACATGAACATTTCTCCTCCACAGTGGCCACCTTGAAAGGCCTTTGGCAAGTGTGCACCAGAACCTCGGGCACAGGCCACTCTTAAAATGGCCACTAGGGGGCAGGAACTAGCTATCATCTTTTTCCGCAAGAAAAGCCTGAACCCAAACCCTCTGCCCTGAGTTGCTCCAACACCTGGGAACCGTGTCAGGCCGGTGGAACTGCCCACCCACCTCCGCCCCCCCCACCCCCCCCCGCCCCCCCACCTTTGCCCCCCCACCCCCCCACCCCCGTAGGCTTTACATCAATCCCGTTAGACATACACAGCCGCATCTGTCCCTCTCCCAAGGAGAAGCGGCTGGGTTCAAGCCACCCCACTTTAGCAGTCTCTAAAGGAGAGGAGCCCTGGTGGGCATAGTGGTTACACGTCGTGCTGCAGTCGGCAGTTCAAAACCACCAGGCACTCTGAGGGAGAAAGACAGGGCTTTCTACTCCCGTCAAGAGTTACGGTCTCAAAAACCCGCAGGGACAGCTCTTTCCTGTCCTGCAGGGTGACTATGGGTCAGCATCAAGACGCTGACAGTGAGCTGTTTGTTTGTTTTTAAGAAGAGGCTACGTCCTACGTTTCTGGTGGCATAGTGGGTTTTGAGGTGAGCTGGTAACCACATGGGCTGCTTATTGGGAGGAAAATGAAACTCCCTGCACCCCAAAAGATTAACGGTCTCAGAAACCCACAGAGCCTATCGACGCAGTGGCGGTGAGTTTGGCCTTCCAGTTAGACATGGGCGTGGGAAGGATCATTCAGTGCAGTATTTATCATGAGGTGGGTCAGGACCCACTGTAGCTGTTGAGTGTCCTTGAATCAATGTTGACTGACAGGGACCCTTTAGGACAGCATGCAGCAGCCACTACCGGTTTCCCAGGCTGCGATCTTTACTGCAGAAACTGCCAGAACTTTTCTCCCCAGAGCTGCTGCTGGCTTCAAATTCTGGTTATCAGCTGACTGCATAACCATCCCTCCATCGGCACTTCTCCTCCTGACCCGCTCCTGAGCTCAGTTAAATAAGACAACTAACAGGTGGGATCCACCCAGAGGCACATTGGCAGACAGGTCTGGTGATCTGCCAAAAGATCACCTTCTGGAACATCCAGGGCCACCAGGAGTTGCATCCGGCTTGATGGCAACTAGCAAGAATAAACAGTACTTAAAAATAGAAAATAACTACCCAAATTATAGCACTAAAACTGGTGAACACTGGACTGCTCGCCCCATGGTTGGCAGTTCAAGGCCACCAGCTGCTCTATGGGAGAAAGTTGAGGCTGGCTGCTACCATAAAGATCTACAGCCTTTGTTGTGAAGAAAGCTGATGGTGCCTGGCTATTAAAAAATATAGCATCTGGTGTTTTAAAGGCTTGTAGTTAAACAAGCAGCCATCTAGCAGGAAGCAACAGAGCCCACATGGAAGCAGCACACCAGCCTATGTGATCATGAGGTGTCGATGGGAAGAGGTGTCAGAAGTTAAAAAAATACACAACCAAATCTCTGTGAAGGTGCGTGGATGTAGTGGAGACCCAAAACCCACCTATAATTGGACAGTCCCTCTCAGAAGGGCTACATGGAATGGATGATAAATTCAGGGTGCAGCAAGGTACCGATGAACCATATAACTACACTCTAGTTCCTAAATGTTCCCTCCCTCACTATTATGTTTTTTGTTTCACCTCATTAATCATGTTAGATTTGCATATGTTCATTTGTATATTTAGATAACTCCTCAGAAATAGTAACAGGAGTAATGACTCCCAGGGGGTACGGGAAGGGGGCAGGGAGGAATGGGGAGCTGAAAGCATTGCCAGTTCCCAGAAGGCTATGACTGACAGTGGGAGCCCAAGACCCATTTGTGGGACCGACATAGGAAACAAGCCTCCGGTGACCTCCGTCCATCCACAGTTGAGGAAAGGGTTACTAAACAGAGGACTTTGGAGAGATGAGTAGAGACAATCGAAGGCATAAATTGGACTCAAACAGTTAAAATGTGGTCACTTGAGTCCCCTTCTCATGCATGCTGGACCTGATCTGGCTTTCAATATTTCCTGTATTTTTGTGTGTTCATATTAGGATGTATCTCAGAGGTGTTATGTCATTGGGGGATCCTACTCTTGAAGTTGTGTTATATGTTGTTCTGTTTTTTCAGTATAGGAAACTCAGGATTGATGAACCTGTAGGGACAGCAAGTAGAAGAAGGGGTTCGGCGGCAGGGGGTACAGTGGTGGGTGGTGGGGTAAAAGGACAGCGGTGTCAAGGAGCCCGGAAAGAAAGAGAATGTTCGGAAACTGTGGTAGCAGTTGTACAATACTGCTTGACATGATTGAACTATGGAGTGATATGTGTGCTAACTCCCAATGAATAATACAACTTTTTAAAGCTCTATGGCCGTGGTCGCCCTCTGCAGGGTTGCAATGAGTAGCAACAGACTCCATGCAATGGCTTGGTTTGGTGTTAGGTGAAGTGGAGAGCTGTCAGAGAAGAAAACAAAAACCCATTGCCGTCTAGTCAATTCCAGCTCACGGTGACCCTACGGGACAGGGCAGAACTGCCCCTGTCACTTCCCAAGACGGTGACTCTTTACATTGAGTAGAAGCCCCTCTTTCTCCCAAGGAGCGGCTGGTGGTTTCAAACCACTGACCAACTCGTAACCACTCTGGCACCAGGCCTCCCTGGTCCGAAAAGAGAAATCCAAAGACTTCCCACTAGCAGAGTGCAATGGGAAGAGGTGAGCGGGCGCCCTGTCGAGGCAGGCACCTGGGGAGACTCAGAAAGACCAGGCAGGTGGGGGCGTTCTGAGTGTCACCAGTGTCCCTGTGCAAGCACTGCCGTCTCTGTGGGAAACACTCGTCGTAGTGTGGCCGACCTGTCGTGCAGCAGTCACGGGGCAACGTGTATTTCTTATTTGCGGGTCCTGGCCAAAAGAATTGCAAACACGTTCTAATCTCCCTTAATTACAGATAGAGAAACCAAGCATCTTGTCTCTCCACCTTTCGAGAGGCTTTAAATTCCCCAGACAGACGAGAAGGTTCCCTGAAGTAAAGCAAAACACAACTGAGCTAGGAGAGCAGTCAGCTGGCCTCTGGAGGCCTCCCAGGACGCAGTGGCATTTCTAGGAATGACTGAGCTCCAGGAGGGCTGGGGATTCAGACTGGACTAATGGCAGTCACTGCCCTCATGGAGCTTACCATCCTGTGGGGAAGACTGACACCAGAACTCGCCCCACTAAGTACACGTTACACCTGCTACCAGGTACCCAATGGGAAAGGGGACGTGGGGAAGCTTCTGTGGGAGGGTGGTGTTGATGACCAGCCTGAGTGGAATGGACAGCTGTGTGTGTGTGGGGGGGGTGTAGCCAGCCCCCCACAATGAATCACGGGCTCAGTAGGCGCAATTGTACGGTTAAGATACATAAAGATTATAGTAAAGCCATGGAGAATAGGAAGAGATGGGAGAGAGAGAGTAAAATAAAGAAGTCAGACACATTTCATGGTAGCATGCTCACCTCAGCTCCTCTTGGTGGTACACATGGAGGTGGGGGGAGAGCGGGCAGGAGAGAGAGCATCGTGAGGTTTTATTTCTAACCAAAGCTGATCTATCTTTGGGGGCATGCAAGCCCTCTGATTGCAGATAACAATCTATATCATAGGAAGGGTTTGTAACATAGGCAATAGAAGCAATAGGAGGGGGATGAACTAGGGGTGTACACACAATAGTAAAGGGAGGAAATAGGGGTGCATATGTGGCAAGATGGTGGACCCTCAACTCAATATAGTAGCTAACCTTTGTCATCCTTGAGTGGTCCCGGACTTGTCTTCGGGCTCTCCTTCAAGGGAGCAATGTCAGAAGGGAGTGGGCCCTACTTACGTGCGTCAGACTCTATACAGTCTGGTTGCTGTAGCTACCCTTTAAAGAGAATAACCTCTGACCTCCTTTATTTGACCGTCTACTGTACAGTCATTATCATGTGTAGCAAGCAGCTTCTTGGGGGAGCCTACTTGGGAGAAATCTTTCTGTCTCGTGTGTGTGTGTGTGTGTGTGTGTGTGTGTGTTTGGGGAGCATGCTGGGACCTTTCCCAGGTAGGGAAACAAGCTGTGTAAAGGTGGTAGAGGCCACCTTGCAGATGAAAGAGCCGAGACCTTCAAGGAGACGCCTAGCCTAAGAGGAGACTGGAGAGGTGGGCAGGACCAGGGGCCTCATTAAGAAGCCAGGAAATGGCTTTGAGCAGGGAGGGGCCTAGCCTGAGGCCTATTTTAAGACACTCCCCCTGCCCCCCAAGTGGAGCGTGAACTGGAAGTAGCATGTGAGCTTCTGAATGGAAGGTGGTAGTGGCCAACCAGCCTGCACCTCTGAAGAGCCCATGCCCATCACCCCTGCCCTGCACACATGCGCATCTTGGGCTTCATGCTGCTAGTACCCCAGACCCATTGGGTTAGTCCGGGCAGGCTAGAGGAACACCACACTCCCCCACCAGAGGGCGGGGGTGCTTGCGGAACCATTTATCGCTTTGCTCAGCAATCAAACTGCGGCCCGGCGACTCCCACGCGTTCCTGTTGGCCAGGTGGGCACCATAAACCTACCTGGCTCACCCATCTCCACCCTCTCCACCTGACATCCGTGTGCATTGTCCCCCGGCTCCCAGTTGGGTTTGGCTAGTGGGGAGCTCCTACAGGAGGTGGGAGGCAAAGAGCCCAGTGTGGCCCCCTCAGCTTAAGGTCACACAGCTGGTACCAGGGCTCCCTGTCACCTGGCCCCCGGACTCTCGACTCCATCACTGCTTCTTCCGCTCACCTTTCAGGCCCCCGGTCGGTCACTAGCTCTATTCTTGTGTGCCCTGTACCCTGCCCACACCCCTGTGGTGGCGTCCTTTTATAAAAGGCTCCTCACAGGACCCAGTTTGAGTGGTTGTCATGGAAAGAACATGGACCGTGGGGTCAGATACAGACAGAACTGAATACCGGCCCTGTCACTTATCTGTGCCGTAGTGGGGCAAGTCACTTAGCTTCTTCAGACCTCAGTTGGTGCCTCTCTAGACGAGGAGCATAGTGCCTTCCTCATAGAGCTGGGAGGGCAACTGGGTTAAAGAGCCCGTGGAAGGCCAAGAACACAGTAGACAATCTGTTCTTCCTCCCCCGTGCCTGAACAAGCCTTTATTATGTGGCCAGCAGGGCAAGCCCCATGCGAAGCATGGGGTGGGGGCGTGGGGGTGGGGAGAGACGAGCAGCTGCCTGGGCCTGTGCAGAGGACACAGTCTTGGGAAGGAGACGCGCTATTGCTCCCCCAAAGGCCACGGTGGGGAGTTGCCAGAGAGTGCTTCTTTGCAAACCACTCATTGACTCAGTGCATACCATGTTTTTAAAACAGGTGCACGGCATGTACAGGAAGCAAGCTTACCGTTTTCGAACACCGCACACACATGCATGGTTTGCATAACATAGCGCGCGCACTGTTTGACTCCGGCGGCACTCAGCTTTGAGCAGGCAGTGTTTGGGGCGATCAGAAAAAGCTGCAAAGACTCATTTTGAGCTTTGAAGGCGCGCTTCTCCAGAGGTAGGGCCCGAGCTGCCTCCCTGGACCTGGGACTCCTGGGGGGCCCCCACCCCCAGAGAGCTGGCCCACTTGACTCCCCAGACAGCGAGCCCAGGCCTTAATGAGCTCCACACAGCCAGTGCTGGGAGCCCCTCCCGTGGCTCCCTCAGGAGTGTTGGGAGCAGAGACTACCCTGCGAAGATTGCCTTAAAGGATTCCTCCGGGCCAGGTAGGGCAGCCGCAGGGGACAGAAAACCCACGACAGTGACCAGTGCAAAGTGATCCCAAGGGGGTGTGGCATATGGCGGGAGAAGCAGCGGAACATGCAACATTAGAGCACTAGGTTGAGGCTCCAGCGCTCATACAGGGGTTTGCAACTGAGTGGGCAGCCACTAGAGCTGGGCTTCAGAAGGCTTCCTCTTGGAACAAAGGGTGGAAGGTGCCAGGAGGCTGGAGGTGCCTGGCCCAGGGGTGAGGACCAAGGGCATGCATCTGGGTGGCAGGGGTACACATGGAAGGAGCGTACCCTCCCTGTTCACTCACAAAACGTTCACTGAGCACGCCCAAGGGCCAGGCAGGGAGCCTGGTGGCCTTAACTGCAAGGCCAGCTGTTGGAACTCCCCAGCTGCTCCCCACAAGAAAGAGGAGGCTTTCTGCTCCCACGAAGATTCAGAGTGTGGGAAATGCACAGGGGGCATTCTGCCCTGTCCTGTAAGGGTGCTGTGACCCAGAATCAGCATTTCCTTTTGTTTTTGTTTGGGGGTTTGGTTTGGTTATGCGTGCACGGAAACATGTGTTTGTTTGTTTAGAGGATTAGCATTGAGATGGCAAAGATGATACACAACCTGTAGTGGCAGCAGGGAACATCTAATCAGTACTTGGCAGAGGCCCAGGAGCCCCCGCCCCCCTGGCTGGTGTACTGGTGAACGGGTTGGGCTGCTAACTGTAAGGTCCGTAGTTCAAAACCACCAGAGAGATAAGGCTTTCTACTCCCTTCAGGAGTTCCAGGCTGAGAAACCCCCGGGGGGCAGTTGCACTCTGTCCTCACAGGAGAGTCACTCTGAGTAGTGACAGTGAGTCGTGATTTTCAACCTGCAACATCCTCCTGTTCTGTTACAACGGGTGTCTGTGTTTAGGTTCTGAACAGAACAATGAAGTATTCTGGAATGCCCATTCTTTGCCATGCTCACCATCGTCTGTTATGATTCACACAGTGGAATGCCTTGCATAGTCAATAAGACCCAAGTAAGCACCTCTCCGGTGCTCTTTGTTCTCAGCCATGACCATCCTGACATCAATAATGATTCTCCCCCAGGCCACATCCTCTTCTGAATCCAGCTTCACTTTCTGACATTGTCGTGTCAATGGACAGCTACAGATGTTTTTGAAAGCTCTTCAACACAGTTTTACTTCCCTGGGATGTGGAAGGCCCCGTTCCATAATTGCTGCATTCTACAGAATCGCCTTTCTTTGGGATGTGCACAAACACGGGTCTGTTCTTTCCGGCCTAGGAGCTGTCTTTCCGCTTTCTTGGTATAGATGCGCGAGTGTTTCCAGTCTGTTGAGACATTTTACTTGATATTTCCATTCCTGGAGCCGTGTTTTTTACTGATGTCCTCCGTGGACTTCTTCCTTCAATGCCACCCGTTCATGATCATATGCTACTTCTTGAAGAGTTGACCCTTGATCGATTCCTTCTGGTGCTCAGTGTATTCCTTCCATCTTCTTTGGATGTTTCCTGCATAGTTCAATATTTTGTCCTTAGCATACCCCAGTGTCGTGAATTCATAATTAAGAACAAAGAAGTAGGGAAGGAAAACACAACAGACTCACTGCCATCGAGTCAATTCTGATCGAAAGTAATCCTGTGGACAAAGTAGAACTGCTCCTTTAGGTTTCCCGGGCCATAAATCTTTATGGGACCAGCAAAATCTCACCTGTCTCCTGAGGAGCGACTGGTGGATTTGAACTGCTGACTGCTGGTTAGCAGCCCACAACACCACCAGGCCTCCTTAAAAGGAAACTCAGACCTATTTTTAAAAAACAACAATAAGGAAAACCTCCCTAGAAGACCTCCAGCCTATTCCCCTTCCCATTTCACTTAGGAGCTCTGCAGCCCAGAGCAGTTCACTGGCTCTCTCCAGGCCTCAATGTTCTTAACTGTGCAATGAGAATGATAATTATATTTGATTCATAGAAAGCTAAGAGTCCATGTATGTAAAGCAGTTAGTACTACATAAATATGCGCTCTTATTATCTGATGACAAGAATTGCATCCCATTTTTGGGTCTAACATGAATAAATACATGGTGACAAAATCCCCCTCCCCTCCCCAGGTTAGAAAGGGGCTCTCATGGAGGCTAAGACTGTTCATAGAAAAGCAGGCAAAATGGGGGTTAAAAAGGGGGGGAAAAGCAGATGGAGGATGGATATTAAATCAACTAACCCAATTAGCCACTGGCATGTTGTTTAAAAAAATGTTATCAATGTACACACATGCTCCTATTTGTGTGGGCTCAATGCTCTCTTTGTTTTGTTAACTGTTCGTTTGGAAATAATCTAAGACTTAACCAAAAAAATGTTGCCAAGAGGGAGGGGAAAGAATGAGGAGCTGAAACCAACGGCTCAAGTAGAAAGAAAATGTTTTGAGAATGATGATGGCAACACATGTACACATGTGCTTGACACAATGGATGTATGTATGAATTGTGATAAGAGTTGTACAAGCCCCCAATAAAATGATTAAAAAATAAATCTTAAAAATAAAATAGATTAAAAAAATACCCAAACCAAATAAAATAAAATCATGTAAAAACAACAACAAATTTGCCAAAAGGGGCAGATAGCTTCCCCTGAGTTTCATCATTAACATTTACCTACTACAGCCTGATGGCAAACCCAGGAAATTAACATGGGTACTGTGTTAGTCTAGGTACATACATTAGAGAAACAAATCCACAAAAACTCATGTATAAGAGATAGTTTTATATAAAGGTTAGTGCACATCAAGAAAACATCCCAACCCAGTGCTGATCGGGCCCACAAGTCCAACATTAACCCATATGTCCAACACCAATCCACAAAGTCCTCCTCCATCTCACAAAACACATGCAATGATGCCGACTGCAGGAGGAACGCTGAATCAGTGAATGTGTAAACATCTCAACACTGGCAGGAGTCTCCACCCGGCTGCTCCAGCACCCAGGGCTGCATGGGGGTAGGTCCATGTAGCTTCTCCTCAGGGATGTCTTGCAGGAAGTGAGCCTTGCCAGCTAAAGCAGAGAACTGGCTAAGGCAGCTGCACCCTGATCCGACAGTCAGAAAGGAAGCGACCCGGGAACTAGAAAGGCGAGGCTCCCCGAGCCATGTATCCCTCCGCCCTTCAATTAACCCCGGTGTGTTCATTTGCCAGGTTGGCACAACACACTGTAACTATGGCAGATACAATTCCAGTAACTTTTCTCTGGATTGCATTCAAGTTTTGCCTGCCCTTTGTATTTTGTTTCATCTTACTGACTATGATCCCCACAGTGAAACATCGTGCATCCTACTTCCCCTCGGTGTTTTGTCTGTTGTTGATTTGTTTTAAACATTGCCTTGTGAATCCAGTGAAGGTTTCTAGGGAGATCACAGTTTTACATTTGGCGCTTGATTCCACTCATCCATTGCAATCCCCTCCATGTGCCACCTGTTGGCCCACTTCCTCCCAGTCTCTGCGACTTTCCCAACCCTCTGAGCTCTGTCCTTGTGTAATTGCCGCCTTTGATCTGACACGGGTGATTATTCCAACACCGAAGGTGTTATGGGCACCATTCTAATGCTGCACAGAGCAAGCAAAGCCTACCGCTTTCCCTTCTGCTGCCCCTGTAGATCATTTACAGAGTCTCCCCATTGCCAGTACCGGTGCTGAACACGTTGAACCTTCAGACTCTTTGTGTACACTTCAAATGTACCCATGTATGCGTACCTTGTGGGCAGATCCCTAAAGTGGAATTACAAAGTCAAAGGACAGGGACATTGTTTTAGGCCTTTCATGTCTGTTAGCAAGTAACATGCGATAGATATCCATTTCCCATGTTCTTAAAGAAACCTTTAAAATTTTGGTGTTAATCCTGGCTATTCTAATAGGTAGCAATCACATCTCATTGTTTAACTTACATTTTCTTGAAGAGGATTTTTTCATATACACGTATTTCATTAATTGGGGCCTTTCTGATTTCTCATTTATTTAAGGTCTTTACATAATAACTATAGTAACTCAACAAATTTGAGGCAGACATTTCTCATAATTTGACATTTTTCTGTTGTTCCTGTTGCTTTTTAACAAAGAGAAGATTAAATGTTTTAATAAAAAGCCCAATAGGAAAATAAAACCCCAGAACACCAATAGAGTAATTCTTTCCCCTGTTAGAATTTCAATTGCTTTTTGTCTGAGTTTAAAAGTAATATATGACTTTAAAAGGAATATGCCTGGTATAGGCATTAAAAAACCACTTATAAAACAAAAAACCACTTATATTGCTTTTATCCATAGAAAGTCCTGCACCATCCAGACAATGAATGTGCAGCTCGTTTCTTCTCGTGCTGTACGGTGTGGCTTTAGACCTTTAGCACTCTACTTCACCTGGAATTTATTTGGATATGAGGTTCCGGTCTCAACTGTTCTCTTCCACATAGCTAATCATTCATCCAAGGACTAAGTCTTTCCAGCATTGTTAATGCCTAATCTAATGCTGTGTAACACACCAGCCCCAAACTCAAAGGCATAACACAATAAGCATTGACTTCTGGTTCAGGCATCTGCCAGCAGCCTGGATTTCAGTAATCTGAGCTGGGCTGGGCTGGGCTAGGCTGTCTTCCAGTCTGGCTGAGCAGGGATCCAGGTCTGTTGCATGTATCTTTCGTCCTCTTTCTGTGGTCACCCAGCCTAAGGGTTTCCTTCAGACTAGTAACTATCAGAGAGAAAAGTCATGGTGAAAGTCATGAACACAGAACCAAGTTCAACTGCAACAGCACATTGAAGACCTCTGCTTGAATCACGTATGCTAGCAATTCACAGGCCAAGTCCAACATCAGTAGGTGGGAAAATATATTGCACCCCCATTGAAAAGGTGCTTTGTCCCATGTGGAGGGTGTGTTTATGGGGAAAGATTTGGGAAGAATTGAGAACAGAAATGCATTCTATCGTGGTCTTGAGAGACCTTCTTTCCTGAAGCTACCCACTGCCCTGGAGTCAATTTAGACGCCATTGACCCCACCTCATCTTCCTCCCACGGAGTAGTTAGTGGGTTTGAACCGCCAAGCTTGTGGTTAGCAGTCCAAGGCTCCATTAGGGCTCCTTAAGGAAACTAGGTTATATTAAGATAAAGCAGAATCTAGAAGGGGACCCAAGGTCAAGTGCTTTGGTTTGGTTTGGTTTTTGTGTTGTTATTTAAGGCAGAGAGATACGTGAGTTTGCTTACAGCAGCAGTTCTCAACCTGTGGGTTGAGAGCCCTTTGGGGGTTGAATGATCCTTTCACAAGAGTCGCCTAAGACCCTCGTAAAACACATATTTCTGATGGTCTTAGGAACCAAGACACCGCTCCTCTATCCGTCTCCAGGCAGGCCCACCCACATGCAGATACGCCCACATACAAGTACCCAGTGTGAAGACTGTTACCCATGCTACACCATGCTACAAGACAAAATTTCATATATTTGTCATTAGAAATAAATAGCTCACAATATAATTACATATTGTGCTTTGATTAATCACTGTGCTTTCGTTATGTTCAATTTGTAACAATGAAAATACATCCTGCATGTCATATATTTACATGACGGTCCATAACAGTAGCAAAATTACAGTGATGCAGTAGCAACGAAAATAATTTTATAGTTGGGTGTCACCACAACATGAGAAACTATCTGAAAGGGTTGTGGCATTAGGAAGGTTGAGAACCACTAGCTTACAGGGTGTGTGGGAAAGCAATGACCAGGAGAGAATTCTGTGCCTGAATACTTGAAGGAACAAGCTAAGAGCACTTGCTATGAATATTCAGATGTAAGTAGCCTGTAGATAAAAAAGGGGTGAATGGGCCAAGAAGAGTTTCCCCAGGGAAAACTAGTGGTTGACAGAAGAAGTTGGAGTTGGGGCTTGGGGCTTGAGGCTTGGGATGACTGCTGTGCCTAAAGACTGCAAGATGAAAGAGCTGTCCGAGCTTTGATGGTGTGTGTGTGTGCGTACAGAAAGGTAAGTGTGGAAGTTAGAAGGCTAAGGGTGTTGGAGGGACAAGGGCATGAGGAAGCTGCCGGATGGCAGTAGTTCAAGACCTGGCTGTGAGGGAAGAAATGGGGGTGAGAGGGCTGAAGGGCTGGAGCAAACAGCTGGAGGTGAGAAAATGCCCTGGCGGAAGCTATCAGAGTAGCTGACATGCCCAGGTGCCTGATCTTGTGAGAGGCAATTGCAATTCTTTAATAAACTCATTCAGTTTGAACCTTTTAAAAAAAGGTTGCTTAGGCAATATCTGACCTCTTCTAACTCCCCAAAGGGGAAGCCGAATCAAAAGCCACAGCCCAAGGCTGACGCATAGGGGGGGACCCAAAACCAAATCCACTGCTCCTGAGGCGACCCCGTGGGCCAGAGGAGAACTAACTGCCCCTGTAGGTTCTCAACTCTATAACTCTTTACAGGAGTAGAAAGCTTTACCTGTCTCCCGTTCCTCTGGAGTGGACGCCAAGTCTAAAGAGACCTCCTCCCTCCAACCAATTACCAATTCTGACATCAGATGTTCCTCCCAAGGAATTCTCGACCGCTCCACTTGCAGCGTTCCACAATTCACTGCAATGGCCACACAGAACTCACAGACAGGACTCTTGACCATGGACTTTAATGTGGAAATAGCAGGTTACAATTCAGGATCAGAAACAACTCAGGATACAGTTCTTTGGTCCAGACAGCTTCTCAGCTCCACCAGGCATATCTGTCTCTGGCCCTTGGCCTCTTTTTTTAAAAAAATCATTTTATTGGGGGCTCATACAACTCTTATCTCAATCCATCCATGTACCAATTGTGTAAAGCACATTTGCACATTCGTTGCCCTCAACATTCTCAAAACATGTGCTCTTCACTTAAGCCCTTGGCATCAGCTCCTCGTTTTCCCCTCCTCCCTATAACTGACCCTTGGCCTCTTGACCCCACAGCTCCTTGACCTCTCAGTCTCTCCCCAGCCTTGACCAGTGCTACAAAGATCGTCAGCTTTTCCAATAAGTGCCTAGAGAAGCACAGATGCCTGCTGACAAACCTCCTGTGCCCCGTGGGCCAGGAAGCTCATGGCACCATCTCCTGTGGGTCTCCTGGCTCCGCTGCTCCTGCTGCAGCCATTTCTCTCTCTCTCTCTCTCTCTCTCTCTCTCTCTCTCTCTCTCTCTCTCTCTCTCTCTCTCTCACTGTCTCTGGTGTTCCAGCCTCTCTCTGTCTCCTCCGTATGGATGTGTCCCATCCATGGCTCTTCTTTCTGGGTGGTCAGAGATCTTTCCTGCGATGGCAAACGGGCCAGTCCCTCAGAGTTCCACATTCTTTATTTCCAGCTCCACCAGGGTGCCGTGCATCTAATTTACGTTGATTTCCTCGGTGGGCCAAAGCACCTCATTTGCATGGTCCACCGAGTCATTTGGTGGAGCTAGAAAGGCTGTGTTAAGTAATTCAGGTCACTGCAGAGAAGCTGGGGTGGGGGGTGATGGGGGATGGTAATGTGTGTTGTGGGTGAAGATGTCTAAGAGAAAGACTCTGGAGTTTATGTTTTCAGACGTGAAATTCCAGGTGAATCCATGGTGTAGCCATGTGATTACATTGCTGTCTTGAAGTGAAGGCTTTGGAATTCAGGTAGGAAAGGAACTAAGGCCAACGTAGAGATCAGAATCACCAGTGTCACCTGATGACTGCTGAGAGCCACCCAGCCTGGCCCAGTCTCAGCCTCCTCCTTCATCAGGGTCCAGTGGTCTGCCTTTTAGCAAGTCCTGCTGGAGGAGTGGGTTATGAGTGGAGCTGCCAACCACAAGATCAGCAGTTCAAATCCACCAACCGCCCCATAGGAGAAAGAGGAGGCTTTCTGCTCTCGGAAAGATTCACAGACTCAGAAACCCACAAGGGCAGTTCTATTCTGTCCTATAGAGGGGCTATGAGTCAGAGTCAATGGTAGTAAGTTTTCAGATGGTTGGTTTATTTGTTTTCCTCCGCCGAGGGGCCCTTTGTTTGAGAACTGCTGAACTAAGATGTCAAACCAGCCATGCTTGTTAGAATTACCCTGACTGGAAGGAAGCAGGCAAGATCTGTCCCAGCGAGGATGGGCTGGGACAGTAGATGGGCCTGGAGCAGAGAGAGGGAAAGAAAGGTGTTTACAGAAGGGAGGGAGGACAGTCTTCTTGACGTGGCATGGAATTGGTGCGCCCCTTTCCAACTGGGAGATACAACACAATGGTGTGGCAATTGAAGGTGTCTCCTCCAGAGATAGGAGAGTGGGGGAGGGAAAGAAACAGAAGACAAGGATCATGTTTAGCCAGGGGGGAGGAGTTATGCCAGGCCAACCAGGGTTCCAGAATACAGGGGCAAGTCCTCTGTGGGAGGGGGAGCTGATGAGGAGATGGCTGAGCTGAGTGGGGGTGGGCAAAGGATCCCACCTACCACCTCTGTGTGTGTGGTTAATTTTTCCAGTCGACCTCGTTCCCTCTTGGTCCAACCAGGTGTCTGTTTTCTTTGACATTCAAACAGCTCCAATCATCTCTGCTCCTTCATGAGTGTGTCATCATCATCATCACCGCCATCATCATCATCCTCACCATCAACACCAGGGGTTTCCTGAACACCAAGCCAGCACCAGGCATCCAGCTTGAACCATGGCACAAAGATGAAGACAAGATGATGCCCATCCTAAAGGGATCTCCCAGGCCAACTGGGAAGGCAGATGCAGACACCAGGGCTGGCAGGTGGGACGAGGGGCTGACACGAGGTGGCCCCCAGATCCTGGAAGGGGGCTTGCTGTTTGTGAGTTAAGCTCTAAAATCACCACCTCCCAGGCAGACCTGCAGATGGTCAGCCCCCTGACCTGGGTCACTCACGGGTTTCTCCAAAGAGGCACACCTTAGCCTTGGCAGTGCTTACTGCAAAGCTGCTCAGAGGAGGTCCAGGCCGCAGCCTGGAGTGTGGGGGCTCCTCGGACATGACTCTCCTGAGGGGCTGAAAGAGCACGAGCCTCATGTAGCAGCCAGGCCAGTCCTGATCCTGCTCACCACCCACCATCCTGGGTGGGGCATGCTCTCTGGCCCAGTCTGCTGCAGGGCCAGGGCTGCCAGGACAGGCTGCGTGGTGAGAGGGTTCTGGCCTCTGACAAAGTGCTTGCGGCAGGTCCTAGCTATTCCCGAACTGTCTCTCTCATCCACGCCTTCATGAGAAACCCTTGCTGCGCATCGGCTCTGGAGCAGGCCCTCTGCTAGGCCCTGCCTGGGAGGACCGTGGCACAGAAGCAGAGAGAGGTCCCTCCTCTCATCTCCTGGGCCTTCTGCGCCCCATTGTGAGATGTGCCCTGATGTGAGTGCATCGCAGAGAAAGCCGGGGTGGTCCAGAAGCCTCCCCAGAGGGCGGGGCATCAGTAGTTCATCCGATGGAGAACTTGCACCCAGCAGAGCACCCACACCTTTGGGATACAGTTTGCTGTGTGTTTGAGTTTGTCTGTGCCCGAGACTCCCACCTCCTCACCACTGACCCAGGGCCAGTGTGGTGCGGGAACTACCCCGGAGCATTAAGACACAGACACAGACACATAACAGCACCCTGGCATCTACCCACTAGAATGCATGCCGCCCGCAGATGTGACAATTAGAAATGTCTCCAGTGTCCCCTGGAAGGAGGGAGAAAGGGGGGATAAAACCATCCCATTCAGAGTCACTGGTATAGATCCATGTAACCATTGCGCAGCTCAAAATTCAAGTCACTTCCAGCATGGAGGGGTGATGTTTGAGCTGAGGCCCAAAGAATGCGAAGCTGCCATCTGATCCGAAAACTGGGGGGAGGGCAATCCTTAAGGGAAGGGGAGAAGAGCATAGGGCCTTAGAAGGACACGAGGTCAGCCCTTGTGGCTGGTGTGTGCCCAGGGGAAGCATGACGTCTGAGGAAGCAGACAAGATAGGCCCTGTCTTATCGAGCCGAGGGGCTTGTGGGCCGTGGTTGGGAGGCAGACATTTCAAAGAACAGTTGCATTTGATGTGTGACTGGACTGAAGCCAGACACTGGAGATTCACAGATGAACACAGCACAACGAATCGCTGTCCCTACCCCTAAGGCAGACTCAAAAGTCTTCGAGTCTGTCTGTAGACTAAATGAACAGGACATTATGACATGGGTGTTGCACTGAAAGTCGGGTGTACGTACCAGGCCCAGGGTTGGCACAGAAGAGGACAGGCATAAACCTGTGTGGAGCTGAGGCATTCAAGGAAAGCTCTCTGGAGGAGAGACTATCTGGTCTGAGTTTTTAGAAAAATAAAGGGTGCATGGAAAGGCAGGCAGAAGGCCCAGCATGTCCGAGGGCATAGGGCATGAGCCAGGTTTAGGAACCTCCAGCTAGTTAGATATGATAGATATACAGTTGAAGAGAGGGGTAAAGAATGGGGCAGCCCCTACACAGAGCAGAAGGTTCTCATGGAAGAGGAAGGAAGCCAATGTTGGAAGTCTTCCAGAACTATCCAGGGAGGCTCAAAGTCTGGTTCCCTGAAGGCGAGCGGACACACACACACACACACACACACACACACACACACACACACACACACACACACACACACACCCCTCTCACTCACCCCAGCCCTGGCTCCAGGTACAGTGGGCTTGGTTTTTCATATCTTGTTAGGACACATGTGTGGTAGCCAGAGATGGAGGATTCAGGCTCCTCTCTCTCGGTGTTCCCTGCAAGCCCATGCCTGCACCTGCGTTTCCAGTTTCAGATGCCAGGAGCTGTGCTTGAATGTCTCAATATGAGGTTGGCACAGCCTCACCTGCAGAGCGGTGCCTTCACAATGACTTGTGAAGCCCCAACAGGACTCTTTTCACTCTGTGTGTGGAGACATAGACATAAGCAACCCAAGCTCCCTGGCCCTGGAAGGGCCTTCTGCATAGCAGTCTGGTCATCGCTTCACCACCCCCATCCACCCCTGGCCTCCTGCAGTACACAGCAAGCAGGGATCTGGAGTGGCCCGAGTCTAATTCAATCCTAGCTGTGACTGTTTATGGCAAGCCCCTCTAGGGCTCAGCCAGCCTGGGGGTTGGGCTGAGATCCGAGAAGCAGCTGAGTTGTGGGGCACGCAGGCCACAGGCCCTGTCCCTCAAGACAGATCCACACAAGAGAAAATGTCTCTGCCTGTCCATCTGATCCGGGCTTTCTGGATTCCAATCCATTTGGAGCTAAAATAACCCAGGTCTTATCTCTTCTGAGGTGAGGAAGGCGGGGGAGTCCTCTCTCTATACAGTGTGTGCACTAACAATCTGTTCTTGGCCTGCAAAGTGGCTCTAGTGGCACAAAGGTTAAGCACTTGGCTGCCAGCCAAAAGGCGGGCTGTTTGAGCCCAGTGCTTCCCTGGCCCCCACTCCGGAGAAGAGACCTGGCGATCCGCTCCAGTGAGCAGAGAGCTACAGAGCCCTCCTCTGCCTGGCATTGCTAGGAGCTGGAACAGACCCAACACCACCCCACAACAACTTGGTATAGGCTCGCTTGGCATGGGGGAGTCAGCCCTTGATCCAAATACCTGATCAGAGAGGGAAAAACGTGTGACACAGGGGTCAGGGTATCCGGTCTGCCTCAGGCCAGGGCACAGGAAGCAAGGGGAAAGCAGGAGTCTGGCCTCACCTGCTTATCTCCGCAGCAGCCATCTCCCAGCGAGAGAGAGTGAACTCAATTGGGGCAGCATGTCCTTCCCTCTGGAACAGGGCCAGGACGAGGCTGGAGCCTGTCGTCCAGCCTTATGTCCTCTGTGCCTCCATGTGTCCATTGCATCAGCCCTGTCCTCTCCTCCCCTCCACCCACCCCACTGACCCTGACAGCTTCTGGAATCCATCAGGAAGACAGCGGGGGGCTGTGGAAATGGAACTGGGTTGAGGAGTCTGGATACCTCAGCCTTGTCTCTGTCTTCCATGGGTCAAGTCACTGGCCGCCCTCAGCCTTGTTGGCATCTTGTCCATTGGGGCATGCCTTAAATGTCCCCCTCCCCCAACTAAATTGGCCTGCTCTCTTCTCCACATCCCAAGGAGCCCTGGTGCTAATATGGGATAAGCTTCAAACTGACCAGCCACGACTCTGGGGTAAAACAAGGCTGTCTGCCCATCCCCTCAAAGATCTAGAACCTCAGAAACCAGACATGGTGGGGATCCACTCCATGGTTTGTCTGGTTTGGGGTCATCCACATGTAGGCGATGGAGCCATCATCTACAGCTAATCACATAGTCGGTAGCTCAAATCGACCAGCCACTCCAAGGGAGAAAAGAGAGGCTTGTCGGCTGGCTCTTCTAAAGATTTACAGCCTCCTCAGAAACCCTCTGTGTGAGGTCCTTGAGTCAGAATCCATGGCAGGCAGAGGGCTTGGTTCGGTTTGGTTCCTCCAAATTATTGCTCCTTCTGCCTGCTTCCTTCTGGCACCACAATTTGAAATCACAGACACACATGCGTGTGGGCGTGTGACTCTGGAATGTTGTACTGCCGGGCAATGAGAAGACTAGAAAAGTAGTGGGTGAATGAGTGAGTGGGTGACTGAGTGAGTGGGTGACTGAGTGAGTGGGTGACTGAGTGAGTGGGTGACTGAGTGAGTGGGTGACTGAGTGAGTGGGTGAATGAGTGAGTGGGTGAATGAGTGAGTGGGTGAATGAGTGAGTGGGTGAATGAATGAGTGGGTGAATGAGTGAGTGGGTGACTGAGTGGAAGCTGGCCCAGATGAACGCTCCGGTTCCTTCCAGATGAGAAAGCTGCTCCTAAGGTTCCCGCCAGGAGGACCCGCAAGTATCTGGCTCTCCTCCAGGTTCCCGGAGGGGCTGCGGATTTGGCTCGGAGATCAGCGCAGATCCGTCTGCTCAGAGCCCCGCCTCCTAGCCGGACAGAGGGGGGCGGGGCCTGGCCGCCACCAGCCAGGGTGGCTTTTGGGACTCACGCCTGGTGGCGAGGGGGGCGGGGCCAGAGTGCCCCCCTGCCGGCTGGCGCAAGGGGCGGGGCCCCAACGGCGCAGGTCCCCCGCGTGGGGCCCGGCCCCCGCCGTCGCCTAGCAACGGGCAGCCCCGCCCCCCCGGCCGCTGCAGGCGCCTGCCCGGAGCATGGCCTTGCCCAGCTGGCCTGCGCCGTGGCTGTGGGTCGTCAGCTCCGGGCTGCTGCTCCTTGTTCTTGTCCTGCTCGTGAGTCCCCACGCCTGCCGCGCGCGGCGGACAGTCCGCGGCTTGTTCATGGCGCGCAGCGAGAGGCTGCTCTTCCGAATCGGGTTAGTGCCGCGGGGATGCGCTGGGGAAAGGACCCCGAGGCGGGGGCTGCCGAGGGCTCCGGAAAAGGCATGGCATGGGAAATCCGGGGCTGGGAACAGGGAGATGAGAAACGCTTCGGAGAAGCCACTGAACTGGGGGCACTGCAGAGGAGACTGAGGCGGAGGAAGAGAAGGAACTGGGGGGCTGTAGACAGAGCATGAGGTAAGAGTTAGGAGAAGGGGTGAGCCACACTTGCCAGAGAAGGGTGCGTGAGATGGGAGGTGAAAAAGGGGTGGGTGAAGGAGCCCTAGCTCCCAGCAATGCTATCTCTGTCGTGCTGAGGTCCCCAGAGACCCTTTCCCTCCCCCCCAGTTGGCAGGTGCTCCCTTGAATCCCCTGACATTTGAAACCTCCAATTCCTTCCCTGTCTCCCAGTGTCTCTTCCCACCACCCCACTCCCCACCACTCAAGCTGGGCCCTTGCGTCCTCATCAGGACCCCCAAACCAGTAGTAGGTCAGTGTGTCCCCACCCATTTGTTCCCCCATCTTGTCCAGAATCCTGAGCCCTGGGCTGTGAAATCTGACCCAGCCACTCAGCCAGACTTGTTGAGGTTCAATGACTTGTCCCTGCATCTGCAGGGACTCCCTGCCCCCCTCTTCCTGTTCCCTGCCTCCTCCCTCTGCCCCCCTCTTCTTGGGTCCTGATGGTCAGCAGGGGTAGCCAGCTGGTTCTGCCACAGAGACTTGAGAGTCAGGTGAGGAAGCCACTCACCGGAGAACCCTAGCTTCCCAGGGCCCTTTCCCACCACCCGCCGTCCTCTCCGAACCAGCAGCAGGGCCAAGGGGCAAGGCTTCATGCCAAGGTTCAGGGACAGTGATGTTGGCAATGGGCATTGTGGGAGTCCTGGCCATGAGCCAGGTGGAGGGGAAGACCTTAGCCCGGGATTTCCTGAGTCTCAGAGAAGACATTGTGCAATTGCCCCTCCTCCCAGACCACCCCAGACACTTCCAGAACGTCAAGTCTGAGAAATGGAAATATAAAGGCCCAGTGAGGGGAGCTGCATTGTATGTGTGTCTTTGAAGACACGCGGGTCTCTGGCATCCCAGACATTGGTCCTGCCCCAGATACTGCGCCAATTTATCATTACTCCACCAAGAACAAACACAACGAGGCTTATAAATATCTAAAGGTCTTCATATTGGGGAAAAGAGAGGGTTTTCTTCCCATATAGTTTCTGGGAATTTCACATCCCTATTTAGAGAGGAATATATATATACATATTTTAGGTCTGCTTGTAGCTTTCAACGTTGGTTAAGGCTTAAGTCCTACAAATAGACCCAGGAAGTGGGAAATCGAAGTTACCTTCAGGAGCCAAACTCGGAATTCCAGAGATCAAGCGCCCCTAAGGTCATGCCTCTGAATCCTCCTTTTGGTTTTGAACATTCCTAGAATTGGGATTTGGGAAAATTTGCTAGTCCCAAACTTGGAATTCTCAGAGTGTTGCCAGACTCCAGGACCCCGGGAGACATTCCTCTCTGGATATTGAGGTTGCCTTGGAATCTGCTTCCCAAATCTTTAGAGCCCGAAGGGTGTGGCTGGAACCAGGATTCCAGACCTGCCCCTCCAAGACCAGGAAAACAATTGGCCCTGTCCCTTGAGGGAGGGGCCGATGACTGGGGGAGGGAGGGGAGTGTTAGCAGGAAACCAGATGGGGAAAGCAGGCAGGTGTTAGTGTCAGGGTGCTCACTGGGCCTCCAGGAAGGATGGAAAGGCAAGGATATGATGGGGAGGGGCAGGCTCCATCCGGAAGGTGTGGCTGCCATGGCTGCAGAGGGAAGCCTTTCTCAGGGCTGGGAAGGAGCTGCTGGAAGAACTAAGAGATGGGCTGGAGTTCATCCCCCTCCTTGGAGCGGGACCATTTTATACCAGGCTTTCCGTGCACACAAACACAGTTGCCTTGGGGTGACAGGCACGAGGAGTGGAGCAGACCTGGAGCTACACCCACTTGGAGGATCTGAGGGGCCTGTGGCAAGATAGAGGCGGCTTTTAATAGTCCGAAGAACCCCAAGGGGCACTTCTATAGGGTCCCTGTGAATCAGAATCAACTCAATGGCAGTGGGTTTGATTTTGGGTTTGAGGAGTCTGGGAAGAATCCCTAGTAGCATAGTGGGTTACGAGTTGGGCTGTTAACCACAAGGTGAGCAGTTCTGAACCACCAGATGAGGCTGTCTATCCCCGTAAAGATGTGCCGTCTCAGAAACCCACAGGGGAAGTTTGGCCTGCCCTACAGGGAGGGCTTACTGTGAGTCAGAATCGATTTGATGGCCATGAGCTTGGTATGTATTTGTAGGGTCTGGAAGGCAGTGTGTAAAGTCACAAAGCGCGTAAGGTGCAGGATTGGACAAACCTGCTTTTGAATCTTCATTGTGGCTTAGTAGCCAGGTGACTTTGAACAAGTCGAGGATGTGAGTGGGGTCTGGCTGCTGTCCCCAAGCAGTAGAGCAAGAGGAGCGTGCCAGCAGGTCTAGGCAGGAGCCCAGATGCCCTGTGGCAGGGACCAGAGGATAGCCAGTTGCCCTGCGGTGATAGCATGTGCCCAAGGAGGCTGGAACACCTGTATGTGGCCCTGGCTTCCTGGCTCAGTTTCCCTTTTGTTTTTCGGCCCCCTCAGTCATTTTTGCAGAGCAGCGCCGAGGAAAGCCTGTGTCTGCAAGGTGGAGGCCAGTGGGGACCAAGGCGTGACTCGAGGGGCTCAGAACGTCTTGCAGACCTGGGGACACAGGCACGGAAGTTGACCAAGTGAGCTCTCTCTGCCCCTAAGCTTAGGGGATTGGCCTTGACCCTGCCCACCCAAGTAAAACCAACGGCCCTTACTTGTTCCACTTTTGCAAGAGGAAAAAGACCCCTTATCTGGGTTCAGCAAGGCCCACTGACTTGATTGCTCGTGAGGCTAGTGTTCAGACCCAGTGGTCCTTGGGTGAATGGGCCACCTGCTCATGGTGCAAGTGGAGGCCAGGTAGAGACAAGGAGCCTGGCAGCAACAGGCAGGGGAGCAGGCTCTCCTTTCCCACAGGCCTCGGGGGTCATGGAAAGCTACAGCCCAAGTTCTATGCTCCCCCCGCCTCTGGCCTCCTGTCCTGGCTGTTGCCCCAGACCCACTGCTGCCAGGCTCCTTCTCCTGCTCCAAGCGCCTGACCTACACAGTGGAGTTCACACCCCTCACCCAGACCTGCCTCCATCCGAATCCCAGCCTCAGAACCCTTACTGCGCGCCTCTCCTGGGGCTTGTCACGTCTCTTCCCTAGGTATCTGCCTGTCAGTTTGTTACTCTATTTCCAAATCTGAGCACTTCTCCCCACCTCCCCTGCCACCACCTCGTCTCTCACCTGGTCAGGTGGTACCAGCCTCCTCCCATCCCGACACCCTAGAAGTACTCCCCACAGCACCCAGCAGAAACTGAAGATTAAAGCAGAAACAAGTCACTTCTCTTCTGGCACCTTTCCGCCCTCCCTGCCCCTGCTCACCCCCCAACTCCACTTTGACGACCCCCACAGCTCGGGTCTTGGCTGCCCTTCAAATCCTCCCAAGACCTTCCCACCGCCATGCTTTCCACCTGCTGTTCTTCCATCCTTCCTTCAGGGTTCTGCTCCCAGTTCACCCTGTTAGAGAGCCCTGCCCTCCTGCCCTGCCCTGCCTACCCCAGAGACCCTGGACCCCTTCCTCTCACCCTACCCTGCTGATGGTGCAGAACTCCACGAGGACGGGTCTATTTGTTGATCATTTGTCTCCCCGGAACTTGAGTGTGCAGTGGTGAGGTAGTTCGCAGTTGGGTGGCGATCTGAGTGGTCAGCAGTTTGAAACCACCAGCAGCTCTTTGGGAGAAAGACTGGGATTTCTCCTTCCGTCAGCAGTTACAGTCTCGGCAACCCATGGGGTCGTTATGAGTCGGCATCCACTCGATGGGAGTGAGCTTGGTTTTGGTTTTTGGGTGGTGTAGTGGTTAAAGGTTGAGTTGCAATCCACAAGGATGGCAGTTCGAAACCACCAGTTGCTCCAAGGGAGAAAGATGAGGCTTTCTACTGCTGTGAAGAGTTACCATTTGATATGAATTGTACGAGCCTCCAATAAAATGATTTTTTAAAGAGTTACCATTTTGGAAACCCACAGGGGCTAGTCTGCCCTGTCCTATAGGGTGGCTGTGAGTCACTATGGTGGCAATGAGTTTGGTTTTGGGGATTTGGGACTTAGAGTGAAGAGCTATGGTTAAGCGTTGGACTGTTAGTGGAGAGGTCGTTGGTTTAAACGTACCAGCTGCTCCACGGGAGGATGAGTCAGTCTGCTTCCAGAAGGTTGACGTCCTCAGAAACCCTATCTGTTACGCAGTTCCAGTGGGTCGCTGAGTTGGAATTGACGCAAAGGCAGTGGGTTGGGTTTGGGGTTGGGGCTGAGCCAAGGAGGGGAGGAACGGAGCCAAAAGAAACAAGTGCAAGCCCTAAGCAAACCCAGGGGCCTGCCTGAGCCCCCTGCTTGGGGGCCTTGGGTTACAAGGAAGAAGATAGAGCTCATCCAGGCTTCCTGGCCAGGCCGGGCCTGAGACACACTGGAGAGGCCAGCCTCTCTCTGGCCCCATCCAGGCCCTTGGCAGCCATTTGTCCGTCCCCACCCCCTTGCGAAAAGCCAAGCCTCCTGTGGAGGTAGCTGCAGAGTCTTGGACTCGCATACCACCCCATTGCTCCTTCTGTGATCCTGGGGGCCAGCTTACACTCTGCCAGTGAGGCCCTGCCCTGCCCCTGGGTATAGGGAAGTGCCCTCACCCCCACTCTGGCAGCCTCAGAAACTCTCAACCCTTTGCCCCCCTTCCCCCCACCCCGCCACGAGCCATTTTTAATCTGTCTCATTAGCTTTAATTTTGTCAGCTTTGAGTAGGCAAAAAACATAGACCTTTCTTCTGAAGCAGCCTGAGAGCAGGCCCTGGCTGCAGTAGAATTCTGTGTCCTGGGTTTTGTTTCACAGAATGTCCTGTCACTGGTCCACTGCAATGGGCACCCTGGGTCCGGAGGGGGGGTGGGGCACAAAAAAAGGAACCAAAAAATGTCCCCTGACCAGGGGCATCAGCACGCACACGCAGAGCCCCATGATCCTGCCCCTTCTGCCCTGCTGGCCTGAGGCTGGGCCGCAAGGCTGAGCTAGAATTGGCAGCTGAAAAGTCCTCAGGCCCCTGAAGCTGCTGGGAAGGAGGAGGAAGACAAGGCCCACTGTACGGTCTGTGCTGTGTGCCCCAGAGAGGGCTTTGGGGGAGCCCGAGTCTCATTGTGCCCAGCCAGCCTCCCCCCCGGGCCTCCCTTGGGGCTGGAGGTTCAGTGAGGCATGGCTTGACAGGTGCTCCCTGACCCCACATTTGTGTGGCTGCCCACCTCAAGCACGAGTAGTTCTCCCCGTCTCCCACCTGGGTCCCAGCAGACCATACAGGAAACTGTTATCTGCGGTCAAATGGTAGTGGGTAGTTCTGGGGCCAAAAGTGCCAGGTCGGAGTCTGGGAAGAGGGGTGGAGAGGGGGAAGGGAAAGCCAGAATCTTCTTGTCCCAGCAGCACCCCCAGATTATTCCAGCACAGGCAGTTCAAGGCCCTCTTTTGGGAGGCTCTTTTGGTAAAGCCTAACCTTGTAGCCCGGCCCTGAAACCTTGTGGCACCGTGTTGAAATCTCACCGTAGGCCTGCGGTGTCAATGCCCACTACTGTTTCCAGGGCTCCCCTGTGTTCCCAGGGAGGGGGAGAGGCTTGGTTTTACAGAGAGGGAGAGCACCCCCAGGCCCTGATGACTTGCTGTATCTCACCTCTAGTAGTGGACAAAAGGAAGTTGTCTCTGGCGGGCATAACCCATGGGGTAAGGTCCCCGCTGGTCTGGAGCATGCTGGCCCAGGAGACAGGCGATCTCTGCTTCTCTCAATGATTACCTCCCCTCCCATTTTCCCACCAAGGGTCTCTGCTAAATCCTTTTCACCTTCAGGCTCACAACCCGACTCATGAAACCAGCCAGCCAGAATTGGGCACCACGAAGATAGGCTTAAGGAGGCCTGGTAGCATCGTGGGTTACACATTGGGCTGTGACCCTCAAGGTCAGCAGTTTCAAACCCCTGGCCGCTCCAAGGGAGAAAGACAGAGCTTTCTATTCCAGTAAAGAATTAGACTCGCAGAAACTCAGACAGTTCTGCCCTGTCCTGGGGGTGTGGCCAGGAATCAGATCAATTCCATGGCAGAGAGAGAGAGAGTACTTGCTAGGGTTGTTTTTGTGTGTGTGTGTGTGTGTGTGTGTGTGTGTGTGTGGTGGTAGTGGGGGTGGGGCTAATAATCCTTTTCTGGATTCGGATTCCAAACTAGGTGGGAAGAAGAGGCAAGAGGAAAGGTTTCGGGAGGAGGTGAAGGAGACTCCAGGCTTAGCTCCATATACCACTGCCAGAGGCCACATAGGAGCCCTGGGCTACAAGGGGTTTGAGAAGGGCTGGAGTGGGTCTAGGGGGCGGGGGAGGGTGCTCTCAGCGGAGGGCATGTCATCCATAAGGGACTTCAACCTCCTCTCCTCGCCAGTCCCATCGTTGCAGCTCAGCCCAGGCACCACTGCCCGCACATGACAGCCCTGCTTTCGCTTTGACCCACAGCTTATGATCTCTGTCACCGACTGATCCACCCGCTCCTCGAGCGTGGCAGTTGGCATAAAGAAGGAAGAGAGCGTGGACATGCCCTGGGACAGCACAGCAAGTCCCCATCTGTGCTCTCTCTCCAAGTATTCACGTTGTGGCCCTTGTACCGCGAAGTGATCCCACAAGGTCCACTCTTGATGATAGTGCTGGTGGCGAGGGGCAGCGAGGGGTTCAGAGAAGGGAAAGAAAGGCAGGGCCAAGTTGAGGAGTCCAAGCCGGTGATGCCCTGGTACCCCCATGTACAACTCCAGACACATAAGGCCAACCGCGGCTGCTCAAGATTCTGTAGCACAGGGTGCCCCATCCACATCCAAGGTGCCCAGCTCGCTGACCCTCTGCAGAAGGCTGCATGTGTAAGGGCAGAACCTGGAGAGAGTTCATGGCATGCACCAGACCCCCCAAGTTAACGACCCAAAAAACGGCTAACACCAGAGTTCCTGGAAGCCCAGGGGCCGGGTCTGCGTCATTGTCACTGCACTACTAGATCCTTTTTCTCAGAAAAGTATCCCAGAGGAATTGGCTCTGCTTCCAAGGAGGCATTCATCGCCTCCTACCCTATCATTTGCGGCTTGGCGAGCATCTTAGCTGAGTGTGGACTTGGGGGCCAGCTGCCAGTACATGGGGCTCTGCCCCACATTCAGGACACTGGGGTCCTCAGCACATGACCTCCTGCTTCCCTCCCAGGCTTGCATTTCCCTGTCTGTGAACTGCAGCTGGTGGCCATAGCACCTGGCATGGGGTGTCCTGAGGATGGCAGGCATCCACTGAGCTTATGACTTGTTACCTGCTCACAGGAAGGGCCTAGGAAAGCCTCTGATGATCCTGGGCTCTGGAGAGGTGGCCCAACCTGCCCAAGGTACAAGGTACTCTCATCTAACCCACACGCAGCAGAAGCTGTTGTATACCCTGACTGCAGAGGCCTGGTCCCACGCTCCTTCCACCCCCTCCCTGGGCCCTTCCTCTCTCCCCTCCTGGAGCAGAGGCCAATCATCAGGCCTGCCTTGCCAGGAGTCTCTGGGTGGGTTTAGACTTCCTTAATAGCCCAGTGTTGTACCCTGCACACCAAGCCACGGCGGCTCCTGTATCCAAACCCTGGGGCGGGGTGGTGGGCGAATTGGGACAGAGAGCTCCAGAGACACTGCCCCACCCATGCCCCTGGGGCTAGGTGACCTGCTTCCAGGAGCACCCTGCTTGACCAGATCTGTGAGGCCACTGAAAAGGAGGCAAAATGTCCCGCCAGGCACAACATGAACCACACAGTCAGCAGTTCACTTATTCAACTCTTTAACACCCGTGTCCCGCAGCCCGGATTCTGCTAGCCACTAAACCAGCATTGTTGCTCTGAAAGGTCAGCAGTTTGAAACCACCAGCTGCTCCGTGTTTCAGTCTCGAAACTCCCAGACAGCTCTTTCCTGTCTCTAGGGGTAGGCATTGACTTGATTGGCAGTGAGTTTGGTGGGAACCTCTGTGTCCCCAACCCTGTTCCCAAGATAACCACTTCTAAACTGAATGTTGACCACCCATTCACACAGTTTATTTTACCACATTTCCCTAAACCGTATTTGTCCATGATGACTTTGTATGTTTGGACGCCTTTGGTAAGCATCTGAGCATGTGGTGTGTGGGGGGGGGGCAGGTGGGGGAGGGAGGGGGAGGCTGAGTCTGATTTCCTCTGGCTACACAAAGGCAGAAGGAAAACCCCACACCAGCCCAAGGCGATTGCCGCAAGGCTGGAGTCAGACATGCCTCCCCACTCCAACTTTGCTCTATTCTGCCTCCAGCCATCCTCCCCATCCCAAAGCGCTACCCTTCTGTGCTGGGTTTGCTCATCCGTCGCCAGGCCACACTGAACTCATAGACAATGCCCAGGATTATGGGGCTTGATTATTTCCTTAGCCATGCCAGCAGGCTCTCTCTGATCCTAGGCCTCTCAGCTGCATGGCCCCAAGACCTCTGCCCTGCCCAGACAAGGGCTGCAAAGTCCCTTAACCTCTGGTAAGTGCTCAAGGACACCCCAATCTGCAAGCTGTCCTCCTGCTGGGAAACACCACCGCTCATCCTACGGGCTGGGAAGCCCTCTGCTTTGTCTCGTGGTCTCAGTGCCGCAGCTTTTAATGCCTCTGGTACCACCTCCACTGCAGGCCGGTCTCTCACCCACACCCCATTGTGGTCATGGAATTTGTTACAGGCTAAACCCCCCGGTCATGGAGTTCCTCTCTGTTTCTGGGATGGTTTACTTTGATATCCCGTGGAAGGACACAAGTGACCACCCCCCTCCTTAGAATCCTCTGCACGTGACGGGAGTTAGAGAGACTCTGGAGAGAAGACGCACAGAGAGTGATTGGACTTCACTGGAGGTTTTAGACTTCTTCGTTATGTCCTTTAGCTTCAGCCATGTGTTCGAGGCTAGTGCATGTTGGAACCCGTTGCTCTACACCATCTGTTTTCCTGGCCGCATGGTTTTCCTCAGTCTGAAGACGGCACCGTTTACTTATTAATTCTGCCCACTGAGGACTATTTGGGAGTGTCATGAATTAAATTGGGGTCCCCAAAAGTATGTGTCAGTCCAGCTGGATCGTGATTCTCCTTGGGGTATAGGTATGTCATGATGTCACCATCCTCCATGGTGTCATCTGAGGGCAGGGTCTGATAATCAGCCCAAAGAAGGTTGGGTGGGATCCAGCACCCGTCCTCAGGTCGCAGCTCTGAGTGCATGGAAGGGTGGTTGCCCTGGGGGTTAGCCTGAAACATTTTATCTTACAAGAGATAAAAGGGAAGAGAGGCAAGCACAGGAGGGGCCTGGGCTACCTGCACTAAGAACCTTCTAGACTCAGGCAGGTCAATGCCAAGTCATGGAGAAGTAGACAAGGGATGTGTAGCCAACAGATGTTGAAAAAAGATAAAGGCCTTCCTCCATTGCTGACAGAGAGCAGGTGCCCAGAACTTGGATTTCTTGTCAACTGGACTGTGAACAGATAAACTTGTGTTTGTGAAAGTCACCCACATGTGGCTCTAGCAATTCTGGATACATACGTAGACGGGGCGTTCTGCTTTGTCACTCTTGGGAGTGCAGGCTTCTCTCTGGGTAGGGGATTGAGTGTCTTGCTTTGGTTCCAGTTCACGAAGGACTTACTGGGGGTCGAGCCCTCCTTTCAGCAGCGGGAGCTGAGCCGCAGGCGCATTTTGAGCAGGAGCCTGACTCAATAATATGTGGTGCTCACGCACCTGAAAGGCTGCCTTCGGGGTGCAGCTTGGATTGGAGGCAGAGAGGTGGGGGAGGTGGCTCTGTCTGGGCCTGTATTCCAACTGTGAGGCCCCATTCTCCAGACGAACCCTTGTGGTTGGCCCAGAGGACCCAATGCTGGTCACTTCTCCCCTGGGGAGAGTGGAAAGAGAGCAGGTGACCAGGGTGATGACTGGGAGGCGGCTGGCAGGCAGAGGGAGGAGGAGCTTAGTCCCCGAGAGTCATGTGGAGAAGGAGCTGTCAGAAACAGGATGCCCTGGGCCAGTGTCCTTGCCTCACTGGATCCTCAGACTCCTCCCTCCCTCACCGGGAGGCCCTCACCTGTCCCTCCTCCTACCCACAAGCCAGGCTTCCCAGGCTTCTCAAAAGGATGTCAAGTTCTTCAACCACCCACCTTTCTCCAAATCCAGTGGGCTCTGGAGGCCAGGCCTGTCACCTCCCACCCGGAGGGAGAACTCAGTAACCTGCGGCCACCTGCCACACAGACCTCCCCACAGCAGCCCAGCTTTCAAAAACCCCGCCTGCAATTTTCCACCCCTCTCACTGAGGCCTACACCCCTGCCCCTGCCCACCCTCCTCAGCCCCCCTTCTGCCTCGCAGCCCGGCCTGATCACCCAGAGGCCTCCCTGATGTTCCTGAATAGGCCACACGTCTGCCCACCATCTGTGGCCTCGTCTCTCTGCATCCGTGTCCAGCTCCAATGGTGTCTCTGTCTCCTCTCAGGCTTTCTCCTCCCCAGCACGTCAGCCCAGCTCGAGTTCCAGTCCCTTGGTGATTCATTCATTTTCGGTCGGCTCCTCCTCAGAGACAGAGAGGAGGTGGCAGGCGCTCTGCTTACGCTGCGAGGCTGCACAGGGAAGGGCCAGCCATCCAAAGCCAGCAGCCCCTTGCCAGGGGGGAGCTGTGATCGTCTGCTTCCGTCCAGATGACAGCCCTGGAACCCCCACGGGCCAGTTCTACTCTGTCCTTTAGGGTCGCCAGGAGTTGTCCTCTACCCCACCGAAGTCTTGGGCTCGGGTGTTTCCTCTTTCTGAAAGCAGGCAGGCAGGTGGCACAGGGGCTCGTGCCTGGCAGCGAACCACAAGGCCATCAGCTTGGACCCCTCAGCTCCTCTGGGACAGAACCCTGACTCCAGGGAGATGTGCAGAAGCCATGAGGACTCAATGGAGCTCTGGGGGCGTGGTGCATTGCACACTGGGCTGCTAACAGGATGGTCAGTGGTTCAAACCTACCAGCTGCTTCTCCAAGGACAGATGAAGCTTTCTGTTCCCATAAAGATGTACAGCCACGGAATCCCCTGGGGCATTGTGGTCACTCTGAGCTGGAATTGACTTGATGCCAGTGAGTTGTGAGTGGAAACTCTATGGGCAGTGCCCCCATGTCCTTGCAAGGTCGCTGTGGGCCGGGATTGTCTCGGTGGCAAGGGTTTTTTGCTCTCTCTATCAGGTAGCACCCAAAGGTCCTTGTGTCGGATATAGTAGAGATCATCCTGATGGTGACAGTGGTTCTCTGCAGCTTCATCTTGATCACCATGCCACCCAGAAGGTGCCCTGGAATGGAGACTTTTTTTTACCAGTGAAGGGACCATCAGTGTGGGTGCCCTCCATGACCCTCCTTGGCATCGGGAAACCCACACTGATGTTCTCATAGGAATTCGGGAGTCACTCCTTGCCAGCCTCTCCAAGCTGGACCCCCATGTTCTGAAAGAAGCTCCGCTGCCTCTAAGCATGCTGGTCTGATGTCCTCCAGCTTCCAACGCCCCAGAGGGGCGCTTCATCTGGTTGCTGCTTGCTTCATCTCCACTCCGCCCTAGAGGGACAGAGCAGTGTTGCCCTTTTCCAGGTAGGGAAACCGATGACTTGCTCAAGGTCACAGAGCTAGGAGTGAGTCAGGACCAGCACCAGGGCCCCTGCACCACCCATGGGCAAGTGTCGGGGAGAAAGGAACTCCGTGGACTGTGTCAGGGCACAGAGGAAAAGGTGATTGGTTTTGTTTATTTTCATTTTTAAAACTCTTCCTTTTGCGGTAACATCAGGCTTGCAGAAATAGTGCAGAGAATTCCCACACACCCTTCCCTCAGCTCCCCGAATGTGAGCGTCTTTCATGACTTCAGCTCTAGGTGTCAAAACCAAGCGACGGCCATTGTCCCAAGCCTCCCACCTATGATCCAGACACGATCCAAAGGTCTCCAGATAGCACACCACGGCCCGCTCCCAAATTCACTGCGGATCCCACGCTGTTTTGTTGCCGTGGTCTCTCCACCTGGGACAGTTCCCCAGGTGGTCTGTGCCTTTCGGGTTCTGCCAGCTTCGGAGTGGAGCGTGCTGTCTGGAGGCTTAGTGGCGGGTCCCTCGGTTAGGACGTGTCTGCTGTTTTCCAGGGATAAGTTATGGTTATGCATTTTGGGCACACATGCCCCAGAAGTCATGCTGCATGTACCCTCTTCGGGGCTTCAACTCACACGGCAAATGATGTGTGTGTATAATGACCGGCAAGGCGAGCCTGGGTCATTTAGTGAAGATGCAGCTTGGCAGGTTTCTCCCCTTCCTTGTCATCATAGGTTACAAATAAGATCCATCTTTAAGGGCCTTTTATTTTTTTAAATGAAACTTCTAAGGAACCCTGGTGGCCAGTGGGCTGTGCATTGGCTTGCTCCTCACTGTCCTTTCCTGCCCTGTGGGGTCGTTGTGAGTTGGAATTGACTCGATGGCAGTGGAGAGCGGGGATGACATTTCACGTACTGGTTTTCCATTCCACGGTTCATGCACACTTTGTTTCGCACCATTCCTTCTTTCCCCTCCCTTCCGGCCTTCTGAGCGCTATCCCCTGGCAGATGCCTCCCTGGTGGAATTTCTCACTCTATAGGCCTGTCGCTTCTCTGCCACTGTGTCCTACTGTAGTGGCTTTTGTGTTGTGATGTCGGGCGCTGTGCCACTGGTATTTCAAATACCAGTAGGGTCGCCCTTGGCCACCAGATTTCAGCAGCTCGTTCGGACTGAGGACGTCGTAGGAAGAAGGACTAGGCACCGGCCTTCTGAGGGACCAGGAATAGCAGCAGACGGATAGAGTGCTGGCAGGGAGCTCCTCCAAATAGGACTGGGAAGGAGCTGCCCTCTGAGTAGAGCCAGCCTGAGCGAGGGGCTTGGCGAAGCGCTCGGGACCTTCCTTTGCTGCTAGGCGGAGGCGGAGGAGAAACAGCTGCAAACAGCCATTAATAATCCGAGCGTGGAATGTACGAAGTAGAAATAATGAAAAATTAGGCTTTCTCAAAAATGGAGCATGTAAAGATGGATGTCCTAGAGCTGAAATGGCCTGGTACCGGCTCTTTTTAATCAGACAAGTCTATGGTTTACTATGTTTACTATGCTGGAAATGACAAATTCAAAAGCAAAGGTATGTGTTCATCTGCAAAGAGAACATTTCAAGATCTATTTTGAAGTAGAATGCTATGTGTGATGGTTTTATTTTTTTAATCATTTTATTGGGGGCTCGTACTACTCATCATAATCCATCCATCCATCCATTGTGTCAAGCACATTTGTACATTTGTTGACCTTATCATTCTTAAAACATTTGCTTTCTACTTGAGCCCTTGGTATCAGCTCCTTATTCCCCCTCCCCGCTCCCCCTCCCTCAAGAATCCTTGATAATTTATAAATTATGATTATTTTGTCATATCTTACACTGTCTGACATCTCCCTTCACCCACTTTTCTATTGTCCAGCCCCAGGGAGGAGGTTATATATAGATCCTTGTAATTGGTTCCCCCTTTCCACCCACCCTCCTGGTATCGCTACTCTCACCACTGGTCCTGAAGGGATCATCCACCTTGGATTCCTTGTGTTTCCAGTTCCTATCTGTACGAGTGTACATCCTCTGGTCTAGCCAGATTTGTAAGGTAGAATTGGAATCATGATAGTGGGGGTGAGGGGAGGAAGCATTTAGGAACTAGAGGAAAGTTGTATGTTTCATCATTGCTAAACTGCACCCTCACTGACTCATCTCCTCCTTCCATAAGGGGATGTCCAGTTGCCTACAGATGGTCTTTAGGTCCCCACTCTACACACACCCTCATTCACAATGATATGATTTTTTGTTCTTTGATGCCTGTTACCTGATCTCTTTGACAACTCGTGATCACACAGGCTGGTGTGTTCTTCCATGTGGGCTTTGTTGCTTCTGAGCTAGATGGCCGCTTCTTTACCTTCAAGCCCTTAAGACCCCAGACACTGTATCTTTTGATCGCCGGGCACCATCAGCTTTCTTCACCACATTTGCTTATGCATCCATTTGTCTTCAGCGATCGTATCGGGAGGTGAGCACACAATGATATGATTTTTATTGTAGAGATGGTTTTATATATAAATACATACACAAGGAAGTCGTGGAATAAGAGATATCATTGCTGATGTTAGATGGATCTTAACTCAAGTAGAGGATAACAGACATGTTTACTTGTGTTTTATTGCCTATGCAAAATCATTAGACTGCATGGAACATCACAAACTATGGATGACTTTGAGAAGAATGGGCATTCCAGAACACTTCATTGTGCGTATGCAGAACTTGCCTATGGAACAGAACAAGGGAATCCTGCATGGTTTAAAGACAGGAAACGTGTGCGACAAGGTTGAATCCTCTCACCACACTTATTTAATGTGTATGCTGAGAAATATTCAGAGAAGCTGGATTATATGAAGAAGAATGTGGCATCACGATTGGAGGAAGGTTTATAGCAATCTACAATATGCAAATGGCACAACCTTGCTCGCTGACAGTGAGGAGGACCTGCAGCACTTGCTGATGAAGCTCAAGGACGGCAGCCTTCAGTGCGGATGACAACGCTACGTAAAGAAGATGGACAACTCCTCACAGATGGACCAAGAGGTAACATCACAGTAAACGGAGCAGAGGCTAAAGTTGTCAAAGATTTTGCCTTGCTTGGATCCACAGTCAATGCTCATAGAAACATCATTGGGGGAACCTGCCTCACCAGACCTCGTTTCTTTCTTTCTTTCTTTCTTTTATTTTAATTAAAGACCTCTTTAGAGTATTAAAAAACAGAGATGTTACTTTGAGAACTACGGTGCGCCTGATCCAAGCTATGGTATTTTCCATCGCCTCTTATGCATGTGAAAGTCAGACACTGAATAGGGAAGACCAGAGAAGAGTGTGCACTTGAACGGCGGTGCTGGAGAAGAATGTTGAAGACAATGAGCCGCTAAAAGCACAAGGTCATCTGTCTTGGAAGAAACACAGCGGGGTGATTCTTAGAGGTAAGGATGGCAAGACTTTGTCTCACATACTTTAGACATATTGTCAGGCCAGTCCCTGGAGAAGGACGTCTGTGTAAAGTAGGGGAGCGGTGAAGAGAGGAAAGCCCTCAACAAGGTGGATTGACAGCGGGCTCAGGCATGGGAACAATTGTGAGGATGGCACAGGACCATGCAGCGTTTTCATTCTGTTGTGTATAGGGTCGCTATGGGCTGGAACCAAGTCAAGGCACTTAACAACAACAACACAAGGAAGACCAATTAATGCAAATAATATTCACATTTATGCACCAGCCACTGAAGTCGGTGATCACTAAAGTCAGTGATGAAGAAATTGACTTCCATCGACTTCTTTAGTCTACAACTGATGAAGCATGCAAACAAGATTCATTGATAATTACTAGCTGATGGAATGTGAATATTGGAAGTAAAGAGATAGAAGTTGGAAAATATGACCTGAATGATAGAAATGAAGCTTGAGATTGCATCGTGGAATCTTGCAAGACTAATGACTTCATTGCAGGTACCTTTTCCAACAATACACATAAATACTGGCTACACCCATGGACCTCGCCAGATGGACTACACAGGAGTCAAATTGACTACACCTGTGGGAAGAGGGGATGGAGAAACTCAAGATCAGCAGCCCAAATAAGGTTCATATGCAAATTCATGCTGAAACCGAAGGAAATTAAAATAGATCCACGAGAGCCAAAACGCAGCTTTAAACAGATCCCACCTGAATGCTGAGGCCATCTCAAAAACAGATTGGACGCATTGAACACTGACTGACGACCAGGCAACTTGGGGGGGGTGACATGAAGAACATCATCCATGAACAAAGCAAAAGGTCACTGCAAAGATCAGAAAGGAAGGAAGAAAAGACCCAAGTGGGTGTCAGAGACTGTGAGATTTGACCTTGAACCTAAAGGAAATGGAAGAAATGATGGAAGAGACCTGACAGACCATTTCCAAGGGCAGCTCAAGAAGACAAAGCAAGCCATTATAACGAAACGTGCAAAGACCTGGAATTAGAAACTCAAAAGGGAAGAACACCCTCCCCATCACTTGCCAAAAGAACTGGAGGAAAAAAATTCAAGCCTCTAGTTGCAAGGTTGAGAGAATTCTATGGACAGAATGCCTATGGTACCGTCAAATGAAGGTGGAGGGAATCCATAGAGTCTCTGTACCCTTTGTTGTTTTCAGTTTTTATTTTTGTTGTGGGTGGGGGTGGGGTGGGTTAAAACTTGACTAGCAATGTTGGGATGAGAAGACAACTCATCGTTACTTGGATTTGCATCTCTTGGAGGGCGAATGATCCTGAGCTGTTTTCTTCATGCTTGTTGGCCGCCCGAATGTTTTCTTTGGTGAGGTCTCTGTACCTGCCCATTTTAGATTTGATTTTAAACCTCTCATTATGAATTGAGCGAGGGTTTGCAGAGCAGTTTGTCAGCCTTAACACTCAGCAATCTGGGTTCCCATTGGTCTCAGCTCATCCATTGCGCCCCCCCCCCCCCGTTGTTTCGCCACCCATTCCACCTCCTTCCTCACTGTTTCCTGTCCGGGTCCTCCTCCTCCCCTAGCAAAGGTGTGCACATCGCTATTGTGTTCTTGTTCTCCTGTCCAACCAATGAGCCCGATTTCTTTCGTGATGTTGTGTTTTCTTCCACATGGAGCTTCATGCCCCATGGTCTGTTAGTCTCTTGGAGTAATTAATCATCTCCATGTAGCTTTGGTTTTTTGGTTGTTTTCATTTTGACAGTGTTATCGACATAAAATTCACATGTCATACAGCTTCATGGTTTAAGTGTATGAAACAGCTCTGCTGTGCTGGCTCTAGTTTGCATCACTCTTCTCTCCTCTGGACGAGAGAGGCCACGAGTTGCACCTCGGATGGCTGCTCACAAGTTTTGAAGGCCCTAACAGCTCTTCACGAAAGTACGACAGAGACCTTGTGGACCATGTCATGCCAATTGACCTTGACACCAATTGACCTTGGTGTCCCCAGAGACTAGGGTCCTGAGTTCCCAGGCCCAGCGACTCCCTCCCTCAAGGTGTTGGGTTATGTCTAAGAAGTTTGCATCAGGTCTTGCCCTGTATGCGCCACCCCATTCATGGATACAGTAATAGCGAAGGAAAATGTGCGTGTACAAGCACCTCTGTCAGACTGGTGTGTGTTTGTGGGTTTAGACCCGCTCGCCCTCCCACACCATTTCAGCTTACGAGCCTATCCACACATCCATCCACAGGTCACTGTTACTGCAGGGTCGTGGATGAAACAATATGTGTCTCTGTTGCCTTTGACTCCTGTCCTCCTCCCACTCTCTTCCCCTCCCTGCCTCCATTATTTTTGGACAATCTCCCTCTTGTTGCTTATTGCCTTCCCCCTTGTCCAGGGTCTTGAAGCCAACTTGACTTCCTCTTCATTTAGAAGTTCTATAACTACACTAGTCCCTCTTCTTACTTTAAAAAAAATAACTTTTTGATTGTACGTTAGGTGGCTTACAGGACAGTGATGGTTTGCATTCAGCAGTTCACACACATTCTGGTCCAAGTCCTCCCTTGCAGTCCCTTCAGAGTACCATTGCTCATCCTAACTTTTCCCGTGTCTCTTGCTTCCCTTCTCCTGCATTCCCAACTCTGCGTATTTTGCCCTTGGTTAATGGCTGCCCTTTGGATCTTAAATGATTGATGATTCTAATACAGAGGCCAGTTCAGTTCCAGAGCTCAAGGTCAAGTGCCAGTATTCAGGGTCCCACCTGATTCCATCTAGCCCAGTGGTTCTCAACCCGTGGGTCTCGACCCTTTTGGGGGTCGAATGACCCTTTGATAGGAGTCACCTAAGACCATCAGAAAACACATATTTCCGATGGTCTTAGAAACCAAGACACTGTACCTCTATCCTTCTCCAGGCAGGTCCGCCCACATGCAGCTACGCCCATGCTACACCATGCTTCAAGACAAAATTTCATTTATTTGTCATTAGAGATAAATATTTCCACAATCTATAATCGCATAATGTTTTTGTGATTAATCACTATGCTTTAATTATGTTCAATTTTAATTGGTAATTATGTTGTTATGTTCAAGATGTAATGTAAATTCATCCTGCATTTCAGATATTTACATTATGATTCATAATAGTAGCAGAATTACAGTAGCAATGAAAATAATTTTATGGAAGAAAATAATTTTATGGTTGGGGGGTCACCACCACATGAGGAACTGTCTTAAAGGGTCACGGCATGAGGAAGGTTGAGAACCACTGCTCTGACCAGTAACTCTCCCTTAGAGTTCTCGCACCCTCTCTCCAGGACCGTCTACTGCGATCCCTTCCAGAGCAATTGGGAGCGGTGATGGGGCTCCAGCTAGTCCGGTGGTCTGAGGGCTGTGGAGACTGATGTGTGCATGGCCCTTGAGTCCATTAGACCAATCATTGCCATGGGAAGAACCCTGGTGGCGCTGTGGAGCAAGCACTGGACGAGTAGCGTCAAGGTGGGTGGTTCACACCCACCAGCCACACTCTTCTCGGCAGACAGATGAGATATCTACTTCCATAAAGACTGAAAGCCTCCGAAACCCTCTACGGATCGAGGTGCATTGGAGTTGCCTCGATGGCAGCGGGTTAGCTTGGCTGGGTCTTCTGATGTGTGTCACTTCTTTCCTGTGCACAGCAAGAGACCAGTAGTGGCACCGTAGATGGCTGCTCATGAACTTTTAAGTCCCAGTCCTTGGTGTCCCCGCCCCCCCAGGCTGAGGTCCTGCAGGCTGCGCCTCCAGGCTCAATGAACTCTTTCCCTCAGGTGATGGTTTTGTCCAGCTTCATCATAACACTGTCCCGTTTGGTCCACTCCAGTCATGGGCACACTTGCAGCACACCTGCAGATAGCCCCTGTCAAACATATGGTCCATGCGTGTACACCCAGGCTCCCTCTGCCCCTGCTGCCCCTGTGTGTCCATGCAGCCATCGTTCTAGAGCCGCACGGTCGCAGGGTCGTGTCTGTCTCAGTATTTGCCTCTTGCCAATCTCCCAGGTCCTCCCTGCCTCGTCATTTTTTCCTGTCCCCCTCTCACTGTGTACTGCCTCCCCCTTCACCCAAATCCTTGAAATCTACTTGACTTCCTCGCCATCTGGAAGTTCCATAACTACACTACTCCCTATTTTTACTTTTTAATTGCCTTCAGTTGTCTGCATTAGAGATTAGTAGCTCTGGTTTCCTAATTCCTGCCTTGTATGGGGTGTTCTTGTGTGTGGGTTTTTTGGATCTTCCTCTAGCTGGGCTGACATCGGGGAAGTGTTGTTATGCATGCTCACCTCAGGTTGCTGTCCGCTCTAGTTGGCTCTCTGAGAACCAACCCCCTTTAGAGTCTCTTGTACGGTTGTTCGAGTGTTTACAATTCCTTTATTTCTGGAAACGCCCTGATGTCACCATCGTATTTGAGGTCGTTTTGCTGGCCATCTGATTCTTGGTTCTTCTGCCAATCTTCAAATTGGATTGTGTACCTTGTTGCTGTTGTAGTGTTGGTGTTTTATATAAAGTTTAGAAATGAATCCCTTATTCTAGAGGTCGTTACCTGTGTTCTCTTTGTACTCCTGTGATGCCCAAAATGCTTCCTGTTTTAGGACACCCCAGTAGTCTAGCTTGACTTCTAGACTTGTGCGTGTGCATTTTGTTGTTGTTGTGTTGGACAGTGCATCTATCCATCATATTGTCCAGGGCCCCAAAGTGTGGCCCTGCTTCTGCTTCAATGATCATTCTAGTTTTCATTTACGGGTTTGGTGCATCTTGAGTTAGCTTCTGTATGTGGTGAGAAACGTAGGCCCTACGTATGTCTTTAAGTAGAGTCTGTAGGTTCTTCCTGGGGTTCCCTTGAGGGCAAAGAAGCCCAGGTTGCACGGTGGCACCAGCTCCCGGTGGGAGGAAGAGGAGGCTGTCGGCTCTGACAAAGCTCTGCTGTCCCAGAGCCCAAAGGAGCAAGTCTACTCTGTCCAGTGGAGTGGCTGTGGGTCCAAATCAACCTGATGGCACTGGGTTTTGATTGTGTGTGTGTGTGCAATAGATATATTGCTTTTTTATCTCAAGAAAAGGCTCACGGGACACAGGCTGCCAGCCGAGCTCAGCCGAGCAGCTCTGCCCACGTGGCATCGTCACATCCAGCCTGGGTCCCGACAGCAGAAGGCCATCTGTCATCTGGGAATGTCTGCATCACCGTAAAGATGGCTCAGAGTGACAAACCGCATGACACGCACACGCACAGGCACGCATGCACGGCACACACACACAGGCATGCATGCATGCACAGACACAGGCACATGCAAGTTTAATACAAACCAAAAGCCTAAAATAGACTCTAGCTCTTCAAAAAGACAAAGAAACGGCTCAAAGCCTTTCCGTGACTTAAACTTTTTTTAGGTCCAGCTAGAGAAGATGCTGGCAACAAAGAGGTTGCTGCAGGGAGGATGACTCCGTCATCTCAAAATGAGAGCACATTTACATTAACATCCGCGGGCAAAGACAGGCTCCGCTTCTTAAGTAAGAAGTGGGCACGCACTGCAATAGCTGATGAGGCTGGCACCAGAGACTATGCAAACTTCTTCTTTCTGCACCAAACCCAAACCATACTCACTGCCATCAGGTCGATTCTGACTCACAAGACAGAGTAGAACAGCCTCTTTGAGTTTGTAAAACGATACATCTTTATAGGAGTAAAAAGCCTCATCTTTCGCCTCCAGGGCGGCTGGTGGTTTCAAACTGCTGACCTTCCCGTGTGTATGTAACCCACTACACCATCAGGACTCCTGGTTCTTCCCCAGAATTCCTGGTGATCCGCCAGGGTGCTCCCTGGGCAGCAGGAACTCTCTGCGTGCTGTTGCATGGTCAGGGCTGGGTGAGAGAAGAGACTGAGCTGGTCTAGGAAAGCTTCTCAGCCTAAGGAAGCGAGAGGAAGGGCCTCCCAAGGCTCAGAGGCCTGGAGGCTGGGCCCTGACCCTGATTCCCTTTCAGCAGAGGGGCTAGATCCACAAAGGACCCCACCTTTGGAGGCTCTGCCCTGTTTCTCCCTCAGAACCAAATTGTTTCTACCAAATTTTCATGGAAACCTTGGTTGTGAGCAAATTATTCGCTGACAAATCAGTTGTCTCTTCCCTAAGGACCTGAAGAGCAGCTGCCCCTGTCCAGGCCCCCACCCCAATAGCCATTTACAGTCAATCCCTGACGATATTGGGGGGCCCTGTCCTCCACACCCACCCCTTTGACTTTTATCCCTCTCCCTCTCCGCTTACAACCCTGAGCATTCAGGGCCCCACCCCAGCCTCTGTTTCCCCTTTGTGAAGCAAGGGTCTTACACAGATCCTTACTAGGCTAGCCACATAATTTGCAGGGCTCACTGCAAAATGAAACATAGGAGCCCTTACTCAAAAATTGGTGCAGTCCCAGTGGCATAGTGGGTTACCCATTAGGCTGCTAACGGCAAGGTCAGCAGTTTGAAACCACCAGCCATTCCCTGGGAGAAAGACGAGGCTTTCTACTCCTGTGAACAGTTACAGTCTTGGAAACTCTCAGGGACAATTTTACCCTGTCAGATAGAGCCGATATGAGTCAGAACGGGCTCAGTGGCAATGAGTTTAGAACGTTTTTGCTCAAAAAGCAGGAGGATAAAGTACTCTATATAAACTGGAAATAGAAACGTTTTTTTCTTTGGGAATTTTTCTTTTGATCTGTCGTGGTGTTTTAATTTGCTATTTAATATTCCAAGTGAAGAAAACAAAAACTAGAGTTAACTTATCGGCATGGATCATACGGCTTACCTTTTTATTGTACGGCAGCTCCGGTGGTCCTCAAGATCAGCAGTTTGAAACCACCAGCCCCACCTCGGAAGAAAGGTGGGGCTTTCTACTCCATAGAGAGTGACAGTCTTGGAAACTCACAGGGGCACTCCTACCCTGCCTGGCCTATAGGGTTGGTCTGAGTCTGTCAACTTGGTGGCAGGGAGTGTCGGCTTTATCTCGTGCAATGCCCATTTTAAATGCAACTGTCAGACTCACTCACTGGAGTTGCACAATTCAGATGTCATCACTCACAGGCTCCCCAGGCTTTGTTCTTGGCACCTACAGAGAAAAGGCCGCAAGACACTTGCTGGGCAGTTTCTCACACTGGTGGATGGGTGTCCATCCTACCAGCACCCTCTCCCTTTGGCTAGTGACTGGGGCATGAAGAAGGACCTTCTTACTCTGTCACCACTTGTTGCATTCATGCTTGGCTAAGAGGGCAGCCACGTGAGTAGAAAAGAGGGTACAAGGACGTCTTGGTGGCCAGTGTTGTCAAGAGCCATGCCCCTTCATGGTTCGTGTGAAATGAACTCTGGCTGAACCAAAAGCGCAGCTCTCATACCCCAGCCTGTTGTCACTATGAGGCTTGCTCAGGGTCACCCACCAGGAACCCACTGCAGTCGGTGCTCCTGGGCCATTGCCCACGCCGGCCGGGTCTGGGGAGGCAAGCAGTGGAGGCGACCCACAACTGATGTGCGCCCCTCGGTGGGCCTGCTCCACTGCCCCACAGACTGGACTTACAAGATACAGGTTCAGAGATAAGACCTGCCTACAGGCCGGCGACAACAGCAGAGCATGTGGGGCCCTTCTGAGCCCAGCCCGGTGGGACCATATGATGGTCAGCACAGCCAGCCTCGCCAGACAGCCAAGGAGGAAGACGGCTCCTCCTCCAGCAGACCCTGCTGCTTCCTGCCTCACGCCTCTGCCTAGCGTTTCCGCTACCCCATGGTGGTCCTCAGGGCCTGGTCCCTGGCCCAGCAGCATCTGCCTCTCCCAGGCACTTGTTAGGAACACACATTCCCAAGCCCAGAACGCTGGTCTTTATCAAGTCCCTTGGGTCCTTTTAAGGACCTCTGGTGGCATAGAAATGACCAGTTAGGCTGCTGACCACAAGGTCAACTGTTCCACATCACCAGCTGCTCTGTGGGATTTTCTGTTCCCATAGAGTCACTACTGCACTTCTGCCACAGGGCCAGAGCCCCTGGCAGTGTCCAGATGCCATGCTTAAGTCGGGCCCATGCCACCTGCCTCCACAATGCCCCCCAAGAAATAGGATCAGGGTGGAGGCAGCGAAAAGGTGGACCAGAGGAAGAATGACAGGCTCATGGAAGACCAGCACTTCTGGTCTAAAGAATCAGGAAGGACAAAGCAAAGGAAGTTGATCAGGTTAAGTTTGGTCAACAACATCCACATCAGGTAGCACCAAGGGCACCTGAAAAGAAATCGAAGAAGGATGACAAGAAGAAAGAATGACAGGAGCTAAGTGAATGATCCAAACCTCTTGCTGCTGCTCAAAAACTAAGCACAGGTGCAGACCCCAAATCTGCATGGTTTGTGCATTCTTCAAGCAAGGGCAGTGCACGGACGGATAGAAGTGTTCAGTTCTCTGGTGACTTGACTCTGGAGGGAAGATGTGAAGAGCAAAGCGTTTACAGAGACCCCAGAGATGAAGGGCTGGGCACAGCGACCATGGGTGACTGGGAGGAGGAGACACTGGGAGGAGGAGACACTGGGAGGAGGAGACACTGGGAGGAGGAGTTGTGAACCAGATGCACCGTGAAGCACGAAAGGAAAAAAAAAAACACCTCAAAGACTGTGTGAGCATTTCCTGGAAGCTACTGAAAATGACAAGCATGGCCGTGGCCAGTTTGGGGTACATCCTGGAGGGGGTGATAAGTGTGTGCATCATCACACACTTCCTTCCCCCTGGATCTGTGTTGAGAAAAGATAAAACGAAAGAAGAGCAAGAAGATGAAATATCATGGAAGATCCCATGGAAAGAGAGCATTCTGCCCGAGGTCCCAGTGTTACTCAGATCAGCCTGGCAGCTTCTCTGGCACGGAGACGAAGGGCAAGGCAGGAGCAGAAGGGTAAACCTGAGCATGCTCCAGAAAGAAGAAAAGCCGCTCAAAGGACCAGTGACCCGAGGGCGCGAGGCGTTTTGGAATCTCGTCCTGACTGGCTGGTAGGAAGCAGAGGACACCCGTGACATACATCAGGGAACCAGTGGTGACGAGGCTGAAGGCAAAGGACAGTCCAGGAGATGTCGATGAGATAGTATTACCGTAGTCAGTCTTGAAAAATTCGGCACGTAGACTTCAGAAAAGGAGGAGACTAATTAAGCAAAGCTTCCAGAGGCAGGGCAGAAAATGGAGGAAGACGTGACTCGTAAAGAGAAGATCCCGGGAGAGGCGCAGGAACACGGAGGCGTGGATGCTGTTCCTGTCGATGAAAATCTTTCCCCTGGGGAAGACTTGGAAGGACCAGAAGAGGAATTAAGCACGCTTGACTTAGAAGGACAGCAAACAAGTGAATGAACAAGCGAAGTCAGGTCAGCCGAGTTGAGATTGACTACGGTAATTTTTCCACCTAGAATTCTCCGGCAGACTGCACTTACGTACCACGCTGCCTCTGGAGGGCTCACCCTCTCCCCCAGAGAAGGGAATGTTCTCCCATGTCTGCTCCCCTGACTCTGACTACATCTTAGGACGCGCAGCGTAGTTGGTGGCCAGTGGGAAAGGATTGCTTGTTGTAGCTGTCCGCTCAGGTAGGCGGTGCTACTGCTGTTCCAGCTTTTGGTTTTCCTTGGGCTCGTGTTATTACTAGGAACAAGAGAAGTCTAAATAGAAAACATCTTCCATTCAAAAAACAAACAAGAGTTACAATCGCGAAAACCCACAGGGGCAGTACTACCCCTCCCTATGGGGTCACTCTGGGTCCACTGCACTCAATCGATGGCAGTGAGGTGGGAGGTTGTGTTAGACAGAGTTCTCTCGAGAAACAAAACCAGGACACTTATGATGTTATGTAGATGAATAGATATAGATATGTGGCTAGATATACACAGCATGAAGGAATATAACAGCAAATTAGTCCGCACAGTAGTACAGTGGGCTCAGTTCAACTCAATTCCATGGAACTGTTAATAATATACTGGAAGTTTTTCAACTCAGGAGGGCTGTTGGGTCCAAGGTCAAGGGAGCAGACAGCTGAGTCATCTGTGGAGAATGAAGACAGTCTGGCCACAGGCTGCAAACAGCAGGGCAGGTCACCAACAGTCAGCCAGATGATAGGATCTGACAGTCCCAAGCTCAAACGAGGTATACACCAGCAACGGATACATCGTGACGAAGCAGGTCTCGAAGGAACCTCAAGCGCTAGTGATGGTCCACAGGTTGGGTATCCCACAGGTAGTGTAGTACACAAATTAAGGCAGAGAAACAGCTAAGGTAACCGCATGCCGGTCCAATCACCAGAGAGCAAGAGAGGCAGGACTTGCCGAGCCATTTATCTCTGTCCTCCGATCAAACTGTGACCTGATTAGTCCCACAAGTTCCTACTGGCCAGACAATAAACCTACCTATCACAGTGGTGGTGTGAGTTATATGCACTGGACCGCCAGCCGCAAGGTCAGCAGCAAAACCACAAGAGGAGACTTTCTACTCCCGTAAACAGCCAGTCTGGGAAAGCCCCAGGGGCAGCGCTGCCCTGCCCTGTAGGGTCTCTCTGTGTGGGAGTTTGGTCCTGTAGTTGTTTGGCGGCGTGGTACTTACTCACCTCACTCCAGCCCCTTCATTGGAAGGCTCAGTCCTCACCCGCCTGGGCCCTTCTGTGAGTCCATCGGTTCATGCCTGCAGCAGGCTCTGGGCATGTCTGCGGGTTCTCCATCTTGTTCTGAGCAGGGCAAACAGAGGGCCCACAGTAAGGGTGGGTGAAATGGTCCCCAGGAGGCCCTGCGGGGCTCACACAGGGGCCGAGGGGAGCAGGAGAGGGGCTGACCCAGACTTTCCCCCTTGCAGGTACAGCCTGTACACGCGCACCTGGCTCGGGTACCTCTTCTACAGACAGCAGCTGCGCCGAGCTCGGAATCGATACCCCAAGGGCCACTCCAAAACCCAGCCCCGCCTTTTCAATGGTGAGCCCTGGCCGCCATCCCTGCGACTGTGCCTACCCACCCTGCCCACTCCCCTGCCCCCACCTGCCCGCCATGCCCCACAGCCCCTGTCTGCCTCGCAGGAGTGAAGGTGCTTCCCATTCCAGTCCTCTCCGACAACTACAGCTACCTCATCATCGACACGCAGGCCCGCCTGGCTGTGGCCGTGGACCCTTCTGACCCTCGGGCTGTTCAGGTGAGGGAGGATGTGACACAGCATGGGAGAGGGGCTAGTGCCCAGGGGGTGGGGAGTGGGGTGAGGGGTAGGTGGATGATGGTAGAGAGGGCAGAAGTCAGGTGGGGTGCCAGGGCTGAATGGGGAGGGCTGCTGACCCCAGAAGTGGGCTGGTGAGTTTTTGGGGTGGGGGTGGGGCTGGAGGCCGGCGCCAACTGGCCTTATCTTCTTCCCTCCCTGGGTCAGTGTTTACGGCAGCCGTGTCCTCCCATTTATCATTTCGCTGCCTCCCTGTGTCACACACGTGTCCAGCCCCTCTGCTGTCCTCTTCCCCCCCTCCCCCAGGGACCCCCGGAGAGGGCTCGATCATCCCCCCTCCCTTCTTTCCTGCTTCCTCTCCTTTAAGCCCCCTGCTCCCCTCTCACCCTCCCCAGCATCGTCTCCCCTGCACCTCCCGCTCCTCAGCCTAAGTAACCCCTCCTCTCTCCCACCAGGCTTTCATCGAAAAGGAGGGTGTTGCCTTGGTAGCCATTCTTTGCACCCACAAGCACTGGTAAGGGGCTGGGGTGGGACTGGGGCTAGGGGTCTGGAGGCAGGAGTGGCCCAGTGAGGTGGGCGGCGGGGATCTGGCGCTCAGGGCGGGCAGCACAGGCCTTCTTCCTGAACTCACTGGGGTGCCCGCAGATAGGGGGGGCACCAGGCCTTTCCACAGCCCCACATCTGGGCTCCTGCAGACCCAGGGCAGGGCAGGGCCGGCGCTGATCATCCAGTCCGGGGCCGTCCTTAGATGCCTTCTGTCCATTGGGCATGGGCAGCACCGGTGTTCTGCCACCAAGGGGATTCTAGTGCAGTAGCAGCAGGGAGCCCTGCATAAAGGTCCTTCCAAACACGGGGCCTGGGGAGTGGGCAGTGGGAAGGCACTGGCTGGGGCCGGGTCAGATCCACTTCCAGGAATTAGAGGGTGACGACCTTGGAGCTGTGAGTCCAGAAAGCTGTCTATCTTGGCCAGGTTGTTGAGGGGCAGGGTGGGGCAAGGGGATGGGGTAGGTGGCAAGGTGGGAGGGGGAGACCATCTGGGCAGGGAGCATCTTGAACAAAGGCCTGGAGTGGAGACAGCCCCACCCAGTTTCCAGGCTCACAGGTCCACAGGTGCTGTGGGGGAGACGGCCCAGCTGGAGGCCCAAGAATATCACCCCTATAAGACCCTTGCCTGGCTTGTGCTCTACAGGGACCACAGCGGAGGGAACCGCGACCTCAGCCGGCGGCACCGGGACTGCCGGGTGTACGGGAGCCCGCAGGACAGCATCCCCTACCTCACCCAGTAAGCCCTGACCTTTCTGGGGGCCTTCCCCTCACCCCCCCCCCTTTCAGGGGAGTGTTTCAAGACTATCAACAACTGGGCCGCCACTGACCACTTGCTTCCTGGCCCGGAACCGCCCCACTCCCCTGCCCCTTCCACCCCCCCACCAGTCTGCGCCTTTGACAAGAATGGGGAGGGTTTGGGTCTGCTCCCAGAGCACTCGGATACCTTCTCTTTCTGGTGAGGAAGCCCACCCTCCTGTGAGTTACCCAGCCCCTGGGCATAGTGGGTTGGTTATTTCTTAGGCTGCTAGTTGCATGGTGGCCAGCAGTTCAAAGCCACCCGGTGCTTCCCAGGAGAGAGATAAGGCTTTCTATTCCCCACAAAGAGTCACAGCCCGAGAACCTCTGCCCCACGGGGTCACTGTGAGTTGAATCAGCTCAATGGCAGTGAGTGTAGTCGGGTTCTGGTTTTGATTGGACCGGGGGTGGGGACAGGGATCACCGTAGTTCCTTCTCTTCCTCCTTGTTCAGCCCCCTGTGTCATCAAGATGTGATCAGTGTGGGGCGGCTTCAGATTCGGGCCCTGGCTACCCCAGGCCACACACAAGGCCACCTGGTCTACCTGCTGGATGGGGAGCCCTACAAGGGCCCCTCATGCCTCTTCTCCGGAGACCTGCTCTTCCTCTCTGGCTGTGGTGAGTCCCCCAAGAAGGGGTGGGGGAGGAGGGGAGAGAGAAGCCAGGGCAGCCCTGCTCCCAGGCAATACAGCAAAGCTTCGGTCAGCACAGACGTCCACCCTGCCAGACACCCACTGGTTACCCTGGTGATTTGTGTGTCCTTCAGACTTCCCACAGGCATGGGCAGGACAGGCGGCCTGTAAGCCGTGAGCCCTCGCTGCAGGCCAACAGACTGCGCTAAGGGAGGCAGGCCCTTGGCCAGCTGGCGGGTTTGGAAAAGCTGGGACCCCTTGAGGGTGAGGGCAGAGCCCAGGCTGCACGGAGCTCCCGAGGGCCACACAGCTGGGAGCAGCCTCTCTCCGAGGGGCCGGGCATGAGGAGTGAAGCCCTTCAGATGGGCTGGAGTGGGGTGACTCAGGGGTCCACCTCTGGGGGGGGAGGGGGGGAGAAGGCAGTTAATTTCTAGAGCCATCTGGTGGCCAGCCTGAGCCCCAGGGGCCATCTCCAACCTACTCCGTATGTCTCCTAACATGCCCCTTACCCCACCCAGGACGGACCTTTGAGGGCACCGCGGAGACCATGCTGAGCTCACTGGACACTGTGCTGGGGCTGGGGGATGACACCCTGCTGTGGCCTGGTGAGGTGACCCTCCAACCCCGACACCCCACCCATCCACATGCTCTGGGCCTAGGCAGCTCCCCTGGAGAAAGCGGGCAGGGAAGGCCAAAGCTGCTTCTCCTCCTTCTGGGACCCTGGCCCCTCACACCTCTGCTTCTCACCCCACCACCCTGCCAGCCCTGGGCCTCCTGGGACCCTGAAGGTCCCAGAGGCCTCAGAGAGGCGTCTCGTGTTCCAGAGCTGGAGCCCAGGACAGAAAGTGACCTTTACTTATCAGGGGAGAAACCTATTGAACTCAGCTTACTTCCATCCACTGCCTGACAGTTTATTGAACACGCTCATGAATCTGGGGAGTGCACCTTCCTTTGAAATACTGTACAAACCCCCCACCACCACATGGCAGGCCCTGCCTGGCTGGGCAGGCATCCTTGTGTTTTTCCACTCTTCATGAGAAAACTGAGACCTAAAGAGGTGACATACCTTGTCTGAGGTGACACGGTGGGATGGGGGACAGGATGGTGCTGGAATGCAGGTCTCCTGGTTAGTCACTGGTTCCTACCCCAACCCCCGCCCACCCTCACCCCCACCCAGGAACATACCCTCTCTCAAACTCCTGGTGGCCTGTGTTCCCATATAGACAGCACCGGAGCTGAGTGGTTGGGATTTTCCTGGGTACAACTCCCTCCTTCCTGGTTGTTGGGTGCCCAGACTGGCCTGGGCCTGGGGAGGACTTTTTCTGATCACACCACCAATCTCCACCCCTGTTCCCTGTGGCGGCCTGTCCCCAGGTCACGAGTATGCAGAGGAGAACTTGGGCTTTGCTGGCGTGGTGGAGCCTGAGAACCTGGCCCGGGAGAGGAAGCTGCAGTGGGTGCAGAGGCAGCGGATGGAGCGCAAGAGCACGGTGAGGGTCTGCGGGACCCTGGGCCTATGGGCAGCCTTGGAATTGTCCTGGGGTGGGGGGGGGGTGGTCCCAGCAATGGGCCAGTCTTCCAGAACCTCTCTGCCAACCCTGATACCTCTGGTCGTCCCCACCCCCCCCCACCCCCGCACAGTGCCCATCCACCCTGGGGGAGGAGCGCTCCTACAACCCGTTCCTGCGGACCCACTGCCTGGCGCTACAGGAGGCCCTGGGGCCAGGCCCGGGCCCCACCGAGGACGACTGCTTCTCCCGGGCCCAGCTCCTGGAGGAGCTGCGCCGGCTGAAGGACATGCACAAGAGCAAGTGATGCCCCTCCCGCGGCCCCCAGGTGGGGAAGCCGCCCTGCCACCGCCGCTCCACACCATCCCTCGCCTTGCCACCCGCCACTATCATCGGCACCCACAACCCCCACGGGCACCCACAACTGACCACACTGGTCAGGGGGAAAGGAGGGCAGGGGCCAGGCCAAGCGACTGGAGAGGCAGAGGGGAGGGATGGCGTCTGGTAAGAGGGGTGGGGGGAAAGGGAGGAGCCAGGGCCTGCTAACCGGGAGGGTCCCCTGGGCACCTCCCTCGCTCTGGGGAAGGCAGTGCGGACGTGACCGAGGCTGCCCTGACGCCGCCGCCCTCCGATTGTGGCTCCAGAAGCCATTCTGAAGCCCCGTCCCTCTTCCCCCGTCCCCTTTCCACACGGAAAAAAAAGCTCCCACAGTAGTGAAAGGGGTGGTGCCTTGAAAAATGGCGGTTCAAGGAGCCAGCCGGCTCGGGTGTCCAGAGAGACACACGCACACTGGGCTCTCCGCCCGCCCGCCCGCCTGCCCGCCTGTCCCTGGCGCTGCCATTTCCCGACTGAGCCATTCCCCGGAAGTCCAAGCCCCCTCCACTCGGTAATCCCGCCCCCGGGCCCTCTGGCCAATCCCCTACAGCCTGGAAGTGGGCGTGTCCTGGTTGCCAAGGCAACCTGGCCCTGCCGCTAGGAAGACGCCTGTGGCTGCTGGTGCAGCACCAGGCCAGCCCCGCGGGCCCCGATGCCGCCCCCTGGCCTCTGCCCCTGCCCAGGGCCACAGGGCCCCGCCGGCCCGGGGGAGAGAGCGCCACGGCCGAGTGGCTCCCTTTGGGCTCTTGTTTTCAGAATATCTGCCTTCCTCCATCTTCAAGCCATTCCCCCGCGCTCTTTCCCAAGCCCCTTTCTCAGTTACATACTAAAGACTTATTTGTAAGCCTCGACAGTCTGGGCCTTCGCAGTTTGCCAAGAACATTCCCAAGAGGCTCCTCCTTTGATCTTTTGGCCCTGTGGGGACAGGGGCGGGGCCTGCCCAGGCCCCAGGCCTGGGGCCTTGCCCCTGCCACACACTGACCCAGTTCCCCCCTGGGTCTCGGTCCAGGCCCAGGTCTCTTTGGGGGCCGCAGTGAGGAGCCTCGTCCCCCCAGTCCCCCCTTCCCACCTAAACCACTTCTTCCTGTGTGGAAGCCTTCCCTGGGGTTCTGCTCGCCTCTGGTGACCCTCGGGTTGGTCCCTGCCTGAAGTGTTCCCTCCCCCTCTGCCCCCTGCCTCCCCTCCAGCCACGGCCGCTGGTACCAAGACTAGCAATACCTACCGTCAGACTAGTTAGAGCCCCTCCCCCAACACGCTGTATCATGCCTCGGTGCCTTCGCTCATGCAGTTTCTTAGGACTGGAATGCCTTCCCCTGCGCCCGCGGCCTGGTCTGCCTGGCAAATACCTACTCATCTCCAACACCCGCCAGCCCTCCTAAGGCCCTCCTCCTCCAGGAAGACAACTCCAATGCCCCGCCCCTCCTCTCCAGGCTACCTCTGCTCTTTGTAAATGCTTCTCTCTTGGCACTTAGCACACTGTATTCTACTTGTTTACATGTTTGTCTCCCCCCTCTAGACTGTGAATCCCTAAGGGCATGGACTGTATCTTATGCATCTCAGTATTTCTGCGCCTAGCACGGTGCCTGGCACACAGTAGGCGCTTAATAAATGATTAATGAATGAATGATGTAACTGAGACTTGATGACTTGTCTTTATTGCTGGTTGAGTGACAGTAGGCTATCTGTTCTGGTCTCGGGTACATGTCAGCAAACTTACTGGACTTCAAGAGCTCAGGGGTGGGGGTGGGGGGATCTACACCATAAATGCATTTTCTCCCCCCACTTCCCCGTCACGGCTTCTATGCCTTTGCTCAAGGTTTGAGCTGGGCTGCTGTGTCCCGGCTGTATCCCCTGGTGTCACAGCAAGCAGTCACTACCATGTCAGGCAAGGGCTCCTTGCGAGGTTTCACACGGGACAGCATCATTCTGTTGTAAGGTATTTGTCTTCGGAGTTTACTTCCAGGGCATGGGTACAGACGATTTCAACAGGAGAACATAACATCAAGGATAGAACGAGGGTCTGCCTAAAAGAATTTCTACTTCAGCTGAGGGCTTCAAAGCTCGTGAGCAGCCATTTAAGGCGCATCTGTTGGTGTCTCCCTATCCCAAGCCAACAAGAGTGAAGGAACTTGGCAGGCGCATAGGAACCATTAGTCCAGGGGGCTAATGGACAACAGGAGCATCAGAATGCATGACACTGCAGCCAGAAGACCCAGATGGTGCCCTGCTTCCACTGCCAGCTGCTCTGGAAAGGATCACATCCGAAGGTTCTGGATAGAGAGGGAGAACAATGCAGAACAGAACTGGAAATCATAAGAGAGACCAGACTTACTGGTCTCTCCCTGAAGTAAAAAGAGGCCCAGGCTTCCAGTTCTTCTCACTAGCAGAACCTCTAGGAGTTCATGGTGGTCTGGGTGTGACTCGTGACCATGCAACCCCGAGTCATAGTCATAAAGTGGCTACATGACAATAGCAGGACCCCAACTTTAACTCGCATTAGATAACATGCGGCTATTTTTTGGTAACTCATTGAAGACATGCCCAGGCAAGTTGCCTTGTTTTTCATGCAAGCACATTTCTGCACATTAACCTCCTCTCAACTACATTCTTCCTGAGGGCAAGCTGCCTTACCTTGGCCTTGTGTAAGGATAGCCCTACTACCACTACCAATTGATAAAGGGATCATGGGAGAAGGTCCTGGATAAGAGTGTACAATTATGTTAAGGCTCAAGACAAAGTTAGGGCTCCCACCGAAAATCATAGCATCCCACAAACTTAAGTGCTTTAGAATTCAAGCCTCATCCAGGATGAAATGTGCCACACCTTGTAAAGCCCAGAACATTGCCCTGGGCAAATCAGCTGCACAATATTGAAGAATGAGGATGTCACTTTGAGGACGAAGGTGTGCTAGACCCACGCAGGGTGTTTTCAAGCCGTTTTGTATGTCTGTAAGTGAGGAAGAACCCCAGAAGGATTCAGACCCCTGAACTGCCGTGTTGACAATACTGAAAGTACAGTGGTCTGCCAGAAGAACAAACAGCATCTGTCCTGGAAGCAGCACAACCAGATTGTGCGTGAGCAGCAGTTTGGACGACTTTGTCTCACACACTCTGGACATGTTATCCGGAGAGACCCGTCCCTGGCAAAGGGCGTCCTGCTTGGAGAAGTGGGGCAAGGAGCAAGAAGACTGTCCAGGAGCTGGAGTGGCACCAGGGCTGCCACCGGGGCTCCAGCAAGCTGGTGAAGGTGGTGAGGGACCAGGCACCCTCACGCGAGTCCCTGAGGGTAGGCTGCCCCTCCTGGGATTGACTAGGGCAGTGTTTCTCAACCTGGGGGTCGCGACCCCTTTGGGGATTGAACGACCCTTTCATAACAGTAGCAAAATAACTGATGAAGTGGCAGCAAAAATATGTTTATGGTCGACGAGTCACCATAATACAAGGGACCGTATTAAAGGGTCGAGGCAGTAGGAAGGGTGAGAACCACTGGCCTAGGGGAAGGGCAGTAATCCACTTTCAAACACTCTGAGGGCAGAGCTTTTCATGCTGCTGGTCAGACCGAAATGGAGTCTGAGTCTGTAGACCTTAGGCTCCAGAAAGCCTGATGCTCCAGATTAAAGCGCCAAAGCACCATTCGCTTTCGACAGTGGTCAGCCCTTCACTCCAGCGCTGCTACTGGGAGGGAAACGCGCACAGCCACTGCCAGCACCTAGGCCATCACAGCTGCCCGCCAGGACCGGCGAGAAGCCCTGCGGGTTTCTGAGACTGCAACTCTGTACAGGAGTAGAAAGCCTGGTCAGAGCGCCTGGTGGTTTCTAACTGCTGACCGTGAAGTTGGCCACCCAAAGCGCACCCACGATGCCACCAGGGCGGAGAGGAAAGGATCCAGAATTCAAATATATTCTAGAGAGACTGTAAACAGGTCTTTACACAGGACAAAGACACATCGCCCGGATGAGCGAGACCCTCGGCACGCGGCCATGAATTCACGGTTTCATTGGGGACCATGGAAAACCAAGGTCATCTTCAAAGGTCATCCCTGTGGACGCTGGGGCTGTTGGAGCAAGATCAAAAGTATGATTGGCAGAAACGGTTACAGGGTGGATTCCAACCACCTGGCCAAGGGTATAACTCAGGACATCCCAGGAAAGACCCCTGTCCTTCCCTGGGCTGACCTCCCCAACCCATCAACACCAAACCCACTTCCATCTGACTCACGGCAAGCCTGTGGGCTTCAGAGGCTGTACACTTTTGCAGGATAAGATGGTCGTCTCCTCGTCCTCTCGCGGAGCTGCTGGTGGGTTTGAACCGTGGACCTGAGAGTTGGCAGCACATCACCTAAGCCAGAGTGCCCTTTTGCTGGCTCACTCACTCACTGCCATCGAGTCAATGCCAACTCTTAGGCACCCCAGAGGACAGGGTAAAACTGCCCCTGTGGGAAAGAAAGCCCCATCTTTCTCCTGAGGAGCTGGGGAGGCTTTTGAACTGCTGGCGTGCAGATCGCAGCCTAACGCGTAAGCGCTGCACCACCTTCGCTGGCTGGGAGACTTGTAGTCGACTGGGCTAGGGGGAGCTTCAAACGGCTTGTGGGTACATATGTACAAATACGCCTGATACAATTGATGTATGGTTTGTTGTAAGAGCCCCCTAGAAAAGAAAAGAAAGTTTGCAGAGAACTAAAAGATCTAAAAGATGGAACTAAAAGATAGATGTTGAATTTCCTCAGAGAGCTCCAGCTCCTCCCCCTCTAGCTCGGCCACCCTGGCCTGGCCTCGAAGCAACACAGGCAAGAAGCTTGCCCTGCCCGAACCGCTCCTCCAGAAGACTGCTGATGTCTGCATTCTTTTCCCTCTCATATTTTTCTGAGTTTTATTTGATCGCTTTTTATTTCATATCGCTTCCTCTTCAGGAGTCAGTTTGGCCCCCTTCGTCTGGCCCAGGGGCAGTGCCCAGTGGGGTTCCCACCGCTGGCGGTACTGTGAGCTGTCAATGAGCACGATGCAGTTCTTCACCAGGGTCCTGGTCCGACCAGCTGATGGATGGATGCATTGCAGACAGCATCAAGGATTCTTGCTTCGCGGGGACAACACTCGGAGCCCCAGGAGAAGTTCCCCACATACAGCCTCTCAGGGGCCCGTATTTCTTGTTGCCTCCGCTCACACGAACTGTGTGGATGCAGCAGGGCCAACCTTAGTGTTGGCAGCTGGGCGCCCGCTCATACTTCTGCTTCTTGTGGTGGGGTTTTCTCTTGCCCCGGTCTTGTAGCGCTTGTGCCACTTGTCCCAAGAAATGCCCATTGGTTGGCGCTGGCTAGAAAGAGTCCATTAACTTTTTGAAGCCTCCTTTAAGAGGGAGCCCTGGTGACACAGTAGTGACGAACTGGGCTGCTAACCAAAACATCGGCGGTTCAAAACCACCAGTTGCTTCTCGAAAGATGAGGCTGTATCCACCCTAAAAGAGTTGCGGTCTCTGAAACCCACAGGGGCAGTTCTGCCCTGTCCTATTAGGGTCACAGCAACTCCACAGCAGTGAGTTGTGTTTGGTTGATCCTTTTGAAACGAACTCTGCCAGCGATAAATCTTTTGACCTTGCTGGTTAATGGCCAGAAAGAACCAAGGTGGAATTTGAGTTTAGAAAAGGCTATGGACAAAATCCTTGTACAGAGACCCTGATCGGATTCCTCGGGCTCGGACTCACTGCTCCCGAGTTGATTCTGAGCCAAAGCAACCCAAAAGACCCTATAGGATAGAGTCACTTTCAGAGGCTGTAAGCCCTTCTCCTCAAGTGGATCAAGCCTCCATGAAAGTACCAGGGACTGCCAAAAGGACACAGCACTGTCTTGGAAGAAATACGGCCAGAGTGCTCCTTCGAGGCAAGGACGGCAAGACTTCTCACATGCTTGGCTTGGTGAAGCAGAGGGACAGCTTAATGAAGGCCCCTCACCGAGATGGGCTGGCATACAAAGACGGCTCACACATAGAAATGATCGTGAGCATGGTGCAGCACCCAGGAGGGTTTTGTTCTGTGTGCTGACTCGGCACCTTCAACAACATCATCATCAACAACAACAACACAGTCCTTCTGGCTTTTAAGCAGGATTGTAAACAGTCTCACCCTCAGGCCAAGTGCAGTAGAAAGTAGATGACCACCAGCACCCTAATCAGCCCAGGAGGGGCAGTCTCTCTGCAGGGCTTTCCTGGGTGTGTCCTTGATGGACATTGGAGTACTGGGCTCGCGTAGTCGTGAATCATGACTTGACTGCCTTGGTTGGAAGACCCTGGACCAATCTTGTAAGCTCTTTTGTCCAGCACAATGCACATCTCCTAATCATGGTCCCCTTTCTATTTCCGTAGACCCGCCTGCACCTGTGATGGGCTGATCTGTGGCCAATCATGTTTCTCCGACAGTTTCCTTTGTCCGCCCGTGTCCTACCTAAGCTTTGGGTTCTCTGCCAACACTTGGATCCCATTAGGACCTCATGCTAATGGTCTCCTACATCCAGATAACGTGTCTCGGTCTCGGCTTTTCCTGTTTAAGACATAACAAGTGTTCTCCTTAAATTAAAATGTAGGATTTGGGGTCTCTTTGGTACCCTGAACCAGTGGGTGGTGGCACTCGCTGAAGACGGAATGAGCTAGTGCACGCACAGCCCCGCAGAGCTGGGACACACGTGATTTAAGGGCTTGCTGTGAGGGGTTATGGTTCAGGTGACGAATATTGACAGTACTGGGGACTGACAAAAGAACAGACAAATCCGTCTTGGAAGAAGGGCAGCCAGCTGGCTCCTTCGGGAGGATGAGGCGGCTTTGTTCACGTGCTTTGGAGATGCTGTCAGGAGAGACCAGTCCCTGCAGAAAGACATCATGCTTGGCGAAGCAGAGGGGTGGCCAAGAAGAGGAAGGCCCTGTCCAAGAAGGATTGGCACAGTGGCCGTGAGCGTGCGCAGGACCCACTGGCGGGTCCCTAAGAGCGAACACGGGCCCGATGGCACCTAACCACACATGTACTGCAGATGACAGGAGCCCTGGTGGCAAGGTGGGTTATGCACTGGGGCTGCCAACCACAAGGTCATCCTTCAGCTGGAGCCTACTACTGGCTCTGTAGGGGAGAGACGAGGCTCCCTGCCCCCGTGAAGATTCACAGCTCGAGAACCTCGAGGTTCTGGAGTCACTGAGTCAGAGTCCACTCAGTGGCAGTGTGTTTTTGATGCAGTTAAAAAAGACTGTATTCGGTTTTGTTATCTGTTAAACGACAATTTGTAGAGAGAGCCATGCGATAACTCATTGGATGCTGTGCCTGTGAGGTGGTGACACAACCTCCAACGTTATTTTAAACGAGCGCACGGGGCCGGAGGTGACCAGATGTTCACATTGGTAAAGCGGGACTCCATTGATAAAACTCCTATCCTGGTGAAATAGCCACATGGCAGCCGAAAACCGTATACCCTAGCTTGCTGTGCATTCTTTCCAAAAATCGGGACTTTTTTAAAACGCCGAGGCACGCGGGAAAAATTGTTAAAACTCGGGCCGTCTGGTCACCAGTGGACTCAGCAGGAGAAAGCAGAGGCTGCTGCTCCCGGGGACTGACGGACAGTCTCAGGGACGCTAAGGAGTTCTCTGTCCCACAGGGTGACTGTGTTGGAATCGACGCTTTAGGACTGTCCAATGCTCCCTCTGCTGGATAATACGTGGGCTGAGCCCCAGAACCCGCCAGGCCTCCTAAGGGCTGGGTTTTTCATGAAGTGGTTGATGGCCCTTTAAGAGGCGGTAGCGAGCTCCCGGTTGCTATGGCAACAGGTGAACACTTATTGGGGCAGCCAGGGAGAACATGGCTTTCAAACATCCTTCCACAGGTGGAAAGTGGGTTCGGTGGGATGTATACACACACACACACACACACACACACAGGGCCTGGGAAGGGAGGGGTTGTTTCTTCTACCTCCCAATCCACTGGTGGGGTGGGAGTGGGGGCGTGGGGGATCCAAGCCCCTGCCCCTCTCTCCAAGGTCTGCCCTGCTCCCTCCACAGGCCTCCGCGCTAAAGAACTAAGACCACCGTCCACGCAGAAGGAGAGTAAGCCACTCCCGACAGCCAACGCAGACGCGATCGACTTCCTCAAATCCCTCCGTGAGCCCTGGCCCGGGTGGGGGGCAATCAGAGGGCTCTGACCTTGGCCTTGTCTCTCTCAGCCTTCATATTCTCCCTCCCGACTCAATAGAAAGGGGTGGGGCTTCTCTACTGGGTTTATTCACTTGCTGAGTGTTGTAGAGATGAAGGGGGGTGGGATGTGCTAGATGAGGGAGAGAGGAGAGGGTAGAGATCTTGTGGGAGAGGGCAGGGGAGCCAGGGGGACTGAGGCTGACCACAGGTTTCACCTGTCCCCATGGGACTCTCGCTCACCCCAGAACCCAAGCAGCTGGAACTGTTGTTCTTCTCCGAGACCCTGGCCATGGTTTCAGACACAGGGGAGCCTCTAGGAGAGCTGACTGTGGACGTGCAGAAAGGGCAGTACCGAGATGACCTTGGGGTCAGCTCCTTCTGCCTCCAGGTGCATGCCTTCAGCCGAAGTTCCTTGGACAACATGCGCTGTGGAAACTCCATCCTGGGTAGAGCTCCTACTGCCTGGCCTGGGGCCCCATCCGCCCTTCCCCAGCCCACCACCACCCAGGACCCTTAGTCAGAACCATCCCTCCATCCCTCCACTTCTGGGGACTAGAGGGTATAAGACTTTCACCATCACACACAAATCAACAGCAGCACCAAGCCACACACACACACACACACACGCACACGTCCTCTGTGGCCACATGGCCTCACAGCGCCCCAGCCTGGGCCACCACCCTCCCTGCTCTTCCTGCCTGTATCTAATCATGTATGCCATGCTGTCTGTGTTTGCCTCGCTCCCCTTCTAGGCCATATCACAGGGGAAATGGAGACCTTGGAACAGCACAGTCAGGAGTTCATCAAGGTAGCTCCTTGGGTCGTCAACCTTGACGTCAACCCAGGGGGAGAGAAAAAAGGCCTTGGGGCGAGGGAGGAGCGAAGGTGTATGTATGGAGGGTGAGGGGGAGTGTTCAGGGAGATGACATCCACTGTTTTCTGCAATCTCAACACCCAAGACCCAAAACGGAGTGACCCAGGAGGCAGCAGGACCTTCTTGGCTAAACAAAACCTGAACTGAGCCCAATGCACTCTTCCACCAGCCTCAAAGGCCAGCATCTCCAAGGCCATGGAGGCTGGGGCTCTGGGCGGGACTTTCCCCAAGGGTCCATCTCCTGAACCTCCTGAGCCCTCCCACTTCCTTCACTGTCACCATTCCAACTGTTCCTACCCTGGAAACCATGCAGGCCTTTCACACGGAAACCGTGTCTATCCTTTAAAACATTCGCATTCTCAAGTGCACTTTGTATAACATCACCCTATGGTTTTGACTCTTCAAAACATTTTTTACTTAAATGAGAGTGTACAGAGCAAATTGCTTCTCCACCTAGCAATCCCTACACACCTGTATTGTGGTCCCCACGTGTCACATGACTCTTGCCACTCCCTCCCCGTTTCCTCTGAGCATCTTCATATCGCTGAGCTCCTACCACCCTCTCTGATTCACCCAGCCCCCTCCTTTGGTTGAAAGTTGAGCCCAAGGGCTGAGTTGAGGTCCAGGCTTGAAGGATGTCTAAGGGCCTTGATCTCAGCAGTTCCTGACTCCTATGTACACTTGGGAGTTGTACTGTAGAGAGTGTTCTTCGAAATCTCCCCTGACTTTTCTCCTCTGTAAAGGAGAGTGAGCACAATGACGTCTTAGGCGGATGGAGTCCCCTTTGTACCAAATGCTAAAAGCCCCTGATTCCCGCTTCTATGCTCCGACCCTCAGTTTCTCGTCCTCCCCATGGAGCGGAAGACCAAGCTGGTGCAGGTGGACAATCAGCTGGCTGTGACCAGGATGGTCAAGGAGGGGGAGGTAAGGACCACAGCCAGCGGGGAAGCATCCTCCAGAACCTCTCCAGGGTCCTGAGCAGTGTACCGACTGGGTCAGGCCAGAAGCCAGGACCTTATGCCCAACCCTTCCCCCCCACTGTTCCCTTTCCCAGCTTGAGGTCCCTCACCCAGCTTTCTCCTGAACAGGAAGTCAAGACTGAAGTGACTTCTTTTCCCTGGACCGCCACTGCCGGCTTCCTCTCAGAGGCTGCCAACCTGGTGATGCTCAGGGTGATGGCCTGGCGGCAGATGGTGCCCAGCAATGCCCGCTTCCTGGCCCTGGACACGGAGGGCAAACTCTGCCATGCCACCTACGTGAGGGATGAGGACATGGGACAGGGACAGAGAGTGACAGAGGGGGGGGAGGGGGGACACTCAGGAACCAGCAGGTGGGGCAGCGAGGGAGATGGAAGGGAGTGTCTTTGAGGGGAGCAGCCCTACTGCCCAGAAGTCCTTTCTGGGACAGCACAGAGGAAGAAATGCTTTTGAGACAGGCAGTTTTAAGAATCCGGAAATGCACTATCAGCTCTGACTGCACTTAAATATTCTGAGTTCTCTTTCATTTTACTTCAGACTTAAAATGGAAAGACCAGCACACCGAGACCCTCCTGCAGTGTGTGATTACGAAGCTGAACTTGTACAGACTCTGTGGGGTTGTAAATTACATTCTAGACCATAAATCAAGGCTCTTTCCTAACACACACACTCAAAGAGCAACATCTGCAATGCAGACAAAAGCCTGAAGCCCACCACCAGCCAGTCAATTCCAACTCAGTGTCCCTGATGACAGACTAGGATTTCAGAGACTACATCTTTAGGGGAACCAAGCTGCTGCCATCAAATAAATACTGATTCATAGCAACCCTATAGGACAAAGTAGAAGTACCCCTGTGGGTTTCCTAGATTGTAACTGTTTATGGGAGTAGAAAGCCCCATCTTTTGTCGGAGGAGCTGCTGGTGGTTTCAAACTGCCAGCCTTGCAGGTCTCAGCCCAACTTGGGACCGCTATGCCACAAGGGCTCCTAGTTTTATGGGAAGAGACAGACTCATCTTTGTCCTGTAGAGTGGCTAGTGGGTTTGAACCACTGATCTTGCAGTTAGCAGCTAAAAACCTCCACCAAATTCACTGTCATCAAGTTGATTCCAACTCATAGTGATCCTGTAGAACAGGGTAGAATTGCCCCTTGTGAGTTTCCCAGACAGTAACTCTTACAGGTGTAGAACGCCTACCCCATCTTCTCTGGATGAGCTGCTGGTGGTTTCGAACTGCTGACCTTGCAGTTCAAAGCCCACTGCTTAACCACGACACCACCAGGACTCCTATGTAGGTTTCCTAATAGTCTTTTGTCCTCCAAGGCCTCACTGCATGTCCCTTTCACTCCATGGCCCAAACCTAACAGGTGGGTATTCATCCCTTCCACAGAATCTGCCAACTCGCTAGAAGCCCTTGGTCAGAGAGATCACAGGGAAGGGTTAAGACAAGGCAAGCTGGAGACAGCTCTCTGAGGGGATCACCCAACTTATATGTTGGGTCAACTCAAATCATTTGGCACGGGGGCTCTGGGCAGCTGGGAGTGGCTTATCACTGGAAAACTATGAATGACGGTGGGAGACAGGAAGAGCCACGGTGAGATTTTGTGGGAGCCTCAAGCTGGCATCTACCTCACCTCCCATTCTGTTTTTGGTGGCTGCCAGCAAGCCCTGGGCTTCCAGACGTTCCAGATGGGCCGTCAGCAGGCGGAAGCGTTCATCGTAGAGCACACGGTCCACTCAGAGGAGGGCATCCCCATGTCCTGCCAGTACTACCTGCTCCCTGATGGGTGAGCCACTGTGTGGGGCCCAGGGGTGGGTGGCATAGAGCTGGTGCTCGGGGGTGGGGCAAAGGGCAGACCAGCTATTTCTGAGGTTTTCAGCAGGAAGAGGAACCACAGAGATGAAAGTGTCCCTGCTTCCCTCACCCCCTTCACCATTTTTTCCCTAGCAGTATAATTGGCATATAATTTACATAGCCTATAATTCAAGAGTTCAATCCCGTCAAGATGAGTTGTACAATCATCACCACAATCACTTGTACACATTTTCACCAATCTTGTCCTCATTCTTATCAGCTTCCCATTTCCCCCCAACCTCCCCTATCATCCCCCTAAGGAACCATTAATCCAGTTGCTGTCTCTATCAATTTACCTAGCCTGGATTTCTTTCTTCTTTTTTTAAATCATTTCATTAGAGGCTCATACCGCTCTTATCACGATCCATACTTGCATCAATTGTGTAAAGCACATTTGTACATTCATTGCCCTCATCATTCCCAAAACATTTGCTCTCCACCTAAGCTCCTGGCATCAGCTCCTCATTTCTCCCCACTCCCCCTCCCTCATGAACCCTTGATAATTTATAAATTATTATTTTGTCATATGGTACACTGTCCGACGGACATCTCCCTTCACCCACTTTTCTGTTGTCCGTCCCCCAGGGAGGAGGTCACATGCAGATCCTTGTAATCAGTTCCCCCTTTCCACCTCCCCCTCCGTCCCCCTTCACCTTTCTTCATCCAGCCAGCTCTCTCCTAATCCTCACCTTGCTGCGGGAGGTGCCATCCAGCCAATTCCTGTGCAACAGAAACACTGCCCGCTCCCGCACCACCCTCACAAGTGTCCTTATGTTTGAGCCCGTCGTTGATGCAGCCACTGTCAGAGCCTTCCTCTCTGTCACCGCCCTTCCACGTTACCAAACACAATGTCCTTCTCCAGGGACTGGTCTCTCCTGACAACATGTCCAAAGTATATGAGATGAAGTCTTGCCATCCTTGCCTCCAAGGAGCACTCTGACTGTACTTCTTCCCAGACAGATCGGTTTGTCCGTGGAACTGGTCATAGTTACTACACAGGGTAGGGGGGCCTTATCAGATGCTGTTGCTCTTTACTTCATAACTCAGTGCATTGTTTCCATGTGGACTCTCACATAGCAGGAGGGGCCTGCTTTAAAGATCTTAGGTTGGCCCTAGCACAGGGCCACCATTGAGGGGTGTGGCCAGTAGCCAGTTTGAGAAGCCCAGCCCGGTGCTATTGCCTGGAGAATGTAGCAATGAGCAAGACCCAGGAGCTCTTAAGATGAAGGAGGCAGATGGAAAAGGGGACCCCCACGACAGAGCTTTGGAGAGATGTGGGGGAGGGGGACAGGTGTCTAGGAAGCCTCCCATTCCCATACTTCCTCCCTGTCTCGATCCAGGCACCTGGCCAAGAGAGTGCAGGTGGGCTCCCCTGGGTGCTGCATCATCACCAAGATGCCCGTCTTGAGGGAAGAGGGTGAGTGAAATGCAGGTGGGGGGGGGGAGCACAACAGCCGCCTCCCAGGTTCAGACAGTGCTCCTCAGGGCTCAGGGTGGGGTGTTTCAGGGATGAGTTGGAGACCCCATGGCCTCTAGCCCGGCTACTAGGAGAATCCTGAGATTTCGCCTAAGCCTATTCTTTGGGTCAAGGAACCCTACTGATATAGTGGCTATTCACTGGACTGCTACCCTCAAGGTCAGCAGTTCAAAGCATCAGCCTCTCCTCCAGAGATACACAGGACTCTCGACTCCCATCAAGAGTGACCGCTGAGCAACCCACAGGGGCAGTCCCACCCTGCCCCCCAGGGCTGCTACTAGTCAGTATGGACTCGATGGCAGTCAGGTTGGTTTGTTTCACCTTTGTTTATTTAGGAAGGTTTTTGGAGTCCCAGAATGCCCACCCAAAGGTTAAAGGTTCTGGTTTACTTTGAGGTGCCTTGGAAGAAAGGCCTGGTGATCTACTTCCAAGATATCAGCATTGAAAATCCTCTGAGCACAGTTCTACTAGGACTCACACGGGGTCTTCTCCGGGTCTGCTGAGCGAGCTTCTGGGGGTGCGTGGTCATGGGTATGCAGCTTTCTGCTCTCCCCTCCCCCCAGATGAGATTGAGCCTCCCCCCGTGTTTGAGAAGAAGCGCCTGGAGTGGGAGCAGGACATGCAGCTCCTCACCAGGTTCCTGGAACGAAAGGTGAGGAGAGTCTGCCGCCAGTCCCCGGGCTCCCCAGGCGCCCCTGGGCTGTAAACTCTACTGTAGAGCTGGCTTTGGGGGCGGGGAGGCTCCTGGGGCCCGGGTGGGTGGGGGCGTCCCCTGGGTGGGGCATCCCCAGCCCTCTTAGCCTCTGGCGCCCGGTGTCCCACCAGGAGGAGCTCCGACTCAGCCACGCCAGCTACCTGCGCCACCACCCCGAGGCGAGCGCGCTCATCTCGGACTTCCTGCTCTTCCTGCTGCTGCGCCAGCCGGCCGACGTGATCACCTTCGCCGCCGAGTACTTCGGCCCCTTCTCGGTGCACAGCCTGCCCACCCCCGCGCTGCGCTCCTCGCACCGGCCCAGCCCGTTCCGCCCGCAGCCCCTGGAGGGGACCTTCAGCCAGGCGCTCCCTGAGGAGGACTAGGGGACCCGGGGCGAAGAGGATGCTCTCCCCGGCCGGTGGGAACAAAACCGGCCCGCCCGCAGCGCGCCGCGCGCCCAGGACCCCCCCCCCCACCGCCGGAGTCAGAGGTCGGGCTAAACCGCGACTCGACCAGCAGCAGCTTTGATGCCGTTTAGTAAATAAAGGCTGTCTCGGAAAGGCTCTCTGGTCAGGATGCCCATTTTGCAGAGAAGAAACCAGAAGTGACGGCACTCAAAGCCTCAGCGGGTAGAGGAGCAGGACTCCAGCGCAGAGCCGCCGCCATTGGCTCAGTGGGGATGGTGGGGCTCAGGGGCCCCCGAGACACAACCCCCCTGGAGGCCACCAGTCATAATTACCCACCCCCACACTAAACGAGCCCCTTTGGCCTTGTCACCTTCCCTCCTCACGCTTCCCTCCTCAGCCCTCATGGGAACAGGAACATAAAGTCCCCAGATTGTGTGGACGCCCAGAGAGGAACTCCAACTGCATGGCTCCCCAGACGCTCTGTCCCCGCTGCCTGGGAGCCCAAACTGCGCAGCATCCTCTGGTCACCTCCCGATGGCCACCAGCCCAGAGGAGCGCCCTCACTCTGCGAGGTCCCCGTTACCCAGTGTCTCCCTAGGAAAAACGATGGGCAGGTGAGGGCACGCCCTCCTCCATGTCGTCTTGTTTCTGCCCACCCCTGGGGCTTAGTGGTTTCATAAATATTCAGCAGGAGCCCTTGAGGCAGCTGGGAAGGGGATGGGGTGCTGTCCCTATCCTTCCAACCCATTCATTCCATTGGCCCTGCCGGCGGCTTCACTGGGAGGTGACTCCTGGGTCTGAATGGGTTCAATGCCACAAGATGACAACCGTGGGGCGTACCACCTCTTCTCTCTCCGCCCGTCCGTCTGTCGAACTGTGGAGGCTTGCGTGAGATCATGCCTGAGGCTGGCAGAGTCCTTCCTGCTGGGCAGGTTTCAGCGGAGCTTTCTGAGTGACTTGGAAGCAAGGCCTGGTGAGCCTCTGACCATCAACCAGAGAATGGTGCTGAGTCATGGGCTCCCGGCTAACAACGTGACGCTTCGGATGAGAAGCTGCAGAGTCTGGACAAAATGAAGCAGGATCTGCTGAGCAGGCTGGGGGGGGTGATGGTGGAGGGGAAGTAGGGATAGCGACTGACGAGGTCATCATTTGAGTTAAGCCATATATATAAATGTAGTTCTCATTGTCCTCTGTCGCTTTTAAAAAGAGATACATATTTATTAGAGAAAATTATAAAAAGGAAGAAAAATGAAACCACTCCAATCCCACTGTCTAGAGCAGTGGTTCCCAACCTTCCTAATGCCTCAACCTTTTCATAGTTCCTCATTGCGGGGACCCCCAACCATAAAATTATTTTCGTTGCTACTTCATCACTGTCATTTTGCTACTGTTAGGAATCGGGCGACCCCTGTGAAAGGGTTCACGCCCCCAAAGGGGTCACGACCCAAAGGTTAAGAACCTCTACTCTAGAGGCAGCCAACCACATTGTTTGGGCCTGTCTCCTCCCTGTTCTGAGAGAGAAAGCTCTTGCTGAGCTTTGACTCTGCCCATCAAGCACTTTCACAGATGGCTCCATCAGGTCTGCACAACTCCAAGGAGGGACTTTGTTACTTTTATTATTTTTTAGCAAAAATGAGTTTGTCTAGTCATGCATGCCCATTTATTGTTAATTGAGTGTTTATGTCCTCGTAAATACATTGAACCTGACAGATGAGCCTGGTCTCCTGAGATTCCCACTCTGGTCCCTCCTCACTGCCATCAAATCTGTTCCGACTCCTGTTGACACCCAGGATAGGGTAGACCTGCCCTTGTGGGTTTCTGAGACTGTCACTCTATGAGCGAGAAGACATCCTTCTCCCAAGGAGCATCTGGTGGTTTCGAACCGCTGACCTTGGGGTTAGCAGCCCAACTGGTAACTACTGCAACAGTCCCAGGCTTCCTTGCTCTCTGATCTCTTAGTGTTTGGTAAATCTCTCTCGTGTTTTGAAATGGGTGTTTCATTAACAATATATTTAGGAAGTCTTTGCATGACATTACACAGCCTTCACTTGTTTCTATTTGTGATGGGTGTATAAATAGATAACCGTCTCCTGCCCCATTTTTAGTTCCTATGAACAGTGCTGCATTGAACATTCTTGTAGCCAAAAACTTGCCTATGTCAATAATTATTTTCTTAAAAATATCTTCTAAAAGAGGCACTGTGGATTCATCGTACGGCTTCTATCTGATTGTTAGTTGAGTGGCAAGTTCTAGAGAGGAGGTGCGTAAGGCTGAGAAGTGTCGTGTCTGAGTTTGTTTGTTTTTTTATTTTGAATTTTCTTTTTAATAAAAAGGCGCCTATAAAACAAGTCAATACAGTACAGGCAGCACAGAGACCCCGGAACAAGCCTAAAATTTATAGATATTTAAAATGGTGTACAAAATGGCTGGGGTGGCCATGAGTGGAGGGAGTAGGCTGGCCTGCAACTTCACCTGGGAGAACTAGTCCGGTGGTGGAGGGGGTGGGGTGGGAGGGCATGGGCCCTGTGCCTGACACTCTCTCGCCCCTTAGGGCAGGAAGCATTTACGAGTCAGACATTTCTTTTAGGAGTCGTGGGTTAAGGGGCACTCGTGGGCACAGGACCCGGGTGGGGGCAGGGCAAGGCAAGACAGAGGTGCTGGGGAAGGCAGGGACCTGCGGCCAGCCCAGGAGGGAACGAGCGAGCTGGCTGGCGGTGGACTGAGAACAGCACCAGACATGGGGGGAGGGGGGGCAGCCTTGCCTCAACCTTCCATCTTTCTCTCCCTGACCTGATACCAATGGCCCCCGGCCCCTCCCATACCACTCTCCACCCATGCCGGGTTTGAGAATGCATTGCAATGGCCACACAGACAAGACTCGCAATGATGGGGGGGTCGTTAGGGAGATTAACAGAGTACTACATGTCAGGATCATTAAACAGGAATGATACAAGTATTGGTCCTCCACAGCGCCTCTTCTCAGCCAGCAGCCAAGTCTCTTTCTGGGCCTTAGCCTCTCAGCCGTGTGGTCCCTTGGTTGCTCCGTCATGGACAGTCTCATAGTCTTTGGGCTGCCCCTCTGTTCTGTCTCATGGTTTTCGTCCCTTGGCCTCTGATCTGGCTCCGGCTCCTTTGTCCTGGCTCATGGTCTCTGTGCCATAGTCTCTGCTCTCCGCCTCCACCACTGCAGCCAGAGACCTGGAATGTGCTTCACTGGGCTCTCTGCAAGGTCCTGCCTGGGATTTCTCTGGGTGTCTGAGATGGCTCCTAGACCCAGAGGAATGACTTTGATGGAGGTGTGGTTTTTATCTTTCAGCAGATCATGCCCCCAAGGAAACAAAAGGTGGTGATTTAAGTCACACCTTCTGTCCATTAGCACAGCAGAGGAGTCTCTCCAAAATGGGATCAGAACCAGAGCCTAGAGGCTAGAATTTATAATGGATCACCTAAGGGATTCTGCCCAGAAGGGCCATATTAACTGACTACATCCCAGGAGGATTTTCCTTAAAATTTGATTCGGATTAACATTCCTGGCAGCGAAAGTGAAGTCAGAGTGCTAAGCAAGGATAATGTATGTTCGCGGTCAAACAACTTGGCCTGTAGCACTTTTCTGCAGTGACGGAAAAAGTCCACATCTGCTCTGTCCAACTAGTGAGATACACCCAGTGACCCATGACAGGTATCACAGGGGGTGGGGGGCAGGAGTTTTTCATTTAATTTTGCTTAACTTAACTAGCCAGCGTGAACACTCAGCTTGAATTGAATGACAGCAACTGGCAAGAAGGAAGAAAGCTCTGGACTCAGGGAAAACTTTTACCCACCACTCAATACTCAAACAAAGGAGACTTTTTCTTTTAGGAGATTTTTTAAAGGCTTTTTAAAACCCGTTTATTACATCTGTGCATGTAGATTAATGCGTTGATTTCTGTGTACTTCATAAAACTGTCAAAAGCAAAAGTATTTGGAAACAACACAATGCAAATAGTCCCCTGTGAACGAATGGCTACCATACCAGGCATCACCAATCAAGAGAAGATTCTTTAACCTCATCAGGCAGGCAGCCCACAAAGAACCAAGTCCTTGTAAGCCCCAGGACAGTGCTGGGTATTGGGAGATTAGCAGTGACAAGAAAGGAAATCTCTGAGCTTACAAACGGGGTGGGAGGAGAACTGAGATGGGGGCGGATGAGCAATTTAAAGGGAAATTTCATCTATTTACACACATCTCGGGCTCGCTCACAGTAAGTACAAAGTAACTCGAATTTGAAGGGTTCCCCTGGATACAGACTGATTCCTTCCGAAGTTCTTATTTTATTTGTTATAAGGTCTGTGCCGGTGACTCACAAAGGAGGCAGGAGTCACAGATGGATTTCTTAAATAAAAATAGGCAAACTTATCAATACAACGTCATGTTTGGTAGTTAGTATTAGTTTTCCTACCAATGAATACATAACCAACCAACCAACTCATTATCATTGAGTCAATTTTGACTCACAGTGACTCTAAAGGACAGAGCAGAACCACCCCTTTGGGTTTCTGAGGCTGTCAAGCTCTGCAGGAGCAGAACGTCTCACCTTTCTCCAAAAGAGCAGCCGGTGGATTCAAACTGGTGACCTTGCCCGACACACATTCCCTAAACGAATGGGGCTCTTGAGCCATTAGAGAGACCCGATTCACTGGCCATGAACCATACATCACCTTCCTTATGCACACTTCACAAGAGCCACCTAGAAGGAGGAAACTTCTCATTGTCTGGGGTCACTCCTTCAAGAGGGGGGAAAAGGGAGAAGACCATCCACTTGAGACTATACAACATCGGGACAAGGCTGGGACAAATTAAAGGACCCCCACAGGAGTGGGAGGAGAACCTTGCAGGGAAAATGAAGCCAAGACCAAGGAGGGAGCATCTACATTTCGGAGGAGACACTGATGATTCTCTTGGTAAGTGGGTTGGGTGAATGGGGAGAAGTAACCTCACATTGGGAAGGGATGCTAAACAATGAACCTAGGGGCCAATGGATTTTATGTAGACACTACCAGATTTTATGTTCCTGCGTAGACACTACGAATGTTTCTACCCAATGCTAGGTGAACGGCTAGGTAGTTAGCTTAGGGACAGGGGTTTGGCTCTCCCATGCCTGCAAAGGCACCCACAGAGGAGGTTGGAAAGAAATTAGACACCTATGAAGACCCCAAAATGAGAGTGCAAGGTGGGGGAGGGAGGGAAAAAAGAGGCGCTGATACCAATGGCTCAAATAGAAAATAAATGTTTAGAAAATAATGATGGCAACATATGTACAAATACGCTCAATGCAATTGATGTATGGAATGTTATAAGAGTGGTAGGAGCCCCCAATAAAATGATTTTTAAAAATAACCTCAAAAGATCAAATAATGAGGAATAAATTTAACAAAAGAACTGCGTGGTTTATACACTGAAAAAGACATTGTTTAAAGAAATTGAAAAACATTTAAATAAATGGGGAATACCAAGGGCTCAAGTAGAAAGCAAATGTTTTGAGAATGATGATGGCAACAAATGTACAAATGTGTTTGATAAATGGATGTATATAGAGATTGTGATAAGAGTTGTACGAGCCCCCAATAAAGTAATTGGAAAAAATAAAAATAAATAATAAATAAATGGGAGAAAACCCCCACACTCTTGGATCAGAAGCTTTAATCTTATTAAGATAGCAATACTCCCCAATAGATCTAATAAAATTCCTAGGATCCAGATGACTTCTCTACATAAATTAAAAAGCTGAGTCTGAATTTTATGTGAATTGCAAAAGACTCAGAGTCGTCAAAACAATCTTTAAAAAGAACAACGAATAACTCACACTTCCTCATTTCAAAACTTTCTACAAACCAACTGCAATCAGAACACTGCTAGGCTGACCTAAGGACAGGCCAGAGCGAGACATGGCAGAGGCTTGCAGCACCAGAAATCAGCCCATGCTTCTTCGGACAGTTGATGTTCAACAAGGGTTACTCAGTAGGGAACGTCTCTTCAACAAAGGATGCTGGACCACCTGGCTAGACTTAGTCAAACTAATGAAGTTCGAACATTACCTCACACCCTATATTACATCACCTTAAAATGAATAAAAAGACCCGTAAGAGCTAAAAACTACAAAATTCCTGTCTTCAAACACAGGAGAAAAATATTCACGACCTTGGTTTTGACCGTGGAAATTTTAGGTGTGATATCAATAGGCATGAACAACATCGATTTCTATACAATGAAACACGGTGCTTCCAATGGGAGACAATATTTGCAAAGCACAGATCTGGCAGAGGACTTGTATCTAAAAGCCACAAAGACTGTGCACTGTGGCTGATTTGGGATTCTGATTCATATGGATACGCTGGACAATGAACGAAACACAACCTGGTCCTGCTGCATCTTCATCGTGGCTGCTCGGCTGCAGCCTGTGGTTGCAACCCTAGGTCAATTCACCTGGTATCCAGAGACGTCCTCCTTCTCACTAACCTTCTACTTTACCAAACACGATGGCTTTCTCCTGAGACTGGTCCCTCCTGCTAACCCGGCAACGGTACATGAAAAGAAAATGTTTAAGGGGCAAAAACAAGCAAACACTATCAGAACAAGGTCAACGGTGTGGAGACTATTACATCAACAAGCAGGAGTTACTAGGAGTTTTCACAGACTACCACGAAGGAGCACTCTGACTGCTTCTTCTGAGACAGACTTGCTTGGTACTGTCATTCAATCCTCTTCACCAGCATCATAATTCTTCTGCCTTGCCTAGTCATTGTCCAACTTCCAAGTGCACATGGGGCCATTTAAAATGCCACCACGGCCTGGGTCAGGTTCACCTTAGTCTTTAAGGGGGCATCTTGAGTTTTAATTTGTTACGGAGGTCTTTTGCAGCAGATTGGCCCAATGCATGCTCCTCCCATGGGCACTGATTGTGTAACGAAGTAAAATGAAATCCTTGACAACTTCAGTATTTCGACCTGAGGCTTGTGTGTTAGTCTGGGTACATTAGAGACACAAATCCACAGAAACTCATATATATATATATATATATATATATATATATATATATATATATATATATATATATATATATATATATATATATATTTTATATAAAGGTTAAGTGTACATTCAGACAGCATCTGAACCAGTGCTGTCCAAGCCCACAAGTCCAACATTAGCCCAAATATTTGATACCAATCTACAAAGCCCTCCTCAATCTCACAAAATACATGCAATGACACCGACTGCAGGAGAAAGCTGAATCAGTGAGTGTGTAAGCATCTCAGTGCGGGCAGGGGTCTCCACACGCCCACCTGCTCCAGCACCCAGGGCTGCATCAGGGTAGGTCCATGTGGCTTCTCCTCAAGGATGTCTTGCAGGAAGTGAGCCTTGCCAGCTGAAGCAGGGAACTGGCTAAGGCAGCTGTACCTGTGAACTAGAAAGGTGAGGCTCACTGAGCCAGTTATCTCTTTGCCTTCAATGAACCCCAATGTGTTTATCGGCCAGTTTGGCACAATAAACCTTAACCAGCTCAGCTTGCATTTTCCTTTAGTCCTTTCAGCTTGAAAAATAAAAGGCATGGTGTTCCCGTTTGGTTTTCTAACTCTAGGTTTGAGTTGCAATTTTGAAAGATTATAATGGAAAAATATGGCATCAAATGAATATTAAAAAAACTCACTGTCTAATTTTTTTCATAAATCATTTTATTGGGGCTCATACAACTCTTATCACAATCCATACATTGAGTAAAGCACCCTTATAAATTCGTTGCCCTCATCATTCTCAAAATTCGCCTTCCACTTGGGTTCCTGGAATCAGCTCATTTCCTTTTTTCCCTCCCCCTCCCTCCCCTCTCCCCTCTCCCTCATAAACCCTTAATAATTTATAAATTATTATTTTATCTTATCTTACACTGCCGGCGTCTCCCTTCACCCACTTTCCTGTTGTCCATCTCCCAGAGAAGAGGTTATATGTAGATCCCCGAGATCAGTTCCCCCTTTCTACACCCCCTTCCCTCCCGGTATCACCACTCTCACCGTTAAATTTTTTTTTAAATTAAAAAGGTCAATACTCAACCATTTGAAAAGGTAACATAGGGTCAAAACCCAACGGTCTTGAAGGAAAAGTCCAAACCCTTGAATACATGGGTGAAAAACAAAATGCCGTAAGGTTTCCACAGACAACCGTGGGCACATTCCCTTGTGTGTCAAGAACTCTAGAGAAGACATAACTAAACTTTGAAGTAAGTAGATCTGACACAGTCTACTGGTTCCACTTAAAACAATCTGATAAGGTTTTCCAAGTCAGCTGTTGAGGTAATGTGCTAGATTAGGTCATGTTTCAATCTTCTCTCATTACCGGGGCTACTGCTAACCTCAGTGCAAACCACAACTTGTATCTTTGTTGTACAATTCTGATCAAAAGTAACATTTTCGCTCTTTTCTTTTTAAAACATTTTATTGGAGCCTCTTACAGCTTGTATCACCATCCATCCATCCATCCATCCATCCATCCATCCATCCATCCATCCATCCATCCATCCATTGTGTTAAGCACATTTGTACATATGTTGCCATCATCATTTTCTTTTTTTAAATCATTTTACTAGGGGTTCATATAACTCTTATCATAATCCATATATACATCCATTGTGTCAAGCACATTTGTACATGTGTTGCCCTTATCATTCTTAAAACATTTGCTTTCTACTTGAACCCTTGGTAGCAGCTAATTTTTCCCCTCCTTCCCCACCTCCTCAATGCCTGATTTGTGTCCCCTATTTTTCCATTCGCGTTCATATACCTTTGACCCCATGGGCAGTGGGGTGGGCGTGGAACTAACCTTCAGAACTACAATAACAGTAAGAAAATCATCTTTTTTTAAAAAAAGAATGAAATGTACTGGAGGGTGAAGGGAGGGTGGGGTAGAAAGGGGGAACTGATTACAGGAATCTAACAGAAAAGTGGGTGAAGGGAGACATCAGACAATGCAAGATATGAAAAATAATAATAATTTATAAATTATCAAGGGTTCATGAGGGAGGGGGAGTTGAGAGGGAAGGGGTAAAATGAGGAGCTGATGCCAGGGGCTTAAGTGGAGAGCAAATATTTTGAGAATGATGAGGGCAACGAATGTACAAATGTGTTTCACACAATTGATGTATGTATGGGTTGTAATAAGAGTTGTATGAGCCCCCAATAAAATGATTTTTTTAAAAAGAATAAAATGTTTCCCATCCTTGTGGATTCTTAAGCGCGTTCTCCGGGTATGCGGCCAGCTGGTTGGATGTCTTTTGGCACAATGGTTCCACGTTTGGCATGGGTAGTGCACAGGCTGGCGTCTGCAAAAAGGCCAGTCAGATAGGCCTCACTGGCCTCCTGCAAAGTACCAGTGGCTGTGCTGTGAAAGTGCAGATCTGTTTTGCAATCCTGAGCAATCTCATCTCTTACACTAGGCGCTGGAAGGTGAGTTGGTGGACTTTTGATCATGTCTAATTTCACGAAGCGCCCGCCACAGGACCAGGCCTATAAGGATGAGGTTTCTTCACCCCTCCAGGAGAGGGCGCACTCTGGTGAGTGGCTTTCGCAGCCCCTGCTTCTGGGGCACTTTTAACACTGGAGGATTTGCAGGCTGTCTGCTTGGTACCAGCCATGGGGTACGACACCTCCTTCCTCACTCCCTTCTCCTTCTGCTGGAGCTCAGGGAGCTGAAAATGTTTCTCTTTATTTGTTATAAATCATTTTACTGGGGGCTCTTATGGCAATCCATACATCAACTGTATCGAGCACATTTGTACATATGTTGCCAACAGAAGATGATTCTGTGTGCATTTGGGGAAAAAACACTCAGAGGTGACAGAAATCTTGCTCTTGCCTCTTTTGGTGATTACAAGCCCTCCGCCTAAACCTAAACCAGCAACTTCCGCGTTCACTTTGACTTTTCATGGAGGGACACAAAATTGGCAGCATCTGCGGTTTCTTCTTCTACAGGCTAGATTCAGTCAAGCGTTAGCTTCAGACTTATCCCGCTTTGTTTTGTATTTTTGCACACACACATACACACACACATACACACACACACCCCACCACACACACACACACATACACACACACATACACACACACACCCCACCACACACACCCCACCACACACATATACATACACACACCCACACATATACACACACACCCCACCACACACACACACACCCCACCACACACACACACATATACACACACCCCACCACACACACACACACCACCACACACACACATACACACACACCCCACCACACACACACACACATACACCACCACACACACACACACCCCACCACACACACACACACACATACACACACCCCACCATACACACATACACACACACACCCCACCACACACACACACATACACACCCCACCACACACACACACACCCCACCACCCACACACACACACCAGTCCCTCTTAGCTAAAAGCTTCTCTGGGAGCATCGCAGGCAGCTTTCTCGTGTTTTGATTGGTTGCTGGATGTTGGCTTTTACACGTGGAGTGCTAGGTTTTGTTAACAGGGAATTGTGACTTGATTCCCTTTTTCTCCTCTAAAGGCTGTTGGACTTGGTGCGGGCAAGCAGTCACGTTACTGAGTAGGGCAGCTTGATAATTTAGAGTTTAAGGTTTGCTCCAGTTGGTTTAGAATCACCTTTGCTCTAGGGAGAGTTGAGTCCTATGACTTATGTGAGTCTTCGTTGAATGTGCCTGGTGCTCAACAAGGCTCTTGTGTTAGTCTGGGTAGACTAGAAAAATTCATAAACACGTATATGTGTATGAGAAAGAGGTTTATATACACGAGCAATTGAATATTGAGAAAACATCCCAGCCCGGTCCAAATCAAGTCCAAAAGTCCTGTATTAGTTCACATGTCCAATACCAGTCTATAAAGTCCTCTTCAGACTCACGAAACAAATTCAATGGCACGGAATACAGGAAGATCACAGGCCAGTGAGTGCAAAGTCTTGTGGATCCAGTGGCATTGTAAGCATCTCAGCACTGGCAGGGGTCTCCATGTGGTTCCTTCAGCTCTGAAACTCTGACTTTCTCAGGGCTGCTTCATGTGGCTTCTCCTCAGAAATGTCTTGCAGGGAGTGAGCCGAGAGAGAGTGTGTCCCCACTCCAAGGAGGAAAACAGCGGTTCCCAGAGTCCTCAGGAGAAGTCCATGCCCACACGGAGGCCTCATTGGCTATGACCCGATTCACAGACTAGACCCCTTCCGAGACTGACCCCAGATTAACCGCCACAGCTCCCACCGCTGCAGGAGCTCTCAGAATGGCTTAGCTTACTGTTTCCTGGTTTTACCTTTTTATTTTTTTGGTCTTTTTCTTGGTCTTTCCTGTTTGGCGGAGCCTCATTGAAGTTAGTATTCAGCAAGAGGTCCAACAGATCCAAGGGGATCTGTCCCTACACACATATTTCTGGAACTTTTGGTTGGGTAGATTCCTTCTCTCTGAGACCCGGCTCAGGGTCTCCCTTAAACATCTGCTCTACGTTTAGAGATTTCACAGTCTGTTGATCAACAATGTATCCGTTGTATCTCCTGAGTTCTTAACTGTAGGAAAGAGCTCAGCAAAGGTGCAAAGGGGAAGTTATTCTACCCTCAGCCCTAGCCAACCCCACCACGAACCCCAATTGAAAACCCCACACCGCCATTGAGTTGCTTCTGACTCAGACCCTACAGGCCTGGGTAGAACTGCCCATGTGTTTCCGAGACTGTAATTCAGTTTACAGGAATAGAAAACCTGTCTTTCTTCCTCAAGTTCAAGTTAGTGATTGGGAAATGCCACCAACCCAGAGGTCAGGGATGGGGATGGTGCCTTAAGCAATCGGGTTGGATCGTGATAGCTACTGCTGTTCCCTCCCTAAAGCCAATCATTATTCAGCCTCCTCACTTTGCCCCAAATTCTCCAGACTCTCTGACCTTCCCCAACCATAGGGTCCCCAAGAAATTTCTCCCTCTCTCTCCTGGGCTCCCAGATGTTGCCTGAAGCATTTGATTCCTCATCAACCAAGCCTGGGTCTGAGAGACCCTCTTCGCTCTGGATCCTGAAGCCATGGGAACTGGAGTGGGAAAACTCCTAACAATTCAATAGTTTTGCCAGGAAAGGGAGGTCACAAGGTAGGGACCGTGAGAGCGCCTGAGAGAGAGGAGGCCCCGAGGGAGGGAAGGTCAAAGTGTAGGAAGTAGCAAGAAGAAACCGAAAGTAGGAAGGGTTTAAGTCAATGCAACCCAAGGCTGCAAACTGTAATTTTCTAATGGATCCCAGCCACGGGTGTGTTTTGTTTGACCGGCACAGTATTTTCACATATTTTCAGTCTAATATTAAAAATAAAATAAAAAATCATGTGCCACATCAAATCCTAAATTCCCAGCATCCTTGACAATACAGAAAAGAGGGTGGCAGTGAACCCATGTTCCCACATGACCACAACTGAGTGGGACTTTAGGCCCTGTCATGGTCAGATAGCAGATCTGCAGCATTCTCCACCACACACCATGACACCTCCCCACCCCAGCAATGCAACAATGAGTCCCAGAATCCTTTGTCACTTGTGGCAGTTACATAAGCCACTGTCAACTTGAGTGAAGAGGCAGCGTCTAGCCTGTCAATCAGGTCATAGCCAATGAGGCCTGGGTGTGGACATGGCCTGCTCCTGAGGATTCTGGGAACTCCTTTCTTCCTCCCTGGAGCTGGGACACATACTCTCTCTGTTTCACATTCCTGGAGCCAGAGCCCTGGAGCTGGAGGGGCCATGTGGAGACCCACACCAGCACTGAGATGCTTCCATCACCACTGGATCCACAAGACTCTCCAGCCACTGGCCCATGATCTTCCTGCACTCGGCGTCACTGCATGGGTGTGTGAGTCTGAAGAGGAATTTCTAGATTGGTACCAGACATATGGGCTGATATCGGTTTTGTGGACTTGATCTGGAATGGACTGGGATGTTTTCTCAAAATTAAATTGTCCTTTTTTTCCCCCCAATTGTTCTTGTATAGAAAGCTCTTTCCTATATGTGTGTGTATGTCTATGAATTTGTTTCTCGAGTCAACCTGGAGGAACGCACCACTCGACACTCAGATGTTTATGCACAATCTGTCACCTCGTTTCTCTCACCCGTCTGTCCTCCTTCCACACCAAACCCTTGGTCGACCATCCAAACACCAAAAGCCAAACTCAATGCTATTGAATTGATTCATAATGAAAATCTTTACGGAAGAAGAAAGTCTCATCTTTTCCCCTCGGAGGGGCTGGTGGTTTCAAACTGCTGACCTGTGGGCTACCAGGGCTTGTTCGGTATCACAGAGTGGGCTCCAATGACCCCTATGTACAACAGGACATGACACTGCCCGGTCCTGCAGCATCCCCGTTGTTATGATGCCTGAGCCCACTGCTGTAGCCATGGGGTCCACCCTGTTCCGAGGGTCTTCCTCTTTCCTAGTGACCTTCTACTTTACCAAGCACGATGGCCTTTGCCTGGCTGGGTCTCTCCTGATAATGTGTCCCAAGAACGGGAGATGACATCTCACCTCCAAGGAGATGAGACATCTCATCGTCCTCGCTTCTAAGGCGCCTTCCAGGTGTACTTTTTCCAAGACAGCGCTGTTTGCTCTTTTGCCAAAGGCACTTTCAATATCCCTCACCAGCACCAGACGCATCTGTCTTCCTTAGACTCCTGAGGTCTGACTGCTCGGCTAGGCTCTGGTGGTGCAGCGGTTAAGTGCTTAGCCGCTCCCCCAAAAGGCGGACTGTTCCAATCCACAGCCATTGTCCAGGACAAAAATGTAGCCACTTTAATTCCATTAGAATTACAGCCTTGGAAACCCTCTGGGGCACCCTTGCTCTGTCCTAGGGTCACTCTGAGTTGGCATTGACTCAACAGCTGTGGGTTTGCTCTTGTTGGTCGCCTGGCTAGTTTGGGCCCTTCATTTAACTGAAGAAGCTGATGATCACACAAGGGTCACAGACTGATTGCAATGTCAAATCAATCAATGGCACAAACAGGACCAGAATCCCAGTGTCCTGATCCCCAGTGCCCTGACCCCCCCCCGAGTGCCCTGACCCCCCCAGGGTCCTTACGCCCCCCCCCCCAGTGCCCCGACTCCACTTCTAGCCCTCCCTTCTTGTGCGATTACCCTTGGCCTGCGTCTTCAGTGCCTGTCCCTGTGGTCATGCCGGAATCTTTTCCACTGAGTCACCCAATGGAAAGCCCACACCTATGTAGTCATGAGGACTCTCTGTCGTCAGGCCGACCTGTGGCCAGGGGGCTCTGGCAGCTCGGGCGTGTGCTCTGGGGCTGCTGGGAGATGGTGAGGATGCCAGTCCAGTCGTGTGATCTGGTCATAGCACCCAAGCGGCAGGAAATCAGTGAAATCAGTGTGAAACAGGGAGTCACAGAGCATGGTGCCTGGAAGGGGGCTGGGGACAGAGTGGGACAGAGGGCAGAGACAGAAGTCCATGCTGTGGGTGACCAGACCCTTCCGCCAGAGCAGCCACTTCTGCCTTTGGAAAGAGTTTCACAACATCCTGTGTGAGAGTGATGATGTAAGAGATGGAGACCGACTGGCGGGGTGCACCAAGGATGTGCAGGAGAAGGAGCAGCCACTGGCTCACATGTGCCAGGGCACAGAGAGGGGGTTCCATCCAAGGAGCAGCCCAGCACTCCACCCACACCCAGAGTGGACCTGACGCCCGCAGGCCTCATGACAGGTGAGCAGCCACCTCTGGGATCGGGATGGAGCCCAGGTCTGGTCAAGGCACTGTCCGTTTTCTCGGCTGCTGGATGAGGGGGGCGGGGGATGTGGGAGCTGACGTGGCGGCCCCCTCACCTTGGTTCATGCTCTGCAGAAACTAGGGTCTTGCTCCTCATTCTTCATGGTGGGGTGGGGGTGGAAGGAAGGGAGAGATCTAGATTGGGGGTGTCTGTGCTCACAAGGAGCAGAGTGTCCTTCTAAAGCGTATACACACACACACACACACACACACACACACATCTTCCGCTGGCAGGTTGGCTGAGGGGTGGAGGTGATGGGGCCAGCATGGGTCAGGGCCTCCTGCTTAGTGGCCCTTGATGTCTGTACTTTGCTGGAAAGAAGACGGGGCTGTGGCAGAGGGCTTTACCCCAGGGCCTCCAGAAAGAGACAGGTCACTCACCATGCCTCATGGGACCCCTTGCAGACGACAGGCATCCCCAAAGGCCGAGCAGGTCCAGCTATGGCTCCATCTCCAGCCCCCCCAGCCCAGAGTCTGCCAGAGAGACCTATCTGAGTGAGAAGATCTCCATTCCGGATGCGGACCCGGTGAGAATGCTGTAAACTTCTCAGGGCTCTGCAGGGTCCGTGGAGCATCTAGGCTGGAGGCAGTGGGTGGGGGGCTCTCTGAGAGACAGTGGCAGCTACCCCCTTCTTGCTCTGTCCCCAGCACTTTGGGTTCAATGGTTGGCTAACACTTATACATGGCTTTCTGGATTGGAGCTTTGGGTACTTGTTTCCGCATCAAAAGAAAGGGCTCAGATAAGGGTAGGAGGAATCAGGGCGGAGGTTGCAGGCTTCTAGGATCTTCAGAGGATCTCCTGTCCTGGGCCAGGGTAGGGCTGGAGGACCCCAGCAGAGCAAGAGGCCCTGTGGGCTGGGGGCGGAATGAGAAAGACCTGCCCCCTGAAAAGCCCCTGTTTGAAGCTCTGCTGATTCAGGACCTTGAGAAGGCAGGCTGGTCAGGCGCAGGCTACAGAACGTGACAGATCCTGAGAGCAGGTCTCAGTGACTCAGCAGGCCATCTGCGGTCATCCCCCCTTCTCACATCCCCACCACCCTGGCCTGCTTTGGGTGTGACATGTGTGTTGGGGACAGCCCCAGGGTCAGCTGATGTGGGGCCAGGAAGGGAAGCAGGGGCTGCCCGGGCTGGCTGCCACCCACCCAGACCTAGAACCTCCTTTTCCTCCCGCCCAGGGCACGTTCAGCCTGCGGAAGCTGTGGGCCTTCACAGGGCCAGGCTTTCTCATGAGCATCGCTTTCTTGGATCCAGGAAACATTGAATCGGACCTGCAAGCTGGCGCAGTGGCTGGCTTCAAAGTGACTGAATTGGGGTGGCAGGGGGGAGGGTGGTCCGTGGAGACAGGGGAGAGGTTCTTGATCCTCTGCCCAGGAGGGGATCCCCAGGCAAGCCCTGCAGAGGGTGGGGTGTCTGTGTTGCTTTGTCCCAGCTCCCTGCCCCCACCCTCCCTCAAAGGAGTGTCCCAGCTGACTGTAGGAGCCCCTTTGGTGACCTGAGAAAGGCCCCTCTGGCTGAAGGCCTCCCCTGCCTCCCCCACAGCTGCTCTGGGTGCTGCTATGGGCCACGGTGTTGGGCTTGCTCTGCCAGCGGTTGGCAGCTCGGCTGGGCGTGGTGACAGGCAAGGACCTGGGCGAGGTCTGCCATCTCTACTACCCAAAGGTGAGGTTCTGAAGCGGCCACGATCGAACAGAGCCATCCTTCCTCACTGCCATGCAGTAGACTCGGACTTATAGAGGACCAGGGCAGAATGACCCTTGTGGGTGTCTCAGAGGAATGCTGGTGGCAGAGTGGTTCTGTGTTGGGCTGTTAACCACAAGGTCAGCAGTTCAAAACCACCAGCCTCTCCAGGGAGGAAGATGAGGCTTTACCCACATGAGCAGTGTGGGTTTGAGTCTGGGCTTTCTGAGAGTAGAAAGCCTCATTTTCCTCCCTTGGAGCCGCTGGTGGTTTTGTAGCGCCGTTTGCCAGCAGCCCGGCGTTTAAACACTGCACCACTAGGGCTCCCGCCTCCTTGAGTAGATGAGACTCAAACTCTTGGTCACAGTGGGAAAACGGCAGGAGGTACCGGCAGGAGGTCACAGAGGGGAAACTGACACCGGGAAGTGAGTGGTACCGGGCGAGAACCAAGCGGATGTCAACTAGGGGCTGGCCAGGGGGCTGGGAGGTGGGCGGTGGGCTTCGGAGACACAGCTATTGCATAGTCAGGGTCTACTCGGGGACACAGAGAGGAAGCCCCTGGACATTTCAAAGGGCACATCCATCATTCAGGCACTGAGCAGCAACGGTGTCAGCGGGGCTGGAGGCACAAGGGACCGGGAGCTATCCCAGGAATCAGGAAGCTGCCGTATCCCTGGACAGGAGCCACCCTGGCCGCCACGGCCGAAGTGGCCACCACCCTTACTGCAGCCACAGCCACATTGGGAGCCCTGCCCACCTTCCAGCCCCCATCCGTGCCTGCTACAGAGGCCAGCTGGCAGCTGCGGAGCACCAGGGTTGTCTTGCAGGGCTGCCTAAGCCACAGACTTCCAGGCCCGCACAGGGCAGCGTGTGGAGGGACCCCAGGGTCAAGCTGAGGCAGCGGACAGTTGGGTGTCAGTCTCCTCTCTCCCCATAGGTCCCCCGTGTCTTCCTCTGGCTGACCATCGAGCTGGCCATTGTGGGCTCCGACATGCAGGAGGTCATTGGTACGGCCATTGCCATCCATCTGCTGTCGGCAGAACGGTACTGCCTCCAGGAGCGTGAGCCACTCAGCCCCGGGGGGTGGGGGGGGGGAAGGTTGGGGGTGAAGGACGCCAGCTGCCAGCCCAGGCCTTGATTGTCCCTGAGTCTCCTTTGGCCTGCAGTCTCCAGCCAGGAAGCTGTGGCCTCATTTGCCAGATGGGGAAACTGAGGCTTTAACCCCTAAAATGACTTGTCTAAAGTCACACAGCACGGGAGGGGTACAGACTTGTGGACCATGGGCCCAAGCTCTGCTCGGGGCTCCCCCATGCCCCCATCAGCCCTCCCCTGAGTACACTCCCCTGCTCCTGCCTCAGTGCCCAGACCCCACCGGCTCCAGACTGAGGGTGGCGGTCCTAGGCCCCTGGAACAGCCTGGATTGACCCAGCCCCTCTGGTTCCAGAATTCCTCTCTGGGGCGGGGTGCTCATCACCATCGTGGACACCTTCTTCTTCCTCTTCCTGGACAACTACGGTGGGTCGGTGGCTCCCTGTGTCCCTGGTCTTTGAGCAGAAAGGTGAGGGGCGCAGGAGCGCTGGGCGCAGGGGCCGGTCACTGCAGGAGCTCTGTGCCGGCAGAGGGGCTGCAGGCCTGCCTTCCTGTCTGGGTTCTGTTAGCCTAGCTTGGAGAATCTCTGGGACATCAGTCTTCACCTGGAGCCTGGGGCTAATAATAGCACAGACCTCACTGGGTGTTTGGGAGGTGATGCTGAGTCAGCAGTTGGCAAATGACAGTGATGAAGTAGCAATGAAAATAATTTATGGTTGGGGGGTCCCCGCAACATGAGGAACTGTATGACAGGGTCGCAGTATTAGGGAGGTTGCGAACCTGTGCGTTCCCAGTGGCAGCCTCGGCCTCTCCATCCTCCCTCTAGGGTTGCGGAAACTGGAAGCCTTTTTCGGACTCCTCATTACCATTATGGCCTTGACCTTCGGCTACGAGGTGGGGAGAGGGGCACCACGACCACCCGACCACCCGTCTAGGTCCCTGGGAAATGCGGAGTTCCTGGGGGCATGGGGGGATGGAGGGCAGGGAAGGCGGGTACTGGACCTGACGGGGCTCCACCCCGCAGTATGTGGTGGTCCGTCCGGAGCAGGGACTCCTTCTTCGTGGTCTTTTTCTGCCCTCGTGTTCGGGCTGCGGGCAGCCCGAGCTGTTGCAGGCCGTGGGCATCGTGGGGGCCATCATCATGCCCCACAACATCTACCTGCACTCCGCCCTGGTGAAGGTGAGCCGAGGGCGAGGCATGGGCAGATGCCCCACCCCTTAGCACCTCGCTGGCCCCGCCCTAAAGCCTGGAGCCCCGCCCTCTGCTGTGGGGAGGCTCTTTGTGAGGGGGGAGGGGATGTGGGTGAGAGAAAGGATGAGAAAGATCAGGCTGCTGCCCTCCTTGAACTTGCGGTCTCTTTCTCAGGGAGGAGACTGAAGAGTGGGCAGGAAAGGAAAGGATGGGGGGAAAGGGGCCAGAGCTGTAGGGTCACCAACAGAGGAGAAGGAGAGGGGCGGATGGCTGCAGAAAGCTCACCCAAGAAAGGCCATCTTTGAGATCTGAAGGGAGAAAATGGGCCCAGGCATGGGGCAGTGAGTTCAAGGCCCCAGGCTGCTCCCCGGTGGAGGGCAGACAGGGTGGGGTCAAGTCATCCTGGTCTCAGAGGCCTTCCTTCATCCACGCAGTTGGTCACTTCTGAGCCAGCCCCAGTGGCAAAGGCAGACATGTGGGACCAACGTTTGTTTCCCAGACTGCCCTGCAGGGGGTTTCAGAGGAACTGGAGTTGAGGGTAACACAGGCAGAGGTGTGGGGGTGCCACTGGGTGACTGATAAACGTGGCCCTTTTCTCCCCTCTGCCCCCAGTCTCGAGAGATTGACAGGACCCGACGGACGGACGTCCGCGAGGCCAACAAGTACTTCCTGATTGAGGCCATCATTGCGCTCTCTGTCTCCTTCTTCATCAACCTCTTCGTCATGGCTGTCTTTGGGCAGGCCTTCTACCACCAAACCAACCAGGCCGCGGTGAGGCAAGACTTCACACCAAACCCACACCATACACACACACACACACACACACACACCACATACCTGCAAGCCAGCCCTGCTGGGGTCTCAGGCATTGTTCCCTCTGGTTCTCTGGGCACTGGTTTGGGGAAGGAGCTGTGACTTGGCCCCAGTTCACCAGACTCCCAGCAGGCTCTTTGAGGGCCAAGCCTACACTAGTGGGTTGCCAGGGAGCAGGCTGAAGGAAGGAGCAGACTCCGGGGCAGTGGAGGGTGGGCCCGATGTGCAGCCTCACCTCAGTGGGAGCTTCCATTGGGGAAGGGGGAAGGCGGAGGGTCCCCCATGCAGGAGCCTGAGCTGGAAAGGGGCAGGCAGTTGGACTCTCCCGATAATCTTCAGTGTCAGCAACTGGCTGTCACTCACTAGCAAATCTATGCTGAGTATTTGTTCGTATGAGCTGGGGTCCCAGACCCAGGAGCTATAAAGACCTTCTAGGTGCTAGAGTCTAGGAGCTTACATGGGGAGGGGGCCACCCAGCGGGAATAAGTTAACAAACACGTGTCCAATGTGGACATTGCTAGCAAGAAATTCCAGGGGGTGGGTGGGGTGGGAGGGGGCATGGGATAGGATTGGGGGAGAGGATTGCATTAGCCCAGGTGCCCTTTGTGCTGTGACCTCTGTCCCTGGAGGTCTGTCCTGGGGGCTATGACACTTGCTGGCCAGTGTTGAGTGCTTACCTGGGACGTGGACTCTGCCACTGACCTCCCCTTGGCTCACTCTGCCCCTCAGGCAAGGCATGAGGTCTAACTAGAGGTGGTGATGGTGTGTCATGGGGCCAGGCATGGTTGTGGGAAGCTGCGACTGTAGGGCAGCATGAGTCCCTTCTAGTAGGCGGCCCCTGTAGTGACAGCGGCACTCCTACATCTAAGAGAAGCTGGGGTTGGGGGCTCGCATTTGCAATCTTCTCAATTTTAAAGTGGGCAACAAAGTCATATCAAAAAAGAGATAAAATGTTAAAAAAAAAAAAGAAAATGATTAGGGCAAAGAATGTAGGGATGTGCTTTATACAATTGATGTATATATGTATGGATTGTGATAAGAGTTGTATGAGTCCCTAATAAAATGTTAAAAAACAAAAATAAAAAATAAATTATATTAAAAAAAAAGATAACAGGTGGGATGGAGGGAGGAAGGGGAAAAAAAGAAGAGCTGATACCAAGAGCTCAAATAGAAAGTCAATGTTTAGAAAATGATGGCAATATAGGTATAATTATACTTGATACAATTGATGTATGGAATGTTATAAGAGCTGTAAGAGCCCCCAATAAAATGATTAAAAATAAAAAGTTAATTAGGACAGTTGGCATCTTAAAAACAACAACAGAGAGAGAGACAATATGAGGGGCTTCAAAAGTTTGTGGGGAAAAAATCCATTATCTTTTTTTCAAAAACTTTGTGAAGTCCCTCATCTTATTCATGCATGCATGTATTTGTGGGTTTGTTTGCTCGTTTTAAAATCATTTTATTGGGGGCTCATACAACTCTTATCACAATCCATACATACATCAATTGTGTAAAGCACATTTGTACATTCGTTGCCCTCATCATTCTCAAAACATTTGCTCTCCACTTAAACCCCTGGTATCAGCTCCTCATTTTTCCTCTCCTTCTCCACTCCCCCTCCCTCATGAACCCTTGATAATTTACAAATTATTATTATTTTGTCATATCTTACACTGTGCGATGCCTCCCTTCACCCACTTTTCTGTTGTCCGTTCCCCCGGGGAGGAGGTTATATGTAGATCCCTGTAATTGGTTCTCCCTTTCTACCCCACCCTCCCTCCACCCTCATGCATGTATTTGTAACAAATAATTTGTAACAAATAATTACAACAAACATCTAGACAGCACTGCCTATGTGCCCCACATCATCCCTACAAACCTCAAAGGGATTCCAGGACTCATTTGCTGCCATTGAGTCGAAGCTGCCTCGTAGTGAGCCTGTAAGACAGGGTAGAACTGCACTGAGTTCCAGAGACCTCATGGAGTAATAGTTACTCGTTGGGACGCTAAGCTGCAAGGTCAGCAGTTCAAACCCACCTGCCACTCTCCTGGAGGAAGATGGGGCTTTGCCAAACTACATGTGGGCCAGCCTTCTGCTCTTGCCTTGTTAAGAGGCTGACTGTTTGCCTCTCCTCCTGTCCGTGACGGGAGAAAGCTGAACTAGTCTATTGCCATAAAGAGCTACACCCTGGGGGCCACGGGGCAGCTCTGCCCTGTCCTGCAGGGTAGCTAGGAGGTGCTCTCCACTGGATGGCAATGACTTTGAGTTTTGGAATTTTGTCCTGGTGCCGCAGTTCAACATCTGTGCCAACAGCAGCCTCCCTGACTACGCCAACAACTTCCCCCAGAACAACCAGACCGTGGCCGTGGACATCTACCAAGGGGTGAGCACTGGACAAGGTGGGGAGGGCAGGACAAAACCCCCTCATCCTGCCCATCAGGGGCAGGGCCACCAGTCTGACCACATGGTTCCCACCCTCCCCCCACACAGGGAGTGATCCTGGGCTGTCTCTTTGGGCCTGCAGCCCTCTATATCTGGGCTGTGGGGCTGCTGGCCGCAGGGCAGAGCTCCACCATGACGGGGACCTACGCGGGACAGTTCGTGATGGAGGTGGGCCAGAGTCCAAACACTACAAGCCCTCAGGGGGCACAACCTTCGGGCTTCTGGGCCCTTGAAGCAGCCTGAGGGTGCTGTTTACACACCCCACTTTACTGATGAGAAAACTGGGGTTCAGAGGAACGAGGCAACTGATATGACCATTTACCCAAACTTGTTTCCTCTTTAGCCGCCAACCGTGGGAGGGAGACCCCATCCCTTTCACGTACCCCTTTCTGCCACCTAGGGTCAGAACTGTACCCCACTTCATACACAGAACAGCACAGGAGTCCCTGGAAGCGAAAGGTCTCCCCTAGAATCCCCAGCCCTGGCCACTGCCCACCCCCCAAATGCCCAACCTCCACCCAGGGCTTCCTGAAGCTGCGGTGGTCCCGCTTCGCCCGCGTCCTCCTCACCCGGTCCTGCGCCATCCTGCCCACTGTGCTGGTGGCTGTCTTCAAGGACCTCCAGAACTTGTCAGACCTCAATGACATACTCAACGTTCTGCAGAGCCTGCTGGTGAGCTGGGGGCCCCTGCACCCCGCCTCTGAGCTCCACCAAACCACCACAAACACGCCGTCTCGCCTCCTGGTTCACCTCATCCCCACCAGCCATGCAGGGTAGCGAGCGGGGACCTCCACAGCCTCCTTTCACAGAGGGGGAAACTGATACAGCTGCCCAATGAGCTGAGATTCAAAATCAAGCCACCTGTGCCGGAGGCTTTGGGAGGCACTAAGATGGGGAAATTGAAGTCCAGGGTACTCAGGGACTTGCCCAAAGGGCCCCAGGAGGGAGGGCAGAGGAGGCCCAGAGCCCCCCTCCATCTGAGGGCAGGGGCAGGCCCTCAGCTGACCTGCCCTGTCATCCGCAGCTTCCCTGTGCCGTGTTGCCCATCCTCACGTTCACCAGCATGCCCGAGCTCATGCACGAGTTTGCCAACGGCCGGTGAGCCATCCTGCCTCCCACTCTCCTGCCCACTTCAGCCTTGGAGCCCTGAAAGGCTGGCAGCTAGAAGTAGGCCTGTGACTGGTGCCTGTGTGTGTACGCGTGTGTGCCCGTGTGCGCATGCTCATTCATGTTCTTTCTAGGCGCAGGCCAGTGGGCAGCCTGCACGCTCAGGAGGGCCATGGAGGGCAGAGTGGGTGAGGGCTTAAGCTAGGCCCTACAAACTTGGCTTTTCCTGTCTCCTCCCCTCCTTGGAGCTCTAGGTGGGCTGTGAGCACCAGAGGCAGAGGGGAGGTGGGTGGGAGAGGAGAGGCCTCACTGCCCCAGCCAGTCCTAAGACCCCCTTCTGTCTCCAGGGTAAGCAAGGCCATCACTTCCTTCATCATGGCGCTGATCTGCGCCATCAACCTCTACTTAGTGATCAGCTACGTGCTCAATCTCCCTCACCCGGCCTACTTTGCTCTTGTAGCTCTGCTGGCCGCTGCCTACCTGGGCATCACTATCTACCTGGTACTATGGGTCCCAGTGGTGCCTTGGGCATTGGGGAAGTGGAGAAAGTGGGCAAGGGAGGAGAGGGGGGAGGGCAGAGGGAAGGGAAACTCCCCGGGGGCTTCCCTGGACATCCCTGCCCCACTCATGGCCACTGTCTCCTCCCCAGGTCTGGACCTGTTGTATTGCCCACGGGGCCACCTTCCTGGCTCACAGCTCCCACCAGCACTTCTTGTATGGGCTCCCTGACCTGATGCAGGAAAGGGGGGGCACAGCGGGATGAGCCACCCCCAAGCACAGGGACCCGGGCCTGGCCTGTCTGCCTGGAAAAAACAGGGTCTTGGAGGCAGCCCTATGGAGACAGGTGCACTTGGGATCCCAATCTGGACCTGCTGCTGTGGCCTTGAGCAAGTGACTTAACTCTAGGTGTGACCACACTCATTTATCAGACGGGAATTGCTGCCTTTGTTATGTGATGTATGGAAAGAAAGCACGTGAGCACAATGCCTGGCACTTGGGTTGGTTTATTTTTTAATTATTCAAAAATATTTCTTGACCCCAGCCCAGTAAGGGACAGGGCACAAGCTCCAAAATGGCACTGAAAATATTATCTGATGAGCAGTTGACTTTTCACCCAAACACCAGAGAAGCTGAAGCCAAGTAGCCCCCTATCCTGCCCACAACCCATTTTCCAGTTAGCAAAGTGGGAGCCCGGTTCTCCCTTCTACAGGCACCACTTGAAAAGAACCCATGAGTCTTGCCTGCGTCCGAGGCCCAATTCATTTGCCATTTCCCCAGTGAACTGGACGGTGCAGCCTGGCACGCGCGGCACTGTGAACGCTCCCGAAGCGCTGACTCCCACCTCCCCTTAGAGACAGGGACGGACCCGGAGCGTCTGCATTCCTGGCTTCCGCCTCACCCCTCCCGGCCTCAAGGGGATGGGGAAGATGGAACTGGAATCTAAGTCCCCAGGGGCCCAGAAGTCTTCTGGGAGCGGTTAAGTATAGGATAGCTTGGTGACTCCCGCGGCGACCCACTCTGCCCTGGGGGAGCGGCCGGGCGCCCCTTCGCCCCGAGCTGGAGCTGCTCTTTGGAGACGCTCCCTGGGCCGTTTCTAGGCTCCCCTAGATTCTTCGCCCAGTCCCTAGAATCCCAGCCTGGGAATCCGCAGCCGGCCGCGGCCGCTGACCCTTTCCTGTGTTGAGCCGCGGGGCAGGCGCTGGCTAAGAGGCAACCCTCAAATTCTCTGGGACCCTTCAGGGCGGGTGGCGCTACTCCGCGCTCTGGTGGAGGCGCTTGTTTATGAAAAGAATTTCCTTTCTTAAAAGGGCGACGATGTTAGTGGGGCCCGCGTGGAGGCAAGCGCCACGGCTGCTCTCACAGCTTTCACTCAGGGCAATGGAGATCGCGGGCCGCCTATGGGGGAAGGCTGTACTTAGCCCCGGAGGCCATGGCTGCCAGGAATGAGGTCGTGTGCACAAGGGTGGGGACCAGAAGCCTTGTGGGGAGTTCTTAGATCTTGGGGGAGGGCGTGGACAGTAAAAAGACACCCCCCTCATAGCCTAGGCAGGCTGATCTGAGACCAGTTAAACCTAGGACTCAGAATGGAGGGGCAAGGGAAATGGGGGGGGGCGGAAGGCCAGCTAAGGGTCAGGCACTCGATTGCTAGGCCTCCCCCGCACACTCTCACTTAGAAGAGGTGCCTCTGGGCCCATCCCGCCGATGCTCCGCACAGCCCCTCCAGCGGAGAGAGCCTGGGCACCTTGAGACCCAGGCCAGGGCCCCCTGCGCCTCCCCAGGGACGGCTTCATACCGGCCCCACTGGGCAGCTAGGGAAGCGGAAAACCTTTGTCCAGAGTAGCCTCTGGAGCCGGGGTCCTGGGCTGCCAGACTCACAGCCCCATGGCTTTGCTCCATTCTAAGGGCGCAAAGTGACCCCTAGCTTCCGGAGGGAAAGGAGGACCCCTGGGTGTGGACCCCAGAAAAATTGTCAGGAAATGCAAAGAGTTGACCCCTCCCCACCCTAAAGCACTCCGAAGCCTGCTCACAGCAGCTCAGCGGGTCTTCCCAAGACCCCACCTAACCCCTGACTGCAGAGACCCTGGGGCCTCACTTCTAATCACCCCACTCCAGCTGTTACTCCAGGGCCCCAAACCCTGCACCAGCCAAGGGTTTGGAGGTGACTACGAGGCTGTGCTAGGGGCGGGGGTGGGTGTGTAGAGCTTCAGGTGGCCTCTTGCAGGGCGGGTAGGGGACAGCGGCCCACCCAGTTCAGTGACTCTCGCGGGGATGGATGCTTCACTGAGGGAGGAGCGAAGGCCTAGGAGAGGCCAGGGCCGCGCTCGGCCGGCCATCAACACCCATTTCCTTTTGGGGGTCAAGGAGGCAGAGGGGGGGCATCCTGAGATAAAGCTGGAGCCCCACCCCTCTAAGGGCATCCCGCTTCGAGGGCCAGCCACTCCTTGGAAGTCCGGAGGAGGCCGAGATGGTGTGGAGAAGGCGAAGCCCAAGCAAGAGCAGCGGGGAGGTGAAGCGCGGACTGGCGCCCAGCGGGCGCAGAAGTGCCGGAGGCGGGCAGTCGCTGGGCGCAGGCCCTGGCTCCCCCGCCGGCCAGGCGGACGTGCGCCGTGCTCGCTCCGGCGCGGACAGGACGGGACAGGACGCGGCCGCCCGCCCCGCCCCGCCCCACCCCGGCGGGCGGGGAAGGAAGTGCCGGGGCGTGTTTGTCCAGGCTCGGCGTCAGGTTTATTTTTCAAAACGTGTGAACACTTCGTAGTAATGATAAAAAAAACACACGCGCAGAAACGGCCCGAGAGACCCACGGCACCTAGCGAGGGCACGTGGCGCGTGGAAACTCGCGGGCCGAGCTGTGACCCCCCCCCACATACCCGGCAGGACCGGGTGTTTTCAAATCCTCAGTCGAGCAGTTGACACCAGAGGCGCCCACAGCCGGGCCAGGGGCCAGAACTCCCGCTGTGCCGGGACCCTGGGGACACATGAGCCTCCAACGGGCTGGAGCGGGGATGGGGCAGCAGGACCCGGGGAAGCCGCTAGGACAAGGTGGCGTCGCATCGAGGGGATCTGGCTCTGCACGAGGGCCAGGGAATTCAGGCGACGGGAACAGCACGCACGAGGGCCCTGAGGCAGCAAGGCGCTGGGTTGCAACCGGTGGGAACGCGAGGTGGCCCGTGCGGGCGCGGACGCAAGAGGAGCCCCAAGGAAAGGCGGGCAGGGGACAACTGGGGGCTGGGCCGCTCCGCTGCCCAGCCGCCCCGGGTCCCCTCGTCCCAGGACTGCGGTCGAGTTGAGGGTTACAATCTAAAAGCAAAGTCCCGTGTGGAGCTAGCAAAGACTGGGCGAGAGAAGACCCCTCTTACAGGTAAAACCGCACGGTTCCCGCTTCCCACAGGAGAAAGACGGGTCTCGGGCCCCCGGAATGCGCAGGGGTGGGGCTGCACCGCCCTTCTGGGCGTGGGCGCCCACTGCGCCCGGGGCGGTCCCTGGGCCTGGGCGCTCGCCGGCCTGGAACGGTGGGCTGGGCGCCAGGCCTGCCACGCAGCCGCAGAGGCTGGGCCCGACGGGCGGCAGGAAGGGAGGCGACGCCCCCTGGAGCGCGGCAGGAACCCAACCAGACCCGCCTCCCAGCCCGCCCAGCCGCGCCAGCCCCAGAAGTGATGAAAGCGGCGGCCGAGTCCCGGTCACGCCGAAGCCGTTGCCCTTTTAAGGGGGAGCCTTGAAACGTCGCCCGGGTTCCATGTTTGCATCCGCCTCGCGGGGAGGAAACTCCATGTTGTAACAAAGTTTCCTCCGCGCCCCCTCCCTCCCCCTCCCCCTCGAGGCTGGCTCCCCTCCCCTCCAAAGCTCGCGGGGATCCCTCCCTCCCACCCCTCCCCTCCCCCCCGCGCCCCGATTCCGGCCCGAGCCGGGGGGGAGGCCGGGCGCCCGGGCCAGAGTCTGGCCGGAGCGGAGAGCGCCCGGCCCCATGGACAGCTCGGCCGTCATTACTCAGATCACCAAGGAGGAGGCTCGGGGCCCGCTGCGGGGCAAAGGTACCGGGGCCGCGGGCGTGGGCTAGAGTCGGGCTCCGGAAAATGAAAGAGACTGGACCAGGACCCTCCCAGGCCGGCGCGCCCCTCGGCCCAGACAGATTCCAGCCGGGAGCTCCCAAAGCGGGAGGGAGTTCGAACTTGCAGAGGCGCGGGGCGGGGCCTTGCACCTTTCGTGTGCTGGCAGCTTCCCTAGGTGGGGAAACTGAGGCAGGGTAGTGAAGGGGATCTTTTGGGAGCTCCCAGAATCTCTCGCTGGCGGTGTGCACAGCCCCGGAGTTCAGCCTGCCCCTCCCCCGTAGTACGGCTGGCTCCCCATTGGCGCCATTGGGGCTGGGCGATAGGGGTGGAAGAGGGCGCCTTCAGGCCACCCGCTGAGACTCCGCCTCCCCCTCGCCCCTCAACCCCGCGCTGCTGTCTGGCCCGGGGAAGGGGCGCAGAGGTGACAGTGAGCTCAGGGCTCTGGAGGGTTGGTAGGATCTCCCGCCAACACTCAGCAGCGCTCCCCAGAAACTTCCGCGTCTCTGGTGCAGAGCCCCTCCTGGTAACTGCGCTTCCAAGGGGCGCCTATGACCTTTCCAGGACCAGTGTACCGGGCTGCATGTCCCTGGGCACTGGGCCTGTGCACACACCCCTGCCTGGCGTCTGGCCGTCCCTGCGTGGGGGCTCTGAGGGTCCTGCCCTGGTGTTGACCTTAGGCTCTAAAAGCCTTTACAACTCCCATCTGCCCTCCCTCTGCCTGGGCCTATCTCTTGTCCAGGCTGGAACTGAGGCGGAGGGCTGGAGAGAGGGTGGCCTTGTGGCTCAGTCTCTCCAGGTTGGAGGTCCTGGTGGGGAGGAGGTGAAGGCGGGGCTGACAGATGGCCCAGAGACACTGGCCCCAGGCTGCAAGTCCCCACCCCCAGCCTGTGGACCCAGCCTGTGCAAGGACTTTGGACACTTGGGGTGCAGGGTGGAAAAGGTGAGAAGGCTGGAGTGGGTGAGCTCCAGGCCCTAGTCTTCCTCCACCTAGGATCTCTGGAGCAGGGGTGAGCAGGATGGCAGGAGGTCCCAGGTGATCTGTAGGGTCCCTCCCCTGTGAGGACAAAAGAAAGAGCACTGTGAACTCCGTGCCAGGTAACCTTCTCCCTACAGGGGGAGGGGGTGTTTCTGCAGACCTGGAGGGCAGACATGGAAGCAGGGCCCCTGGTGAGGGCATTTTCGGGGGCCTGCTGTTTCCCTTGATGCAGTGGGAAGACCAGGTCCTCCAAGCTCAGGGCTTGGAACCTCGGCATCTCTCTGCTGAGATGCAAGTCAGTGTGCACGCCCACCCCCACCTTGGCCTCCCTGCTTCAGGTGACCAGAAGTCAGCAGCTTCCCAGAAGCCCCGGGGCCGGGGCATCCTCCACTCTCTCTTCTGTTGTGTGTGTCGTGATGACAGCGAGGCCCTGCCTGCCCACAGCGGGGCACCCCTGCTGGTGGAGGAGAATGGTGCCGTCCCTAAGGTGCGTGGTGGCCAGGTGCAGGCTGCAGGAACACAGGCTCACTGGGGGTAGGAGCCCCTGACTCTGCCTGGAGGTCCTGGAAGATTCCTCCAAGAAGCAGGGGGAGGGCTGTTTCCCCAGAAGCCCCAGACTTCTATGTCCCCTAGACTGCTACTTGGTGACAGAACACCAGAATTCCCAGAAGCAAAGCGGGCGAGGAGGTGGTCGTGTACACACACATACACACACACACACACACACACACACACACATCCCCGTGACACTTGGAAAGGGGGTGGGAGTAAAGGCTTGAGGCCTTTGAGGGTGCTTGAGCCAGCCCTGCTGCCCCCCAGCAGACCCCAGTCCAATACCTGCTCCCAGAGGCCAAAGCCCAGGACTCGGACAAGATCTGTGTGGTCATCGACCTGGACGAGACCCTGGTACACAGCTCGTTCAAGGTGGGTCCTGGTCTGGGGGGTATGTTGGGGGGTGGGGGGGTGACCTAAGCTGGTATATGACCCTGATGGGGCTTTGGGAACAGTTCCAGCTTCTCTTTCCCCTCCACAGCCTGTGAACAACGCAGACTTCATCATTCCTGTGGAAATTGATGGGGTGGTCCACCAGGTGAGGGGCAGCAGACACTGACTGGGGGCCTTCCAGATCCTAGGCTCCTCCCACCCCTCCTGAGCACCCAGGGAGGGGCTTTTGCTAGTTCTCAGAAGCCAGAGGCCCAGAGAGGGTGTGAGGCTTGTCCAAGCCACACAGACCCTCGGGGACTTGCTGCACCCTGCAGAGTGGGTCCTCTTCTGGTCCCCCTTGCCCCGCCCTGCCCGGGACCCAGTTCAAGTAATTCAGGATAGGCTGTGTGGTGTTCAAGCCTGTTCTTCATTACTTGGCTCGGGAGCCGGTGCCTTGCAGCTCTGGGGTGAGGGGGCCACTCCAGCACCCCCTCCCAACATTTGCCTGAGGGACTCAGAATTAGTGACTCGCACGAGGAAAGGCAGGGGTGTTCGTTTTGATGTTTTTTGGAGGGTGGCTTAGGGGCCCCTGGGCAGCTGGAGTGTCTGGGCAGTTGTGCGAGCAGGCTCTGGGACCAGCCTTCCTCCCATGTCCCTCCCTCCATCTCCTCGCACCTACTCCCCATCAGCCAGCTGGCCAGCCATGGCCTCCCTGGCTCGGTGGCCTGCAGTCCCCTCACTGGCGCACCCCCGCAGGTGTACGTGCTGAAGCGCCCCCACGTGGATGAGTTCCTGCAGCGAATGGGCGAGCTCTTTGAGTGCGTGCTCTTCACTGCCAGCCTGGCCAAGGTGAGCCCTCTTGTCCAGTAGCTCCCCACCCCCACCCCCAGCATACTGCTCCCCAGCTGACCTCCCTCCCGGATCCCTTAGTACGCAGACCCAGTAGCTGACCTGCTGGACAAGTGGGGCGCCTTCCGGGCCCGGCTCTTCCGGGAGTCTTGCGTCTTCCACCGGGGGAACTATGTAAAGGACCTGAGCCGGTTGGGCCGGGACCTGCGCCGGGTGCTGATCCTGGATAACTCGCCGGCTTCCTATGTCTTTCACCCCGACAATGCTGTGAGTGCTGGTGGGCTTGCCCTAGGGGCCGTCTCCTGCCCTGGGGATCCTGAGTCTGTCTGCTCCTTGCTGCTGGCACTTCCAGTGACCACTGGGTGTCCAGGGTGCGGGCCGGGAGCAGTGATCTCCAAGTGGCCCACAGGCTTCAGTTGAATGGGTCCTGATTGGCACTGGAGGGCACTGAAATAGGAGGGGGCTTTGAAAAGTTCCTGGGAAATGCCATGGTCTTTCATGCCCGTTTCTCCATGAGCTTCTTAAGGCCCAGCCTCTGGGGGGAGGGGCAGGAAATGTTGGGGTGCTTTGCTTTTGCTCCGTGGGTTCTGCCCCCGCAAGCGTGTGAGAACTATGGGAGGGGGGATACCATCTGGGGTGGGCGTTCTAGGGCCAGAGTTGACTTCGAGGGCTGGCCTGGACACTGCTCAGAGCCACCAGCCCCCCTTACCACCCCGCTCCATCCACCAGGTCCCAGTGGCTTCGTGGTTCGACAACATGAGTGACACGGAGCTCCAGGACCTCCTCCCCTTCTTTGAGCAACTCAGCCGCGTGGACGACGTGTACTCAGTGCTCAGGCAGCCTCGGCCTGGGAGCTAGTGCAGTCGAGGGGGCCTAAACTGGGCCCCGAGCGACTCCCACACCTCCTCATGCACTCTCGGACTTGGCGGGGCCCTGTTGCTCCTCCTTAAGCAGACCCACGGGCTACCACACTCAGTGCCAGAGGGAGCAGGCGCCTCCCCTACCATCCTGCCCTGGCTGCACAGAGGGATAGCAGGTGGCACCCAGAGGGGTGAGCCCCAGGGTCCCCGTTGTCAGTGCCTTAGAACCCCCTGTGCCTTCCAGGGGGACCTGTGGGGACCCTGCGGGCCTCGTTCTCTCTCCTTTCTGCTGCCATGTTTCTTGCTGCCAAATTGGGGCCCTGGGCCCCTCCCAATTGCTTTGTTGGGAGGTTGGGTTCCTACTGCCCCTCGCCCTGGCCTAGCCAAGGAAAAGTGGGCAGAAGTGCCAGGCATGGAGCCTCTTCTCCAGACCAGGCCTGTCCAGGGCCCCCACCCTGGGCAGCTGCTTTGGTCTAACCTTGCTCACAGCTAACTGCAGAAGCTGCTCCGGCCCCCTCCCCAGGGCCTCCCTGGGGACCAAGTTGTCCTGCCATTCCCCACTGGGGAGGGGACACGACCTGTTAGCGTCTCTGAGGGCTGCTGCCGGTTCAGCCAAAACTCACCCCTCATTCAGCTAAAACTCACCCCTCGCATCTGCCTTCAGCCACCTGTGGCCAGCCCTCCATCCACAGGGCTTGGCTGCCCAGCTGTGAGCGGGGTGGAGGGGACTACAGGAGGTGTCATATAAATATGTACATGTGTATATAGCCTTGGAGGGGAAGGGAGGCAGAGGGGCTGGGGTAGAGACACCCCTCTCTTGGCCCTTCCCTGGGCCAGGAAATTGGGGGGGGGGGAGGGAGAGGATTTTTACATTTTTTAAATTGCTATATTCTGAATGAAACAAGCTGGGCCCAAGGGTGCCCAGCCTGCTCTTATGTCCTTCACAGCCCTCTGCTCTGTCCGTTCGCTGAGAACCTTCTACTGAGCACCTGCTCTGTGCCAGTCCTCTGCCTGGCCCACCAGCCAAGTTGGGGTGGCCCTACCCCACCACCCACACTTCACTAGTGCCTTGAGGGGAGCTGTAGGATGTGGGAGCCTTCATGTGGGGCTTGAGGGGTCTTTAGGAAGCCTGGCCAAACTGCCCCCCACTCTGTGTGCCAACCTGCAACCACCCTCCCCCCAGTGGGGGCCACTCCCAGGACACCAAGCCAGCTGACTCTGACATGTAGAACTACCCCTACATGCTGGAGCTGGAGGTCAAGGCCTCAGTCTGTCCCAGGGACTCACGGTTAAAGGGGACCCACGTCCAGTGCCAAGGGGGATGGCAAATGGGGCTGTCCTCCTGTCCTGCATTGAGAGGTGGGTGGGAGGATATGGTTGGCTGAGTCAGGTAACCTGCCTGTTTTAAGTGCCTTCTCTGTGTCAGGGCCCCTCAGTGATGAGAACTAAATAGGAAGCCAGACTCTCCCAGTCTTGCCTCTGTGGTTATTGTGGGGGGTGGTGGTTATGCTCCCATGGTGTGATGCCTGCAGGTCCCTGGGGCAGTGGGATAAGGGGCTCAAGGTAACTACAATCCTGGAATACAAACCAAATGAGCTTTCAGTGATGTGATCACAGTGGAGGCCGAACCCCTAGGGGGCGCTGCTCCCTGCCGAGGACGTCCAGCGGTGGGGAAAGACCGGCGAGAGGCTCGGGGTGGGCATCGCTCTCACTGCCACGGAGTCAGCGACCTGGAGCCCATCCTAGGACGCGACAGCTGCCGCTGTGGGTTTCTGAGACGAACTTGAAGGCTGTAGAAAGCCTCATCTTCCTCGGCGCGGCTGGTCCTTTAAGCTTCTGACCGTGCATGTAAGGGCTCATGGCGTAGCCCGCACCACGGTGACCAGGGACCCACTGGGGGGGAGGGGGGGACTCGCTTGAACTTTGGGACAAAGTGGGTTTGAAGATGGTGGCTATGCAGCAAGAGGAGGCGTGGGGGTGGGGGTCTCGCCCCACAACGTCAGGCACCTCGGAAGAACCCTGGGTCAGTGCCAGGTGGACCAAGGTCCCCAGTGCCACCCGTGGGCTGGCTGAGGCTTGGGGGCGGGGGGGGGCAGGAAGAGAGACACCTCGCACTTCTCTCCCCCAGCTCTGGCCACGCCCTCGCCGGGCCTCCGTTCCACTTCCCGCCCTCGCCCTGCGGCCAGGCCTGGCTTCCTTGGGCGTTTGGGCCCCGCAGGAAGTGCCGGCCTGGCCCCGCTTCCCACGGCGGCCATTAGAGGCCTCTCCGCTGCCGCCGACGCAAGCGCTCCCTGCCACAGCTCAACCCCAGAGCCCGGATCCACGATCCCGCCCGACTACGTCAGCCCATACCCGCCAGACAAGGGGGGACCCACCACCAGCTTCGCCTCCACTGCTCCCCCCACGCCTCATTAGCTTACCTTGGGCCAACGACCACAGGCTGCCTTGAGGACAGCCCTAGGGGCCCAGATGCCCCAGGCTCCCCCGAAGGGGATCCATACAGAAATAATTACCCCACCCCGCCATGCCATGAGCCAACTAACCCACCAAGAAACAGCAGCCTTTAAAGTTAGCTTGGTGTCAGCTCCTGGCCTGGACCAGGAGTCCCTGTGCTGCCCAACCTTCCCTAGGCACCCCCACCCCTGTTTCCTGTACTCCCGCTGCAAAGCCTGCTGCCCACACCTGCCCCCAGATTTGCGCCCCAGAAAGGCAGGGGGAGGTGTCAGGGTTCCCAGCTACGGATGAGACCAGTCTCCTTCCCCACCACCAACCCAACTCCACCTGCGGAGTGCATCTAGGGCGCCGCCACGGTGTCTGCTCTCAAGGAATGTGCACCCCAGGAGTGGGAGAAACAACAACGGGTAGAGAGCTGGTCTCGGAAATGCTCTGCCAGGTTCCAAAGGCGGAGTAGGGTGCCTAGCCTCCCGCAGGCACACTCACTCCCAATGGCCTGGGGGGCAGCTTCTGCCCAGGAGGTTGATATTCAGGTGCTGTGACCTGAACCAGCGGAGGAAGTGGCAGGAGCAAAGCCACAGAGGCAGCCACAGAATGCGCACTGCGAGAAGAGCGAAATGTCGGCATTGCGCGCAAAGGAGAGGTGGGGTGAGCTGCAGCCGGACCACCACCACCCATCCGTCAGTTTGTCATACTCAGGTGGCTTGCTGGTTGCTAGGGTCCTGGCAGCTGTGCCACCAATATTTCAAGTATCAGCAGAGGTACCCGGAGGGGCTAGTGTTCAGTAGATCCTCCCGACTAAGACTAGGAAGAAAGACCTGGTGATCTACTTCCCCCAAATCAGTCCATGAAAACTTATGGATCAAACTGGTTTAACCTCATCAGCCGCCTGAACATTGTGCTTTCAGAGTCATCTAGGTGGGATGAAATTGGCAACAGCTTCTGAATGGGTGAGAAACTGGGCAGGTGATAAGATAATTTGGAAAAGAACCCAAGAGTGATTGTACAACTTAATGCCGACGTGTTGCTGCAGCGTACATGGAGACTTAGTTGCAATGGGGCATCCTTTGGTGTGTATATTTTCCCAAAAATAATATAATAAAATACAAACGGTAATGAATCACAACAGGACATGGTTCACCTCGCCAGCTGTAGGCATGCTGCTAAACCCAAACATCAAACCCACTGCTGCTGAGTCAGTTTCAACTCACAGCGACTCTAAAATAGGGTTTCTGAGCCCGTCGGTCTTTACCAGAGCAGACAGCCTCTCTTTCTCCCAAGGAGCAGCTGGTGGGCTTCAAGCTTGTGTTCAGCAGCGCAATACCTAGCCCCTAGTGCTACCAAGGCTGCTTATGGCCATTCTGTGAGGAGCGAGCAATTGCTGAAGGTGTTTGGTGTCAAGGGCGGGAGAGAGAATCGGCAACCCTTTGTGTGATGGATTGACCCAGAAGTAAACTGACCAGCGACCCTGAAGACAATCCAGGGCCAACACAAGGGTCCCACGAGCTGTAGTCTACAGAAGCAACCTTCTAGACATAGCTCAGCGGGCTCCTTTGAGGGGCTGGGAGCAGGAGGGGGTGAGATGGAAGAAGTCTCACGTCCTCACTAATAAGCATTCAGGCTGTACTTCTTTCCAGATACATTTGTTCTTCAGGTAGTCCATGGGATACTCAATATTCTTCACCAACACTACAATTAAAATTCATTAATTCTCCTGATTCACTGTCCAGCTTTCACATAGGAGAGGGTATCCCCCCCCAAAAAAAAAAAAACCGGAATTGCTCTGAATGGATTGGAACTTTCATAGTACAAATTTTTTCCTAGGTTGAGCACCAGGCAATTCACTCTGGATCAGTGCACCCCGTGGCTTCACCTGGGAAGGTTCTCTATAATCACTGAGTTTTTTTGTAAAAGCAGTTTCACTTGAACATTGTTTTTTGTTTGTTTGTGTGTTTTTTGAACATTGTTTTTTGTGATGGCTGGTTTAAGAGAACGGTGTGCAGCTGTGAAATTTTGTTTCCTGCTCAGCAAAAATGCTGCAGAAACTACTGTGATGTTGAACACAGCTTACAAGTACAACACCGGAGAAAATTCGTCAACTTCCTGAACAAGTGAAGATGTCCACACAGTGCCTTTGGAGTTCGTTCCATCGTGTCAAACTGTAATCAAGCTTTCTATTTAGGTTTTGAAAAGATCGTGTTAACAAAAAAGCCTTGATTTTGCTACTACAACAATGCACCTGCTCACGTAGCCATCTTAGTGCACCAGTTTTGGGCAAAAACCAGCATGTCACTCTTGCCCCACGCACCTGACTCACCTGACCTCACTCTGAAACTTCTTGTTTCCGTGAATGAAGAGAGACCTGAAAGGACAGCGATTTGACACCATAGAAAAAAAACTAGGGAGGTGCTGTCAGCCATCCAAACAGATGAGTTTGAAAAATGTTTCCAAGAACCGAGTCACAGATTTGACAAAGTCTTAAGTGTAATGGAGAGTACTTTGATGGGGATAAGATTGTTTTATAAAAAAATTTAAATATATAGCATTGAAAATAATTGTGTTGGAGGGAGTACCTGCTCATACATATGTGACAAACACCATGGCGTAGGTCAGGCACACCTTAACGTTTTAACATTTTAAATAGGTGTGCAGCAGATTTGCCCTGGACACTGCAGCAGTGAGCATGGATCCAAGTATGGATCCAAGTATGAATTTCTGTGTCAGCCTGCAGGTTAGAACCATGACAGCAGTGTTTCTCAATCTTCCACGACCCTTTAGCACAGTTCCTGTGGTGGTGACCCCTAACCATAAAGTTATTATCATTGCTACTTCCTAACTGTAAGTTTGCTACTGTTATGAATCAGGTGACCCCGGTGAAAAGGGTCACTCAACCCCCAAAGGGGTCATGACCCACAGGTTGAGAACCGCTGCATTAGAGGCTTCCTGACATAAGTGGTTCAGGGACTAAGAAATCCAAAACAGGTCGAATGGCTGAGGGCGCTGGTGAATCTCAAAATCTTCAGGTCAGCCCAAGAACGGGAAATCAGAGGATGCTAAACCCACACAGTCTCCAGAGACACAAAGCTCTGCCAGACCATTCATGTATGTTGGATGCAAACCACACCTCCAGGGAAACTCCCATTGCAACCAATTGGCTGCTCACCTCAGATCACAAAACGAAGGATGACCACAGGACACCTGCCAAGCCACTGGAAAACAGCGGAGTGAAGGAAACACATGACCTTCACCATCACAAATGTCACGTACTTTCTGATGTGATGCAGAGTGCAGTATACGACATCGCCTTGAGCTTGTTAGCAATGCCAAATCTTGGGCTCTGCTTTTTAAGTTTTTTCAATCATTTTATTGGAGGCTCTTACAGCTCTTATCACAATCCATACATATACCCATGTGTCAAGCACATTTGTACATATGTTGCCATAATCATTTAAAAAATATTTTCTTTCTACTTGAGCCCTTGGTAGCAGACTCATTTTCCAGGTGGTTCGTATGATCTGGCTTGAGAAGGGCTAATTATATTCTTGAAAAAAAGTGTTTAAAAAAATCGAATCATTGTGAATGAGGGGGGATGTGTGGAGTGGAAACCCAAGGGCCGTCTGTAGGCAACTAGACATCCCCTTACAGAAGGGTCTTAGGGAGGAGATGAGCCAGTCAGGGAGCAGTGTAGCAATGATGAAACAAAATTTTCCTCTAGTTCTTAAATGCTTCCTCTCTCTCCACCTCACCCCCACCCCCCACTATCATGATTCCTATTCTACCTTACAAATCTGGCTGGACCAGAGGATGTACGCTGGTACAGATAGGAACTGGAAACACAGGGAATCCAGGGCAGATGATCCCTTCAGGACCAGTGGTGAGAGTGGTGATACCAGGAGGGTGAGTGGGGTAGAAAGGGGGACGGATTAGAAGGATTTACATATAACCTCCTCCCTGGTGGATGCACAACAGAAAAGTGGGTGAGGAGAGACATTGGCCAGTGTAAGATATGACAAAATAATAATAATTTATACATTATCAAGGGCTCATGAGGGAGGGGAGAGCGGGGAGGGAGGGGGCAAAATGAGGACCTGATACCAAGGGCTCAAGTGGAAAGTGAATGTTTTGAGAACGATGAGGGCAACAAATGTACAAATGTGCTTGACACAAGGCATGGATGTATACATTGTGATAAGAGTTTTACGAGTCCCCAATAAAATGATTTAAAAAAAAACAAGTGTTTCAAAAATTGTTAATCAGAATAAAATCAAGCCTTTATTTTCTGCCTGTGGGAAATACAGAGGGGAATTGAGAGGAAGCCCATTTCTGTCCTTTTAAGCCCCCCACTGTGGACTTTTCAGCACCATTAGGAAAGCAAGGGCAAGCTTAGTCCCACGAAAGCAGTCATGAAAGTGCTTTCGGAAAGACTGGGGAAGTTCGCATATGATTGGGTAGCAAGTGATATAAAAAATTATTGTTAATATTCTCAAGTCTGAAATGATATTGAGGTTAGGAACAGAATGTCCTCATTCCAAAGAGATGTGTGATAAAGAGTTTAGGGTTAAAATATCCTGATCCCTGCCACGTACGTACACCGTGACACCATTACTTGGGTTTCTAGGTCCATGTGACACTTTTCATTTTAAAAACGAAATTGGAAACAGTGAAAACCAAACAAAACACATATGTGCTTCCGGAAACTCCTGGCAAACGAAAAAGACAAGCAACAAAACAAACCAAAAAATACAACTTTAAATATGTAAACAAGCCCAACAAATTACTTAGACATAAACCAATTCATAAAGGTATTTTTTTTAACATTTTATTAGGGGCTCATACAACTCTTATCACAATCCATACATATACATACATCAATTGTATAGAGCACATCTGTACATTCTTTGCCCTAATCATTTTCAAAGCATTTGCTCTCCCCTTAAGCCCTTTGCATCAGGTCCTCTTTTTTCCCCTCTCTTTTCCCTCCCCACTCCCTCATGAGCCCTTGATAATTTATAAATTACTATTTTGTTATATCTTGCCCTATCTGGAGTCTCCCTTCACCCCCTTTTCTGTTGTCTGTCCCCCAGGGAGGAGGTCACATGTAGATCCTTATAATCGGTTCCCCCTTTCCAACCCACTCACCCTCTACTCTCCCAGTATCGCCCCTCACACCCCTGGTCCTGAAGGTATCATTCACCCTGAATTTCCTGTGCCTCCAGCTCCTATCTGCACCAGTGTACAACCTCTGCTCTATCCAGACTTGCAAGGTAGAATTCGGATCATGGTAGTTGCGGGGGGCGGGGGGGGGAGGAAGCATTTAGGAACTGGGGGAAAGCTATATTCTTCATGGGTGCTACATCGCACCCTGACTCACTCATCTCCTCCCCTAGACCCCTCTGTGAGGGGATCTCTAGTGGCTGACAAATGGGCTTTGGGTCTCCACTCTGCACTTCCCCCTTCATTCACTATGGTAAGATTTTTTTTTTTTATGATGATGCCTTATACCTGATCCCTTTGACACCTCGTGATCGCACAGGCTGGTGTGCTTCTTCCATGTGGGCTTTGTTGCTTCTGAGCTAGATGGCCGCTTGTTCACCTTCAAGCCTTTAAGACCCCAGACACTATCTCTTTTGATAGCCAGGCACCATCAACTTTCTTCGCCACATTTGCTTATGCAACCGTTTGTCCTTGGCGATCATATTGTGGAGGTATGCACCCAATGATATGATTTTTTTGTTCTTTGATGCCTGATAACTGATCCCTTCGGGACCACGTGATCACACAGGCTGGTGTGTTCTTCCATGTGGGCTTTATTGCTTCTGAGCTAGATGGCCGCTTGTTTATCTTCAAGCCTTTAAGACCCCAGGCGCTATCTCTTTTGATAGTCGGTCACCATTAGCTTTCTTCACCACATTTACTTGTTCATCCGCTTTGGCTTCAGCGGTTGTGTCAGGAGGGTGAGCATCATAGAATGCCAGTTTAATAGAAGAAAGTATTCATGCATTGAGGGAGTGCTTGAGTAGAGGCCCAAGGTCTATAAAGGTATTTTTAAATGTACCTTAATCGAAGAGCCTAAATCAGCACAATGTATCCTTTTTTCACAGACAGGTTGTCAGCAATGAACTTCAATGCTGGCATCCAGTGCTGGGCAGAGCAGGGAGAGAGTGGGGCTCTGGATCTGCCAGTGAAACCAGCAGCTACTGCATGTCCCCTAGAGGCAGAGTGTCCATTCATATCTCTGGCCGGACACTCTCCTGTTCAGGAATTGACCTTAAAGAACTTGTCATCACAATTAGGGGAGGAATAACAATAAGGATTGTATAACGCAGAGTATAATTGATGGCCCTGAATTATACATGTAGAAGTTGTGGTACATGGTGAATGTTTTGTGTATGATTTTTGCCAAAGTGGAAAAACAAATCACATGAATGAGTATGGGGTCAGGGGGGCACAGAAATGCTCTAAAATTGATCGTGGTGAAGTTTGTACAACTCTTCTTGATAGGGTTTAATTGTAGGATATGTGGATGAAGTGCCAGTAACGCTGTTTCCAAATAAAAAGAAATCAGCATCTAACAGCAAAGATTTTCACAGTAAGACTACCTTTCACAACATTGTTTGAAATATCAAGGAACTGGCAATCATGTGGAAGTCCAATGGTAAGCCCGGGGTTACCTAAACAGGCCCATCCCTCTAATGGACTACAGTGAGACACGTGAAAGTGAGGTTACACGGCCGTACAAAGTACACACACACAAACCAAACCAGTCTGTCTTGGAAGAAGTACGGCCAGAGTGCTGCTTAGAGGCAACGATGGCGAGTCTTGATCTTACATATTTTGGGCATGTTGTCAGGAGAGACCAGTTCCTGGAGAAGGACGTCATGCTTGGCAAAGTGGAGGGGAGGCCACAAAGGCCCTCCAGGAGATGGAGTAACACAGCGGCCGCATCACCGGGCTCAGGCACGGGAACAGTTGTGAGGAGGGCGCAGGGTAGGCCAGAGCTTCCTTCTAGCAGCTCTTCTTGCTTGGTGCTCTCCGTCCCTAAGAGATCGCTGAAGAAGTGGACGCCGCAGCACAGTGTGGTGATGGAACTAGAGCGCGCCCAGCTGTCCGAAAGCATAGTGTTTGGGGTCCTGCGGCTTGTCTTCAAACACCGTGCGTGTGATCCAAGGATTGTAAAAAATAGAATACAAATCCAAAGGAGGGAATGGCCTCCGAGCTGAAGTCGTGAATACTGGTTTGCAGAAAGCTAGGGGTGGCAGTGGAAGCCCACCATCCATTTGCAGAGCCCACGCATGGATTAAGTTTGCATTGAATCCCCTCTGACCTTAGTTGAGGGATGTGAATAGCCAGGTTAGCAGACAGAGCACTATAAAGTCGATTATGGCCGATGTAGTTAGGTTAAAGGGTAACACCTTACCCTTTGATCTCCCTGTGGACTCATTTAAATACATTTTTAAATGCTTGCCGCATTCTTTTCGGTTGACATTTTTTTCTGTTTTACGTTGTTATTGTTGGTCGTTTTGAGGGTTTTGTGTGTTTTCCTGTGATGCAATCCAGGATAGGTAAACCTATAGAGACAGTCACCAGATTAATGGTTCCTTGGGGGGAGTTTGGGGGCAAATGGGGAGCTAATAACAATGAATACAAGAAAGAAAAAAATGTCCTAAAATCAATTGTGGTAATGATTGTATATCTCTTGTTAATATGATTTAACGATGAATTGTATGGTATGTGAATTATGTGCCAATAAAACTTTTTTTTAAGTCCATGCACAATATATCTTCCCACAGTACTAAATGTGTACGGCAAACTAGGAGGTAGATAAGATTGTGTGGAGTCAGCCCTTCAGCATGGCGGTGTTCCGAAACGCTGCTCCCTCCTGACACGTTCTTGCCCCTTATGTCAATTCACCTCACTGAGGAATGTCTTCAGTTTTACTTTCTCCCGGATAGGTAGACAGGCAGGCAGATACTGTGTGTGTGTGCGTGCGTGTGTGGCAGATATCTTATACACATGTGTGTATTTTGTACGCAGTCCATATACATTGATTGAAAGACCCCCAAATAAATCATGAACAGTGATCTCTCTGCGAATTATCCCAGAGGTGAAATGAGGGGTAGCCTTTTCCAGCTCTTTTGTGCTCATTTGTATAAGGTGTTAATCTTACTAAGATGCCCACACCGGCTTTCCATGTCTTTCCTCTTACCCGGCTGTGAAATGGGCCCTGTGGGGCAGCAGGTTCAGTGCTGGTGGGAACCTGGCAGCCACTGAATGGGAGAAAGATGTGGTTGGGAGCTTCCGGTCACCCTGGGGCAACTCTACTCTGTCCTTTAGGGTGGTCGTGAGTCGGAATCAACTGTGCAGAAGCGTACCTGGATAGTGTGCAGCCACGTGTGTGCAAGCACACACCACACACTCACACACACCTTGCTCTCTCTCCGGAGGAACTCAGGAGGGTGTGATAGGCAGAGGGGCTGCCCCCATCCCCACTCCATTTCACCCTCGAAGGGAGTCAGGAGACCCAGGAGGGTTTCTGAGGGGTGAACTTTGGGGGCAGTTTCCTGGAAGGGGTCTCCTTCCCCTGCCTGTCCTGACTAGGATGGGGTTCTGCTGAGCTCAGGGGTTGGAAACAGAAACCTGGGCTTCAGAGGGCGGCAGAGCAGGGTCCAAAGGCCCTGGTTTATGGCAGTTGATAAACAGTCCAGGAGGAACCAACCCCAGGAAAGCTGGGGGGATCTGAGCTACCCACCATGGCCCCTCTTCTGGGGGAGGGTCCTGCTGCCTAGAAGAGGCCCCTATGGGTGCCAGGGTCTCATCTGACCAGGAAAGTGCCAAATGTGACCCCTAAGCCCTGTATCCCTGTCTTGGGGACTCCTAGAACCCAGACTTCCTGCTCCCACCAGAATGTGTCACTCCCCAGAGAAGGAGGGGACGGTTGAGGCTGCTTCTCCTGGCTGGTGGGAGGGAAGGTGCAGGTGCATCCACCTCCCTCAGCCTGTGCAGTCCATTGTAAGAAGGGGCTGGGCACTGGGTGGAGACCAAGGTCATCCCCTGGGTGGGGCACATCTGGCTGCAGCTGTCAGGCTGTTGCTGGGTTCCGGGCTCCTAGGGACCTGCTTGGCACCTGCCTCCCCTCCCCCTCACTCCCTCTCCTGGGCCCTATCTTCCCTTATATGGTGAAGGCCGTGCCTAGAGGAGGGGGGGTGAGGACAAAGGTCACTCTCCTGAAGTCGGCTTGCCACAGCTCTCTGAGATCTCCTGGGCGGCGGCTGCCTCCTCAACAGGTAAGGCAACACGGGGTCCATCATGGTGGGAGGGGACAGGGCCCCTGTTTCTTGCTGGCAGCCTGGGTCCTCCTGCAGCACCATGGCCAGAGCTGCAAGGAGAGGCTGGGACCCTGAAGGCTCACGAGAGCCACAGCCTGTGTCTGTGCTGCGCATGCTAGAAAAGACTCCTGCGGGCTCTGCCCTGGCCACTGCTCTTTGGTCCCCACCTGTGGTCGGTGTGGTCAATCAGTCCCCACGGCCACCCCACTCAGGGTAACCAGCCGTCCTTGTTTGCCCTTGACTGAGGAAGATCGAGGGACATTCAAACTGGAACTGTCCCAGGCGAGCCAGGACCAGCTGGTCACCCTTCCGTACTTCCTCCTGCCTCACTCCAACCTGGCGCTTGGCTCTATCTCTTTCTTTGGGCCCTGGCCACCTGGATTCTGGAGTTGAAGGGCAGGCACCAGGAATGGAATAAACAGGGACAGGGGCTGGAGATGCTGGCAGCAGGGTCCTTTGGTCCTGGGTCACATCCCACCACCTGATTGTGATCCCAACCTCTGCTGTAGCACCCTCCCACCAGGCCTTCCCTGGACCTGTCCCGGGCTCTCCCTCTACTGCCCACTGTCTGAACTGGGGGTGGGGACAGAATGGAAGCTCAAACCGGACCAGGGCCCAGGGTCCCACCAGAGACCTTGGAGGGTAGGGTCTGTGCACCACGGCTGGTGGGGTTATGGGAGTGCTCCATCCCTCTCCTGCCTTCGGCCTGGGAGGCTAAAGGGGGCCCTGTATCTCAGGGCCTGGAACCTCTACCCCACCCCACCCCAACTTCCTCACCTCCTCCCCATCTGTAGGGTAAAGGAGTGAGGGGGCCAGCAGTTCAGGGGAGACTGAGAGGTGGAAAAAAACCCCACCCATAGGGTAAGAACAGAAACATTTGGTCCATCCAACACTAGGAGGCAGGAGCAGCTGGTGGGTTTCTATGGGGGTATAACGTCTCCTCTTAGGACCATCCCCTCCCCTAGTCCCCTTGTCTACCCCCACCCTAAGGAGGCTGCTGGAAGGCCCACAATCCAGATTTCTCTCTAGGGAGGGAGAGCTCGGCCCCAGATTCCCTCTGATGGGCAAAAGGCACTTTCTTAAGAATCCCTGGGTGACTCTCAAAAATCCAAAGCCAAAGTCATTGCCATCAGGTTGCCTGCAACTGACTCATAGAGACCATGTAGCAGAGAGCAGAGCTGCCCCATAGGGTTTCCAAGGCTGTCGGTCTGTACCGAAGCAAGCTGCGTGGCTTTCTTTGGCAGAGCGGCTGGTGGGTTTGAACTGCTGGCTTAAGGATCATCTCATAGACCCCACATCTAGGGCCCGCAGCTGGGGAGGGTCTGAAGGCATCTGTCTCAGACAAAGCGGGTCGGAGACCAAGGTGGTGATTGAGACAGAACTGCAAACCTTTTCCTTCTTGGTGCACAGACTGGCTCTGCAGAACCAGGATCCCTGGGAGCCCTGGTCTTGAGAAAAGACATTTGGTGTCAGAGATGATGTTGTTAGGCAGGCTGTTGGCACGAGGGGCCTCCTAGAAGTCCTGTAAGCAAGGCTGGTGGTGACAGGAAGGGATGCTGAGTAGGGGCTGACCAGGGAGGCATTGCACCCAAGCAATGCCAGGGACAGGGCCACCCTGCCAAGCTCCCCAGAGGGAGGGAGTTTCCTAGCAATCCAAGAGCAGGTCATGATCCCCAGTGATGACTCAAAGTCAAGGTGCAGAGAGATTAGATAGGCCTTCGGTTTGGGAGGCCGGCCCTCCATGCCCCATCATCAGTTCAGTCGAGGAGGTTTGTGGACGGATCAAAACACAACCAGATGCCCTTTGCTTTGGTGGGGGAAGGGCAGTGATGCGGGGGGGGGGGGGGGAGGGGAGGGGTCGCCACAGCAGGCAGTTCTCCACCCCTGCCTCCCATCACCATCACTGGGGAGCTTGAAAAAGACCCCAAACCCAGGACCCCCAAGTCAGAAATCAAAGTGTCCATACCCGGCCCCATTGCCCTAAGTCTAGGGGGCATGTAGAGGGTTGGGAGAGAGATGCAGCCTGGGTATCAGTTTCTAAGTTTGTAAGGATGCTGAGGAGCTGCTGATGGTGGAGACCACGTGACAGGGTAAGCCAGAAAGGGCTGATCCCAGAAAAGAAGGCTGGGCGTGGGGATAGGGTGGGAGAGACACTTCTGCTGACTCAGTGGGCGGCGCTGTTTCAGCGTGGGAGGTTTCATTCATTCATTCAAGCGCCGGCACTGTTCCAGGTGCTGGGGGTTGAACACAAACATGCAGGCAAGGGCCCCACCCTGTGGGGTTCCGTCTTGTGGGCCACCACCACAATGATGAATGGGTGTTTAGGGGTAGCAGGGAAACGGGAGGCAGGAAACGGTTGCGGTAAAATCGGCCGAGCATCAAGGGTGCCATCTTCACAAGAGTGGGCGCCACTGGTACCCAGGACCTCCACAACCTGGCGCAGCCGCTAGCTGGTTTCAGACCCAGTCCACCCCAAACGGAAAACCGTCCCCATTGAGTAGCCACGCCCTCCCCCCTCCGGCAGCTGCCCACCCCCAGGTCTCCAAGGAGGAATCTGGAGCTCCGGCGGCCTTGGCTGCTGCTGGGTTCTTCTAGGCTGTCTGTCTCTGGCCGAACCGCCGGGCCCTCTCTGTTTGGCGTCCACCCTTTGGCTACTGTGCTAGTAGCGTTGTTGTGACGAGCATTGTGTTCCAGATTTTGTTTGAACACCTGTTTGATGTTCGCTCGGGTGGTTTGCGCTTTCAAGACCTTATGCATGCTTTGCTTTACTCTGCCCCCCCCCCCCCCCCCGCCTTTTTTTTTTTTAATAACACGGTATGTTTTGTTTTGTTTTAAACAAGTATAACTTTGATAAATTTTTTTTCCAAAAGAAAAATGGGTTGAGGTCAGATGAGAAGGGCGGGGGGTGGGGTGGGGGGGTTGCTGAAGAGGGATGGTTTGCTGAGTAGGCAAGAGGGGGCCCAGGTGGGGGTGTGAGGCGGGCAGAGCTGCTGGGAAGGCGGCAGGCTGCGCTCTGGGCCAATCGGAGTGGAGAGTTCACCGTTTCTTCCCAATGCTCCTGAGCACGTGGCCTTTGGTTCATGATGGGGATTTGCTGGGCTCCAGAGCGGGGCCCCTGGACCCGGGGTGCCGCGCCCCACTTGTCCCCGCCCCCCCGCCCGTCCCCCCCCCTCCCCCCCCCGTCGCTCTGAAGCCCTTGCCCTACACTCTGCCCCTCAGGCTCGTCCACGATGACCAAACTGACGGCCCAGGTCAAAGGCTCGCTCAACATCACCACTCCCGGGGTGCAGATATGGAGGATCGAGGTGAGGAGGGGAGGGCGCTGCAGATGTGGAGCTCCAGGGCAGGACGAGCCCTGCAATGGTGTTTGTTCTCCTGAGCCCTGCCCTGCTGGCCCTGGCCACCTGCGCCTGTCATTGTCGACCCAAGCCTCGCCCTTCTCTCCTCCACGCCTGTCCCTGTCGCATCACTCACCTGTCCCACTTCCTCCTGTTTTTTCCAGAACTTTCTTTCTTCCTCCCTGTTTTCTCCTATCCTCTTCCTCATTCGTCTGTCAACAGTCCCCTCTGTCCTGCCATTCTTCTGTTTTTAAAAGTATCCTTTATTTCTTGATACTAACCACGATACCAGACCAAACCGTGCTGTTGGGTCAATTCGGGCTCATATAGTGATTTTCCATTGGACTGCTGCTAACCGCAAGGTCAGCAGTTCAAAACCACCAGCTGTTCTGTGGGAGATAGTTGAGGTGTTCTACTCCTGTAAAAAGTGAGTTTCCAAACCCACCGGGACAGTTCCATCCTGCCCTACCTATCAGGTTACTGTGAGTCAGAATTAATCTACTTGATGCCAGTGAGTTGTGGGACCTCTGGTGGCATAGTGGGTATGAGTTGGACTGCTAACCCCAAGGTCGGCAGTTCGAAACCACCAGCCTCTCTGAGGGAGAAAGATGGTGCGTTCTACTCCCATAAAGAGTTAATGCCTAGATCTGCTCAGCCAGGCAGGGGCTGTGCTGTGGTACCCGGACTGGGGATTGACAGGGTCAGGGAGATAGCAATCTGTTGTAAAACAGTTAACACCAAAAAACCAAACTCACTGCCATCTAGTCAGTTCTGACCCAGTAGGACAGAGAATAACCGTCCCTGCGGGTTTCCAGGACTACGGACATCGTGATGGGCATAGAACGCTTCACCTTTCTCTTGGGGAGTGGCTGGTCCCTAACCACTTTGAACTTTGTGGTCGGTCAGCAACTCCTACTCCCCTATCCTACTAAGACCGCTTGTTTTCATGGGAATGTATCGAGTGGTGTTTGTGGTGGCTTCAAGTGATACTGGCCGGGTTTGAGTCCGGTGAGCGGCTGGACCTGCCGTCCTCCCTGAGCCCCTTTCCTCCCGGATCCCCTGTCCTTTTTTCCTCCCTCTTCTCTTGCTTTTCCCTTCTTGTCTCTTCCTTTCTGTTTTCCTCGCTCTGTGGCCAGCTCTCCTCCTTCTCAGTCGTCCTCCTGGTCCGTGTTCCCAAGCTCTCCGGCTACTTGTTCTCTGCCTCTCCCTGTGGGGCGGGGGGCAGGGCTTGCCCGGGGTCCTGGGGACTCAGGACAGCCCCCCTCCTTGTCTCTCTAGGCCATGCAGATGGTGCCTGTCCCAACCAGCACCTTCGGGAGCTTCTACGACGGGGACTGCTACATTGTCTTGGCTGTGAGTGCAGGCTGGCAGGGGAGGGGCAACCTAGGACCCGGCCCGCTCTTCCACAGGGGTCAGACGGGGTGTTGGGGAAAGCTTGCCTGGGTTCCCCCCCCCCCCCCCACACCAGCATGACAGGATTTACTGTGTGCCCCAGGGCCCTGCCTTGGGCCAGCTCTGTTGGTGGCCGAAGAGACCCATCCTGCCACTGAGCCATGGAGGGAGGCCCCGTGTTATGTGTGCTGTGGGTGGATTTAGAACAGTGGTTCCCAGCCTTCCTCATGCTGCATCCCTTTCATCCAGTTCCTCATGTTGTGGTGACCCCCATCCATAACATTATTTTTGTTGCTCCTTCATAACTGTAATTTGCTACTGTGATGAATCATAATGTAAATATCTGATATGCAGGGTGTATTTTCATTGTTACCAATTGAGCATAATTAAAGCATAGTGATTAATCACAAAGACAATAGGTAATTGTATATTGTGAAATATTTATTTCTAATGACAAATAAATGAAATTTTGGCTTGAAGCATGGTGTAGCATGGGTAACAGTCTTACTATAACAACAGTTAACTACATTGCTACATTTAGCGACAGTATGCAGAAAAAGCCAACCTCTGTGGAAAGGTTGAGATAGCTGCATATGGGCGGATCCCCCTGGTGATGGATAGAGGAGCCGTGTCTCGGTTCCTAAGACCGTTGGAAACATGGGTTTTCTGATGGCCTTAGGTGACCCCCGTGAAAGGGTTGTTCAACCCCCAAAGGGATCTCGACCCACAGGTTGAGAACCACTGATTTGGAGTCTTGAAGGAGGACATTCTGGATGTCACCCAACCTTGAGCCTCCATTTCCAAACTTTCCTCGTCTTCATGTCACCTACTTGATGTTTGCCACATTCTGGCACCACCTGGACTCTGCAGTCATTTGTCATCTTTCTCACCATGGTGACTAGGCTTAGCATTTAAATGCATTCAATTAAAAATGGGAGTTTGCTTCATCTTGTCCCTGGGTACCAATGACATGTGGCCAATAGTAAGCAGCGGTAAAATATTTACATGAAAAATTTTTTACATGATGCCTACACTGAGAACCCGTGTTTGGATGTGACTTCAGGACTTCAGACACCTCTGATGAGGAGAGGGAGGCCCTGACCCCCCCTCCAGTGGACGCCGCTGAACCCCGTTCATTGTGGCCTGGGACCCCGTGGCATGGGGGCAGGGAGCAGCGGTGCATTTCAGGTCCCTCAGCAGCCCTCTCCCCTAGACCCACAAGACGAGCAGCAACATGTTGTACGACATCCACTACTGGATCGGCCAGGCCTCGTCGCAGGATGAGCAGGGAGCGGCTGCCATCTACACCACGCAGATGGACGACTTCCTCAAGGGCCGGGCAGTCCAGCACCGGGAGGTCCAGGGCAACGAGAGCGAGGCTTTCCAGGGCTACTTCAAACAAGGCCTCGTGTACGGACAGAGCAGGCCAGGGCCTGGGCAGAACACCCAGACTGGGAGGGGGTGCAGGGACCAGGTCTGGGCAGTCAGTGAGAAGTGACTGGGCCAGGAAGGGAGCCTACGGTGGTGGGAGGGGGTTGTGATGGAGACCCACGTGGCTTTGAGGGGATTTGTCCTCACCTGTCCCCACTTCCTCAAGCCCATTTCTGCGAGTGCACTGTCCTTGTCTCTTGTCCCTCTGAGTATGCTGTCCCTGAGGTCACTCCCATGAGTTTCCTTCTGTAAATCAACTCCCATCAGATGTCCTACCGAGCTCAGTGTCTCAGGAGGCCTCTGGCCATCACACCAAGCTCCTGTCTGGCCAAAGGACCAAGGCCTGCCTCCACCTCCCCACACCTGCCCAATTTTCTCTAAACCAAACAAGCCACACTTAAAATCTTTAATTCCCTGCTTTTCTTGAAATGTCTGAAGTGCTGCTTCCCGATGGAAATAGTTTGGAGTGGAATGAAGGCGAGCCAGGAGCTTTCGGCCCTCCAGTTGGCCGCAGTCCCCACCCCTCCCTACTGTCTGGATTTTGCTGCCTCCCATGCTCCCTGCAAGTGCTCTCCCCGCAAGCATGGGAGCTGCCATTCCATCCTTCTTATCTAGCACTCCATCCCCTGATGTCCCAGGCTCTTCCTCATCCACACTGCACCCTCTGCAGGGTTGGACCTGCATGAGGTGTGCAAAGGAGGCAAATTTGAACTCTCAGGGACAGCGTCGGAGAGAGACTGATTCAGTGCCTCAGCAGACTCCCCTGCCCCCTAGGCTTGCCCCCCAGATGGTCCCCTGGCAACCTTGGTCAGCCTAGGTCTAGAAGGGCAAGCTCTTGCGGGTCTTCCCTGGTCCAGCTCCCTCTGTCCCCTGCCCACTCCTATAGCATCCGCAAAGGGGGCGTGGCTTCGGGCCTGAAGGATGTGGAGACCAATTCCTATAAGGTCCAGCGGCTGTACCATGTCAAGGGCAAGAGGAACGTGGTGGCAGGAGAGGTGGGCACCCCTGGGAACAAGGCCGGAGCAGTGAGCTGTGGGGCATGGCCTCCAGATCACCCTTCCAGCCTGGAGTGGGCAGAGGCGGGGAGAGCGGGCTGGGCTGGAGGGCAGGAGCTGGTGGACAGTGAGTGGCATCTCGTGGGGGCCTAACGGCCCCGCCCACGTGGCGACGCAGGTGGAAATGTCCTGGAAGAGTTTCAACCGCGGGGATGTGTTCCTCCTGGACCTGGGCAAGCTCATCATCCAGTGGAACGGGCCCGAGAGCAACCGCATGGAAAGACTCAAGGTGAACCCCGAGGGGACCCCCCTGCCCCCGCAGGTCCAGCCTTGTCAGCCCAGAGGGGAGCGGAGGGGTTGGGTGAGGGTGGGTGTGGGGAGAGGGTATGCCTGAGTGTGTGTGCCCGAGGTGTCAATCAGCTCAGCAAGGCCTTCTGCTCAGCCTCACTGAGTCCCTGCTGAGTGGCAGGGAGTCTCTGGGGGTGCAGATTGACTACCAGCCTCAAGTTTGGTGGTTCAAACCGCACTCTGCCGCCCCAGGCACCTGGGGAGACAGGTCTGACCCAGAACAGCCAATGGAGCAGTTCTGCTTGGCACACACAGGGGGCGCCCACAGGTGTCCTGTCCACTTGATGGCTGGTTGTGTGTGTGTGTGTGTGTGCGCACACACACACTAGTTATATAGCGCCTGAGAGTTGAGGACTGAGGGGCAGGTGTAGACCTAGGGGCTCAGGGAAGCTTCTGGGAGAAAGCGAGGAGGACAAGCCCTAGGGCAGGGGTCTGCCAGGAAGGGGGCAGGCAGGTCATCTTCACAGGGAAAGTCATAGAAGCCCGTGGTGGGTGTATTCTCAGGGCCGTGGGAGACTGTTGACAAGTTGTTACGGCTAGAAGACCTGGTCTCATCTGTGAGATCGTTCTGTGTCCTTAGCAGCGATGAAGCAGATGGGGGCCTTGGAGAAATGGGCATCTCTGTAGGCACGTGGGTAGGGTGAGACTTGGAGGGTGAGGGCCCCAAGCGTTCCCTGTCTGCTGGATGCGCTCTGAGTGCCATTTCCAGAGAGAATAGACCGGGCTGTGGCAGACTTGGGTTGAAATCGAGAGTTCGGTTTGGGACATCTTAAAATGGTGGTGCTCTGCTTGGGAATTGGGCACACAAAGCGAGAGCAGAGAGCTGGGCTGCAGGCGTGTGTGTGCACGCACACACATACATGTTGTGTGGGCATGCCTATGGCTTCTTGAGCTCCAGAGAGACCACTCTGTGGGGGATTGTACCCGGGTCTGGGTGTGTCTGTGCACACCTACGAGGGACTGCGTTGTGTGCGTGTGAGCATGTGTGTGTGTGCATGTGCAGTAGGTCCCGTCCCACCCCCAAACACCACTCCTGCCTAGGAGGAAAGCTGTTTTGCGTGCTGAGAGACGTGGGGCAGGTCCCTGTGTGCTCGGGCTGCTTCGGGCTGGGCTGGGGCTCACCCAGGGTGGCTGGGGTGATGGATGGATGGCAGGTCTGCCCCTGCCATCCTTCATGGATCACCTGGGACCTCCTTGATAGGGCATGACCCTGGCCAAGGAGATCCGTGACCAGGAGCGAGGCGGGCGTGCCCACGTGGGCGTCGTGGAGGGGGAGAACGAGAAGGCGTCCCCCGAGCTGATGGAGGTGATGAACCACGTGTTGGGCCAGCGGAGGGAGCTGAAGGCAGCTGTGCCTGACACAGTGGTGGAGCCTGCGCTCAAGGCCTCCCTCAAGTTATTCCAGTGAGTGTCCAGCCGGGAGCCGCGCGGGGAGACTAGGGAGCCCTCCCTCCTAACGGAGGCCTGCCTTTGTCCTGCAGTGTGTCGGATACGGAGGGAAAGCTGGTGGTGAGAGAAGTGGCCACTCGGCCGCTCACCCAGAACCTGCTCAGTCACGAGGTGAGCCCCCACCCCAGCTCCCAGCTACCCCAGGACAGAGGAATTCTAGTAGGATGAGGTGGATGTGGGAAGGGAAGAGACTTTAGATCTATACCTATACATTTGATGTATGTGTGTGTGTGTGGGGGGGGGGACTATATACAGTAAGACACGTGCCAACCCACTAATGTCACGTGTACTTTGCAGCTTCGGGAATTACGTTCTTCAAGCTGGGCTTCAATCTTTCCCTCTGGGGTCTAAATTCAACCCTAAATCAGACTCACTGTCATCGAGTCGATGTTGACTTATAGCGACCAAGGAGCTCTGGGGTCTGGTGGTTACACCTTAGGCTGCTCACTTCAAGGTCAGCAGTTCGAAACAACCAGCGACTCCCTGGGAGAAAGGTGGGATTTTCTACTCCCCTAAAGAGTTACAGTCTTGGAAACTCACAGAGGCTGTTCTACCCTGTCCTGTAGGGTTGCTAAGAGTCGCATTCCAAATTCTTCCCCTCTATTAAGAAGGCCCCTGAGTGTCTCATGTAACCTTTTGAATTGCTGTTTCCAGTGTGATGACAGGTTAATTATTTAGAGAACACAAGACAGACATTACTTTTGAAGCTAACTTGTGGTTTAGGCTTAAAGATAGCTTCTGAGAACAGCGTTGGCTGGAGGTTCAGATATGAAGCTTACAAAGCGATCCTTTTGGAGAATGATCCAGCCTCAGTGGCTCCAGAAAGTCTGGATTCCACAGGAATCTGAAATCCTCTCTTCCACACCTCCCCCCACGTTTGATCATCAAGAGGCCTGTGTACCAGAGTCCCTTAGTCCCACCCACTCACCACCTGGGGGAGCTCATCCGGGTCTTTGCCTCTCCCCTCCAGGACTGTTACATCCTGGACCAGGGGGGCCTGAAGATCTTCGTGTGGAAGGGGAAGAAGGCCAATGCTGAGGAGAGGAAGGGAGCCATGAGCCAGGCCCTGGTAGGAGTGGGGCTCAGGGAGGAGGGAGAGCGAGGTGAGGTGCTCAGACACCTTCAAGGAGAAGGACATTGGGGCTCAAAATAGGCAGAGCACCAGGGGGAGACTCTGGGCAAGGGGTGAGGTCCATGCGGTGGCCATCTGGCTGGCTGGGGGGGGGGGGTGTTCCTGCAGCCCAGGGCCTGCCTCAGGAGGGGAGTGCTCATCTTCTGGTTCAGACCTGCACCAGGGAAAAGAGAACTGGAGGCTGGCCTTTGTTTTAGCGCCTGGAGACTTGGCTGGGCTGGTCCGAATTCGGGGTCACTGCCTGGGCTGCAGTCAGTAACCCTAACTACTTAGGCTCAGTTTTGATTGATGGTTGGGGTCAGCACAGGGGTTGGAGGCGGAGGGTCAAGACAAGAGTTGAGGCAAGGCTATATTTGAACTTGGACTTGTGGGTCATCATTGGGATTAGGTTCGGCTCCAATTTGAACTTGGGGCCAGCATTAGGTCTGCCCTTGAGCCTGATTTGGGCTAGGGAAGCCTGGCTGACTTTGACTGTCATAGGGAGTGGGGTCTCAGGATGGGCTACAGCTCCCAGCCACCCCCTTTTCTATCCAGAACTTTATCAAGGCCAAGCAGTACCCACCGAGCACGCAGGTGGAGGTGCAGAACGATGGGGCCGAGTCGGCCGTCTTCCAGCAGCTCTTCCAGAAGTGGACAGTACCCAACCGGACCTCGGGCCTGGGGAAAACCCACACCGTGGGCTCCGTGGGTGAGCGGGAGGGGCACCAGAAGCAGGGAAAGGGAGTACCCTGACCCTGTCCTACCCATCCCTTCCCTTCCCAAGCAGACTTTACCAGGCCCTAGTGAGGACACAAGGTGACATTGGTAAACTCCAAAACAGGACCAAAGACCAACTCACTGCCATGAGCTCAATGCCGAGACATGGCAGCCCCATAGGACAGGGTAGAACTGGGCCTGGGAGGTCCCGAGACTGTAACTCCTTATGAGAGTAGAAAGCCTCTTCTTTCTCCTGGGAGTGGCAAGTGGGTTTGAACTGCTGGCTGTGTGTTTAGAAGCCCTGTTCGTAGCCATGACAGCATCTGTGAAAATGCAAGGGATTCTTGAAGGCCAGCCTGCCAGCCGGGAGCTGCTGTCTTTCACAAGGACTGGGCTTGGCCCCAGTCAGCAAGCTCAGCACCAGGTCGCTGGAGGAGGAGTCCAGGATGGTGTCCCAGCCCCACGTGCTGGGGTCGGGGGCGTGCTCCCTGCTGAGCTGGGCTTCCTGGGGGTATCCCTGTGCCCCTACTCCACTCGCCCCCCCACCCCGGCACTTTTGAAACATGCAGTCCAGCAGCCATGGTTCTCTTTCCAGAGCGCTGCCTCTCTAACTCTGTGGCCTTGGGCCAACTACCGACTCACTCCAGCCCCACTTTCCTCCTTGGGAGAATGGGTGTCAGAATGACAGCCACCCTTGGGGCTGTTATGAGGACTTGGGGGCCAGGTAGGCCAAGTCACCTGCCAGGCCTCGGTTGGTGACACGGCTGTCGTGACTCCCACCACCCCAGCCAAGGTGGAACAGGTGAAATTTGACGCCGCCTCCATGCACGTCCAGCCTCAGGTGGCGGCCCAGCAGAAGATGGTGGACGACGGGAGTGGGGAGGTGCAGGTATGGCGAGGGGAGCAGGGCCCGGCGGGGTGGGGCAGGGGTGAAGGGAGCCTGTCCTCCGCTTTACACGGGCCTGCCGTGGTGTCCAGATGTGGCGCATTGAGGACCTGGAGCTGGTGCCGGTGGAGTCCAAGTGGCTAGGCCACTTCTACGGGGGCGACTGCTACCTGCTGCTCTATACCTACCTCATCGGAGAGAAGCAGCACTACCTGCTCTACATCTGGCAGGTCAGGCCCCGCCCACCGGCCTCTGCTACGCTAAGCGCCCCTTACCCCTGAGTTGCCTATCTCTGGTGCTGGGGAGCTCACCCCCTCAAGAGGCAGCCTGCTCTCAGGTCTCCGCTGGCTGTGAGATCTGACCCTGACCGCTCCTCCTTTTGGCTTCTTTGAATCTCCTGCCTACTCCCATCTCTCTCACACACACACACACACACACACACACACACACACCACACCTCCATGTTCCCTTTGCTCTGCCTTGTGGTATGAGCGCCCCGTCTGTCCAGAGAGAGGGCTGGGGATGGGAGGGAGGGTGGCACTTTGGTGTTGCTTGGGCGGGGGTGTGCTGCGCCAGGGAAGGCACCATGAGGTTTGGGGTCAGGACCGGGCTGAGACTGGGAGGGATTGGGTTGGGGCTGGGGTGACAACTGAGATCAGAGTCCGTCTGTCCAGCTGGGTTGGAGGTCAGGTCAGAAATGCAGTCAGCTGCTGCTGAGGCCGCGTGTGGGTGCTCACCCTGTCCCCCTCTCTTCTTCTGCCCCCTCTTTACCCACCAGGGCAGACAAGCTAGCCAGGATGAAATTGCCGCCTCGGCCTATCAGGCTGTCATCCTGGACCAGCAGTACAACGACGAGCCAGTGCAGATCCGGGTCCCCATGGGCAAGGAGCCCCCCCACCTCATGTCCATCTTCAAGGGACGCATGGTGGTCTATCAGGTAGAGCGGCTGACCTGATGGTGGTGCTGACTCGCAGGATCCACAGACGTGTGTGTGTGTGTGTGATGGCAGGGAGGGGGCAACTCTGAGGACTAGAGCCCGGTCTGCATCTGTGGGGGTGAGGGTGTGGGAGGGGTCTGAGGAAGGGGAGCCGACCGCTGGAGACCCCCTTCCCATGAGTGGGACTGAGAATAGAAACCACCAACCAGTCACTTCACCTGCTGCACGTACATCTGCTACGTGTCAAGCATGGCCCACCTTCCACCAAGTAACGCCTGAATCCTCTTGAAAAGGGAAGTTACCTGGCTGGGTTTGCATGGGCGCACACACCCTTCCAAAGGGCCCTGGGGAGTCCCAGCAGACGGAGGCACGCGAGCCGCATGGACTCCATAACCCATGTTCTAAGCATTCACCCTGGTGCTGCTGTCCATTGCGGGTTGAGCTGCTGACCACAAGGTTGGCAGTTCAAACCCACCAGCCACTCTGCGGGAGAAAGAAGAGGCTGTCTGCTGCTAGATTTACAATTTCGTGGGTGAAGGGAGACAGCAGACGGTATAAGATATGAAAATAATAATTTGTAATTTATCAAGGGGTCATGAGGGCAGGAAGGGAAAAGGAGCTGATACCAAGGGCTCAAGTAGAAAGAAAATGTTTTGAAAATGATGATGGCAATATATGTACAAATGAGCTTGATACAATTGATGTATGGATTGTTATAAGAGCTGTAAGAGCCCGCAAGAAAATGAAGTACAGTTTCAGAGCCCTAGATAGGTGCTCTAAGAGTCAGGGTCTGGCTTGGTTGGCTTTTGCTAAATACACAGCCCTTTGCCAAAGAAACCCCAAACTCACTGCCATCGGGTCAGTTCTGAGTCCTCACAGTGACCCGGTAGGACAGGGCAGAACCGCCCCTGTGGGTGTCTGGGGCTGAAGCCCTTCACGGGAGGAGAAAGCCTCTACTTTTCCCCAGGAGTGGCTGCTGGTTTTAAACTGGTTTTAACCTGAGGTAAGCAGCGCAATCAGTGCATGACCACTTCCCTACTAGGACTCCCCAGCCCTTTTCAGAGCCCCCCGGGGGGCGGGGCAGGCTGGTACTTCCCTCCTCTTGGTGGGAGAGGAAAGTCGGAGGCTGTGTCTGAGCGGTGCGCTCTTCCGGTGTGCAGCAGAGCCACCAGGGGAAGCCAAGTCCAAGGGGGACTGTGAGTGCACTGATTAGGACCAGGCCGGGGATTCCTGGGGAAGGGCGTCCCAGGGGATCCTGCCGCTGGGGCCAGAGGGGTCGGGCTGCAGCAGGGACAAAGGTTGGGGAGAAGCCTCACCTGATGGGAAGGCCAGAAATACAGTTTTCAACTTCCTCCCCTGGGGCCTGGGAATGCTGGGCGCAGGGACTGAGCCCACAGGGACTCATTGTCACCCCCCCGCCCCCCGCCTCTCAGTGTGTCAGGGAACGGGGCTCCACTGGGGCTTCAGTGGTTGTGTGTTTTCCCCAGGTCGACTACCTGGCCTTTCTTCTGACACTTGTGGCCGGACTTGAACCTCCAGCGTTTCAGTCCATGACCAAGGGCACTGAGTGTGTGCGCTGCCCAGGGGCAGGCTCTTCTGTGGCAGTGCGGACACACAGAATGTGTTAGGGCAGCGGTTCTCAACCTGTGGGCCGAGACCCCTTGGGGGTCGAATGACCCTTTCACAGGGACTGCCCAATTCATCACAGCAGCAAAAAGCATTTTATGGTTGGGGTCACCACAACACGAGGAACTGTATGATAGGGTCACGGCACGAGGAAGGTGGAGAACCGCTGGGCTGGAGCGCAGTCAGCCATCGTAGAAGCCAGAAGCCGTATTTGTGAAAGATCGACTTGTGCCATCGATGGCGAAGAGGCCAGGGGCCACCAGTCCCACTCCAACCCCTTTTCCTCTTTGAACACCCCATCATGTGACCCCTCTCTCCTGGCAGGGAGGCACTTCTCGTGCTAACAGCTCGGAGCCCACACCCTCCACACAGTTGTTCCAGGTTCAGGGAACCAGCGACACCAACACCAAGGCCTTTGAGGTCCTGCCTCGGGCCAACTCCCTCAACTCCAATGATGTCTTCGTTCTTAAGACCTCGTCCTGCTGCTACCTGTGGTGCGGGAAGGTGTGTGCTGGCCCAGAGAACCCCATCTCTATGGGGGGCCTGGGATCCCCCAGCCTCGGAGCAAAGCCCGGTTAGGTCGACCTGGGTTCTGCTTTCTCTTTTCCCAGCTGCCTCTGGGGCGGGGTCTCTGCCACCTCTCTAGCTCTGGCTCTTCCTGGCCCACTCACCTCTAGCCAGGCCTTCTCTGCCTGTGTCTGAGGTCTGAGCCTGCCGCTGTCTGCCTGTGTCTGGCTCACTATCTCTGTGACAAGGACCCTCAGCCTCTTGGGGGGCTCTCATCTCTGCCACTCTTAGGAACATCAAGGGCAGAGGAGAGAGTGGCCCCACTTAAGCTGTGCATGGGGTCTGACCCGAGAGCATTCTGGGGAAGGGTGGGGGCCGGAGGTGGCATGTGGCCTCCTGCAGCCCACCTACCGCTCCCCTTCTTCCAGGGCTGTAGCGGGGATGAGCGGGAGATGGCCAAGATGGTGGCCGACACCATCTGCCGGACGGAGAAGCAAGTGGTGGTAGAAGGACAAGAGCCGGCCACCTTCTGGATGGCGCTGGGTGGGAAGGCCCCCTACGCCAACACCAAAAGGTAACCCGAGCCTCTGGCCCACCTCCCAAGGCTGGTGGTGGTGGTGGTGGCGGCGGTGTGTGTGTATCTCCCCGGCCCCTCCACGCCTGTGGTCCAGAGCCTGTGTGTGTGTCTCCCCGGCCCCTCCACGCCTGTGGTCCAGAGCCTGGGGCAGGCACAGACCGGGACGCTGATGGCTGCAAGATGAATTGGGGCATATCACCTTCAGTGTTCATCAGGGCTTGTCTGAGGCCTGGGTGGGGCGGTGTCTTCCCTTGGCAAAGGGCATGCGCAGCCATAGGAGGCAGCTCAAGGAGAGGGCCAGGTAGAGGTCTGCCCTCCCAGGAGGAGGTGACAGTAGCTTAACCCTTGACACAGGCCCCAGGTTCTGGGCATCACCAGGTAAAAACCTCCCGTTCTCTCTCCAGCGCAAAAGCACGAGAGCCTTGGCAGTGCCAGCAGCAGGAGGAACAGAGGGGAAGCCCAGAGAGCCTCCTCACAGGACTATAGACAAGGTCCTAGGATACAACACTGCCATCGAGCCAATGCCAACTCATAGTGGTCCCATAGGACAGGATAGAATTGCCCCTATGAGTTTCTGAGACAAACTTTTTATGGTAACAGGGAGTCCCGTCTATCTTCCTTAGAGTGGCTGGTGGTTTCGAACTACCGACCTTCTTGGCTTCCCATTTGGAAATTCCTCCTGCTTCGGTGCTCCTATGTCTCCCACCCACCTCCACCTCCCACCCCTACCCCCCCCCGACTTGACTCGGCCCTCTGTCCATCGCGCAGGCTGCAGGATGAAACCCTGGCCATCACACCCCGGCTCTTTGAGTGTTCCAATCAGACCGGGCGTTTCCTGGCCACCGAGATCCCCGACTTCAACCAGGACGACTTGGAGGAGGAAGACGTGTTTCTGCTGGATGTCTGGGACCAGGTAGGCTCAAGGTCTGGGCCCCTGGAGTCAGGAAGAGGAGGGTCAATGTTGTCTCCGCTCCCACTGTGTTCTCCCTGGGAATAGTCCTAGGAAGAGCGGGAACTCCAGAAGGGGAAGCAGCAGATGGGGCATGCGATAGTTTATTGTGCCAGCCTGGCCGATAAACAAAAATAGGATTAACTGAAGGGCAGAGGGATAAATGGCTCAGTGAGCCTCACCTTGGTTGTTCTGTGCCTCAGTTTAAAGGGGTACACTACCTGTGGGATGCCTACCCTGTGGACTGTGTCGCTGTAAGTTGAGGTCCCTTTAAGCCCACACGATTGGAATGTTCATCTCTGGAGCTGGGGACTGACAGTTGATGACAGTTGGGGACCTGCCTTGCTGTTTGCTGCCTGGGTATATATAGCCCAGCTCTCTATACAGAAGGGGACTGGCAACTGGCAGCTCTCGAAACTTGAAGGACTGCTAGTGTCTCACTGCTTTATAATTTAACTGTTAATTTCTTGTATTATCTATCTATATATTATTTAATGGTTTATTTCTTGAATTATATATCTATCTTTATAAATATATTTATATATAATTACTAGCAATCTGGTTTGTCTCTCTAGAGAACCCTGTCCAATACAGGGCATATGCCTGGAGACTCAGGAAGGGGTCTGGGGTATCTTCTCCCCTTTATTTCATGGGCCAGCAGCAGTGTGTGGGAAGGAACTCAACTCCTGGGGGTTGGGGAGTCACAGACTTGCAGACTCTGTGCCCAATCTCCTCACTCATTTCCCAGATGCCACAGGCAAGGCCCAGGGCCACCTGGAGGGGACAGTGGGAGGCCCTGAGGGGGCACCTATTGGGCTGAGTCCAGAATGAGGTTTATTCCTGTGCCGCAGGTCTTCTTCTGGATCGGGAAGCATGCCCGGGAGGATGAGAAGGTGGCGGCGGCAGCCACGGTGCAGGAGTACCTCAAGACCCACCCCAGCGGCCGCGACCCGGAGACACCCATTGTTGTGGTGAAGCAGGGGCATGAGCCACCTACCTTCACAGGCTGGTTCCTGGCCTGGGACCCCTTCAAGTGGGATGTGAGTGAGCCTGGCATTCTCTCCTTCCCTCTCCTCTCCTCTTCTGTCTTGTCCACGGCTTCTTCCTGGCACCCTCCCTGGGGTCAGCGCTGACTGCCACAAGCCTTCCTGCTCCTCGGGGACAGGACCTGCTTACCTGAAGGGACTTGGGTAGCATCAACACCCAATGAACTTGTCAACAACTAATGAACTTGGTGTCTACCGCTACGGATGGTGGTATGACGCCACCGAAGCTCCTTAGGAGACCCAACCCATTGCAACAGGGTTGACTGTGACTCCTAGCCACCCTCTAGGACAGGGTGCAACTGTCCCTGTGCGTCTCTGAGGCGGGGACTGTTTATAGGCGCAGAGAGCCTCATCTTGCTCCTGAGGAGTGGCTGGTGGTTTTGAACTGGTGGACCTTGGGGCCAGTAACCCACATTGTAGCCAGGACTCTACTCCCCCCGAATCACCCACTGAAAAGCGAAGGCGGCACAGGTCTCAATGGCCACCGCTGAGCGGAGTCAGAACAGCATGGGAGGCCAGGCTGCAGTCCGAGTTTTGTGCCCCCTGGCGAGGGGGAGGGCGGAATTCTGTTGGAAACCTGGGCCCTAGTGGAGAGCCTTTGGTTCTGCACTGCACGGAGCAGGAACTGCTTGGGAGCCTGGCCATGTGCATTACAGCGAGCCCTGGAAGTGCAGTGGTTATGTATTGGGCTGCTGACCACAGGGTCGGGAGTTCAAACCGACCCTTTACTCCTGGGGAGAAAGACTTGGCTTTCTACTCCCATAAATAGTTCCAACCTCAGAAACCCACACAGGGGCAGTTCTACCCTGTCCTGGATGGTCACAGTGACCCGGCATCGACTTGGCGGCAGTGAGTCTGGTTTTGGAGCTTTTGAAGAAGGATGTCATTCCCTCAGCTGCCCTGGCCACCTTCTCCGGCGCCAGAAGCCACATGGCGGCAGTGCCTGCTACACTGGGCAGCACCTGTGTAGCACATGTCCCTCCTTGGAGAACGTCCTATCGGCACCTCGTTCTGGAGAAAAGGAAGCAAGTCACTTCTGAAGGGAAGACCGGTGTTTTTCTGACCCTAAAGGCCTAAGCAAAATGGCTCACCCATGGGGTCCTCGCCCACGGGAGAGGGCACCAGACAGTGAGGGGTGCTTGCTTGAAGGACCTGAGAGCAGCCACGCCCAGGGGGGACCCTCACGGTGGAGCAGCGGAGGTTTCCCATGGGAGGGTCAAAGCCCGCGGTAGAGCGAGGCCAGGCTGGACTTTCTGCTCCTCTACACGGATTGATGCTGGAGTGCCCAGGAGTTAAGTGGTTATGTGCCAGGCTTCTGGCCCAAAGGTCTGTGGTTCAAATTCTGAGAGAAGAGATCGGTGACCTCCGGTAAAGATTAAAAACTCAAACCCATGGACGGGGAGTCAGTTCTGCCGCATAACAGACCCAAAGGTCTTTAGGACTGATCAGAGCTGTCCCTGTGGGTTTCCGAGGCTGTAAATGGGTGCAGGAGCAAGAAGCCTCAACTTTCCCCTGCTGACCTTGTGGTTAGCAGCCCCCGTGAAGCCCACTGTACCCCAAAGGACTCCTTTGCAAAGAGTACAGCCTGGGAAACCGGGACAGGCTGCTCTGCGACAGACAGTTGTGATGACACCTCAACATGATGCCACAGTCAGGCTTCGGGAGCAGGGGGCCCTTGGGTGGAATTGCTAAATTTTAATTTTTTTAATTCAGTGATTGGAGAGTCTAGTCTTGAGCCTGCATTCAAACAAATTCTAAGGCTGCAAATGGAGGAGCCAGAGCATCTCATATCTGCATCTGGGCCCCAAGTCATACCCCAGAGCCTTCTCCTCCCCTCATCCACAGCCTCATTCATTCATTCTGCATGAATAAGCGATGTGTCAGGCTTAGGACCTGGCACTGGGGAAATGAAGATGGGGCCCCCCAGGGAGCCATGATGCCTCCCACCCCCTTCACTCCTTTGCAGCAGGGTCCTCCCCTGACCTCAAGGCAGCCCCCCAGTTCTCCCAGAACCCGAGAGCAGCTACGGGCACAGACGCCTGAGCGTGTCAGGCTGGGCGGGACCAGTCGGATTCCATGCCCGCCATCTAGCCTACTTCCAGGGGAACCCCCCACCCCAAGCCCCAGCCGGGATGTGTCCCCTGCTCACCATGAGGCCTGGCGTCAGCCTCCTCCCCACCCCTGAAGGAAAATGGCCTCGTGCCCGCTCTGCGTTATCTCATCTATCACTTTGACTTTATTTGTAGAATGTCAGATCCTACGAGGAGCTGAAGGGGGACCTTGGAGACCCGAGAGACTGGGGCAAGCTCACTGCTGTGAGTAAGGGGGAGAGGGAGGGATGGTCGGCCTTCTCCTTTAACACCTTCTTGAATCGGGTGCCAGGTGGCTGGCCCTCTGGTGGCCAGCTGGTGATTAGGAAGTTCCAGAGACAAGCCACTCTCCACACTTCCTCTGTCTCTTCTTGCTGTTTGTACCGCCTCCAGCTGCTGTGTCGCCTCGTTCACTAGTGAAAGGGGCTCAGATTCTCTCATTCAGAGGAGTCTTGCTGATTGGAGGAGGGCGGGAAGCTTATTAACACTCAGATGCTGAGGCCTGCTCCCAGATTCCAGTTGGTAGCATTGAGTTGGGACCTAGGAAGCTGCTCCTTTTTTAACCAAGGACCCAGATCACTGGATGGGCTCAGTCCACGGGGAACACACTGAAAAATAATGCTCTCTCTGCACATGCTCCTTCCAGGTGGGGGTACCAGCAGCATGGTCCATTTTTCAATTAGTTGATGACTGTGCTTTGAGTCTGTGGACCTCTGGCCTTGAGTCTGGGAACACAAAATCCCAAAAGTCTTGCTTTCAAGAGTTCCTGGCTCACAGGGGGAGCAAGACAGGGCAGATGATGCAGAAAAACACCCAGGACAGGAGAGTAACCTCACCAGCCGACTGGGGCCACCAGCAGCTGACACACAGAGCGCCTCTCCCCACCCACAGGCCAAGTGTTGACCCTGAGCAGTAGCTCACTCCCATTGAAGGTTGGAAAGTGCCCACAGGGCAAGGCTGAGGGAATGGACAGGAGCCCTGGCAAGGGCTAAGCACTTGAGTGGAGAAGGCTGTGGGCTGAGCCTCCGGCCCCTCTGTGGGAGAAAAGACCCGGTCATCGGCCCCTGTAAAGATGACAGCCCCAGGGGCCCCACGGGACAGGTCTGCCCCACCCCCGTCGTTCTTCTCGGTCTCCGAGTCAGACTTGGCATGAAGGCACACGTCGATGGCAGGTGAATCTGCAGGTGCCAGTTGCAGAGCAGGGTCCCGTGGAAGAGGGTCACACATGGGCCCGGTCGGTCTTGAATACTTCAGGAACCTTTGCAGGAGTGAGGCTATTGAACACAGTAGCCAGTTCACGCCCATTGGCTTCGACTGGTTATCGTCCACTGCATTCTGAGCTGGTGGGTCTGGTCCGTGTGTTTGTGTTCTTGGAGGAGCATGTGTGTGGGAGTGAGTGAGTGGCGGGGCAATCAAGGCCCTGGAACCAGTGCTCCAAAGCTTGCTGCAGAGGGAGGGAGTGACGGAGTAACCCAAGTACCGGAGCTGTCCACTTCCTCCCTAGGAGATCACCAACCCCGAGCCGGACGTGTTCAACGCCAACAGCAACCTTGATTCTGGGCCCCTCCCCATCTTCCCCCTGGAGCAGCTGGTGAACAAGTCGGTGGAAGAGCTCCCCGAGGGGGTGAATCCCAGCAGAAAGGAGGTAAGTCAGACCTTCCAGGGGGGACAAGAAGATACCATCAAACTCACGGCCAGCGGGTCGATGTGGACTCATAGCAACTCGATAGGACCGGGAAGACCTGCGCCTGTGGGTGTCTGAGACCGCAACTCTTGCCAGGAGTAGAAAGCCTCATCTTTCTCCTGCAGAGTGGCTGGAGGCGTCAAACTGCTAACCTTGTGATTGCAACGCAATGTAGGGTAACCACTAGGGCATCACAGAGCCCTGATAAAGAGATAGGGCTTGTTTATTTGGGAATGGTCCAGTTGCCCCCGCCCCCTTCAACTATTGCGCCTCTGCAGATTTGGAGGTGCTGGGGATGCACTGGGAACAATACAGGCGAGTCCCCCTTATCACCGGCCTCAGGCTTCCATCCCTCACAGGAGGGGCATCAAAGAGGCCTCCTTATAGGAGCCTTCAGGGTCAGGAAGAGCCACAGAGGTGAGTGCAGGTGCTTCGGTCAGAGATTTCGGTCTGAAAGGTGAACAGGAATTTTTGAAACCAAGGGGATAGGGGCGGGTTATTTCTGGAGAAGAGACTACTGTGTCTGGCACCCAGAGGCAGAGACTAGTGCAGTGTGTGGCCAGATGGCAAGGTGGCCAGAGTGGCTGCCGGCTGAGGGCCGGGCAGAGGCGGTTGCCAAGGAAGGTGGGACCCTGAACCGGTGAGGGCCTTCTTGTCCATGTGAGGAGTTGAATTCTCCCTCCTGAAAGTGGAGGGAGACCGCGAGGGCATGAAGCAGGGGACTGATGGAGGGATGTGCATCTTGAAAAGATCATCGTTAGCTCCTCTTGAAGATGGGACGGTGGCTGGCCAGGACGACACAGGAGGCCAGCTAGCAGAGCGGTGCTACCGGAGCCCAGGAAGGTGGAGAGAAGTTGGGAACTTAGGGAAATATGGAGGAGGTCAAGTCAACAACCCTTGAGGGTAACTGGACCAAGGGTGTGTCAGAGAGTGGAACCAGGAGCCACTTTTCTGAGATACAAAACCCTGAACACAACCCATGGCCGTGGGGATGACGAAGTGCCGCAGTGGTTTGCAGTCAACTGCTCTCTAAGCTAGAGGCTGGCAGTTTGAACTCACCCAGCACTGTTGTGGCACAGAGGCCTGGGCATCTGCTCCCCAAAGGTCACAGCCCTGAAGGCCCTCTGGAGTTCTCCTTGGCACATGTGGGTGTGAACGCAGAGGGGATGGTCATGACTTTCGTGGTAGCTGTGTGGTACACTACGTGTTCAGTGGACAGTTAGACTTGAGTCTTCGAGACGCGTAATGCATCATCAGAGAGCCCAGCCCAACCTGCCCTTTACCAGGGACAGCGCTATCGGCACATCCTCTTCCCTGCCAAGAAGAGCAGGGGGAATCAGTGTCCTCCTGCAGCACTGAATGGGTTGCAGTCTGAGCGACAAGCACCCTCTGGTACACAGAACCCGCAACCAAGCTCATTGTCACTGAGTCAATGCCAGCTCATAGTGACCTTCTCAAGGGTTTACAAGGCTATGCAGCTTTATGGGAGCAGACAGCCTCATTTTTCTTCTTTGGAGTAGTTGGTGGTTTTGAACAGTTGACCTAGTGGTTAATAGCCCAATGCCTAACCTTATGCAGCACCACCATGGTTTGTTAGTACAAAGAACCAAACCAAAGTCAAACGCACTATTCAGACTCATAGCAACCCTATAGGACCAGAAAGAACGTTGCCCGTGGGTTTCTGAGACTGAAACTCTTTATGGGAATAGAAAGCCTTATCTTTCTCCCGAGGAGTGACTGGTGGTTTCAAACTGTTGACCTTGCGGTTAGCAACCCAACTTGTAACCACTACACCACCAGGGCTTCTTGGTACATAGAAAGTACACCAGAAATGCAAGTTATTGTTCTTATTGTCTGGTCCACAATGGGAAGAAACAACTGATACCTACAGAGGCAAACAAGCGACTTGCCATTGTCACATTAACGTTCACTGTCAATTCCAACTTTAATGACCTTATAGCTCAGGGTAGGACCGCCCCTGTGACTTTCTGAGACTATAATTCTACAGAGAGTAGAAAGCCTCATCTTTCTCCAACGGAGTAACTGGTAGTTTCAAACTGCTGACCTTGTGGGTAGCAGTCTATCTCGTAACCACTATACCGCCAGGGCTCCAGGGCTAGCTGGCTGCAAAGCCAGGTCTGTCTTCTGAGTCCACTTGTCCCATTGTCTCCCACAGTCAAAAGAACATTTCTAAAGGGCAGGTGGCCAGGGTCCTTGAGCCAGATGACGGATGGGTTGAGTGGCACACACATATCCCACCATGCCTGAAGCGTCTTTAGCCCTGTTCTTTTCACAACACCCCCATCATAAAAAAAATCCAGCTTTGAAATGACTGTGGTGGAATTACTCACCTTGGCCTGTGTTTAACTGAGTGAAAGTCATATTGGCTTGTCAGTGGTGCTCACTTTGGCCCACGGGGTGTGGGGCCTGGCTGTCTATGCGTGGTAATCAATGAATAAGCTATGGGAGGCGGATGTGGCCCTGGGTGTGGTGGGTAATCAGCTGTTGAAGGATTCAAGTCCACTGGGATGGGCAGTCTCTGCTATCTAGCCGGAGGTCAGGGTCCAGCTGAGAGGAAACTGGGGACTCAGCCTGGTTGGGTCAGAGGACAGCGTGGGCCCCTACAGACTGTGAGGGACTGGTGGATACTTCTAAAAGCAGCCCTGCCCTCTTCCACTGGGGTCCAGACCACCCATTTACTCCCTAACAAGGACTGCCCTGCCCGAGGGACCAGGAAGGGTTCTCTGAAACCCGGAAGAAAGTCCCAGGGGCAGGAGGCCAGTGGATTGAGTTTAGAGAACGAGGCTGTCAGAACCACCTGGGCTTGAGCAATCAACAGGTGTTTACCACACAGCTGCTCCATTGTGGGCTTCTCCCCACCGCCCCCACCCCCGCACCAGCCCCCAGATAAACCTCGGCTGGTTGTAATTTTGTAAGCTACAAAGCTGAAGCTACCCATACTGGTGAACTCTTGATCAGTTACAAGCCTGATATCTGCCGGGCAGGTCCCAGGGGGAAAGGTGAGAGGCCACCCTTTATCACAGTGCTGCTGAAATCGCCCGAGGGAAGGGAGAGTCAGTGCGGGGCAGTGCAGTGCGGGGATTTGGAATGGAAGAACCATGAACTTTGGCTTCTTCACTTGACAATGAGAATCTTCGGGTGCCTCTGTAAATGCTACGGCGGCACATGGGTTAAAATTCTGCTGGTTTTGCTTCCCAGGGAGGGTCAAGCCCTACTGGCCTCGTCACTAGTCTAATTTGGTCCAAAGCAAGGTTGGGTCTAGAAGGGAGTCACTCCTGCTCGTCATGGACTCTTGCTAGGATCCTGTGGCCGCAGCAAGCAAGTTTTACATGTCCAGCCTTGGGCGGCGACTCCTGGGCCCACCTGCCTCCTCTCTGGGCTACGCTTCTTCATGACAGGTTGCTTGGTTGTTGAGTAGACACATAAATGATACTGGGTCAAGGCCCTTTCCTAGGTGGTTTTTCACCCACAAAAGCTTATGCTGTTGTTAGGCGCCAGTGAGTCAGTTCTGCCCCATAGGGACTCTATGCACCATCAAACAAGACATCCTCCCAGCGATACATAAGCTTTATCCCATGGTTGCAGCCTCTGTCATTCCATCTTGTCAAGGACCTTCCTCTTTTTCACCGCTCTCGTCTCTCTCCAGGGACTGGTCTCTCCTAATAATACGTCCAAAGTATCTAAGACCATGTCTTGCCATCTTTGCCTCTACGGAGCTCTCTGGTCGTACTTCTTCCAAGACAGATCAGCTTGTCCTCTTAGCAGCCCATGGCATTTTCATTACGTTGCTACAGCACCTCGATTCAAAGGCATCCATGCTTCCTTATTCAGTGTCCAGCACTCACATGCACACGTGAAAGGCTTGGGTTCAGGTGCACTTTAGTTCTCAAAGTGACATCCTTGCTTTTCAGGACTCTAAAGAGGTCTTGTGCAGCAGGTTTACCCAATGTAATGTGTCTTTTGATCTCAACTGCTGTTTCCATCAGCATTGATTGTGGATCCAAGACAAATTCAAACTCTTCCCCATTTATCATGTTACCTATTGGTACAGTGGAGGATTTTGGTCTGATTTACATTGAATCACGACCCACACGACCCACACTGAACACGGCAGTCCTTCATTTTCATCAGCAAGTGCTTCAAGCCTTCACTTTCTTTCAGCAAGGCTGTCATCTGCATTGCGCAGGTTAATAAGCCTTTCTCCCATCCTGCCGTATTCTTCTTCCTTTAACCCAGCTCCTGATGATGTGTTCAGCATGCAGCTTGAGTTAAGTATGGCGAGAGGGTAAAAGCTTATAAAGCAGCAAACATAGGCCTTTCAGACATTCCTCCCACTTTGTATCAGAAAAACTGAGAGAGACCTTGAAAGGGAAGCAATTTCTTAAGCAGAGTTAGGCAGATGTCTTATTTCAGGGCGACTGTGTACCAAACAGGTCAAGCTACCATGACACAGTCTGTTATGTTCCAGGCTTTTGGAACCCACCCCCAAATGCTGCCCTTACCCTCCATGACTTGACCTTGTCTACACTCTTGCTCTTCATTCAACTAGTTAGTTCTTGCTCTTCATTCAACTAGTTAGTCTTGGATACCCCTAAGACTGAGGTTCTCAACCTGTGGGTTGCGACACCTTGGAAGGTCAAACGACCCTTTCACAGGGGTCACCCGATTCATTAACAGTAGCAAGGAAAATAGTTTCATGGGTGGGGGTCATCACAAGAGGAACTGTATGAAAGGGTCATGGCAACAGGAAGGCTGAGAACCACTGCCCTAAGAGCGTTTCTACCCTGTCCTACAGAGCCAGTCAGAATCAGCTCGAAGGCAGGGAGTTTGGCTTGGCTTTTAGGGCATATCCGTAGAACCCACTGGTAGTCAACAAGAGCTTGCTTGGCAGCTGACAGAAAGGTTGGAGATTTGGGCCCACCCAGAGGCACCTTGGAAGAAAGGTCTGACGACCTGTGATAAACCTCCATCGGAAACTCCATGGAGCAGAATTTTGCTCTGATACATCCGAGGTCACCAATGAGTCAGATCTGACTCCATGGCAAAGGGTTCATATGACTCATTCGAGTAAACCCTGGGTAGGAATGTGATCCTTGCCCTCTGTTTCTAGGCGCACCTGTCCCCGGAGGATTTCGCAGAGGCCTTGGGGATGACTCCCGCTGCCTTCTTGGCCCTGCCTCGGTGGAAGCAACAAAACCTCAAGAAGGAAAAAGGCCTCTTTTGAAAAGCAAGAGGAGCTGCGGCTGCAAAGCACTAGCCGCCCCTGCTTGCAGCTTCACTGCCCATCCCGGGCCCAGTGCGACCTGTGTGTGAACCCAAACTCTAGGCCCCTGGAAGGCCTGGGATCCCCTGCCAGCACTCCAGGTAGCTGGGGCCCTTGTCCCAGAGGGCATCACTTTACCCTCCTTCCTCTCCAGCTTCTGCTTCTTAGAAGGGCAACCGAGCACTTGACAGCACATCAGGGTGGGGAAGGGGGTGGTGGTGTTTGGTATCTTTCTCAGAGCACTGGCGCTTCCTCCTCACATGTGCTCCCACCTTCCTCACCTCACTGCCTCGCTCTGGCCCTGCCTCGGTTTGCCCTCCTCTCTGTCCTTTGAGGTGTAACAGTACTTCCCGGGAGTAGGGTCAGAAGGCCAACAGATCCCCAGCTCCAACAAATGTCTGCCAGATTGTGCTCTTTTCTGGAATAATACGCCAACCACCAGGTTAATAAAGGCTTTAATTTCACACACAAAACTATGCATAATTTAAAAAGGAAACAAAACCAAAGAAAAACTGTAAAGGATACAGAGGAATAGTTCTGCTAAAACACAGATAAAGTGCTGCTCTGTACAAAACAAGACTCAGAATCAAAAGTCACTCTGAACACAAAGAAAACCACTGCACATACGTGGTCCAGGCTGCTAGCTTGGCTGTACCAGCTCAATTAGGCAAAATGCAGAAACCCACTTTGCCTTCCCCTCAAGTATAAACCAACACTGCCCCATGCCAGAGGAGTTGCCCACAACCCCAGGGAGCCCCCTCTGCTCCTGACCTAGACCATCTGTGGGGGGCGCCATCCTTCTGGTCTCTGGCACTGAGCCCTCTGACAAACTTGGGTCTGATCCAGTCTGCCACCATCCACTCTACACTTAGGCCACTGGAGGTTCCTGCACATTTGAGTCTGTGTGGTGCCGAGACCAACAAGAGGACCGACCACCAACTGCTCATGCTCACCCTCACACGGCACACCTGTTCTCAGACACATGGCACATGTGGCAAGGAAGCAATTCCCCAATTGTGTAGAAACAGGACATGCGGCAGCCAAGCATGCCATAAGGGTGGTGACTGTGGAGAGACAAGGCTCTCCAGGCCCAATACGCCATCATTTCCCAGTACAACAGACCGCTCTCTAGATGTTAGGAGGCGCAGCCCTGGAGGAGGCAGTCAGAACTTGGAAGTATTGCCGTGGAAAGGTGCTGGCAGGCAGAACCTGTCGAGTTTTGGTCACACTTTTGAGAGGACATTACTCAACGGGAGGAAGATTGGGAGGACAAGGGTGGATTTTATTCCACAGGAAATTCTTAAATCTGCGAGTATTTTCTAAACATCTCCTGACATAAGCATATACAGGCTCCACGTGGACTTGGAAAGCTAGTTCTGTCTTCCTGATTAGACATTAAAAAGCACACAAATGGGCCAATTAAGTCAAACAGGGACGAACAACCCCTGGGCCAACAGCATCCATGGGTGTCACCAGAGGGCAGTGGACATTAAAGGCACCGCTACTTCTGCTTTTAATATGACCTGTCAGTAAATCTTACATGAGCTTCTACACCACCTCAACTCCCTCTGACCCTCAACCTTTTGTTTGGGGCACTATCAAGAACTTGTAACTGAGGTGTGTCCAGGTAAGCTTCACTGTGCAATTCTATCTGTAGCTGTACACGTAGAGCTAGCTGTACTGATATAGTTACACAATGCTTATGAATGCAATGTGGAAGAATACATGCATTTGTGAACTATCTTGCTGAGGTCTTAAAACTCAGGTCTCAGAAGGAATGGAAGGCGCTACCTTGGTATCTGCCTTTTGGGAGGATGCGTATTATGCTGCACTTTATAAAACATAACCACGTTTACATTCATTAGGCCTGAAATGAACAGAACAGACCCTGGCAAGCAAAGAAATAGCTTTTAGAACCCAAATATAAACACAGCAGAACAATTCATGGCCTGGCTTCTACTTCTATCTGCTGAGGCCACATGGACATGAGACCGCTCTTCATGAACAGTCTTCTCTTCTCAAAGGGTGAAATCAAAGACATGGCTCCTAAAGTGACAGCAGCAGCCAGCACATTCAACAGGCCCATCAGATTGGTTGAAATAACCCCAACTTGTTTTTTTGCATTCGGTCCTGATTTTTTTTAAAGGATTTCAGTTGGAGCAAAGGTTCTGCAGAACCAAGAGCTGTCCAGTTTCCAGTCACTTAAACTCAGCCACACAATTGGGTTTCCACAGGGAAGGTTAGTTCCCGTGCAGATTGCTGGGCACTCAAGCACAATACCCCTTCCTGGATCCAACAGGTCAACTGTCCCAGACCCGGATTCTGGGCAAACCTGTCTCGCTACAAGAGAAATGTATCTTCTCCCCAGCACAGACGGACTCTCCAGGTATTAAGCAATAAGCTGTCACTGAGCTGGGATGAACAGTGTACGCTGTAGTGCGTTGCGAGGGGGGAAGGGCAAGTGACAAGGCAAGACAGAAGACCAGACCACACCAGGTTCCCCAGCCAACTGCACTTCCAGCATGCATACTACATGCAAACGGCGGTAGCAACTCCACTGACAACTGTGAAGAGGCAACTCAGGCCTATGGCAGGTTTCTATTCTGGATCACGTCTCACCATGCCCAGTGATTTCCCAGTGTTGCTCACCATTCTCACACATTCAAGGGGTAGGTAGCTCTTTTCCATGGAAAAAATGCAACAACAAAAAAACGTTGCTGGTAGGAAATAAAAAAAAATTTGGAAGCTAGTTTTTAAAACTGAGATCCCCTTCTGTTACAAAGGATTCCTACAGCTCCTCCCATCGTGCCAACTGGGAATGTCCGACAGCCATGTGTGGAAAGAGGCAAAGCACTTAGTAGTTTAGCAAAAAGACCACTGGGGTCACACACCATTCACGCATGCTCAGTGCTAGATTGGGGTCACTGTATCAGAACGGATGCAAGTTCTAGCCAGACTAGCGCCTTCAGGAAGTCTGCCAGGACAGGTGTTTCCCCCTCCGCAATGATGGCTCTAGAGTGTTCCCTCCCCTTGAAAAGCTGGTGTGGCTTTGTTCTTGCCTCAGAACTGGAGTAAGCTCCTTCTTTCAGAAGGAGGAAAACATAAAAGCAGCAAACAATGAGGTTTCTAATATGCTGCACTTAACTCTGAGAGCCAACTACTAACTGGGGTCTACACGATTAAGTTGTGGGCAGAATCTCACCCTCAAACTCATTCTTCCTATGGTCATAAGCTGCTTAACCGCGTTGGTCTTGTCAGCGGAGGGACTTATCGTTCTTTATGCTACACCTTCACTTAGTCTCAACTCAAAAGCACCTAAAAAGTCAGATAAATATATTATGCACCTTTGTTATTTGTTAGTTCTTGGGATAACCTAAACCAATCATATTTTAATTTCCACCCTACTTCAAGGGCAAAGCCTGTTAGCAAGCAGTGAGGTGCTCTAGCTTAACCCTGTAGCTCAGGTAGCTCATGCCCCATGTGCAGTAGGGCTTCCGGCTCCAAGCGTTCGCTTTCCCATGAGAACACTCTTAATTTCTCTGTTTGAGGGCCAGAGACACCAGCTGTCCAAGAACACCTGCTGGGGTCTTCTGGCAGGGCCAGGAAAATATCAGTCTCCACCCTTCCCCGCCCCCTTGAATGTTGTCGTTCTGAGCTGTTACGGAAGGGAAGAAACTTATCGAACAGACTCTATCGTCACTACTGGAATACTACAGATGGTAAACACACCGTGTGAGGAATCTCTTGACCATAACGCAGAGTGTGCAATGAACACCAGACGCAGGACCAGCACCAACAATCCATTTTTGGGGACTGCATGTAAACGGGCAAAGGCATTACAGATCCATGAAATGATTAAAAAAAAACAAAACAAAAAAGTAACCAAGTAAAAAAAACATTATTAGCTACTCCAGTCAGGTGACAGAAATTCCTTCCTTGTGAGGAGGCACACTGTCAGTAGTGGAACATGGAGAGCTGGCTTTCCAGTGAACTTTACTAAGAAACAACACGAGAGGATCGATTTGAGTGAAACTCTGCAGGGAACAAGAAAGCTAAAAGCCGCCTGGGGATGTGTGGCTCTTCCCACACTTCTCCAGTGGGCAGGCTCTCTCTTGCACCTCCATCTCTTCTCCAAACTGCTGTTTGATGACTCCATCCATTCTGTATATGTGTGTGTGTGTGTGTGTGTATACACATACATATTTACAACATGTTTTCCTAAGTGCCATTCTTGTAGGAGAAAAAAAAAGATAAATCAGCTATAGATGTGTGACCAAGGTTCCCAGAAAATAGTCAGCATGGAGCGTTCAGCATAATTGCAATTTTCATCTTGTGTTTTGGCCCTGAGCTGTGTGTTGCTCCTGCATAAGCAGAGTTCCAGGTTCTCTGGGGGCAGAGAGAGGCGAGGAGGGAGGCCGGGCAGGAGGGGCCGCAGCACACACTTCTGCCCCCAGCGATGATGGCTGGCCCTCATGAGGTTTGCCGAGCAGGTTTCCCTGCTTCTGCAGGAAGCGGCTGAGAGTTCTTTTCTGTTTCCAGTAGCTCGTCAAAGATCTCCCTTGAAGTAGAGCAAACATCAAACAAGAAAATTAGGAGAGTAAAACCATACAGATGACAGGAGAAAGAGGGACAGAGCAGATTCTGGGGAAGCCTGTACAATTCTCTCCGTACCTGGGCAACACCAGTGAGTTTGCCCCGAGTATAGTGGAGGGAAATGCTGCTTGGTCCTGCCTCATCTCTATGATTGATGGTGGGGTGTGATCTATATAGAGTGTTCTTTTTACTCACGGTCAGGAGAAAACTGCCAGGGCTTTCTTCCTACTGTCTTAGTCTGAAGTGTCCTGGCAGGGAATCAAATCTGAAGGCTCCTGCAGAGGGCACTCAACCTGCTTTTCCAGCACGAAGGTGAGTAATCTACCACCAACTGACTTTGCGGGGTGCCTGCATCTCACGTGTGAAGCGCATCGTTCCATCAACCACCTTAATCTGGGTTCTGGTTTTTTGAAAACCGGTTATGTGGAGGCGACATTGCAATTTAATAAAAATGCTACAGGCCCCCCCCCCCCCACCAGAGACTGGATCTTCTACACGCTGACACAACAGTCTCACGCTCCATTTGTAGATACTGCTGTGTGAGGAGTAATTAATGCTAAGTGAGGAGAGAAAATATTCCAGATATAGAAGCAATTATCCAGAGACAAGCCCTAAGCAAAGAGAACAAGAAAATTGCCAACCAATCAAGGGATAGGAACATTTTATCCTCCTCAAAGGTTGAAGGAAGAGTTGGGGTGATTTTTAGCCTGTGGCTTTGGAGCAGGCCAGGTGTCTTACTTGTGCATATAGAAGAAGATGTAACCACTCCGATCTCGATCACTCTGCACAGAAGTCTCTTGGACTTTGGCCACCTCCAGGTCATTGTAAGTAAACCATGCTTGCTTCTTCATGTCATACACATCACTAATGTAATGGCCTGAAAGGTAGAAAATCCTATACATGAGGGGCCTTTTTGTTGTTAATATTCTGAAATTTTCTGTGGGTACAGGAAAAGAGAAGCAACCACCCACTCTACCCCTCTGCCTACCATTTCTAAAAAAAAAAAAAAAAAAAAAAACCCAAAACAAAACAAAAAAACATGAAGAAAAGGAAAAAAAAAAAAACCAAACCCACATACTAAGAACTACATTTAGAAAATTCTACACTGGGACAATTATTTTGTTAAAGATAGTTTGTTCAGGGATGTTTACATTATTGATAAGTAAAGAAATCAATATAGTTTAACACCTTTTAATATTCACATTCAATCAGAGATAAGATTTTAAAGTTTTTTTGTGTGTGGTAGATTTAACTTGTAGCTTGAAAAATGACACAAACTGCTTAAGGACACAAACTGCTTAAGAAGGGACCAGGTGCTGGCCACTCAGAAAACTCATTGAGCCAGTGCCCACTCACAGTGACCCTGCTGTCCCTGTGGGTTTCCAAGAATGTAACTCTCTATGGTAGTAGAAAGCCCCATCCCATCTTCTCCCAGGAGCGGCTGATGGTTTCGAGCTGCTGATCTTGTGGTTAGGAGCCCAACTCATAACCACCATGCCACCAAGGCTGGCCAGCGGGGTCATGTTGAAACTGCTGAAATCCTGATGTCCCTTTACCTGAAGACGAAGTGCTGCCGATGTGACTGACAACACTGATGAGTCGGTAGGAATGGGGAAGGTTTCCTGTCTGGAAAACAGAAAGAGGCATCATTTTTATTGGCGTAAGCAAATCGTTAAATTTAACTTTAAAACCCAGACAGACAGGTTAAAGCTCAGTGCGGGGTTGGCGTCAGACACAATACAAACTCAGTGTACTGACTATACACACGCTTTGAGCAAAGAAGGCCAACCTCAACTAAGAACGTATCCTATGAAAATAATTAGACAGAAGATCATATGTATAAAAGTACTCCCTGGAGCATTCCCTGTAACACTGAAAAGTTGCGATAGGTGACTTGTTAGTAACACGTCAACTGAAGACAACATCAGGCAGTTTCCGAAGAAATATTATGTAGACCAGCAGTGTGCTAACCTTTAAAAACTCACACAAATGCAAATAAAAGACACACCGTTCTGCAAGAATAAGCACATGAATGGCAAAGTACCGAAAAGCAGAATGAATAACAGAAACGAGTTGCTACAGGAATCATGGGCCAATTTCTATACTTTTAATATTACAAAAAGGAAATAGTAAAAAGGGGGAAAAAAACCAAAACAATCGTGGGCAGTGACACCCATGCCTTGCAGGAGCAGCATCAAGTAACCTTTGGGGCAAGAATACCTAGAGCAGTGTGTCCATACAGGAGTCGTGGTAGTGCAGTGGTCACACACTTGGCTGATAGCCAAAAAGCCTGCCATTTGAACCCCCAGAGGGTCTGAGGGTGAGGCAGCCAGGTGATCTGTTCTGGCTAACACTCCTGCCTAAGAAGCCCTACGAGGGGGCCACACAGGGCGCTGTGAGCCAAAAGAGACTCAGCGGCAATTAATAGATACATAACAGAAGTCATCAAAATGCTCACAAACTTTTAAAAGTAAATGCAGTCATCTAATTCCAAAATATGTAAACATTATAATCACACATGGGTCCTCGTATTACTTATTACAATGAAAAATAATGTAGTTAGTAAAAAATTGTTTTAATTAACTTGAGGGAGTATGGCTCAGTCATTATACAATTTGTCTTAAACAAGCAGGATTAAAATGACTTATACTACAATGGTTTTAAGCATACATGTGTTATACTAATTGGAGCCTTGGTAATTAAAGAAAGTTTGGGAAATAAGTTATCTGGGAAGTAAACAAGCAGCCATCTAGCCCAGAAGCAACAAAGCCCACATGGAAGCAGCACACCAACATGTGTGATCATGAAGGGCCGATGGGACCAGGTTTCAAGCATCAAAGGTGGGGAGAAATCATATCATCGTGAATGAGGGGAGCGCATGATAGGGACCCAATGCCCATCTGTAGACAACTGAACATCCCTTGCAGAAGGATAGTGAGGGAGGAGATGAGTCACTCCGGGTTCAGTGTAGCAATAATGAAACTCACAACCTTCTTCTAGTTCTTAAACGCTTCCTTCCTCCAACTATCATGATCCCAATTCTACCTTGCAAACCTGGTTAGATCAGAGGATGCACAGTGGTACAGATGGGATCTGGAAACACAGGGAATCTAGGACAGATGAACCCCTCAGGACCAACGGTGAGAGTGGCGATACCAGGAGGGAAGGGGGGATAGAAAGGGGGAACCGATCATGGGGATCTACATATAACCTCCTCTCTGGGGGATGAGCAACAGAAAAATGGGTGAAGGGAGATGCTGGGCAGTGTAAAATAAGATAAAATAATCATTTATAAATTATCAAGGGTTCATGAGGGAGGGGAAGGGAAAAAAGGAAAATGAGGAGCTGATTCCAAGAACCCAAGTGGAAGGCGAATTTTGAGGATGAGGTCAATGAATGTATAAGGGTGCTTTACTCAACTGATGTATGTATGGATTGTGCTAAGAGTTGTATGAGCCCCATAAAATGATTTAAAAAAAAGTTAGCTGAGGTCAAAGGAAAAAAGAGAGAGAGAGTCCAATGAACCTAAGTTAGTATCATTAATCTCAAAGTTTTTTCTCTAAGCAACAAGCAATTGGTAACATATAATCCTTCCTTGATAGCAGCAATGTAGGTTAAGAAGCATACACGCCGGCACCAAGCTGCTCAGTTCTGTCAAACAGGCACAGAAGGTGGTCAAGTTTTGTTTGTTCTGAAAAACCAATCCTTCGTGCAGAAATAGAGCAAAGGACAACAGAAAACAAAGACCATTTGAAGGCTGCCATCTTGGTCTGAGCAGAAAAGAATGCTAATGGAGAAGGGACCACTGTGAAGCGAGGGTGCGCCTGGTCTGTTCCGTTCAAGGACTGAAACATCACCTCGGCGTTTCTCTTCAGTTCCTCCGCCTCAGCTTCTGTGTACTCCATATCCAAAACATCCTCATTTCCAGAGTCCTCGTCAGAACCCAGGGAATCCAGAAAGGAGCTGTTAAACTCTGAAGACAGAAAAACACAAGCTTGTAAAAGTTCTTAGACCAGACATAAAGAGATGCTAATAAAAAATAACAAACTACACATTTTGTCATCCTAAGAAATTTCAAAACATAATCCTATAGTATTTTTTAAAGGTTTTCAATCCCTCAGGCCACTGCAGGGAATAACATTTCTGGCATCTGCTATCTGTAAATTAGATGCCTCCATTTCTAATAAATTTGCTTATAAGAATCTAATCCTCCTAAGGAATAAAACAGAAAAAGAGGCCGGGGAGCTGGTGGGCAATGGGGTAAAAATACCCCAAAAAAAAAAAAACCAGAAAAAGAATATAATTTTAGATATATAAATGTCACTATGTTCTACTGTGTGTTCCACATATTGAAGTACTTAGTGCATACAGAGTAAGTACACAGATGACCACTTTTCATTTTGCTTAATATTAAATCATTTAAAAGAATAATCACAGCTACGTGGACAGCACCCTCTCCTGACAGAAGAACTCACTTCAGAGGAGAGTACTGAAGCTACAGCTCAGGGAGAGGAAGAGAGTAGAACACATCCTGGCCCACCAAACCCTGAGGACAATATTCCTGCTCAGAGCAGCCCAAGCAGAGAGGACCACAGGGCCAGCCCCACCACGAGACATGATATCCCCCACTGACCCATAGTGATTTGGCCAGACAATACTAGAGACAAAGTGAAGGAATTGCACCTGATTTGACCCCAGCATACCAAGGCAAAACACTAAGGGTGTGCAACAAAACAGCATGGGGAACAGAGCAAGGAAGTCCTGAGGGAACACCAAAAATAGACTTTGGGGCCAGGGCATGGTACCTCATCAGGCTGACCAGAAAACACCCCAAAAGGTCACCAAACAGACTTTGAACTATTTACTGGCTTTTCTTTGATTTGTCATTGTTTTTTGGTTGTTGTTTTCTTTTCTTTTGTTGCTTTGTTTTGCTGTCTTGTTTTTTTTGTGCCTATTATCTTTGCAGGTCTATCTAGATAAGATAGGCGAGACAAACAATCTGGAGGAGAAAACAACGGGACTGACAGTTCTGGGGGGACATGGGAGAGGTGGAGTGGGTGTTAATAAACCGAGGGACAAGGGAACAAGTGACCCAAAATCGATGGCGAGTAGGGTACAGAAGGCCTGGTAGGGCTTGATAATGTAACCAAGATGAATTAATGAAACCCAAATGAAGACTGAATATGATAGTAGGCCAAAAGAAAAAAGGAAAAAATTAGGAGGCAAAGGGCATTTAGAGCTCTAAATACAGGCATGTACATATGTAAATATATTTATGATGATGGGGAAGTTGATCTATGTGCATATATTTATAGATTTAGTATTAAGGTAGCAGATGGACATTGGGCCTCTACTCAAGTACTCTCTCAATGGAAGAACACTTTGTTTTATTAAACTGGCATTCCATGATGCTCAACTTCCCCACAAAATAGCTGAGGACAAAGGAGGTGAATAAGCAAATGTGGTGAAGAAAGCTGATGGTGCCTGACTATCAAAAGATATAGTGTCTGGGGTCTTAAAGGCTTGGAGATAAACAAATGGCCATCTAGCTGAGAAACAACAAAGCCCACATGGAAGAACCCCAGCCTGTGTGATCATGAGGTGTCGATAGGATCAGGTGTCAGGCATCAAAGAAAAAATCCTATCACTATGAATGAAGGGGGGTATGGAGTGGAGACCCAAAGCCCACCTGTAGGCAACTGGACATTCCCTTACAGAAGGGTCTCGGGGAGGAGATGAGCCAGTCAGGGTGTAGTATAGCACCTAAGAAACATACAACTTTCCTCTAGTTCTTTACTGCTCCCCCTTCCCCCTATCATAATCCCAATTCTACCTTACAAATCTGGATAGACCAGAAGATGTACACTGGTACAGATAGGAACTGAAAACAAAGGGAATCCAGGGCAGATAAATCCCTCAGGATCAATACTGAGAGTAGTGATACCAGGAGGGGAAGGGGAACTGATCACAAGGATCTACATATAACCCCCTCCCCTGGGGGACAGACAACAGAAAAGTGGGTGAAGAGAGAGATCGTTACAGTGTAAGACATAACAAAATAACAATAATTTATAAATTATCAAGAGTTCGTGAGGGAGGGTTGGGGAAGGAGGGGAAAAATAAGCTGAACCAAGAGCTTAAGTAGAAAGAAATGTTGTGAGGATGATAGCAACAAATGTACAATTGTGCTTGACTTGGATGTATGTACAGACTGTGGTAAGAGTTGTACGAGACCCTAATGATTAAAAAATAATTAAACTTTTAATCTCTTAAAGTTTCAAAAAAAAAAAGTTTCACCCAAACCACATTAAACAAGCAAACAAACAGAAAAACCCAAGGCCCATTTTCCTTTCCTAGCCTGTGCCCCACTGGAACGAGCGCCCTCTTAACAATGGCACTGAAGAACCCCAGAAGCACTGGAACATAAACTTGCTTTAAAACACAGTGGAGCCTGTGAGAGCTTGCAGCCATTGGGACTCTGCCTTTTTACTCCACGTCTTAAAAAGAACTTTCTAATATGGTGCAGTTTGACCACTTTTGTATTGCTCTCTATTTGTGGACATTTTTCCTTCTCAGGCAGGTTCCTGCCTCACATGAGTTGGTTTCATAGGTTTTACTGTATAATTCATTCCATTAAAACCACGGTATAGCAGGGAAGAGATGAACCTGTCGGGCTAGTATAGCAACGATAAAACATACAACTTTCCTCTAGTTCCAAAAAACCCCCGCCCCCCCGCATTATCATGATTCCAATTCTACCTTACAAATCTGGCTAGACCAGAGGATGTACACTGGTACAGATAGGAACTGGAAACACAGGGAATCCAGGAAGGATAATCCCTTCAGGACCAGTGGTGAGAGTGGTGATACAGGGAGGGTGGTGTGGAAAGCGGGAACCAATTACAAGGATCTACATATAACCTCCTCTCTTGGTGGGGATGGACAACAGAAAAATGGGTGAAGGGAGACATTGGACAGTGCAAGATATGACAAAATAATAATTTATAAATTATCAAGGGTTCATGAGGGAGGGAGGAACAAGGAGGGAGGGGACAAAATGAAGAGCTGATGTCAGAGGCTTGGGTGGAGAGCAGATGTTTTGGGAATGATGAGGGCAATGGATGTGCGGGTGAGCTTTACACAGTTGATATATGTATGGATTGTGATAAGAGTTGTGTGAGCCCCTAATAAAATGATTTAAAAAACAAACAAAAAACCACAATATAAAAAAAAAAACAAAACCCAGGTCGCGGCGGCTTGGAGTCGGCTCGTGGTCCCAGGGACCCGAGTATTCAGTGGTTCGTTGCGCCCCGGGGACTGTTTCTGGTGGTGTTGCTGCCGTCATCATACCACAAAATGAACGTATCGAGTTACACCATAAGCGAGAGGGGTATCGTTTGGATTACCATGAGAGAAAGAGAAAGAAGGAAAGTCGAGAGGCTCATGAAAGTTCAAAGAAGGCAAAAAAGATGATTGGTGTGAAGGTCAAGCTCTGTCATAAGCAGCGTCATGCTGAGAAAATACAAATGAAACAGACTATCGAGTAGCATGAAAAGAGAAACACCAAACAAAAGAATGACGAGAAGACTCCACAAGGCGCAGTGCCTGCCTCTCTGCTGGACAGGGAGGGGCAGTCTCGAGCTAAAGGACTTTCCAATATGATCAAACAAAAATGAACAGAGAAACAGGGAAACGGGAAGTCCCTTTGCCCAAAGTCCGAGCCCAGGAGAAACTGAAATCTTAAAAGTTATTCGAACAGGAAAGAGGAAAAAGAAGGCAAGGAAAAGGGCGGTTACTAACGTTTGCTTTGTTGGGGATGGCCTTACACGGAAACCACCGAAGTAAGGACCATTCGTCAGACCAATGGGCTTACGTTTCAAGAAGGCACATGTTACGCACCCTGAACTTAAAGCCACCTTTTGCTTACCAATACTTGGTGTCAAGAAGAACCCCTCGTTCCCACTGTATACAACGTTGGCTGTTATTACCAAAGGGACCGTCATTGAAGTGAGTGTGAGTGAGCTGGGCCTGGTGACGCAAGGAGGCAAGGTGATTTGGGGAAAACATGCCCAGGTTACCAACAATCCTGAAAACGATGGGCGCATAGATGCAGCCCTGCTGGTTTGATGGCACTTTATACCAGGAACCCCCTTTATTTGTGAGGATGACAATGAATCAGAAAAACCGCCATCATTACCCAGTGCTTCTGAGTCCTACCCAACAGTTTACATGTCTGACATCAGCAGGAGAACTATTTATAAGAAAAGCAAAACATTAAAATGAACCCGTTGTAAAAAAAAAAAAAATCCCCCAGTCAAACAGCCTGCTGTTGAGTCAGTTCTGACTCTTAGTGACCCTAATTTTCACGACCATAATTTTTTTGTGTGTGTGGTGAGAAATGATTATCCTTTAATTCTATTTTTTTCAAGGACTTTTTAAGGCCCTGCTTAAAGCCAAGTGAGAATTTTTTTTAATGAAAATTTAAAAAAACGTGCCCTAGGCATGAAACAGCTCTGGCCACAATCCAGGCATCAAGCTATGATGAACAAAGGACTTCAAGTTGGCTCTGTTCCTGACTGATGTAAGCACACCACCACCAATCAGGTGTCTCTGCCCACAGTCAGGGTGAGACCATACATTTTTATGGGAGCAGGCAGAGGAGTTTTTTTCCCCCGTGGGGTAGGAACTGGTGTGTTTGAACCAGTAACCGAGCATTTAACAAACCACACAAGAATGGGAAGGACAGGAAAAGAGATCACAGCATCAGAATTTTGGAAGCTACAAGGGAAAGTCACGGACTTAGCAGACACAAGAAAAATACCATTCCAGCAAAGGAAAAAGTGTTGAGACCCAATCCAATGGATTAAACCACAGAATTTTAGAAGGCTCAACACTTGTCCAGGTACTTCTGAAGGTCAAGGCAGGAATGGAGGGTAACTAAGGACTGGGTGAAAGATTTTTGAGAAACACATGCCTAGATGAACTCATGTTATGAGGCGCTGACAGACATCTGGACTGAGAAGTGCCAGGCACAGGTGAGGTCGTGAGTAATATCATGAAAATAGGGGAGAAAGTAACAGCAGCATATCAAATCATGAGGATAAGGACCCCATGCTCCAGTTCTATTCCAGTACTTCCAGAACTCGGAAGCCCACACATCTTTCCTCTTTAGGCAAGAGCTTGGAAAACTCTTCTTTAGGAACAAAGCAAGTCCAAGAAAAAGGTCTAAGAGCATTAACATCTGAAAAAGAATCCCACCACTGCCCCGCCCCTTCCCTATTCTTAAGAATGAGCTGACAGCCAAAGATTACCATACACTTGAGGGAAATTTCTAAAGGAACAGTGAGAAGAAAACTCCAAGCAAGCAAGTAAAAACCTTTATTTAATATTTTCACAGATTTTAGATAAATAGAAAATAATTTTACAAAAATGGAAGTTACCAAATAAAACTTCTTCAAAATTTGAAATATGATTAAGAAGGGTGGAGAAAACTTCCAGAGAATAGTTCAAATTGATGTCTCCAAAAAACTTAAGTCACACCCTTCCTTTTTCAAGAAGCTACGGGGGAATGTTCTCTATTAAACCACAAGCAGAATAAAGATGAGGGAGAATGAGACACAGGAAATAGGTAGTTCATGCAAAGGAAGCCTCAGTGAATCTCGGGGAGGTGGGTAAGGAGAGCTCAGGCATCTGTGCAGGGGTGGGGGCCAAGACTGCAGCACTACGACTGAAGGGCCAGCAGTCAATGCTATCAATGAACCAACCACCCTTTAAAGCCTGGTTAATAGTAACTGTGCCTAACCCTTGTGCCATCGACATTCTTGTTCTGCCCCTCTCCATGCTCTGGATCTATCTAAATCAGCACTGAATACTCATTGTTGTACCTCTAAAGTATTCTGATTTGATATATGTGTGGGAGCTGGAGAAAGACCATTTGAAACAGAAAATATCCCATAACCACATACCCGCGTCGACTTCTAGTACCTGGTCCACCTATTAATTAATCCTGTCAAGTGCCACGACCCTGGTGACCCTTTTACTTTTGTGTACTACTTATTCATGTCCCCCACCCCCCATCAATTATGAATTCATGAGGAAACAGAAGCTGCATTATCTTCTCCTAATATTTAATAGTGGCAGTGTAACTCTTGCATTATACAGAGTTTAGCCTTGCTACGCAGTTTATCAAAATTAGAAACATGCATCACTTAAGTATATGGCTATACAATGGTACAATTACAAAGCAAGCTACTGGTTGATGCAAAAGTACAAAGAGTTAAGAGTGGTTTCCTTGGGGAGAGAAGTGAAAAGGAGGGACACACAGGTAACCACTAAGGTTCTTTGTCCTTACCTTGAGCTATGAAAAATTGGCACTGTTCCTAAAACTCACGGGGCACACATTTTATCATCTAAAAATATAATTAAAATAATTTCCACACCTTGGAGACTTAACTCAGTAGCTCTTTTGATGTCATCATCTTCTCTCTGTTCCCAGGCCTCCTAAAGGGACAAGAATAAAAGCAATGACATTTAAAGAAGTTATTGGGAAGAAGTGCGCACAGTGACGGCAAGCCAGCTCTATATCCCCACAGAACCAGTCTATTAGAGCAAGTAAGGAGTTTCCCACAAGATATTAAAAAACAGGTATCTGTTTTCCTTCTTGCTGAAGAGACCAAGACACACAGTAGATGCTTGGTACATGGGTACTAAATGAATGTCACTGAGGGTTACTTTTCTGATACATTTCCTAAAGAAATCTTACCCTCCAACGTCTCCTAAAAATATCTCAGCTAGATGACTACTTGAAGCATAAAATGAAATAGGAAAATGCTAAGTATTAAAAAAATTCATCTTGAGAGAAAATTTATAAATGCATGAATAAAGAAAAATACAATTTAAGCAAAATTATGTTTTACTTTTCTAAATTTTGGATTGGCTTTTAAAGTTACTCAACTACGTAAGAAACGAAGAAAGAATTTTTCTGCATTATAATAATAGGAGGAACAATATTATATTTTAAAAAGCAGCAATGAATATTATCTAAGAGGAAATATGATATAAAGTTTATCCTGAAACCAGAAAGATTCCTCTTTTAGTTATTGATAGAATGATGCAAGTATACCAAAATCAAGATATCTTATCTTATAAACCTGAGGAAAAACAGGGTCATCTTAACTGGGTGATCTCTCTCTCTCTCACACACAAATTTTTTCATTAATGAAAAACAGTTGTGCTGAACTTCCCTTTGTGTATGGTAAAGAATATTTTCTAAGAAATCAAACTTTGTCCTAGATGTAGGATAGCTGGTTCCAAAATGTTGAATTTTTTCAGCATTTCTCCATCTTGGTTGCATACTGGAATCACCAGGAAAATTTGGGAAAAAAGAAATCCAGCTGCCCAACCCATATCCTAGGTCAGTGACACCAGAAGTTTGAGGGGCAGCTCTTCAGATCATTTGAATGAGTAAAAATTGAGAACCTCTGTGCTAGATTTCATAATCTGATTATTTACAAACACTAACACTACACATTCACCCAATCTAAATAAATGCTTGGGGAATCTTTAAATTAGTAACATGATTGGGACTCTGCAGGGCCAATCATGCAATGAAGACCTCACCTAGCAGATCGCTCGGGGGTCCAGCTTTGGCAAACAGAAATACAAAGAACTAAAAGTTAAGGAATGGATCATGTATGTAACGAAAAAAGCGGATGTTATCCTATAACCTAAATTCTGAGAATTATATTTTAGGAACATTTCCGGAAAACTTTCCGCACAAATTCACAGTAACATCTTTACACTGAGAAATGGACCCAAACTAACACACTGCCTTAAAATACTAACCACAAAATCAGTGTGGTACATGAGCTGTTTTCACTGACTGCAAAGGGAAGCTGAGCTGGAGAGGATTTCTAATATACCATCTGCCAACAATACATTTTGTTGCATTTAGATTTTAAAAAGACACCACTCAGAAGGGTTTCTGCTTTAAATGCAACGGAAAGTCCCACTCCATCCTCTTTCTTCTTGGTAGTGACTCAATGGTTTAGTGCAGACAAACAGAGCCCAGTCTCCTGGCACGTGCTCAGTACAGGTCACAATTATGTCGGTTCTTGGAAAAGGATAGTGGGGCAGGAGCGAGTGAACGTACTTGGTCCTGAAGGCTCTGGGCCAAGGCCTGCTGGAGCTCTTGCTCTTCCCTTTCCCGCTGCTCCATGTCGTACTGCTGGAGCCACTCCACCTCTCCCTGAGGACCCTCAGGAGTTTTGTTTTCTTTATTCTCATCGCAGTCTTTAGTTATCTCCGTAAAAATGGCAGGATCTGAGGAAGGAAATCGCAATTATCATCTTTGCTGGGGAAGAGTTTCTCTAAAAAACATAAATGTCTCAGCTACGGTGACATCTACCGATCAGAGGGTAACATACCCTAACCTCACCTATGACTGACTTGAGACATTGAAAAGTCTTGTCTAACTAAATCTACAGCAGGGCTGTGCGATTTCAGAACGGCGAACTTTTGTGTTCATCATTTGAGGGGGCTGTCCCATGTGCTGTTTAGCAGCATTCTGGCCTTTACCCACTAGATGCAATTAACAACCCTTTCCTCAGCTATGACAACCCAAAATAATAGACATGGTGAAATAGCTCCTGTAGGGCAAAATCACCCCGGGCTACTAATCTATACAGCCTAAATAATTTATAAAAATGATTCTGAGATAAACCTACTTGTGCGCAGCACACTATGATTAAAGATACAGAATAAACATCTATATTCATAACTCACCATGCCATACAACCAAGCAGGAGAAATAAAGTAATGTTAAAGAAGAATTAGGCTAAAAATGAGTAAAGCAAATATCCAGATGTTTACATCTGTTAAATAACATCAATATACATATAACTTCAGGACAAAATTGAGACAGGTACAGGACTACTTAAAATCCATGTCAACAAACATGACTATGAAACAATAATCCATTTTTTTAGGTTCTAGCATAATAGATCAAGAGATTACAAAAAAAAAAAAAATCCCTTGACCAGATGGCTTTACTGGAGAATTCTACCATGCTTTTAGGGAAGAACTAAAACCAATTCCACACAAACTCTTCCAGAACACAGAAAAAGACAGCAAACTCCCGAACTCCTTCTATGAAGCTAGTATAACTCTGATACCAAAACTGGGCAAGGATCCCACAAGAATTGAGAACTACAGATCAATTATCCCTAATGAACATCAATGCAAAAATCCTTAACAAAATACTGGCCAAAAGAATACAAAAGCATATAAAACAAATAATTCACCATGACCAAGTGGGATCCATATCAGGGATGCAGGGATGGTTCAATATACGAAAGACCATTAGTATCATTTGCCACATTGACATGAAAACTATAAGAACCACATAATATTGATAGATGCCGAAAAAGCATTCGACAACATCTCAAACCAATTCCTGTATAAGACACTTGAGAAGATAGGAATGGAAGGAAAATTCCTCAAGACAATACAAGCTATATATGAAAAAAACAAACGACTAACACAATCACACTGAAAAAGGGAACCAGACAAGGATGCCCCTTGTCCCCACTCTGATTTAATATCGTGCTGGAGGTTTTAGCTAACAGCATAAGGCAAAGAAGAGACATCAAAGGTTATTCGTCTGGGGAAGGAAGAGGTGAAACTATCGTTATTTGCAGATGATATGATTTTATATATGGAAAATCCCAAAAGCTCTACAAGGGGAGTACTGGAAGCAATAGAGGAGTTGGCAGAGTGGCAGGATACAAGATCAACAAACAGAAGTCTATCGGACTGCTATACACATCGGATAAGACCACCGCAGAGGAGATCTAAAAGGTGGTACCCTTCACAATAGTCAAGCACAAACTGAAATATCTAAGGATTTATCTGACTAAAAGAACAAAAGATACATAAGGTGGGTGAAGGGAGACGTCGGATAGTGCAAGATAAGACAAAATAATAATTTATAAGCTATCAAGGGTTCATGAGGGAGGGGATGTGGGGGGGGGGGAGAGGAAAAAATGAGGCCAGGGCTATAGTTGGAGAGAAAATGTTTTGAGAATGAACAATGAATGTACAAATGTGCTTTACACAATTTATGTGTGTATGGATAGTGATAAGATTTGTAGGAGCTCCTAATAAAATAATTTTAAAAAGATATTCCTATGCTAAAACTCAATGTATACTTAATATATAAACTATCCCTTTCTTTATTGCATCTTACATTCTCTATTTCAGCAACCCTGTCACTGTTCGCTATCAATGGTTTGTTTTTTAAGACAGAAACCAGGAGGTCAATTCAATTCTCTCTTCCATTCAGCCCTCACAACATATGAATTTAAATATCTCTGAAGTCCATCAGCTTTTCTTTTCCATAGAACCTCGGTTTAGGGCACCATTAACTTTTTTTTTTTTTGATATGTCTTCTAATATCTTGCTTTTATTGTTTTGGATATGTCAGATCATTTTGCTTGGTTAGTTGCTTCCCATCTTCATAAGGGTAGAAGTCAAAATACTAGTAAACTTATAAAACTTGAACTCCTTACTTTTCTGACCTCAATATTTTTAACGTCTTTACTCCCTCCACTCCATCAATATTGATCTTCTTCTTGTTCCTACAGACACCATTAACTTTTGACCTGAACACAAGAACACCCTAATAGTTCTCATAAGGTTATTTTTGGAAATTCTTGAAATTATGTTCTACACTGCACTCGGATGATCTGTTTTCAATATTTTATCAAATATTTGCTTACAATTACTGAATAACTCCCCAGTGCTACTGAAATACAAGTACAAGCTCTTTAACATAGCTAAGGCCAGACAAAAACTAGAGACTGGATAACTCTTCCACTTTCCCTTAACATCAGCATTGATGGCTGAAGTAGTAGAAAGACAACAGAGAGGAGACAGGTCAGGGCAAGTGGTTTGAATTTTTGTATATTTATTTTAAATTTAAGTGTAATACAATGTAACAAAAATAGTCTTATGCAGGAGAGTAACACAATGACTTATGCTTTAGATAAATTTGTTTTATTCATGAAACAATGTTTGTAGAGGGGCAAAAGAGGTAGAAGAAGTGTGGGCTAGGAATAGGTGTTGGCTAGGAATCAATAGCAGTGGTCCAAGTGAAAGGTGGAAGGTTAGCTAAGAGATGCAACTGTGAAAATGTTAACAAATGGTTAGATTCAGGAGGCACAGCTGACTGGACTTAATGATGGAGGACCAAAAGGTGTGGTGTTAAAGAAAAATGAAAACTAGACAGCCAAATAGGAGATTTCAAGTACATGTCTGTATGTATCTTTATCATTCTACATATATGCACGAGCCTAAGCTCAGGTGAGAGATTGAAGACAGAGATACAAATTTGGTTGTTTCATCAGTATCTGAGGTTCTAAGATGAGTCATTTTGGACATTGCAGCCCAAACGCCAATCCACATGATATGGAACAGTGTCATCACCAGCTCAGATGACAGTAAATCCAAAGACGTTAGTCATTCTTGCTCTATGGCACTCATTCTGAGATGATTCCTGCACAGCTACACATACACATATATATACGCAGAAGGACATGTGATAAAATGTGAGTGAGGCAGCCCATCTGTAGGCAGCTGGACATCCCCTTATAGAAAGGTCTAGAGGAGACGAGCCAGTCAGGGTGCAATACAGCACTGATGAAACATACAACTTTCCTCTAGTTCTTTCATGCTTCCTACCCCCCAACTATCATGATCCCAATTCTACCTTACCAATCCAGCTAGACCACTGGTACAGAAAAGAACTGGAAACAGGGAATCCAACACAGATAAACCCCTCGGGACCAATAATGAGAGTAGCAATACCAGGAGGGGATGGGGAAGGTGGGGTTGAAAGGGGGAACCGATCACAAGGATCTACATATACACCCCCTCCCTGGGGGATAGAAAACAGAAAAGTGGGTGAAGAGAGGCATTGGATAGTGTAAGACATGACAAAACAATAATTTATAAATTACCAAGGGTTCGGGAGGGAAGGAGAGAGGGTGGAGGATGGGAGGGAATGAGGAGCTGATAGCAAGGGCTCAAGCAGAAAGCAAGTGCTTTGGGAATGATGATGGCAACAAATGTACAAGCGTGCTTGATACAATGTATGTATGTATGGATTGTATTAAGAGTTGTATGAGCTTCCAGTAAAATCATTAAAAAAAAATGTTAGTGAGGGATACATATAACCTTGGTGTGTCCCGTTCGCATTCTTAAACTTCCCTCTGGATTAAAAAAAAAATTCACAATAAAAAACTCCAGGAGGATTTGATCATATCAGATGATTCCTTAGAATTCTAATTAAGACATGATAATGGGCTTTATGGTCTTGTTCTTTTTTGGTGGGTAGAGTTTTTATCTTTTAGAGCAGTGGTTCTCAGCCTGTGGGTCATGACCCCTTTGTGAGGTCAAATGATCCTTTCACAGGGGTCATCCAATTCATAACAGTAGCAAGATTACAGTTATGAAATAACAACGAAAATAATTTCATGGTTGGGGGTCAACACATGAGGAACTGTATTAAAGAATCATGGCATTGGGAAGGTTTAGAGCCACTGTTTTAGAGTTACTGAAATCTTTACAGATAAAATTATATAACTTCGAATTTACTTCCAAGTAACCCAGTGAACAAGACAGAGAAGTTGGGGTATAGAAGAAACAAAACTATCTTTTTGTTGTAATTATTGAAATTAAATTTTGATTTGAAAGAGGAAGGTTCATTATATTAGTGTCCGACCATTTTGTTGGATATTTTCCATAAGTTAAAAAGCAATGCAGGAAAAGGAATTAGAATTACAGCAAGAACGTAAAAGGAGCAGTGAGGTTAAAGAAACAAAATACAACAATGATTAGCACCCACCTGGAGAAAATGGCTGCTTATGAAAGAAGTTCTTAAGTATGGGTAAGGCCATAAAGTACAGGTGAAATAAGTTGGCCCTATGTGAAATTAATAGTCATAAACTACCTGTGATTAGGTAAATCTCAAATTTATCGCCCATTTACAATAACCTAGAACCATATGCAAAAAAAAAAGTAACTGAAATCATTCACAAACCAATTTAAAACTAATTAAAGTGTAAAAATGTTATATCTGTACAGCACTATTTAATATAAGTATATACCATCTAATATTCCAATACAACTTTCTGAAGCATGACAGCTCTCTACACAGGGACAAGCTAATTGAGTATCAAGAGGTTAAATTACCCATTTAAGAATTCGTATGGGAGAGCAAATGCTTGGAGAATGATTGGGGCAGGGAATGTATGGATGTGCTTTATACAATTGATGTATGTATATGTATGGATTGTGATAAGAGTTGCATGAGTCCCTAATAAAATGTAAAAAAAGGAAAGAGGGGAGAAAAAAAAAAAGAAAATGATGAGGGCAAAGAATGTACAGATGTGCTTTATACAATTGATGTATGTATATGTATAGACTGTGTTAAGAGTTGTATGAGCCCCTAATAAATTGTTTTTAAAAAAATTCGTATGTATTGCTTTCTCTTTTGACATATTTAAAAGTTGTTTCATTAAAAAAAAAAAGTGAAGGGGAAATACATGTGCATTAAGTCTCAGGTGAATGCTCTCTGCCCGGAGCCCAGGGACGTGGATAACCTTGTTACCACGCAGAGGGCACTGGAAAGTGGATGACTGCAGATGTAGTTAGGTTAAAAGGGAACACCTGATCATTTGATCTACCTTTTGACACATTTTAAATTTTTCCTGATTTTTAATATTTTCTGCTTTCTTTTTAATTGACATTTAAAAAATGCTTTTCTGTCTATGAAATCCAGGATAGGTAAATCTAGAGATTAATGATCTCTTAAGTGTATGGCGGGGAGGGTAAAGAGAGAGAGCGAGTGATGATGAGTATGAAGACAAGAAAATGTTTCATAACTGACTGTGGTGATGACTCTCAAACTCTTAGCATGTCTGAACTATTGAATTGTGCAATTTGTTTATATACCAATAAAACTTAGTCCAAGACCTGACCACTTACTTTAGTGTTAGTCTTTCTACCATTATTATGGGATGCTTCCAAAGGAGGAGGGAACATCTCAAGTACAATAAAACACGGCACAAGTTCAGATAATGGAAAATTAAGTACTGGTTTGGGTGTTGCTGTGATATTGAAAGCCACCATGACGGACAGATTTCAGTGGAGCTTCCTAACAAAGACAGCGTAATAAGAAAGGCTTGGAGATCTACTTCTGAGAATTAGTCAGTGACAGTTCACGGATCACAAACCAATTACTGTTAAAAAAACAAAACCACCATGTTTGGTGAAATACAGGGCCAACAACAGTGAGGGGAGTCTGCAGAGGGCTGGCACAAAGCTGCAACTGACAGGGAAGTGAAGATGACACAGGAGGAGGCACCAATTTGATGTTGTGCATCAGGTCACCTCAAGTTGGAGTTGACTAGCTGGCAATTCTCTGACCTACATAGATGAGCTATATATACATCCACACCGCCTCCACTATCTAGAAGCAATTTGACACTGTAAATTTTAGGACAGTTATGAGCTGTTTAATACCTTTCTATTTCTTGTCTTTTTTTTATAAATCATTCTATTGGGGGCTTGTACAACTCTTATCACAATCCAACCATCCATTGTGTCAAGCACATTTGTACATTTGTTACCATCATCATTTTCAAAGCATTTTCTTTCTACTTGAGCCCTTGGTGTTAGCTCTTCACTTACCCCACTCCACCACCCTTCTGTAGTTCTTAAACTTACCTGCCTCTGTGATTAATTTGGGTTTCTCGGTTTCCACAGGTTCTGGGTTTTCAGGCATGTCTTGAATATCATCCTCTGCAAATCCAGTATCTGGGCTGCTCGTTGGTTTCTCATCATCGTCATGACTCACAGTTGGTGAAGAGTCCCTCTTACTTATCTCTAAGACAGCCGCTACAAGCTCTTCTTCACTCATTTCTTCGAATCCTGAGTTTTCCAATTCAGCTTTATAGGGCTCGAGTCTGCTTAATTTTGAATCCTGAAGAAGAGAGTTATTTTTAGCGGAAACTAGAATGGTTACAAATGCAGTAATAAAAGTTTAAAGTGGATGTTTACGTTTTAAAAGTTTCCTTTCAGAGAATCGATAACAAGGATCAACCTATAACACGCTCTCAGGGAGACGAACAATGGAACAGTGGGTGATGGGTGATGATGTAAGATAGGAAAATAATAATGTATAACTTATCAAAGATTTGTGAGGATGGGCGGGTGGGGGAGGGGGAAGAAATGGGGAGCTGATATCAAGGGCTCAAGTGGGAAGAGAATGCTTTGAAAGTGAGGATGGTGGCACATGTGCAAATGTACTTGAAACACTGGATGAATGTGTGGATTGTGATAAGAGATATAAGAGCCACCAATAAAAAGTATTTAATAATAATTTTTTTTAAGTTTCCTTTCTTTGATGTGATGGGTTACATAATCAATTTAACAACCACTGGTTAACCTTAAGTTCAAGTAAGCACTATATAAGGTACATTTATTTTGCTTGATTATATTAATTGTTAAATACACTCTTTGTAGGAGTTTGGAAAGTACATCAAAGTAAAACAGTAAGTCCACCTTAAAGCTCTTTATTCAGAGATAAACATGGTATGTCTGCTGCATTCTCTTCTAGACATATGTGGATTATACTGTTAATATTTCCAGTGCTGACAGCTCTTACTAATTTATAAAAGATAATTCAGAAAAAGAAAAACACATCACGATAATGTAAATATCTACAAGTGACTTTCTGAATAACTCTCTCCCACTTCTGGGGAGAATTGTGACTTTCTTTTTGGTTTAGAGTGAACATCTCTCTCACCGGCAACCACACACTGCCTCTCGCTTTGAAAGGAAGATGAGGAACGAGGTCAAACAAGAAACAACTAAAATAATCCTTATCAAAAACTAAACTCACTACCAATGAGATGATGCCTCACAGCGACTCTACAAGGACGGGGAAGGGCTGTCCCATCAGTGTCCAACACTTCCCTCCACAGAGCTGGCTGGTGGTTTCAAACTGCTGACCTTGTCGTTAGCAGCTCAATACATAACCACTACGCCACCAGGACTCCTCTAATCTTACCCAAAGGTACGTATACTCCTAAAAAATATTAGGTCTCTATACAGCGTTAACTATCACTTTGGGTCCAGAAAGAAGCAGCCATTTAGAACTTGAAACATTAGATTGCTTGGCTGGTCTGTCGATGCAATACGTTTCTTCTGGCTCCTCTACATAAACAACAGTTAGTCCCCAAATCAAGGGAGTAGTCATTTGAGGTCCAATATACATAAGGTAGTTCTGATGGTTAATTAAAAAAAAATTTTTTTTTTAAAGGAGAGAAAGTGAAATTTGTCTGGAGTAGTTTTCATTTCTTAATAGTCTAGGTTCATCTGCAAAAAAAATTTTTTTGTAGCTAGAAAAAACCCTTAACCTTAGTGAAGTGATCCATTAAGTTTATGATCTACCTTGTGTATTTAACAAATTTGCTGATGCTAGTTAGGAAGGGTGTTTATTATTCGTCAGAAATTTTGATGAGAAAGTGCTTACTTTTTCTAGGTCTTCCTGCTGCTGCTCATTGCCTGACATTTCACAAAGCCTCTGGCTGAGGGCTACAGTACGTTTCAGTTCATCTTCACTGTCTGAATCAAGGCATAAAGCCAGGGAACTCTTGGATTTGAAGGTAAATTTCCTGTAATTAAGTGGGGGGAAACACAAGCTGTATAAGTCTGTAAAACAACCATTTATTCTCATTATTCTTTTGATGTATAAATATGAAAGCAAAGCAAAACAAAATTTTCCAGTATGGAAAAGAATTTAATAGAGCTAAAAGATTTATCAAAGGAGGTATATGTAAGCATTACCTTTGCCCCACTCTAAAAGAGCCATGCTTTGGAAAATTAGATGAATTCTTATGCCATGATATATCAATAAACCAATCACGCTGTGCCTTTTTCCCCCTTTTAATGCTCAAACCCAATGAGACTTGCTATTGTCTTCAGAAGACAAGTAACTGTACTTACTGAAATCATGCAGACATAGCAATGAATAAATGTTCCTGACAACAAAGTGCATAAGGACTAATTTCAAATCTTTTAAGTTATGATCCATGCACTTTAAAAGTAACAGTAACATTCCACTTATCGACTTATCTGTAGGTCAGACTTGTGACAACCACTACCTGTTGAAATACCAGGAGTCCAAAACAAGAAAGAAGGCTTCTGAGGAAGGCAGCAGTGCCAAAGCCCATGCCTTTAACATTTTAGATAGAGCCCCTCCCACTTGTCCTAGGAAATCATATGTAAGTTCATAAAAAAATGAGAGCCACGAAATGGAAGAGGAAAACAATCAAAAAAGACAAAAGAGAACTATAAAATCATTTAATGTGAAGGCACTCTGCCTTGTAAGAATTAAGAGCCCCTGAGGGCATTACATTAAAACAGTACAATATAAGAGATTCACACAATGCTAATTCTAAGTCATTAAGACATATTTAAATGATCTTCCATGGATTTTATTTAAGAATATAAGGAATGATGTACCATCTTAGAATTTTCATCTAAAATAGCCACAATTAAAAAAGAATTTTAAAAAGATGTTGTAATCCTTGAAAGTCAAGCTTTAATTTAATGAAAATTTACTTAAGTGGAAAACCTATTATCATTCTTCAATAAGACCAGATAAGTAAGGTGTTACTGTGTTTTCTTATACATGAGTTCAAAATAAATCAAAGGAAAAAGTGGTAAAGGTCAAAGAAGAACTTTCTTTGATGAAGGGTAACAAGTTCATACACTATGCTAATAAAATTAATGTTAAATGGAAGCTGGGAGAATGTGATTAATCTAAAATGTGAAAACTAAATAAACATATAGAATGATGGCATCAAGAAATAAGAGGCTGCAATGGAAATCAGGAGGGTTGCATAGCAATGGAGATCAAAGACAAGAGGCAAGCAGTCAGCAAGTCAGCCCAGCTGAGTATGTGGCTGAGAGCAGCCAGGATGGCACTGCAGTGCAGCCAGAACACTTGAATAGCCTTCCAGGACATGCTCAAAGGGTTTTTCATAGAACTTAGAAAAGGCCAATTAGTCATCTAATCCCCCCCCAGTCCCTCCCATTACATGCTCACCAAGTCAACCTTAACACAGTAATATGTTTATCCAGGTACGGAGAGTGACACCTGGCCACTATTGTACCAGGGTCAAATGAGAAAAAGGACAATGTAGAAGAACCAATGGTATTCTTTCTGGTTCATAACTCAGCCTCTTTTAAGTTTGATCGGCATGACAGGTCTTCTAGGGCCTAATCATCCTTTATTGACCAACACTCCAATTCTCATACCAGTAGACCCTGAAAACAGATGACCATGCCAAGGTACAATGATGCCCAATGTAACCATCTCTTTCTTGCAACTATAGTGATTTGGTACATAAAGAGTGCATTCCATTAATAATTACTATATTCACAGAAGGCAGCTTGCCTGTAGCAATGAAAAATATTCATCCTGTAAATGCATCACTTGCTCACTCTCTAAGCAGCCAAGTGGAATTGCTCATTTGTATCTTGAGAACGGGCAAGAGTATTCATATCGGTACCATTTCAGATTTCTAGTCATGTTAGTCATCTGGTTTTAATTGCACTGAAAAATAATTAACAGGAGGAAAAGAGAATAGCAGTTCCCAAATGTCATTTTATGGTTATATAAATCTCCCTCCCCCCAAAGCCCTTAAACAACAAGTGTCTCTTTGATGAAAGTACGTTGGGACAGTAATATTTATTTAGAAAAACAAACTTTAAAAACAAGTGACAAATAGGTCATGTAGAAGTGTTTGATCAGGAACTGTGTGTCCAGTGAAATCTTAGAGGAGGTGTATTAAAAAAGGCATTTGCTTCCCTCCTTCGACAACCTTGGTCTTAAGCAAAAAATAGAAAACATTTACGGAGTAGCTACATTCCAGTGTGTGCTTATTTTCCTGTCCCCTTTCAGAATACCTCTAATCCAGAGTCTAAGTCAAGAAGTGCAAAACTGCAACAGGTAAAGCGATGTTCTGAAGCCTGCATGCCTGTCTTTGAGGAAGGATACTTTCACTGATTGGGGCTATTTTACCACTTCAATCTTTACAATAATTTTCATGAGTCAGTTTTTAGTTTCAGGATATAAAATTTATATTATGATAATCAGTACAAAAGTAGTACAAAGTTGGACAACAGAATTCTGAGCTGATCATTTGAACTTGCTCCTCTGTTAAAAACTTGTTATACCCTAATCTAAACCAGATTCAAGAAAGTTCCAAAGTATGGGAAATACAGAGAAGTTGCCATGCAAAACAGAGGAACAATAAAGAAAAAGAGGGAAAGTCTTGGAGATTTAGGTAAGGCAAACCCCTAAAAATACAAAACGGGGGGTTCACAAGAAATACAACTCACTTTGAAGGTGTTGAAGGGCTGGTGTTGCAGGAATTCACCATTTGGGAGGCTTTCAATGGTCTAGAACTATTAGAAAATTAAAAAAATATATATACTGTACACAATTTATATTAAGAAAAACACTGTATTTAACTTTTAAACAGAATCATGCTATGCTATAATTCTTAATACTTCTTTTAAAAATGGCAATTTTGATTCTTTAAAAACTATTAGAAGGAGCGGTCTAGAGAAAAAAGTCAATTCTATATACATACTTCTTGATCAATCACATTAAAAGCATTGGAAACAAAGTCAAATATTATGCATATGAAAAGAATAATTTGGGGGAAATGATCTTGTCTCAGTTCTTTACGCTTAAGCAATATAATAGCTCTCATTTATTGAGGACTTGCCAGATGTCAGGCACCGTCCTAAGAACTCTATACATACAACTACTTCATTTGAGGCTCACAAACACCCTAAAAGCTTCCCCACAGACAAGCCAAGGAATTTGTTCAAGATTTTACAGTTATCAAGTTGTAGTTAGGATATGAACGCAGCTAGGCTCAACACAATAAACTTTGATTGCCAGAAAGAGCAATGGTATCTCTACCAGCAGAGGGCAGTCTACATCAAGGGAAAAACCCCATTCCAAAAAAGGCTTTAAGAGAAAACTCAAAAATAAGCACTAGACCATGTCTGTATCAGCAGACACATTCAGGCCAATAGTATAAACATGCATTATTGAGGATATATTGCAAAGTATGTAAATATAATATAGGATATATTTCAGTTATAAAGAAGAGCACTGGTTCTGTGTTGGGCTGTTAACCATAGGGTCAGGCGTTCCAAAGGAGAAAGATGGGACTTCCTACATCGTAAAGAATTACAGTCTTGGGAACTCAGAGAGGCAGTTCTACTCTGTCCTACAGTGTTGCTATAAGCAATGACTTGAAGTGAGTGAATTTAGTTTTGTTTCTTGGATTCAATAATAAATTAGAAATCCTAGGGAAACACATTTTAGAACATTACATCAACCCTTTTTGGCATATGTTCATTTACTTTCTGAAGTGTTTGTTATTCCACTTTAGCCATGAGATCTGGCTGTGACCTCAAGCAAATCACCAAAATGCTACAAAATTAAGGATTTGGACAAAATCTCTATAATCTTTCACCTCTTCAGTTCTTGTAGTTCTTCACAGTGGTGATAATATATTTATTAAGATGCAACTAGTTTGTGTCCCAGAATATTTAGTACAGTGTATCTCAGTTTTACTCTGTCCTATAGGGTCACTATGAGTTGGAACTGATTCTATGCCAGTGAGTTTTAAGTCTACAGAGGACATTTGTTAAAAATACAACTTCCTAAGCTTTACTTCAAATCTACAGAAATTGTTAGGGGACGAATACAAATTACTTATTTTTCAGGTCCAGGTGCTTCTTAGGATCATGTAAGAGGTTTATAGTGCCAGAGATATCAAATAGTCTTCTAACAGCGGAGGCACTCCCTAAAAGCCATCTCATTGTGAAGGGCAGCAACCAAATTGGCAAGAACCTTGTTTAAGCATCGTTTTCAACGAATGCATAGTAATTTTACATGCAAGCCCCCAAATAGAGCAAAACTGACATCTCCTTCCTGGCTTGATTTCACCTGGGAGTTACATTATCAGGTTCATTCTTTTAACTGGGCACTAAAACGGAAGATAAGGAAATCCTTGCACAGAACTTACACTGCCATATGTGCGCTCCAGCCAAGGGTACAGGGGGGTTTGGTATTTTCAGTGCAATGAGATGATAGGGTCAGGTATCTTGGAATGATGACTTGCTGTCCAATCTTGTTGTTAACCGCAAGAGCCACATTAAAGCTGTATCGTTTCAAATGAAGAATGAGGACCCTGTAAAACAAGAGGGGATGGGGTAATACCAATTCACTAGAGGTAATGTTCTTATCTATCGATCTTACAGGTCATCACTCTACTCGATTAGATATCTGATTTAAAGAATATATTTGGCCAAATGAAGGTTCTTCAGACAACACTTACTGAACCTTTGGCATTGGCAGGCATTGTTTTTATGTATAAAATATATAAAAATAAATACAACACAGGTACAGTAACAGATATGTATTGAGTGAATTTATAAAATTTGGATAAGATATTTCTAAGTTTCTTAGAAAACAAAATACCTAATACAACATACAGAGGAGAATGCTAAAATTTTTCAGTGCTGATTTTGATAGTAGGTTAAATCCTTAAAATGTTCACTTCAATGTTATATAGATTTTTAAAATTAGAAAACAAGTTATACTAGCTAATGATAAAATATTATCTACTGTATTAGTATGGATACTTTAGAGAAACAAATCCACAGAAACTCATGTATAAGAGTTTTATATAAAGGTTAAGTGCATATCAAGAAAACATCCCAACCCAGTGCTGCCCAAGCCCACAAGTCCAACATTAACCCATTAGCCCATATGTCTAACACCAATCCACAAAGTCCTCCTCCATCTAACACACACACACACACACACACACACACACACACACACACACACACACACTATGACATCAACTGCAGGAAGAAAGCCGAATCAGTGAACATGTAAGCATCTCAGCGCTGGCAGGGGTCTCCACCCGGCTGCTCCAGCACCCAGGGCTGCATTGGTGTAGGTTCATGCGGCTTCTCCTTGGGGATGTCTTGCAGGAAGTGAGCATTGCCAACTGAAGCAGGGAACTGGCTAAGGCAGCTGCATCCTAGTCCGACCATCACAAAACAAGAGACCCGAGAACTAGAAAGGCGAGGCTCACTGCCATCAATCTTCCCACCCTTCAATTAACCCATGTGTTTATTGGCCAGGTTGGCAAAATAAACTTTAACTAACTGATCTACTAAGTCAAAATGTTCCAAAGTCATCATGTTTGCTGGTGAACATGGCTTCAATATGATTTTTGATAAGAACTCTTCTCATTTCATCAGGAGTTTCTTTGAAAACAAGCAAACAAAAAAACCCCAAAAAACTAAGAGGAAATAGAAAAAAAATTTCCATCTAGAAAAATATTGCATCATAATTTGCAATGTCCAATCTGAAAAACTTTTAGCTCTTTGGACAGGCTAATTGCCTCTGGTTTCTGCTACAGTAAGTAACCTTTTCACCTCTGGTACAGAACATAATCTCCGCCTAATGGACCAAGTATATTTCACAGCCCACAGGAACACTTAAAAAATGCCCTTTAAAAATTATGGGAAAGCACATCAGTTCTAGGTCCCCCCCCAAAAGTCTGTTTTATGGAAAAATGCTCCCATTGTTACCACAAATATCTTTTTTTTTTTCTGCTTTTTGAAACTTTGTGAATTGGGTGATGGTTTACATAGCAGACCATCTGTTTTACGTTCAGCAATTCAGACACATCCTGTCTCATCTCATTTATGGCATTCACTTCAGTGTAGCACCATCCACTTCACCTCTTTTTTTTAAATTTTAACAATTTATTAGGGGCTCATACAAGTCTTATCACAGTTCATACATATACATACATCAATTGTATAAAGCACATCTGTACAGTCTTTGCCCTAATCATTTTTTTCTCCTCTTTTCTTTTTTTACATTTATTAGGGACTCAAACAACTCTTATCACCATCCATACATATACATACATCAATTGTATAAAGCACATCCATACATTCCCTGCCCCAATCATTCTCAAGGCATTTGCTCTCCACTTAAGCCCCTTGCATCAGGTCCTCTTTTTTTTTCCCCCTCCCTCCCCTTTCCCCCCTCCCTCATGTGCCCTTGGTAATTTATACCTCGTTATTTTGTCATATCTTGCCCTATCCAGAGTCTCCCTTCCCCCCCTCCCTGCTGTCCCTCTCCCAGAGAAGAGGTCACATGTGGATCCCTGTAATCAGTTCCCCCTTTCCAACCCACTCACCCTCCACTCTCCCAGCATTGTCCCTCACACCCTTGGTCCTGAAGGTATCATCCACCCTGGATTCCCTGTACCTCCAGCCCTCATATGTACCAGTGTACAGCCTCTGTCCTATCCAGGCCTGCAAGGTAGAATTCGGATCATGGTAGTTGGGGGGAGGAAGCATCCAGGATCTGGGGGAAAGCTGTGTTCTTCATCAGTACTACCTCGCACCCTAATTAACCCATCTCCTCTCCTAAACCCCTCTATGAGGTGATCTCCATTGGCCTCCACAAATATCTTCATCACAGGCACAAACTCAAAAATATGCAAGCTGGAGTTACTGAGTATACTTATTTCTCTTTTTAAAAGTATGCTACAATTCACAGTCCTCAAATTCACAACACAACAAAAGAAATACATGGATCCAAATTATATGTAGAGACTAAAACACGTCTGGTATTTTGATTTCAAAGTTCATAAATCTTAACCAAAATAAAGAGCAAGGTGGCACACATAAATGATACGTCAAAATAGTGCATCTGCTAAGAAGAGGCTGATGACAAGTGTAAACAATGGATAAAGACACCAGGACCTTCAAGGATAAAAGTAGTAGACTGGCTGTCGGTATTGAAATGAACAAAAAAACCCAAAAAACTCAGTCTATTCATTATGTTTTAAGATACAGAAGTTTCTATTTCATTTAATTTTAGAATAAATCAACCTCTTTTAACAAAAACAATCTACTGAAGCAAAACAAGTAAAGCCCCTCCCCCCGACCCCCCCAAACCCCAGTCATTTGAAAGATCCAACAGAATGAACAGGTAAAGAGAATTCCAGCTTGACAAGTCAAACAAGTCTTTTAAATTATGCACTGGTTTCTTATCAATGACAGATTCTAACAACCAATCCTTTGCCATAAGACTTCTCCCCATATCTTCTCACCTCAAAACAGTCTAATAACACTCACAAGTCAAAAAGGACACACTATCTGAAGTCAAAGCCATGCAGTAACAATGCCACGAGTCAGAAACACTTCTCTGAAACCACTCATTTTCTTGAAGGAGTGGATTACGGAATGTCAAAGACCTACTAGTCTCCAGGGGCTAGGTTCAGAAACTGCAGACTTACTCAACAAAATCTGCCGCTAATAAAAGAAAGCACTCTGCAGGGAAAGTGCCATATAAATACTTAATGTTAATAACCTAATTTGTGGTTGAGACCTATTCTTGGAAAAAGCTAAAAGCTGTCCTATAACCACATATGCATAATTCTTCAGTTTGCTTTAACTTTTATTTATATAGTTGTAAAACAAAAGTTAATGACTACATTTTTTAATTTAAAAAATCTTATAGTTACAGGAAATTGACTAGCTTATCAACACACTCTAAGATGTACTGAATGCCCAAATTGCAAAAATTTTTATGTTCAGGCAAACATAAGAGGCTTCAGAAAGTTTGTGGGAAAATTCTATTATCTTTGAATTCCATTTGTCCATGGAGTTTTTAAACCCCCTTCTGTGTATGTGGCCATAGCAGACTTTGATTGAAAGTTTGAGATAAAGTGGCTACAGCTATAAAACAGGACAATAAATTACTACTAAAGATTACAATACTGAATCAAAATTCTAATGCCTCACCCAGCCCATTCTTTTTTAGAAGAAGGATCTTCTTGGGATTCCCAACATTTCTGCTAAATTTTAACATCTTTGATGATTAATTTTATGCGTCAAACTGGCTAGTCATTGGTTCCCAGTTGTTTGAATTAAACACTGGTCTGGTTGCTGTCATGAAATAATGTTACATATATTATATTAGCTGGCCTTGGGTAGAACCAATTACCTTCCATAATGTAATGTACCATGATCTCAATAGAGACCATACTGATATATAGGGTGTCCCCCTAAACCTCATCACTGCTGAGTTATTAAAAACATCAGAACAAACAGATATACATATAAGGGGAGAGAACAAGTGAGGCTCATCTACAGGCTAAGGAATGACCAGGGCTACTTATATGGAAGGAACTGACAGGGTCGAGACCTCCATTTGGTCTATTAGTTTCCAGAACTGTGAGAAAATAAAGTTCTGTTCTTTAAAGTCCCTTGTTGGTGGCATTTCTGTCACAGTGCACTACGTAATTAAGACAGCATCCCAAACCCTCTTCCCTTCTTGGGTAAGAGCATTCTAGCCCTCTACCCTCTTTCTGACCTTCTTTATCATTACATTATGGTAAACGCTACTTTTTCAGTAATGTTCGTATATACTTTAAAGAAGAAAAGTTGAAGAGACTTACCTGGGAAGTCTGTTAAATTTGTGCCGGACAAGAGCACACTTCCCCCCACATTTCTCACAGGAATACTCTAGTTCTTCTGCCTAAAGAGTAGAGGGAAAACAGCGCAGTGGGACACTGAATCAACATTCCCTGCCCCGCCACTCCAAGTAACTTGTTTTCTAATCTAACTAGTTTAAATTCTGTGTCCAGAATCACAAGCCTTACTAAATTAAGATCCAATCTTCAATATAGCTACAATAAATACTACGTCCTATTTTAGAATTCCTCATTTCCTTAACAAAAAAATCAAAGTAGTACCTCAATTTATGACAGAATCAGACTCTCAAGCAGTAAATTCTGAATCGTTTCCCCCTTGGCTACACACAGACCACTGCCAAGACTACATCCAGATTCTGACACGTAGCCACAGTAGAAATAAGATCTCTTAAGGTTAGATGAAGTCCCTGGTCTGTTAGGTGTAGTTGTACCCTTCTCTTACAATGGAACTCTAGTGAGGGCTCACTAGAACAAGTGCTCTACCAGGATCAAAGGCTGGGGAGATAGCCTTACCTAGAGAAAACTGAGGCAAGAAATCCATTTAAAAAAAGGAGGGGGGGGGGAGAGTAAAGCTTAAAAACGCTGTAAGATAGTAACATAAAAAAAATTAGTAACAGGAATACTGAAGAGTAACTAAAATTTTTTAAAAAGCATGGTAATTTTCATTGGGTGGAGTAGAATGCTCATCACAAATAAAGTTGTTTTTTTGTTTGTTTTTGTTTTTTTTAAGAATAAGGGAGAACCAGGGGAGAGGGGGAAATGAAAAAGAAAAAAAAAGAATAAGGGAGATCTTAATTTTCTTAAAGTATTATTATCTTTTTTTTTTGAAGGCCACTGATTTAAAAAACTTCACAAGGACAAAGGCCGTTCTACCAAAAAGGAGCCAAATGGCCTAAAACAGACCAGAGGCGAAGGTGAGCGTGAGGGAAGGGCCAGGAAAGCTGTTTACTGTGACCGTGGACCTGGCAGGGGACCGAAACTTGAAGGAAGGAAGGGGAACTCATGCAAGAGTGAGAAATCCGAAAACGTTGAAATGGTGAGGGGCGAGACCTCCCGGAGGCCCTGGAGCCATTGGATGCGAACGGGACACAGCAAGCTTCCCCTTTGCAGAGGACGGGGAAGAGTCCCTACCCAGCCGCACCAAAGGGGAGTCTGGGCTGGGACCTGGGGGCTCCCCAGACAGCATCACAAGAAGGCGTCGCACCACTCTCGGAGGCACCCAAAGTACTTCCGGGACTGGTTGGCATCAGCGCCACACGTGTCCTTGAGCCATTCCCGGAAGAGATCTTCATCTTTCTTCAGTACCAGAAACTGCCCCAGGACCACATAGGCCTTGTCAAAGCCCCTCTCCTCCAGCTTCTTGCCCAGGACATCACCAATCCCAGCCAGGCTCTTCACCGGCTTTTCCCCCATGGGCTCCGCCACACAATCTTGGTGCTTCTGGGAGGTTGTCATCTTGAGCAGGCGTATTAATCCGTAATGGCTCCTCCCGCCACTAGGCTACTCCCGCCGCTACCTCAACCACTAGAACTTTTTCTTATTATCTTATTAAAAATAATTTTATTAGGGGTTCTTACAACTCTTATTACAATCCATATATCAATTGTATCAGGCATATTTGTACATATGTTGCCATCATTCTTTTCTAGGTAATTACTTTCTATTGAGCCCTTGGTATCAGCTCTTTCCCCCCACTCCCTCCCCACCAGAAAATAAAGTTTTAGCCTTAGAAAGACAACCCTAATAAATTGCTACAACAAAATGATGACCCTATTATACAGCAAATCAGGGGATCCTGGCAAATTTCCAGTATTTGTGAGGCCCACCCCACATTCTAAAAATCAGACACAATATTTTCTACAGTTCTTAATGATCACAAATCTTCCCAAAGAGTATTTTTTTACTGCTCTGATCTTAATATACCAACTTGTACAGTGTCTCCAATTTTAATTCACGTTGTAAGAGCTTAAAACGTGTCATTTCATATGCACTAAATTAATATTAACAAAATATGAACCACTTTTAAGTTTCTTTAAAACACTCGCTATTAAGCTAAATGTGTAATCTATGTAAGCAGCTAATTTTCTTGAGTTAAGTATTGGAATTATCAAACTTTAAAACAAACTATTTATAAGCATTGCTCCAAAATTCCTCTAAATCCTTTGGTTAAAGCTCTGCTTTGGTGAAACCAACTTTAAATATTATTAACATGAACACAATTATGTAAAAAAAGCAGTTTTTATTTACCCTAAAGAAAAGATCCAGAGAATCTTGAATTGATCGAGGAGGGAGTGGCTTTCTCCTTCGAGGAAGGTCAATGGAGAGGTCATTAAACTGTTCTCTTTTGGGAATAATCTCGCCACACCTGGAATAATAAAAGAAACCAAATGCCTGAGAAAGACCTCTCTATGGATTGCCACCGACACCAAGTGCTCAAACAGCGTTTTGTTCTGTTGTACACAGGGTGGCCAAGAGTCAGAACTGACCTGATGATGCCTAACAAGAACAAAGGCAAAAACCAAAATAGACACAAATACACATGGGAAACATCATTCACCTAAGAGTCTATCACTTAGAAAACACTGCAAGTGGTGCAGTATAGGACTAATGAAACAGACAACTTTCCTCTAGTTCTTTAATGCTTCCTCCCACTATGATCATGATCCCAATTCTACCTCACAAATCTGGCTAGACCAGAGGATGCACACTGCTACAGACAAGAGCTCAAAATACAGTGAATCAGGTCAGATAAACCCCTCAGGACCAATAATGAGAGCAGAGATACCAGGAGAGTAAGGGGAAGGTGTGGGGAGAGAGGGGCAAACTGATCACAATGATCAACATACAACCCCCCTCCCAGGTGGATGAACAGAAAAGTGGATGGAGACAGCAGTTGGTGTAAGACATTAAAAAATAATACTTATAAATTATCAAGGGTTCATGAGGGAGGGAGGGGGTAGGAAATAAGCTTATATGAAGGGCTTAAGTAGAAAGAAAATGTTTTGAAAATACTGACGGCAACATAGGTACAATGTGTTCGATACAATGGATGGATGTATGGATTGTATAAGAGCTGTGAGAGCCCCCAATACAAGGCTTTAAAGAAAAAACCAAAAACCACTGCAAATAGGCCTAGGAAATAGGAAGGGGATCCAGAAAGTTTGTGGAAAATGGAATTAAAAGATAATGAACCCATTCCTCTAACTTTTTGAAGCCCTTCTAGAACACAGCACTAAAAAGAATGTTCACATGTATATTTGAATCCTTGCTAAATTAGCACGCAAAACTTCAAGTGCAAATATTTAAGTGATTTATAAAAGTGTTAAAATTTTAACCTCCCCAAAGTTAAACACTTTCCTTACTCCCAACACTATTATTGAGTTTTGCAAGGTTTTGAGCCTTATATAAATAGAATCATACAGTACGTTCTCTTTCAACTCATTTCACTTGCTCAACATAACCATGCTTCTTGCTGCACATGTCTGTAGCACAATCATTTTGTTGTTTTTCAGTATAACTTTTAATGAACATGTCACAGTTTATATTACTACGGATGGGTGTTTGGACTGTTTCCAGTTCTTTGGGGACACAAAAAATACTTCTATGAAAAGTCTGCATGTTTTTTGTGCAGTGTGGAGGCACTTATTTCGGTAACTATTGTTGTTTAGTGGATACTGTTAGGTAGCTAGAGGTAGAAACCTGGGGTTGTCTCTCTACGTACCAAGGTCTCCTTCCGCCCCTGACAGGAAGTTGGAAGCTGATCAAGGCTAGAGTCATGCACAGATTAAGGCCTGTGAGACAGGAAGCCAGTGAGCTTAATTTAGTCAATGGGGGTCAACCAGTATCCATTGACCACACCTCCCAGAGGAGGGTCCTGAAAAAGTCAGAACCAGGAGCCCACTGCTCTCTTTTCCAGCTACTCTTCTGCTGTGCTGTGGCTTCTTGGTCCTCCAGTCTCCACACGTGGGTATGAAGTGCCCTGTAGGTGCCTGTGTAAAACCTGAAACTTCTTCTATCCTTTATAAAAACTCAGTTGGATCACAAACTAGGCTTCGGTGTGAATTCTTTCTCGCAAGAAGCCAAGGACTGAGGTATTTTCCACCCGAGAAACCTAACATATTTTTTTAGAAGTCAAGATATTGTTATCATTGGAAGTGACTACTTATTTGTCTTCATGTCAGCACTTTCATTAACATTCTATTTTCTGCCCCAATTCCCTACTGCCACAGTTGAGGTCTAGGGACCATACTTGTGATAGGCTCACTTTTCAATCAACAAATTTGGCAGCCTGGTTAAATTAACCTACAGCCAGCTGGAACAGAATCTTACCATGCAAAAATTATGAATGGAAGGATAAGATATATTGAATATTGTTTCAGTCAAGGAGTAATTTCACATTTAGAAAACTAGCCTGAATTATACTAATAAAGCAATTAAAGCAAAACGTTCTTAAAGTACTGCACCATACTACCTCCTGCCTGGCCTGGCTGCCTGCCTGGAAACTAATCAAATAGGAAAGAAGCTTCAAAAAGTTCGTGGAGGAAGTCCATTGTCTTTCAATTAATTTTCCCACAATTTGAAGCCCGGATGTTTAGAAAGTAAACTGAATCATACTAAAAGACAAAAATAAGATAAAATTTTATCTATTTTTAAGGAAAAGTAATGTGGTTCAATAAAAGAAACAACTAGATGTGTTCAAGGATAAAATAGGTAAAAATCATTATTTCCAAACAACTTGATATTCCACCATAATTTTAAAAAAACTAGATCAAAAAATATTTAGACAGCTAAAAATCTTTAATAAAGTCTGTAAGTTCTCTCCAATCTCCCCTCATTAGTGATTGTTTTGAAACAAAGATGTCTGGTATAATCTATGGGTTTCTTTTCACCATGACATAGAAAAGAAGCCAAGAAGAACTCAGTCATTTGCTTTGTCTCCAGTTTTAACTACCCGTTATAAAGAATTAAAGGGAAATGTTTTCATGAAGACTACTCACGCTTTACAAATAATGGAGTGCTGAACCTCAAACTCCAAGTTAGTAATCACAGGACAAGTGAATGCTCTGGGGGTGGAAATGTCTGGTGAATTGTCTTCTCCAGGAACAGGTTCAGTCTTCCAAGTTTTATTTAGTTTTTCCATATCCTCTTTCAGCTGGTCTAAGCACTGACTTAAAAATTCATGGGCATCCTAAGGCAACAACATTCTCAATCAGATCAAAACATTCTCAATCAGATCAAAACATTTCTCATCATGATTAACAGATCATTAACAATGTGATTTATGACTGGGGAAAACAGCACGGCGAAGAGTGTGTGTGTATCAACTCTCAACACTAATTGTTCAGCAGTCTGGGGGCTTCAGTGGAGGGAGACCTTCATGTTCCTAAGTTAGAGAAACATGCCATTAACATTCTCTTAAGTAAATGTTATTCTCCTCAATGTCCTCCCATTGTAATGCCAATTTTGTAGTACTGTTTGTAAACTCATGATCATTTACTATACTCCACCCCCCCCACCTCCCTTACTATACTCTTGAAGGTCAACTGCTTGAGGGCTATCTGCCACCCAAAGTAGCTAGATTCTAACCTTAAGTACAGTACACTCCCTTCTGATAAGGATCATAGATTATTCCCCTGGAGAAGAGTTCAAAGACACCTAAGGTCAAGCCAGCTCAGAGATGACCATGGTTAGGCTGCCATCCTGACTCTAGAAGCCACACATCTGGTTATGTACCTTCCTGTCACATGTATGCCTTTACCCTTCCTGTTTCGTGTATACCCCAAGTTTGTCACTCTCTGGTTACATGTATGCCTCTAATATAGGCCTTTTCTTTTATGTATGTGCTTACTGTGGTTTGCATGCCTAAGATTATAGAAGGTTGGAGAATATATTACTGCCTCATTCTGGTTCCAGTCTCCATCAGAAGAGATGAGTCCTTGCATGCCTTGTCTCACGTCTCTTTAATTTTCCCCTCAATCACACAACTACTCCCTTGGACCCATTCAGTTGTGGAGGCTGGCCCCCGCATATAACCACCAAAACCAAACTCCCTGCCATCGTGTTGATGCCAATTCATAACAACCCTATAGAACAGGGGAGAACTGCCCTGTGAGTTTCTGAGACTAACTGTTTATGGGAATCCCATCTTTCTCCCTCAGAGTGGCCAGTGGTTTCAAACTGCTGACAGTATGGTTACCAGCCTAACCAGTAACCTCTATCCCACCAGGGCTTTCCTTATATGACTAAAACACTTGAAATTCAATGATATCTGTAATTTAGTCTAAATAAAATTGGGTGCTGGATTTTATAGCCCTAACTATCAGCTGGATTATGATAAATGAATTACTCTTTTTCTAAAACAGCCTTTGGAGCTACAACAGTCCAAATTTCTGCAATGGCAAACCACATGTACATTACTGAAACATGATGAAATGCAGAGAAGGGTCACAGTGAACGTTCTTGTAACTCCCTGGGTTTTTCATTTGTGATGAACATGAAAGGCCACAGTATTTTCAATGGTCTCATCAGGCAAGTGAAAGCTGGACAATGACAAAGGAAGACTGAAGAACAACCAATATATTTGAATTATGGTAATGGTGCAGAATACGGAAAGTACCATGGACTGCCAGAGAACAAACAAATTCATCTTCAAGGAAGTATACTTCAACCAAGAATACTTCTAAGAAGTGAGGATGATGCTGACCCGACGCCTTGTCTCAGGTACTTTGGACATGTTAGTTATCAGGAGGGCATGCTTGGAAAAGTAGAGGGTCAGCAAAAAAAAAAAAGAAAGAAAAAGAGATCCCTCAATGAGATAACATGTCAGGTGGCTGTAACAGCGGGCAGTGTTTTATTCTCCTGAACATAAGGCTGCTGGCTATAAGTCATGAGTCAAAACTGACAAAACACCTAAAAACAACACATAGAAATTCTCATTTAAAAATAAAAATCAGGTAACACATTATATAATTTTAATACCCTTATCACTAAAATGTCTGAAAAGAACGTAGTACTCACGTTCTGCATGTAACCAGAGAATCTCTCTGCTGTGGCTGATATGGCATTTTTCACCTTCTTGAGTAAATCTTTTTTGGTTTCGGAATTACAGATATCTTTTTTAACAAGCAAGTGTGCAAAGCGCCTAATAAAACAAGACAAGAAGTGATATTCTAAAGATTAATTACTAACAATTGTACACTAAACTTGAAATGTCTGTCATCAGGGAGGTAAAAAGCTGCAAAGCCCACTGCGACTAAGTCAACTCTGACTCGCAGTGCCTTACAGCACAGCCCAGCTGCTCCCTTGGTTTCCAAGGCTGTAAATATTTAAGGGATGAGAGAGATGACCTCAACTTTCTCTCTTGCAAAAGGTTAAGGCACATACCTGAGAAGTGCATTGAGTGGAATTTTCTTCCACGGGATTCCTTGCTTAAGCAAATCATTTGCAAATGACTGAAGTGAAAACAGAGATTGCAAAATAGCATTCATATAGCAGGTATTTCCCAAATTGGAGAAGCTGAAAATAAAAGAAACAGTACTTTAGAATATAGTAGCAGTTCCTGAAGTATGCAAGTTAAGTAAAAAAGTAGTCACAAAATCAAAGAAACCTTCATTAAATAAAAATTGTTAAATCTGAAACTATTGCTTCTTAGCATAGACTATACACACCGAGATCTACACACTTTTGTGGATGAAGTTTCTGTTTCTCTAACCCATCCCCAAAGAATTCTGTGCACCTTAATTTAAACCATGTTATAAGAGAAGTTTTGGTATCCTTGGGGACTCAAATAGGATTCTTTTTAATGTTTTGGGAACAAAAAGAAGTCTAAAAACTTCCATACACTGCAGGTGGGACTGTAAAACAATACACCTCCTATGGAAAGCAATATTTAAGGAGAAGTTTCCTTAAAAAATTGGGAATAGAGATTATGATATGACTAAAGCTTGGTAGAGGATCAGCAATAAAGAGAGGAATCCATGTATTTGGCACATATCCTAAAGAAATAAGCAACAGCACAAACGGATATATGTATATCCATGTTCATCGAAGCACTGCTCAAAATAGCAAAAAAGATGGAAACCACCTAAATGTCCATCAATGGAAGTATGGTGAAACAGATTACGGCACACGTACACAAAGAAGTACTGTGTAGTTTTAGAAAATAAAGATGAAATCTGCACAGCAGCTCACAACATGGTCGAAAACAGAGGATACCACGATGAGAAAAAGCACCAAGGGACAAATAGACGAAACCTCTATTATGAAAAGTCAGGAAACGTTTGTCAAATTGTAATAAAGACTTTAGTCATTACTGGGCTGAGAGGAAAGGAAGGGGAAGCCACAGCTGACAGCATGGACAGGTTGTTAACTTGAATAAAGGGGAAGAAAATATTTAACAAGAAGGAAATGGGTGAAAAGGATGGAACAAAGCAAGACACTGGGAAGCTTGATGAGCTTTTCATTGCAAAACTGATGATCTGCTCTGTAAGCCTTCACCTAATTGACAATAAAAAGGAACTCTGAAGGGGCAAAATCAGGACTGCAGGGCGAATGTGATGCAGGTTTCCAAATGAAATTCTCCCAGGACAGCCCCTGCAGGTACATCATGCTGATGGGAAATGATTTCTCAGTGCTATTTTCCTGGCTTTTTTTATTACTAACAAAGTTTTCAATTTCCTTAAAACTTCTTAATAAGCTTCCATGATCCTCCAGGGTCTTTGGAGAAAATCTTTCAAGATTATCTTTTTGAAATCCCTAAAGGAGCTACCATAACCTTCTGAGCTGATCTCATCCCTTTAATTTTAACTGGCTCAGTAAATCCCCTCAGAAGCCACTGTTTTGATAGGCTCTTAATTTCGGAAGGCACCCCAAGTAAGTGGAACAAGTGTATTCATGAAAGAACTTGTCTGCAACGATCAACTGATGACAAAGACTTGTTTAAACACATTTCATTTGGAATAAAACTGTGCATGTGTTTAAACTGGAACCTTCATAGCAATGCTTTGGCTTACCCTGGTATGTTCAGTACAGCAGGAGTGCTCACACATTAGCATGAACCATGATCACCTGGGGAAGGCTTGGTACAACATACAGGTTTCTAATATTGTAGCTTCAGACAGAGGCCCCCTAAATGTTGATTTTGAACAAGTTCCCAGATGCTGCTGCCAATGCTGCACAGGAACCACAGTTAGGAACTACTGCACAATAGTATTCTACCAGTAGCTTAACAAAAACGCCAATTTTCAAATAAATACCTAAAGAGCTATTCATTATTATTTTCCATTGAGAGAAACCTACAGCTTAATTTATTTTACACAAATAATTTGGTACTTTCTTTCTCCTACTACTGCTGACATACCATATATACGAGAGTATAAGCCGACCTGAGTATCAGTCAAGGCAATTAATTTTACCACAAAAACTGCATTAACAATGTACTAAAAAAGACTTCTCTCTCGGACCACTGTGTCGTAAGGCTGGAAATCAACAAAAGGAAGATGAAGAAAACAAGAGTAACTCTCTGTTGCAAAGGGAGTGCATACTGTCCCAGAGGAAATGAGGAAATTTCTAGAAACCAGCGAGAATGAGAATATGACAGACCCAAACTTAAGGGACACACAAAAGCAGTTTTCAGAGGAAGGTTCATAGCAATACATGCACATATGAAAAAGAGAGACTCATGACTGACATGCTGGCACAAAACTTACAGCAACTAGAGCAGAGTCAACAAGACAGGACAATCCTAATAGCAAAATAAAAGAAATAATAAAAATCAGGGCTGAGATTCAGGAAATGGAAAATAAGAAAACTATGGGAAAAAATTAATGCTGCTAAAAAAGTTGGTACTTGTTCAAACAATAACACACACACACACACACAAAAAGTTGGTACTTGAAAGGATAAACAGAATGGACAGCCCACTGGCAAATTTAACCAAAGAAAAGAGGGAACAAATTTCAATAGCAAGGATGAGGGATCAGAGAAGGGACATTACAACAGACCCTAATGAAATCAAAAGGTTAATTACACAACTGTACTCCAATGAATTCAACAACTTGAAAGACATGGACAAATTCTTGGAAAAACAATCCCTCCCTAGACTATCCCCAATGGACGTGAAGAATCTCAAGACACCCAAAACAATAGAAGAAATAGACAAGGTTATCAAGGGATTACCAACAAAAATTCCCTGGACCAGATGGCTTCACAGAAGAAATCTAGCAAGCATTCAGGGAAGAACGGACACCAATCCTACACAAACTCTTCCAGAACACAGAAAGATGACAAACTCCCGGACTCCATCTATGAAGCTAGTATAACTCTGATACCAAAACCAGGCAGGGATGCCTCAAGAATCGAGAACTATACACCAATATCCCAAATGAACATTGATGCAAAAATCCTTAACAAAATACTGGCCAATAAAATACAAAAGTATATAAAACAAATAATTCACCATGACCAAGTGGGATTCATATCAGGGATGCAGGGATGATTCAATATATGAAAGACCATTAGTATTATTTGCCACACTGACATAAAAAACTATAAGAACCACATGATAATATTGATAGATGCAGAAAAAATTCAACAACATCCAACACCGGTTCCGGTTTAAGACACTCAAGACGATAGGAACAGAAATCGAAAAACGGATTACCAACTTCATATGGAGGGGAAAGAATCCTCAAATTAGCAGACAGCTCCTCAAGAAGGACACAGTGGGAGGGCTTGCTTTATCTGACTTTAGCACATACTATACCACATGATATTGATGTAATATAGATACTGAGACCAATGAAAAAGAACTGAAAACCCAGAAATCGTGAGCATACAGACAACTAGGGCCAAAAAAAGATCCAATGGGAAGCAGATGCCCTCTTCAACAAGTAGTGCTGGAAAAAAATGGATAGTTATCCACAGAAAAATGCAGCAAGACCCTCCATACACAAGAATAAACTCAAGGTGGATCACAGACCTTGAAGTTAATCCCCAAACTATTAGGGCCATCAATGAGGGAATTGGGACCAACCCCCAGAACTTTGGTGCAGAGAATACATTGGCTATCAGAAATAGGGAAGGACACAAATACAGATGAGTCACAAATTGACAAGTGGGATATACTGAAGATAAAACACCTGTGTACTTAGAAAGAATTCACCAATAGAGTAATAAAAGAGCCCACTGACTAGGAAAACATCTTTAGCAATGACACATCAGACAAAGGCCTCATTACTCTGCTAGCTCTCAAAAAGAAAAAAACGAATTGCCCACTGAGGAGGTGGGCAAAGAACCTGAACAGAAGTTTCACAATGGTAGAAATCTGAATGGCCAATGAACTTATGAGAAAATGTTTCTGATCATTAGCCATACAAGAAGTGCAAATTAAAACAACAGTGAGATTCCACCTAACACCCTCAAAGATAGCCCAATAAAAATTCAGAAAGCAACAAGTGTTGGAGGGGTTGTGGTGAGATAGGAATTCTCATCCACTGCTGGTGGACCTGTGGCTGTGTACAGCCGCTATGGAAATCAATTTGGCGATAGCCGCTATGGAAATCAATTTGGCGATATCTAAACCAGATGGAAATAGAGCTACCATATAACCCAGCAACCCCCCACTGGGCATATACCCAGAAGAGGTAAGAAACACATCATGGTCAGACATCTGTGCTCCAATGTTCATCGTGGCACAGTTCACAACTGCAAGGAATAGGAAACAATCCAAATTTCCATCAACAGACAAATGGATTAAAACAATGTGGTACATACATACAATGGAGTACTATGCATCGCTAAAAAGCAGTGATGAATGCATGAAGAACATAACTGCAAGAGAAGAACTGGAGGAAATTATGCTAAGCGAAGTAAGCCAAGCACAAAAGGACAGGTACAACATGAGTCCGCTGAGGTAAGCGTAAAAATAAAAGCAAAAGAGGCATAGGGAAAACGCTACTGTATACAAACAATCTTGGGGTAAGGTCTAGGTAGTATGGCAGAGGTCAGACCAAATCTAGGGATATATACGGTAGTCAACTAATAAAGAGGGGGGAAAATGGGTAGTGGGCGAACAGGGCACTAACCCACCCCAGGGGAGGATATTGTTTATATCTCCACAGGGAAAGAGGGAACAGACTTCAACCCTGTGCTCCAAGATGTGAACGCAACATTACCGGCATGAAGCAGGGAACCACTAGAGAGGTCTGAGGGGCCGGCCCCAATCCCAACTACATGGACAGCTGTCCCTCCCCCCAGAAGAATTTACTTCAGAGGACAGTACTGAAACTACAGCACAGGGAGAGGGATATGTCTGATCAGAGCACAAGAGAGAAAATGAAGGGGGAGGAAGAGAGAGTAGAGCACATCTTGGCCCAGCAAGCCTTCAGCATGATATCCCCGCTCAGAGCAGCCAATGCACAGAGAGGACCATATGGCAGGCCCCACTATGAGATGGCACATCCCTCACATAGCCCCTACAGGGGAAAACACTAGAGACACAGTGTGGGAATTGCGCCTGATCTGACCCCACCACACCAAGGCAAAGCACGAAGGGCGTGCAACAGAACAGCAAAGGGAACATTGCTAGCAAGTCCTGAGAGAGTACCAAAAATAGACTTTGGGGCCACGGCATAACACCCCATCAGACTCCACCGAAAACCACTCCAAAAGGTCAACACAAAGACCTTGAACTGTTTACAGGATTTTCTGCTTTTTGATACTGTTTTTTGGTTGTTTTGTTTTCTTTTGTTCTATGTTTTTTTTTTTTGGCGTATTATTATCTCTGCAGGTCTATAAGATAGGAGGAATAAACAATCTGTAGGAGAAAACAAGGACTGATGGTTTGGGAGTGGGGGACGACAAAGACATGCGAGAGTAGGTGATGGAAAGGAAGTGGTGTTAACAAGCCCAGGGACAAAAGAACAGCGAGTGATCCAAAATCAGTGGTGAGGAGGGTATAAGAAGCCTGGTAGGGCCTGATCAAGGGCAATGTAACCAAGAGAACTACTGAAACCCAAATGAAGGCTGAGCATGATAGTGGGGCAAGTGGAAAGTAAAAGGAAACAGAGAAAAGAACTAGGAGGTAAAGGGCATTTATAGAGGTCTAAATACAAGCATGTGCATATGTAAACATATTATATATGATGATGGGGAAACAGATCTATGTACATAGTTTTATGGTTTAGTATTAAGGTAGATGGACATTGGGCCCCCACTGAAGTACTCCCCCAATGCAAGAACACTTTATTAAACTGGCATTCCATGATGCTCACCTTCCCAACATGATCGCTGAAGGCTAATTGGTGCATAAACAAATGTGGTGAAGAAAGCTGATGGTGTTCGGTTATCAAAGGATACAGGATCTGGGGTCTTAAAGGATTGGAGGTAAACAAGCGGACATCTAGCTCAGAAGCAATAAAGCCCACATGGAAGAAGCACACCAAGCTGTGTGATCATGAGGTTTCGATGGGATCAGGTTTCAGGCATCAAAGAACCAAAAATCATATCATTGTGAATGAGGGGGAAGTTCGGAGTGGGGACCCAAAGCCCATCTGTAGGCAACTGGACATCCCCTTCCAGAAGGAGTGCGGGGAGGAGACAAGTCAGTCAGGGTACAGTGTAGCACGGATGAAATATATAACTTTTCTTTAGTTTTTTTAATGCTTCCTCCCACCATTATCATGATTCCAATTCTACCTTACAAATCTGGCTAAACCAGAGGATATACACTGGTACAGATAGAAACTGGAAACACACGGAATCCAGGACAGATGAACTCTTCAGGACCACTGGTGAGTGGTGATAGCCAGGAGGGTGAAGGGAAGGTGAGGTAAAAAGGGGGAACCGATTGCAAGGAGATATATATATATAAAATCCCATCCCTGGGGGATGGACAACAGAAAAGTGAGTTAAGAGAGACACCAGACAGTGTAAGACATGACAAAATAATAATAATTTATAAATTATCAAAGATTCATGGGGGGGAGGGGGAAAACGAGGAGCTCATACCAAGGGCTCAAGTAAAAAGCAAAGCTTTGAGGATTAGGGCAACAAATGAACAAATGTGCTTGACAAAATGTATGTATGTATGTATGCATTGTGATAAGGGTTGTAAGAGCCCCCAATGATTTTTTTTAAATGCGCTGAAAAAACGTGGCTTATACCCGAGTATATGCGGTATTTTATTTATGTGTGCTTTTACTTGCTCTACTTGTAAGTTTCAAATGTTTGGAGGGTATTATGAGGAGAATCACAATTAGAAGCTCCCATTATTCTCGAGATTATAGGTTCTAAAACTTGTATGGTCTATCATTCTCTTCAGAAAAACAAAACTAAGCGCCCCCACAAGCAATTAAAAGCTTTTGTACTGTAGCTCATAACCCAGCATAAAGTTTAGGTATCTGCTTTTGTAGCCCCTGCATTGTTCCAGGGTCCCCAGGGCACTTTGGGAACTACTGCTCTAGACTTTTTGTTTTTTAAGTTCTTAGTTTTAGCTTCCTGGCGGGTAGAAGATGTAGCAGTCTGCTCTTATAAAGATAAAAAATCTTGGAAACCCTAGAAGAGCCAGTCCGGTTCCATAGGTTGCCAAGAGTGAGAACTGACTTGAAGGCAGTAAGTTTGGTAAACCCTGGACATTTGAAATACTATATTGCAATTCTTGGAAGAGGAAACTCTGGAGGTAGACAGGGAGTCTGGGCACCAGGCTGGGCACCTCCAGAGGCTGTCAAGGGCTCTGAAAGAAATAATCAAGAAAAGAAATAGAATATAAAATACAAGGGAAAAGGCAAAAGGAAAATGAGGTAAGATCAATGTAAACAACGATCAATGCAGACTTGGATGTAGATGAGCCAGAAAATGTGCTCGATAAGACAAGAATGTGATGCAGTGAGGAGGCTTCTGAGAATGAACAAAGGAAGTGAATGATCAAATTCAAGGGCAAAGACAATAAAAGATGGGTCAAAATAAGATGGGGCTTACAGAATTTAACAGATAAGCACAGCCACTTTTATGTTTTCTGCTCACATGAAACATGTAAAATCTAAAGTGCTTTCCCTAGTTTAAACAATTCTATTTCCCAGTATTTATCCAATAGAAAAGGTCCATGTATTAAAATCTAAAAAATTTATGTTTTTTATAGCCTGAATTTTAAGTGTGAAAAAACAAAAACAAATCACCAAGGTTTAACATTAGGTATTAATACGCTGGGCCTCCAAAAAGTTTGTGAAAAACTCCATTACTTTCTAATTCCATGAACTTTTTGAAGCCTGTTCACATGGTAAGGATGCCCATCATTTATATGGAGTGGAAAACACAGAAGGCAGAGAAGCAATGTAGCATAGTGGTTAAGAATGTAACAAGCTCAACTGCCTCTATTCATTACTCCTGAATTACTCAATGTGCCAACCCGGCAAATTAACCAAGCCTTTGCCTTACTTAGTTCAGTGGCTCTCAACCTTCCTAATGCTGCGACCCTTTAATACAGTACCTCATGTTGTCGTGAGCCCCCAACCATAAAATTATTTTCATCGGTACTTCATCACTGTCATTTTATGAAGGGGTCGTTTGATCCCCAAAGGGATCATGATCCACAAGTTGAGAACCGCTTGCTGGATTAGTTACTGCATCCATAAAAGGGGATTTTCAATACACCTAACCTTAGGGCTGTTGATAGGACTTCGAGAAAACAAGTCTATGCAAACCCAAAGTATACATTTTAAAAAACATTTTATTAGGGGCTCATACAACTCTTATCAGAATCCATACATATACATACATCAATTGTATAAAGCACATCTGTGTATTCTTTGCCCTCATCATTTTCAAAGCATTTGCTCTCCACTTAAGACCTTTGCATCAGGTCCTCTTTATTTTTTTCCCCTTCTTCCCTGTTCCCCCCTCCCTCATGAGCCCTTGATAATTTATAGATTGTTGTTTTGTCATATCTTGCCCTATCCGGAGTCTCCCTTCCCCCACTACTCGGCCATCCGTCTCCCAGAGAGGAGGTCACATGTGGATCCTTGTAATCGGTTCCCCTTTTCCAACCCACTCACCCTCTTCTCTCCCAGTATCGCCCCTCAATCACACCCGTCTTGAAGGTATCATCCACCCTGGATTCCCTGTGCCTCCAGGTCCCATATGCACCAGTGTACAACCTCGGCCCTAACCAGTCCTGCAAGGTAGAATTTGGATCATGGTAGTTGGGGGGAGGAAGCATCCAGGGTGTGGGGGAAAGCTGTGTTCTTCATCTGTACTACCTCGCACCCTGATGGACTCATCTCCTGTCCTACACCCCTCTGTGAGGGGATCTCCAGTGGCCGACAAATGGGCTTTGGGTCTCCACTCTGCACTTCCCCCTTCATTCACTATGGTACATATATATTTTTTGCATGATGTCTTATACCTGGTCCCTTTGGCACCTCGTGGTTCCACAGGCTGGTGTGCTTCTTCCATATGGGCTTTGCTGCTTCTGAGCTAGATGGCTGCTTGTTCACCTTCAAGCCTTTAAGACCCCAGACACTATCTCTTTTGATAGCCGGGCACCATCAGCTTTCTTCAACACATTTACTTGTTCACCCGCTTTGTCTTCAGCAGTTTTGTCGGGAGGGTGAGCATCGTAGAGTGCCAATTTAATAAAAGAAAGTATTCATGCATTGAGGGAGTGCTTCAGTAGAGGCCCAAGGTCCTTCCGCCACCTTAATATTAAACTTATATAGACACATAGATCTATTTCCCCATCCTCATATATATATTTGCATGTACATGTCTTTGTCTAGACCTCCATAAATGCTCCTTGACTCCTAGCTCTTTCCTCCATCTCCCTTGACTTTTCCTGCCCCACTACCATGCTCCGTCACCACCTGGGTTACAGCTATACTGCTTCTTTACGTAACCTTACCCTTGATCATTCCCTACCAGGCCTGCCACTCCCCCCTCATTACCATTTTGGGTCCCATGTTGTTCCCTTGTCCCTGTGTTTGTTAACACCACTTCCTTAGCCCCCCACCTCCCCCTATCCCAAGTCCCCCTGGAACTATCGGTCCCGTTGTTTTTCCTCCAGATAGTTCATCCAGCCTGTCTTATTTAGACAGACCTGTGGAGACAATAACATTCACGAAGACAAGACAGAGGAAAACAAAGCAACAGTATACAACCAGACAACAAAACAACAACAACAACAAACCACTGACAAAGAACAAAAGAAAACACATAAAGAAAGAAAAGCTTGTAGTTAGTTCAAGGATCGTTTGCTGGCCCTTAGGAGTGTTTTCCAGTCCAGTCTGTTGGGGCACCATGCCCTGGCCCCAAAGTCCACTTTCAGCATTCCCTGGGGACCTTGCCACTCCATTCCCTTGCTGTCCCGTTGCACTCCCCCAGTGCTTTGCCTCGGTGTGGTGGGATCAGGTCAGGTGCAATTCCCACACTGTGTCTTCAGTGCTGTCCCCTGTATCGTCCTTGGTCCCTGAGGGGCATCATGTCTCATAGTGGGGACAGCCATGTTGTTCTGATCAGAGCACACGGGAGCAGATGAAGGGGGAGGAGGAGAGAGTGGAGCACAGCCTGGCCCACCAGGCAGTGAGGATGATGTTCCTGATTAGAGCAGCCAGTCCAAAGTATACATTATCTGGTATATTAAGGTAACTACTATTTATAGTCATTATACTACGATTTCATTTTTGTGAGATTGATAAAAATTTAAGTGCAAAGGGGTTAAAAAGAATATAAACAAGATTTCATGTTAAAAGAGTATCAGAAATGAGTTGGTGTATAAATAGGGAGAATATATACTTTTCTGATTTATAATGAATACCAGATACTTCAAAAATAGTTTGGTAGACCAGATAATATATGTTATATTCAGATGAGTGGTAATATGCCTTTAGTAAGCATGCTCATCTCTGAATATTTTAGAACTATAATTAATTTGACTCCCTTCAACATTAAGCAAAATACATTTTAATTAACTCACTTATGAAAAGAAAGCAAAATAAAATAATTTACCTACCCTTGTAGTTGCTGCTGGGGGTGAGAGGAAAGGGGCATTCTTGGTTTATTCCAGCCAGTATAATCCTGGTTAAATCTCAGTTTTTTAACAGAAAGTGGGGCTGGCTGAGGAAGAAACCCCAAACTTCTTTTGGCAGAGGGTGTTTGGCTGGAAACATTAGTCCTAGAAAAAAAAAGAACAGATAATGAAGACACAAAAACACTTTTTGAATGCTTCTACTCCTATCCCCTACCATGCCAGATACAGAAAAGTCAAATATAAATGAGATCACATAGCCTTTACTCTTTTGTGACTGACTTGTTTTGCCCAGCATGTTTTCAAAATTCATGGATTTGTGGCACCAACGAGGACTTTTCTCTTTATGGCTGAGCAATATTCTACTGCATATATTTTGTGTATCCATTCATCTGTTGGTGGACATTCTGGATGTTTCTACTGTAAAACTGGTGTGATGGAGGTACCTGATATCCTCAAACTTCACAAGGGGGAGAATCAGCATGAGATTAAGGCTGATTCTTATGAAGCAGAGATAACATAGCTCCTCACGGGAACCCCCCCATCCCCCCACAGGAACAGTTTCTACTTATCTGCTGGGCTCTGATAATTCAACGGCTATACAGATTTCAGATATTATCCACAGTTAGGGAGTTTACTCGGGAGGTAATCAGAAACAATTCCGGACCAGGAACAACTCAGGATCTACCTCTTCCATCAGAAAAGCTTTTATTTGCTCATAGGAAGGCCTCTCTCGGGCCTACAGCCTGTCAGCCCTTTTGGGCCAGCATTGCCTCTGCCAAGCTCGAACATGTTGTCAAAAAAGCTCTCTAGTCTCAGTGACGAGTGCCTACCCTGACAGTAAACCCTAGCCATAAAGGTACACTCAGTTCTCTAGTTCTGTGGGCATAGGCACCATAGGGTGCCCAGAGGCACCTTATTCCATCATCAGGCTTCCTTCCCTCAACTTTTTCAGTCCATAAACTGGGGATCGCACTGTTCTAACTCCTGTTTTCCTGTTGCCATTTTTTAACCACTCCTTATTTGCAAAGTCTAAGCTCCAAAAGGGTGCGAAGTACTTTATATGCATTATTAGTAAGCTATCCAATACCCTGATGGGCCACAAGCACCATATCTGCATAATCCCACTCACTCCTGATTTAGTAGGAGTTATAAAACTGGCAAGAAAGGCCATATAAAACTAGCCCTTCCCACTGCACTCCCCTCCCCTTTACCTGCCATGCATAGTCCTGTAATGCACACTGATGCACAGGTTTCTGTTTGCCTTCCTGCTTTCAATTCCTTTGGGCATACAAGGGGTACACCTGCACCACCACCCCAAATAGAATTTTCCCAAAGCTATAATTTATACTTTTTTTTTAATACAGAACAACTATATCACCTTCAAACTACTCTCCATTACACTGAATACATTGTCAAATCTGTGATTACATTCTTGGAAACATTTTTCAACTCATCCATTTGGTTGATTGATAGCACCTCCCTCATTTTTTTCTTCACCACTTTTATGTCTCAAATTGCTGTCCTTTCATGTCCCTCTTCATTCCGGGAACAAAAAGCCCCCCGAAGTGAGGTCAGGGGAGTAAGGTGCATGGGGCAAGAGAGGCATGCTGTTTTTTTGGCCAAAAACAGGTGCACTGAAATGGCTGTGTGAACAGGTGCATTGTTGTGGTAGCAAAACCAGCCCACCCCACCTCCCAAATCAGGCCTTTTTGGTCACACACTGTTTGTTACAAGAGCTTTTCAGAACTTCTAAAAAGAAAGCTTGATTAACAGTCTGACCTGTCGGAATGAACTCCAAATGCACTACAGGTCGACATTTTCATCCAGTTGATGGACGTCCAGAACGAGGTTTGCCATCAATCAACATTTCACCTTTTTTCAAACAAGAAAACCACTCATACACTTGAGTTTTTCCCATAGCACTGTTCTTGTAAGCTGTGTTCAACATCACAACAGTCTCTGTGGCATTTTTCCCGATTGGGAAACAATTTCACAGCTACACACTGTCCTCTTAAATAGGCTATCACCAGGTTCAAGCAAAACTGCTTTTACAAAAAAATTCACTGTGACCAGGGAGAACCTTCCTAGGTGATGCTGCTGGATGAACTAACTCAGAGCGAGTTGCTCCACGCTCGCCTAGCGGGAGAAATGAGCATTAAGAATGCTCTGCCTAGTGGACTTTTCCACTTTTCTTTTTTTGGGGGGGTGGGGTGGGGGAAGTGTACCCCCTCGTATATACCTCAGACCAGTAGTTTTATGTCTAATTTTTTCCCCGCCCCCGTTTTATGTCTAATTTTGAGGTACCACCAAACACTTCTTCACAGCACCATTTCATTCCCGCTAGCAAATGCTAAAGTTTCCCATTTCTCCACATCCTCATCCACATTTGTTATCTCCTGACCCTCTTAAATCACAGTCGTTCTAGTGGCGGTGAGCTAGTATCTTATTCTGGTTTTGATTTGCATTTACCTAATGACTAGTAGGTAACTAAAGTTTTTCCCCAATTCTTGTTGACCATTTCTATATCTTCTTTGTTACAACGCCTATTCGAGTCCTTTACCCCATTTCTTCAAACTCGCCTAAAGTTTGGTTACGCTGGGTCCTATTATCTTTGATTACAGGCTTTCACTAGTTAGTTGTTCAAACAGATTCTTTTGCCCATATTTTCACTGCTGTGTGGACACATTTAGTCTGGGGACAATCATGAAACCAGGGCCATAAGTAACTAGTAACCCACCATGAAAGGTAAGGTTGGGTATAGACTGGTTCCATATTGCAATTTTTTTCTATATTCCAATGTTGGCTGAATGCTGAGATGGTTTTTCCAATTCTGCAGATTTCTAAATGGATTCGTGATAAGGATTTTGAAAGTCTATACCAGCAGTCCTCAAACTTTCTAAATAGGAAGCCAGTTCATTGTTCCTCAGACCCACTGAAGGGGTGGACTATAGTTAAACAAACGGGGCACAAACACCCAGCGGGCCAGATAAATGTCCTCAGCGGGCCAGATAAATGTCCTCAGCGGGCCGCATGTGGCCCGCGGGCCATAGTTTGAGGACGACTGGTTCTAGACCAACCACAAAGCCGGGAGTTTTACCAGTAGTTCACCTTCATTTAAATAATACAACAAAGATCCTCCACAAGTATGTTTGTCCAAGGGCCAACTAACAGTATGACCTACTTTCCCAAGTTTCTACTTCTTGTCCTAAATTATTCCTAACTTCTTCAGGTCAATTTCATAGGCTTGGGGATAAAAATTGGTCCTTATATCAAACTTCTTATACAGTTGCTTGGCTGTATGTCCACAGGAGACTTCTGCAAAAACTGACAATGACATTTAGTGCTAATCCCTTGTAAGTACTGTCTTTGTACCACTACATTGCTGGTGGCAATCCCTTTAGAAAAAGGAGTCAGAAGTAGCATGACCATCCAGTTCATTAAATGTCCCCTGGTGCAGGAATCAATGTATTTGGCTTCTCTAGGCATGATTTTAAAACTCATATTAATTGACTGGCTGGAATGATGCCAATAAAGTTCATGGAACACTTACAGGGATTACAAATGCAAATTAGGGACATGAAATTCTTGTAGGGATTGGTTAGTAGTCTAGGATTAAAAACTGCCAAAAACTACCAATCTAAGAGGTTGAGAGGGAATCGTTACCATCAAGAAGAGGCAGCAAAGTACATCTTTTGGGCCCGGGGTTCCTGTGCTAAGAGCATCCTAGACTTAAGAGATAGAGAGCAGCACGACTGGAGAACTTTAACACTTGAGGCAGTAGCACCAGCATGAGATGGCAGCAGTGCTGGTTAGCAGATGGCTGCAGTGGGCTCAATAACCCAAGGAGCAAGAAGAGCCAAGTGCCTCTGGGAAGAAGCCTTTCTGGTGAAATGATGTACCTCTTACACTTGCTGGTGAGGCTCACTGGACCCACAGTGCAGTCACAGAATGGAGTGAGAGCTAAGCAGCTCTAGGCAGGAACCTTCAGCACTTCTGTGCTGAGCTTAAGACAGAGCAGGGCAGAGGCCAGGCATAAGCAGGGCTCTATGGTGGCACAGTATAAACTGTCCAGATTGAAAAACTGTAACCTATGTTCCAAGTTGACCCTAATCCTGAATTGGAATCTGTACTTCCTTAAAAAATATCACAATGAAAAAAAAAAAAAGAGGACCTGATGCAAGGGGCTTAAGTGGAGAGCAAATGCTTTGAAAATGATTGGGGCAGGGACTGTATGGATGTGCTTTATACAATTGATGTATGTATATGTATGGATTGTGATAAGAGTTGTATGAGTCCCTAATAAAATGTAAAAAAAATCACAATGGTATCACCAGATATACTCATGTATAAGCTGAGTTTTAAAGCACATTTTTAATGCAGTTTTGTTGGTAAAATTAGGTGCCTTGGCTGATATTCAGGTCGGCTCATACTCGAGTGTATATGGTATCTGTAGGTTCTGTGTGGTCATTGGAGCCATGGAAGGGACGGTCAGTGCCAGCATTAGTAAAGTTGAAGAGTGGAGGTATGTCTGACCTCCACCTCATAGAACTCAGCTCAGGGCTGATGCTGATGGCCCTCTCTGACATTAGCCTAGGTCCGGCACTGGCACTTTACATGTCCCAAAAGCACACTATAATTAGTACAGTTATTTTATTGGAAGACCAGGAAGAATTGGCAGAGGACTTCTGTATTTCTCTGCTAAAGTTTAAAATCTGTCTTCTGTTCAAGGAGTTTGCAGTGGAGTCCCTTTCACTTTCCAGTCTGGAAAGAGTTCTTCAAAAGCACATGGATCCCAGTAGGCCTCTGAGAGAGCAGGAGTTCCTATCAGTGTAGCGTTCTCCACTAGATACATCAGGTGTATAATGGCTTTAGACAAATTATGGCTGAGAGCACTGCAGGGCCTGCACCAACTACTACTAAATCTACACGCCTTCCCATCACTTGTCCTGATGTAAGGGACAAATGACTGAAGGGTAGTAATTGGAGGTACAGCAGAAATTGAAGACTGCTTTATAGCACAAAGAGGTAGAGAATTTTTCGTAAGCACTGATATTCCAGACACGGCCTAGTGGCTAATACTATGAATACACAGTAACTGTGACTCTTTCTCGCTAGACTTCATTCATTTGGTAAACAAACAAACAGGTTTGGCTTAAACAAAAAATTTCTAGAATATTTTCTAAATTATATGGCATAATTCTACAATTCTCTTATCCACTTTGTTATTTTTGATTTATTAATTTTGAGCATAATGTACAGCTCATTCCATTGTTCAATTATCCAAAGAAAGCTCTTCTAGGTCTTCCCAAGGCGTACACCAGTGCATACCTGTCCAGGTTAGTGCTGCCAGGAGAGTAGTCTTTGGATCCGGCTCTGCTGCCATAGAAGGATGAGGACTGCAAAGGCAAAAGGCCTACAAACCAAATGAAGGTGGGAACAAATCAATTCCAAGTCAATCATTCAGTTAATTTAGTAATAAAATCATACCACTGAGCCAGTGTATAGATATAGTTTCCTTCATATACAGTTGTAAAATAATCTACATGTTTACAGAATAAGGTTAAAATAGTTAAGCAATATTCCATTTACTATTTAGGTTCTGCTTCTAATTCCTAATGCCCTCTTTACAGTTTTCTCTGTAACTTTAAATATGCCTCTATTTCCTGATTTAATATCAATTGAATCTTCATTATGAAAAATTAGAAAATATCTCTTACAATAGCCTCTGTGCCTCTTCTCTCCAATTAATTGTGCTACTTTAGTTCTTTTTCTGATAACTGTCACACACTTGAAACTTTGTGATTTGCTCCATGAACCTTATTGTCACTTGAACACCCACTTGTTGCTCTTTTACAGGTGTGCCTTTAACTTCAAAATGTCCTTAACACTTACAACATTTTAAATGCTTCTATGTTCTACCTACCAGTTGATTTCAAAGCTGGAAACCAATAAACAGTGTTTGAACATGTTTATTATTTAATTCAGAGTTGAGAATTTTATTAAGAGACATTACTTCTGGAGGGATCCCAAAACCACAGCCCCAAATCACTCAGAATAAAGCTTCTTCACAATTCAGTCTCTTGAAATCATGGCACATTCTAGCTCACTTCAATTGCATTTCAAGTTGACAGAAGTCAAATCAATACAAAATATTTGAGTGTCTAAGATTTCAAAGGATCGGAGAAATACACAAAAAATCCATGGGCAGATAAATTTTTACCTTCTTAAAAAAAAAAAAAACAAGCAAAATTACTGCCATCAAGTCATGTCCAACTTTTAATGACCCCACAGGGCAGGGTGTAGCAGCTCTACAGGGTTTCCAAGGCTGTAAATCTATACGGGAGCAAGTTGCCACAACTTTCTCCTCAAGTGCAGCTGGTGGGTTCAAAGCTTTTGGTTAGCAGCCCAACGCTTAACTCACTGAGATACTAGGGTTCCTTTAAGCCAGTTCTCAACCTTCCTCATGCTACGGCCCTTTAAAACAGTTCCTCATGTTGTGGTGACCCCCCCCAACCATAAAATTGTTTTCATTGCTACTTCATAACTGTCATTTTGCTATTGTTAGCAATCGGTCAACCCCTGTGAAAGGGTCGTTGGACCCCCAAAGGGGTCACGACCCACGGGTTGAGAATCACTGCTTTAAGGTATCAAGTAAACTTAAAAAACTGCTTTAGACATTACTTTCAATATTTTCCCATAAGCGTCAAAGTGACAAACTTACATTTCAACTCACTTTAACTCCTTTGGTGCATTCATAGGTCTAGGCACTATGATAACAAATAAGCTTAATTTTGACAAACAGGGAAGAAGATAAAGACTAGATTCCTTATAAACAGACAAAAGCTCTCTTCCTTATAATTGCAGACAAGCCGTGGGAATAAGCTAGTGGTCAAAACTAGTATTGTGTTATGTAGTATTCATGAATAATGTAGGAAAGTTATGTCCTGAGTGAGGTTTTTCTTTCTAGTATAACAGAACACAACATACAACACTACTCACCTGATGTCCTGTTCTCTTCTGACTGCTTCAAACTCAATTGTTTCTCTCGACTGCTTGTTAAGTATTTTCTTGAGGGATCTGTCATTGCCTTGTTGTTCCTACCGTCAATTTTACATCAATACAACATTAGTAACAATTGTAAAACAATGTCAAATATAACATTAGATACTGTTCTTAATTTTAAGTTATCATTTAACAATTTACATTTCATTGTGGTAGTAATTGTACAATAGTGCTTGACATGAACGAACTGTGGAATATTATGATATCTGTAAGAGCTCCTAATAAATCGATTAAAACTTTAGAAAGAAAAAAAATTACATTTCAAGGACTGGATTCATTGATTTGCTTGAAAGTTAGGCTACAAGGTGTTAAAGCCTTATTAAATTAGGAACAATCTAATTTGTGGCCCTAGTACTTAGATAAAATAAAGGAGCATTGGACAATGTAAGATATAGAAGAAATAATCCATAACTTACCAAGGGTTTGTGAGGGAGGAAGGGAGGGCGGGGGAGAGACAGGGAAGAAATGGGGAGTTGATATCAGGGGCTCAAGTGGGAAAAGCTTGCTTTGAAAATGATGATGGTGGCAGATGTGCAAATGTGCTGACACATTGGAGGAATGTATGGACTGTGATGAGATGTAAGAGCCCTCAATAAAAGTATTTTTTAAAAAGGAGCATTTTTTATATTTAACAGTCAATTACAGAAAACAAGATTGAAAAGACTTTTTTGGCCCAAAGTAGGACCAGATGAAATGATTTAGCTACTAAGATTTAAAAAAATCAATGACAGGTAACTATTCAAGCTTGGTACTTTTGCAGATTAAAGCACCTAAGCAAGAAAATCCAAAAACCAAAATTTTCTTATAGTCTACATGGATTTGAAAGAGCATTTACTCAGTGGGAGTAACACTTCAATTCATAGTGATTAAAATATTTAAATTTGTGAACATTTAGGTTTTAAAATTTCTTAATCAAGCTCAATTTCCCCCCTTGTGTTGTTTCCAAATATCTGAACCATGTTCATTCAGCTAAATAGTCATGCTGTGGTTGAAAGTGTGAAGGGAACCAGTGTAAATTAAGCTCAAAGCAGGCAACACAGTTACTGCATCCACACTTCTAGTGTTTATGTCCTCTCTTTCACATCCTGACCCAGCTTCTAAGTGCTCTTATTCATGGAACTGCCCTCAAGTGGCTGAACAACCCTTTCATAGGGGTTGCCCGATTCCTAACAGTAGCAAAATGACAGTGATGAAGTAGCAACGAAAGCAATTTTATGGTTTGGAGGGGCCCCCACAACATGAGGAACTGTATTAACAGGTCACGCATGGCATTAGGATAGTTGATACTGTACTTGCACTCACAAGAGTCCCCAAAATGAAGGGCAGGTATAGAAGCCCAGTTCCCTTACTAGTCCATGGAACTTACAGAAGATAATTTCTCCTTAGTATCCAGATCAAACCTAATCTCCATAACTTTTGTCTTAGATTACAACCATGCTTGGGTTCCTGCCTTTCACTGTCATGCTTTTCCCACGCCCTTCAAGTCTCCCAAAGGAGAACATCCTTAATCATTTGCACATGAATCTCCATCACAGGGTCTGCTTCTAGGGAACATGATCTGTAACAGTTGGTACAAGAAGTAAGCCTAGAAAGTAAATTCTACCAACTCATTTCTGTTAACGTATTAACAGAGGTACTAATGATAGCTCCCCTAACTAGTTGCCTTCAAATGGAGTCTAACTCCTGGTGGTTTCATGTGTGTCAGAGTAGAACTGTGACTCATAGAGGTTGTCTTTCTTTTGAACATTTTTTCGTGGGTTTAGGGGATAGTTTACAAAGTAAATTAGTTTTCCATCAGATGACTTATCCATAAGATTATTTTGGAGACACAGAAAGCCATCTCTGTAATGTGTCAGCACTCCCCCCACTTCCACTCTGGAGTTCTGTTTCCATTTGCCCTGCTTTCCAGCTTTTGCCTTGGGGAAAATGCTGCCCCTTTGGTCTGTATTCCACCTTTTCCTACATATAATGCACCCTGTAAATTATACACACAGTACAGAGGAAACTAAAGCAAGCAGGAACTCAAGGGCTATGTAACAGGCATGATGTATGTAAAACTATGGTCACTGAATAATCTCAAAAGCATGTCCCTTGTGGGTGTTAACTGTTCACTTCATTGACTTAGTGTTTGGTGACAAGGTGACTCTAGAAGTGGGACCAGTTTTAAGGGTCTCTAAGGGACAAAATCTTGGTGGTTCCATCAATCTCTATAAGGCAGGTTTGGTCTTTTAAAAATTTTTTGGATTACTTTCTCTCATTCTGTTCAGGATCTTTTACTACCATCCTGGTCATACATACAGTCATTCATGGTACCCAGACATCATCTAGTTCTAGCTCCATAGTTTCTTCAGTGGATGGTACTGCATCCATGTATCAGCCTTTCTTCTGAAGCACCTCTACATAGACTCAAACCTCCAACTCTTTCGATTAGCACCCAAACATGTTAATTGTTTGAGCCCCCCAGGGACTCCTTTTCTCTATCAGAAGACCCTAAAAAATCCTCACACAACAGAGAAAAGGACCATGACCTTCTGTTGCAGGTCTCTCCTCTGAGAGTTTGGGGCTCTTTGCCTAGAACCTACTGGGGACTGATAGTCTTTCAACCTTACGTCACACTGACTTTCAAATGAGGTTAGATATGTGTGTGCACATGTGCACACGCATGTGTTCTAAGAATAAAGCTAAGTGGGGGAGGAAGGAGTTCACATTAAAGGAGTAGTCAACAAAAGTGGTCTAATGTTCTATTCCTCCATTAGGTATTGCAGGTGGAACAAAAAATTCAGGATAGGGGAAATCCAATGAAATGAGACAAAGCAGTATCACTGGCAAAACCCCATGTCCACCAAGTCTACAATCCACTGTACCCAAAACATCTTCACTCTGTATTCTATCTTTGGTATCGATACCAACTGAGTACTATCTCCCCATTCTTCCCTAGTGGCTAAAATTACCAATAAAATACTGATTTAATGCCACAAAGACTCTTAAAGCAACTTACGAGGATGAATCATTTTCCTTAGGGTAATCTTCACTCAACTCTGAGCCAGAAGACATCATTCTTTTCCTCTTTTCTGATCTGTTGAAATACAGGCTGTCACCCAGTAAACCAATACCCTAACAAACGTGAGGACAGAAACTATGGCCAGTGTTACCTAATTCTCTACACCATGTATAAATTAATGTATGATTTACATGCTGAATGTTTAACTAACATACATCACAGACACATTTTAATACACCTTAAAAATGCACTCTTTATTCTCCTTTAACACACTTTACTCACTACCCATTCTTTTTTGTCCTCTTCAAATTTAGTGACTAAGTATAAAAAAAGAAGTCTTGCATACCTATTTTCCAATAACCCAGATCTAAGAGGTGTTGATGTGGTCGTTAAAGAAGGAATGGTCCGCGTGGCAGGTAGTCCACTTCCTGCGGTAGTCTTAATAGATCCTCTACTTGGACTACCAAGAACTTTCCGAAATGAAGCATCGTCTTTACTATCCAAGTTGCTCCTTTTGGAGGAGGCCTGTAAGCAATAAAGTTTAAAGAGAATTGGAATACTTTTAGATCCTTGATTAAAACACAAGGAGCCCCACTATCATGATCCCAATTCTACCTTACAAATCCGGCTAGACCAGAGCATGTACACGGGTGCAGATCAGAACTCTCAACACAGGGAATCCAGGACAGATGAACCCTTCAGGACCAGTGGTGAGAGTGGTGATACCGGGAGGGTGGAGGGAAGGTGGGGTAGAAAGGAGTACCGATTATAAGTATCTACATATAAGCCCCTCCCAGAGGGACGAACAATAGAAAAGTGGGTGAAAGGAGACGTCAGACAGTGTAAGACATGACAAAATAATGATTTATAAATTATCAAGGGTTCATGGGGGTGGGGTGGGGGCATGAGGAACTGATACCAAAGGCTCAGGTAGACAGCAAATGTTTTGAAAATGAGGATGGCAACAAATGTACAGATGTGCTTGACACAATGGATGGCTGTATGGATTGTGTTAAGAGTTGTTCAAGTCCCCAATAAAATGATTTAAAAACAAAAACACAAGGAGCTCTTAAAGAATACCTACAGCAGGGGACCTATCTCCAAGGTTCTGGTCTTACTGATCTGGAATGAAGCCTTTGCTTCCCTGTTTTTGTTTTAACCATTTTATTGGGAACTGTTTTTATTTTGTTTTTATTTTTATTCATCATTTTATTGAGTGCTCTTACAGATCTTTTAACAATTCATAATTCAATTGTATTAAGCACATTTGTATATGTTGCCATCATCATTTCCAAAACATTTTCTTTCTACTTGAGCCCTTGGTATCAACTCTTTTCTCCCCCTCCCACCTTTCTGAATCCTTGGCCAATTATATATTATTATTGTTATATTTTTATCTTACACCATCCATTTTCTCCCTTCATCAACATTCCAATCATTCATACCCCTGGGGAGTGGTATATATCTAGCCTTATGAGCCCTTCCCCCTACAATCTCATGATATTGCTGCACCCACTACTGTTTCTGAGGGGTTTAGCTGTCCTGAATACTATGTCGAGAACTCTTATCAGTACCAATATACATATTCTGGTCTAGCAAGATTTGTAAAGTAGAACTGGGTCATGATAGTGGGGGGAGGAAGCATTCAGGACTGAGGGAATGTTGGGTGCTTTGTCGGTGCTCCCTTCCCTGTGACCCTTCTGTGAGGGGATATCCAACTGTCTGCAGATGACCTTTGGGTCTCCACTGACTGCCCTCGCTCACATTGATATAATTGTTTGTTTTGGATTTTTTGATACCCGATTCCATTGACACCTCATGATCACACAGGCTAGTTAGTGGGCTTCTTCCATGTGGACTTTGTTGCTTCCTAGTTAGATGGTCACTTGTTTAACTTCAAGCCTTAAGACCCAGACACTATCTTTTGGTAGCCGGGCCATCCGCTTTCTTCACATTTGCTTATGCACCCATTTTGTCTTCAGTGATAGTGTCAAGAAGGTGAGGATCAAAGAGTGCCAGGTTATTATAACAAAGTGTTCTTGTGTTTAGGGAAGCCTTGAATGGATACCCAAAGTCTGTCTGCTATCTTAATACTTAACACATAAATGTATGTACACTGACCTGTATCACCATTACAAATTAATATATTTACACATATACACGCCTATTCCTACACCTCTATCAATAGCCTCTGACTCCTAAGTCTTTCCTGTATCTCCTTTCACCTTCCTCCTATCTCACTCTCATGCTTGTCCATTTGGCTCTCAGTAATTCTTCTCAGATACACTGCACTTGATTAAACCCCAGTAGGCATTCTATGCCCTTCTTGCCATCAATTTTAGATGTCTTGGTGTTCCCTTGTCCCTGAGTTTGCTGGCTCCCCGCCCCCTCCTCTTCCACGTCCCCTCAGAACTGCTGGTCCTATTGTTTTCTCCACAGCATTGTTTAACCTGCCCGTCTTTTATAGATATAGGTTCGGAAGAAAGAAGAAAAAAAAGAACCAAACCAAAACAAAAAAACTTATAAATAGTTCCAGATCTGCTGCTGACCCTATGAATGTTTTCCAGTCCCGTTTGATGAGGTGCCACCAATCTGTGTGTCGCAGTCAGAAGTTTATTTTCAGGATTCCTCAGGGACTTTGTTTCCTTGTTCCCCTTACTACCTGCTGCATTCCTTTTGAGTTTCTTTCTGCTGTGTGTGGGGCGTTTGGTTTTTCAAATGCACCCAGGTGATCCCACTATACAAACAGTATGAAACACCTGAGTGTCACTTAGTAACACTCTTGTAAACTTTAAATTCCACTGCACATCTGGAGGCAGAAAGTAAGAATCTTGCTTTGATTTACTAATTTAAATAAAGATGCGGTCCTAGGAACTGGTATGAAGAGAGATCTTCAAGAGGAAAAAAGGCCCAATTATGTTTATGATAAAAGGGCAGAGAAGTGAGAAAAAGGAACAAGGATGAGATTGAGCTGCTAAAATCAAGTCAAATGCACCTCAGCTGACTGTAGAAGAGGGGGTCAGTTCAGAGGAATGAGACAATTATATGTAACAGTGGGAACAGGAGGAGGAGAAGGTCCAAAATTAAAGACAAATCAAGAATCTACCCCAGAGGGAAGACAGCAATTCAAACATATTAGTTGAAAAACATCATTTTATTAAATTTTTACCTTTATATGAAGAGCCATGTGAGTTCCCTATGGAAGATATAGCCAATTTTTTCCCTACCAAATTACTTAAAAAAAAATCATTTTCTTGGGGACTCTTATAACAATCCATACATTGTATCAACCGCATTTGTCCATGTTGCCATGATGGTTTAAGACATTTTCTTTCTACTTGAGTTCTTGGTTTCAGCTCCTCTTTCACCCCCCCTCCCCTCCCACTCTTGTGACCCCTTGATAAATTATAAATTATTATTATTTTCATATCTTACATTGCCTGCTGTCTCCCTTCACCCACGTTTCTATTTTTCATCCCCCAGGGTGGGGGGAGTTATACGTAGATCATTGTGATCAGTTCCCCCCAAATTACAATCTTAAAGAAAGATACCTCTAAGATCACCTGGATAAATGTAAATGATTTAAAATTTAATTTTGAACAGCTCATATTACTTTCTAAGTTCAAAAGTCTCACTGCTCCTTTCCCTGTTCCATGTGAGTATTCTTCCACAGTTGCTTTTCACAAACATAGATGGATAGTTCATTTCTCTGGCAGACATAGAAATTGTCTCTCCCTCACTCATTCACCACCATTAAGTCCATTCTGACTCACAGCAACCCCACAGGACAGAGTAGAACTGCCTTGTGCGTGTCCAAGACTATGGAATCCTTCCAGGAGCAGAAAGCCCCTATCTTTCTCCCTCAGAGTAGCTGGTGAGTTTGAATTGCTGGCCTTGCTTTGGAATGAGCAGTCCACTGCATCACCCACTAGGCCACCAAGGCTACTTCACACCAAGAGTAGCATTCTATAGAGACACTATTTAGCATCTATGATCCGACAGTCATAACAAACACATTTACTATCTTGACTACAGTGATGGTTATACAGGTGAATACATACATCGAAAATATTAAACTGCCTATTTTAATGACAAGCAATTTATTTCATGACAATTATACCTCAATAAAATCACCTCCCTTAACAAATTTTAAAAAAACTAATAAATTTGTATTCACTGCTACATTGAGTAAATGGACTAAGTAATCCTTTCTGCATAGCCATACAGTTACTTCAAGTTTCTCTGACTTTGAAATGTTTGATTGTTTTATGGGGCAGTAGCTTCTGTTGAGGTGATGAGAAAATCTGAAACAGATACTGGTGATGGTTGTACAACATGGGGAATGTAATTCATGTCCTGGGATAGTACACAGAAGCCCTATGGTATACTGGTTACATGCTCAAGATTGGCAATTCACCAGCCACTCAACAGGAACAAATGGTGTGTGCTAGTCTTAGTGGGCAGTTCTACTCTGTCCTATGGTGCTTGCGAAGAATACTGAACGTACCTTTGACTGCCAAAAGAACAAATACATCTACCCTGGAAGAAACACAGCCACCAGGCTCCTTAGAGGCAAAGACTGTAAGGCTTCATCTCACATACTCTGGGCATGCTACCAGTGCCTAGAGAAGGATATCATGCTTGATACAGTAGAGGGGCACCAAAAAAGAAGGCCCTCAACAAGATGCATTGACACAGTGGCTGCAACCATAAGAACAAATGTGAGGATGGGACATGACAGGGCAGTGTTTCTTTCTGTTGTACATAGGTCACCATGAATCATCACTGACTTTATGGCACCTAAGAACTTTATCCTATAGGGTCACTATGTGTTGGAATCAACTTGATGGCAATGGATTTTTGAATGATACATATAAAATGGTTGCAATGGCAAATGTTTTGTAATGAATTTGTCTACGAAAAAGAAAAAAAATAGTTGAAAAATAAAAAAGTTTTAGCAAATTTAGCTGCATGGTTTCCCTTTGCAAAACAAAAGAAGCATAGGACTGCTAAGTTCCAATAAGAGTACTTCTTAGTGCAGAGTTATTTTTACAACGAGCTTTGTTAAAGAAAAACTACTTTAAAAGCTGGTTATTATACAGTGTAAAGTCAAAGTTCATAATGAAAAACAGACCCAACGGACATCCCAGAAATAGTAGCAACCAAACATTTACAGGGTTATTAGTACAGAGTATGATGGGATAAGCATTTTCACATACACCATCTCATAGCTAGTTATGTGTTGGGTTGCGATCTGCAAGGTCAGTTGAAAACCACCAGCAGCTCCACAGGAGGGAGAAAGAGGTCAGGAACCCACAAGGATAGTTGTACCCTGCCCTACGGGGTTGGTAGGAGTTGGCATCGACTCAAAGGCAGCAAGGTTTTTTGTTTTTAATGTCAGAGCAATGCTTTTACATATTAGTGCAAGCAACTGAAATCTTAATTTTATAGATAGGCACTGAGACTTGGAATGCTTAAGGAATTTCTTCAATGACCTAGCTAGTAAGTAGCAGCAGCACTAAATCTCAAAATTCAATCCAATGCCAAAGCTATTCTTTTAGAAACTATACTGTGGTTCATAATGATAAACATGAAGACAACAGGCAAAAGTTAAAGTGTGTTCAGCTAAACTGTTAAGCGGCAGTGAGTTTTTGAGTGAGAATTGGAGAATAAGATGGCTACAGGGTAAATCTCATACACTTGGAATAGATCCTTGACAATACCAGAAAAACTAAGCAATAAAGTCTATAAAGTCTACTTCTTGCAACTACCTGATAGAACATACATCACAGTAACTTTTTCAAATAAAAGCTAAGACAATCCAAATGAACATACCTGATTGTCTGAGTAAGAAATCTGTCTGTTGGTTTCCTTCTGTGATGTCCGGCTGCCCAGAATAGCTCCAAAACTACCAGACCCTTGAGGTTTCATGGCTGGTGAACAAAAGAAGAAAAATAAAACCTCCACTTAATAAAAAGATTTATCCTTACTATTATTATATAGCATTTATGGAATTGAAGAAACAGCAGGATTGTATCTTAAGAGTTTAGGCAATATTGATGGGAAACTCAATGTAAGCAATAGATTATTCCTAAGGAAAAAAAGTACGCAAAATACATTAAACAAAAACAGAAGACAAAAACAAAGCAAAACAAAATTAAAAACACAAACAAACCACACACACATTTTAAAAGAAAGGAGTTGGAGGGAACTGGGGATTTCAACCACAGTGCATGATTTTTGACAGAACGTAGTTTTTACAGCAAGAATTAAATCAGAGTAAGCTTTATACAGGTAGTTCCTAAGATATCATGTAACAAAGTAACTTTCCTATTCTGACTTAAATTCTTCTTCTGTAGATGAGGGAGAATGATGAGACTTTCTACTCTCCTCAGGGTAATTTTGGAAATCTGCAGGGGCAGTTCTACTCTGTCCTGTAAAGTTGCTATGAGTCAGAATCCACTCAATGGCAGTGAGTTCTGCTTTTTTTTTTTTAAGCTAAATTCTTTTCTGGTTGCTAGCAAGTCAGACATTGGAATGATTAAATACTCACCTGCATGATGTCTGTTTTGGTGGACTGCATCTAGAAACAATCTCATTTCTTCTGCATCCTTACTTGGTACTTTGTCAATGGACAAGAAACTATTATCTTGTAGTGTTAACATTAGGCGACTGAGTTTTGCTCCACTAGGTCGAAGCACCACATTTTTAATGTTATGATTTAGCTGATCAAGACAAAAGAGAAATAATTTCATCATTACAAAAATTATAATGAAGTTATCTAGTGAATAGCAAACTTTATACTTTGCAAGTTACATTTCTCAATCTTTCTCATATAGAAATTTAGAAATTTTTCTCCCCCAACCAAAAACGAGTCCCATCTCTTGAAACATAGAAGTCCCAAACTAGATTTTAGGACATATAAACACATACTACTAAAATTTAATTCAGGTACAGGGAATCCTGGGTGGATGATACCTCCAGGACCAGCGGTGTGAGGGGCGATACTGGGAGGGCAGAGGGTGAGTGGGTTGGAAAGAGGGAGCCGATTACAAGGATCTACATGTGACCTCCTCCCTGGTAAGGGAGACGTCGGACAGGGCAAGATATGACAAAATAATAATTTATAAATTATCAAGGGTTTATGAGGGAGGAGAGAGCGGTGAGGGAGGAGAAAAAAAAGAGGACCTGATACAAAGGGCTTAAGTGGAGAACAAATGCTTTGAAAATGACGAGGGCAAAGAATGTACAGATGTGCTTTACACAATTGATGTATGTATGGATTGTGATGAGTTGTGTGAGTCCCTAATAAAATGTTTACCAAAAAAAAGAAAAGAAAAAAAGTTTAATTCACAGAATAATCTGAGCACTTTTGAACTTATAGTAGAAAATGGTACACTTTTCAGATATAATTAAAGAAAATAAAAATTAGTGAGTTAACAATTTCCAGAGCATTACCGTTAACAGTTTAGAAAGACAAAGATTTCTTTTCCTTCTGTTTTTGGACAAAAGTTGATATTTGGCAAATATTTTAGGCTTCTGCAATGTAAAATGATGTACTTGATATAGTTACCTAAACTACATCCTCAAAGGAATTCTAACCTCTCAAAAGTATATCACAATAACCTTTACACCTTTGTTCTTTTTAGTTCTCTAAGCAAACTCACCTTTCATTAATCACCACCATCAAAAATACCCTAGTAGGGCTCTCTTAACTAAGTCCTTTCTTCCTCCCCACACCTTGACCAATGTCTTATGAAATAATAATTTTTCTTTCTTCTTAGCTATCTCTTGCTTTTTATTACTATCTAAATTAATTCTGCAAGCCAGGCATCCAAAAATCTTTATTCTCTCAGAGCAAGAATATACATATGCTTTCTCTTGGCAGGCATATCCAAGAATTTCTTAAGCTGCTTTTTTTCTGAAGTTATGCCCTCAAACAGCAGAAACAAAGAATAATATATTTCAGAATTAAAAAAAAAAACTAGGGTGAATTGACCTTTGCCAATTTTTAAAGATGAACGAAAAACCCTATTTTAAACAGACTTTATTTCAAATTTTAAATGGTAAACATTTTTTTTTAGCTGCTAAATAGATGACAAATTCATTTCCTTAATTAGAAATTCTAGGGGCAAAACACAGTGACTAGTTTATAACTCCAAAAACTTAAACAAGTCCTTTACACAGCACTTCTTCCCCTCGGTTCTGTCACAGAGAATACAACAGAGCTCTCTATCCACTAAGAAACTAGGGAACTCCCAGGCTCATTTGTTCCTCACTCCCTCCTGCAAATCTAATGAGTTAGATCTTAAAATCTATCTAATCTATTCACTCATCCTTCTGCTTCTCCCACTGGCTTTTCATTTATGATCACCTTACAGCTCAAGAGGCTTCCAAAATCTCCTTATCCACAATCTCCCCTGAAATATTATCTGTCTAGTTCCAAAAGGAATTTGAATCCAAAATTCATTTGGCTCCTTAGAAGCTGAGTCCCTGTATTCAACCTTTATTTCTGCCACTCCCTCCTCACTATCCAGCTGTTTTAAAAATTCTTTTCTTGCTCCTCCACATGGGCATGTACTTGCCCATGTGTCAACCTCCATCTTCCCCACAGCATTAGGCCAATTCCTGATGTTCCTTTAACTTCAGTAAGAAACAAACCACTCTCGTCTTTGTGTTACCTCAGTGTCATTGAACTATTTTCAGTTAAAATTCATCTGGCTACTCCTAAGTTTAAGGCGAATGCTATTTCATTCACTTTGTTTTAACATGGCATCCTGCACAAAGTCAGGGGTTAACAAACAATTTCTGAATGTAAACAGATCTACAACTGAGACAAGGATGGACTCCTGGGTAGAATCATCATGCTCCCAAAGATCTATGTTTGGGATCAAAGCTCAAATAATTACTCGGTGCCAACTTGGGCTGAGGACAGAAAAACTAAATGTTTGAAAAAACAAACAAACAAAACCACCTTCCTTTTGCTAAGAGGGCCACTACACTTGGGTGGCAGAATATATACACTTGGATGGCAGAAACTACTTCTGGTTCTAAGACCTACTGCACTACCTTCTATTTAAGATGACCTTTGGGACAGATAAACCCCTCAGAACCAATAAGGAGAGTAGCAACACCAGTAGGATAAGGGAAATGTAGGGAGAACAAAGGGGGAATGGATCACAATGATCTACATATAGCCCCCCCCCCCGGGGGGGGGCAGACAACAGAAAAATGGGTTAAGGGAGACATTGGTCAGTGTAAGAAGACAAAATAATAACAAATTCAAGGGTTTGTGAGGGAGGAAGAGGGAGGGATAAAATGAGGAGCTGATCTCAAGGGCTGAAATAGAAAGCCAATGTTTTGAGAATGATGAGGGCAACAAATGTACACATGTGCTTGACACATGGATGGATGGGTGGATTGTGATAAGAATTGTATGAGCTCCCAAAAAATGATTAAAAAGAAAGGAAGAAAATGCTTTAAAATGTATTATGGTGATGATTGCTCAACCCTTTTTAAGAGGTATAAATGATTAAATTGTATGTTATGTAAATTACATGTCAATACAACTATTAAAATGTTTAAAATCTTAAGAACAAAGCACATAACAAAGTAAAAATAGACTGTCACCAAAAAAAATAAAAAGAATATCTTTGATATACTAAATCACAAGAAATTTCTTTTCACAGTTCAAAAGCAGAAGCAAACAAGCAGAATCATTTTCCCTGATCAAGCTCTCAAAGATAAAGTTATATATTGTTCTATTGAGTAGTTTAGCTTGGAATTACTATTTTATTTTTGTATAACCTAATTAAAAATGTAGAACTTGAAAATGCAGAAAATTTAGGTATCACATTATGCTACTAAATCCAATTTATACTAAGATGAGTTGTTCTTGGCCACTTATGATAAAACACTATGAATGGCTGTTTCTATAGTGGTAAAATGATTATCTTTCAATACTGTAGAGAGATGGAACAGTGGAAGAGGACTTTAAGCAATCATTCTTGCATGGTTCACTTCATAACCTCTAGCAGAATTTAGGAAATAGGCATTAGCTTTCAGAAGATACTAATACAGTGTATCAAAAGCTAACACTGAATAGTGGTGACTTTACCATCAATAGTTAAGTATAACCAAAGTTATCCTAATGTGGTTTTAAAAACCACTGATATCCCACCTTCGTTATGTGAAGCCTACTTGCTCTTGGTTACTATCACCAGACAATGCTACTGAATAGTTTATAAAACATGTACAAACATTTCTGGTGTCCTGGAAATAAGAAGCAAAAACTATTCATATAGGCAGAGAGCTACCATGACACTGAGACACAGAAAGATCCACTCCAAACCTGAAATAGCCTTGGAACCCCTCCAGTGTTGTAGTGGACCACTAGGCTGACTTTATTCTCTTTCTCCACGACTTCAAAGGTTCCTTCTTTCCACTTCGTAATCCCAGTTTGCATGCTTCGAATTCTGATAGGACCATGTATCTTCAGAGGAGACATCCTCTCTTTAAAAATAAACTGCTTCTAGCCAAATTAAAAGAAAAATATCTTCACCTGACAGGTTCTAAGGAAGGAAAACACAGTAAAACAACAGGTTATAATTTACTAGTGACCAAAATTAGGAGCTTTAAAGAGAACATTTAATATGTTATCTTATTGTCTCTTTCCCCATTTCAATTAACCACTCTTATCAAGTATCCTCAAAGGCTCTATAAGCTCAGCAAGCAACACAGTGAAAACTAGAGTCCCTGACAGTCCGCACTACCTTTAATCAACTTACATTTCCACGGTGCATATTCTGATCTTGGCATCCTGTTCAGTACTAGGGCCTAAATTTGGCATTTTGCACCCCAACAACCATATTATAACAAAGCCCTGCCAATAAGAATACCATGGCTGCTATGCCCAATGTGACCCTCACCACACTGTGGCCATTTAAGTATCCATTCTTGTCTTGCACTTAAGTATGGATTCAATCATCTAAAATGGCTACAGCAAATATTTCACATCTCTAAGAAGACTGCCTCTAAATCGATTGTTGATTATAGTTTAATAAATTAAAATTATATCTGCTTGAACAGCTCAACTAGAAAAGCTAGAAACTGTCTATAAAATAAAAAGACTAGGCCTGTAAATCAAGAGATCACTATCGCTTGATAACTTTTATTACATCTCTAACCCTTGTGATGTTGGCAGGTAAGATGAAATCCGCAAGGTCCTTGAACTGAAAGGTCTGCAGTTCAAGTCTACCTGAGGGTCTATGGGAAAATTATGAGGCTCTTTATTCCTATGATTCACAGCCTCAAAAAGCTTACGGGATGCTATAAGTCAGAATTGACTCAATGGCAGTGGGTATTTTCGGTCTGCTCTAACCCCTAGCTATTATAGCTGCTGTCTATAAAATTAATAAATAATATTTATTTTCTGAGTTTATTCCTTATCTAAACCTTTTCCCAAAGGCCCCAGACAAATATGTGTTGACAGGGTCACCAACTGAAATGCCTAAAGGAATCAGGCAGGTGACATCAATGACTCAAACAAGCAAAATATGAACTGCTGCTCAAATCTCACCAACTGTTACTATGTAGAAACAGTGAATCATCTAATTGTTAAATCATCTAATTCTTTCAAGAAAATGGAGACAAAATTTTTACATAAAACTGCCCACTTTTAATTGTGGGCAACAAGTTCAAATATATTTTTGAAAGCTACAAATCAAACAAGACCCACCTGCAGGCAGGATACAGTCTGAAGGCCCCCAGTTCGAGGCTTTATTTACTGTGGATCAAATAACTGGGGATAAAAGAAGTGAAAACACTTTGAACACATTAGGCATTTCAGTTCTCTGTTACTATACATTCTCTTCATTTTGAGTGTCAACTGTACACTGAAGGGAACCCTGGTCATGCAGTGGTTTAAAGTGTTCAGATACTAATCACAAGGTAGCAACTCAAACTTACCAGCTGTTCTGTGGGAGAAAGAGATTCTTTCTGCTTCCATAGAGATTTACTTCAACCTTGGAAACCCATGGGGCTGTTCTATAGGGTTGCTATGGGTCAGAATCGACTCAAGAGCACAGAGCTTGGCTTTGGTATGGTTGCTTGTATGTATGAATCCACCAAAGTAATAGACAATATCACTGCTTATAGGTCTATAGGCTAACATGATGTTTTATACTACCTAGCCACTCTACAAAAATTTGGGTTGTCAATGAACATCTGTAAGTTTTTTTTTCATCAGTAATATTGATGCTTCAAAAAAAAATATTGATGCTTCACTGCTAAGACACGTCCTTTAATATGTTTTCACTCTAGCTTTCAGCACTGCAAAGAGCATGTGCCCCCTCTCCTACCCAGGTTGCTCATGCCAGGGACTGAGAACTCTGTTGTCTTTGACTTTTCTCTTAAATTATTGGTATTGGATTAGAGATGAAAGGTCAGGAGAGTCTTGTTTGCTCCACCTCCAATATCTTCCAGACCATCTTTATAATGAACTACAGACCAAAATCCTTCTTAACACCATCCACTAGTTCCCCATTGCATTTAAAATAAAATCCAAAATTCATTATGCCCTTCATTATGCAAACTCTGCTACCTCGCTATTCCCCAATAAGCGCCCAAATCTAGCCATTCAGAGTGATTTGTTTCCCCTCAAAAGCCCTATGTTGTCATGCCACTCTATCCTTGCACACAAGAGACCTAGGGCTACAGGACTGATTTAAGCACTCTCTTCATTCAGTTCCACCAACCGACTTCCAGAGTCAATTCCCAGGCATAGCAACCGTATATATAGTTTTCAAAATTGTAATTCCTAATGGCAGGAGACAGCTTCACCTCCTCCCACAGAGCAGCTAATGGGTTTAAACCAATGACGAATACTTAGAGCACCACTAGGGGTTAACATTTTTTTCCCTGGCTATAAAATCCACGCTCAACTGACATGGTAACTTCCTTAAGAAGCCATTCCTCTCCTCCCCTATACTCACTCATTGCCATGGAGCTAATTCTGACTCCAGATTGTTCATATGCTTCTCTCTCTCATCTTCTATGGTACTCTGTGCTTTCTACCTCTAGTAGACCAGCATCACAGACTGTCCACATTTTTGCCTCATCTAGACTTTGCTATTGGAAGACAGATGCGTTGTTTAATCTCAGCATCTCCACTAGAACAGTGCCTGACACACAGAAATATAAAAGAATGATAACAATTTTCTTCAAACTGTTAGAGCATACAATGGCAGGCAGTGGAACTGCAATTCCCTTTACATGGCGAACATCGAGTTACAGTCACTCAGCTCTTCACAAGAGCATCACTATGCAGGGCATGCCATTTAACTTTTCCACTGAAGGCCACATAGACAGGCCTTGTTTATGTTCATCTGAATTTCTCAATTAAATGTAAAGCTGCCCCCACATCTTGTTAGGAAGTCATGAAGAAAATGAATTAGTATGCAGTTACGGTAAATATGCCCCAAACTAGGATTCATATTATGTACTGCTCAAAGAAGAAACCCCATATGAAGAGTTGCACCTCAACAAATTCCTCAGCTTTCCTTATCTTTCTCTCTTTTTTTTTTCTAACCCTAACCCTAGTTTTCCTTGTATTTCATTATGGGTCAGGGATCCAACATAAAAGGGAACACAAACTTTTATTATCTCAGTGTTTTATTTATAGAATCACAATTCAGTGAATGTCATTTAACTTGAATTCATCAACAAAAATTTTGTAACATTTAATGCAATTCTGAAATAAAATTCCAAAGTTCACCAGCGTATTTGATACAAAAAGCATTGATTACTTGGTTCCTCTCTACGCCTTTCTAACATTTCGGCACTAAGTTTTAGTTAATTGTAGATAGTTGTATTTCAAACAGAGGTAGAAATGCATCACTAACTGTCCATTTGAGCAACTGTTGACTACATACACAAGAGGGATTCACAGTTTGTGGAAAATTTCCACTATCCTCTCATTCAAGTATTATTAAAAATAAGTATTCCACAAACCTTTTGAAGCCCCCTTTGAGCACTTAAAGAACCTCTGGTAGCACTGTGGGATAAGCATTGGGTTTGCTAATCACAAAGTTGGTGGTTCAAATCAACAAGCTACTCTACAAGAAAAATATGAGGCAGGAGAGAACCCTCAGGAGTTGAGACCTACTTGAAATCAGTGGGTTTGGGGGGGAGCGGGAAGGAAGGGGAAAAAAAGAGGACTTGATGCAAAGGGCTTAAGTGTAGAGCAAATGCTTTGAAAATGATTAGGGCAAAGAATGTACAGATGAGCTTTAAACAATTGATGTATGTATATGTATGGATTGTGATAAGAGTTGTATGAGTCCCTAATAAAATGTTAAAAAAAAAAAAAAAGAAGAAATCAGTGGGTTTGACATCACATGGCCATGGTCCCACAAAGTTTTGTTGTTTTAAAGCAGTGGTTCTCAACCTGTGGGTTGCAACTCCTGTGGGGGTTGAAGGACCCTTTCACAGGGGTCACCTAAGACCAGGGGTGCCAAACTGGGGGCCCCCAGGTAATTTTGTATGACCTACCATGCTCTGAAATAAAAGGAAAATAGAAATAATTGTTACAAAGAAAGTAGCAGTTAGGGGAGCTTGGGGCAATACTGTACACACAATATTCCCTCAATAACCCTTTAACCACTGAAGACGAGTATACATGTGGGCCAATGCCTTTCCTGGGGTCCTGTGGAAGTATATAAACGTGCTGACTCAGTTCCAGTGACGTTTGGAAGCAATATGTCTGCCACTGTCAGTGTCACATAATATAAACAGATCCCAATAGCAAAAGAACTAAAAGGAGCACTCCGGGCTGTGCTGTTATGAATCATACCTAGCGGCAGCGCTAGTTAACATTTTTAGAGGGAAGCCATTATTGATTGTGCATCACGTTTGTCAGCTGTCCAACACTGTGTTTGTTTTTTATTAGTTACTTTGTTATATTTTCCGGTCCCAACATAGGAGGTAAGTGAAAACTAGTAGCACTGGCAAGTTTTGGGTAAAAAAGAATCATTTTAGTTTTATAAATACATTAAATAAAATGTTTAAATAAAAGAAATTACATAGTGTTTTAATTATCCTATCCATATTCCTATATCCTCACTTCAAAATATAAATTTAACAAAATTTGTAAATGTGATGTGGCCCACATGAAATCTTGCCTGTTGCACCAAATGGCCACCATTTTAATTGAGTTTGACACCTCTAAGACCATCGGAAAAACACATATTTCCAAAGGTCTTAGGACCCATACACTACCTCCTCTATCCGTCTCCAGGTGGATCCGCCCACATACAGGTATGCCCACATACGAGTACCTGGCGTGAACTGTTGTTAGTCATGCCACACCATACTTCAAGACAAAATTTCATTTGTCATTAGAAATATTTCACAATATATAATTACATATTGTTTTTGTGATTTATCACTATGCTTTATGTTCAATTTGTAACAATGAAAATACATCCTGCATATCAGTTACTTACATGACACTTCCTAACAGTAGCAAAATGACAGTGATGAAGCAGCAGTGAAAATAAGTTTTTGGCTGGGGTCCCCACCAGATGAGGCACTGTATGAAAGGGTGGGGACATGAGGAAGGTTGAGAACCAGTTTTAAAGGAAAAGCAGCTCTCCTTTTGTCCACGTCTCCTAATGGTTCTAAAGGCCTGAAACCCGGGTCCTGTAGCACTGAACCACAGGTGAGATACAGGCAGGTGAGGCAAAGGACATGGCTCTAGGCACAGGCTCTTGGATTTTTCCAGCAAGTGGAGAAGGGCAAGAGGAGTGGGCTAATGTTGCTGCTCAAAAGGAAAGGGCCTTGTGTGTGAGACTGGACACCACTCCTTCCTGGCTCAATTTCTCTCACTCTACTCCCACTGCTGTCTAGCCACTGGGGGTACTACTGCTGCTACCGCCAGTTCCTACAGCCTCTGTAAATAGGAGCAGCAGTGACCGCAGAAATGAGGAAGTCTGGCAATAAGCCTCAATTACGATCCAGTACGGTGCTCACAAACATAAATCACAGAACACCCTATATCATGGACATTAAGCAACACATTTCTACAATGAAAATGTGTTTAATCATTTCTACTGTCAAGCTTTCTTGTAAGGCAAAAAAAAAACACGCCTCAATTTACTTTATTACCTACTTTTGCACATTCATCATCATATTAGAGTTTGCCTTACTTTGTCACAAGAGAAAAACAAAACGAAGTTTCTTTTTACTATCTGCCATGATCCAGTAACAGTTAAACTTTCCGTGAACCTGAAAGACAAAGTTTCCTTAAACTCTGTAATGCTAATTATCACATCAAAGCAATATTGAGAAGACAAAGAACAGTAAAAACTAATTACATGTTCCTTAAGTAGGTACAAAGAGATTCCTCTTGGATTTCTTCATTATTAAAATTATTTGTTCAATTTTGAAATTTCCATGAAGCCCAATCCAGCAAAAACACTCCCACTCCTCGTTTATTTGAATGCCCATATTTTAGGTTCCACTTGGAAAACATCCTTGATGAGAGGCATTCAGTCATCAAGCATGCTAGAGCATAAAACTGCCTCTATAAAACAGGTACAAAAAGTGTCAGTTTTGTCAACTTCCCTGCTTTTGAAAACATCCAAAACAAACTTATCATTTTACTTCTCCGTGACTTTTATAGAAAAACCCCTATGTAGTAACAATTCACCTTTTACTCTGATCCTTGTGTCAAGGCAAAGCACTCTTCTGGGGGAACTACTCATATTCTGCAGCTATGCCAGTTCTCCATCACTCAAGCTAAAGAAAATATAAGTGTGCCTTTTAAAAAGAATCCAACATACAAAATTTAAACTAAAAATAAAATTATACAACAAAAACCAATCTGAAAATATTTAACAAATAATGATCAAAACACACACAGAGACACACATAAGGATCAACTTTAAGAGTGGCGCCATGCAATGTTAGGGAGGGGCTCCAAAATGAGCCAGCAGCTAATCAGTCTTGGTGTTATTATTCATCTGATACATTTTGAAACTAAGAAGTCAGTAAAAAAGAGTATATACTTTGTTGACTTCATAAACATTGTTACATACAATGCCTTAATTCTTAAAACAGTGGTTACAGGTTATGTGATTAATACAAATTTCAAAAGGTAGGTTAATTTGCTTTTGCTCTTCTTTCAAAACTAAACTTGTGGGTTTCTTTATCAAATTTAGGCTTTAGTTTGAACTTTTCCTGAAGTTCTACTCATACATTTCCCAGAAAAGTGGGGAGGGGGTGAGAGACACACAGAGTTACAGACTTGAATGCTACAATCTTTTAAATTCATTACTTAACAAAATGTAACTTAATGAGCTACTCCAATGGAAGGACTAGGAGAGACTGAGAACAGCACAATCCGTGACCTCATTACAAGGCTCCCCAGATTCCATTTCTGTTCCTCTGTCACCCATAACAGGTTATGTTTTGGGCTGAACCCATCCATCATTCAAGGGAGCAAAATGAGGCTATCTGTTCACATCATGATTTATAGTCTCACACACTCTTCTTTTGGGATGGAATAGGTTTGGTTTTTGTTATCAGCATGGCAGTTAGCATCATCATTCAGGCAAGAAATTGAAGTATATTAAAAACTAGAATTAATTTTAAATGTACTAAAATTTCTTGCCTGAATGATGCCCACTTTCATGATACCAATAACTTTGTTATTGTTAATATGTGTGCATGTTTTTAATGTTTTTCTGTATTAAATCTAGGATGGGTGGGTCTACAGAGACAGTAACTGGATTGAGTTTCCTGGGGGTATGCAAGAGACGTTGGGGGAAAATGGGGAGCTAATAAGTGCAAGAATGAAGAAAATGTTCTGGAACTGATTGCAATGATAACTGCACAACTCTTAATATGAATTAACTATTGAGCTGTATGATTTGTGAATTACATCCATTAAAACGTTTTTTAAAAGAAATTTTAATACAAGCTTTAACCTCATTTTCATAGCTACAGTTCATTCAGAAGCTCATCACTCTGTCACCATCTCTATTCAGTATTATGAAAACTGCCCAGCGGCCAATGGCCACACATTATTGCATTTAGTTTTCACAATAATCCTAAAGGGGAGGGACTATTATTGTCTCCAATTTACAGATAAGCAAAGACAATTAGTTTATTTATGGTTACAGATAAAACTAGGTCTTGCCAGTCACCACTTTTAATCACCACCATATTCCACCATCATCTATGAATTCTATCAATTGCTTTCCAGTCTCCATTCTTTTAGGATACTTTCATCTACCAAAGTCTGTACACTGCAGTATTCTTTCTAACTACTCTTTTTTTAATTAACTAAACTATACTCTAATTGTATCACCTTAAGAATACACAGAATTACCCCCAAAAATTATGCTTTCCAAAGAAAGCTGATGGTGCCTGGCTACCAAAAGATATAGCGTGCTCACTTCGGCAGCACATATACTAAAATTGGAACAATACAGAGAAGCTTAGCATGGCCCCTGCGCAAGAATGACACGCAAATTTGTGAAGCGTTCCATATTAAAAAAAATAAAAGATATAGCATCTGGGGTCTTAAAAGCTTGACGGTAAACAAGCGGCCATCTAGCTCAGAAACAATAAAGGCCGCATGGGAAGAAACACACCAGTCTGTGTGATCACGAGGTGGCGAAGAGATCAGTTATCAGGCATCAAAGAACAAAAATCATATCATTGTGTGTTCACCTCCCTGATATGATCGCTAAAGACAAATGCGTGCATAAGCAAATGTGGCGAAAAAAGCTGATGGTGCCCAGCTATCAAAAGAGAGCGTCTGGGGTCTTAAAGGCAAACAAGCGGCCATCTAGCTCAGAAGCAACAAAGTCCACATGGAAGAAGCACACCAGCCTGTGCAATCACGAGGTGTCAAAGGGATCAGGTAAAAGGCATCATCAGAACAAAAAAATCATATCACAGTGAATGGGGTGGGAGCGTGGAGTGGAGACCCAAAGCCCATTTGTAGGCCGCTGCACACATCCCCTTACAGAACGTCTGGGGGAGGAGATGAGCCAGTCAGGATGAGATGTAGCAACAATGAAACATACAACTTTCCTCTAGTTGCTAAATGATCCCAATTCTACCTTAGAAATCTGGCTAGACCAGAGGATCTACACTGGTACAGATAGGAAATGGAAAAACAGGGAATCCAGGGCAGATGATCCCTTCAGGACCAGTAGTGTGAGTGGCGATACTGGGAGGGTAAAGGGAGGGTGGGTTGGAAAGAGGGTACCGATTACAAGGATCTACATGTGACCTCCTCCCTAGGGGACGGACAACAGAAGAGTGGGTGAGGGGAGACATCGGACAGGGCAAGATATGACAAAATAATAATTTATAAATTATCAAAGGTTCATGAGGGAGGGGGAGCAGGGAAGGAGGGAGAAAATGAGGAGCTGATGCCAAGGGATTAGGTGGAAAGCAAATGTTTTGATGATGAGGGCAATGATTGTACAAATGTGCTTTACTTAATTTATGTATGTATGGATTGATAAGAGTTGTATGAGCCCCTAATAAAACAATTAAAAAAATTATGCTTTCCTTTGTATTCCAAAAAAATGTTCTTACTAAATGCAATTTGCTTGATGCTAATTCCACCACATCACCCCTTAAAAAAAAAAAAGAAAAAAAAAAAGCTCATACCTAACCTACCCAAATCCAAATGCCTGTTTTGGGGATGCATATACTTCCTACCCTCTATTTCCGGTTCTACACTCAAAAATCATTAAATTTTACTATTTCCTCCTCTGTCCTCCTCCACTGACTGACTTTTAAAGGGAATTTTGTTTTATCTCTCATGGAAACTTCTTGATTGATTTCATAGTTTATTCTGTTGTTATATATTAGTACTGAAACTGAAGAATAAGTTGATAGAGGGGCAGTGGTTCTAAAACAATTGAGGAAAATAGAAAAGAATGTGCAAATGACCACAACTGTAAAGCAGCAGCACTGGTGGAGCATTGGTTAAGAGAACAGTGCCAAATGAAGATTGTAAAGCATGCAAGAACCAGCTTATGCAGTCTTCCAGATCACAGTATAGATTTTTCAAGCTCTTCTGGTTTCTGAGCCTATAAGTTTTTATGGGAGCAAAAAACCCCAATTTTTCCCCCCAGAACAGCTGGTGGTTTTAAACTACTGACTTTGAGGTTAAACAGCCCAACTCATAGCCTATCATGCTACCAGGACTCTAGCTAAGCTTAGGAAGGAATGGAAAAATAAGAGGCCCCAGAACTGAATTCAAGATATTCAAAATAGAAGCCCTTCTAAGATCACCAGTTACTTTTATGTCACCAATGGTTTTTCAGTCCTTATTCCATTTTTCTGCTGAATTCAATACTTCCTGACAACTTCTTCCACCTCTTTTGTAAGATTCATGCTCTGTCCAATGTTAAGAATTCCTCAATGTTCCATTCTAGGTCCTTCTTTGCTAGGACTCTACTCGTTCTCCAACATTCCATCAAAAATTAGCTCTGGGGTTAAAGTACTCGGGTGCTAACTGAAAGATCAGAGGTTCTAGCTGCTCAACTGGTGAAAGATGGACAGCCTTGGAAACCCTAAGCAACAGTTCTACTCTGTCTTTTAAAGTCCCTAAGAATCCCACAGGGAGAGCTCTACTGGACCCTATAAGGTCGACATGAGTTAAAATTGACTCAATGGCAGGGAGTATGAGATTTGTTTCTGAGGTTAGATTAAGTTTATAAAAATTTATTTAAAGATCATTTTATTGGGGGCTCTTACAGCTCTTATAGGAATCCATACATCAATTGTATCAAGCATGTTTGTACATATGTTGCCATCATGTTTTCTAGACATTTATTTTCTATTGAGCCCTTGCCCCACCTCTCCACCTGACCCTCCTGACCCAATGAAAAATTACGAATTATTATTTTCATATCTTGCATGGACCACTGTCTCCCTTCCCCAAGGTTTCTGGTTTTCATGTCCCTGGGGGGGTGGGGGTGGTTATGTGTCAATTACTGTTATCAGTTCCCCCTTCCTCCCCACTTTCCCTTACCTTTCTGATACCACTACTCCCATTCCAGTTTGTTTTCCGTGTGTTATAGGCTCTTACCTGTTAATTGTACCTATGCACATGCTCCAGTCTAGTCCAGAACATGAGTTTTACAAGTTAGATGGGAGAAAGCTTTCTACTCCCGTAAAGATTTCATCTTACAAGGGCAGTTCTATCCTATCCTACATGGTCCTTATAAGTTGGCATTGACTCAATGACATTGAGTTTGTTTTTTGTTTACGTTATGAGTCAGAATCAACTCATAATGGCCATGGATTTGGGTATTTTTTTTATTTTGGGGGAGTTGCAATTTCATTTACATCTGTAGCTTCAATTACTACCAATTTGACTCTATATAAACACGTGCAAGTACATATACACTCTTCAGTTCCAAATTCTCTGAGCTCCAACATATCTAACTCCCTACTTGACATCTCCTTTTAGATAGCTTCTTCCAGAGTGTGAGAAAGACACAGCCTTCGGAAACTCCCATAAAGATTTACACTCACAGGGATAGTTCTAATCTGTCCTATGAATCAACTCAATGGCAGTGAGTCTGAGCTCCAGTTAGAGGCCCATTCTGGACTGATGGCGACCCCACAAGTGCAGAAGAAAACTGCCGCACAGGGTTTTCCAGGCAGCGACCTTTCAGAAGCAGATCATCTGGGTGGGGTTGAAACTCTAACTTTTCAGTATTTAGTAGTTCAGCACTTAAATTAAGGACTTGTGGCACCTAGGGACTCCTATCTGACACTAGCACCTCCCCAACCCACACACACACCCAGCCCCCCCAAAAAAAAGTCATTCCCAAAACTGAAATTTTGAGATCATCACAAAGCCAAAGGGCATGAAGATTCCAGTCAAGAAAACCTTATGGAACAGTTCGACTGTCACAGGGGGAGCTGGCCAGAGGATACCAAACCGCCGACACAAACCACCATAGGACAACTCTCTTACACTCGCGGTTTTGTCATCAGCTACCAGTTCCTTCCATGGCTCAGGGCGTAAAACAGACCAGCCTGACAACCAACTTGATGGCTAGAGACGGGGCGCGACCGGAGGGCTGCATGATACCCCCCCTCCCCAAATAAAACGCATGGCTCTTGGTGAGGACGGCTAGGAAGGGAACGCAGGCGAGGACCGGCCCAGACACTGAATGAGTATCCCGCCCCAGATCAGATGGGACGTGAGGGGAGGGAAGTCACCTGAGGGGACAGCAGGCCTCATTAAGGGACAACTGGTAGACAACGGCAGGGGCCAGTTTCAGATGGCGGAGGTCAGGGGTGACAGCAAGGACCGGGGAACAGGGGCGGGCCAGGCTGCGGGGAAGACCCCCGCTGGAGCAGCTGGGAGGCCCCGGAGCGTCGGGGAGCCGGGGGCAGCCTGAGAAGCAGCGGGCCAACTCCAGAGAGTGAACGCCGAGTGGGCGGACCGCGAAGGGGAGGGGGCTGGGAGAAACGGCCCGCAGAGAAGCTCGCCGGGCCCGTCTTACCGGCGTCTGCGAGTCCGGGGCCCCGGGGCAGGCCCGCCGGAAGCACCGTCTATGCAGGGGGCAGTGGAACCGGCAGTCAAGAAGGAGCACCGAGCGCGGAGACGCGGGGCCGCTCGCTCCCCCAGTCAGGGAGAGCGGCTGATGGCGGGAACTGTGGCCACACGCAAACACGCACGCACGCACGCACACTCGACGCGACCAACCCCGGCGCGTGCGCGCAAGCTTGTAACTCCGCCCTTCCTGCGCTGCGCCCGCCCCAAGAGACGCCTGGCAAGGAAAGCCCGCCCCCGGCGACAGGTAGTACGCACGCGCACTTCCCATTTTCATCCACTTTCGAGCGCTCTCCATTTCCCTCCTACTGAGCCCCGGCTGGGCATGCGCACTAACGTTCACCTGGGGCGGCTCGGCGTTTCCCGCCCTTCACGGGCTTCCGCAAGAAAGTCAGAGTTCATGTTCCTACGGATACCTACTCGAAGCCGGGGAAATGGGGACTAGTAGGTGACACGTCCTTCCAGCATTGACCCTGTAGAGGCAAAGGACATACTCTGGGACAGTTAACTCGGCGGAGGTCAAGGAGGCGGAAAGAGGCGGTGTGGGCGGGGTCGGGGGGGGGTCAGAGGCCCGCGAAAGGGGCGGAGCGAGCGAAGGCGGATGGCGGCTGCGGCGGCTCATCCTCTTAAGCGGCAGCGGCGCTGAAGCGGCGACCCGGTCGGGCTCGTCTGGTGGTGGGAGGAGAGCGGCGGCCGCTCCCAACATGCACAGCCTGGCGACGGCAGCGGTGAGTGACCAGGCCGCCTACCCTGGGCCCAGCAACACCCGCCCCCCTTCAGCCCCGCGTTTCGGCCCCCTCTCCCGGCTCCCTGGGTCGGCCTCGAGTCCAGTTCCTTCTGCCCACGTCCAGCGAGGCCCTGCTGCCCTCTTCGCCGCGTCCGGCCTGCGATGGGGCTGGCCCCCGCGCTCCTCGGCAGCCGACTCCCGTGGCCTCTGGCGCCGCGCGAGCGTTCTTTTCCGGCCCTAGGGCCTGATCCCGCTCCCGGAGCGCCTCTCGCGCGGCCAGGCGGGCCCTTCATTGATTCCAACCGTTTGCGAGCGCCAGTTGCGAGCCGGGCCCGAAGAGCCATCCTGAGGCCCATCGGACCCGCGTTGCGCTCTCGGAACTCCCTGCCTAACGCGGCGGGTTAGAGATGGCGTGGAGCTCCAACCATTTGCTCTGCAGGTGGAAAACCAGAAGTCTGGAGTGGTGAATACGTTATTGCCTCTGACTTACGGTTCTCTCTGCTTTGAAAACCTGTCTCACACGTTTTCGTTCTACCTGCCTTGTCTTTTAACCAGAAAAGCAGATCGCGTATTTCACCTGTCTGAAGTAGCACTGTGTGTATGGCTTCCTGTGCCCTTGATACAATCCTGATTCGTTATTGTGGCCGCCAAGGCCTGTGTGCACACGTTTTTTCAGCCTCATCTTTTGTCACTTCGGCTACACCGACCGCCTTTCTAATCCTCCCGCTTGGGCTTTTCCACTTTTAAGGGGCGCTTCTGGTCTCTAGAGCTAGAATGCCTTTTTTTTTTAAACCTCCGTGTGTGTCAAGCCCATTGTGGGTGGAACACGCGGCTCCTCAGTCTGCTTCAGAGTGGCCTCTGCGAGAGCCCAGGTAGTTAGTGGTGGTGGTAGTTAAGCGTTGGGCTGCGGTCCTTTGGTCAGCAATTCGAAACCACCAATAGCTGCGCGAGAGAAAGACTGGGCTTTATACTAGGTACAGAAACCCCCCAGGTGGATCGCTGTGAGTCAGCACTGAGTTTCATTGCACAGATCACCAGCCGTTGTATGTGAAGGTACAGACATGTGTAGGTCCCCTTTACATCGTTTCGCCCCTGCCTGGAAAGTTTCAGGACCAGTTTTGGCAGGCAGATACTTTTGTTGGGTAAAGTAACTTTAAAGGAGGGGAGCACAGTCATTTGATATTAGTGAACTCCGCATGGTAATCTGTATCACCAAGAAGTGATTTCAGGAGAAAGTAATGTGCTGAAATGGCGTTGTCAGGCAAAGTGACAAAAGTACTAAGTCAAACAAAACCAAACTGCTGCCATTGAGTGCTGCTGATTTGTGGCGTTCTTTAAGGACAGGGTAGCTGCCTATGGGTTTCTGAGACTAATTCTTCATGAGAGTAGAAAGCCTTAGGCAGAGCAGCTGGTGGTTTTGAACTGGTGACCTTGCAGTTAGCAGCTCAACGTGTAACTACTATGCCATCAGGGCTACTGTAGTATTAAGTAAAACTAAACTCGCTGACATCGAGTTATGCTAATTCATAGTGACCCGATAGGACAGGGTGAAACTGCCACTTTGAGTGTCTGAGACTAACTCTTTACTGGAGTAGAAAACCCTGTCTTTCTCCCATGTAGCCCCTGGTAATTTCAAACTACCAACCACGTGGGTTGCATCGTAACCACTAGGCCGCCAGCACTCCCAAAGTATTAAATAGAGCATCCAAAATTGCTTGAACTTTGTAACAAGTGAAAAAGTAAGCTGAGCCTAGCTAGCCTTCAGAAAACATTGCTCCCTGGGATCTTATGTCCTTATCATCTGGTCCTTTCCAGGGCTCACAGCATCTCTGCCCCCAGTCTCTGTGGTTATAACTGTAACTGTTGGAAGTGGAGAGGTACTTCTTCTAGCTCTTACTTTGATTTTAGTTTCCCTAACTTTTTTACTCTTTGTCCCAAATTTGGGAAGAAGCAAATTGCGAGGTAAGGTTGCTACTGGTAGGGAAGAGGTTAAACTGAGGGAAAGTTCTGTAATGTTCACTCAGCATCTTTGTTTCTTCCAGGATTTGTACTTAATGTCATTCACTTTTACAGGCAATAATTCATCTTTTGAAGAGCCTTTAAAGCCATGATACATTAAGACTTTGAAGTACTCAGTACATTTCTTCAATTAAATTTACAATGCCTTCCATTTAAAATTGAACTGTTGCATGTGCTTGCACAATACACTGTTGGGCTCATACAACATCCTGACACTGTTCCCCTCTACTACTAGTTCTCTGGGACATTTTGGTTAGTAAGGAGACAGGAGCATGGGGAAATTAAGTCACCTTTCCCCAGTTGTTCATGTCTCCCATTAGACCGACCGGGGTTTCTGATCTGGGTGAGAAGACAATAATGTACATCACTCACTGGAAGATGGGGAGAGTTAACAGCGGAGGCAGCATTGTCACACTGAGGATGCTTACATTGGGTCCAATAATGAAAACGTGTGTGCTTGCCTTGCTTTATTCATTTCGTTTTTAAATAATGGGTAAGTCGGCTCTTCAGGAAGGGGAATAGAAAGAACTATTAAAGGAGAATACGAATACCTATGAATCCAGGCTGTTACTTGCTATAGGGAAAGGTTGAGGTAATTTAGAAACTCTTGAGCATTATTTTAGTTTGCTAGAACAGTGTAGGAGTGGACAGGGAGCCCTGGGTTAAGCACTCAGCTGCTAACAGAAAGATTGACAGTTGAAACCCACTAGCCAGGGGGAAAGATTGAGCAATCTGCTGTGTGGAAGATAACGGTGGAAACCCTATAGGGCAGTTTTGCTTTCTTGTAGGTTCACTGAGAAGCCGTAGTAGTGCTGTGGGTTAGGCCTTGGGCTGCTAACTGCACGCTCATCTGTGGAAACACCAGTTACTTGTCTGAAGAGAAATGAGGCTGTGACTTCTAGAGAGGTTCAAAGTCTCGGAGACATAAGGCCAATGTGAATTGGAATCGAATCATGTCAACGAGGTCGATTTGGTTTCAGTGCAGACTGGTCATTCTTTTTTTTCTTTTCTTTTTTTTCAATTCTTTGGGATTAGCTGTCCCTTCTTTTTTTTTTTTTCTCTCATACACATTTTTTAAAAACATTTTATTAGGGGCTCCTACAACTCTTATCACAATCCATGCATATACATACATCAATTGTATAAAGCACATCTGTATATTCTTTGCCCTCATCATTTTCTTTTTTTTTCTTTTCTTTTTTTACATTTTATTAGGGGCTCATACAACTCTTATCACAATCCACACATATACATACATCAATTGTATAAAGCACATCCGTTCATTCTTTGCCCTAATCACTCTCAAAGCATTTGCTCTCCACTTAAGCCCTCTGCATCAGGTCCTCTTTTTTTTTCTCCCCTCCCTCCCAGACTGGTCATTCTTAAGGAAATACTTCTTAATGATTTTGATACTGCCACCAGAGAGTACAGTTCCTTTTTCCTTTTATTTAGAAAATAGGGGCAGTGCTCTCACATAGAATTTTAAAGATTAAATAAAAGCAAGCTGTTTAATGGCTAGCTAAATTAAGGTTCAAACACAAATTCACTGCCATGGAGTCAATTCTAGCGTGTAGTGACCCTCTAGGGCAGAATTGAACTCTCCGTGTACATTTCCAAGACTAACTTATGGGGTAAAAAGCCTCATCTTTCTCCCGAAGGAGCATCGAATGGTTTCGAACTCCTGAACTTGCAGTTAGCAGCCCAGTGTGTAAACCACTCTCCTAGGCTAGGTTCACTGATGGTTAAATGACTTGTTCTCAGATTGCTTTGTTTGTATCTTAAGAGGTTGCTTCCAACTTAAAAAACAAACAAAAATACAACCCTTGACTTACCTAGAGTCTTCTGTAATGAATTCTTGTGATGAGAAACAGCTTCAGGTGTGCTTTCAGGAGATGCCCTGGGTATATGTGTACTCTCCTAACACAGCACTCTCCACTTTTCTAGCCAGGTTCTAGAATTCATCATAATAGCCCCCACAGAATCACAATACTCACAATTATGGGGTCTACGATGGAAGTTAACAGGTTACAGTTCAAGTAGAAAGGTTCCAGGATCGAGTGTTTAATCAACGTATGTTATAGTGTTGGTGATAAATGCCAATCAGCTGTTAGCCTTTAGCTAGAGGCATTCAGCTCTCAGAATTTAGTTCCCAGAGGTACCCTACTCCATAAAAGCCAACCTCCTGCCCCCAAACATTCAGCTTTACTTATTCTGTGGACCAGGAAGTTCATCATTGTCTTGTGCTCTGGCTCCTGGTTCTAGTGCTCCTGTTGTTCTGGCATTCCCCTGGTGTTAAAAACTGAACTGAGGAGGTTTGCTATCCAGGGAGTGCTGGGTCCAGAGGGTGTGCTCCATCCGGGCTCTTGCCATTAGTAAAATTCCCCATGTCGTCTTTGTGAGGTGGTTCATTTTATACCCAGCCAAATGGCCATCACAATGAATCCTTAAGCTAATTAATTCAAGCACTCACACTTGAGTCCAGTCAATATCTTTCTCCACCTTTTCTTATTCAAGCCCATCAGGCAAAGGTCTTTGGGCAGCGTTACAGAGGGTGTGGCTAGAAGAGCTGCTTTATTGTTGTGTTTTTCTTTCTCAGTTTCCCATTAATTTCTTTTTTTTTTTTTAACAATTTATTAGGGGCTCATACAACTCTTATCACAGTCCATACATATACATACATCAATTGTGTAAAGCACATCTGTATATTCTTTGCCCTAATCATTTTCTTTTTTTTTCTCCTCTTTTTTTACATTTTATTAGGGACTCATACAACTCTTATCACAATCCATACATACATCAATTGTATAAAGCACATCCATACATTCCCTGCCCCAATCATTCTCAAAGCATTTGCTCTCCACTTAAGCCCTTTGCATCAGGTCCTCTTTTTTTTTCCCCTCCCTCCCCACTACCCCCACTACCCCCTCCCTCATGTGCCCTTGGTAATTTATACATCATTATTTTGTCATATCTTGCCCTGTCCGGAGTCTCCCTTCCCCCCCTTCTCCGCCGTCTCTCCCTCAGGGAGGAGGTCACATGTGGATCCTTGTAATCAGTTCCCCCTTTCCAACCCACTCACCCTCCACTCTCCCAGCATCGCCCCTCACACCCTTGGTCCTGAAGGTATCATCCACCCTGGATTCCCTGTGCCTCCAGCCCTCATATGTACCAGTGTGCAACCTCTGCCCTATCCAGCCCTGCAAGGTAGAATTCGGATCATGGTAGTTGGGGGGAGGAAGCATCCAGGATCTGGGGGAAAGGTGCGTTCTTCATCGGTACTACCTCGCACCCTAATTAACCCATCTCCTCTCCTAAACCCCTCTGTGAGGGGATCTCCATTGGCCGACACTTGGGCCTTGGGTCTCCACTCTGCACTTCCCCCTTCATTCAATATGGTGTGTGTGTGTGTATGTATATATATATATGTATGTATATATATATACATACACACATATATAAACACACATATATCTTTTTTTCTTTTTTTTTTTTGCATGATGCCTTATACCTGGTCCCTTGGGCGCCTCGTGATCGCACTGACCGGTGTGCTTCTTCCATGTGGGCTTTTTTGTTTATGAGCTAGATGGCCGCTTGTTCACCTTCAAGCATTTAAGACCCCAGACACTATCTCTTTTGATAGCCGGGCACCATCAGCTTTCTTCACCACATTTGCTTATGCACCCATTTGTCTTCAGCGATCCTATCCTGGAGGTGTGCAGTCAATGATATGATTTTTTGTTCTTTGATGCCTGATAACTGATTCCTTCGGGACCACTCGTCACACAGGCTGGTGTGTTCTTCCATGTGGACTTTGTTGCTTCTGAGCTAGATGGCCGCTTGTTTATCTTCAAGCCTTTAAGACCCCAGTCACTATCTCTTTTGATAGCCGGGCACCATCAGCTTTCTTCACCACATTTACTTGTTCACCCACTTTGGCTCCAGTAGTTGTGTCGGGAGAGTGAGCATCATAGAGTTCCAATTTAATAAAAGAAAGTATTCATGCATTGAGGGGGTGTTTGAGTAGAGGCCCAAGGTCCTTCCGCCACCCTAATACTTAACCTATAAATATAGACACATAGATCTATTTCCCCATCCTCCTATATATATTTGCATGTACATGTCTTTATCTAGACCTCCATAAATGCCCTTTGACTCCTAGCTCTTTCCTCCATTTCCCTTGACTTTTCCTGCCCCACTACCATGCTCCGTCCCCACCTGGGCTAGAGTATACCTCTTCTCTAAGCAACCTTACTCTTGATCATTTCCCACCAGGCCTGCCACTCCCCCCTCTCTACCATTTTGGGTCCCATGTTGTTCCCTTGTCCCTGTGTTTGTTAATACCACTTCCTTACTCCCCCCACCCTCCACCCCAAGGCCCCCCAGAACTGTCAGTCCAGTTGTTTTTCATCCAGATAGTTCATCCAGCCTGTCCTATTCAGACAGACCTGTGGAGACACTAACATGCACGAAAACAAGACAGAGGAAAACAAAGCAATAGTATACAACCAGACAACAAAACAACAAAAACAAACCACTGACAAAGAGCAAAACAGTTCACAAGAGAAAAGCTTGTAGTTAGTTTAGGGATCGTTTACTGGCCCTTAGCGTTTTCCAGTCCAGTCTGTTGGGGCACCACGCCCTGGCCCCAAAGTCCACTTTCAGCATTCCCTGGGGACCTTGCCACTTCATTCCCTTGCTGTTCCGCTGCACTCCCCCAGTGATTTGCCTCGGTGTGGTGGGATCAGGTCAGGTGCAATTCCCACACTGTGTCTCCGGTGCTGTCCCCTGTATCGCCCTTAGTCACTGATTGGCATCATTTCTCATAGTGGGCCCAGCCATGTTCTCTATGTGGACTGGCTGCTCTACTCAGGAACATCATCCTCACGGCCTGGTGGGCCAGGCTGTGTTCCACTCTCTCCTCCTGCCCCTTCATCTGCTCCCATGTGCTCTGATCAGATATGTCCATCTCCCGGAGCTGCAGAGTCAATGTCGTCCTTTGGAACGAATTCTTTTCGGGGGAGGGGCAGGAATCCACTTAATTTATGGTGCTGGGGCCAGCCTCCCAGACCTCTCCACTGGTTCCCTACTCCACGCCGGGATATTGCATTCACACCTTGCGGCACTGGGTTGAAGTCTGGTCCCACTTTCCCTCCCATTAATTTCTATTGGCAACTGTAGCATCCATAACTCACAGGCTTCCCTCTTTTTCTACCTGCTTATTTTATATACTTTAATTGAAGCTGTGATAAACTCCAGATGCCCTTCTTTGAACACTGCACACTAAAGAATTTTGTAAATTTCTACATTGCATTTTTTCATATAATTTTATTAGCACATAATCTAGACATACTATTCAATAATTCAGTCATATCAAAGAGTGTCGTACAATTGCCACCACAATCATTTTCAAATTGAAAGCATTTTCTTCCTCCTTGTACTCCTTGATAGGTTGTCTTTTACCCCCACCCCCAAATTGGATTTTTATGCAAAATGCTTAACTTTGTTTCAAGAGGTTTTGAGCCATTTTCAAAAGGCTCCCTTTGAAGAATAATCTGGCCCTGATTTCACAAAGAGGGTGATTACGGGAAATTAGCTAATAAAGAGCCCTGGTGGATAGTGAGTTAAGTATTGAGTTAACTAAAAGGTTAGTGGTTAGAGTTCACCAGCTACTGAATGGGGGAAAAGGTCCTGCATTTTACTTCCATTTGGAAAGTCCCTTGACCTCCAATCTTCCATAAAGACTGGAAAATTTCTGCTCTAGAGGATAATTTTAAGTTAGAATTGACTCAGTGCAGTGAATTTAAGCTAATTTAATACTTTAAGCACTTTAGAAAGTTCTTTTTTTTTTTAGAATGGTATCTTTATGATGACACCCAAAGTGAGTCACTTCAGACTTGGGAAAATAATTCCTATTTCAATCTTAAGTATTTTTTAATTCACTGGTGGTGTAGTGGGTTTTACATATGTTGGGTTGCTAACTGCAAGGTTAAAACTACCATCCACTCCAGGGGAAAAAGATGAGACTTTCTGCTCTCCTGAAGATTTACAAGCAGCCGTCCAAGTGAGACGTCAACTAAGTCCACATGGAAGAAACACACCAGCTTGTGTGATCCAAGGATGACAATAACAAAATCCAAATATGACAAAGGGAAAAGTATTGGAGCTAAAATTATGAGTACTCAATTGATAGAAGGCTCTGGAGGACAATGGGAGCCCAAAACCCATCTGCAGAGTAACTAGTTAGATAAAGCTGTGGCAGACCCCCACTAGCCATAAGCAAGAGCCTCGAACAGCCTTTCTATCGGAGATCATTGTAGTCTTGATTATACTTGGTCAGTTGACCTCCCTATTGACCCAACCTGAATTTGTTCTAATGCAAGTTAACTCTTGCATGTTCCATGACAAAAATTTCTCCTGGCTTTTTAAATATTAAAGGACGGTCTTTTCTTTGTTATTCACTATTTGTACATTATTATTTTACCCTTGCCACTTTATTTTGATTTTGTTTCTTATGGTGTCGCTTGTGAATCTCAGTGTGAAGCATAGAGAAGTGGACACGGAGAGAATAACTGATACAAGGGTTTACAGGGGATGTAGGGGTAGGGAATAGATATAGGGACAATGAGGGGATTTCAGGAGTAAATAATGATAGTGATTACACAACTCATTTTAAAGGTGATTTAACCATGCAGGGAAAATGTCCCAAAATTGACTGTGGTGATGATTGTATAATTTTTCTTGATACAGTTGATCGATTGAACTGTTGAATTATTTTTCTGGATTAGGTGCCAATAAAAATGTTAAAGAAAGAAACCTTTGAAGCATTTTAGTAGTGAAGCAAAGGTATCTTGAATTCAAAATAAAAAGATTAACAGCCTCAGAAACCCACAAAGGCAATTTCTGTTCAGTCCTGTAGAGTCGATGTGAGTCCGAAATGACTCAGTAACAAGGTAGTTGGTTGGTTTGTGATCATTGGTAGGAAAACGAACAGCTTTTTTGGCTCTTGAAGTTTTACTGATGGATGCTATTTTTGTTTTAATATTAATATCAGTGTTTTTATTTACCGAAAAAGAGAGAAATGGTTAAGATAATTTCTAAATATCTTTCTCCATGTTATAATAGATGTGAGAATTTTTCAGAGATACAAGATACAATCCCATTTCCTCTCCCCTCCCACCCCCTATGTTTGTGGAGTTAGCCAGTGGTGACCCACATTGGTGTACATTTCTTACCTTGGTGAAAGTTTGTTGAAAGAAAACTGTATACTGCTTCAAATATATGGTCCAAACACAGTTATACAGAAAGAACTTCCTTCCACATTGTGATCGTGGAGCATTGGGGCTTCTGTAATGTGCATGTAATCAAAAGAAAGGACTTGAACTGACTTGAAAGTAAATTTTTCCACTTCAGGAGTATTTGGATTTCAATTCTTTAGAGCCTGTAAGGATCACAGCTTCTGCTGAGAAGTAGACTAGAGATTAAATCTTAATTCTGCTGTGTAGTGTACTGGCTGTATGCCCTGAAGCACATCTAACCTCCTTGACTCTGCTTCTTAAGAATTTTGAGAATACAGTGAGTTCATCAACGGTGCCTGCATTCTAGTAAGTGCAATAAATACACACACACTCTGTAGTCAAAATGGCTCACCTCCCCCCTGGCTATGGTTAAAAGACACTTAATTGGCTGGGATGCTCTTCTCAGGCAGAGCAGACTTGCAACTTTGCTCATCATCCCAGCTTGAAGCCTGGATTGTGGCCAGAGCTGTTTCATGCCAAGGGAATATACAATAAAATTTTTAAAGTAAAAAGACTGGTAACCTTTACTCTCATGATTTGTGTGTTATTATTGCCCTGATGGAGCAGTGGGTTACTCATTGGCTGTGAACTGAAAGATTGGTGGTTTTGATCTGTCAGCCACTCCATGGGAGAAAGTCTGCTTCCATAAAGATGTACTACCTTAGAAGCCTTGCTCTCTCACTCTCTCAAATATTAGGTTGCTCTCAGTCAAATTGGACTCCGTGATAGTTGATAGTAGGGACGGGGTGGTTTGGTTTTGGGGTTAGTTAGTCAGTCAGTCAGTCTCCAATGAGGAAGCCATAGAGATGTGTTTCTTTGCCACTGGGCAGTATGTGCTATGGGATTGAGTTCCATATCAACCCTACCCTCAGGAATGCAATAGTAAGTTACAAGTTAGAGCAATTGTAGTATCTGAATTAAAAATCTTTACAAACCAGAAAACTCACTGCCACTGACTTGGATTTTGACTCAGTTGGTTTTGAACTGCCAGTCTTGTAGTTAGTAGTCATGCTTACCTGACAATGCTCCCAGGTCTTCTTAGAAATCTTTAGAGTTAATCTTTCAATAATAAATATGATAAATTATAACCTCCAAAATAATCCGCTCTATGTGTGTGCTATAATATTACTTGTTGGTATTTGCATATGTATTTGATTATTCTCACTAGCTAGATTATGTCCTTGTCTGAGCCATGATACTTTGACATGGGTAAAATTGTCAAACTAGTTCCCCAACTTTCCCATTAAAATAGTGGTTGCTAAGTGACTTATAATTTCAATAGAGGGTTTCTCTTAGTGTCAATAACCCTGGTTCCAGTGCTGACTATTCTTTCAGATTCTAAACTAACAAATAACATTTTCATTTTTCTCGGAGAGATTTATATATTTACTCTCACATTGTCGTTCGGGCAGATGAGGAACTGCATTAACAAAACTGTTGCTAGGTTGTCTGGATTCAAATCATGACTTTAGTAGATCAAATCCTGCCATTTAAGTTTTGAATCATTTCTCTGCCACAGTTTGCTCCCTCACCTGTAAAATGGGTGTGATGATGACATAACTGCTGTAGAGTAATACTCATTGTATGTTAGTTCCCTTTTTATTTTTAAAGTAATTATTAGCTCCAAGACAGGTGTGTATTCAATGGGTTTAAACTAATTCTTCCTGTTAAATTGGAGATGGAGTTTACTGGGGGTGGAAAAGACGCCACCAAACTATCCTCCCTTTCCTCTTCAGATACCCTCCTATTGTTGGGATGATTACAGAGCCCATAACACTCACCCACTACCACCCACCCGACACTCCAAACTCTCTTTGAATTTAAGCCTCATGGAGCTTCACCTCCTGTAAGTAGCCTTGGAAGCTGCAAAGGGGAAAATGACCCTATTCCTGCTATATCACGTTATCACTTTAGGAGCTTTGATTCCCTGAGGATTATTGGTGTTGGGAGCTATAAAAGAACTTTTAATAGGTTGTTCCAGAGCACTTAGAGAAGACATCCTACGTGATATTCCAGTCCATTTAGTAGAGCTCCTTGTGGTTTGTTCTGTCAAGCAAGTGAAGTGATAAATATAAGCTAAAAGCTTATACCGTAATTAAGCTTCCATTTATAGAAAGCCATTTGAGTTGGGTAAATTTGAGTCCATTTCAGAATCCTTTGGCTTCATTCTGCTCATCAAAAAATATGTTTGTCCCTTTTGTTGCTCCTTCTACCACATCAGGGTGTATGTAGTAGGAATGTAGGACAACCAGGAGACGCAGTATAACACCAGTCAGGAAAATGTTAGGATGTACAACCTCGGGCCTAGGTGAACAGAGCAGGTTTATTCCTCTGAGCATCCGCAATTTTAAGTTCAAGTGCAGATCCTTTTTTTCCCCTTTGTCTCCCTACTTTATAGTTTGGGAAGAATCAGAAGAAAGATATCAGGTATAAGAATAACAAGCACCATGCTTTTGCTAGGACTTTAGAGGAAATTATAATGGCAACCATTTTTCTAGCTTGCCATCTTTTCTGGATAAGAATAATTAAGGGATGAAAGGAAATAGAGGAAAGAACTAGGTGACAAAGGGTATTTATAGAGGTCTAAAGACTGGAATGTACATATGTAAATATATGGAGTGTAGGGAAACAGATCTGTGTGCATATATTTATAGGTTTAGTACTAAGGCAGCAGATGGACATTGGGCATCCACTCAAGCACTTACTCAATGCAAGAACACATTCTATTAAATTGGCATTCCAGGATGCAGACCTTTCCCGACACGATTGCTGAAGAAAAATGTGTGCATAAGCAAATGTGGTGAAGAAAGTTAATGGTGCCCGGCTATCAAAAGATAGAGCATCTGGGGTCTTAAAGGCTTGAAGATAAACAAGCGGCCATCTAGCTGAGAAGCATCAAAGCCCACATGGAAGAAACACACCAGCCTGTCTGACCACAAGGTGCAGAAGAGACCAGGTATCAGACATCAAAGAACTAAAAATCATATCAATGGGTGCCCACCTCCCTGATACGATCTATGAAGACAAACGTGTGCATAAGCAAATGTGTTGAAGAAAGCTGATGGTACCTGGCTATCAAAAGATATGGCGTCTGGGGTCTTAAAGACTCGAAGATAAACCAAGTGTCCATCTAGTTCAGAAGCAGCAAAGCCCACATGGAAGAAACACACTTGCCTGTGAGACCAGGAGCTGTTGAAGGGATCAGGTATCAAGCATCAAGGAACAAAAAAATCATCACTGAAAATGTGGATGAGTACGGAGTGGAGACTCAAAGCCCATTGGTAGCCAACCGGACACCCCTTACTGAAGGGTTGTGGGGAGGAGATGAGCCAGTCAGGATAGCAATGATGAAACATATAGCTTTCCTCTAGTTCTTAAATGCTTCCTCCTCCTCCCCCCCCCCCCACTATCATTTCAAGTCTACCTTACAAATCTGGCTAGATCAGAGGATGTACATAGGTACAGAAACAGAGGGAATCCAGAACAGATGACTCCTTCGGGATCAGTGGTGAGAGGCGATGCCTAGAGGATGGAGAGAATGTGGGGTAGAAAGGGGGAACTGATTACAAGAATCTACATATAGCCTCCTCCCTGAGGGAGGGACAGCAGAGAAGAAGGTGGGGGGAGACGTCGGAAGTGTAATATATGATAAAATAATAATTTATGAATGATGAAGGGAAGGGTTCATGAGGTAGGGGGAGTGGGGAGGGAGGGGGAAAATGAGCAGCAGATAAGGACTCAAGTAGAAGGCAAATGTTTTGAGAATGATGGTGGCAACAAATGTACATATGTTCTTGACACAATGGATGGATGTGTGGATTGTGATAAGAATTGTACGAGCCCCCAATAAAATGATTTTTTAAAAAGAATAATTAGGGGACTTAATCACAATCACAGGACTTTTGACAAGTGCGAGAAGTTCTAGAACAAAGAGCATATTACAGCAGCACAATTTTGAAAGCATATTCTCATCTGTTTACATAGTCTCCACATGGGACAGTAATGAATGATGCTCAAAGGACAGAAACGTGTTCAATTTAATAATTCTTAGGAGGAGACACCTTTCCAAATAATGCTTTTGGAAGAAAATGGTTTTCTTCTCATAGCTGGGAATGCCATCATTACTTGGAAGGAACTGGCAACAGGTAGAGAGGGTATACTTTTTTTCCCCCAAAACTAAGTCTCCTAGATCGCCACTCTTCAAAGCCACTACTGTTAGCTGTTTTATTTACAATTAAATATATCCTAGAAGTGTTGTGTGAACATAAAAATATGTGTATGAAAGGGGGAGGTGTATATTATATGTGCTCTTCTATATCCTTTAAATTTTTATTTCATGATAGTACATATAACAGAACTGCATAATTTTCTTTCATAAAAAATATGGGAGGCTGGGTTGTCTAGAGAAACAAAAACAAGAAGGAAATGTATATCAAGAGAGCATCCCAGCCCAACTTAAGTGTAAGGGTCTGGTGCTAGTCAGAATCCTCTTCAGGCTACAGGTGAAGCTCACGGGCTGGTAGTGGGGGGGGGGGGGGTTGTGTGGATCCAGAGTTGGAAACATGGCATGGTGCTGACAGCTCCCAGGTTGACTTCCAGGGTCAGTGGCCCACATAGGGCTACTCTGGAAGCAGACATAGAGGCCCAGCAAGCAAAGAGGGTAAAAGGGCAGAGAAGGAGGGAGAAGTGCCTGCTTTCTCCCCCCACCCGCTTATAAAAAGGCCACACCTCCAGGAAGCATCACAAAGCCACCACTTGAATTGACAGACTGGACTACACCCACACAGGTACCATCAAGTTGACATAAAATCATAACTGCCACAATGTACCAATATATTTAACCTGTCCTTTTGTGATTAAAAAAAACAACACAACTACCCTCAAGTTCAATTCCCACACCTACCCCTTTATTGGTGGATATTTGTTATTTCAACTTGTCCGCTTGTAAAACATTGCAAGAGTAAAAGTGATGTATGTCTTCAGGTCAGCCCCAGAATACCTATCAGCTAAATTCCTAGATCTGGTATTATTAAAGAGTGTGTACATATTAGAGTTTCGTAGATTACCGCCAAAGAGGTTGAAGTACTTTGGTTTACTTGCAAGTTTGTGTGTCTGAGAAAGCTCCCTTGGTGTTTACGGGAAAACGTATCCCTCTTAAAGCACTGTTGTAGAATGAGACTTGGTTTGAGGATAATGGAACTTACATACTTTCTCTCCTTTTCACCTTGAAGCCTGTGCCTACAGCGCTGGCTCAGGTGGACAGAGAAAAGATCTACCAGTGGATCAATGAGCTGTCCAGCCCTGAGACGAGGGAAAATGCTTTGCTGGAGCTGAGTAAGAAGCGAGAGTCTGTTCCTGACCTGGCACCCATGCTGTGGCATTCATTTGGTACTATTGCAGCACTTTTACAGGTGAGTGTATTTGATGAGTAGCAACTCACTCCTACTCCTGTTCATCACTGTCTTTGCCCAAATGATTGTGAAGACTTTCAGAGGAGGATTCCTTAAATGTTAAGCATTCATAAAAATCTCTTTCGGCACCATCCGTTTTCTTCACTACATTTGCTTATGCACCTGCTTTATCTTCAGCAGTTGTGTTGGGAAGGTGAATATCATGGACTGTCAGGTTATTAGAACAAAGTGTTCTTGCGTTGTCGGAGTACTTGAATAGAGACCCAATATTCCAGAAGCTGAAGGTGCTTGCTCTCAAAAGATAAAATGTCTGGGGTCTTAGAGGCATGAAGATAAACAAGTGGTCATTTATCTGAGAAGCAACAAAGCCCACATGGAAGAAGCACACCAGCCTGTGTGATCCTGAGGTGTCGATAGGATCAGATATCAGGCATCAAAGACAAAAAATCATATCATTTGTGATTGAGGGGGGGTGTGAGTGGAGACCCAAAGCCCATCTGTAGTCAACTGGACATCCCCTTACAGAAGAATCACAGGCAGGAGATGAGCCAGTCAGGGTGCAGTATGGCACCGATGAAACGTACACCTTTCCTCTAGTTCTATAATGCTTCCTTACCCCTAACTATCATGATCCCAATTTTACATTACAAATCTAGCTAGACCAGAGGATATACATTTGTACAGATAAGAGCTGGAAACGGAATCCAGGACAGATAACCTCCTCAGGATCAATAATGAGAGTAGCAATACCAGATGGGGGGGGGAACCAATCAAAGATCTACATATAACCCCCACTCTGGGGGACGAACAACAGAAAAGTGGGTGGAGGGAGACATTGGCTAGGGTAAGACATGACAAAATCATAATAATTTATAAATTATCATGGGTTTGGGAAGAAGAGTGGGTGGGGGCGGGGGGGAAATGAGCTGATACCAAGAGCTCAAGTAAAAAGAAAATGTTTTGAAAATGATGATGGCAACAAATGTATAACTGTGTTTGATACAATGTATGGATGGATTGTGATAAGAATTGTATGAGCCCCTGATAAAAAGATCTGAAGGAAAAAAAAGTTTGGGGGAGGGGGGCGAAAGCCTGTTTTCAACTGCTGTAGGTGCTTGATAAAATACAGATTATAAATCCTACTTCTCTCTTAAAAGAAGTACAACTAGAATGTTTCTTAGAAGTGAGTATGGTCTCACGTACTTTTAACATCTTATCAGGGGAAACCAGTCCCTGGAAAAGGACATCATGCTTAGTAAAGTAGAGCATCAGAGAACAAAAGGAAGGTCCCTGATGAGACGGATTGATACAGTGGCTGCAACAATAGCTCAAACATAAAAACCAGTGTTACAGTGGCTCAGAACCAGGCAATGTTTTGTTCTGTTATATCGAGGGTGGTTATGAGTCATCATTAACTGGATGGCACCTAACAACCACCACCACCTAAGATTCCATTTATTAACCAACACCTCCCCTGCCCCAGGTGAGTCTCATGCAAGGAATCAAAGGCCTACCTATGAGAAACACAGCTTTAGGAATACTGCAGGACAATTCTACATGATGGGAAGAAAGATGTAGGGACTGCAAGGTGTATATCTGGAAAAGGAAAATGTTACCACAGAGAAAATAGCACATATCAAATTAAAGGTGGGTACACTTGTGCATTAAAAGCAAATATTTGAAACTTGGTTCTAGCCACAGTTGTCACTGGTGGCCAAGGGTTGATATGGTACAGCCTCCCAAAAGCATGAAGTGACCATCCTTGAAAGTGTGGCCTCAAAGTCCTAACTAGGTGGACTCTTCGAATCTGCCAAATCACATTTCATCCCTACTGTCATGTAGTCAAGAAACAAATACTTCTTATGGATACATTTTCCTTTTTTCCCCCTTTTTTTATTGCGGGCTCTTACACCTCTTACCATAATCCATACGTTCATCCAGTGTGTCAAGCACATTTGCATATGTGCCAACATCATTTTCAAAGCATTCTATTACAAGGAATTGTACTTAATCTGTATACTGAGCAAATAACCTGAGAAGCTGAGCTATGTGAGGAAGAATGCAGCCTCAAGATTGGCGGCAGAAGGCTCATGAACAACCTTTCATACACCAATGGCACTAGGATTTGAGGAAGATCAAAGACTGCAGCATTCAGTATGACTTGCAACTCATTGAAAAGCAAACAAACCCTTACAGTTGAACGAATAGACAGCGTTATTGCTAAATGGGGAAAAAACTGACATGGTCAGGATTTCATTTTATTGGATGTACAATCAATGCTCTTGGAAGCAGCAATCCAAGAAAAATGAAGGTATTTCAATGGGAAAATCTGCACAAACCATTTTATTAAAGTGTTAAGAGCAAAGATGTCATTTTGGGGGTTAAGGTATGCCTGGACCCGAGCCTTGTTCTTCATTTGCATATGAAAGCTGGATAATAAATAAGAAAGACTAAAGAATTGGTCCATTTGAGTTACAGTATTGGGAAAGAATATTATTAAAGTGTTATGGACTACCAGACAAAGAAATGGATCTGTCTTGAAAGACATACAAACCAAATCCTTTTCAGAAGCCAGGTTGGGGAGATTTTGCCTCACATACTTTGGACGTGCAATCCGGAGGGGCTGATACCACTGCCTGGCCTCTAGAGGGTCCGGAGAACAGGCAGACTCCTTGAGGTGGACTGACACCATGACGACAACAAGGACCTCAAACAGTTGTGAAGCTGGCACAGGACAGATAGTCTTTCCTCGTGTTATTTATTATGACTCGGAAACAACTCTATGCCACCTAGCAACACTGCCACCTTCTAACAAATCAAAAACTTCTTTTTAAAATCATTTTATTGGGAGCTTTGGCAAATATAACAATCCATAATTTAATTAGATCAAGTATAATTTTACAGTTGCTGCCACCGTCAATTTCAAAACATTTTTGTTCTTGAACTTTTTTGCTATCAGCTCTCCTTTATCCTTCCCTCCCGGTCCTACCCACCAGGAACCCTTATTTTACTTATTTAGATATAGGTATTTGCCATATCTTACACTATCAAATGTGTCCGCTCACCTGCAATTCTATTATTTATTTCCCTCAAGTGGGGTTATACAGTCTTCATTGCTATCAATTCCTCCCCACCACCACCCCCTTCTCTGTCCATACCCTCAGGGAATCATCACTCCCATTACTATTTCTAAAAAGTTTATCTATCTTGGATTTCCACATACAGTGACCAATCTTAATTATATAAATGAACATATGCAGGGCTAACAAGATTACTGAGGTAAAACTAAGACCATAATAGTAAGGGGAGGAAATATTAAAGATCTAAAGGGTAGTTATGTGTTTCATTAGTGCTATACTGTATCTAGATATACCATCCCTTCCATGTGGCCCTTCTGTGAGGGGCTATCCAACTACCTTACAGGTGGATTTTGAGCCTCTACTTTGTTTACACCCCTTTACATCAATTTGATTGCTAATTTTTGAACTTCTTTTTGAAAATAATTCATTATTATTAGGCTAATCATTTTTTTCCTTTTTTACATTTTATTAGGGACTCATACAACTCTTATCACAATCCACACATATACATACATCAATTGTATAAAGCACATCCATACATTCCCTGCCCCAATCATTCTCAAGGCACTTGCTCTCCACTTAAGTCCCTTGCTTCAGGTCCTCTTTTTTTTTTCCCCTCCCTCCCCTTTCCCCCCTCCCTCATGAGCCCTTGGTAATTTATACATCGTTATGTTGTCATATCTTGCCCTATCCGGAGTCTCCCTTCCCCCCTTCTCTGCTGTCCCTCTCCCAGGGAAGAGGTCACATGTGGATCCTTGTAATCAGTTCCCCCTTTCCAACCCACTCACCCTCCACTCTCCCAGCATCGTCCCTCACACCCTTGGTCCTGAAGGTATCATCCACCCTGGATTCCCTGTACCTCCAGCCCTCATATGTACCAGTGTACAGCCTCTGTCCTATCCAGCCCTGCAAGGTAGAATTTGGATCATGGTAGTTGGGGGGAGGAAGCATCCAGGATCTGGGGGAAAGCTGTGTTCTTCATCGGTACTACCTCGCACCCTAATTAACCCATCTCCTCTCCTAAACCCCTCTGAGGGGATTTCCATTGGCCGACACTTGGGCCTTGGGTCTCCACTCTGCACTTCCCCCTTCATTTAATATGGTATATATATACATATACATATATACATATACACATACATACACACACTTATATCTCTTTTTTTTGCATGATAAGGCTAATCATTTTATTGGGGGCTCTTACAGCTCTTATAGCATTCCAGACATCAAGTGTATTGATCATATTTGTATATATGTTGCCATCAACATGTCCAAAATATTTTCTTCTTGAGCTCTTGGTATCAGCTCCTCTTTTTTCCCTCCCTCCCCCACCCTCTTGTTTTTGAACTTCTGATACCTATTCCTATTGACACCTCATGACACCTTTGAGTCACTGTGGTTGACCTAGGAGCACTGGTGGCCTAGTGTTTCCTGTTGGACTGCAATCTACAAGGTCAGCAGTTTGAAACCACCAGCTGCTCCACAGGAGAAGCAGTGGGCTTTCTCACTGAAATGTCTTGGTCAGTTCATCTCAGTTACGGATGCTAGGATTAACAGGACAGGAACATTGTTTGCTTCTCCCTCTTTAGCCAGTTAAAAATTTTACATGTTAAGTTTTAGGGCTCAGTTTATTAATAAGTTACTCCCTGTTCATTGGGTGCTGATTTTTATTTTTCAGGAAATTGTAAATATTTATCCATCTATCAATCCACCTACCTTGACAGCACACCAGTCGAACAGAGTTTGCAATGCCCTGGCATTACTGCAGTGTGTGGCATCACACCCAGAAACCAGGTAAATATCTTGGGTAGGGTTGAATTTGGGCCTACTTCTTCTCCCTGAGTGTTGAGAGGACTAGGGAGCCGATGGAGTAGGTGTGTGTCCTGCCTTTTCTCATTTTGCATATTCGTAGCAATGAACTTTAATGGATCTGTATTCGCATCTCAGGGAAGGAATTTATGTGTCAGAAAAACAACCGCTTCTCCCCCTTAAACTCCAGGGAGCATCACTGCATAAGGCATCATGTAGGAATTCAGTAAATATTTCAGTAAATAAGCCCAGATTTGCCCTCAGAATTCTTAGCACACTTGAGATAGCCTCTGTCAGGGGTGAAAAGTGGTGTGTGGCTTGAAATGTTTGCGCAATCCAGCTATACCTGAAATTTAAGTACTTAAGAAAAATCCAGGAGTACTTCGAATGTTAAAAATGTTGGCTGTTATTGTAACTAAATAATACAAAATTAATCAGCAAAGCAATAGAGTCAATCTCGCTTCAATCTGGAGCTGTGTGTCAGGTAACAAATAAGGAAAATGATTTATTCCTTTATATTATTATATATAGTTACAAGTGAGTCGTTGTGTCTTCCAAAAACCCTTGGGAAAATGGAATTAAAAGACTTGATTGAGTTTTTCCACAAACTTTTGAAGCCCCTGGACCTGAAACCCCCAAACAAAAAGAAGAGTCTGCCTGTAAGCATAGCAAATAAGCCTGGCTGCTTTGATTTGTTGTCTTGCTCATAGGTTTTGTTTCACTGCACCTATGAAAAATAGGGAAGGAAAGGAGTCCAGGAGAATCTCTTATGCAGTGAATAGTATTTTATGGCCTATTTTTTAAAATCTACAGTTGACTATTTTAAAGTAATCAGTCATAAATGGTGCTAGTTACTGGGGAAATGGCACATTCTCATAACTCTTGGACTAAACAAGGGTTTCTCAACCTCAGCACTATGAGCATTTTGCCTGAATTGTGTGGGCAGACAGGAGGAGCCTGATCTGCCCATGGCAAGATGTTTAGCAGCATGTTTGTCTTCCACCCTTTAAAGGCCAATAGCGCCCTATCAATTGTCATAACCAAAGGTGTCTTCAGATATTGCCATACGACCCCTGGGAAACAAAACCGCCCCATTTGAGAACCACTGGTCTGGATTCAGGACTAATAGCATCTTTTTTCTCCTGCTCTGGCAATGTTAGAGGCCTTGCAGAATTAACCACCAAGAAATTTGAATGTTTGAAATCATTAGCAATGAACTCTTAAGCACTGAATGTGGTTTTTTTTTTTTTTCTTCCAGGTCAGCATTTCTTGCAGCACATATCCCCCTTTTTCTCTATCCTTTTTTGCACACTGTCAGCAAAACTCGTCCCTTTGAGTATCTCCGGCTCACTAGCCTCGGAGTTATTGGTAAGTTACAGGAGTGATTTTCGCCACCTGGAAAGCCTCATCCTTTAAACAAACTAGATTGGGTGTTTCATCTTGCCTCAGAAACTATTGTTTACTGATGTATTTTATTAATTTGTAATATTTTGTATTTGAGCTTATTTTCATTAATGCATGCACATCAGTAGCATGATGGCTTTTATCAGACACCATAATGAGTATTGTTAACAGGATTCTAGAGATGACTAAGCAGGCCTATTTGGGATCACATTCCATTAAGTGGAGGAACTGTAGGGAGAGTGAAGAGTAAGAACTTGATTGACTAGCTAATATTTTAGAAATAGTATTTTGAGTTTAGGGCTTTTTGTCTTTCTCACTTATAGCTGTTCTCTTATAACTGCAAGAGTTTGTTTACCTTTTGCTTTTTTCCGTACTTAAATCTTTGGTGTTCACTTCAAGATTTCCGTGTGCACTTACTGTGGACGGGAATATCTAAAAGACTTTACTCAAGAGAGTGATAAATCAACCATTTCTGTTCTCAGGCTCTTGGGTAGTATAAAGACCCATCTTTGGATTTGCGGGGTACAGTACATAAAACCCCTCACGACCTTAGTACCGGTCCAACTCATTAACTGTTCTATGGGACAGGACTAAACTTACCCTGTGAGTTTCTGAGACTGTAACTGTTTCTTCCCGCAGAGCAGCTGGTGGTTTCAAACTGCTAGCCTAAATGTTGGCAGCCTAAAGCTAGATCACTATATCACCAGGCTCCTCCAAAGTTTGGTTTAGAAACTTAAAAAATAATAATAGTAGAATAAGAATATTGACTATGACAAAATAATAATTTATAAATTATCAAAGGCTCATGAGGGAGGGGAAAAATGAGGAGCTGATGCCAGGGGCTTAGGTGGAGAGCAAATGTTTTGAGAATGATGAGGGCAATGAATGTACAAATGTGCTTTACACAATTGATGTATGTATGGATTGTGATGAGTTATGTGAGCCCCTAATAAAATGGTTAAAAAAAATAATATTGACTACACAAACATTTTGTTGGATCATTGTTTTTATGCTCATCTGGTGTTTGCATCCTTTTGATTATTAGCCATAAATCAGGAGGTAAAAATAAACTATTAGACATTTCTAAGACATGTTTCAACTACGCATAAATTTGACAAACAATGGGTAAATTCTTCAAAAGACATTCTGCCAACAGAAAAACGTAGATAGCCTAAACAGCTGTATGTCTATTAAATAAATTGCATTTGTTGTTACAGCTTTTCTAATATAGAAAACGAGGTCCAGGTAGCTTCATTGGTGTGTTCTTCCAAAATTAGTAAGAAGACTTAATATCAATTCTAACATCAAAAATTACTTCTTTTTATTGATCATTTCATTGGAGGGGGGCTCTTGCAAATCTTATATAACAATCCATAATTCAGTTGCACACTTATAAGAAGACTACTTTTCAGTGCTTTTTATGAGGGTAGCATTACTTTGATAAATAACCGAAGTATTATCAAAAAGGACACTAGACCATACAGTGCCCTCAGTAACACAGATGTAGAGATTGTTAGTTCCTAGCAAAATCCATCCAGCAATATCCCAGACAGATCATTGATAAAATGAGACTTTTCCCGGAATACAAGACTGGTTCCGCTTTCAAATACCAGGTACTATGATCCTATCAGCAGTAGATTAAAGAAGAAAATTCATGGTCATCTCTAAACTCTCACTGCTAAGTCAAGTCCAACTCATAGCACCCCTATAGGACAGAGTAGAGCTGCCCCTGTGAGTTTCCAAGCCTATGAAATCCTTACAGGAACAGAATGCCTGCTCTTTCTCCCACCAAGTGGCCAGTGGATTTGAACAGCTACCTTTGTGGTTAAGTGCCTAATGTGTAACCCACTAAACTACCAGGGCTCCTTGATCATCCCTGGAGATGTTATTTTTTAAAAGCCACTAACAGTTCATGACAAAAACTTTTAATAATCTAGAAAGAGAAGAGCCCTAGGGAGTAGCGCAATGGGCTGCTAACAACAAGGTCCGCAGTCCCAGCACACGAGTCAGTCACGGAAGGAAGGTGAGGGTTTCCACCCCATAGAGGTTTCTAGCCTCAAAACCCCACGGGGGCAGCCGGCCAGGGGGAGGCAGTTCTAGGCTATCCTAGAGGATTACTATAACTCAGAATCAACTCTTTATTAGTGAGTTTGGGTTTGGATTAGAATGGTGAGAGACTGAATACTTTCCCTAAGTTGAGACCAAGACCAGGATATCCACTCTCATTTCTGTTTAATGTTATTTCATACGTTCTAGCCAGTGCAATAAGACAGAAATAAAAGAGGTCCAAATTGGGAAAGAAGAAGTAAGACTATCTGATCACATACAACTTGACTGACAAAACCCCAAAGAATCGACCAAGAAACCACTATGAAAGCTGTTGAGCAAGATTGAAAAATACAAGCTAATGTACAGAAAAATTGGTCACACTGACTTTTTAAAGTTTGGGGAAATTCCATTGTTTTCGTTCTATTTTTCTCTGAACTTCGGATGCTCCTTTGTAGTTTGTAAACGAGCAATAACCAATTAGAAGGTTACAGTAGCACCAAAACGAAAATGTTGTGCATAAAGGCTTAAAAGTTCATGCACTATAGCTGGAAACTACAAAAACATTGATGAAAGAAATCGAAGCAGAGCTTTATAACATTCACTATTAAAAGACATTGTGCGAATGTCAATATTCTGCCCCCAACTAATTCAGAAGTTTAGAGAAATTCTAACAAAATTCTAGCATGGTTTTTTTTTTTTTGCTGTGAAATTTTTAAAACCATCTCATATAGGGTAGATTGATTTTGGAAAGGTACGAAGATTATTGACAAGAGAATTATTTTTTCAGTCAGTGGTACTGGAACAATTAGATATCTATATGCATAAAAATGAACCTCAACCCGTACCTTACACCCTATATGAAAACTCCAAATAAACATACATTTAAAATCTAAAGATAGTAAAACATTATGCTTTAGAGTGTGTTATTATATGTTAGTACCTATTGATTGCTGTGGGGACTAGGTTTATGTAGCATTTCTAGATTGCCATTCTGAATAAAGCTGATGGTATTCCATACTGTTGCCTTAACATCATTGAATTACGTTATCACAGGTCCAGGTAACCAAGTCCTTTCACATAAAAGCTAATAGCTAGTAGTACGTTAGCTGGCTCAAGGAACAGTCATTTGTTTGATGGGCCTCTGCTTCCCTCGGTACAGAAAGGGAAAGATGGAATGGGGTCCTTTGCCTGCGCAGTAGATAATAGTCTAAAAACCTAGAGTAATAGGATTGGAGTCTATTTAATTAGAAATCATCTGTTCGAACTCTTATTAGTCAGAAACAATGGAAAATAAACGATCAAACTTAGCTAAACTAGTGGTAAAAAAATAATAATTAAAAAATCTGAAATTAAATAAACTAGTGGCAGAAATAGGAATCATATGCAGGCCTGTGTTTGTCTCTTATGTTTTTCTCTTGGATGTCCTGTACACTCTTTGGGCTTTGAGGGAGGAAAGGCATTTGTAACCAAGATGTTAAGCTTGTTTATGCTCACTGAGAAACAGTTCAGACTGGTATCATATCTTGTTACATGGAAATATGTTTTAATAGTGATGTAGAATTCTTCTAATTTAACTGAAATTGGAAAGAAACATAATTGGAGCATCAATTAAGTGATAGTCTTTTAGCATTGTTTACCAAGACTGCTAGAAAAATTATTCAGATGGCTAAGCTGGCAACTACATGGTGGACTAAGCCTGGTACCTAATCCGTGTTGACAATATCAGTCAGCTATGTTTTTCTTCCTCTTTTTTTAAAATCGTGTGTGAATCTGATATCCTAGCACAGAACCACATTTTATGTTGTTACTTAAATTCCACAACTACCTGGGTAAACAATACAAAGTAGTTTTTAAGTAAAAATCCTGACTCAATTTTTTTCTTCATATTTTCTTTAGGCGCCTTGGTGAAAACCGATGAGCAAGAAGTAATCAACTTTTTATTGACAACAGAAATTATCCCTTTGTGTTTGCGCATTATGGAATCTGGAAGTGAACTTTCTAAAACGGTATGTGCTTTGAACTTGAGAAGATTCACCATTTTAGTGGCTCTTGGGCTGCTTTTTAAAAAATCATGCAGCTTTTATCATAATCCATACATCCATTGTGTCAAGCACATTTGTACATGTGTTGCCATCATCATTTTCAAAATGTTTTCTTTCTACTTGAGACCTTGGTATCAGCTTCTCTTTTTTTTTTTCCCTCCCTCATGGAACCCTTGATAATTTTTTTTTTTTCATGTCTTACACTGACCACTGTCTCCCTTCACCCGTGTTTCTGTTGTCTGTCACCCTGGAACAGGCTTCTATATAGATCATTGTGATCGGTTTCTCCCCCCCACCTTCCCTTTTCTTCCTGCCCACCTTCCCCTCCTGATAACCCTACTCTCATTATTGATCCTGAGGGGTTGATCTGTCCTAGATTCCCTGTTTCCAACTCTTGCCCTGTACCAATGTACCTGCTCTGGTCTAGCTGGATTTTGTAAGATAGAATTGGGGGAGGATTAAAGAACTAGAGGCAAGTGTATGTTTCATCGGTGCTGTACTGCACCCTGACTATTGAGCCACTTTTCATAATAGTTCTGCTTTCGTTTTCTGCTCTCTTCAGACTTTTTGAACATTTTATGATTTTCTTTCTTTGAGTAAAAATTATTAAATGTTCATTTAAAAACTCAAGACTGGGGAGGGTGGGTTGGAAAGGGGGAACCGATTACAAGGATCTACACGTGACCTCCTCCCTGGGGGACGGACAACAGAAAAGTGGGTGAAGGGACACGTCGGACAGGGCAAGATATGATAAAGTAATTTATAAATTATCAAGGGTTCATGAGGGAGGGGGTTTGGGGAGGGAGGGGGAGAAATGAGGATATGAGGCCAGGGGCTTAAGTGGAGAGTAAATGTTTTGAGAATGATGAGGGCAGTGAATATACAAACGTACTTTATACATTTGATGTATGTATGGATTGTGATAAGAGTTTTATGAGCGATAAAAAAAGGGAAAATAAACTCAAGACTCTTGAATTAAACATAAAAATCTTCCCTATCTTTAAACCTACATTCCATACAGCAAATATGCAATTCTAAATTTTTTATGCATAATCAAATAATATTACATATACTGAAGCTTCTGCTTATTTACACTTTAAGCATGAATGAGACAAATGGACTAGGCATGAAAGTCTTACCTCCTTTCCTCTCTCCAAATTGCTGCAAAGCCCAATTTGCCTTCTGATATTGAATGTTGCAGTGGAGAAATTTGAGGCTCCTTCCTCATTTTTGTTGTGCACATGAACTTGCCTTCTTTGTGAATACTACAAGTTTCTTTTATTCTTAAAAAGTTCATTTGGTAATTTTGCATCTGGTTTTTCTCTAGAATGCATACTCTTGTCTTTTTTGGTTAATTTTTATATATTTCTCTTTCATTTGTTCTGTTTTCTTTGGGAACATTAATCATGCTATATTTTTATTTTTCATAACTATCTTTTTTCTCAAGGAGAATTTTCCCCATCCCTGTTTTTTAGCAAGATCCAGCGTCTCTTTCTAATGTGTCTTTAACCACATTGAATTACTTTTAACTCAATGAATACTGCTGAGGTGGAGGTAAGCAAATGGAATGATGTTTGAGTTTTTTATTAGGCATCCTAATAAAAATTCAGATAGCACAAAAAGGCATAAAAATAAAAGTAGTTCTGCGACCTTAGTGTCTTCTCAGTGATAACTAATGTTACTACTTTCTTGTATCCTAGAAATATTTTGCATGTACATCACGTTTTAATTTTTATTAGTTTTGTCTTTGCCCACTCACTTTTTTATTTAATTGTTTTAGTGGGGGCCCTTATAACTTATCACAATCCATACATCTATCCATTGTGTCGAGCACATTTGTACATTTGTTGCCATCATCATTCTCAAAGATTGCCCACTCACTTCTAATGTCTCAATATGTTTCTTTTCAGGGTGTCTATAATTTTTTGTTATGTTAAGGTCATCTTGAGTTTCTTTGAAAGTATAGATGTTGATTATTTCTTAGCTCTTGAGATGTGTCTCTAAAATTTCCATATAGGAGAAGTTTGACCAATGATTGCTATTGTTTGAAAATAAGAGATGGGAAGAAAAATGAGCTGACGTTGATAGCGTTATCTCGAGTATTTTATGGTTCACCTATTTAGGTTTGCAACGGGAGAGTGCAGTTCTGTGTGTGTTGTGGAGATAGATGCGCCTCTAGTCTTACTTTTCTACTTATATACACAAAGAAGTGAAATGAGGATCTATGTTCATGTTTTTCCTCTCATTTCTTCATTTTAATTCTCTTTATTAATTTTGGTGGGTTTCAAGTACAGGGTTGGAATGGTTCCACTGGCTTTTACTTGTAGTTGCCTACGGATATGTTTTTAAGTTGGCTTCTGATAATGGGCCAAATGAAGGCCACATTTATTCTTTGGAAACATTTTTCCCCTAGACAAAACAGTTTCTTTAGGAAAACATTTAACTAAAGAATACTCTTTAAATTATATATTGTCTGGATAATAACAGAATTCACTAAGATATAATGAACTCTTAGGTTAAAGGGACTTTGAAATGTTTGTGGAAAACTCTACTTGCAAAAACTCAAAATGGCCACTCTGTCAGAACAGCTGGCAGTTCACTCATTCCATCTGTCTCCTTTCTTTATACTTTTCATGAGCTTCCTAGTCCGCATTCACCCTATTCTATTCTTTCCTCTGGAAGCCCATTATTCCAGGATTATCATCACATCTGTTTTGTTAGGGTTCTTGTGTCTTAATTGAACAGGGTCTGGGTAGCCTGTCTGCCTAGTTCTCCATCTTGCCTGAGGTTTACTTCTGTTTTCTTTTGTGGTTTTTTTAAACCTCAAAGGGAAGCTCAGTTTGATAGGAAGTTATTGTACATTGCCATTGAAAGTTGATACCATCGATCTGATTTTTGCTTTCGGATATAGCTTTCTAAAGTATGAATGCTTACAAATCCCAAGGCCATGAGTAGATGACCTGTGCCCGACTTTTATGAACAGTTGATCCTTTGTGCTCCTACCCTGCTTTTGAGAATCAGAAATCTGAAAGTGTTGTTTGTGCTTCTTTTCAATCCTTGTGCTTCTTTCTAGAACACTAAGGGGATAATTGTGAATGCATGGGAATTGAGCTGTAATAATGTTTATTGGTACACTTAATATTGGAATTTATGCAAACAAATAGCAATACGTGATTAAATAACTCATAATATGTCCATGTAATAGAATATTGTACAGCCATGAAAAATATATTGTGGTATGAAAAGATAGTCAATAACTGAAGTAAGTATATAGCTATGTTTAGTTCTTATGTTGGATAAAAGGATGGATTTATGACATATCTTTGGATAATAGGATGAAAAACTGCCATCCCGTTAATTCTAATTCGATTCTATATGGCAGAAGAGAACTGCCCCTGTTGGGTTTCTAAGACTGTAAATCTTTATTGAGAAGAACCTCATCTTTCTCTCACAGAGTGCCTTATGCATTCAAACTGTTGACCTTGCATTTAATAGCCCAACACATAAGCCCCGTTGTTAGCAGAGCTCCCTAGTTGAATTATAGGATTTAAATATCTCTTGTTTTCTAATTTCCGATCATCCCTGCTTAGTTATTGCCTCTTTCAGGAACTCCTATTTGAATAACCCCTCCCCTGTTGCCATTCCTTGTCCAGAGCAAGACTCATTCCGTCTCTAGGTTCCCTTTATACCTCAACTGGACGCATTCCCTTGTCTTGACCTTTATAGTCAGCCCCCGGATTGTATTACTTCCTTTGCTTTATATAAGCAGGAACCTTATGTTTACTTTGTAAGTGCCAACACTTAATTATAACACATTGTCCACAGTAGGGATCCAGTACTTGATCTGACAGGCAATGAATGAAGTGTTTTAAAATTACACATGTTCAGGTTTCATTTGTAATCCTACCGAATCATTCTCCAGGGTGTGAACATTTGTGGAGAGGATACTTTTTTTATAATCTCCCTAGTTAATGATTACACATTGGACTACTAACTAAGTCAGGGGTTCAAACCCTCCAGCCAGAGAAAAATGAGGCTTTCTACTCCTGTGAAGAGTTACAGTCTCAAAGACCTATAGAGGCAATTCTCTGCCCTTTAGGATCACTGTGAGTCAAAATTGATTCGATCAAGGTGAGTTTGGTTTTCAGAGGTGAGTATATAATGTAACCAATTTGGAAAGATTCTGAGCTGTCTCCACCAAAGCTAAACTAATCATCTTGTCCTTTGATTCCGCAGTCTCACTCTTAGGAAAATGTACAAAATGTTTTTAGCAGCTTTATTTAAATAAACTGTGGTACAAACACAAAGTAAGAACTACACAGCCATTACAAAGAATGGGTGTGTCAGCATAGATGCCTCTCCAGAATATTATGTGGGGCGGAAGACGTCAGGCACCTATGAGATCATATGTGTTATAGAACAGACAGCCACATAGTATTCTGGCCTATAAGGCGATAAAGTAACACCAAGGAGAGTACACACTATTTAGAACAACCAACCATATGACATCAAAAGAACAGTGTTTGCCCAAGGATAAAGCTGTGGAGGCAAGAAGGGGCAGGAAAAAAAGAATGAATGGGAACAGTAAACATAGGAAGTGGGAAGAACCTTTTTACATTTTAGGGATTGCTGTCTTTATCATCATTCAAAATGTGTATAAATTGTTGATCAGAAAACCAAGTTGATGTTAAACTTTCACCCACATCACAAAAAGTTTTTTTCTGTAATAAAAAGTATCAGGCAAAAATCAATCAATGGAAACCAATCAGGATAGTGATTGTCTCTGAGAGGAGAATACTGACTGGGAAAGAACATAGGGGGATTTTCTGGGGTATGAGAAATATTTTGCATTTTAATGATTCCCCTGCCTATTGTTTGACTGAAAATTGAGTCACCAGGGTGAGTTCAGTTCCAGACCTGAAGGGTGATTAAGAGCCATAGTCTCTGGGATCTCACCAATCTCTAGCTATCCAGTAACCCTTAAATAAGGCTTGTTCCACATTTTTCTCCTATTCTATCCAGGGCCGCCTACGGTGATCCCTTTCATAGCAGTTGATAATGGTAGCCAGATGTCATCGGGGGGTGGAGACTAATGTGTATGTGGTTCATTAGTCCATTGGAATAATACAAATGGACTAGTTGTTTCCATGTGTGTTCAGTTTTTATCACTCATCTTTCCTCCAGACAGGGATGACCGAGAGTTGGACCTTAGATGGCTGATCATGAGCTTTTAAGACCCATTCGGGACTCAACAAAGTAGACTATAGATAGAACATTCTCTTTGTGGACGGTGCCTTACCATCTGATCATAAACATCCTCATGCCCAGTGACTCATTCCTTCAAAGTGTTTGGTTATGTGTCATAAGCCATTTTCATAACTTTGCCCCTTAAATGGACCAGTACATTTATGGACACATTTGTAATAAAAGGTCAATACTCACAAATACCATCTGTCTAGCCTGTATGTATTTTTGGTTCTACTCCACTGTCTCCCACACCCACTGAACCTGCAGTCTATTCATGCATCTACTCATTGATCACAGTTACTGAAGGGTGTGTATATTACGGTAATTGCCTCTGTTGCCTTTAACTCTTACTCTCCAGGTCTTGTCTTCCCTGCCTCATTTTTGGGTCAACCTGTGCTGTATAAAGCATTCCCTTTTACCCAAACTTCACTATCCCTCCTTATACTCTGATTTTCTTCTTTACAAGTTTATGTCTGTGGTCCCCTGTTTTCAGCCTTATAGGTTTGTTTCTTCTTGCCCACTTCTATATCTGGGTTGACGTCTGGGTGATGGTATCGTTTATCTCAGGTTCTCTATTTTTGTTGGTTCTCTGCCCGCAGAACTCACCTCAGTATTTCCTGTAAGATTGGGCTGGTTTTTACAAATAACTTTAATTTCTGTTTATCTGAAAATGCCCTAATGTCACCACTGCATTTGAGGGACAGTTTTGCTGGATATGATTCTTAGTTGACAGTTTTTGTTTTTTATATATGTCATCCCAGTGACTTCTCACTTGCCTGGTTTCTACTAAGAAATTAGAGTGTAGTCTTATTGATCCCTTTATAGGCAACTTTCTGTCACACCTGCTCCCAGGATTCTTTCCTTGTGTTCGGTTTTGGAAAATTTGATTGTGCTAAATACCTTGATGCTTTTCTCTTAGGATTTATCTTGTCTGGGGTCTGTTCATCTTCTTGAATGCGTAGCTTGTCTTTCATAATGGTAGGGTGGTTTTCTTCCAACAGTTACCTGTGTTTATGTTTCTTCTTGTTCTAGAATTGCAGTCATATGTAAGTTGCACCTCTTGATGGTATCCCACATAATTCGTAGCTTTCTTTAGCTATTTTTCATTCTTTTTTCGGATTGTTTCTCTGGAAGATTAGTTGTAAACAATTTACCTTCAAGCTCATTAATTTTGCCTTCCATTTTTTTGGTTGTACTCCTTTGTCCTTTCAGTGTTTCATCTTTCTGGTGACTATTAGTCTCCATTATTTTTATTTGGTGTTTTTGTGTTGCTTCAATTTTTTTTAATTTTGTCTATTTGTTCTTTTTGAATTCTGATTTCTTCTAAAGTTTTATTTGTGTTTTCCTTGATTTTTGTCTGCAGGTTTCTCAGTCTTTCTCTGTTGAAAGCACCTAAACATTCTTTGGAATTCTTTATTCAGTAGTTTCAATGCCATTTCTTGCTGAGAAAGGACTCTTGCCTCTGTCTTTTTGACAGTTGTATGAATCACTTTCTCTTGTTCCTGTGAACTGAAATTGTTGACGCCAAGATGTTACAGTGGTATTGCAATTGTATTTAATTGATGGTGTATGTTGGTGTGTTCTTCGGTATTCACCACCTCTCTCCTGGTAGATGTGATAGAGAATGTGGGTGTGTACATGTTCAATGTTCACTGTTTGAGAAGCACAATTGAAAGTGTCTATCAATGATGAGTGTGGTACAAGAGCAGGTAATGGCCCTCGCCCAGTAAATGGAGCTACCCAAGGTATGGGTGTTGGTAGACCATGGTTACTATCACCTGTTGGGTGGGACAAGAAATTAAAGATTTTTTTAAGGTTTTTGTAAGCAAAATAATAATAATAAAGAGTAAAGAACCAAGAAGAGGAAAGTTAGCCAACATTATCAGGAGCTAAATGATCTTAAAAAGAAAAGATCAATAAAAACAAGGGAATATAAAAGTAGAACAAGCAAAACCAGGAGGGAAGGAAAAGAAAATAGTAACAAAGAAACAAAAATTAAAGGGGGGGGTGAGGAGTGAAGGAAAAAAAAAGAAGAAGAAAGCAGAGGAACAAAGACTAGAAAATGAGAAGGAAAGGAAAGAAAACCAGAGGCAGTAAAAAAGTAGGCAGGGTCAAGACCCAGAGAGGAAACGACTGGTGAGGGAGGTGGGCAAGAGAGAGAGGATGGGTGATGGTACACCTAGTCCTAGGTTGGCCTTTAAAGAGAAGTTTCAGGCTTTCGTTTTCTAAGATCTTATCACAACAGAAGAGGCCTTTGCCTCCTTTGGAAGAGATGAGGCAGGGAAAGCAGAGGAGCTCTGACATTCAAACTAGGTTTGGGTCCCAATCCTGGGACCTAGTAGCTTCGTCACTTGGCACTTTAAACTGACCATATTATTTTATGGATTAGTGGTAATACCTGGTATGTAGTAGGTGTTCAGTAGCTGAGAGAAACTTTCTGGGTTTGTAAGAATCTGATAATTACCCTAAACTTAGCCTTTTTATGTAAAATATGAGTAATGGTGCCTACCTCATAAGTTTCTCTGGTTTCGTTTTACTCTTGATTGTGAATTAGGTGGGTGTTACTTCATAGAACGTAAAGCCTTTAGAGAAAGTCCTAGCATATTGTAAGTATTTAGTATGATTCTTTTAATTTAGTTGTAACTCTATTAAACATCTTCAGTAGCTTCCTGATGTGTTTGATACTTGCTTTTCTGCCCCTTTCCCTGGATGGTGCAAAGGTCTCTGTTTATCCAGGTTTCTGATTGGAAGGCAAGTGTCAGCAACTTGGTCTCCTTCATTTTGTTTTGCTGCAGGTTGCCACATTTATCCTCCAGAAGATCCTCTTAGATGACACTGGTTTGGCTTATATATGCCAGACATACGAGCGCTTCTCCCATGTTGCCATGATCTTGGTGAGTTCTTGTGTCTGCCCCTTTTGCAACTGCTTCTGAACACACACCCTTTTCCCTTTGCTGTGAGCATTGAGCAGCTTCAGAAATAACAGCCTTGTATGATCAGTTTTGGAATATATCATCACTAATTAGAATTATTTCGTCTATGTATGTTTGTTTTTTCCCTACACCACCCCCTTATTTGGGGGAGAACAGGGTAAGATGGTCCTGCAACTGTCCAAAGAGCCGTCTGCCCGTCTGTTGAAGCATGTGGTGAGATGTTATTTACGACTCTCAGATAACCCCAGGTAAGCATTTATAGGACTTTGGGTAAACGCTCTAGTGAATTGTGACCCCGTCTCCTGTCATGGTTAATAGATCTTCAGGACAGCGAAGGGATATAACTGTGGTTATTTTGTCTGGGACAAAACTCAATTCGTTTTAAAATCAGGGTGTTTAAAAATCCATCTATCTGAATTGTATCTCCTTACATTATAACTCTGCAGTACTTGTGAAATTCCAGAGTTATCAGTTCCTGAGGAAGCCTTCTGATGCTTTATATCTGTGGTTTGAGTGTTCTGTTGTTACTGCAGACAGAAGGAGATACTCGTGTTCAAAGATCTCTTAGAAAGGAACAGAGACCTCTTGAATTATATCTCCAGTTCTCCCTTGGTTCCTGTAAGGTCCTTGAGCCAATCGTTTTATCTCCTTAGGTTCATAGTCTCTGCCAAAAATCATACAGTGTAGATATAATGCATTTTAGAAATGTTTGACCTTTTGCTTTGGAAATCCATAATTCATGCTGAAAGCCACTTGCTCAGATTAGACTAAACCACATACTGGGTGATTTCTGTGCTCCTAGGAATGAGGGATCACTAGATTTCATATGAACTTAGTCTCCTGCCACTGAGGTTTATTCAAGCCCTGGCTACTTATCCAGTCAGGTTTGTCCTGGTCCTCAGTGTTTCCTGTTTTCACAGTTTGAAAATATGCTTACTTACAATGTTACTTGGATACAGAAAACGAGACAATACAAAAGCCTTAACATTGTTAAAAACAACCCTGTAAAACATTTGAAAGTTAATCTGGTAGTACTGCTAACCAGAATTGTATTACTCATCTCTTACAGATTTTTACTAGAAAACTAAAGCAGTTTTTGCAAAGACTCATATTTATAAGTTGGTATAGCATTTAAATCCATTCGTTTAATGTATAAAAAGTAAGGGCATTTCCCTTACTGATATACTGATATCTGAAATGTCTTATCTACTATAACCCAGAACGTACATATTTCTAGCTATTTTGCTTTCTCATGAAGTTCTGCATCTGGGCATCATTTGAAAAATGTTCACAGATCGAGATCTCTGCCTGAACCTTAGGCAAAGTAGAAGCTGTAAGGAATTTTGTCGATAATTAGTCCCTTTTTTTTTTACTTTAAATTTTACTTATTTTGTGTTGTTAGATTATCTAGTCTACAAACTACAGCAGTGTACACTAAAATGCTCTAAGGCATTGTAATGGCTTCTTCATAGAGTAACTTGACAGAGCCCTAGACTTGCAGATTCACTTGAGTCTGTGTCTAAGAAGGGGGGGCTTCCCTGGCCCCCAGTGTGGGTTTATCTGTTGGTCTCCGTGGCTGGTGTGTTTGTTTCTGATGTAGGGCACGTGAAGCGCTCAGGCAGTGTCTCCCAGACCAGCTGAAAGACACGACCTTCGCCCAGGTGCTAAAAGATGACACAACCACCAAACGCTGGCTTGCACAACTGGTGAAGAACCTGCAAGAGGGCCAGGTCACCGACCCCCGGGGGATTCCCCTGCCCCCTCAGTGATCCTTCCCTCGTCTCTCCTACCATGCCCCACACACACACAGGGGACACGAGGGGGAATCTGCGAGGAAAACAGCTCAGGTCTTATCTTCGACTGGGAATAGACCACCCCAGTGCTGAACTGCCCAGGAGGAAAGGCCCCGGAAGACCCTGTTGAGGTGTGTGGCGGCCAGCATGGGTTGCCTAGAGGACCTGGGCCTTCTCTTCCTAGGAAATGGGCTCCTGACCGAGCCATCTGCCACCACAGCCCCAGGAGGGTGTCAACACCAGCAAGTGCTGTATTTGCAGCATGCCCACGATGACCTTCTCCCTGACCTCTGCTTAGGCGCTGGCAGGGACGGGAGACCATGACAAGAACGGCAGGACTCTAGGCATGGTGAATGCCTGGGACCAAGCCCTGTGGCGTTTTTTATTTTGCCTTCCTGGAAGATTGAAGATGTGGCTCTTCTCTCAGTATTTGTTTACTTTGTTGTTTTGTTTTTAATCTCAAAGAGAGGTGTGTTTGGTGGACACAAGCTGTAATGTTTGGCAGACTTCTGTCAGTTGGCACTGTTTACAAGTTTGTTAGCTGCATACGCTCAATAAAAAGTTGGTTTGGGCATTACATCCCCTCTGGCAGGACATGAGCTGCATTGAGCTGTGGGGAGGAATGGGAAGCAAGGGGAAGCTGCTGAGCCAGAGGACGCCAGGAACCAATCTTCCACCTCTGTTACCTCTGTTCCCATTCTCCTACAACCTATGATGCCACCAGGAGCCGCCAGCTTTCCCACATCTCAATGTGTTCCTTTTTTCTTTCTTCTCCTATTTAACTTTAAAATAGATGTCTTAATTCATCAAGTCATCCTGGAAGGGTCTTCTATTGGGTGGTGGAGGCCTCATGTTTAGTCCAAGTTCTCAAAGGTATCTTCTGGATGACTGACTAAGAGAGATGTTTGGGATTGAGGTGATGGGGCTACTTGATCCCGTGCTCTGCTTTTGTGTGCATTAAGCAGCCCCAGCTGCCGCCATGATCTTACTTGAAGCAGTATTAGCTGAATGAGTCCATTTTATTCAGATTTTTAAGATGGAGGCTTTGACTCCGTTAGCTCATTCAGTCTTTTTTTGGGGGGGGTGGGGGGTTGGCACATTCATTTTTGATCTATGAGAATTACAGGCTTAGCCTCCACATACTGTGTCCTTGTTCATGTGTCAGAGAACTCAATTTTCTCCCCTGAAACTTTAGGCATCTCTGTTCCCAGTTCACAGGTTTGAATCTGTGCCATAGTGTACTACCTGACATCCCCCCACCCCCACCCTGCCAACACCTGCTATCCCCCCTTAACCCCCTATCCAGTCACTGATGATATTGCTAATCGAACTCTAGAGAGAGACCGCGTCTTTTGTGTCCCCATCTGATACCATTGCAGATGTCCCTGAAGAAGCCTGGGGAGGTTTTCTAGGGGCAGGCTCAGAGAAGCCTGTGCAGAGGCAGTGTCACCAACACAAGGGCTCTTGCAAGCCCGACTTTCGCAAAGGGAGACGGACTTGTTAGTTGGCTTCTGTCTCTTTTGCTCCCAGAAAGTTAAGTAGCCTAGTTATAAGAAAGGCCGGATAAGCACTTCGTCCCCTGCCGTCTGAAACGAAAGGGGATTCCACCCAGCTCCTAAGCTCAAGCCGGAAGAGAAAAAGCCCTGTCTTGGAGAAAGCCAAACCAGCATGGACTGCACCGTTGTTTGGATTCCCCCCGCCTGTAGTCTGATCCGAAATGGCCACTGGGGTGACCCTAATCTTTGCCGACCACCCTCCTGTTGAGCCAGCGTTGTTTCATTTTCCCTCAACTGGGGCCCAGGGCCTTGCTCCCTGGGAAATTCTCTCCATCTTTGGGTGCATTGGCCATGTTACTGTGCCGATAGTGTCTTAATTCTTGACCCATCTTTTCTCAGCTGGCCTTGGACCCCATGGAGAAGTTGGGGGTGGGGGCAGTGGAATGGGGGGGGGCATTATTCCTTGTAGTTGATTTTGATGTGTCTATATGTGTGAATAAAGAGAGCCCTCCCCTCATTTTGTTTTCCATCCCGCACTCCCTCAACAGGATTGAAATAAAACATGCTTCTGTTTTTTGTAAGAAGTTTTTCTTTAAACTGGAGGTTTTGTTTATCAGTACAGAGCTATCCAAACACTTTGGTAAAGGAACTCTGATGGTACAGTGGGTTGGTTACATGGCGGGCTGCTAACCACAAGATCGGTGTTTCAAACCCATCAGCTGCTCCAAGGGAGAAAGATAAGGCTGTGTGCTCTTGTAAAGATTTGCATCCTCGGAGACCCCAGGGACAGGTCATACAGGGTTGCTATGAGTCAAAATTGACTCAGTGAGAATGAGAGGCACTCAGGTTAAGTGGTTCTAGACCACTCTTGCTCGAGTCCTGTGTACATAGGAGCACTGTCCCTGCCAAGAGAGCATTGATGAAGACTGCCTGACTTAATGAGACACTGCCAACCTCTGCTTCCAGCTGTCTTTCCTTGTTTTGGAGGGCCCGTGGTAGAACAGGGCAAGGGGAGACACCAGTATTCTTCAAAGCCTATTAGGCTTATCTATATATATCAGGTGTAGGCTATGCATGGAGTTGCTAGTCACGAGGTCAGCAGTTCAAACCTACCAGCTGCTCTGGGAGAAAGATGAGGCTGTCTCCTCATGTACAGACTTAAAGTCATGGAAATCCAGAGGCACTTCTATCTTGTCCTGGAGGGAGGGTTGGTATGAGGCGGAATTGAATCTGTGACAGTTACATACGTGAAGAGGTTTCAAGAAGTCATGGAAAAGACAAGTGTTCTACACCCTACTTTGGTGCAGCAGCAGGTCTTAAAAGCTTGTGAAGGACCATCAAAGGTGCAAATATTGGTCTCTTTATACCCAGTGGGAACAAGAGCGAAGAACACCAGACACAGGCAAAATGCACTAATGGACCACACGAGCGCTACTTTATATGACTTAGACCAGAGGAGCTGGCTAGTGCCTGCTTACCACTACCAACTGTTACAAGGCCCTGGATAGCATGGGAGGGAAATGTATTACAAAGGTGGATCATGAAATTGACCAGGCTTGCTCAAGACAAATCCCCCAGACTGTGGCCCTTAATCACCCATGAGGTCTGATACAACTAACCCGGGGGATTCCATGACTCGATTTTCAGCCAAATGACAGGTTTTTTAAGGGAAACTAGCACTAGGGAGGTAACCCCTTAGGACAGTGGTTCGTAACCTGCCTAATACTGTGACCCTTTAATACAGTTCCTTATGTTGTGACCCCCTCCAACCATAAAATTATTTTCATTGCTACATAACTAATTTTGCTACTGTTATGAATCAGGCGATCCCTGTGAAAGGGTCACTCGACACTCTCCCCACCCAAAGGGGTCATGACCCACAGGTTGAGATCGCTGTCTTAGGATAATGAGCCGTTCAAGATCAAAATGACAGACTTGGACTCAGGACAAAGTACAGAAGAATTAGATGAAAGAGTGCAAACAGGAATGAGGGATACATGATGCTACCTTGGGACTGCAATCAATGATGAAACAAAATGGATTGTGGAAGGCTGATGTGCTCCGTAAACCTTTGCCCAGTTTACAGTAAGAGGTTAAGGGAGAGATGTGGGAAAGTACCATTATCTTTTCAGTCTACTTTCCACACTTAACTAAAGCCGCTTGTATATAATTCTCTTGTACATTATCAGTTGGGAGAGGGGATATACAAATTGCTACCAACAACCAAGGACAATATTTGGAATAGGAAATGAGAATGAAGTGATACTGTCGTAGAAATTTTTTTAATGTTTTAACATTTTTATTTCAGTAGCAGAATAAGCCAGCAATTTGAAAAATAGCATAATTGAATATCCAGCACTTTAAACAAACAATATGCATATATATTTTTAATTATACTAGAAGCCATTCTTTCTGAGAATTGGTCAGACATGGCTTTTGAACAGGCTAGGGAAATTTCCACAGACTAAGAAACAATGCCTGACCACAGTAGACAAGGAAAAAGAAAAAGTTCTGACTTGTTTGAAACTTAAAGCTACGTGGTCCGAATAACCTGCAAGACCAAGAAGAAAGCAGGAAATTGGAGAATATTTTGAATTGAAAGGAAAATACCATATCCAGGATGGGGAGGTATTCATCCAATAACAATACTTAGAAATCTATAATCTTGAACTCAACATTACAAAATAAGAAAGGCTGAATCGATTGTCTTAATTTTTCACATCAAGAAACTGGAAAAATAGCTAATTGAAAAGGCCAAAATAAAAAAATAGAAAAATTACAATAGAATCAAAGCCAAAAGGCACCTCTTTAGAACAATAAAGTTGATAAACTGCTAGTAAGACTGATAAGTTTACCAACAACAGAGAATATACATTCCAACCACTTTAAAAATGGGGACATAACACAAGGGCCAAGAATCTGACACTTTTAATTAGAGGATGGAGAAAAGAAACTGCTCTTGACTCACTTTTGGAGCAGGCTAACACTGCCCCCAAAGCCTGTCCAGGACATCACAAGACATGCCAAGAAGCAACCAAGCCCACGTGGAAGAAGCACACCAGCCTGTGTGGTAATGAGATCAGGTATCAAGCATCAAAGACCCAGAACAATATCAATGTGAGTGAGGGGGAGCGTGGTGTGGAGACCCAAAGCCCACCTGTAGACAATTGGACATCCCTTTACAGAAGGGTCACAAGGAAGAGACAAGCCAGTCAAGGTGTAGTATAGTACCATTGAAACATAATTTTCCTCTAGTTCTTTAATGCCTCCTTCCCCGAACTATCATGACCTCAATTCTACTTTACAAATCTGGCTAGACCAGGCCTTGTACACTGCTACAGATAAGGGCTCGAAACACAGGGAATCCAGGACAGATAAACCCCTCAGGACCAATAATGAGAGTAGCGATACCAGAAGGGTAGGGGGAGAAAGGGGAAACCAATCACAATGATCTACATATAACCCCCTCCCAGGTGGATGAATAACAAGTGGGTGAAGGGAGATAAACGGTCAGTGTAAGACATGAAAAAATAATTTATAAATTATCAAGGGGTCATGAGAGAGGGTAAGGAATAAAATAGCTGATACCAAGGGTTCCAGAAGGAAGAAAATGTTTTGAGAATGATGAGGGCTACAAATGGATGGATGGATTGTAATAAGAGTTGTATGAGCCTCCAAAAAAATGATTTGGGTGGGGGGGAGGAAGGTGAAACCAATCACTGTGATCTACATATAACCCCTTCCTAGGGCGGTGGACAACAGAAAAGTGGGTGAAGGGAGATCAGTTGGTGTAAGACGGGGGGAATTTTAAAAAATAAATTATTAAGGATTCATGAGGGAGGGGGGAAATGAGCTGGTATCAAGGGCTTAAGTAGAAAATGTTTCGAAAATGATGATGGCATCATATGTACAAATGTGCTTGACACGATGGATGGATTGTGATGAGATGTAAGAGTCCCAATAAAATGACTAAAATGAATAGAAAAGCCAATCTCTCCCCTGAAGATAAACAAATTCCCCTGTTGAAACACCAGTAAGTCAAATCTAGCTACATATCAATATGATAACGTATCAGCATTGATCTGGGTTTATCACAAAAATAAAAGCTTGATTTGAAACTTCAAAACCAATCACTGCAGCATAACAGACATCACCATCATTTAGATAACTTCTCAAACCAAATTCCCAACCATCACGTCAGTTCTGACTCTTACCATCCCTAAAAGACAGAGTAGAACTGTCCCTTTGGGTTTTTGAAGTAGAAGAATATATAAGTCAGCACCTACTCGTGGTTAATAGGAGCCCCAGTGGTGTAGTGTAGTAACTCCGCGTTGGGCTGCAATGGCACGGTCAGCATTTCAAAACCACCGGCAGCTCCTTGGGAGAAAGGGCTTTCTATTCTTATAAACAGTTACAGGCTCAGAAACCCACAGGGGTCACTGTGAGTCAGCAGCGAGTTTGGTTTTGTTGTTGGTATTCAACCAAAAACACCTGTGAATCCATGTTAAATTTTGAAATCTAGAGACGAAGAGTGAGATAAAGGATGCCGACTAGCACACCTCCATTTACCATCATCAGGGCGCCAGCCGGCATGATAAACCAGGAAAGGAAAAGGCAAAAGATTACAAAAGGATCAAGCAAAGCTCATTCTTCGCTTGTTACTAAGTGAATTTAACAAGGTGATAGAATCCAAGGTCAATACACAACACACACACAACCTATTATGTTTCTAAGTCAAAATAATTTTAATATAGATCATTTTTTTAACATAGATCATTTTTACTAGCATAAGTCAAACGCCTAGAAATAGATAAATCAAAAGATGGACAGAACCTTTCCATTGAACACAGGAAACATTCTTGAGATCCTCTCAAGACTTAGATGAAGGGAGGGATATGTCTTCTTGATGGATTGGGAAATTTAAGATTGGAAGGATGCCAGCCCTCGCCCAATTGTAAGTGAAATCCCAGCAGATTTACTTTTGTAGAAATAGACTAGCTGATGCACAAGATTTGTGTGGAAATACAAAGTGTCAAGACAACAGAGGCCACCTAGAATAAGCATGATTGCGGTCCATCCGTTCCCAGACATCTTCCCCTTACTGTCAGCCTTTTAATAACATCTTTCTGGAGACTTGCTGAAAGCTTTGTGCCAACAGAGGACGCTAACTTACGGTGTAAACTTACACACCGTTTTGTTCTCTGGATTTACTGTATGTTTCTTTGAAGCCCCTCCGCTTTGCTTTTTTATTTTCTAATGGGGGCTATCCAGGGTAAGTCCGAAAGAGCTGTCAGGATCCTTGCTCATGCATGCACGGATTTATTCCAAGAACTGTCTTCAAACATGCCCTCAGTGGATGGCAGCAAATTCAGTAATATACTTGCCTTAGTTTTGTTCACCCAAACCAAACCGACTGCCATCAAGTCGATTCCAACTCATGGTGACCCTGCAGGACAGGATGGAACTGCCTTTGTGGTGTCTGAGATCGCAGCTCTTTATGGGAGTAGAATGCCTCCTCTTTCTCCCTCTGAGCAGCTGGTCGTTTGAAACTGCTGATTTTGTGGTTCGCAGCCCAACGTGTAGCCACTACACTACCAGCACGCCTCATTTGCTCTTGTTCCAGTTCCTTGGGGCGGTGGGGGGGGGGTCCAGTCAAAAACTGTCTTTGAGGGATTCTGCTGGGACAGTCAGTCCTATAGGGTTGCTATAAGTGACCATCGACTCAATGGCAGTGCATTATGGGATTTTTGGGGGTGGGGAATGTCAAACAATAGCTTCATGTTTTTTTAATTTTTTAAAAATCATTTTATTGGGGGCTCATACAACTCATAATCCACACACCCATCCATTGTGTCAAGCACATTTGTACATGTGTTGCCCTCATCATTCTCAATATGCTCTTGTAGATCCAAAAGTATTTCTACAAAATCATAGATACTTGATCCAAGTGTATGATTTTGTAGAAATACTTTTGGATCTACACTAGCATATTCACTGGTGTTTGGAAGACAAGGATCCTGACGTGTAAAGGCAGTTATATGGGTGATTTTCAAATAGAATTTAGTCTTTTGAGGTACCTTTTTGACTACCAAGACAGTGGATTTTCTTTCAGAAATCTGAATAGTGTGGCTGTACCCTGGGAACGGAATGCCGGGGTGCATTGGTATCTGCCCTGGGTGTCAGCACCAGAGTCTGGGCTTGTCTGGGCAGCAGGGGAACTTCCTCCCTGCCAGCTGCACCTTCATTACCATTTAGTGCTTCTGGGCATGGTTCCCAGAAAGTCCCTCTGCTATTGCTGCTCTGATCAGGTTTCTGGATCTGTTAATAATAGAAAACAGTGGGGGAAGGGCCAGAATTGTGGAAATAGGAAGAACCCAACAGATGGACAGTTTCTGTACCTGGATACTATCTGTCTGCTCTTTCCCTGGGTCCAGTGAGAGCCCTGCAGCAGGCAAGCCTCTAATATAATTCCTTTTGGTCCAAGTAACCGATCAGACATCAGAACACATGGTATGAGAATACTGGTCTATTTACAAGAATGCTGAAACAGTATTTGAAATCTGGGCTTTCCCAGAAAATCCCGGATAAGTGGTCATGCCTATAGAATATCCAGGAGAGAAGGATCTTGGGAAATGTTAGTGACTATCTGTACAACGGACTGAAACGTTACCCAATCCTGCACCATCTCCACAATCACTGTGATGTTTGAGCCCACTATTGCAGCTACTGTGTCAATCCACCTCATGAAGAGTCTTCCTCTTGTACCCTAACATTTCACCAAGGATGATGTCTGTCTCCAGGGACTGGCCCTTCTTGACCATATATCCTAAGTATATGACGCAAAACCTCACCATTTTCACTTTTAAGAGGCATTCTGACTGTACTTTTCCAAGATTACAACTGTATTTGTTCTTATGGCAATTCATAGTATATTCAATGTTCTTTGCCAATACCAGAAGTCCAGGGCATTGTCTCTTCAAACTTCTTTATTCGTTGTCTAACTTGGTTGACAAATGTCAACCCTTTTGTAAAATATAACATATAGTATTGAAAATACTATTGTTTAAGTCATGTGCATTTTATTCCTCAAGGTGACAACTTTGCTTTTTGACACTTTAAAAGGAGAGATCTTTTACAACAGATTGTCCAATGCAATATATCATTCATCACAATCAGTTGTCGCAGTACGTCAATAAGGAACTGACAAATTTGAGCCAGATTCAGAAGAGGACATGAATTGAGGGATATCACTGCTGATGCCACATGGATCTTGGCTGAACGCAGAGGAACAAAGATTTTTTTTTAACCAGTGTTTTATTGACTATATCAAAGCATTAAGCCGGATGGATCATAACAAATTGTGGATAACTCCGCAAAGAATGAGAATTGTGTTCATGAGGAACAAAAGGGATACTGCATGTTTAAAATCAGGAAAGGTGTATGTCAGCGTTATATCCTCTCACCATACTTCCTCAAACTGCATGCTGAGCAAATCATCAGAGAAGCTGGATGATTTGAAGAAAAATACAGCAGCAGGATTGGTGGAAGGCTTATTAATAACCAGCGATAAGCAGACGACACGACCTTGCTTGCTGAAAACTAAGAAAACGCTCAAAGCACTCATTGATGAAGATCAAAGAGTGCAGTCTTTGGCATGGATTACACCGCAGCATAGGGGAAAACAAAACTCACAATGGGACTAATCGGCAGTATTATGATAGCTGGAGAAAAGAGAAGTTGCCAATGTTACTTGGCTCCACAGTGGATCCACACCATGGAAGCATTGAATTATCCAAATAGAGAAGCAGAAAGAGGCGAACCAGATACTATTGTAGGGAATGTGAGGCAAAGCATGGGAAACTAAGGAGGTGGTGATGTGCAAGAAGCAGAAATGGGAGGCCATTCTTGGATATCTCTGCTTCCTCTATCAGAACTCTCTCCCCAAGAATCGGGCCAACCACCCATGGACCGAGTCTGAAAGTCAGCAAGGTTTCAGAAACTGCCAGTTGCAAACACATGGCAGCCCTTTGGTCAAATATAACACATGCAGATGACCTAATACGTTAGAAAGTGAAGGCTCTCGCTAGTGCCCTGGGTTAGAGACATTTGGGTCAGCAGCATGCCTGCTGTGCCTCATTCCATCAAAACCCCTCCCTCCTCCCCCAGTCACTACTCTTCTGACTTTTACGGTCATTGAGAGGATTGTATTTTAATGAGCTTAGAGGTTTAGCTATCCATCATCCCTAATGGCCGATTTTTGAACAGTTGGGGTTATCTAGAGCAACCATGAGAGGCAGCTGGATCTCAGGACACTTAGAATCACACCATACAGTCAGTTCCCTCTGCGCCTGTGGTGAAGAGACTTTCAGTGGAAAAGGATCCCTTAGGAGTTCAAGTAGAGAGAGAGTCTGTGCCCTCTGACCTCAGCGGCCTTCTTGTCATATGCTGGTCCAGAAAGAGGCCTGCCTTACAACCTTCCCAATAGGATCCTGCTCAGTGCTTGGGAATGTGCTCGGGCCGGGTTGTCTGGTGCTGACTCCCTGAATCCAATGATTCCAGGACGTCACGGAAGTCTTCCTGGGCCCCTGGTCTCACCCAATTATAGGGGTCACGGCCACCCCCTCTCCTTCCTCTGCTCATTTGGTCTCTTGTCCAGTGTTGCTTGCTGTTTCCGTTGTTTATTCACTCAGCCTGTCAGGAGGACATGGCTCTCCTTTGCCAGTTGGGCATCTTCCCGGTGTTGGGTGCCTCAGTTCTCACACACAGCGAGTTTGCTTGAGCGCACATTTATACACCGCCCTCTGGGTGCTCCTCGCTGGAGGGCCTCACAGACACTCAGAGTCAGTGAATGAACGGAATGGAAGAACAAACGACTCCTCCCACGCATTCATGTCCCCACGTGGGCACCATTCTCCCAGGGCCTACTATACATACATCGCAGTGACTGGTGCCGCTGTAATCAAAGCCACCTCTCTCCCTCCTTCCTTCCTGGGTGCCCCAGAGCTAAGCTGGGTGCCCTGCCAGACCAGCTGCCCAGACACGGGAGCAGCTACCGGCAATAGACACCGTAGAAGGGAACCAGATGAAATAAGGCCAGAGACAGCTTGTGTATTCCAGGGGGGGGGGGGGGGGGGCAGGCGGGGGAGGAAAAACAGACAGACAGACAGAGAGAGCCGAATGAAAAGCTGTGATTCACAGAGCCCAGCCGCTGCTCGGACACTGCTCGGGTTTCACGGGCAAGATTGGGGTCAGTGAGGGCTGGCAGCGCAAGATGAAGGGCAGCAGGCTCCTCCTTCCCCTGGAGATGGGGTGGCTGGCTGACGCCAGTCCCTCCCTTTAATCCTCTTTGCCCCATCCCACCCCTCCACTCCTGGAGCTGACCACTGACCGTTGTCCTGGGCCTTTAAGGAGTGGAGGGGCTGGAGGAGGACTCCGCTCTCACCTCTCCCCCACCTAACTGGCTCCTTCCTCCCTCCCTCGCTGGGCTGGGCTGGAACTCTGCCGGCCTCGGCAGCAAACTGCAGGAGAAGCGCCCGGGGGAGCAGCCGCGCCCGGGAGGCGAGGACAGACAGAGCCCAGCAGCCCGGCTGGGCTGCCTTAGCCCACCGCTGAGAACACAGCACAGCTCCGCCATCCTCCCGTCCTGCCCACGGTAAGCGCCTGCGGACTGCCCCCGGAGGCCCGGCTTAGAGCTGCCCCGGCCTGGCGATTGCTTGCTTGTCCATCCTGATGCCCTTGCCGCCCCACCTGCTTCGAGCCCTCTCTGGTTCAGAGGGTTTTCCCCTGGGTGTGAAAGTCACTTCCTTATTGGAAACCAAACTCCGGAGCCACCCTATGGGCAGAGTAGAACTGCCCGTGGGTTCCTTCCCGGAATAGAAAGCCCGTCTTTCTCCGGACCCTTATAGAAAGGTGCTTCAGACAGTTCCCGGGGCAATGGGGTCATCTTGGAATTCCATTTCGCCCGGAACTTTCCTAAGCCCCTATCGATATGACTTCTGTCCCTCGAGGCCTCGTTGCTACCCAGGGCCCTGAGTCCCTGGTCCCCGTCCAATGTGAGCTCCCGACCCCCATAAGGGAAGCAAAGCGAGGCAGGGTCCGGGTAGCCAGCGCAGAAACCCCTGGTGCCTGGCACCGGGTGAGGAGGCGCTCTCGGAAAAAGCCAGGGCTCCGTTCTGGACCTTGTTTTCCGTCTGTTCAGTGAGCCGGAGCCCCTTTGCCGAGAGGGACAGGAGCTCACTTGGCGACTTCGGACTGCAACCTTGTGATCTGAAATGGGAGAGAACTTGGGATTGCCCAAAGCTGCCTCTGTATCAGGGGTGCTTGTTAAAAACACATACTCTGGGTCCCATCCTTGGGAATTCTGACCCAGTAGGTATGGGGTGGGGCTCAGGAATCTTTGTTTTAAGAAATACTTCTGGGGGAGGTGGATAAAAGCCAGGAATCTCTGAGTTAGAGGTGTGATCAAGAGCCTTCAAACACTAACTTCCTGAGGGTTACATGCTGTGGCCCGAGGCTGCCTGTCTTCCTTAGAAGCAGGGCAGGTATGACCCACACGGTGATTTTCTTCCTGCCTGCGCTTCGAAACCCCACTGTAATGCCCTTGGTGCCACTGGTGACATGCCAACTAGGGTAATCATAAAGCCACCCAGATATTGAGGACCAACTCTTGCTCTAGAGCCCCGGACCACTTCCCATTTTATTTCCATTTGTGTTATAGATGCTATCCTGCCACCAAATCCCCAAAGATGTCCATATACGTACTCAGAAGTTAGGTTGCTAACCAACAGGTCAGCAGTTTGAAGCCGCCAGCTTCTCTGTGGGAGAAAGATGAGGCTTTCTACTCCCATAAGGAGTTTTCCTTGGAAACTCACAGTGGCGGTTCTGCCCTGCCCTACTGGGTCAGTATGAGTCGGAATCAACTCGATGGCCTTGAGAGGGGTTTTTTTTTTTTTGGTCTCTTACCCTCAGTTTTCATGCTCTGTTCTTTGTCAGGTTTCCCCTCCCAACACCTCCTTCCTCTGTCTCCTCGCAGCACCTGCATCACTGTGACCACCCTACCCACCCAACCTCCAGTCACCAGAGGAGATCCCCAACACAAAACGCAGCCCACCTGCGCTCCAACCTGCATTCTCTGGGCCGTTTGTTGAGTCCGTTTCTTTGGGCACAGGGCGGGTTGAAGAATGAGCGAGTAAGATCCTGACAGGGGATGAGACTCAGCGCTGTTGGGAATGAGTGAAGAAAAAGCAAGTGGCAGGAAGTGGTGATGGGCAGAAGAGATTCCAAGAAAAGGAGAGCGAAAAGAAACAACTTCCGTGAGCCAGTAACAAGGCAGAGGATTGGGAGGGAAAAAGAGGAGTGAGCTAGGGAGAAAGGAAAAGGAAGGAGTTGGTCAGGCACAGGGCGGAAAGGACAGACGATGGGAAGAAAGAAAGGAAAGGCTATGAGGTAGCAGAGGAAACAGAAAATGATGGAGGGGGAGACCAAACGGCAGCATCCTCGCTGATTCTAACCCTGCCCCAACATGTTCCCTAGAGAAGGCTCTTTCTAAGGGCAAGAGTCTTACAGTGATCCCTGAGCTGGTCTTATGGAGACCTAAGTTCTAGTCCCAGCGCTGCCATCTAACAAATAGGAGACTCGGGCAGTTTAGCTCATCTTTCCAGACTTCAGTTCTCTTGTCTAAAAATGGACGTCCAGGGCTGACATTCTGGGGCTCCCCACGTTGAAACTAGTCATCTTGTGGCCACATCTCATGAGGACCCGGGTGTGAAATCGGGATTCAGCAATGGCAGCAAGATTAGGAGAGCAACATCATGCCCTGGAGTTGGAAGAGTCTGATAAAAGAGGCACAAAATCCCTTTCAACAACAGAGGTGAGAAGTAGCTTGCAGAAGAGATGTGTCCAGGCACTTGGGCTCAGTTCTCAGGCCAGCTGTGTTTCAGGACATCATGATGTTCTAGATCTAGAGGAAATGAAAATAATTCTCTCTTCTCTCATGCCCAAGACACCACCCACCCCAGATTCCCTCTGCTCCAAAAATGAGAGCCACGATCCAGAGAGGAGACGAGGCAGGGTCTTATCAAGGGGGCTTAGACTTCAGCCCAGGCCCACCCTGCTTCGATATTGAGGACTTTGGAGAGACCTGTTATTTTGTACTTCAGTGTTCAATCAGAGTCTTGACAAGACTGAGATTCCAACTGCAGTTCCACCCAGAGAAGTGATGCTTTCGATCTCCCAGGAAGAATTCTGGAGTCCTTCTTTCATGCAGAAGTTCCGTGTGTGTGTGTGTTTTAAATATGTTGCTTTAATAGTTTCTTGGCCTTTTGGCTAAGGTCAAGTGTAGATGTGTTGCTTTAATCTAATTAAATTAATTTATTTTTAAAAATAATTTTATTGGGGGCTCATACAGCTCTTATCATAATCCACACACACATCTATTGTATCAAGCGCATTTGTTCATTTGTTGCCACCATCATGTTCAAAACATTTTCTTTCTACTTGAGCCCTTGATATCAGCTCCTCATTTTTCCCTCCCTCCCTCCCAAATCTTGGATAATGTATAAATTATTATTCTTTTTTCATATCTTATACTGACTGATGTCTCCCTTCACCCACTTTTCTGTTGTCTGTCCTCCTAGGAGGGGGTTATATGTAGATCATTGTCATCGTTTCCTCCTTTCTCTCCCCACGTGCCCCTTCCCCTCCTGGTATGGCTGCTCTCATGATTGGTCCTGAGGGGTTTATCTGTCCTGGATTCCCTGGGTTTCGAGCTCTTACCTGTACCTGTGGACATGCTCTGGTCTAGCTGGATTTTAAAGGTTGAATTTGAGTTATGATCATGGCAGAGAAGAAGCATTAAAGAACTAGAGGAAAATTATATGTTCAACCATGCTATACTGCACCCTGACTGGCTCATCTCTTCTTTGTGACCCTTCTCTAAGGGGATATTCAATTGTCTAAAGATGGGCTTTGGGTGTTAACTCTGCACTCCCCCTCATTCGCATTGATATGATTTTTGTTCTGGGTCTTTGATGCCAGATACCTGATCCCCCTGATACCTCATGATCACACAGGCTGGTGTGCTTCCTCCATATGGGCTTTGTTGCTTCTCAGCTAGATGGCTGGTTGTTTATCTTCAAGCCTTTAAGAACCCAAACGCTATCTCTTTTGATAGCCGGGCACCATCAGCTTTCTTCACCACATTTGCTATGCATTCATATTGTCTTCAACGATCGTGTCAGGAGGGTGAGCATCACAGAATGCCAGTTTATTAGAACAAAATGTTCTTGCATTGAGAAAGTACTTGAGTAGAGGCTCAATGTCAATCTGCTACCTTGATACTTAATATATAAATATATGTATATAGATATATTTTCCTATCATTGTATATAAACATATTTACATATGTACATGTCTGTATTTAGACCTCTGTAAATGCCCTTTGCCTCCTAGTTCTTTACTCTATTTCCTTTGACTTTTCTCTTGTCTCACTCTCATGTTGGGGCTTCATTTGGGTGTCAGTAATTCCTCTCGGCTACATTGCCCTTGATCAAGCCCTACCAGGCCTCCTACACCCTCCTCGCCATTGTTTTAGATCATTTGTTGCTCCCATCAGTGTTTTCTGGTCTCGTCACGGCACTGATTTTCAGCCTTAGCCAGAAAGATCTTTCCTCCTGGGAATGTCACAATTCCAGTTCCTGAGCTCTGCCTTGAGCTCTCTCTAGCTATCTTGATCTCCCACTCAGCTCAAGTTTCTTTCCAACCTTCCCCTCATCCTGGATGCCTGCAAAGTGCTACCTCTTTAGAAAGCTTGTCCTCTGGACAGGGAAGCTATATTTTCAGTGACCTCCATGGTTTTCCTAAGTTACCCAAGGGTGACTTTATAGGCAAAGACAAATAGGGTATTAACATGAGGTGTGACCACAGGCAAGATCCACCCTCTTTCTGCCCGTCTGCCCTTTCATTTCTACAATAAAATTGAGCTGCATGCTGTTTTCATAGCACACTAACTGCATGATCACTTTGTAAATTCTTTAGATATTTAGATGCAAGTTTGTAGATATCTACCATGGTCCAAAACTGAATTTATTTATTTATTTTGTTTTAAAAAATATTAGTTAAAAAGCATAACATATTTTTACTCATTAGTCTGTTGCTCATGCAAAATGATACTTTCATATTTCGTAAGTTTTGTCAATTTCATGATTTGGTAAAAAATCAAGTATTCCTGTATGGGCAGAGCTAGAATCAAAGTGGCCAGGTGCCACATCTTCCAGTGCTTTCCAAGAAGCATTTGATGTTAGCTTCTAGGTGGCTTAGTTGTTGTTAGTGGCTGTCAAGTTGATTCCAGCTCATGGCGATCCCATATGTGTAGAACAGAATTGTTTAGGTTGTGATCTTTCGGAAGTGAATCACTCATCTCTCGGTGGATTCCAACCACTAAGCGTGACTATTGATTAGACAAACACTTGACCATTTGCACAACTGGGAGATTCCTTCTAGATGACTGGACCAGGTCCTCAATTGTACAGCATATGTTGTACAAGAGGTATTCCCTTCGAGTAGGCAGAGAAAACTTGAGAATACAATTCTGAGGCTGAGAAGAAGAGCTCTGATAAGGAGTATCAAATATGTTTTACAACATGAATGTTAGCTAAGCACAGTGACATGCTAAAAACAAACAAATGACAGCAAAAATGTGGACAAGCAGATGACTTCTGGGCTCCCACTTCCTTCTAGCTCTAATCCAAGAACAGTTGGTTCTTATAATATGGCCCTGTTTGATTCTCGCCTTCAGAAGAGATCACTGAAGAAAAGGGTGCTACATTCATGGTGAAGAAAGCAGATGGTGCCTGGTTATCAAGTGGAATAGTATCTGGGGTCTTTAAGGCTTGTATTCAAACAAGCAGCCATCTAAGTGAGGCATCAACTATACCCACATGGAAGAAGCACACCAACCTGTGAGATCCAAAGATGACAGTAACAAAATCCAAATATGATGAAGGGAAAACTAACAGAGCCTATTTGTTAACACCCAATTTGTAGACATCTAAGGACAGTGGGAACCTAACGTCCATCTGCAGTGTCTACTCAGGTAAAGCCTCTGACAGATCCCCTCTGGCCCCAGGTGAGGGGTGCAACAGCTTACCTACCAAAGATGATTGTAAACTTGATTATGGTGGATTGAACTACAGTATAATATGATACTTGGTCAGTTGAGCTCTTTTGACCCAACCTGAATTTGCTCTATGTTTAAATGTTTCTTGCTTGTTCCATGACAGAAATTTCTTCTCTGATATATATATATATATATATATATATATATATATATATATATATATATATATATATAATTTCTGGTGGTCTTTTCTTTCTACCTCTTTATTTTTATCTTTATATTGTTTTTTCCCCTTTGCTTCATTTTGTCTTTTATTGTTTCTGTTAAGTTTCCCAGTTTATGAAGCACAGAAGGAGTGGATGCATAGGGACGATAAATAACTGATGTAATGGTTTAATGGGATTGGGGGTGGGGACGGTGGGGGAATTGGGGAGAAAAGAATGAATGTGGGAGGAAGAGGGAGCACTAGAACTGATTGTAATTATATATATAATTTTTCCCCAACTCTTTTTAAAAGAGACTGTGTTAGGCAGAGTTGACCAGAGGAACAAATTCCAAGACACTCACATGTGTGTATGGAAGAGCTTTATATCAAAGAGGAATGTATTTTGAGAAAACATCCCAGACAAGTCCATAAGTCTGATATTTAGCCATCAGATCTATACTAGTCCATACATTCCTCTGCAGACTCACGTTGTCACTTACAATGATGCCAAATGCAGGAAGATCACAGGCCGGCGGGTGAAAACTATTGGATCCAATGGCAGTGGAAGCATCACAGGGCTGTCTCTGCAGGTCTCCTCCACATGGCTCACTCGGGTCTCAGCATAGCTCCACAGGGGCTTGTCCACAGGAAGGTGAGACAGAGAGGGAGTGTGGGACCTGCTTCCAGGGAGAAAACAGAAGGAGCCCCCAGAATCCTCATGAGAAGGACATGCCCACAAGGACGCATCAGACTATGACCTGATTGACAGTCTAGACTCCACCCTTTCACTCTTAATAACCTCAAATTGACACCAGATTATATAACTCCCACAGCGACTTAATTATGGAAGTGGATGGTATGTGAATTTTATATCAATAAAACTATTTTAGAAAGAAAGAAAACAAACACAAACCCCACTGCCATCAAGTTGGTTCCGACCCACAGTGACCCTATAAGACCAGGTGGAACTTCCCCCTGTGGGTTTCCTAGACTGTCCCTCTCTCGGAGAATAGAAAGTCTCATCTTTCTTCTGCAGAGGTGCTGGTGGTTTTGAACTGCCGCCTCTGTGGTTAGCAGCCCAATCTGTAACCCACTTTGCTACCAGAGACATCCCACTCTAACACTTCAGGAAGCATGGAGAGGACTTCCAGAGCCAGGAGGCTGAGGTGATTCCAGCCCAGGGAGAAGACGGGGATTGGGAATCCTTCCTAATACCGAGGAGATAAGAAATGAGCCAAGTGCAGCGTGTGAGGTTGCCCAGTGGATGGTCGGGTATTGGGTAGGAAGAAGGAACTTGGCAGAAAGTTGTGGTTAACCCTCCATAGTGATGGTGAGGGGAAGCAGCTAGGACTCAATGAGCAAACATAACCCAAGCTAACCCTGCTCAATTGAGTTGACCCTGATGCATAGTAACCTTATACAGGATTTCTGAGACTGTGAATCTTTGCCAGAGAAGACAGCCTCATCTTTTTCCCTCAGAGCAACTGATGGACTCAAACTGCTGACCTTGTGGCTATGCCCTTGGGGCTCTGGGAGATCAGACATACCTAGGTTTAAAATCTGAGTTCCCTACTGTGCTTTGCTGGAGGTTCTTTGGCCTTGCTAAGACTCAGTGTCACCGAACTAAAATTTGAGGCAAAGAGCCACAGACGCTGTAGGTGAAGTGCCTGATACATCGTGAGCGCCAGGGGAACCTGGCTTCCTTCTCTTCCTCCTCTAATTCTGAGACCACCAAGATTCAAGTCCACTGCTCCTCCTTCCTCCTCTAGGTGACTCTGGTACCAGCTGGTGGAGCAGTGGGCGATGGCATCCGTGCTGCAAGGACCTAGTGAGTACCTGGGAGAGCAGGCTTGGGGAGATGGCCCAGAAGAGAACAGGCGACCGGGCTCTGTTCCTCAGCTCTTCCTGGTCCCTTCCCTCCTGTGGTGACTCCTATCTGATTTCTCCTGGCCCAGGGCTTCCTGCCGACCCTGACCTGCTGCTGATGCAGGAAGGCATGCAGCTGCGCAAGGTGAGGTCGAAAAACTGGAAGAAGCTCCGATACTTCAAGCTTCAGGATGACGGCATGACAGTCTGGCATTCCCGGCAGATAGGGTGGCGTGCCAAGCCCAGCTGTGAGTGATGTGGATGGTTGGGGGTGGGCAGGGGCTCAGGAGAGGGCTGGGACCCTCAGGAGCGTAAGGTCAGGGAAGGGCCAAGGGTCCTACAAGAGCGTGCTGGTAGCACCATGCTTCCTTGGGCCTTGTGTCTGAGCCTGAATAATAGAGATTATAACCAGGGCTTTGAACCAGCTCAATCCAGCTCACGCACTGCCTACAAAGCAATATAGGAATGGACCAGAATTTTTCAAGATGGAGAAACCAGAATGCCAACTGGAACAGGGCCAAAACACGGGTCAAGGCCTGCTAGAAATGTAATCTCCCTGTGAGAAAATAAGGGCAGCATGCGTGTTACGTGGCCGTCAAATCTCGTGACCTGCTCAATGATGACAGCTGATCATGCTGCGGTTAATGTGAGTCACCCTCCACCGTGCTGGTGACAATCCAGTCTCCCGCAGCGGACTCTGGAAAGGGTGCACTACACCTCTGCAGAGTCTCCCCTGCAGGAGGGAAAACCTATAGTTTTTTCTCATTCTTGTTAGTGTTCCAGTATCCCCACGTTTGACAAATGTGGGTCTCTTCTGATTTTGCTGCATCTGCCATGACTGAACCAGCCTGAACCAGCTCAAACCGCTGGAAGCCCTGCCAGGCACACGGGAAACCTCAATAAATCATAGGTTATCTCTTGTTATCATTGCCTTAAGAACATAATCCCAGGCATCCACCAGCCTGGCTTAAACCACTGGGTTGGCCTCTTTCCAGCTGAGTAGACTTGGACCGGTTACTAACATCTCTAAGCTTCTGTTTCTTCTGCTATCTGGTGGGGATCCAACAGTCACTAGCTCGTAGGTTACAGGGACTCCACAGGAGTGAGGAGGCAGTCAGTATATTCTGGGAATTATGTAAATAGGTGTAATATTGTGAGTGCCCCATCACATACTGAATCCTCTGCCAAGCTCCTTATGAGATCACTAGATGCATCGAAGACAACTCAATTTGGCAGTGGAGGCACGGCTCTTGATCTATACCAGCTTTAGCTGAGGTCGGGGGCGGGAGGGTGGGGTGCAGCAGAGGGGGTAGAATTGGTGTGGCTCCATTCTGAACATTCTAGAAAGAGGAAGCCCTCAGACCTGGGATGGAAGAACTGCCCTTGGCATATAATGCTATGGAGTAACTGCGTCGACCCCTCCATTGTGTTTCCATCTGTCAGCCCTGGGCATCTCTCTGCAGTGCTCACAAAGACTGGGCCACGGAAGGGGGCCTTAATGATGAGGACACTCAGAGGTAAAGTCTGTGCCACACTGCCAGCTGGTGGCTGGAAGTCTGGTCTTGTCACTCCCAGGGCAGGCCCCTTGCCAGGCTGCCTATAAAAGCAGCAGTGATTCATGGGTCCCTTTGCGTCCCAGGGATCTGCATCTTGTCTCCCCCCATTTACATCCTTCAGCAGGGACTATGCCTGTTGTCTGCCTAATGCCAGTCTTAGGATGTGTACTGATACAGTGAGCACAGTGCTGATGCTCTGGGGGATCCAGCCCATGGGGGCTGGGCTTCCTGCTCCCTCTGGCTTCACAGACAAGAAAGGGGTGCTTGGGAGTCTGCCTTCCCCAGGACCCCCAACTGCTTCTTCCCTGACAGTCTCGATCTCTGACGTGGAGACGGTGCGGGAGGGCCAGGCCTCGGAGCTGCTGCGCAGCCTGGCTGAGGAGTTTCCTCTGGAGCAGGGCTTCACCGTCGTCTTCCACGGACGCCGCTCCAACCTCGACCTGGTGGCCAACAGTGCTGAGGAGGCCCACATCTGGATGCGGGGGCTCCAGCTGCTGGTGGATGTTGTCACTAGCATGGACCAACAGGAGCGGCTGGACCAGTATCAGCAGGACAGTGTCCGGGTGGGGTTGGCTGCAGGGAGAAGGGCAGGTGGGAGGGGCTGCACAGCTACCGAGGTTCAAGGGCCCAGATGGGGTGGGCAGGGCTGCTCAGACCCTTGTGAGGCTGAGGACCCCTCCCAAGACAGGGATGAGTACTAGGGATGGCAAAGACATAGCCAAAAGTCCAGGCCTGCCTAAAGGCCCCAGGACAGGAGAAAGGACCCATGGGAGGCCACGGACCAAACAAGGTGCTGATCTTAGGAGCTGAACACATTGAGCAACTATCATATGGGTGGGAAGCAACTATCACAGGTGCAGCCTCACTTCATGTTTCCTGCATTGTACTCTACTCCCCGCACAGGCATTCATTCACCACCGATCAGCAAAATGTGCCAGGTACGATGCCAGGCTATAGCCGTCATTCGTGAGATTAACAATTTAGTCAGAGCCTGCTTCAGTCAGTGCAGGGGATGGAGCCATGTGAGCGCCGCACTTGGAGTAGTTGTGGGTGTTCAAAGGACGGAGAAATACTTCCAATTTAGAGGGATCTGAAAGTTTCAGGGAGAATCGGGCATTTGAGCTGGGCCTGGAAAATGACAAGACTTTGAGCGTGAAGAGAGGTGGAGGAGGGAAACAGCCCGAGCAGAGGTGGGGCCTCGAAGAGCTGGTGGTAGCTGAGTGCAGCTGACACACACACACAGAGGAGCCAGAGATGTGCTGAGGAGGCTGGGTAGAGAATAGATCATGGGGATAAAGGGAGCCTTGAAGTCCATGTGAAGGCACTTGAACTTCTTCCTGCAGGCACAAGGGAGTTTCTCCTGTAGGCGCCTAAGTCACAGGCTTGATGCTCTGGGAAGATTATCCAGAGCTGTGGGGTGGATGGATTGGTGTGAGAGAGACAAAGATGTGCCTCACTGATATAGAAACACACACACACACACACACACATACACACAGTGCTTTTTCCTTAACACAGACCTGGATGGCTGAGTGACTGGTTCCAGCAAGGAGACAAAAACCAGGATGGTCGGATGAGTTTCCGAGAAGTGCAGCGGTTACTGCACCTGATGAATGTGGAAATGGACCATGACTATGCCTTCCGACTTTTCCAGGTGAGTTTGTCTGCTGGCGCAAGTTCGGCACGGCAGCCAGACCACACTCCCATCTGGCCCCGGACAGTGCTCATTGCTGCATCCCTACTACGTGCCCTTGCACCATGCCACACTCGGAGGGGAAGCGAGGGATGATGTGCCCCTCAGTGGGGTTGGAAAGATGAGTCCCTGGCAGTGCATAAACTACTAGCCCCAAAGGCTGGCCATTCAAACCTGCCCGGAGGCACCTTGGAAGACAGGCCTGCTTCTGAGAGGTCCCAGCCTTGAAAGTCTCCTGGGGCAGCTCTGCTCTGCCCATGCAGGGTCCCCTGGAGTCCGAATAACCAAGCCCACAGCACAGCAACTAACAACCACCCCCCCACCCTGCGACAGGTCCATCGTGGGGTTACTGACGTCAGACTGTTCACGGCCGAGTGAAGGAAGGGCCCTCAGTGGGATGTGAGTAACTAGGAAGAGGGGAGGGGTCTTCTGACCCTTTCGGAATCCTTGGGACAGTCAACTCTTCCTAGCTGAAAACTTTCTCTAGTAGCAAATGGGATGGCTTTTACTTCCTGAAGTCGCTTTGCCCAGGAGCACTAAACCTCGAATTCTGTGGGAGTTTTACGGAAGGCTGCGTGGAGCGGTCCGTGGTAGACCAGCTCTCCCAGAGCCCGTCAAGGGCATCCAGTGTCTGCTCCGAGAGTGTGTGTGCTCACTTCTCCCCTAAACTCTCTCTGGCAGGCAGCAGACACATCACAATCCGGGACTCTGGAGGGGAAAGAATTTGTTGAGTTCTACAAAGCACTGACTAAGCGGGTGGAGGTGGAGGAAGTGTTTGAAAACTTCTCAGCCGACGGGCAGAAGCTGACATTGCTGGAGTTTGTGGATTTCCTCCAGGAGGAGCAGAAAGAAGGCGACCGGGCACCTGACCTCGCTCTCGAGCTCATTGACCGTCACGAGCCTTCAGAGAGTGGTAAGAGGGCTCGGATGGAGGGGCAACCAACGGCGGGAGAAGCAGAGGAGGGCCAGACTCGAAAGACCCAGACAGGCTGTGTCTCCCTACCCTCGGTCCCTACCCTAGCATCTCACTCATCTGCTCCTGCGGAGGAAGAGCAGCCATTCTCTGTGTCCTCTTTTTCAGAACATGTTATTCCTTTTTTCATGTGCTTGCTTGCTGTCCCATGAAATCCTAGCTCTCCGCTCGGTCTGGGCCCTCTCCAAGTCCCCTACGTGGCTCTGTAAGCCTCAGTTAGGAAGCTATTCAGCTCCTGGCTGGCTGGATGGGGGACCCAGCCAGCCAATCAGTTAGTTAACTGTTAGCAAATCCAGTTAAGATAAGCTCTCTCTGCCTTCACCCCTCCTCCTCTTATCCTTTCTGTCTGTGTGCGGATTTCATATGATTAATAATAAATTATTTACAAGGCACTGCCATATACCTAACTTTATTTAGTCCTTAATACAACTCTGTAGATAATCCTTTTTTGGACCTTTGTTAAGTAACCCATAGCCCACTGCTACTGAGTTGGTTCTGATTTATAGTGAGCCTGTAGTACATAGTGACCCTATAAAACAGGATAGAGCTACCTCGGTGGGTTTCCGAGACTGTAATTCTTTATGGGAGTAGAAAGCCTCATCTTTCTCCCACAGAGTGGCTGGTGGTTTTGAACTGCTGACCTTGTGGCTAGCAGCCCAATGAGTAACCACTACACCGTCATCAGGGCTCCTAAGTATCCTATAGTTTACTGATATCTTTACGTGCCCTCTCTCTTCTCATCCCAGTGAAAAAGCTTTTTTATTGTGGTTAACATAGATGGGCCAAGAAATTGCCATCTCAACACTCTTCAATGTACAATTCAGTGACATTAATCACCTTCAACGTATTGTACAGCTATCACTTTTATCCGTTTCCAATTTTTTCATCACCCGATGCTCGGTGTCCCTTAAGCAATATATTCTATTACAAAGACAGTTTTAACAAATGAGGAAAACGGAGGCTTAGAAATGACTTGCTCAAAGCTGATCACTAATGAGAGAAGGGGTCTCGGGCTCCAATGTGCAGGCCATTGGTGCCTCTTAAGGATGAGGATTAGAGATGGGATGAATGAGAGCTGAGTCTCAAACACCCCTACCCCATCCCACCCCATGTATTCACCCATATTCTGCTTGAGCTCATGTCTACTGACTACCTAGAATGTGCCAGGACCTATTGGAGGCACCAGAGAGAGGGTGGTGACTGGGTCAGCCGAGGACACTCCTCTCATCAGTTTAGAGTCAAACAGAAAGCTATGGTCGCCATTGCAGAGTGCAGATTTGTGTGCTCACAGAAGAAAGAGGGTGTAAGCCAATCCTTCAGGAAACTCGAATGGAAGAGGAATGTCAGATGGTTAAGAAATAGGATCTTCCATTCGTGATGTAGGATCCAACATAAGAGAGTACACTATACGTGTCTCCGATCTCTGGATGCCCTTGGTTCTCCCTTCCCTGGTATGCAGCCGTTGGTAACGCCTTGGGGGAGCAGAAGTCTGGTGGCAGAGTAGAAGGTCAGATCCGGAGAACCGTGCTCAAGTCCTCCATGCTGCTTCTGACAAACTTACAAATCACTACGTCAAGCCCACGGTTGCCAGATACGTCTCATGTGCCTTATTTCATTGGGTCACCAATTGCTTTACAAAAGAGGAAACCGAGTCTCAGAGAGGTTAGGGGACTTGCCCATGAAACTCTGAAACTTTCTTGGAACTGAGGAACTGGCTGGGGCTGATATACTTTTTTTTATTAAGGTACAGTGGCAAATGGAAAAATCCCATAGCCTCTCTGAGACTCAGCAGCCTCTACCAAATAATGCAGATGAAGAGTGTCTGGCAGCCAGGGATGTATCCTTATGCTTTATCACTCTCAGAATGAAGTTTGTCGCCCCACTCACTTCCTGCCACATTCTCTATCCTCCTCTGTCAAATCGGAGGCAAGGGAGCTGAGTATGAGAGTCAAGTTGCTCTGCTTCCCGAGGGAAGCAAAGTTACCCTCCGTGGGACTACAGAGCCCAGCGTGGCTCTACCTACCGGGGTTCAAGTCCCAGTGTCTCCACTGACTAATAGTGTAAGCCTGAGCAAGTCAGCCACTGAAGCGTGGGCGATATTATAAACATCTTCATTTGTTAGCGCAGTAAGTGAGATGCCACCTGTAAGGTGCTCGGCATAGAGCACGTGCTCAATGACCCTCAGTCATCCTCGTTGCTATTACAGCAAGTCCATGCTGGAATAGGGGCCCTGGTGGCAAAGTGGATTACAAGCTGGGTTGCTGATGACAAGGTCACCAGTTTGACCCCACCAGTGGCTCCATGGGAGAAAGATAAGACTATGTGCTCCTAGCTCCACTGCCCTATAGAGTGGCTATAAGTCAAAACGGACGTGATGGCAGTGGATTTGGGGTTATGCTGGAATAGTGAGGGCCATGGGCGGCGTGACAGAGCCCGGTCCTCAAAGAGTATGTAGTATGGATGAGAGGTCAGGTTGACAGCATCGACACAAATGTGGGGAGGCGGGAGGAAACCCCCCACACACAGTGACTTTGACTGTGTTACTAACAAGTCTTTGACTCTTTGGTTCTCTCCGGGCCTCAGTTTCCCCATCTATAAAATTAGCCTTTTGGAAAAGATACTCTGCTATTCATTAGTCACGTGCTCCGTGTGACTATTTACATTTCATGACTATCAAAAAAATGTTAAATCCCATTCTCTAATCAACCAAAGCACACTGCAAGCTCTGTGAGGCGAGAGACTACCGGATGGGACAGTGCCGAGCAGACATCTCCCTCGTCGTGAAAACTTCTCTTGGACACTGTTGCCCTCAAGTTATTTTCACGATTCCCCCCCCCCACACACACCCGGAAGCTTAAACGTTCTCTGAGGGTGGGAAGGATGGAAATACAGGGGTCAGATGGGGGAAGTGCGTGATTTGGAGGCGGGGAGTGGACATCAGCGGAAAGACAGACTCCTGGATTGAGGGGGAGGGGAGACAGGGGAGGAGGGGCTGCAGGTGCTGGGAGCCCCCACCCAGAGCGTCTCACTCTAGGGCTCCCCTCCCCCGCCCCACTAGGCAAATGGCGGCACGTGCTAAGCATGGATGGCTTCCTTAGCTACCTCTGCTCCAAGGACGGAAACATCTTCAACCCGGCCTGCCAGCCCATATACCAGGACATGTCCAAGCCCCTGAGCCACTACTACATCAACTCCTCCCACAACACTTACCTGGTGGGAGACCAGCTGTGCGGCCAGAGCAGCCTCGAGGGATACATACGGTGAGGGACGGAGTTCAGCTGCTGAACGGGGAACCTGTGGGCATCTGCAGCAGGCAGGGGGAGGAGGTAGAGGGGTGCCCTGGACCACAGAGATTGAGATGTTGGAGTGTTGGAGGGCTGGAGGGATAAGGGTCCCTGGACCCCCGAGGGACCTGAAGGAGATACTCATGACTAGAGGAAGAAATGGTCACGAAATGCAGAAGGAGCTTCTCTTTCACCAGTCACGGAACATTCTCAGAACTTCTTGGTTCTGACAGATTGATTTCTTCAGGTAAATGCAAGGCGGTAGATTGAAGGAATGAGAAACACGTGTTCCTGAGTCAACCCATCTGAATTCCAAGTCCCAGTATCGAACCTCTCCAGACCTCGGCTGAAGCGTGCTGGTGGAGTGGTGGTTATGCGTGTTGGGCTGCCATCCTCAAGGTCTTCAGCTCGAGACCACCAGCCGCTCTGAGGGAGAAAGAGGAGGCTGTCTCTCCCCATAAAGAGTTCCAGTCTTGAAAACCCACAGGGCCAGTTCCACCCTGTCCTCGAGGGTCCACTGAATGGCAGTGCGTTTGAGTGGGAGGCCTCAGTGCCCCTATCTCCGCAATCCTGCACTCACAGCCCCTTTTCTACCCGAGCCGTGGAGCGCCTACATGAGATAATCCTGAGTGTCAGCACTCAGTGGGTAGTCTCACCCAGTGCGCTTGCGGTATCCATTCGAACTCCTGGCAATCCTGGGGTTACAGACTGGAACTGCCACCTAGGGGTTTCTTGGCTCTAATCTTTTTTTTTTTTATCATTTTATTGGGGGCTCGTACAATTCTTATCACAATCCATACATACATCCATTGTGTCAAGAACATATGTACATTTGTTACCATCATCATTCTCAAAACATTTGCCTTCTACTTGAGCCCTTAATATCTGCTGCTCATTTTCTCCCTCCCTCCCCTTCCCCTGGCTCCAATCTTTTTTTTTTTCTTTTTTTAAAATCATTTTACTGGGGCTCATACATTTCTTTTTTTTTTAATTAATAAATATTTTTATTGGGGCTCATACAACTCTTATCATAATCCATACATACATCAATTGAGCAAAGCTCCCTTATATATTTGTTGCCCTCGTCATTCTTTTCCTGGCTCCAATCTTAAAGGAACAAATCACCAGGAGGTTCTTCCCCGGTTCTGCTGGGAAGACTCAAACATCCCTCTGATTAGCTGTGGGGCCAACACTGCCCTCCTTATGCACCTGACTCTAAGTAGCGGCACCTTTAATCGTCATGAGGTATACGTTAGGTCGAGTAGCCGAGTTAACTTTGCTTTGCCAGTAACCGAACCAGCAGCTTCACAGGAAACACACAGAAATGAAACAGAGTCTCTGCCTTAGGAAGGTGACAGTCTCGGTGAGGAAATCAAGCTTAACTTGGCCGGGAATTTGATTAGTCAAGGATTGTGTAAGGACACACAACCAAACAGCAGAAGTATCAGGAGACGGCGTGCTGTAAGCAAGGCCTGTGAGGTGGGGTGGGGATGGGAGCGACCTATGTGGGTGGTGGACAGAGAAGGCTCCATGGAGAGTAAGTAGTTGAGAGGGGTGCATGCTGGTGAGTGGTGTTCTCCCCAGTGCTGGGGGAGGGCCTCTAGGTGGAAGATGAGATCTTGACCCCTGCTCTCTCTGGGGGCTGGGTTCTTGCAGGGCACTGAAGCGGGGCTGCCGTTGTGTGGAGGTAGATGTTTGGGATGGCCCTAATGGGGAACCCATTGTTTACCATGGGCACACCCTGACCTCCCGAATCCTGTTCCAAGATGTCGTGGCCACAGTAGCGCAGTACGCCTTCCAGGTAGGAGTGTCGGATGGGACTGTCGGTGAGGAAAGAGGGGCTGAGCCTGGGGAGGGCAGAGAGGAAATCCTATGACATGATGAGAGTAAAGGAGATTTTAACTGGAAAGCACCAGGCTGATATTGTGGATGATTGTGAGTCTTAAAAGTGTGTCAGTAATCACAGGGGTCGTTGTGAGTGGTTAGCAGCCACTACGTCCAATCGCAAGGACCTGGGAGAGAGTGGGGACGAGGAAACAAAGTGGTGGGGAGAACTGGGGGCAACAGGCATCTGGAGATGAACGTTAGCTGTAACATGAACATCTAATCAGGGGAATGGGATAGCCTTTCTGAGACTGAAAATGCAAAGGCCCAGAGGAACTTGGATTAGACTTGTTCTAATCCAAGGCATGAGATTTGGGCCCCCAAAGTGACCTTTAGATGTGAGTAGTGGCCCAGGGGTGGACTTCAAACACAGGCAAGCTCTCTGTGAGTCTAGAAAAGGGACTAGAGCAGTTGAGAAATCCAGCTACTCAGCAGAGTTGAATAGCGAGGGGGCCTGGGAAGCAGGGGTTGGGAGAAGCTTGGAGGTTACAGGGCTTCGGAACGCTGTATCCTGGTTCCCTTCCTCTCACCACTAGACATCAGACTTCCCGGTCGTCTTGTCCTTGGAGAACCATTGTAGCCTGGAGCAGCAGGAGGTCATGGTGCACCATCTGACCGAGATCCTGGGGGAGCAGCTGCTGAGCACCACCTTGGATGGGCTGCTGCCCACTGAGCTTCCTTCGCCTGAGGTAGGAGCACTGTTCCCCCAGCAGGGCGCTCCCGGGCCTCCCACAGCTGCCTCTTGCTCCTTTCTTCCCAGTCTCAGATGGGCCACCTGGCCCTTCAAAACTCATGGAGACAACTTGAACAAACGCAAAGCATTCTCGTTGAGCATAGTGCTCTATGTATAGTTCTTGCAACTTGAAATTAATTATTTACAATAGATGTTTTACCCCCAGTGGAGATATCTTACCTTTTCCCTGATGGTTCATAATTGTTGTGAAATATGCCAACAATCTAGAGAAAGGGACCCCCTGATAATACCAACATCTTGATGATAACAGCTGTCAATAGATTTTTAAAAGACTTATCTTGTACGTATGACTTTTGTATATCCACATGAAGAAAAAAATGTTGCCATGTTCTACATCTTTTTTTCTACATATTTTAATACCTCTTACATAAAAGATGTGTCACTGATGTCATATATATGTATATATATATGTGTGTGTGTGTGTGTGTATAGATAGACAGATGAAACTGCTGTTGATTAGGCATTGAGTTGCTAACAGTAAGTTTAGCAGTTCAAGCCCATCAACCACTCGACAGGAAAAAGATGAGGTTTCCACTCCTGTAAAGATGTAGTTTCAGCAACTCTATATACAGTCACTGCAACTCAGCACTCACGTCTGAGTGGTCACAGCGTGGGTTTATAATATCCCATGACACACTGTGGACATTAATCTGTGTAAGTAGCTCCTCACAGTTAGCTTGTTTATAATTGTTCACTTACACAAACAACTTTGCTCATTTATTACACCTTTGAGGTAGAGTCCCAGAAGCAAACTCGCTGGGTTGAAGAGTTTGCAGACTGATACTTTCGATGGTTACTGCTAAGTTGCCCTCTGAAAATCTACCAAGCAACACTCCAACCATCGTTGTAGGAGAGTGATCAAAAGCAACTCCAGGATGGTAGCTACTTTGACTTGTAGCAATAAACATGAAAAAGTTTTTTAAAGAAAAAAATAGTCCATGTTTATTTTCTTTTAAATTATTTATATTATTTACTTACTTTTATTAGGGCTTCTATTGATGTATAACAAAATTGGGTTGTTAACCAAAAGACTAGTAGTCCAAACTCGCTAGCCAAGCTTCAGGAGGAGGAGGAACTGGGGGGGCTCAGAAGCCCCGTCTATAGAATCACTGAGGTGGCGGCAACTTGATGCCTTTGGGTTTAGGTTACTTTTTCCTTACGGCATCTTCTGCCTTACAGAACTTTCTAAGCTTTATGAGGCCAAGTCTGTAATGTCTCCTCTTATCTATTTTGAATCTTCATGTCATATTTCTAAAGACCTTCATACCATGTTACTTTGAAAGTCTATTTTTCCCTAGTACTTCTATGCTTTATATTTTTGCACATACAAATCGTTGAGGGACTTTATGTGTCAAATGTGAAGTAGGGGTCTTACTTGGTTCTGTAAGGATAGGAATGCTCCGGGTCACGGAACAACAAGGAAATCCCCACTGTGGGTGTCAAGTAGCCAGTTACCTGGGAGGGATTGCGCACCATCACATGGTCCGAGGTCTGAGGTGCCTTTGGGGTGACCTTGTGAAAGCCATGGAATGTGTGTGATCCTCAAGAGGGTCCCAGAGCAGATAAGAAGACAGACCCTTTATTTTCGTTCTTAAGGAGCTTCGAAGGAAGATCCTACTGAAGGGAAAGAAGTCAAGGACACTTGAAGAGGATCTGGAGGAGGAGGAAGAAGAGGAGGAGCCAGAGCTGAGGCTGGAGCTAGAGACTCAGGCTGAGGCTGAGGCTGAGGCTGAGGCTGAGGCTGAGGCTGAGGCTGAGGCTGAGGTTGAGGCCGAACCCGAGACTGAGCCCGAGCCCCAGGAGTTGAGCCCTCGGAGTAAGGACAAAAAGAAGAAGGTGAGCCGGGAGTTTTTTCTCTGGCATTTGGTCAACCTGCACCACCAATGGAGTGTGGGTATATGAAGAGACTACAGGCATGGGAGGTCATGGGCCAAAAGGGGGGCAAAATGTTCTCTCCTCCCAATGAAAAAGGGCTGCAGGACAACAAACAGCGTGACTGTCTAGCGGCATCCGTCGATGTACTGTAGTGGCTTCCCAACTCCCTTAGGCCATGAAATCCTTTGAGATGAAATTTATAGGCAAGTTGAACATACAAAATAGATCCACGCACAGCCATTCTGATTGATGTGCCTATTTGGCCCTCTCCTAGGTCCTGCAAGTACTCCTGAGACACCTTGGTAGAGGGGTGGTGTGGTGTGTGTGTGTGTGTGTGTGTGTGTGTGTGTGTAAAACATTATGGGAGGCCACTGGAGCGATTGCTGGGACCGCATCCAAAGTGAGCTTCATTCAGGAAAGCTTCTTAGACAGGGTGGGTTTTGAGAAGAGGTCAGACATGGCCAGAGATGAACAGGATCAAGACGTTTTGAGGCAGAGGGAGATGTAAGCTCTGAGAAGGCACCTTCTTGTGGGGAAAGGAGGCAGAAGGTGGGGAGGTGCTATTGGTGGACTCTCCAAGATCAGGGTTGTAAGTCTGCATTTTTCTCATGCACGGGCCGGCTCCGCTGATGGGCGTTGGGCTTCTCCTGTTCTCCGCAGGGCCGTGGTGCCTAGCCTGCCATCACATCCGGGAATGGAAATTGGAATGCATGAGGCAAACCCAGAGAGAGTGCTCTGAGACCCTCACGTCCTTCCTAGGGGTGACTTCCAGGACCGCTCTTGTCCGTGGCCCCTTGTATCGACCTGAATCCATGTGCATTTGACCAAGGAGTAGTATTTAAAGAAGGCAGGGAGGATGGTTCCTCTCTGTTGGAACAATAAGACTACATTAAAAACCTGTTACCTAGACTCGAACACAGAACAGACCCTCCAAGCTCAGAGGCTGAAGCTGACCTCAGCAACAGAAGCCGCCTGCTATTCCCCAGTCTGGCCTTCAGGTTGTGGAGTTCCCTCTGTCTCGCCTGTCTGCTTGTGGTCGGTCAGAGGAGAGCCCAGCCTCTTCCAAGGCGGCTTCCTTCACATACCCACCTAGATAAGGCAAGAGGAAGAATTCAGTGGGAACAGGGTTAGGCTGGTAGGAGAAATTTGAGACTTGGCCAATTGCCTGCTTCCCTCTCCAGTTGCTGATGGCCCCTCCCCCTCTCCACTGTTCTCCTTTCCCAGAAATCCAAGCCCCTGCTGTGTCCATCCCTCTCCGCCTTGGTTGTGTACTTGAAGAACGTCCCGTTCCACAGTTTCACCCATTCAAGGGAACACTACCGCTTCTATGAGATCTCATCCTTCTCTGAGACCAAGGCCAAGAACCTCGTCAAGGAGGCTGGTCAGGACCAGAAGCTGGGGGGTGGGGAAGAAACTGGAATGGGGTCAGCGCTGACTTAATGTCAGCAAGTGAATCCAAAGAAAGAGGACAAAGCACTAGGGGAGAAGAGGGAATTAAGAAGTTCCCAGAGCAGCCAGGGGGTGGGGGGAGTGTGTCTCGGGGCTCTAGGGGAAGCAACCCTGATGGCTCACGCAGGAGATGGTGGGAGGGGAGACAAGTGGGTGGGCAGGGCCCTGGGGAGTTGGCCTCTCTTCCACCTCTCTCCCTGCACTGCGTTCACAGGCAATGAGTTTGTGCAGCACAACACCTGGCAGCTAAGTCGAGTGTATCCCAGCGGCATGAGGACAGATTCTTCCAATTACAACCCGCAGGAACTCTGGAATGCAGGCTGCCAGATGGGTGAGGGGGACAGCAGGGGTAGGGAGGAGGCAACAAGAACAGCAGCAGGTGGGAAATGGGCCCCTGGTGACAGTAAGCCCACCCACTACAGTCGAGTCAAATCCAACCCGAGTGACCCCATGGAACAGAGCAGAACTCTCTCAAGGGGTTCCGAGACTACATCTTTACAGAGAAAGCAGCCTCATCTGTCTTTGAGGAGGGTTTGAACTCCTGAACTGGCGGTTAGCAACCCAACACATAACCCACTCACTGCACCACAAGGTTCCTTCTGGAGGCAGCAGGACCAGGGATCCATCCTCAGGAAGGGTGCTGGGCTGGGAAAGATACTGTCTATGGAAGGGTTCCCGGTAGGCACTCTTCTGGCCAACACCCGTGCCCTTCGTTTCTGGAAGGGGGTGCTGGGAGGCTACCAAAGTGGCGGTGCCTTCCTTTCTCCCCTTAGTGGCTATGAATGTGCAGACTGCCGGCCTCGAGATGGACATCTGTGACGGGCTCTTCCGCCAGAATGGTGGCTGTGGCTACGTGCTGAAACCAGACTTCCTGTGTGACACCCAGACTTCCTTCCACCCAGAGAGGCCCATCAGTCCTTTCAAGGCCCAGACACTCTTGGTTCAGGTAGGTTGGAAAGAGAAACTTGGAGGGCAGTGGAGGAAGGGGTGGCCAGGTCTGGCAGGGGGGACAGTTTTTCATGAGAGGGAGGATAGCAGGAACTTCAGAAGCAGACCACCCTAGGTCCAAACCCACTGCCTAGTCACGTAATGTTGGGCAGCTTCCTCAGCCTCCCAAGCTCAGCCTCCTGCCCTGCAAACGGAGGGCAACACTCCTCCCTAGCTCACATGCTGTGGTGAGAATGAGGAGCAAGGATGTACAACAGTGGCTGCGACCCAGGAAATGCTCTCAAAGGGCTGGTCAGCATTACATTTTACACTTGCGGACCTTGTTAACTTGCTACTTGGATCCATTTCAGCTGCAGTTTAAGTTGCAGGTAGAGTACTAGAAGAAACTACATTAGCTTCCGAGGCAACCCCGAGTTATAATAGGACAGGGGTCCCTTCCCTCCCCACCGGGATGCGAGAACTGGAGCAGGGGCTGGGCTCAGCAGGAACCACAGTGAGGCTCCAGGATCTGGTTGCAGGTGATCAGTGGCCAGCAACTCCCCAAAGTGGGCAACGTCAAAGAAGGGTCCATCGTGGACCCGCTGGTGAAAGTGGAGATCTTTGGCGTCCGCCCTGACACAACCCGGCAGGAGACCAGCTATGTGGAGAACAACGGTGAGGGGCGGTGCGGTGCCGGGGAGATGGGGTATTTGCAATATGTGACATATAGGGGGCAAGGGGGCACGTTGGGGGGATGTGAGGGACGTGGCCAGTTTTCCTTCCAGCCTGCCCATTAATAGAGATGTCACCATCCTTGCCATGGGAGGCAGTGTAGAAAGAATGAGGGTGTGGCCATCTCATTTATAAGCTGTGGCGATTGCTGCCGTTTGGTGTCACTGAGTCGGTTCCGACTCCTAGTGACCCTGTGGAGAGCAGAGGGAAACATGGCCCGGTCCTGTGCCTACCATCCTCACAATCGGCCCGATGTCTGAGCCCATCGTTCCAGCCACTGCGTCAATCCACCTGGTGAAGGGCCCTCCACTTTGTCCCTGTCTCTCCACGTTACCAAGCATGACGTCCTTCCCCAGGCACTGCTCTCTCCTGACATGTCTAAAGCACGTGAGATGAAGTCTCCCCCATCCATGTCTCTAAAGAGACATTCTGGCTGTATTTTTCCCAAGACAGACTTGTTTGTTCTTTTGGCAGTCCGTGGTACTCACCGTATGTTTGCCACACCCTAGTTCAGATGCATCCATTTATCTCCAGTCTTCTTTAGCCAATGTCGGGTAACCTTTTTTTTGGTCAGGTAACTTTTAAAAGGATTTATCAAATACTTTTATTGGAGCGCTGACATCTCATCACAATCCAGTCATCCCTTGTGTGAAACACATTTGCGCATATGCTGTCACTATCATTTTCAAAGCATTCTCTTCCCACTTGAGCCCGATATCAGCTTCCCATTTCTTCCCCTGCCCTCCCTTATGAACCCTTGATAAGTTATAGATTATTTTCATATCTTACATTGTCTTCTGTCGCCCCTCACCCACTTTTCCATTATTCGTCCCCTTGGGAGGGGATTCTAGATTGATCCTTGTGATCAATTCCCCTTTTCTCTCCCCCCCACCCTCCCTTAATCCTTCTGGCAGCTCTACTCTCATTGTTGGCCCTCAGTTTATCTATCCTGGATTCCCTGTGTTGCAGGCTCTTATCTGTAGCAGTGTGCATGCTCTGGTCTAATCCAATTTGTAAGGTAGAATTGAGGTCATGATAGTGGGGGGGAAGGAAGCCCAAAGAACTAGAGGTAAGTTGTGTGTTTCATGATACTATCCTGCATTGACTGGCTCATCTCTTCTTCCCTGTGACCCCTCTGTGAGGGGATGCCCAATTGTCTACAGATGAGCTTTTGGTCTCCACTCCATGCCGCCCCCCCCTCCAATTCACAGTGGGTATGATTTTGTTCTGGGTCTTAGATGCCTGATACCTGATCCCATCAACACCTCCTGATCACACGGGCTGGTGTGCTTCTTCCATGTGGGCTTTGCTGCTTCTCAGCTAGATGGCTGCTTGTTTATCTTCAAGACTTTAAGACCCCAGACGCTCTGTCTTTTCTTTCTTTTAAGGTCAAACTCAAACAAAAACGCTCTATCTTTTCATAGCCGGGCATCATCAGCTTTCTTCACCACATTTGCTTATGCACCCATTTTGCCTTCAGTGATTGTGTTAGAAAGGTGAATGCCAGATTATTAGAATAAAGTGTTCTTATGTTGAGGGAGTACTTGAGTCGAGGCCCAATGTCCATCTGCAACCTTAATTCTTAACATAGATATGAGCATAGTTCTAATGTCCAACATTCACATGCAGATGAGGCCACTGAAAAAAACATTCCATGGCATGGGCCAGGCGCACGTTAGTCCTCAGAGTAACCTCCTTGCTTTTCAACACTTTAAAGAGGTCTTGTGCAGCAGACTTTTCCAATACAATGCATCATTTGATTTCGGCTGCTGCTTCCATGAGCATGCACTGACTGTGGATCCAAGCAAGAGGAAATCTTTGACAACTTTAGTCTTTCTGCCCTTTGCCATTGATGCCTTATTGTCCAGTTGTGAGGATTTTGATCTTCTGGGCAAATAGCCTGACCACTCGGAACCTGTATCCTCTCAAGACAATTACTGTCTCGTTCTTCTACCTACTGCCTCAGGTTTTAATCCATACTGGGGGCAGACGTTATGCTTCCGGGTCCTGGTGCCTGAACTTGCCCTGCTACGCTTTGTGGTAGAGGATTACGACTGGAAATCCCGGAACGACTTTGTCGGGCAGTATACCCTGCCTTGGACCTGCATGCAGCAAGGTGAGCCAGCTCTGGGTGGGGTCCCTGGCCACCACCCCAATGCTAGCCACCTTGCGACTGCTGCTCTCCTGTCCCTCTGCAGGTTACCGCCACATACACCTGCTCTCTAGGGATGGCACCAGCCTGCACCCAGCTTCCATCTTTGTGCACATCAGCATGCGGGAAGGGCTAGAGGAGGAAGACGCCTGAGGGGACACTTCCAGTACAAGGTAAGGCACTGGCTGCCGATGGGAGGGAAACGGGGACAGCTGCTCTAAGGGGAAGTGTGGGGGGGGGGCAAGACCATGCTTTGGGTGTACATCATTCCTAGTCTCAACCCCTCCCCCGGGCAAACAGAGGGCGGGCCTGGGTTTACACCTTCTTCCCCCCCTCCTTTTCACAGCCGATGACATCATTCCCACCATCTCTGTACTCAGTGCTGGAGTTCAAATCCTCGTGCAGATCTTGGGCTCATCCTTCCCGTGAACCCTGGCCCCAAGCAGAGTGCCACTAGAAATCCAGGGTGGGGCCTGGGGCAGAGGAGCCCAGAGCTAATATCCCCTTCACTCCCAACCTCCTCAAGGTCCAGAGCCAGGGGACAGAGGAACCAAGGCTCAAGGCTGCCCATGCAGAGGCTGGAGAAGAAGACTGCAGCCTGATGCTCAGGACACCACACAGCCTCCGAGCCCCATGGGATGGCTCGGCCCCAGCCCAGCCTATATAAACAGTGCTTCTCTCCCCAGTTTGGTGTGGGCATGGTCTTATTGGTGGACACAAACGGGAGGTTCAGTGTTGTGGGCATCTGGGTAGACAGGTAGGGGCAGGGAAGGTACAAGAGGTTCCCAGAGCCCCTTACCCCGACCCCTGCATGTGTTATCTAAGATGGGCACAGAAGGCTTCTAAAGCAGGAGACCAAGGGTTTTGTAGTCGGCCCTCCTGCAGCTTGCCAGGAGTCCCGGGTTATGTCTGCTGTCCCAGCCTGATATAAATAGTGCCTTCTTGAATTTTCCCAAGTGCCTCCGCATAGAAGGAGCCCAGATGGCACAGCGGCCAAGTGCTCAGCTAGAAACCAAAACAGTGGCAGTTCAAACCTACCAGCCGCTCCACGGGAGAAAGATGTGGCAGCCTTACTTCCATAAAGATGACAGCATGGAAACCCTATGGGGCGGTCTGTGGGGCCCCATAGGCTCACTTGAGTTGGCAGGGGCGACAGAACGGGTCCTAGAATCTGTCTCCATTACACAGGCCTTGGGAATGATGTAGACCAATCCAGCTCCTAACGTCCAGTGCTGCTGCTGGGCCAGGCTGGGGACTGATGGGGAATGAAGCCGTGGCCTCGGGGATGCTTATGACGGCAGTCGTCCCTGGACAGGCAGACAGAGGGCTCTGAAGGGGTGCAAGGGGCAGGAGCCACAACAGGCCCAAGGGCAGAGAGAAGGCAGGTCTTTCTGGGCCTACTTTAGAACCCACAGCAGGTGAAGATGGAAGGACCCCCAGGGGAGGCAGAGGCCTGAGAGGCGGCAGGGCAGATGACGGCCTGGAAACCTTACGAGAGAAAGTGGGAGGCAGCGGGACGACTATCCCTCGGTTTAACATGCTTTATCAAGCATTCAGCACCACAGCACATGCAAGTAGACACAACTGCTCTGAGGACGCTGCCCGGGGGTGGAAAGCGGTGCTGGAAGAAGGAGCAGGCTAGAGTGGGTAACACCACGCTCCTGCAGTCAGAGCCTTCCGTGGCATGCTGGTGGGGAAATAGGAACTCAGGAGTTAAAAACACACAGCACTGCTGCAAGAATCCAGGTTGTAGTCCATGTCTCTTCTACAGCCATCCATCCCAAAGTACAAGAGCCGGGGCCCCACACAGGCTCCAGCCTCCCTTGTACCCCAAAGCCAGCCCGGCCTTAGGCCCTGGGCTCCGCAGGCCTGCTCTGGGTCCAGTGTGCATGCCTTGGCCCACGCCCTCCTTTCCTACCTGGGAGGTAGGCAGGCGCTCAGCCCTCAGGGCCAGTGGGTGGGGCAGCAGGCGCAGGCGGGCCTGGGTCCTCCAGCTGCACGTCATGCAGGTGCACGGTGGGGGTGGTGGGGTCTTTACCCACGCCCTGGCTGGGGTCAGCCTGGTCAGGGTGGTGCCTGCGCACATGCTTCACCACCTGGAACTTCTGCTTGGCTTTGTAGCTGCAGAGGCGGCAGAAGAAGGGGTGGCGGTCGGTGTGGGTGAGGGCGTGGTGGCGCAGGCCGGCAGCCCAGCGGAAGGCGCGGTGGCACACGTTGCACACGTAGGGCTTGGCCTCGCTGTGCTTGCGGAGGTGGGTGCGCAGCAGAAAGCGCGTCTTGAAGGCCTTGCCGCACTGCTCGCACATGAAGGCCCGCGCCTCGCGGTGCCGCGTCTCCCGGTGCACACGCAGTGCGTCAGCCCGGTTCGTGCAGTACTCACACTCGGGGCACTGGTAGGGCTTCAGTCCTGAGGGCAGGGCAGACACAGGGGTCAGCGGTGGGGGGAGCCCCGTGCCACCACGGAAGGGGAGTGAGCACGGTGCAGAGGCCCACCTGCCCACCATGATCCCGGCAGAGAACACAGACCAGCTAATGGCCGAAATCTGGAATGTTCCAGATCTGTCGGACAAGTCTGTGCGCTGCCCCCAACACACACTCACACATGCACCTAAAAACCCCAACTCACTGCCACTGAGTGGATTCCCCCACTCACGGCAGCTCTATAGGACAGGATAGAACTGCCCGTGTGGGTTTCCAAGGCTGAAACTCTTTGTGAGAGTAGAAAGCCTCATCTTTCTCTTGAGGAGCAGCTGGTGGTTTCAAACTGTTGACCTTGTGGTCAGCAGCCCAACACAGAACCACCATGCCACCAGGCTTCCTAGGCCCCCAACACAGCACCTTCCATGCAGTGGGTGTTTGGAGGATGTGGGGTGACTAACTGGACTGCTGTAAGCAAGGACCACTCACTATGCCAGGCTCCCGAAGGGGAAATGCCAAGCCCCTCTTGGTCCCAGGACACTGAGGGGATTTGGGGACCTGCCGAAAAACAAGTCTTGTTCAAGTCGAGAAAAGGACATGCTTATGAGAGAAGGAGTGGGGGCGAGAAAATTGGCCTCGACAGAGACAGAAGGCCCGGAAAGGTACCGGGTCCCTTCCTCCACGGACAAGGGCCCCAATCACACGTGCACCCCACCAGGCACCTTCCCCGGAGCCACAGTGCATCGGGCCCTCACTTGGCGACCAGCTCCAGCAATTTCCATGTGGGAACCACGGAGCCTGCCCTCCAGCCCTCATGTTCAAGGGGAAATCGACATGGGCACCGGACTGAGGCAGGGCCCCTGCAGACTCACCCGTGTGCTTGGTCATGTGGTACTTGAGCTGATTGACCCACTTGCACTTGTAGCCGCAGTCGGGGCACAGGTACTTGCGCTCCTCTTTGTGGATCCGCATGTGGTACTGGAGGAGGGAGGGGCACAGGGGACACCTGAGCGCATGCCCCGCCCTGGGCACCTGATCCCCCGGCCCACGTGTTCTCCCATCACAGGTCTTCTCACCTGGCCATGCTACACCACCCAGACTTGTGTGCCCTCCTCCTGGATCTGCCCCTACCTATGGAACTTATTAGCCATGGCACCTGTATCGTGGGGCATTGTAGACACATCTCTCGAGTTTGCATTGGGATTAATCACAGAGCGTGGCGTCCAGCAAGGGCTCGATGGTACCTGTGATAAGTACCCAGATAACACCTAACCTACTGCTCCATGCCGTTATCACATGCCAAGTCCCCAGGATGGCATCTCGACAGTGTCACCGCCCTGGGCCCTTGGTCAGCCCTATCACTGCTGACACTTGAGGGAATCAGTGGATTGGAGGAGTTAGGGAACTCACCGCAGAGCTCGTTTGGCAGGGCCAGGCCCCAGGGTCAGCCCTGCTCACTGGCCCTGCTCGCCAGGCCTCAGGCCTTACCTTGAGGCGAGAGGGGTCGGCACAGGCATAGGGACAGAGGTGGCAGCGGTAGGGCTTCTCCCCGGTGTGGACACGGCTGTGCCAGGTGATCTTTTGCCGGTTCTTGGTGCTGTACGCACAGTCTGTACACTTGTAGAGCCGGGTGCCCCCATGCCCTTTGACGTGGTGATCAAGCACCAGCTGGTGGCGGCAGGCAAAGTCGCAGAAAGGACAGCGCAGAGGGCGCTGGCTGGCGTCCCCGTCTGGCGCTGCCTCGTGCTGCTCCAGGTAGTGAGTCACCAGGCCCACCTGCTCGCGGGCCGCGAAGTCACAGAGCTGGCAGCGGTGGCTGAAGTGCCGCTGCCTCCGGTGCTGGTCCAGGGCGGGCCGGCTGGGGAAGGCCTCCCGACAGGCGGCGCACTCGAGCCTGGGGTGCTGCCGGCGCGTGTGTCCCCGCAGGCTGGCGGGGCTGGGGCACAGCAGCCCGCAGCGGGTGCAGCGGAGCGGGTCCTGGGCTGCCTCTGCGGGGGCGCCAGGGGCGGGAGCCGCGGGCTCGGGGTGCCGGCGCAAGGCATGCTGCTTGAGCGCCGTCTCCGAGCTGAACTGGGCCTCGCATTGCGGGCAGGCGAAGGCCGGGGTGCCCTGGTGGCAGCTGTTGACGTGCCGCGTGATGTCATGGCGGAGGTAGCCGCTGTAGTCACACAGCGGGCAGAAATGGGTGGGGGTCTTGTCGTGCACTCTCAGCCGGTGCAGGCGCAGCTTGGAGTTGGTCCCGAACGTCTGGGGGCAGGAGCTGCAGGGGATGCGGCCCACCCCCGTATGCCGGGACTGGTGGGCCTCCAGGCGGTAGCGTCGGGTAGTGGAGAAGTCGCAGAAGGGACACTGGTGTGGCTTCACCCCCTCGTGCTTGAGGCGCCGGTGCTGCTGCAGGCAGCGGCTCTGCTTGCAGGTGAAGCTACAGTCCCCGCACTGCAGCGGGGGCCGGGGGCCACGGGTGGGCCCAGCAGCCAGGGGCCTCCTCTTCTGGTGGCCCCGCAGAGTGGCGGCTGTGACCGGGCAGAGGCCGCAGAGTGGCTCCCCGGGACCCTGAAGTGGGCAGCCGCGCGCCTGGTGAGTCCGCAGTGCGCGTGCCTGCTGGCAGCTGAAGGGGCAGGTGGGGCAGGAGAAGCGAGTGCCCTTCGGCCTTGGGACCACAGCTGTGTCCCCACCACCAGGGCTAGGCTCCGAGAACCCACCGCCCTGGGGAGCAGAGTCCCCGCTGTGCACGGGGGACAGGGCAGGTTTGGCTGGGGTGGCTGCCCTCCTCCCTTCTCCACGTCCCCCCCTGCAGCCTTCGGCCACATGAGAGGTGATGGAGGAGAGCCGGGAGCACAGGAAGGTGCAGGAACTGCAACGGAACTTGCCCTGCTCAAAGCGGAACTTCTCCTGGGGTGTTGAGGGCGAGGGGCTGGCTGCAGGTGGGGTGGGGGAGCCCGAGGGGGTGCCTGGAGGCTCATCGGTTCCACTGGGCTCACCAGGCAGCTCAGAAGGGGTGCTTTTGGGAGCCACTAGGTCCAGTGCTAAAAGCTCAGGCAGGGACTTTGTGTCCTCGGCAGCCTGGGGGCCTTGGGGCTGTGGGCTGACTGGGTCTGCCCTGAGCACACCCTTGTTCTTTCTGAGGACAGGACACTTCTTCAGGAGGTGGGTGCTGAGGCCCCGCTGCTGCTTAAAGTTGGCCCCACACTCGGGGCACCGCAGGGGCTCTCGACGGCCTTGGCAGCCTGCCCTAGCATGCAGATTCAGGGCCTTCTCTCGGCGGCTGATGAAAGGGCAGTGAGGGCAGCGGAAGGCCGGGCCCTCTCCCTGGATGACCACCATCTGCACCCGGCCCTCCAACACCAGGGCCTCGGCCTGCTCTTTGTCTTGCCTCCTCAGGGCCTTGAGGATGGTCTCTGACTCCGGGAACTGAGGCAAGGGGGCAGTCTCAGCAGGGGGACTTGCCTTAAAGGGCCCCACCCAGCTGCTAGGGGGCTGCTCAGAGGAAGAGGGGTTCCGGGGAGGTTCAGGGACTGGCTTGTCCAGAATGGGCTCCTCTTCAGCACTCAGAACAGCAGGTTCGCCACCTTCGAAGCTGGATAGCGCCATCAGAGTGCCGGCAGATGTTTCCAGTTCTAGGGGCCCGGAGGGGTCCATGGGCCTGCCCTCTACTGGGGCCGTCTCAAGGGTCTTCTCCTCCAAGGGCAGTTCGGCCAACGGTTCCAGCTCGACCTGCAGGGCCTCCAGGTGCAGGGTGCAGGCGCTCTCATCCACCTCCGCCGGGCTGGGGCCGCCAAGTAGCTCGCCTTCCTGGGGAAGCTCACTGCAAGCCTGCCGCTCGGCTCTGTCCTCCTCGCTCAGCTCAGACACGGCTTGGCCAGGGCTGGCCTCCACTGCAGTCTCAGGGACAGGGCCCGGCTCCTGGGGCTCAGCGTCTGCCAGGGGTGCAGGGCACTGCCTGGAGCCCTCTGGCTCCTGCTCCTGGATAGCGGGGTGGAGCTGCCAGACCTGGTCCCCGGGCACGTAGCCGTGGGCCTTGCGCTTGTGGAAGAAGAGTGTGGTATTGCTGAAGGTGCGGTAGTCACAGAGCGCGCATCGGAACTCCCGCAGGCGCGTGTGCTTGCAGTTCTCGTGGCTCAGCAGCGCCTGCTTGTGGCGGCTGCGGTAGCTGCAGTAGCGGCAGGGGAAGAGCGGGGCCGGCGCGCCGGGTCGGTGCTGGGAGGCCATGTGCTTCTGCAGCTCGTACTTCCGCTTGCAGGCGAAGGCGCACACCTCACACATCAGGGACTTGCCCTGGTGCCGCAGCTTGTGGCTGCTCAGCTGGTCAGCGCGGTGGCAGCGGTAGGAGCATTGGTTGCACTGGTATCTGCAAGAAGGGGGAGACAGCGGCGGGTGGGGGCAGTCAGAGGACGAAACTGCTCACAAGAGCTCAGAGCCAACAGCAGGCCTTACTCTGGGCCAGGCTCTACCCATCTAACTGAATCGCCGCCCCCACTGAACCCGTCTACAGTGAGGAGTACAACACAGGAGTTAATACGTGATCTAAGGTTACAAAGGAGGTAAGGGGAAGAGGCAGGATCTGAACCCTGGCCTTGGGGCCTGGCTTTTAATTCCACCTCCCCCCCCCCCACGAAGGCTTTAGGGACCATCAACTTCTGTGGAACTGACCTTACCAGTGAACCCCAGGGCAGTTCAGGTCTAGTCTCTGTTTTCTTTTTTTTTAGTCTCTGTTTTCTTAAGATAGTCTGACCGCCTTGGAGAGGGCGCTCGGCCTGGGTTTGGACTCCGAAAACCTGAGTGACACCTTACTCTCTATCTAGGTTTGAAAGCAGTCACACAGACCAGTTGTCCCCACTGAGGGGCGCCGAGCCTGCGGCACGATCAGGGGCTGGGCTGAGGTGAGGGGGGCATACCTGAGGTCCCCTAGGTGTTTTCGCATGTGCACGCTGAGGTAGTGCTTCCACTTGGTGACGTAGCCACACTCGGTGCACATGTAGTCCTTGGCGCTGGAGTGGGTCAGCATGTGCTTGGACAGGTAGCTCACATCCCGGCAGGTGAAGTCACACAGCTCACACTTGTGCGGTTTCTCGCCTTGGGGTAAGGGGAGAGCATGGCTCATACTCGGAGGCCGCGCCCCCAGCCTCAGCAAGCCTGCCCTGGTGCTCAGTATGACCAGGGGTGTCATGTGCTCCCCAGGAGCTGAAAGCATCACAGTTTTCGAGGCTGCTTCACCCCCATCCCCCACTACACACACACACACACACACTCTCTCTCTCTCTCTCTCTCTCTCTCTCTCCCTCTCTCTGCCGGACCACTGCTTGCCTGACTCCCATCCCAAGGAGATTGGGCCTGAAGTAAAGCTGATCTTCCCCAAATCAGCTTCAAGTCCTCATTTGATTTGTCATCTGGCCAGTTATTCCTTCTGAGCCCCTCCATGTTGTCACTACCCGCGCGCCCAGCCCCGTTCTCGGGCTAGCAACATGCACTCGGGCTCTGCGAGGGCGTATGTGGTCTGGGAGCAGGTCATTTGATCTTTGCCCAGCCGGTTTTTTCACCACCACTGGCCTCCCCCACAATGGTGATCCCAAGGACTCGGCAGGGGCGGAGGAAGACTCCCACCCAGAGAAAGGACGCTTGACCCGGGTTCCCTGCAGAAAGAAGGTCCAGGAGTAAACTGCTCAGCGGGGACAGCCCTGGCTCACAGCCCTGGCTCACCCTGAGCTGCCCCAGCTATAGGTTCTCTGATGTCATGCTGGTCCCATGGAGACCATACCTGGGCGGTGCTGTGACCTGTCATCTATCTGAGCTACAACCCACAACTTTGAAAACATGGCCACCAGACAGGACACCCTGGGGAACTCAACCAGCCTTAGCCGGGATCTCACAGGATTGGAGGCTCCAATGAAAACCGAGTTTGTTTGTTTAGGAGGGACTTCAAGAGTAAACAATGAAGACGGGAGGGTGGGAGGGGTGTGAGCACTAGAACTGAAGGTGATTACACACCCCATTTTAAAGATGACGTAATCATGGGGGGGGCAAATGTTCTGAAATTGATTGTGGCAAGGAGTGTACAATTCTTGATATGATTGAACTATTAAATTGTGTAATATGTGGATTAAGTGCCAATAAAACTGTTACAAGAGAAAAACAAACAAAAAACCGAGTTTGGCCAAAAAAATACCCCCAAAACCCTGCAACTTCCAAGTGACTGTAGGTGATCGTCTCTCTTGGCACACCCTGACCTTGCATTGTGGCTGGAGGTCTCCGCCTCGGTGTGGGCATGCCTACTCTAACAGCGGAGGGCGGAACTGGGCTGGGGCCTGAGCGTGCGCACAATGGTTGGGAGAGCGCTCAGGGATCAGACTGCTGGATGCCGCCTCAGCTCGACCACTGGACCATGGAAGTGACAGCCAATTTCAGGCTCATGTGTAAAACCAGAAGCCCAGGGATACTAGGGGAAGCAATAAAGTGGAGGCCAAGGCTTCATGCCAGCCATCCTGTTCAGGGCGGCGACACACACACACACACACCACCACCACCCCCCACCCCCCCCAGCAGGATGCCGGGCACCTCACCCGTGTGCAGCAGCATGTGTCGGATGAGCACCCTCTTGTGGGCGGTGGCAAAGTTGCATTCGGGGCACTGGTGGATCTTCTCGTGCGCGTGCATCTTGCCCACGTGGTCCTGGTAGGCCACCGGGTTGAAGGTGGCGAAGGGGCAGAAGGGGCAGTGCAGCTCTTCGCTGCCAGGGTGGCCCTGCTTCTTGTGCTTGCGGAAGAGGTGCTTGTTGGAGCAGGCGAAGTCACACTGGGGGCAGTGGAAGGCATAGTGGCTTTTGTGGTGGGCCTCCATGGCCTCGGGCGTGGCGAAGAGCAGGGGACACGAGTGGTGGCGGCACTCCACGGCCCGCACGCTGTGGGCCTCCTTCAGGTGCTTGACGAAGGCCTTGCGGTCGGGCGCCGAGTAGCCGCAGCCCTCCTGGAAGCAGCTGAGGGGCGCTGGTTCGGCCGCCGTGGCCGCGTGGCTCTTAAGATGCTCCTTGAGGGCCTGGCTGCGGTGGAACTCCTCGCGGCAGACCGGGCAGGCGTAGGTGTCCGAGTAGAAGTTGGAGATGTCCTCGTGCATGCTGGCCATGTGGCGGTTGAGCGCGTTCCTCTCCACAGCACTGTAGTGGCACAGCGGGCAGCGGTGGGCCTTCTGGCCGCGCTCCCGCAGCAGGTGGGTCTTGAGCTTGCTCTTGCTGGTGAAGAACTTCTGGCAGTTGGGGCACTGGAGGCTGGGGTCTGGGAAGTGCAGGTGCAGGTGCTCCACCAGGTGGGTCCGCTTCTTGAAGCAGCGTTGGCACTCGGGGCACATGTGGGTCTTGAAGAGGGACTCAGCGGCAGGAGCCGCCTCACCTGGGGGAGGGAGCAGAGGACACCGGGCTCACGTGAGCACACAGGATGCAGAGGGGGTTGTGAGGAAGCTCCTTTGATAAGTCAAAACCCACTGCCACCAAGTCCCGGCCAACTCACCGCCCTCCAGACGAGGCCCACTCACAGCGACCCTACAGGACAGCAGAGAACTGCCCCTGTGGCCTTCAGAGACCCTCACTCTTTACAGGAGTGGAACACCTCATCTTTCTCCGGAGAGGCGGCTGGGGGTTTCAAACTGCTGACCTTGTGGTCAGCAGCTCAAGGTCCAACCCACTGCGCCACCAGGATTTCCTTTATTCCACTCATCGTGACCCAAACAAGGGAGAGTAGACCTACTCCCCAGACTGTTCACCTTTGTGGGAGCAGACAGCCTCATTTTCCTCGGGGGAGTGGCTGGTGGGTTTGAACTGCTGGCCAAAAAGTAAGAGGACCGTGATGTTGCCCGAGCCCAGCACAAACCCGATGCCGCCTGTCTCCCTCCACAAAACCTAGTCATTGGGTCGAAAACAAGAACTGTGATGAGGAGGACAAGTGTCCCAGGACACAAAGCCAGTGGCCTTGCCACGGCCTGTGTCATTCGTCTCCCCAGCCCTTCTCAGCCTCCTTACACACACTCCTAAGGACAAGCCTGCTGGAACACGGGGGTCCACAGAAGGAGCAGCAGTGCTGTTTGGGAAGAGAAACAGCCCAGCGGGGAGTACGAAGAGAAGAAGGGGAAGGAGTCTTATTTCTCAACACTGGCCCACTGGGTCCCGGTAACAAGCTGGTAGGAAATGCCATCAGCTCTTTCCTAGTCACCGGACACGGACTATGCTCCAAATGTTCTATGCTGGAAAACTGGGAAGCAAGGATTCAGAACCAATCTGCGTGGCTCCAGGCCAGGCCAGACAGGCCGCCCAATCAGCAAAGCCACTGGCCTCTTTACACAGCAGAGCCCCACTCTGGCACCTTCCACCTTGAGAAACCAGGCCAGGGCGGGCAAATGCTCCTGAGCCTGAGCCTGTGCACTCTCCCACCAGACTCATGAGGATGGAAGGGAGGGAAACAAATCATCCCAGCCAAATCTCAGCCCAGACCCCAGAATCGCAATGCCAGGCTCCCACACCCATTCCTCCCCGCCACCCAATGACACCAGTACATACCTTCCACCTGCGGTGTCCCCTGGCCTCTCCCCGGGGCTGGCTGGGAGCCACGTTCTTCTTCTCCTCCAGCGTCTTCCTCTTCAGCCGACTCCTGCCCAGGCACGGGCACACCTGCTTCCTCCGAAGGTGCTCCCTCCCCCAGGGGCTGTTCGGGGGCTGGAGACACAGAGAATCTGATGAGAGTGGGACAGCTGCTTGCTCTTCCCTCCTCCCCAGGTGGCAAGAGAGGGCCAAGTGCACAGATGTGTTCTCAGACCAGTCGAGGAAAATGGGGTGGGGGGGGTGGGGGAGGCTCAGCTGTCAGCACTGCCCCATGTGAAGGAAACCAAGCCTCAGGTAACAGCCACCTCTGACACCTGGGAGGTGAGAGCCCTGTGCTCACCTGGGGGCCGAGGTAAGAAGGGGTCAATAGCACTTGCCTGGCTCAGTGGAGGTAAACAGACCCCAGTGCCCAAACTACCCTCTGAGAAACCTAACTCAGCAATTCAGGGCCACCAGACCTTGCCCCGCCCAATCCTATTCTTTCTACCCGCCAGCAGGAGCGGCTGCCTCAGCAAGGAAACGCTGGGAGAGCCTCTGCTCCAGCAAAGAGCAGCTTCTTGCCAGCAGAGAGGAAGATGCTTCGTTAATTCACCCAAGCTTCTCTTGGCCTCTCCCTGAATCCCACTTGCTCTAAAAATAAGTTTACAAGCGTTCTACTGGGGGCTGACATTGAACTTTCGCCCCTGGAAAGTTCTGGAAAGGATCAGAAGGGAAAAACTGGTTGAGTGCGGCCAATGTTCACTCATTCTCAGGGACAAGGGCTTCCTCGCACTCTGTCTGTTTGGACCTCAACAGTGTCATCCAGTGACGCTGTCCACTTGAGACACTACTCTGGGTCCCCTTGCATGCGGGCACCGCCCTCTCCTATAAGGTGCATTCCAGGAAGGGGACAGCGGCGCCCTCGGCCTCTAACCTGGCAGCAGCTCCTGGGTTGGCAGGCTTCGAAGGGCAGAAAGTTCTCCCCGTGTCCCTGACCCGTGGCTCCGCTGATGCTGCCGGAAGAGTTTGACATTGGAGCCCACGAAGCTGCAGTGGCTGCAGTGGAAGGGGTAGTGGGCCTGCCGGTGCAGCTCCATGCCCTGCTGGCTCCCGAAGATCAAGGGGCAGCCCCGGAAGGAACAGGGCACAGGGACGGCGCCGTGAGCCTGCTTCAGGTGATGCTGCAGGCCTTGGCGAGCCTCGCAGGAGAACTCACAGCCGGGCTCTGGGCAGGAGAAGGTGGCAGGGGTGCCTCGGTGTGTCTTAAAGTGGCTCTTCAGGGCCTGGGGATGAGCGAACTCCTGGCTGCACACGGGGCATGGCAGGGGGCTGTCTGTTGGGCTCCGGCCCTGCGGAGGGCTGAGGAGGGTGAGGTTACTGGGGGCCAGTGCTAGGGAGCACGGCGAGTTGGACAGGCCCTGCACCGGCTGGATGAGGGTCGCGGGGCACTGGTGCAGGGCCAGCAGAGTTGGGTCTGCAAAACTCTGCCCACAGCGCTCACAGAAGTACACTTCCACCACCTTGACCAGGACACCTGCAAGCAAGGGCCAACAGAGACAGGTACATCAGACACGATAAGCGACCTGCACAAGCTGCGAGATCCTGACATTCGTGGAGTGGCGACAGGTTAGTTCTGCCACCAGGACCGCAAGTCCCAGGTCATGGACCGTCCACCTGGCACCCATCTTAAGAGTCTCAGTAGCTAGAGCACTTCCTGGCACAAAATAGGTGCTTAAATATTTGTTTTGGGGGGGAACAAACATGAACCAAATCCAGACCATGTTAAGAAAAGGCCACAGAATAATCTCTGCCACACAAGTGACAGAGCATCGCTCCCAATTCCAGCAATGACATTGAGGAGCCCGAGAGCAGGACATCAGAGGCCATCCAGAGCTCATTTCACAAGATGAACTGACAAGAAATGAAAAAACACTGGGTCTGGCTATCAACACAACACAAGCCAAACCAAGAAGACCCATTTGCCTCTGTAGACTGGGGAGGAGATTGGTGCCAGTGTTGGCTAGGGGACAGGGAGTTAGGCACAAGCCTAGCTACTGGTGGGCTGTAAACTGGTATGACTTTTCTGCAGGGCAATCTCTTCCAAGAATTGAAATGTGGAATTCCACTTTGAGGAATTTATCCTCTAGGAAAACGTTCACAAGCACCCAGGTAGCTCATTAGATCAGAGAACTAAAAAGACAGCTGAGTAAGTTGAGATACATGCATACAACCAAAGGGTGAGGACCTGGACCCAGGAGAAATGGAGAGTTCTATTATTTTTTGGGGGGGGAGGGGCAGGATAATATATACACACACACATACACCCAAAGTTAAAATTTAAAAACATGTTATTGTTTACAAAGCAGAACACAACAGTAGAATCTTTATTAAAACCTGTATGTCTCAAGTGGAAGGCAAATGTTTTGAGAATGATGGTAGCAACAAATGTACATATGCGCTTGACACAATGGATGTATGTATGGATAGTGATAAGAATTGTATGAGCCCCCAATAAAATGATTAAAAAACAAACAAAAAACCTGTATGTCTTTATTAACAGAAGACAGACAGGAAGATGCACCAAATCGCTCACAATGACTGATCCACGAGTAACAGGATTAATGATGGTATGTTTCTCTTTTCTAACCTTTCTACATTACTTCTTTTTAAATGATGACTGTGAATTCCATATACAATAAAGCTGTAAAGACATTAAAAAGACCAAAGCAAAAGAGACAGACAGGGAGGGACCTGACTGTATCAGGAACCACCAGCAAGTGTGCAGGGTGCTGAAAAGGAGGATCTTTCAAAAAGCATGTACTGCGAGGGCCCAAGTCCAAGGCCTGGCTGCAGGAGGCATGCCGTGAAGAACCATACCACGACGTGCCCGGGCATCTCGGCACGGCCCAGGCAGGCCAGTCTCCAGCTCTGGGCTCTGGACTACAGAGAGAATGCAATCAGCAAGGGGCCTAGAAGGAGACTTCCAGAAAGAGCAGAAAGCCTGAAGGAGGCAGCACTAAGCACTATTATTAACTGAGCATCCAGGGCATGCCAGATGCTATAAGATCAAGTAATAAAGCCACACCGCATCAAGTCTATTCTGACTCCCGAAGACCATCTAGGACAAGGTAGAGCTGCACCTGGGGGTTGCCAAGGAGTAAAAAAGCTTCATCTTCCTCTCCTTGGAGCAGATGGTGGTTTTCCAAAAAACAAAACAAAACAAAAAAAAAACCCCAAACCAATCTCAATGCCACTGAGTTGATGCCAATTCACAGGGACCCTACAGGGCAGGGTAGAACCGCCCCTGTGAGTTTCTGAGACCGTAAGTCTTTACAGGCATCGAAAGCCCTGTCTTTCTCCCAAGATCAAGTCAGAGAAGGGTAATTCAGGAATGAGTCGGATTAGGAAGGAAACAACTCAAGGCGTTTCTTTCTTTTTTTGAGACGTTTTCCCAATTCTATTTATTTATTTATTTTAAAAGTCATTTTATTGGGGGTGTGTACAATTCTTATCACAATCCATACATATATCCATTTTGTCAAGAACATACGTACATTTGTTGCCATCATCATTCTCAAAACATTTGCCTTCTACTTAAGCCCTTAATATCTGCTGCTCATTTTCCCCCCCTCCCCACTCCCCCTCCCTCAAGAACCCTTCATCATTCATATATTATTATTATTTTGTCATATATTACACTGTCTGACATCTCCCCCACCCTTTTCTCTGCTGTCCCTCCCCCAGGAAGGAGGCTATACATAGATTCCTGTAATCAGTTCCCCCTTTCTACCCTACATTCTCTCCACCCTCCAGGCATCGCCACTCTCACTACTGGTCCTGGAGGAGTCATCTGTCCTGGATTCCCTGTGTTTCTAGTTGCTATCTGTACCAATGTACATCCTCTGGTCTAGCCAGATTTGTAAGGTACAAGGAGTTTCTTGAGCAACATGCAAGACCCCGGCACAGGCCAGGGAAATACCCTCCTACGGTCTGTCCTCCCAACAGCCTGAGGAGACCGAGGGACCTGGGATTCTGGTAGAAAAAGGCCATCATGCTTGTTAATGGTGGAGCCCGGATTCGACACTCAGCCCTGCTTTTCTTATTTTTCTTTTATTTTTTCTGCTTTTCATTTTACTCTTTGTTGCTATTTGTTGTTAAGACAACATGTAATTATCGCAGCAAACTCAAATGATACAGAAACAGAGAAAGCAAGAGCAGGGCCCGCCTCTCCGCACCACACAATTTGGTCAGCAGCCTTCTGTGCAAATGGCGGTTCCACACATATGTGAACATAGAATTTTTGTTAACATAGAATTCTGTCCACACAAATAAATGGGGTAGGGGGCAAAGTGAAATCTTATTGCCCTGGTTCTGCTGTTTGCTCCCCTCCCTCACTTGCTCTGTATTAAAGAATATTTTTACATGTAAGCATAGTTAGATCTTGCTCATCTTTGCTGTTGTTTGGGAGGGAGGGGGTTGGCCCAGTTTATGGTTATTTCAGAGCATGGATAAATCATAACAACATTTTACCCATAGTCATGAACACCTGGGTGGTTTCCAGTCATTGCAAACAAGCTGCTGAACTCACCCATGTCCTTGGACAGATGGGTGAGCCTCTCCATAGGCCAGATTGAAAGACGTGTGATGACCAGGTGAAAGGACCTGTCTATGTTTCTAACTCACAGTGACACTATAGGACATGGCCTTTGGGTTCCACAAGACTGTTTGGTAATTAGCTAAATTGGCCTTCCAAAGATTATATTAAACTACACTTTCCAACAGCATTATAAGATTGGGTCTGTTTCTCCCCATTCTCATCACCAAACTTTAAAAACACATTTCCTTTTTCTCAAAGTTGATAGGCAAACAGGCATCGCCTAGTTTTCTTAATGATCATGTATTTGTGTGCTGAGATGATGCAACCTTTCAGAGGGTCACTGAGCATTCCACGTAAAGAACTGCGTGTGGTAGGAAAAAGGGGAAAGGCAGATGGATAAAAAGTAGGGGGTGTGAACAGGACAAGGCATCGGGAGGCTTGATACATTGTATAAGTTGTTGAATACCAAAATGATGATTTTAGATGTTACTCTCCCTCCCCCACCTAATTCACAACGAGTTCGCAGGGGGGAGAATTGCATGCAAATACGCCCCTAGCCCCTGCCCCGCCTTTACTTTATAATTTTTCCTTTTAAAATTCTTTCCCTTACTCTGCAGCCTTCAATCTCAAGAACATGAACACTTTCTTGTGTATTGTAAACATTTGCTTCGGGCTCTTGATTTATATTTTTTAGGATATCTTTCACCACATGCAGGAATTTGGCTAAGATGTCCCGGAATTCTTTGCCACCAGATTACCACCGCAGAGGGGTGGTGAAGAGCTGGCAGGTATAAACAAAAACCCACACACCAAGTAGTTCCCTAAGAAGTAAGAGGCTACAGAAGGGCCACAAGGAAAGGGGGGGGGTGGAGGGAGACTCCGCATAGGGCAAGATATGACAAAATAACAATCTATAAATTATCAAGGGCTCATGAGGGAGAGGGGAGCGGGAGGGAGGGGGAAAAAAAGAGGACCTGATGCAAAGGGCTTAAGTGGAGAGCAAATGCTTTGAAAATGATTAGGGCAAAGAATGTAGGGATGTGCTTTATACAACTGATGTAGGTATATGTATGGATTGTGATAAGAGTTATATGAGCCCCTAATAAAATGTAAAAAAAGAAAATGATTAGGGCAAAGAATGTACAGATGTGCTTTATACAATTGATGTATGTCTATGTATGGATTGTGATAAGAGTTGTAGGAGCCCCAAATAAAATGTTTAAAAAAAAGAAGAAGGGCCACAAGGAAGAGACAAGCCAGTCAGGGTGCACTATAGGAATAATGAAACATACAAATTTCCTTTAGTTCTTTAATGCCCCCCCACCCCCACCTATCATGACCCCAAGTCTTAGAAATCTGGCTAGACCAGAGCACGTACACTGGTATGACACAGGGAATCCAGGGCAGATAAACCCTTCAGGACCAATAATGAGAGTAACAATTCCAGGAGGGGAAGCGGAAGATAGGGGGAGAAAAGGGGGCACCAATCACAATGATCTACATATAACCCCTTCCCAGGGGGATGGACAACAGAAAAGTGGGTGAAGGGAGACAGCGGTCAGTGTAAGACATGAAAAAAATAACAATTTATCAATTTTCAAGGGTTCATGGGGGAGGAAGGGTAGAGGAGAGGGGAAATAGCTGATACCAAGGGTTCAAGTAGAAAGAAAATGTTTTGAAAATGATGACAGTAATATATGCACAAATGTGCTTGACACAATGGATGGACGTATGGATTGTGATAAGAGCTGTAAGAGCCCTCAATAAAGTGATTTTTTAAAATAAATAAATACACACCAAGGAAGAAGAAGATAGAAGAAGAAGAAGAAGAAAGAGGCTGTCGCCCTAAACAGAAATGCTCGCGTGCCAGGCTGTACAGAGTGCTCAGGTGAGCTCAGCATGCTTTGTACAAGGAATCAAGGCAGGGACCTGTGTATCTAGTCACCTCTGGGATACCCTGCCAAGCACGGGTGGTCACAGAACCTGGGCCTTCTGTTTCATCTTTTGCTGTAGTTCCTGGGTGTGAGGGTGAGGATGGGAGAAATGGTCCTAGAGGACTGGAATAATAAGCAGCAGCTAGGATTGGCTAGAGAGGTCAGAAAGGTCATTTCCCCTCTGGCCTACCGCCTAGCAGATGGGAGGCCCTGAACAGACTCTGCCAGGAGCATGGGACAAGGTTGGGCATCACCTTGCCAGCCTTCCGTCATCATTCACCAACTGCACCCCCAGTGACCACATCAGAGTATAAAAATAGGCTGCTGCCCTGTGAGCTCAAGTTTATACAGAAAAGATCAAAAGTGACGTAGGCCAAGCCTTGGGGCTGCTTGACCCCCTGTCCTCCAGCAATGGGATTGGTACCTGGAGTGTCTCCGGGAGCCCCTGGGGACAGATTTCCAGTTACTGCTTCCACAATGATCTCCATGTCTCCTGTGCCCTCTCCAGATGTCGTAGCCTCTACCAGCAAGCAGGCGGGGTCCGTAGGCAGAGGGGCGGGGCTCTCCGAGGGGCAGCCGCTCTGCCCAGGCTCCAGGAGGTCACGGGGAGAGAGAGACTGGGGGATCAGCAACAGTTCAGAGCACAGTCCAGCCATCGCCCCAGGGCTGTTCGCTGGCTGTGAGCCCAACACAGGGTCTGTCATCACCACGGCTTTCACGGCTGTGCTTTCTCAGGTGCTGAGAAGCCAAGCTGAAGGAAAACAAAAGCAAATCAGGTAGCAGTCTCACTTAAAAAAATCATTTTATTAGGGGCGCATACAACTCTTATCATAATCCATACACACATCAATTGTGAAAAGCACATTTGTACATTCATTGCCCTCATCATTCTCAAAACATTTGCTCTCCACTTAGGCCCCTGGCATCAGCTCATTTCCCGCCTCCCTCCCTGCTCCCCCTCCCTCATGAACCCTTGACAATTTATAAATTATTATTTTGTCATATCTTGCACTGTCCGATGTCTCCCCCCACCCACCCTTCTACTGTCCGTCCCCCAGGGAGGAGGCTACATGTAGATCCTGCAACCGGTTCCCCCTTTCCACCCCAGCAGTCTCACTCGCTGACAATCGGCATGTGCACACAGCCCAGTGTCTGTTGTCTTTGGCAGTGGTTCACCTGAGGAGAGCTGCCTCTCGTGACTACCCAGAGAAGTGAAGAGACCACAACCATGGTGTCAGCAGAGAGCCAACCCGTCCTGCCCAAGACACTAGAGAGAACGGGTTATGTTCTCGCTCTGCTCCAGCTTAGCCAAGTAACCTGGAGTAAAGGATGGTGCAATCTGGGTCTCAGTTCTCTCATCTGCAACAAAACTGGCCAGAGGATCCCCAAAATATCTTTCCCTCTCACAGCTCTGTCCCATAGCTCGACGGCCCTGGATGACCCAGAATTCACCGCATAACCCACTATGCCAACATATCTTGATCCACCACAAACTCCCTGCATCGAATTGATTCTGAGACTAAAAGTGACCCTATAGGACGGGTAGAATGGACCATGCGGGTTTCTGAAACTGTAACTCTTTACAGAAATTGAAAGTTTCATCTTTCTACCCATATCCAGATAGACAGGCTAAAGTGAGTTTACACAGGATTCTTTGTAACTAGAGAGGCAGTAATCCCTTCATGAACTTGCAATCCGGAAGGTCAGTCAGGACCCAGGGCTAGGGAAAGTGAGAAGGAGCATGCCTGAAGAAGAAACCAAGCCTGGTTTGCTAGAACCCAGTGCCCTGCAGCTGGAGGTCATCTCGGCTCACTGGTTCTGATTCATTATCTCTGCAGGGGTGGGGAGTGGGAGAGAGTTTGGTTTGGTGGGTAAAGCGTCTGGTTTGGTCTCAGAGGGGAGCCAAAGAAAATGTGATAGAGAACCTTCAACGGCTAGGGGATGAGGGGAGGAGTGAGACAGGTGGACAGAGAACAGATAAGCTTATCATCATGTAGGGGCAATGAGGAAGAGAAAGAAAGGACAATAAAGCCTGGAAAAAAGAAAGACACTCCCCCTCTCAGCCCCCCTCCTCCAGCCTGGGGATGAAGGCACCTGGGTTCCCACCTGCCACCAGGCTCTGACTTACCATGCAGTTTGGGGCAGCTAGGATAACCTTTCGTCTCTGGGCCTCAGTTTTCCCATCTGCAAAGTGGAAACGATGACAGCGTCCACATTCTCGGGAGAGCGCGGGGGTCACCAGAGTCGACGAATCGGAAAGGCGTTTTGTAACCTGCAAGGCTTGGGATGGAGCATCATCGCGATTACGGTCTTGAGGGGACAGCGGGTACCCGGGAGTGGTCCAGAGCTGTGACACCACTAAGGCGAGGGGCAACCGCTCCTTGGCGTGGTCCCTTTAGCACCACCTCCCGGGGTTCCCCGCACCCAGACCTCCTCTTCATCCTCGCCCTCCAAAATCGTTTGCCTCGGGTGGACAGGATCCACCTGCACCGGCTTGCAGTTCCCACCCGGCAGGCGTTTACTCACCTCCCGGCCCAGGGCCGGCAGGAGCCGCATCTCTATGGTCGAACAGCGGCTGGAGAGGCCCGCCGGGGTTCTTTGTGCGACCGCCTCCGGCCCAGCCGCCTCTAGGACAGCGGAGCGGGCGCAAGCTGGCCACTCTGTTCTCAGCCGCTGGCGAGGTACTCTATGGTCTTTTACCATCGTTTCCCGGCTCCGCACCCCGCCTCCCGCGCCGGCCGAGGCGCCCGAGTACCATCGAGAGTTGTGGGGCAGAGTGGCAAGGAAGGCCTCTCGGTGGGCGTGGCGGGAAGTAGATGAAGGAAGTTAGGGCGGGGTCGAGCGGTGCTTCCTTCTAGAAGCGGGCGGGCGAGACCATCGAGAGGGAGGGCCAGAGCGTCATGGCGGTAAGGGGGCGGGGTGACTGACGGCTCTCTCCCCACCACGCTGCTGGATCCACGCGCGGTGGTGTGGAGGGGGTTTCGCGTGGGGGCTTCCGAGCAGCCAGCGTGAGAGGGGGGCTTTAGCTGCGCCTTTCCATGCATAAGTGCTTTGGAAAATCTGACTCGAACCCTGATCCTCAGCCGAGGTCACTGCTGTCCGTTTACCGCCTGCGAACCAGGTGCCAGGCAAAGTGGCCGGAGTGATGGGGAGGAAGGGCAGGAACGACCACACGAGTTGGTCCCTAATCTTCTCTGGATTTTCCAGCCTAGAATTATACCCGGCCTCATTTTGTTGATAGGGGTGGGATGGAAGTAGCAGCAAATTGGCAGGTTTCATTTTGGCGAGAATGGGTGATTTGAACCGAGGGAGCTGCAAGAACAAGGAGATGGGAGGTGGTTTGCATATTTTCTGGACAGCGAGGCTAGATGAGCTCTGTGCTAGGGAGAATCTTGAGCACAAGATTGGAAAGGAGTGGCCTTTGGGAAGCACTATAGCTGACGGTGAATTTGGTTTTGGATTTATGAAAAGTAGTGGCCTTGTCTGCGTCGCTGAAGCTTTTTAATATTTATTATCGTTGTCACTTTGGACAATTAGCCCAACTATCAGATCGATTAATCGGGTCAATTATTTCACCTTTATGACTGCTAATAGCCGCTCTTACCCCTCTCTCTCCCCCCACGTGACACACACACACACACACACACACACACACACACACACCCTCCCCCACCACCCCACTACCACCACCAATCTGTTATCTTGGCCCTTCTCTGGACCTGGGGTTGACTTTTCCTATCAGTTTGGTGGAAAGTTACATGAGGAGAAAATGGGTGGGAGGATGGGAGACCTGAGCCACAAGTCAGTCCCCCTTGAGGAGGTGGAAATCGGACCATGTGGGAGATGGAAGCAGGAGGTAGTCAGGAAAGAGCTCAAAATGACCTAAGTATTCCGTTTTCATATAAATTTTTTTTGGCGGGCTCTTACAAATCTTATGACAATCCATCATTCAGTTGTATTAAGCACACTTGTACATACGTTGCCATCAACATTTTGAAAACATTTTTCTACTTGAGCCCTTGGTATCGACTCCTCTTTTCTCCCCTTCCTTCCCACCCTGTGAATCCTTGATCAATTATTATTTTGTCTCAACACTGCCTGTTGTCTCCCTTGGCCTTCACTCACATTTCTGCTATTGGCTAAGTATTTGTTTTAACTTGAACTAGCTCGTTGGGGATGGAAACTGCCAAGGCTAATAGAAACTGCTCCCTGCTACCCTTCAAGTGGTGCCCCAGGCACAGGACATACCTAACCTACCTTACCTTTCTAGGGATTAGAGCAAAATGAAGCATCCTATTGGAGCTGATTCCACCCACCCCCACCACTATGGGGCAAGAGATGGGGGTCTCATTAGGAGCCATCCAAGAATTAACAATCTTAGAAATTTAATGAGTGTTTATTTAGATGGGGCATCATAAAGTTATAAGCAGGGCAGCTTATGGGGCATTAGGCACAAAAGGGAGAGGACGTTTCAAAGACCCCGCTCTAGGCCTGTGGCTATTGCTTTGTCGGTGGAAGAGAATAGCTCCTTTGCCCTCTGCTGAGACCCCAGACCTCTTTCTGTCTTAGGGACCACAACTCTGCCCTGCTGCGAAGCCGGCTAAGTTATTCCTGGAAGTTTAGGGGCTCTCCAGAAAACAAGGTAGGTGCCTGCTCACCACACCAAGCCAAACCCAAACCCACTGCCATGGAGACGATGCCAATTCAGATACCTTATAGGATAGAGTAGGCATGCCTGTCGGTGGGTTTCCGACTTTTATCGGAATAGAAAGCCTCTTCTATGGAGTGGGTTGTGGTTTTGAACTGCTGACCTTGTAGTTAGCAGCCCAATGCATAGTAACCCACTATACCATCAGGGTTCCTATGAACAGGCAAATGAAAGGCAAACTGGGCAATCGCCCTATAGCCTCCCTTCACTCTTTTTCGTTCCAACCCCCACCCCAACTTGCCCCCAAAAGGGAGGCTATGGATCTGCCTAGGGGAGAGGGAGAGGGAGAGGGAGGGGGCGGGGCCGCTTGGGAAGCATGGAGTTCAGTTGTCCAACCAAGCTGTTTTCTCTGCCGCCACTCCTAGGTTTGGATGCCTCAGGGCCTGCAGGGCTCAGTGAGTCTCCTTCAAGATGCCCCTCTCAGACTTTATTCTGACCTTGAAGGACAATCCCTACTTTGGGGCTGGATTTGGGCTGGTGGGTGTGGGCACAGCCCTTGCGCTGGCTCGGAAGGGTGCCCAGATGGGCATGGTGGCCTTCCGGCGCCATTACATGATCACCCTGGAAGTCCCTGCTCGAGACAGGAGCTACGCTTGGTTGCTGAGCTGGCTCACCCGCCACAGCACGCGAACACAGCACCTCAGTGTTGAGACTTCGTACCTTCAGCACGAGAGTGGCCGCATCTCCACCAAGTTTGAGTTTGTGCCCAGCCCTGGGAACCACTTCATCTGGTAAGGCTGGGAGCCAGGGAGCGCTCTGAGAGCAAACAAAGGAGAAAGTGGTGGACAGGGTGGACCCATTTCCTCCCCCGTGTGTCACTCAGGTACCAGGGGAAATGGATCCGGGTGGAGCGCAGCCGGGAGATGCAGATGATCGACCTGCAGACGGGGACTCCTTGGGAATCCGTTACCTTCACTGCCCTGGGCACTGACCGCAGGGTTTTCTTCAGTATCCTGGAGGAAGGTGTGGTGGGCACAGGCAGCCCTACTTGGGGGGCAGGGGGCATGAACATCCCAGTAAGCAGCCTTGGAGAGGGCATGGGGAGCAAGAGCCCACAGGAGCTGGGAGGCGGAAGCAGCCATTTGGGCTCAGCACTGTCTGGTTCAAGAATCTGCCTTGGTGGGAATAATTTAATTTGGGGGCCTGACTCATCTCCCTTCCCCCAGCTCGAGAGCTAGCCTTGCAGCAGGAGGAGGGAAAGACAGTGATGTACACAGCAGTGGGCTCTGAGTGGCGCCCCTTTGGCTATCCACGCCGCCGGCGCCCCCTGACTTCTGTGGTTCTGCAGCAGGGTCTGGCAGACCGAATTGTTAAGGACGTTCGGGAATTCATCGATAACCCCAAGTGGTACACTGACCGAGGTGAGAGGCTGGCAGGGTCTCGACTGGGTTGTGTTGTTAGGACTGGGGATTGGGGCAAGCCGGGACACGTTCTGGAAGTTGAAGGGAAAGAAAAGTAACGGGCAGGGTGGTCTTCTCCAACACCTAGCCCGGGGGCTGGGCTGGGGCATCACGTGGACCCTGGCTCTCTCCGCAGGCATCCCCTACAGGCGTGGCTACCTGCTGTACGGGCCCCCCGGCTGTGGGAAGAGCAGCTTTATGTGAGTGGAGTCGGACTTTTCTCTCGACTTTGCAAAACCACCTTTAGAGGACCAGGCTGGCCCCAACGGGAAGGAAACCTTGGGGAGAGGCTCCCAGATAAACACGAGGACGGGGGAAGACTGGGTGGGGGGTTAGGCTTAGGCTTTTCAGAGCCACCTCCCACCACCCCTCCACAGCACAGCCCTGGCCGGGGAGCTGGAGCACAGTATCTGCCTGCTGAGCCTCACTGACTCCAGCCTCTCAGATGACAGGCTCAACCACCTGCTGAGCGTGGCCCCACAGCAGAGCCTGGTGCTCCTGGAGGACGTGGATGCTGCTTTCCTCAGTCGAGACTTGGCCATGGAGAGTGAGTGGGGCTGAGGGAAACAGGGATCCAGAGTAAACGTGGAACCATGGCAGAGTAGAAGCCCAGAGGCTGACAGGCAGACCCAGAGCCCACAAGAAACAGAGACATGATGGGGGATGGAAAGAGATGCTACTGGCTGGTTGGTGTAGGACCATTGAAAGGTGCCCTGGTGGCACTGGGCTAAGCACTGAACTGGGAATCACAAGGTTGGTGGTTCAAACCCACCATCCACCCCCAGGGGGAAAGATGAGGTTGTTTCCTCCCATACTCTTGGAAACTCCAAGGAGCCGCCACCCTTCCCTGTTCTCCAGGGCAAAGTCAGGACCAGCTTGATGGCAGTGGGCTGGGTTGGGTTGATGACCACTCATGCTTCTTCATCCCCATCTCCCTCCAGACCCAGTCAAGTACCAAGGTCTAGGCCGCCTCACCTTCAGTGGTCTCCTCAATGCCTTGGATGGCGTAGCTTCCACTGAGGCCCGCATTGTATTCATGACCACCAACCATGTCGACAGGTAGGCAGACCCCACCCTCCCTCAGTGCTCCAGACAGACCCGGGGGTTCGGTGGGACCATCACCTTTGGAATGACAGCAGGACTGGTGCCCACCACTCTGCCTTGTCTCCTCGCAGGCTGGACCCTGCCCTGGTCCGTCCTGGGCGAGTGGACCTCAAGGAGTATGTAGGCTACTGCTCACACTGGCAGCTGACCCAGATGTTCCAGAGGTTCTACCCGGGGCAGGCACCTTCCATGGCCGAGACTTTTGCAGAACGTGTCCTTAAAACTACAACCCAGCTCAGTCCGGCCCAGGTGCAGGGCTACTTCATGCTATATAAGAACGACCCTGGGGGGGCACTCCACAACACTGAGACCTTGAAGAGGTGACCAGACTTCTGGGTAGCTCTCTCATCTAGGGAGCCAATAAACACCTGCCATGCTCCTCTGCCTCCGCCCCTCGCTGTACTGGTTTTTGAGTGGAAAGCGGAGTCCGCAGCTGCCTCCAAGGGGCAGCAGTGTCCCCAGGTGGCACAGATGAGGGCTGAGCCACTAGCTGAAAGGCTGGCAGCTGGAACCGGCCCAAAGGTGCCTTGGAAGACATGTCTGATCATCTAGTTTCTGAAAGGTCACGACCTTGAAATCTCTGGAGCCATTCTACTCTGTGCACAGTGGCCAGGAGTCTGAACTGACCCAACACACACAACTGAAGATGAGGCCCAGAGACCTGACCATGCCTGGCTCCCCTAAAGGTATGCGTGTACAGAAGGGTCCGTGCAGCTTGCTTCCAGGTGTCAATATCCCTTACAAGCATTCCCGTATTCCCAAGAACCCAGACTTGTCCCACCATGGGCTTGCTAGGGTTTTGCAAAAAGCCACATCTCACGGGCCAGCCCTGCTGAGCGTAGAAAGCCAAAGGCCAGATCTCTTTATTGCTCCCCCTCCCACCCCGAGCTCCCCTTCCCCCAGCAGTCCTGCTAGGAACCATCCTCAGGTTCTGGGCCCAGGGGTTCCCTGCGGCCCGCAGGCCTGTGGACGCCCCGACCGCGGGGCAGGCGGGGGTAGGAAGAGCCTGGTGTCCGGCCTTTGGAGCGCTCCCAGCGAGCATAGTCCCGAGTCCTGCGGGGCGGGGGGCCCTGCCAGCCCCCAGACCCCTTCTCTGGGGGAGGACCTGGGACCCCTTGGTTGAGGTCCATGGGCTCCTTGAAGAGCCCCTCAGGAGGTGGTTCCTCAGCATCACGGGTGCCTTTGGAAGCACAGCACTGCCCTCCCTTCAGAGGCCGCCGGTCGGATAGGGGTGGGTGCCAGGGGTTTCGACTGGCCCGGGGAGGACCTGGTGGAGCTTTTGGGGTCTCACCCAGCCTTGGTCGAGGGGGCCCCACCCTTGGGATCTTCTCACATGTGCGCTGGGAGGCCATAGGCAGAAGAGCTGGCAGGGTGGGCTCGGCATTGGGTGAGGTGGACGGCTCTGTGGCCAGGGTACTAGGTGGCGGGGAGCCTCTGGAGACGTCTTCAGATGGCTCAGACTGCGACGGGGCAGGAGCCTAGAGAGCAGATACTGCTGTTATGACCAAAGCAGGCCCGCCTCCCACATGGGCCAACCGCCATGCCCGCGACCCATGTGGGGCAGGAGCTGGCGCCCCTGCTTTACCTGCTGGAGGCTAATGAAGTACCGGTTCCGCTCCGCCTCCAGGTCGATGATGCCGCCCCGCTCCTGTTGTCTCTGGTAGAGCCGCTTGCGCTCGTCCTGCTGACGCAAGCTCTCGGCGTTGGGCTCATAGAGCTCCTGGAGGGAAGGACAGACACGTGGGGTGGGGGGGGAGGGAGGCAGCCGCAATGCCCTCCCTGCTCTTCTAGCACTGCCACGGGCGGCTGCTAAGAGGTCTCGGGTTGGGGCCCTCAGATGGCAGCTCCCAGATCTAAGCCCCAGATTCCCTTTTCAAAGGCCCCCTTTGCAGAGGTCTGAGGAAGGGAGGGCATGTCCAAGTCCCAAGATGAAATACAAGGGGAGGTGGGTCCCCCTTTCCTGGAGGATGCCACTGTGCCCGGCCCAGCTTGAGAGGTGTACCCTTACCACAGGCTGCTGGGGCTCAGGAGCGGCTTGTAGTGCTGCCAGATCATACACGAGGGGCTCTCTGCACACCGGACACTGCACACCAACTGCCTCCTGAAAGAGAGAAAGCCCGCCCAGCTGCCCTCTGTGCGGAAGGCAGGGACTGCGTGCGGAGGCAGCCTGCTCAGGGATGAGGACGGTGGGGGTGGGGAGCTGCAAGTACAGGCAACAGGAGATGCATGGGAGGGTTAAGTCAAAAAGTATTGTTGTTGCCATTCACTCATGGGCTGATTCCAGGCGCTGTTTGAATGTGTCTCTGATCAGTGGATGGCTGTAGACAAGTTCTCTCAGTAATACACTTGTCTTAGTCTCATGGACCTTCAAAAAAGATCTGTTTTTGGCTTTTGGATTCCAAAAGGGTGAGCTGGCTCATTTTCTCAAAGGATCCAGGATAATCACAAGGCTTATCAGGGAGACCTATGCAACTGGAACACTGGACTAGGGAGCAAAAGGCCAGCAACGTTGCACTAGGCAGTTTTTTCCTACCATACGGCACTGCCTCATTTTTTGCAGAGAGCACTTTTTATCCTAGAATTTCCCTGGGAAACTTGACCCCATTCACCCTGCAGTCCTGATTTTGCCCCTTGGGACAGTTTTTTATTTTCCAAACTCCACAAACATTTCAAAGGAGCAAGATTTGAGTGCCTCAGGGATGCCCAGACTGCCATTTTGCCTGGCGTCGACTGCCAAGTGCAAGCTTCATTGGCGAAGTTCCGGAGATGGAAACCCTACCTTCGGGAGTAGACACCTAGATGGAGACTGTCAAACAAGAGCTTCACGTTTGCTGGCTTCTTACTAAGACTTTGTAGCTTTTTGTAGCAACACTCTCTGACTTACCCTCATATATAGAGGTGAGCTCTCATTAACCTTAGCACTATTTAAATCCATTGCCATGAAGTGGCTTTATAGCCACCCTAAAGGGCAGAGGCAAACTGCCTCACAGTGTTCCCAAGGCAGTAATCTATGGGAGCACAATGACAGTTTCTCCCAGACCGGCCGGTGGGTTTGGACTGCCCACCTTTCACTTAGCCATTACACCATCAGTGTTCTCTCCCAAGGTATCTGGGACCCTGAAGGGCTCAGAGCCACTGGTGAAAGGCAGCGAGGGAGCCTACCTGTCGGGTGGCAGCATGCTGCTGTTCCTGCGCCTGCGCCTTCAGCTCTTGCTCCATGTGCTGGACGTACCTCGCAAGGCAGTGGCAGTGGAAGTAGTGGTAACAGGGCGTTTTGGTAAAGGCCTCCTTCTCCTGCGGGCAGAAATGCAGGGCTCTGCGCTACAGCTCCCCACTGCCCACCCCATGCAGAGCCCCAGGGGCCCCTCAAGCAGAAGACCCACCTGGAAGCCATACAGGCAGATGACACAGTGGCCATGGGGAATGTTGTTGTCTGTGAGAATCTCCTTCCCTTTCTGAGAGGAGAAAAGATGTTGCTGAGTCGGAGGCAGGGCAGGAACGGCGAGCCAGGCCTCTGGCCCATTCCTAGGAGAACGGCTAGAAGCAGACTCCGAGCTGCATTTCGGTCCTGGTGATGTGCCCTTGCAGTGTGGGGCCAGTCTTTCTCCACATCCCCAACCCTCCCCCAAATGTGATCCTCCTGCCGCCTGAACCCCATTTCACTGTTTTTCCCACAAATCACTTTAAATTCACCTTGGGGATGTGAAAAGAAATGTACTTTGGAAAGAAGTCCAATTAAAACCCCTACCGTCTTGGTTAGGTAGGCTTTTTTGTGTGTAAACCTTGAAATGATTTGTGCTTTATAAAAGACGAACAATTTCCACGCCCCTCCTTACACCAACATAACCACAGCCCAGAGCCGCAGCACCTTTTTCACACGGCAGGGCTCACCCAGCTGAACCCTGTGAAGAGTTGACCGGGGGGGTGGGGGGGAGGAGAAACACCACCAGCTGGAAAAGAAGCCAGCTGGTTCCTTAAGTCACTCACTTTCCCTTTACCACAAATAAAGCCTCCACAGGAAAGCAGAAACCACACAAACTCCCCAGCAGGGGACGGTTTCCCCGAGTCAAAGGCACCACTCAGAACAAGGGCCTTTCCCTTCGCTACACCCTGGATGGCAGGTTATGGAGGGTGGGACTGTACCCGAGCCAAGGGCACCCTGGAAAACCTTTCTTGATCAAACCTTTGTGGGACAGTGAATTTGTTCTAGAGAGTTTTCCGAGTGACAAGGCACGGGCTACTCAAATGGACAGAAAATTCAAAGGCACTGTGGTGGCCTAGGAAGTATGCTGGCACTGGCGTTGAATAGCTAATATTCTAGAATTCCATCCAGTTCCAAGCTGCACTGTGGAGACGATTCATGGGCTACAGTGGTCTCCTACACCCACTCCCTCCTGGAAAAAGACAGTCAAACCCTCAGTGAGATGAACCAACCCGAGCCCCAACAATGGGCTCAAACAGCAATGACCGACCAGGTGGGGCAGAACCTAGGGACACCTTCTGTTCCAAGTGAGGCCACCATTGCTGAGGGCCGGCTTGGTGGCCACTCCCAGTGAGGACACCTGGCCGTACCCTTGCATCCAATCCTGAACGCTATTCCGAAATTCAGTCCAAAGAGAGGAAACCAACTTTATACTGTTTGTTTCCTAATCCCAACAGACACAGTAACCCTGCAGGTCTGGGTGGTGCTTTCTGCAGAGGCCTAACTCTTGGAATGAAGGGGCGATGGCTTTTTCAGTCCGCCCTGCTATCAGGCAGACTGGCCTTCAGAGTTCCAGTGTGGCCATAACCACTCCCCTGCCCCTTTTAATTGGCCACCTGAAGAAGACAGAAACCAAAGCCCGTGAAACCAAAGTGGAAAAGGAGATGTTTAAAATACACATGCTGCTGTAGGCACTTTGGAGGAGCTGCCAAACGATCTTTGGGGAGAGTTCTTGAAACAGAGCCCTCGCCTTTCTGCATTCATTCAGGCCTTTGCTAAGCATCGGCGGGACTCCTGGGCGGAGCAAACAGCTAATGACTTGGCTGCTAAGTGTTAGTGACTTAAGAGCAAGACTCCCAGAGGCACCTTGGAAGAAAGGCCTGGCAGTCTATTTCCCAAAAATGAGGAAAGAAAACCCTATGTGGCACAGTAGACACACAGGGTCACCATGAGCTGGCTGGCGTCAACTCAGCAGCAAGGGATGGAGGGTGAAAGATTGACGGGGGTGGGGGTGGGGGTGGAGACCCAAAGCCCATCTGTAGACAATTGGACATCCCCCCACAGAAAGGTTACAAGGGATAATTCAACCAGGGTGTAGTATAGCACTGACGAAACACACATCATTCCTCTAGTTCCTGAATGCTTCCTCCCCTGCACTACCATGACCCAGTTCCACCTTACCAATCCGGCTAGATCGGAGTGCACCCATTGGGACAGATGGGAGCTCTCGACACATGGAATTCAGGACAGATGGAACCCTCAGCTACAGCAGTGGGAGTAGTGGCATCATGAGGGGAGGGGAAGAAAGGGTGACCCCATCACAAGGCTGGATATAGAGCCCACCCCCCTGGGGCAGGGGATGAATAACAGAAAGGTGGGTGAAGGGAGACAACGCAGTGTAAGACACAACATAACAACAGTAGTATAAAATTGATCAAGGATTCACGAGGGAGGGGAAAAAGGAGCTGATACCAAGGGCTCAAGCAGAAAGAAAATGTTGACTACAACACATGTACAAGCGTGCTTAATACAACTGAATGACGGATTGTCTTAAGATTTGAAAGAGCCGCTCCCCACCTCTGAAAAAGAATGATGAGAGGAGGTGCCTCCAGGTGGGTGTCCTCAAATTCTAGACCCTGGGCTCCCCACCAAGGAACTCCAGCCCGGGAGGCCAGCAAAGCACACCTCTTACCTCAATCAGTTCATAGAGCATGGCAGTGCCCAGACTAGCCTCGGCCACACGGCTCAGCGCCTGGGAGATCCTGGAGGAGAGGGGACAACCCAAACATTCGGCCTGCCCACTTCCGTCACCAAGCAGAGCAACTCCTGAGTTTCCCCTGCTCCAACTGGCCAGCCCAACTCACGTGTGGAGGTGCTCATCGGACAGACCTCGGGGGTTCCGGATGGAGATCCGTGGCACGGCGTTGGGATACTGGTGGGGGACACCGCAGGTTACTGCCTCCGTGTCCCACCTCAGGTCTGCCCCGATTCCTCCCTTCGCTGCCCTGGGAGAGGGACCTCACCTGTGTTGGGACCTGAAGCACCAGAGTGACGCAGACATACTGTGAATCCTGGTCCTCTGCAGTGGCGGGGTGCAGAGTGATGGAGATTTCCCAGGGCGAAGACCTGCAGGGGGAGGAAGCGGAGACCTGGGCTGTGACTTAACATGAGCTGGGGAGTGATGGGGTAAGACAGTAAACGGAAAGAGGATGGGAGCACCGGACTCTTGTGAGAATGACAGGAACTGCCTGTCTTCCCGATAGAAGCATTTGCTCTGAGTGACTGAAGAGCAGACTCTGCGTGGAGTCCTCTCTGCCCGCCCTTCCTTGGATACATACCTTCCACTGCCTTTAACCACCTGTAGTTCATCCAGATAGATCGACTCCAACACTTCAACCTCAGACGGAAGGACCCTAGGGAGACAAAGGGAGCCTGGCTTGGCATTACAGCTCTCCCTGCCAAGCCTGCTAAGGGAAATCGAGGCTGGCTTTGCAGAAAACGAGAATCTGCCAGAGTTTATTCTGAGGCAAAAATCCTTCAAAAGTGGAAGGCTAAGTTATCAGAGAGTCAGGTAGAAAGCACAGAAATCAGAATTTTATGGATGGTTTTCGTTAAAGGATAAGAAAATGGACTCCCCAAGATGTGAAATGACTAGCCCAAATCTCAAGGACTGAGAGGGAAAACCTCGATGGGAATCAGGCTTCCTGACTTCCTGGGTAAGTCTATTTCCACTGTTGGTGGTTCCTTAGCAGTCATCTCTGATCCTGGAACATGGGGTCCACTCATCAGCATCAAAAGGATCACTGCCATTCCTGGCTTTCCCCACACCGTTCAGCTTGGAGCCCAGGCCATGACCTGCCTACTCTCTACACATACTCTGCCCACAGCAGTCACTCTAAGCATTTTTAAAGGAGAGGTCAACCTGAACTGAATAACAGGTCTAGGTGGTGTAAAGACCGTATTGTCAACAACAACCAAAAATAAGTAAAAAAATGACCGTACTGTCATACAAGAACCATAAGCCTTAGAGTCAGTAATATCAGCAATTTACCAGCTATGTGATCTAGGTAGTGACCAACTGTTAGCCTGAGTTGTCTTAACTGCTATATATAGACTGCCTACGTTTTCAGATTTATTCCAAGGACTAAAGGTGAGTACCACGGCCTACCAAAAGAACAAAAAAACAAATCTGCCTTGGAAGAAATACACCCAGAGTGTTCCTTAGAGGCAAGGATGGAGACCTTGTCTCAAATACTTTGGAGATGTTGTCAGGAGAGAGCAGTCCCTGGAGAACGACCTCATGCTTGGTAAAGAGGCAGGGAAACAGAGGAAGGCCCTCAATGAGATGGGCTGACACTGACGGCCACAATGGGCTCAGGCATCATTGTGAACATGATGCAAGACTGGGCAGTGTTCCCGTTCTGTTGGGCATGGGGATGCTATGGGTCGGAACCGACTTGATTGCGCTAACAACAAAGGTGACTTGTTTATGTAAACTACCTATCTGGGGGCCATACTCTGTCCTCTCTTACCTACAGAACTTAAAAAAGGAAAAAGAGAAGGGTACAATTAGCAGAGTAGCCTAGATATATTTAGGACCTTGGCCAGATGGTTGATTTTATATCAACCTGCCCAAGTCAAGATCTAAGGCAGAGAACACACAGATTTCATCATAAATGGCAGTTACAATGACATTATAACACATTGCAGATGTATGGTTGGGTTGAGTCCATGGCCCTATCCAGGCCATACATGAAAGTTTTCCAGTAATTGCATTGTTCCCTCTTCACCAACAGCAGGGCTCTCTCTTACGGCCTGTAGTAGTGGCCTTCAAAGCTGCTGCCCTCCCCCCCTTTGTTTAAATCTTAATGACATTAAAAACAGAAACTAAAACACCATTCGTGTTCGAGTGGATCCCAACTCACAATGATCCTAAGGACAAAGCCGGACTGCCTGAGGAGTTCCCAAGGTTGTACATCTTGACAGAAGCATACTGCCACATCTTTCTCCCTCAAAGTGGCAGGTGGGTGCCAACTGATGCGGCCCAAGTGCTTGCCCACTGCAGCACCAAGAACCTTCTGTCTTTGGCAAAAAACCAGGTAACTGTGGGCTAAGTCCAGCTGACATAGGCATGGGAAGCTCTCACACTAGCTCCCAGCACTGCTGCTGTCTCCATGCTCAGGGGCTGGAAGACTAGGGTCCCTGGAACACCGGGCAACCACCAGCCTGGACTGTGTCAATCAGGGCCAGCGCTGGCTGGGCTCCCGGAGTCTGTCATCACTACACTCATTCCAGCTTTGGATGGGAGGCATTTGGCAGGATGGTGGTAAGAGACTGTAGAATATAAGAATTGTTGTTTGAGGTGCAAACTCAGTGCTCCCCTACACACAGAACAAAACACTACCCAGTCCTGCCCCATCCTCACAAACTGCTGGGCAGTACTCAAGAATTTGAGAGTTAAAGAGTCGGACCAAGATTCCAGGTGTAATTATTTGCGGGTAAATTACTGTATCTAGTCTCCTCAGCTGCCCACACATCCTGACCCACTCGATCAGTCTTTGAAGAAGGTGCCACACCCACCTCTTTGTGTGGCTGGGGCTATTGACTCACAGGAGCGAAGTGACCCGGTCAGCATCCATAGCTAGTAAAATGTGGCGTCAAGTCCCATTTTACCCGATCTCCAAATCCCAGAGTCCCTCCAGGCTCTGGTCTGTGGTTAAGAATGCTCGAGACGGACGAGGCCTGTGCGTTTTGGGAAGTGTGCCGCTTTACTCAGATAAGGGTCGAGCAGGAGGCAGGGGCAGGACTCAGCACAAATGAGGCAGGTGCAAGAGGGAGGGGGAGGTACACGGGGAGGCGTGGGCGGGGCCTGACGAGCAGGCATCCCGCCGACCCCTCCAGCAGTCGGCTTCAGGAGAACACGGGCTGGGCTCCGGTGGGGCCGGAGGCGCGGGGACTCCTTTCCACCCGCCCGCTCCCCGGAGGTCCAGAGGCTCCCACACAGCGATGTCAGCGTCTCCCTCCCCGCTCCTCCCCATCGGCTCGCCAGGCGGGCCTAGCGCGGTCGCCGTCGGCCCCTCGACCCCGAGTCCGGCGGCCGGCCCAAGCCCAAGCCCCAAAGTTACCAGTGCTCGTCCCCGGCAGCCGCCGACGCTGACGCCGCCATGTCTGCACCGGCTCGCCGCCGGAACCGGAAATGCTCCTGGGAAGCTGGCCGGCGGAAAGCTGAGCGAGATGGGGCGGGCAGCCGGCAGCCGTTTCCAGGCAACCGCAGACTCTGGGGCCTGAGCGGGTCCTCATGGCCCTGGGACGACTCGGAAGTGCCCCACTACGTGCCTCTGGGCAGTCCACGGGCTTCCTCCCCGGCAGCTGACCGCCCGTGCCCTTCGAGCCTCTGCCCCGTGCTAGCTAGTCAAACTGGTGAGGCTGGGGCGTCGTGGAGACCGGCGGCGCGGGGGCGGAGGATCACACGCCAGGCAAAGTTCGCAGGCAGCCAGAAGGGGTGGGACGAAGGCCGGGGCCGGCGTCCCTCGGCCTGAGGAGCTGGACGCTCCTGGGTTGGCGGGGACAGGGGCTTGGGCCTGCCCGGCGCGTGGGCAAGAAGTCTGGGCCGAGGGTCCCGAGGAGGTTGGGAGGGGCGGGAACGTGAGGGGGCGGGGCGGTGGGCGGGGCAGAGTGGGTGGATAATGCTAGGGGAGGGGCGGGGTCTCGTTGGGGAGGCAGGTAGGGTCGGGATTGGGTGGGAGGAGCGGGAGCTGAGGCCTTGGGGTCCGGTGCAGGAGGCCGGCATGGAGAACCAGGGAAGGCTCGAAAGGGAAAGGAGTAAGAGGCACGTCATCCGGAGACCTCACTCCTGGTCTCTCCATGCATTCCGCCCTCCTCTATCTCCGAGGCTTGGACTCTTGGCAGAGAGGAAGAAGCCAGGCCTCTGACTGTACGCCTTCTCCCAGGCACACGTCTGGCCCGCCCGATGTGCGGAACTGCCTCTGGAGCTGTAGCCCTTCACCACCATCCCTACCTCCTTCCTTCGGAGGGCTCCCGAGACGCCATCTGTCATGGAAAAGTACCACGTGTTGGAGATGATTGGAGAAGGCTCTTTTGGGAGGGTGTACAAGGGTCGAAGAAAATACAGCGCTCAGGTGGTGACTCAAAAAGGGTATCTTTTAAGTGGGGGGGATCTACTCCCCTAGCACCAGAAGGGCGAAGCTCAGTGGGAAATGGGCCCAGAAGGGAAGCATTCATCCCGAACCTGTCTTCTTTAGTCACAGACTTCTTCATACCTTCTCTTGGAGCATGGTCTTAGATGGCCCGGGTTCACAGCCGAACTCCGCAGCTTCCTAGTTTTAGAACTATGGACAAGTGACTTCACTTCTCTGTCTTAGTTGCTTCACTGTGGCGCGTAAATACCAACACCTGTTCATGAGGCTTGAGGGTTAGCTAAGTGCCACATCATTACCAAAGCACTGAGTGTGTGCTTGGCACCTAGGAAACAACAAATAAGCATTAGCCCTTTGCCATCGAGTTGATCCCGACTCATAGCAACCCCGTAGGACAGGGTACAACTGCCCCATAGGGTTTCCAAGGCTTTACAGAAGCCGACTGCCATATCTGTCTCCAACACGGTGGCTGGTGGGTTTTAACTGATAACCGTTTGAGTAGCAGCCAAACACTTAGCAACTGTACACCATGACCCCTTGAGTAATCATTAGCTGCTAATATTTGTCACACCATGCAGGATGAGTTAGACCATACGACCCCATTGCTTCCCATGTCATTCCCCTGCCCCCCCCCCATTCCTCTATAGCCCATGATGTCCAGTCCTTTTTTCAGATCAGAACACCTCTCCCAATAGCCTCTTGTCAAGGTGTGCCCCAAAGAGACATGTCTGACAGAGGCTAGGGGCATGGGGAGACTAGGAAAGGTCAGGGTACCACAGAGAAAGTGGAGGGGAACCCACCGATGGGATGAGAGTTGCTGAAGCAGTCTAAAGACTGTACTCTAGACCTCAGCTAATGTTGAAGTGCTACCCCTTCCCTTCCCTTCCCTTCCCGGTAGTGTGGTTGATTCTTCCCCCTCCCCACTGACAGGTGGTGGCCCTGAAATTCATCCCCAAACTGGGCCGCTCCGAGAAGGAGCTGAGGAACCTGCAGCGAGAGATTGAAATCATGCGGGGTCTGCGACATCCCAACATTGTGCATATGCTCGACAGCTTTGAGACTGACAAGGAGGTGTGCTTCTATGGTTTGGGTCCGGTCTCCCCAGTACTGGGTTCCAGGGATTCTTCCCACGCCCACGCCCACCCCCTACCCCCGAATGCATCATTCTGGAGCTATCAGCACCACAGGCGTCTCCCTGTAGGTGGTGGTGGTCACCGACTATGCTGAGGGAGAGCTCTTTCAGATCCTTGAAGATGATGGGAAACTGCCCGAAAACCAGGTATGCTTCGTGACTCAAACTTCTCCCTGCCCCTGACCTCGACCCAGGTCAAGTACTAATAAGAAAGCTAAGGATGCTGAGAGCTTCCATTTGCAAGGCTCCTGAGAACCTAAGTCTAAGTGTCTGTGGAGACAATGTGTGACAGTATAGTTTAGGAACCAACCAAAGTACTCACGGCCGTAGAGTCAGATTCCCCCTCATAGTGACCCTACAGGACAGGGTAGAACGGCCCCTGTGGGTTTCCGAGACTGTCACTCTTTACAGGAGTAGAAAGCCTCATCTTTCTCCTGGGGAGTGGTTTTTGGTTCCAAACTGATGACCTTTTGGCTAGCAGCCCAACGTGTAACGGACTATGCCACCAGAATTTCCACAGCATAGGGATACGAGCCAAAATACCGAAGCCTGGCACTGCCACTTCCTCACTGGATGCCCTTGGTCCAGGTTTCCTCCTCTGTAAAATGGGGATATGAAGCCTGCTACCTTATAAGTCTTGTTTGAGGATTGTAATGAGTTCACTTACATCAAGTATGTATTAGAGTGCCTGGCACATAGTATAACTAGCTTTAACTGAGGGTTCAAGATGCTCTAGGCATCTTGAGGGCAGAAGGGCCCGTGCAGCGGGTGCCCTAGAAGGCACTCACAGGATCTGCCACAGGCTGTAGCAGTTGGTAGGGTCTGACAACACATTCTCTAGCCGTGTTCATGCTGAGAGTGTCCCCGTGGGCGCACAAGCAGCTCCCAGGCAGTGTCCCTGGTCATAACCCCCTTAATGCATTCTTAGGTATCTGCAGTTCGCTTGTTCATTTGCTTGTTGTTTGTCGGGCTGCTGCTTTTGAGAGCAAAAACGTTGTCTTGGTTACTAACGGCTAATGTGCGTTGCAAAGGAGCCTTGGCTGAGTAGTGGGTTATGTCTTGGGCTGCTAAACTGAGAGTTCAGCAGTTCAACTCCCCCAGTGGCTCCAGGGATGGAAGATGAGGCATTTTGCAACCATACAGATAAGACAGCCTTGAAAACCCAAAGGGGCAGTTCCCTTCTGTCCTATAGGGGTGCTCTGATTTGACATTGGCTCGATGGTTGTGGATTTGGTTCGGTAACATGCATCGGCAGGAGTCCTGGTTGCACAGTAGTTAAACACTTGGCTGCTAACAGAGGTTAGGTTTGACCCCCTCCCCCCCGTCTTGGTCCGTAGGGTCTATTGTCTGGGAACCCCCCTGAGGAGGTTCTACTTTATCCGAAGGCAATGGGTAATGCATATGGAACCCTTGGGAAGTGTCAGGCACCAGGCAGAACACTAGATGGATCAGCTCGTTTAGCCCACACAGTGATTCTAGTCTGTGGAGTTGGTGGTGTCATTGTGGACCATTTGCAAATGATGAAGCTAACTGATCACGGTAGTAGTACTAGTGAATGACAGACATCTAGTGGTTGAATGAATGAACAAATGAAACGATAACTGGAGAAGAAGGAAACGCCAACGCAGCTCCAGTGTGAAGCTCTGGAGGAAAGCTGAAGGGGGCAGGATCCCTGGGACCCACAGTAAGATAAGGAGGGTCTTTGGCCTCTCCAGCAGGTGCCTTCATCCAGCCTTGCTTTGCTTTTCTTCTGCCTGCCTGACTAGGTTCAGGCCATCGCTGCCCAGTTGGTGTCGGCCCTGTACTACCTCCACTCCCACCGAATCCTGCACCGAGACATGAAGCCGCAGAACATCCTGCTGGCCAAAGGGGGCGGCATCAAGCTCTGTGACTTTGGGTGAGGCTTCTGCACTCCCTTCTAGGCGTCCAGCATTGGGGGAGTCTTCGCCTTACCTGGGCCTGCCTCCCGCTGGGTCTTTTGGGATCTAAGCAAATAGGCTTTCTTGCCTTGTGTGGGCTGTCTCATGCCATGACCAGGTATGATTTCTAGTGATACCGTCTCCCTCTCCACTTCCCTCCCTCTCATCGTCTGCTGCAGGTTTGCCCGGGCAATGAGCACCAACACCATGGTGCTGACATCCATCAAAGGCACCCCACTGTACATGTCTCCAGAGCTGGTGGAGGAGCGGCCGTACGACCACACGGCAGACCTCTGGTCCGTGGGCTGCATACTGTATGAACTGGCTGTTGGCACCCCTCCCTTCTACACCACGAGCATCTTTGAGCTGGTCAACCTCATCCTCAAAGACCCTGTGCGCTGGCCCTCCACCATTAGCCCCTGCTTCAAGGTAAGGGATAGACAAAGGAGAGCGCTTTCGTATGAGGAATGTGACTCCAACCCCCCAGCCCTTTCCTGGGAAACAGTAATTTCTGCAAATGACAGAACTTACTGAAAGCACTGGGCCAGAGCAGGCTTGCTTTGCTACTGCGGGGGTTCATCTGCTTGGCTGCAGTTAGGACTGCCACAACTGGCAATGGCAGTCCCTTTTCAGGCCAGTCTTTCCTTTCGTCACAATGAGAGATCATTTCAAGAGACCAGAAACAAGAATTGGTCCTTCCATCTTCCCTTTAGCCCATTTATTGCCCCTTAGATACAGTGTCCCAGAGATAGTTAGATGGCATGCAGCCAGCTCTAACTCCTCTGCCAGAAAGAAGGAATCTTCAGGCTTCTGGCTGGGTGGGTCAGAAATTAGGGGTGGATGATAGAGGTGGGACCTTTCATTACTGCTAAGCCTCAGGCTGGCGTCCACTGCTGTCAGAGTAACCAGGTGCAATTTTACGGCGATAATATATAAAGAGTATAGTAAAGTCATAGAAGATAGGCGAGAAAGTAAAATAATGGAGTCAGACACATTTTGTGGTAGCATGCTCACCTCCTGGACCACCATGATCTCAGCAGCCAGGTCTGCACAGAGAGCAGGCGGAGGAGAGGCGAGAGCAAATATTTACTGTCTTTGGCTATTTGTAAGACATGCATATTCAGGAGTTCCATACGTCACAAGGTGGGTGGTAATCACAGTAAAGTCTCTGAGCTCACAGGTGAGGAAACCCAATACCTGCATTGGGGGAAGGCAGAGCAGATAGGTGCCTTGGTGGGAGTTGATGATCAAAGACTGTTTGCTAATACAGGGAGACAGAAGACAGAATCAACCATGTGCTCACATGAAGGTAGCCTCGCTGTTAGGGGAGAATCTGGAAATGGCATGTCAAGCAGGATAATGTGCTTGGACTTTATCTCTACTTTAGCTTTCCAGATTCCCCCTGTTATAAGTTAGGGAATATAGTGCTGGTCATATTTCCCTCAGGGTGAGTTTCCCACACCCGCCTTTTTTGTGAAGGGGAAGGGGAGGAGTTCTGCCTCATAAATTCTGCTCTCCGGCAAGATGTTCGGCCTCCCTGAGACTTAAATATCCCCTTCTTGCACGGAAGCCACTGCCACACTCCCTTTGCTTTACGAAGACAAGAGGGAACAAGTTCCTGCCTAGCCTATTTCTCACTGCTGTCGAGTCGAGGTCGCCTCAGAGTGACCCTGTAGGACCAGGTGCAACTGCCCTGTGAGTTTCGGAGACTGTCTCTCTTTATGGGAATAGAAAGCCCCGTTGTTCTCCCTCGGGGTGGCTGGTGGTTTCAAACTGAACTGCAGACTTTGCAGATCGTAGCTCCCACCAGGGCTCCCTTCTAGCCTATTCAGGGAGATAGAAGGTGTCAGAAGGAAAGGCATTCTCCCTTTGGGCAGCGAGCCAGGTGTCTTCACCTCGAGCTTTGGTGCACTCACCTGCCGTCTGTCTTTGAGAGCTGGGATCATAATCTACTAGTAGCTTCTATTTCTGTTTCAGGCCCAATTGAGGATTTCCCCAAGGATTCCTCATAGCAGATGTACCCTTTTCGGAGACATTCTCCTTGCCCCTCCTCCGTCCAAAGACTTGCTGAGAGAGTCCTGGTTTTGAGTGCTCCCAGATATGACCTTACACAGTGGCTTGTGTGTGTGAGTGTGGTTTTAACCATGAGTGCATCTGTTCCGACCCGGCCACGAGCACACCCTCATCCGCGGAGGGCAAAGTGAGTGAGTGGTGTCGGAGCCCTTTGAGCGTTTGCTTTCTACTGACGATGGTGAAGGTGACACTTTCCTCCCTCCCTCCCTCACAAAGCTCACTGCAGGGAGGCTCCTGTTTCTCCCCGCTGGGGCTCCAAAGTGCTCACGGATGGGAGGTGAGGCAGTGAAGTCTGTCCTCGATTGTAGCTAAAAAAGTAAGGCCTAAGGCAAGGGTGAGGAAGGGCTGGGATCCAGACCAGCTGCTGTGCTGCACAGCAGGGTATAGGGAGTCTCAGTTTTGCTGAGGAGAGAGAGCCTGCACCAAAGCAGAGGGCTGATGGGACATTTCTCTCTCCACAGAACTTCCTGCAGGGACTGCTCACCAAGGACCCCCGGCAGCGGCTGTCCTGGCCAGACCTCTTACATCACCCCTTCATTGCTGGCCGCGTCACCAGTGAGTCACCAGGACTCCCAGGGCTGTTACACTACCCCCAATAGTCTTCTGAATGTGATATATCCCACGACCCAAGCCCCTGCATCCGTCACCTCGCCCTTCCTAACCGGCTTGAATGTTCCTCCTAACCCTTTCCCTAGCCTTGCCACTCCTCTTGTAAACTCCCTCGCTGTCGGCCACTTTGCCAAAATGATCTCCTTCCACAGAAGCCCACAGAAACAGAGGAGACACCTGTCTGACCACATCTTCCCCATCTTCCCTGCAGTAATAACTGAGCCAGCGGCCCTGGACTTGGGCACACCATTCACCAGCCGCCTCCCTCCAGAGCTGCAGGTCCTAAAGGATGAACAGGCACATTGGTTGGCCCCCAGGGGTAACGGATTGCGTGTCTTGCGTCAGGCACGTAAACGCATGGCTGAGGAGGCCAAGCAGAAGGTGTGTGGACAGAGCAAGTCACGAGACATGACCAGATTAGTGAGTGGGAAAATGGGAGAAGAGTGACTTTGTAGGGGTGGGAAAAGACCGCAAATAGGAGTCATCTTGCCCTGTGGTTCTGATCCAGGGTCTACCACTGTCCTCCCACAGAATCACCAGAAGACTAAGCCTGTGCTTGAGCAAGAGGACAAGACCAGCAAGGTGGCTCTGCCCAGGCTAAGGACCACCCCTCAGGAACCAAGCCTCTTGGCTGGGATCTTGGCCTCCGAAATGCAGAGCAACTGGGCTGAGTGGGGGCCTGGAGAGGCCCCCTCCACACCTTGGTGAGCAGAACTTGCCCAGGGGGTTAAGTACAGTCAAGGATCTTGCAGAGTTTTTACTTTAGCCAAAGAAAATACAACATGGTCCTGGGTACTGACCACTGCCTAAATCTGGACAGGGATCTGGGAGTCCTGGTCCTGGGTGCTTGGGTTCTGATTCCAGACATTTTGCCAATGGACCAGAAATGTGGGGACTTCCCTGTCTTGTGTCTCAGTTGTGCACTAACTGAAAGGGGGAGGACCATCTCTGTCCAGAAGGGCAAGTTTTCAGAATTGAGAGCCACTGGTACAAACTGCCAGAAGAAGCTCGAGACTGAGAGAGATCCCAGGGATTTGTCCGGAGTGCTCACATAACCCATCCTGGCCGCAGCCCAGAAGCCGGCGCCAAGTCCTACATGACTTGCTCCTCCTTCCTTGCCTGGGCCTTGGGGAAGGGAAAAGTTAATGAGCCCAAGCCTCACCAGTGAGGAGCTCACCCTGCTTATCAGTGTCCTCTGTTAGGGAGCCTCAGATCACTGCAGATCAAGAACAGGCTTTCCCGGAGCCCAGGCCAGACGTGGTGGAGCAGAAGACCATGGATGCAGTAGATCTAGAAAATGAGGTGAGCCTTAGGGATTCTTCTCAGCCTTCTGCCACGGGCCTTTGGGTCTGGCTTGATGTTTTCCTAGACCCATGATACCCAATCCACATGTGAGTTCCTTCTGCATTAAAAATGGTACTCTTGTCATGAATGTTTAGATTTTAATTACTCGGTATCTGAACGCCTAATTATCAAACATCAGAGCATGTAGGTAAAAATGAAAACCCTCTGTCCCCTGAGTCTTACCTGTTTCACAGGTGACCCCTATCAATCAGTTCCACCTGCCTCCCTCTGTGCCTTTCCCATACACGCGCACTTAGAAGAGCCCAGCTGGATCTTGTTCTGACATCACCGACTTCATACTGAACTGGTTTGTTCCATTCCCGGGCTCTTTTACCACATGACCTGTTTAGAGGGCTTTCCTGCATCAGATCAGCTTGTGTGATCTCAGTCTTTGGTCTCACTTAGGGTTTTATCTTTTCCTCTTGCAGTAATTTCAAATGTACAGAGACATGGTAAGAATGCTAGAAAGAATTCCTGTAAACCTCTCTCCCCTATTTTGTTAACCTTTCACTACATTTGCTTTTTAATTTTATTTCTATGTTTATATGGGGGAACTTCAAGAATTTTGTGGGAGTTTGCACAATTCTCCTTAATAGTGGGTTAGCCAGGGTTCTTTATATACATGTTTATATTTATATAATAAGAAGGAACATAATGACTAATTAATCCACACAGCAGTACAGAGGACTCAGTTCAACCCACTTCATGGAACAGTTAATATACTTAAGGTCCTTCAATTCATGAATGGGCTACTGGTCCAAGGTCGAGGAAGCAGATAGATGAGTCTGACCTCAGGCAAGACAGGCAAAGGTCCGAAGGCAGCAGGGTGGGGTAGCATAGGAGCATGGTAAAGCAGGCCTTGATTGGGTCTCAAGTGCTAGGGAGCCATGGCAAGGCAGCACGATCCACAGGTTGGCTCAGCCCACAAGTAGTGTAGCACACAGTTGAGGCAAAGAACTAGCTCAGTACACTGGTCTGATCACCAAGGAGGCTGGCCTCGGAAAGCATTGATCTCAATTGCCCTCTAATTAAGCTGTGACCTGATTAAACTCCACCCACGTGTTCCTATAGAGGCCTAGTTGGCACAATAAACCCAACTCTCACAAATAGATTCATGCCATTGAGCATGCCAATAAACATTTTTTGTTTGTTTTAAGTTCATGGGAAAATGGAGTTAAAAGATAATGGAGTTTTTTGACGAACTTTTAGCTCTTTCGTGTATATATATACACACTACCCTCTTTTTGAACTATTTCTTTATATATCAGTTTTCTTTCTTTATGAAAACATCATTGTTTTCTAAGGATCTCTGGCAGTGTAGTGGTTATTAAGCACTCAACTGTTATGGGTAAAAGTTAGCAGTTCAAACTCATCAGCTACTTCTTCAGGAGGAAAATATGGCAGTCTGCTTTTGTATAGATTTACGGCTTCAGAAACCCGCCAAGACAGCTCTACTCTGTCCTATCGTGTGTGGAATCATCTCCATGGCAGTGGGTTTGGATTTGGGGGTGGGGTGGGGTGTTTTTTGAGAACAATGTCAGTCACCTGCACAATCACCATACATCATACAAATCAGAAGTTTAACATCAATGTAAGGCTTTTGTTACCTACCCTCCAATCTGTATTCAAATGTCACCATTGCTCCATCCAGCAATGTTACTTATAGCAAACAAAAAAGCACTGTTTCTTATAGCAAGAACGAAAGAAGTGTTTTCCTGGCCCCAGGTCTACCAGACACTGCACTTTGCATCTATTTGTTGTCACTCATTGTTGTCCCACCTTGAGCCGGGCCTGTACTTTCTTTGTCTGGCAGACTCACAGTTTTGTAGAGTCCCTCAATGGGATAATTTCCTCATGACTTGTTTCAGGGGCTACACTTCTAACAGACTGCTTCATTTGGGAGGTACCCCTCCGCACCCCCACCTTTTAAACAACCATTTGGGAGTGCCCTCCATTGGTTCCCTCACGGTTGGCTGTATCGTGGCAGACATGGGCCAGTGTTCTCCAGGAGACTTTTCAAGGCCCCTCATGTCGATCAGCTGGGCTTCTTAAGACCAGTCACTGACAAAACCCAAATCCCAGACACCTGTGCCAGGGGAGTCAGGGACTTCCGGAAGTTATTTCGAGGGTCCCAGGGGTTTGCACGCTCTGGGTCAGAAGTTATTTCCTTTAAGCTTTACCATGTCCTCCTGACCCCTCCCGCTCCTCTTTGCTTCAGGAACCAGACAGTGACAAGGAATGGCAGCACCTGCTGGAGAGCACCAAGCCCTTGCCCACGCAGCTAAAGGCCCCGCTCAGCCTGCTCTGCAATCCTGACTTCTGCCAGCGTATCCAGAAGCAGCTCCAAGAGGCCGGAGGGCAGGTGACCAGCAGGAGGAGACGGGGGTGGCACTTGATATATTAATAGAACGAGAAAGGGGGTCGTGATGGTTCTGCGGGTTGAGCACTGGGTGGCTCGAGCCTGCCCGCCACTCCATGGGAGGAAGATGAGGAGGCAGTCTGCTTCCGGCAAGATTGACAGCCTGGGAAACCCTCTGGGCAGTTGAGTCAGAATGGAGTTTGTTTCTTTCCAGTGCGCCTAGTCCAGGAGGTTTGCTAATCTCCCTCTGTAGCACAGAAAGCAGGTCTCAAGATTCTCTAGTTTTAAAGGGATAGGTGTCTGTCTAGAGCAGGGGTCGACACACCTTTCCTGTGAAGAACCACATGGGAAACGTTTAGGCTATACAGGCCAAGAGGCAAAACTGGAGACTACTATAAAGTATTTGCATATATAATTTTTTTCCTGTAATTCGTCTACTAATGACGAGTGGAGACAGCACTTCCCTCCCCTTCGTGGGGATTAAAGTGAGTGTTTCCACCGACCAAGTCTCCAGCTGCTTCTCTGAAGCATGATGGTCTTTTCCCCGGGTTCTCCCCAGAGGCTGACCCCCTCTTCCTTGTGAGTTCTGTTGGTGAGTTTATTGAGGTATAATTTGAATCCCATACAATTTTCTCGCTTTTAACGCACAAGTCGATGATATTGAGGAAATGTACCAAATGGTAAAGCTAGCACCATCGTCCAGTTTGAGAACAGTTTCAGCTCCATGTGCATCAGGACATGCTACAGAGTCCTTAAGACCCTTCCTTCCTTCCAGTGTTGCTAGTAGGCACCCAAGGGGCATACCTATCACTCTGCTGTAAGCCTCAACCTCAGAGCATTCAGCTCAAGATCTGTGGATCAGCAGCCCCAGCTCCTGCACTCCATCCTAGTAAGCCTCAGCCCAGGGCACTCTGCTTCCCTTCTGTCGGGAAACAAGCCCAGCTCCCTTAATTCAGTGACCAGAGCCACCCCGCTTCACCAGCACACCTCCTGTGCAGAAACACTCAGATTTACTCACTCTGAGGATCGGGAAGCCCATCACTCTGTTCCATGCTCTGGTTCCTGGTTCTGCTGATGTCAGGAGGTCACTGTTTGCAGATCTCAGGTCCAGAGGCCCTGCTGCACTGCACTCCTGGCTCTTGTTGGTAATGAGGTCCCTCCTGCTTCTCAGGAGGCTCATTTTACTCAGGTCAGGATGGCTTTCTAGGGGACCCTATTCAAGTCACTCATAGGTGAAGCCTACCAGTATCTTCCCCCATCTTTTTACCAGACCCATGCAGGAAAAAGTAGTTTCTTAGAGGCTTAGGATCGATGAGGCACATTAAATATAATGCATCGCCCCGCAGCATGTTTTTGAGGTTCACTCACTTTGTGGCCCATTTTCAATACTTTGTTTCCCTTTTTATTGCTGACTAGTATTCCACTATTTCGATGGACATTTGGATTGTTCTCACTCTCTGACTTTCAGGAATGGCACTACTATATAGAGTAAGTTCCCATCTTTGGCCATATGTTTTCCCTTTTCTTGGGTAAATACCTAGGAATGTGATGGCTAGGGCATACAGTAGTAAAATTATATTTCAGGAAGAAACTGCCGAACCCCTTTCTGAACTGACTGTGCCATTTTACATCCCCACCAGGACTGTCCGCTTCTGCAGACCATGCTAGCATTGGGTAGTTTGTCTTTCTGACGGTAGCCATCTAGTAAGTGCCAAAAGCAGCCCTAGCAGTGCGGTCAGGTAAGCCAGTTGTCCAAACCCGCCAGCTGCTACGAGGGAGAACGATAAGGAAGGCTATTTGCTCCTGTCAAAATTCACAGGTTTGGATCCCTTATATAGGGGCACTATGAGTCGGAATCCACCATTTGTCTGTCGTTTTAGCATACTTCAGTGGCTTGCATCTTCCTGTGATGCTGGAAGCTACCTCATTGGGATTTCAAATGCCAGCAGAGTCACCCAACATGAACAAGTTTCAGCAGATCTTCCAGACTAAGAAGAGGCTATGAAGAAGGCATGGGCTGTCGACTTAGGAGGGATTCGCCACTGGAAGCCTTTTGAATAGTGCTGGTAGAGGAGCCGCGCAGGTTGGAAGACACTCAGGGTATGTCTTGAGAAGGAGCTGTCTTCTCATAGACTCAGCCAGAATGACGTGGATGAAGTAAAACTTCCAAGACTCTCATCTGCTGCTGGGGCATGACTCAAAAGGAGAAGAAACAGCTGCAAACACCCATGATATTTCCAACATGGAACGTATGACCTATGAATCTGGGAAAATTGGAAGTCTTCAAAAGTGAAACAGAACACATAAAGATTAATATTACAGTCATTGGTGGACTGAAATTGTTATTGGTCAGTTTGAATCAGACAATTATGTATATGGTTTGTTATACCAGAAATGACAAATTCCAGAGAAATGGTGTTGCAGTCATCATCAAAAAGAACATTTTAAGATCTATCCTGAAGTATAATTCTGATAGGATAATTTTTGTATGCTTACGAAGAAGTCAATACAACTCATTCAAATTTACCAATAAGCTATTGATGAAGACATTGAATAATTCTACCAGTTTCTTTCATCTGAATTTGATCAAACATTCAATCAAGGTGCATTGATAATTTTTGGTGATCTGGATGCAAAAGTTGAGAATAGAGGAAGAAACAGTAGTTGAAAACTATCACATTGATGATAGAAATGAGGCTGGAGATAGCATGATAGAATTTTGCAAGACCAATAAATTTTTCCTTGCAAATACTTTTTTTCAAGGACATAAATGATGACTATACACGTGGGTCTTATCAAACAGAATACCCAGGAATCAAATTGACAACATCTGTGTGGGAACAGATGACAGAAAAGCTCAATATTGGCAACCAAATTGAGACCAGGGACTGACTGTGGGACAGACCATCAATTGTTCATATGTAAATTCAGGTTGAAACTAAAGAAGATGAAAATAAGTCCATGAGAATAAGAATACGACCTTGAGTATATCCCACCTGAATTTTGAGAACATTGCAACAACAGATTTGACATTGAATACTAATGATAGAAGACCTGCAAACTGCACTATCGCATCAAGAACATGGTACATGAAAAAAATAAAAATAAAACAAAAAAATCATGGTACATGAAGAAAGCAAAAGACCATTAAAAAGACAAGAAAGACAGATCTAAGTGAATGCCCAAAGAGACACTGAAACTTGTTCTTGAATGTAGAGCAACTAAAGAGAATGTAAGAAATGATGAATAAAAAGAGCTGAACAAATTTTCAAAGGATGCTTTTCCCACCCCCTGTAGAGCCGCTCGCCCTGCCGGTCTGTGGCGATCTGCGGACGCTGCTCTTTTTTCCGCAGGATGGTGTTTGTTAAGGTTGTCAAGAACAAGGTCTGCTTCAAGAGATACCAAGTGAAATTTAGAAGACGACGAGAGGGCAAAACTGATTATTATGCTCAAAAACGCTTGGTAATCCAAGATAAAAATAAGTACAATACACCCAAATACAGGATGATAGTTCGTGTAACCAACAGGGATATCATCTGCCAGATTGCTTATGCCCGTATAGAAGGGGATATGATTGTCTGTGCAGTGTATGCTCACAAACTTCCCAAGTACGGTGTGAAAGTTGGCCTGACCAATTACACTGCAGCATATTGTACTGGCCTGCTGCTGGCCCGCAGGCTTCTTAATAGGTTTGGCATGGACAAAATCTATGAAGGCCAAGTGGAGGTAACTGGAGATGAATACAGTGTGGAAAGCATTGCCGGCAACCTGGTTCCTTCACCTATCTGGATGCCGGCCTTGCCAGGATCACCAGTGGAAATAAAGTGTTTGGGGCTCTGAAGGGGGCTGTGGACGGAGGCTTGTCTATCCCTCATAGTACCAAGCGATTCCCTGGTTATGATTCAGAAAGCAAGGAATTCAATGCAGAGGTGCATCGAAAACATCCTGGGTCAGAACATCGCCGACTACATGCGTTACCTAATGGAAGAGGATGAAGATGCTTACAAGAAACAGTTCTCTCAATACATAAAGAACAACGTGCCTCCTGACATGATGGAGGAGATGTACAAGAAAGCACATGCCACTATACGAGAGAACCGGTCTATGAGAAGAAGCCTAAGAGAGATGTGAAGAAGAAGAGGTGGTGGAATCGTCCCAAGATGTCTCTTGCCCAGAAGAAAGATCAGATAGCTCAGAAGAAGGCAAGCTTCCTCAGAACTCAGGAGTGGGTTGCAGAGAGCTAAGCCAAACCATAATTTTCCATGAGGATTTATTACATAAATACAATAAACTATTTCAAGCAGCAAAAAAAATTTTTTTTCAAAGGACATCTCGAGAAAACAAAGTAAAGTATTAGAAAAGAAATTTGCCGAGACCTAGATTTAAAAACCAAAATGAAAAAGAACACGCTCAGCATTCCACAAGCTGGAAAAATGTAAGACTGCAATTGCAATGTGGAAGAATTCTGTGGGCAAAGTATTGCTGTAGGAATGAATGTAGGAATCATCCAAAGACAATGGAAGCAATACATGAAGTCACTGTATTAAAAAACACAAAAAATGGTCAATAGTCATTTTTCAAGAGGTAACATATGATCAAGAACCAGTTATACAGAAAGAAGAAGTCCAAGTTGCACTGAAGGCTCCAGGAATTGATGGAATACCAGCCGAATTGCTTCCGTAAGCTGATGAAACACTAGAAGCATTCACTGAACTCTGCCAAGAAATTTGAAAGACAGCTAGGTGCCTAGCCACCTGGAAGAGATCCATACTTGTACCCATTCCTAAGAAAGGTGACCCAACCAAAAATGGAAATTCTCTAACAATATTATTCATATCACATGCAAACAAAATTTGCTAAGGATAATTTTTTTAAAAGGTTGCCGCTGCCTCAACAGTAGTAACAGCCAGTCCGAGAAAGAAGATGGCACTCTAAGCAATAGTAATCAAAATGGTGTCTCATCTAATGGACCAGGTAAAATATTAAACAAAGAAGACATAAAAGTTGAAGGATTACACGTTAATGGACCAACCAGTGGAAATAAAAGACCACTTCATACAGATATGGATACTAATGGTTATGAAACAGATAACCTTACCATTGACCCAAAGCTTGCCCGTACGACTGCAAGAAATGAGAATGATTTTGATGGAAAAAGCGAGAGACCTGCTAAAAGGCAAAGAGTAAACAGCAATGGAAAAGAAAGTCCAGGTTCTTCTGAATTTTTCCAAGAAGCAATCTCGCATGGGAAATTGGAGGAACTTGAAAACTTAGATGACTAAATTTTTTTACCTCTTTTACTTTCTTTGGAGTAAATCCTGATGTGACAAATTTTCAGGGTTGATGGGTTACCTTAAAGTTGATTTCCTTGAAACAGCTGTTTAAAATTCGAATTAAGCCTAACTTTAGGAAATAAGATTTCATAATTCTATCTTTTGTAGATTTTTTTTTACTTTAAAACTATCAAAGAACCTTTAAGGCTATAACAAATATTTAAGTAAATTTGAATTTAAAATGTACCTTTGCACTTGCTGTACTAATTGTATAAAATTTCACTTGCAAGGTACTTTTTGCGTAGTTTCATGAAGGGGGGGGACCTTACCTTCAGATTTTTACTTAACACAGTTTTTCTGAGTTTCTTGACTTAAATAAGACACCTTTTCTCTCCATAAAAAAAATTTTTTTTTAAAGGTTGCCACAATACATCAATAGGGAGCTGCCAGAAATTCAGGTCATTCAGAGTAGGATATGGCATGAAGAATATCATTGCTGATGTCAGATGGATCTTGACTCAAAGCACAGAGTACCAGAAAGATGTTTATGTTTTTGGTTATGCAAAGGCATTCAACTGTAGACCATTATAGACTCTGAATAAAATTGCAAAGAATGGGAATTCCAGAATACTTCATTGTGCTCTTGCAGAACCTGTACATGAATCAAGAGGCAAATTGTGTGACTGGAACAAAGGAATGCAGTAGAGTTTAAAATCAGGAAAGGTGTACATCATCAGGGCTGTATCTTTTCACCATCCTCATTTAATCTGAGTACTTAGCAAATCTCAGAAGCTAGACCATAAAGAAGAATGCAGTATCAGGACTGGAGGAAAGTTCATAAGCCTCTGATGTGCGGTTGACACACCTTGCTTGAGAAAACAAGGAAGGCTTGGGGCTCTTGCTGAGGAAGATCAAAGCAGTCAGCTTTCAGGATGAGTTGCAAGTCAATGTAAAGAAAACCCAAGTCCTTGCATCTGCACCAAACTGATAAACTGAGAAAAGATGGAAGTTGTCAGCGGTTTCTTCTTCCTCGGGTTCACAGTCAAGGCTCATGCAAACAGTAGTCAAGCAACATAATGACACCTTGTATTGGGCAAATATGATGCACAAGACCTTTTTTCCACAGTGACCATGAAGAAGGAAAGCTGGAGAAGAAGACGCTTGAATTACGATGCCTCACCTGCCTGGATCCTGCTGTGCTACAGCGCTGCACCAGACTGGATTTGGAGGCTGGGGGCTGTAAGACTATTGGGGGAAGACAATAAACAAAAGGAGAGCTCCTTTCGTTTTTCTACCAAAACCACCTCATGGGACCACAATCAGAGGCTGCCCATCCCACCCCGCCCCTGGCGGCCCCCGTCTCCGGTTTGTCTTTCCATCCCCGTCCGTTCATCTGAAGCTCTGGGTTGTGGATTTGATGAGGCCCACATTGCCATCTGCTCCCCTGTGGGGTAAGCTTGTCTTGTTGACCCAGGAGCTCTTTTTCAGATCCAAGCCCGTGCAGATTTTAGCCCTTTCACCTACAGAAGTTTTTGCTCCTACAGTTAAGTTGCCTGGTCTATTTTGAGTAGAGTTTCACGTCTGGTGTTAGTTGAGGATCTAAGCTATTCTGTTTTTACATACAAATAGCCTAACACCATTCCTTGAAGAGTCTCCTTTCCCTGTCAGATTTCCTTGGCACTGAGCCCCCTCCCTTTTGGCACTTGCCGGCTCTCCTCAGAGTGTTTAGTGGATCAGGTTAAGAGCTCTGCCTCTGGGGGCAAGACTCTCTGGATTTGAATTCCAGCCGAACTCCTCATGAGCTGTGTCGCCTTTAATGACTGACTTAGCCCATGTAGAAGCTTCCATCACCTCTCCTTCAGATGATGGGCAGCAGTACTAACTTCACAAAGATTGTGTGTGCAAAGGAAAGCAAGTATTTAGAACACTGAATGCCATACTGTAGATCACTGACTACTTTTGTGACTTCTCTCCGCCTGCCATTGTAAAACATGAAAGTGCCCTTTGCCTGTGGGCTGTACAGAAATTCGGTGGTAGGCTGGATTTGGCCCACTGACCATCGTTTGTCGACCCCTGATCTAGAATACAAGGGGACTTCAAAATTTTTTTGAAAGAAAGAGAATGGAGAGAGAATGGAATTTTCCCATGAAGCCTCTTTTGTCGGGGGTGGAATAACATTGTTTTTCATTTTTAGATTTTTTTCTTTTTTAATGTAGGGACTAGAGAAGGGCAGGAGCAGATAAGAGTTGGCCCTGGGTCTGGGAGGTCTGTAGGACCGCAGCCCACGCCTGGGTCACTGTGGTTCTATGTGCAGGAAAGCTAGCGATCACTAAGCCTCTTCCCTGGCATCCTGCCTCTGCTCTCTTTCTCCTCTGGCTCTTGGGCTTCCAGAGGAAGGAGCGAGACTTGCTCTCCCTGACCACCCTCCTGGGGAGACTTGGTAAGTGTGGTGTTCCGCCTGTCTCCGAAGGTGACAGTGATCCCCGTCTCTCCCCCCACCCCCTCTCCCCTCCTGCAACTCCCAGGTCCTGAAGGGCATCCCAGAAGGTGCTGCACACATCCTCCCTGTGCTCCAGGTGCTGAGCAGTCTCCTGACTAGCTGCAGTGACTCTCAGGTCTTGTATTCCTTCTGCCAGGAGGCAGGGCTGCCTGAGCTTCTGCTGCACCTCTTCAGACACAGCCAGGAGAGTCCCGGCATCCCTCAGGTGAGCAGGCCAGCTGCTCTCAAGGCTGACGGACAAGGCCTCCTCTTGGCACTCTCTTCCCTCCTGCCATACCTTGTGGCCCAAATGCCCCCTTTCTCCTTCCTCCTCCCTCAACCTAGCAGGCGAGGAATTTCAAACTCTGGGGCCAGGCAGGTAATGTCCTTCAGACTTGTGACTGTGTGTGTGGCCACCCAGAATAGTGGCGGGTAGGACGACTGGCGCTCACATGTCCAGTATAAGGGGGGCAGCTCCTGCCCATTGCTGCCATGTGGGACTATAGCTTTCTTGGGCAGGTATTTCTGAGCCAGGGACTGAGATTCAGGGGTTATCTATCTCACAGACAGTCACTGAAGTGTCAGTGGTCACAGAGTAGTAAGTGACATGGCTGGGACTGAGACTCAGTGGGTCCGAGGCTGCACCTCTACTTCCCGGGCCGTGTCCTGCCACTGCAGCGCTGCGAGGGCAGGGGACACGCACAGGGCCACAAGAGAGGCAAGGTTACGAGGGCCTAAACCCGGGAGGCTGGAAAAACTACGGTCTGCTGAGAAGTAGTGATCTTGGGTGTTCCTCAGGACTTTTGAAAATTTATTTGTTTGGAAAACCAGTCCTACAAAGCCTGGCAAATTCCCAACTCTGGTGCAGGTCTAAAGACATTTTCAGGCCCACTCTTGATATCCCAGAGCCACGCTCTGCTCACACTGGACCCCCCTCCTTCTGCTGTACCTTCTGTTCAGATCTGTTTTTGTTTTTTTCTTACTCTGTTTCCCTCCCTCTTCCCTGGCAGCAATCTTGGTACGCGGCCTTCTTAAGGGATCTGCTGGCTGCAATTCAGGCCTACTTTGCCTGTACCTTCAACCTGGAGAGGGGCCAGACAAGCGACAGGTAGGGTGAAAGGCACTTTTTCTCGGTCAACCATTTTGGCTCCAGTCTTAACCTGATGTCTGCCCCTCTCCATTACAAAGAGGCTCAGGGAGAAGAAATAACCTGCGATGGGTGTCAGGTTTAGGGATTAACGAATGACCTCCTCAGAGTCCAGTGGCCCCTAAAAGGCCCTGAGAAACCTCCAACTTCACTTCCAGAATTTCAAGTTCTAAGAATCAGTAGTACCCACACCCTAAATGAAGGGTCAAGATGTGACTGATGTGTGTGTTTGGGACCAGATGTGTGTCTGGTGGGGGTGACAGGAATGTGCAATTTGATGTGTGCCCCTGCAGGGGCTCTTCTGGCCCAGAACTGGCCCGGTACCACACGTGGGCATTTGTGATATCGAAGGGAAGAAACCAGGGGCTCATTTTCCCTCCCTAGCCTACAGGTGTTTCAGGAGGCAGCCAACCACTTTCTGGACTTGCTGGGGAAACTCCTGGCCCAACCAGATGACTCTGAGCAGACCCTCCGGAGGGACAGCCTGATGGTAATCTCCACTGCCTCCCCTGCTGTCCTCTGTTCTCCTGTCCTCTTCCTTCTGACTCACAGAGCCCGGTCAAGTGAGTCCAGTAGACAGTATGCCCTCACCAGGACCACATGAGTAAGAGAGTGTTCCCAACACTAAGGGACTATTGGGAGACCTGGAAAAGCAATAGCAAATACGGTGTCTCCTTGAAGGGCCTTCTAGATCACCTAGCAGGTCCCCCACCTGGTTTGTTCTGAGGACATAACTGAGGTGGCTTCTGGAGGTGAGCGGCAGAAGACTGGGAGATTGGGGAGTGAATGAGCCAATAGCTGAGTTCTGGCTGAGAGCAGAGGCGGTGAGCAACAGCCTGGTTGTCCTTCCCAGTCCCGGTGGGAAGAACAGCTAGGCGACCATCTGACTCTTCTGTACCGAGAGCCTGCTTGACTACTCCTCCCTTTTAAAAGTCAAGAAGCTCATAAAAAGTTTGGCCCAGTGCAGCCAAGTCGCAGACCATCCAGCAGCAACATGCTGCTCTGGCCAGCACGTCTCAGATGTCGCTGTGCGTGGATAACGGGGAGAGCTTAGAATAAACATTCTACCTCCTGAAATGCTAACTCAGTGTGGCTGCCTGGGGAAGGATCCAGGAGTCCTCAGGAATTCTTATGCTCGTGTCCACAGTTAATACTTTGAGAAGTATCAGGTAGCAGCCGGTCAGAGAGAAGTCTTTGAAATGTGAAGACGACCAAAATGCTTTTTTTTCCCCTGTGTCCGGAATGCTCGCAATTAGACAGTTGGCTGTTCCCATGTTGTGTTGTGGTTTAATCCTCTTAAGTGCTCAGGGAGTCTTGCTGCGCACACTAAGCCCACTCAGCTTCCCGGCACACTGACGTTAACACTGCCTTTGTCTCCCTTCAGTGCTTGACTGTTTTGTGCGAAGCCATGGATGGCAGCAGCCAGGCCATTGCCAACGCCTTTTACTCCAGCCTGCTGACGACCCAGCGGGCCGTGCTGGATGGGCTCCTTCATGGCATGACACTTCCACAGCTCCCCTTCCATACGCCCCCAGGTACCCAGGGCTAACTAGAGATCCCCTTGACTGATGTAGCCCTTGCTACTGCTGCCCACGAGCATCGTGCCAGGTATTGAGAGGGTGCTCTGTAAGTTGCTGTGAAGTTAGGAAATAAATGGGGATCTAAGGAGACACCCGAACCCACCCTGCATCTTTGCCTTTCTCCGCAGGAGCCCCACAAGTGAGCCAGTCCCTGCGGGAGCAAAGTGAGGATCTGCCCGGAGCCATTTCCTCTGCACTGGCCGCCATATGCACTGCTCCAGTGGGAATGCCCGGCTGCTGGGAAGCCAAGGAACAGGTCGGAGAGGCAATTTCCTGCTCTGCCCAAATGGGTGACGAGGGGCCCAGTATCTCGGGCAGAAAGATCGAAGCTTCCCTGGCCTGAGTTTCCTGCCTCCCTTTACTCAGTGCTCCGGAAGCATGCTCCCAGCCTGGGCCAGGGCTGCTGCAGGAGCAGGTGCAGCCAGAGTCCCAGGACCACTGGCCAGCTGCTGGGGGGGAGCTCAGTGATAAGTGCCCCAGCCCGGTAGGGCTGCTGTCTGAAGCCGCCTGTGATGCTTCCTGTAGGGCATAGGGTCCCACTCCTAGGGGACCGGCACTACTGTCCTCCAGCCCTGCCTACATTAGGGCCAAAGTTGGCCTTCCCTTTGGTCATGAAGGCTGTGAATCTCACGGGGTCATAGGTTCCTGGCGAACCTGGAGAAGTGGCTGATAAGGAGTTAGGCGTCCTGGCCAGCTGGAGAGGCAAATGGTGTTTGTCCCTTTAGATCTCTCGGTACTTGGCAAGTCAACTGACCGAAAGCGGCAGCCAGCTGAGGCCGTCCCTCATCTCTGGACTGCAGCACCCGATCCTGTGCCTACACCTTCTCAAGGTACTGCCCTCCCAGGGCTTCTCAAAGGAGACCCTGAGAGAGGGGATGATGGAGAGCCAGCATTTGAGAGCCATCCTCCCTCCCCCCTTGGAGGACACCTTTTGTTTTCAGATTAGTTCTCTGACCAAGGCGGCCCACTATGATCCAGCCCTTATCAGGCCTAGAGAAAGATTCTCTGTCTCTGAGAAGAGGCAGGAGTGGCCTCAAGTGTGAGACTGCTGAGAGGCCGGCCTGCCTGCTCACCGCGCCTCCTTGATCCTGCAGGTTCTCTACTCCTGCTGCCATGTCAGTGAGCACCTGTGCCGTGTGCTTGGGCAAGAGCCCCTGGCCTTGGAGTCCCTGCTGATGTTGGTCCAGGGCCAGGTAGACCAGCAGCACCATGGGGATCTCGGGGGACCGGGCGAGGGGGAGGGGGAGCACCTTCTCCAGAGGTTTCGCTGAGAGCTCAGCTTTCCTTTGTAGGTCAAAGTCTCAGACTGGGAAGAGTCGGTTGAAGTGACACTCTACCTCCTCTCCCTTCTTGTCCTTCGACTCCAAGCTCTGCCTTCCGGGTGAGTCCTAAAGTAGGTTCTTTCCTCTGAAGCCTCCACTTCCTCCGCACATCTAACCCTGCCACAGAATCCGGCAGGCCCATTGCCCTTAGGAGGGACTGGGGCAGAGAGAGTGCAGGTTTTTCGACAAAAACAGACTCAGTCTGACCCCCTTTCTGCTATGGGGGTGGGCATGCAGCCTGAGTGGAGCGTGCCTGCCGCCCATGGGTGAGGGAAGGCCACTCATATGACCACCCCCCACCCCCACCCCCACCCTCCTCATTCCAGGCTGGAGAGGCTGGGCAGCGAGACGGCTGCTCTCTTCACCCACTCACATGTTGTTTCTCTCGGGGTGAGTTTCCAGCCTCTGTGCTTCTCCCCTGCTTTGCCCTGCCCCTAGCCCTTGGGGGAGCAGGGAAGTCAGCACCCTATTTGCAGTTGTCTCTGGGGTGTTCATCAGGATCAGGGTAGAGCCTGGTTCTTTCTCGACCTGTCCTGAATGCCGCTCCAGTTCAGACATTCTTTCTGCTCCTTGCCCTCTCCCACAGAATGCAGCAGCCTGTCTGTTGGAGCAGCTTTGTCATCAAGGAGTGACCCTTGACCTCCAGCCCGTGGAATGGATGGCTGCAGCCACACATGCCCTGTCTGCCCCTGCAGAGGTGAGGTCTGCCAGGGAAGGCACAGGCACGCTGTCTGCGAATCAAACACCAGGAAAGGAGTGAGGAGTCATGACATCCTTCCTTTCCTAGCCGTGGCTCCTCCCTAGCTAGGCCCCTCTGAGTTGGAGGACTGAGTTCCAAGGAGTGAGCTCGCCCTGCCTCCTTCAGTCCCCTCCTCCTCCAGAAGCTCATACTTAGTCTGGGGACTGTCCTTCCCAGTGTTTAACCTCTTCCCCTTCCAACTGTGGTTGGCACTTGACTTCTCCAGCTCTTTCTCTGAAAGAGACAAAGTGGTTGATGTCCTTCTGGGAACACTTCAGGAATACGCTGCCCGGCTGTGCATGTCCTCAGGACGGAGTATCCTTTGACTGAATAGCCAAGGACCAAGACTCCTAAGTCCTAACCTCTTCCTGCTGCCCCAGGCCAGGGGTGGACCATCCTCCCGGATGAGGAGTTGGCTGCACAGGCCTGGGGGGCTGCCTCCTCTCTTAAGGGGCTGCATCCCTTCTGCCCTCTCAACAGGTCCGGCTGGCTCCACCTGGTGGCTCTGGGTTCTATGACGGCCTCCTCATCCTGCTACTGCAGCTCTTCACCCAGGTAGAGGGCCATCCAGGGACGGGTGGGTAGGCAGGGGAGCCACTGGACAAGGGGGAGGAAGAAGCAACCGCCACCCACCTCTCTTCTCAAAACTACTGCGATTGACTGGGCCCAGCTGGCCTGGCGTGGGCTGTTTGACGTGACCCATCCCTGGGTGTCCGCAGGGACTCTCAGCAGAAGCTCTCGTGGGCTGAGGGTGGTAGGAGAAGGAAATCAGATGCCTGGGGAGAGCACCTTGAGGGGAAAGCAGGTCCCCTGCCCTCACAGGCTGAAGACGGGTGAAACCGGCATCTGGAGCTTTGACCTCATGTCACCCCCACCCTCTCCCAATTCTGCCCCACAGGGGAAGACTAGCCCTATACGGGACTTGGTGCATTCGGAAATGTGGACCGTTTTGTGGCACCGCTTCTCCATGGCCCTAAGGCTGCCCAAAGAGATCCCCATGCAGGAGAGTGAGCTCTTGCTGCCCCGTCCACAAAGCCCGGTGCCAGACTGGACACTGATCTCACCCCAAGGTAGCGTTCTAGCAGCACGGCCTCCTCCATAATCCCTTTTCAGGTGGGCGAAGGGGCAGAGTCTGCACTGTTGCTCCTCAGGGATGGAACTGGGCAGCCTGGGGGACCCAGAACCCCTGCGCCCCTTGTCCCGGCTGGGCTCCACTCTCCATGTTTCCAGGCATGGCCGCCCTTCTGAGCCTGGCCGTGGCCACCTTCACCCAGGAGCCCCAGCTTTGCCTGAGCCACCTGTCTCAGCGTGGAAGTATCCTCATGTCCACCCTGACGCACCTGCTCACAGACAGCTTCCTGCAACAGCTAGCCCGGGCGTGAGTTTGAGCTGGGGGAGGGACGCACATGGGCCAGAGCCTGGGATTCCACAGTCAGGGTTGGAGGAGGGAAGGCAGGAAAGAAGTGGGCGACAGCTTGAGCTAGGAGGCAAGAAATGGAAGAAGGATTTGGCTGGGAACCCGGATTGCTGAGCTCGGGAAGGAAGGAGGAGCTCGAGAAACAAATTTGAAAAGAGCGAGAGTAGAATTATCAAGGGGATAAAGGGCCCAGGACCCATACCAAGTTTCCCCTTCCCCATCCCCCTCCGCAGGCCTCACGGCGCTGAGCTCCTCCCGGCAGTGGTGCTCTCTGTCTGCCAGCTCCTCTGCTTCCCCTTCGCCCTGGATGTGGATGCCAACCTCCTTGTGGGCATCGTGGCTGACCTCAGGGACTCACAAGTCGCTGCCCACCTTCTGCAGGTACTTGAGAAGCTCCCCAGGCCTGACCCTGGGAGAGGAAGAGGGAGAGGGCCACACGCATTCAGTGCAGTCAGTGTGCTCTCCGTCACTTCCCAGGCCCCCCAGGCCCCCAGCAGAGTGCAGCATCTGGCTCGATCTAGCAGTTGGAGTGGAGAAAGTAGTCACCTCTGAACAGAGGCCCGTGGTCAGAATTGGGCTGCTGTCTCTTTTTCCCGTCAGCCCCTTGTCTGGACTTTATGGGCACACAATGGGGGAAGGTGTTCTAGTCTAGGGCCCCTCAAGACTCAACCAAGTGGCCAGAAATCACTTCTCTGCCCCTCCGTGGCATGAAGCAGCAGACCTTTAGGAGGCAGAGAGAGCGAGTCTTCACCGAGCAAGGGACGAACTTGGCAAGACCCCGCAGACGGGGCTCCAGCTTGTGTCTTTTCTGGGTGCTGGGGTGGGAGTGAGCCAGCTCGGCTATGGTATTTCTCACCATAGCTGGACTTTCTCTCTCCCAGCTCTCGGGCTCCTTCTGGCTACATCGCTCCTTTTCTCTGCATCCCCCCATCCCCCAGGTCTGCTGCCACCATCTTCTGCTGCCACAAGCTGAGCTGCCAATGAGTCTCCTCACACGCCTAGCCCTCACCGAACCCACGTCTCTCAGCCAGTTTGTGAATGCGGTGGCTGCCTCCCCTAGCACCTTTACCTCCTTCTTCTCAGATGCCCTCTTGGGTGACCAGCCACTGCTGACCTCTGACCTTCTCTCCCTGCTGGCCCACGCAGCCCGGATACTGACCCCCAGCCACGTGTATTTTGTCCAAGAACTCCTGGCTGGGGCTGATGAATCCTACCGGCCCCTGCGCAGCCTCCTGGGCCACCCAAGGAATTCCGTGCGCATCCGCATCTATGGCCTCTTGGGACACTTGCTCCAACACAGCATGGCCCTGCGTGGGGCACTACAGAGCCAGGCCGGACTGCTCAACCTGCTGCTGCTGGGGCTCGGAGATAAGGACCCTGCTGTGCGACGCAGTGCCAGCTTTGCTGTGGGCAATGCAGCGTACCAGGCTGGTCCCCTGGGATCCGCCCTGGCAGCTGCAGTGCCCAGTATGACCCAGCTGCTGGGAGATCCTCAGGCCGGCATCCGGCGCAATGCCGCGTCCGCTCTGGGCAACTTGGGGCCTGAGGGACTCGGGGAGGAGTTGTTACAGTGCCAAGTACCCCAGCGGCTCCTAGAGATGGCATGTGGAGACCCTCAGTCAAATGTGAAGGAGGCTGCGCTCATTGCCCTCCGGAGCCTCCAGCAGGAGCCCTGCATCCATCAGGTATACCACACTTGGGAGCTTAGGGGCCTGGATGGTCAGGCACTCTGTAGGAACAGCATTTGTCTGCAGGAGTTTCTAAGGAAACGGGCCGTGCAGAAACCCAAACCTTGTCCCTCCCAGGGGGTTCTCATTTATCACTCCCCACCCTGAAGAAGGGAAAGGACCTGCATGGAGGGCCTCCCTGGGTGGGGCAGTACTTGGAACCTCAAGGCCAGCTCCCTGTTTTCTAGAGGAGGTGCAGGATGGAGAGGGGACGAGTAGGAGATGTTGAAGTGGAGTGGCCTCGTTCTGACGGCCATGAAGGTGATAGCCATCTTTCTTGGTACTCAACTTGCTGAGGGCATGGCCCGGGGCCACATCTGACCTCCACCAACTTCAGTAGGGAGGAAAAAAATCCTGCTCAACACCAGCCCCGGGCTGGCCAGACACCGCCATCCTCCCCTCTGTTCTGCAGTCAACCATGCCTCCCTCCTGCGGCACTCTGCTTCATTACTGGGTTGCCTAATCCATTGCATTGGCCACCCAGCACTGCCAGACTATAGTCAATGGTAGGTGGCTTTGTTAGAGAAGCTCACAGGTTCCCCAAGCCGGGCTCAGGAAACATAAAGGATGCAGTCTTTGCTTCCCAGCAGTGCCCCTTCTCAGCCAGCAGCCCACTCTCTGTCTGGTCCCCTGGCCTCTTGACTGGTTCTGTTGGCCAGGAGACCTGCCACTGGGACTCCCAGGCTTGCTGTTGCCCCTGTGCGCTGCCTCGTGGTCTCCGTGCTGTGGTCGCCTGTGCTTCCGCAGCCATCCCAGCAAGGGCGCTTGCCCATGCTCCACTGGTGGCTCCGCGTTCTTTCTCTTTGCCTCTTTTTTCTCGACGGTCATGGTAGTCGCTCTTTCTGCTTCTGGGATGGTTTTCCTATACCGAGGGGAGTGGCGAAACTGACTAATCCCAAAGGAGCATCCTCTACGCCTTTTTTGCATGGTCCCACACAGTCACTGGGTCCAGGTTGACTAGAGAAACAAACTCATAGACATCTGTGTACAGGAAAGAGCTTTATATAAAGAGTGATTGTACATTAAGACAGCAGCCCAGCCCAGGCCAGACCAAGTCCTTAAGTCCGCTGTCAGCCCATATGTCCAGTACCAGTCTGTAAATTCCTCTTCAGACTCACGCAACACATGCAGTGACACCGAGTGCAGGAAGATCACAGGCCAAGACTCTGGCTGCCATCAGCATAGCTCCATGTGGCTTGTCAACAGGAATGTCTCGCAGGGAGTGTGCGTGTGTCCCACCTCCAGCAAGCTGTTTCTATCTCCTTCGCGCCTCCAAACGAGGTCGTCAAGCTGTGACCTGAATGACAGGCTAAACTCCACCCCTTCACTCTAAATCATCTCAAGTTGTCAACAGATTATGTAACTACCACAGTCACTTAGTGGGACTCCGAGAGGAGTTGATGGAAGAGTCATAAGCAATCAGTGTCGCTGTACCACACATGTGAACAGCACAATGCTAAGTATTTTCCCTCTCGTCTGGTTTAAGCTATTGCTGCTCTCGTTTAGAAGATGAGGACATTCAGGCACAAAGCTTTTAGTAACTTGTCCATCTTACAAAGCTAGTAGGTAGGATGGGACTTCGGAACTCAGAAGTCTGAGTCCAGGACCCCTACTCTTCATCACGGCTTCATTCTGCCTCTTCTGCTCAGTTTCAGTATCTAAAGAACCCAATGGAAATCACCCATTCACTTTTAGTAGTACATGGGGTAACATTTAGTGGTTCATGCGGAACGGAAATGGTGGTGGGACGGTGATATTTTCAGAATTCCTGACCATCCACATGGGGAGACAATAAAAGAGATCAATGGTGATCCTGCAGTTGGGACCCACTGGTCTGGATCCCAGACTGCACTTCAGATCTGTGGGCCTCCGGCTGCTGCTGCATTCATTCCCTCAAGAGCATGGGACCATGGTGCCTTGGCTTCATGGCCTAACCAAAGAGAATGTAAGTAAATCTCCCACATCATCTATTGAAAGTCCCCCAGGCCCCCTTTCTTCTTCCTTCCTTTCCTAGAGTTGGAACTGCCGGGCCCATGGGAATTTCTCTGCGCCTCAGAAACTACTGTTCCTGAGTCTCATGCCCTGTTTTGTCATCTGTTCTCTGGCCCACAGGTGCTGGTGTCCCTGGGTGCCAGTGAGAAATTAGCCTTGCTCTCTCTGGGCAGTCAGTTCGTGTCACCCAAGAGCAGCAGTCCCAGGCCTGCCTCTGCCAAGCACTGCAGGAAACTGATTCACCTCCTGAGGCCAAGCCACAGCACGTGATTCCAGATTCCTGGGGTCAAGCCTCCAACCTTCCTTGCCCTACGGTTGCCAACTGTCCTTTTTCTACAGTACCAGCCACCAACTCAATCAAGCGCTAAAGAGACTAAAGAGGTTTACACAAGGTGCCAACTCAACTCAGATGAGAAACTAGAAGAGATGTGTGCAGAAAGCTCTTTCCTTCCCAGGTTCAGGATGATCTCACCCAGCAAACTTCAAGAAGATGCCTTGTTTCCCTACAGCCAGAGCTTTGTTTCTCCAAAGAGTAGACCTGAGGAGAACACCTTCTACCCAAGAGATCTCTACCTTTCCCGAGCACCGCTTATCATCTTCCCAGCAAGTTCCTGCTTCCGGGGTACTGGCCCCAGGGCAGAGATAAAGACAGAGCCACTTCCAGCTCTAGGCTATTGGGGTAAAAGCCATCAGTCCCCATTGTTGAGGGGGTCCCCAGAACTTAGTCCACATTCCCATCTTTGGGTGGGGTTGGAGAGTATATCTTTCTTTTTTAAACTCTGTTTATAAACTCTTTTAATAAAAGATATGTCTCACCCTGCTGGGACTGCCATAGTAAGGGGTTGGGAAGCGCAACCTCTCTTTTAGCCTCTTGGTGGTGGTTCAACACTGGCTCCATCGCGGTTTGGGCTGGGAGCATATTTCTATGGTTCCCCACCCTCCAGCATTCTTTCATCTCACATTAGCTCCATGTCATCACCTAAGGCCGGGGGAGCTGGAATAGGAAAAGGTAAGATTAAACCCAGAGTGAATTGAGTTTCTGTGAGCTATCCGGCCTCACCCCTCATTTTCATCGTTGGGGGAGTTTCATTGAATACGGAATCCCAGCTGTTAGAGAAGGGCAGCTGTTGTGGAAGTTGTACAATTTACCAAAAAGGTATTTGGACGACCTATTAGAATCTTAATCTAACTGGACACCTAAACTTAACCCAGTGGGTGAGTTGGGCTCAGCTTCCCGGGCTTGGGAGTAGTTCATAGTTTCTCTATTCATAAAACAGGGAGAAGTCTTTCTGCCCTTTCCTAAATTCCAAGTGTTTTCAAACTGAAAGATGAGGAAGAGGCCTACATTTCTATAGGAAATTTTACTGAGTTCTCATTGTCCACTCTGCTTTCACTTTAACAAAAATAACATTCCTGGTTGTCTTCGTTGCTAAGTGTCATCAAGTCGGTTCCAACCCATAGCAACCCCGTGCATAGCACAGCAAAGCACTGCCTGGTCCAGTGCCAGCCTCACCATTGTTCCTGTCACGAGCCCATGTGGCAGCCACTGCATCACTCCAACTCATTCCTCTTTGCACTGCTCTCTCCCAAGCATGATGCCCTTCTCCAGGGACTGGTCTCTCCCAACAGCATGTCCAAAGTAAGTCTCACCGCCCTTGCCTCCAAAGAGCTCTCCAGCTATTCTTTCAAGAAAGATGTGTTTGTTCTGTTGGCAGTCAATGGTACTTTCAATATTCTTCTCTAGCACGATTCAGATACATTGATTCTGCTTTGGTTTTCCTTGTCCACTGTTCAACTTTCATATGCATAAGAGGCAATTGAAAATACCATAGCTTTTTAAAAATCATATCAAGTGAATGAGGGGGAGTGTGAGTGGAGACCCAAAGCCCATCTCTAGACAATTGGACAGCCCCTTACAGAAGGGTCACAAGGAAGAGACAAACCAGTCAGGGTGTAGTATAGCAATGATGAAACTTACAACTGTCCTCTAGTTCTTTAAGGCTTCTCTCCCCCAATATCATAACCCCAATTCTACCTTACAAATCCAGCTAGACCAGAGCATGTACACTGGTATAGATAAGAGCTGGAATCACAGGGAATCCAGGAAAGATAAACCCTTCAGGACCAATAATGAGAGTAGAGATACCAGGAGGGGAAGGGGAAGGTAGGGGTACAAAGAGGGAACTAATCACAATGATCATATAACCCTCTCCTAGGGGGACAGACAACAGAAAAGTGGGTGAAGGGAGACATCAGTCAGTGTAAGACATGAAAATATAATAATTGCTAAATTATCAAGGGTTCATGAGGGAGGGAGGGAAAATGAGCTGATACCAAGGGCTCACGTAGAAAGGAAATGTTTGAAGATGATGATGGCAACATATGTACAAATGTACTTGACACAATGGATGTATGTATGGATTGTAGTAAGAGATGTATGAGCCCCCAATAAAATGATTTTTTAAATGAAAAAAGAAAATACTATGGTTTGGATCAGGCACACCCTTGTCCTCAAAATAACTTCCTTCCTTTTCGATAAATCTAAAGAGGTCTCATGCAGCAGATTGACCCAGGGCAATGTGTCTTTTGATCTCATGACTGCTGATTCCATGAACATTGATTGTGGCTCTCAGCAAGATAAAATCCCTGACAACCTCAATCTTTTCTCCATTTCATGATGTTACTGTGACATCGAATCAGAGGATCTTAGTGTTCTTTACGCTGAGTTGTCATCCATACTGAAGACGGTAATCCTTGGTCTTCAGCAGCAAGTGCTTCAAGTCCTCACACAGCAAACACGGTTGTGTCACCTGCACATCACAAGTTATTGATAAGCCTTCCTCCAGCCCTCATGTCCCATTTTTCTTCACATCATCCACCACCTCTGATGATTTGCTCAGCATGCAGATTGGATAAGTATGGTGAAGAAAATACAACGCTGACGCACACCTTTCCTGATTTCTAAGGACCACTGTTGTCTTAGTCCGGATAGACTAGAGAAACTAATCCCTGGAGACTCGTGTGTCTATAAGAAAAGGGTTTAGATACAAGAGCAATTGAAAAATGAGAAAACATCCCAGCCCAGTCCAGATCAGGTCCATAAGTTCGCTATTAACCCATATGTCTGATACCAATCTATAAAGTCCTCTTCAAACTCACGCAACACATGCAATGACACCGAATGCAAGAATCTCACAGGTCAGTGGGTTGGAAGTCTTGTGGACCCAGTGGTGCTGTAAGCATCTCAGAGTTGACAGGGGTCTCAGAGTATCAGAGTATCAGAGTAAGTCCATGTGGCTTCTTCAGCTCCCAGAGCATAACACCATGTATCTTGTCAGTAGAGCGTCTCCAAGGGAGAGAGCAGAGAGAGAAGTGTCTCCCTCCTCCAAGGAGGAAATGCAGGAGTTCCCAGAATTCTCAGGAGAAGGACATGCCCACACAGAGGCCTCATTGGTTATATCTTGATTGACAGGTCACACAAGATTATGTAACTATCACAACTAAAGTCAGTTCAATTCAACCTGTATGTATACTTACTGTTTTCTGCGTGCCATATACTGCTCTAGGCACTGAAGATAAAGCAAGGAATCGAATTAGAAACAGTCTGTTAATGGAATTTCCATTGCGGTGGGCCTTATTAAAATGCACTTATCAAGGTCAGGGAATTGCAGGAATATTGTATGTAGGACAGTGATTAAAAACCTCTGGAGAAAAATAGGTGGTAGTGGGGGGGGGGGGAAGCATGGATGCTAATTGGATGGTCTGTCTCCCTGAGGTGAAATTTGAATAACGGCTGGAAGGAGAGAAAAGGCTAGGCAGAGGCAGTGCTCACTTCAAAGGTCCTGAGATAAGAACCGCCTGAGTGTTTGAGGAGCCCTGAGGGAAGGGGCTACAAGGAGGCCAAAATGTCTGGCCCCCATTTCCTTTCTGTCCTCGTTTCCTATGCTTCTCTCCCTTGGTAAAGACTTGGGGTTTTACATTGAAAGGAGTAGGGATCTGTTGAGAGTGGCAGTGTTCAACCTTCCTCATGCCGCGACCCTTTCATAGAGTTCCCCATGTGGTGGTGACCCCCAACCATAACATGATTTTCCTTCTACTTCCTCACTGTCACTTTGTCACCCAGAGATTGAGAACCGCTGTGTTAGAGGATTTTGAACAAAACAGTGATGTGATCTACCTTCTCTGAAAAGGATCACTCTTCATTTTGGTATTGCAAATAGACTGGGGAGTGAGGTACATACGTGGGAATCAGAGTCTCGGAGACCATGGTCATAATCCTGGACCACTGGAGTGGTAAAAAGTAGTCATATTTCAAAGATATTTTGAACATGGAGCCAAAAAAGGGTTTTTTAGCCCCAATTTCATGTTTTATATTGACGGTTCTACTGATGCCCTTAAAAGAAATGACAAAAAACCAGGGATACATTCTCACATCTATCAGGTACCTGGAAGGAGAAATATACTCTAAATTCCTTACCGTCAGAACTCTGGCAAAGCAAGAACTCCTTATCAACAAGATTTTAAAACGCGGTAGCTAAAACACATTGCAATTTCTTTTTGACCTAAGTCAGTGACCTGAGTCATCTTCCTTGAGCTTTTTTTCATTTTAAGAGATTTTAAAGTTTCAACTATATTAAAGGTTTAAGTATACACTTAAATTGGAAATGGGAATTGATTTTCTATTCTTTTTTTTTAAATTTTAACAATTTAGGGGCTCATACAATTCTTATCACAGTTCATACATATATATACATCAATTGTATAAAGCACATCTGTACAGTCTTTGCCCTAATCATTTTTTTCTCCTCTTTTCTTTTTTTACATTTATTAGGGACTCATACAACTCTTATCACCATCCATACATACATCAATTGTATAAAGCACATCCATACATTCCCTGCCCCAATCATTCTCAAGGCATTTGCTCTCCACTTAAGCCCCTTGCATCAGGTCCTCTATTCTTTTTTTAAAAATTATTTTCTTTTAAAAAATTATTTTCTATTCTTTTTGGAGTGGAAGTCTTTTTCCTTATGAAAAAAAAAACAACCATCATCTGCAGATTAAAAAACAAACAGGTGAAATACCAGAGCCTGCGGAAATCCTGGACAAGAAGCCTGGACAAGGTGGAAACCTGTCGGAGGAGGGAAACAGTCCTATTTCCCACTAGTGAAGAGGGACAGGAAAGCGACAAGACTGCACCCGGCTGAAGTTAGAGGTGGGACATGTGGGGCACTAGTGGAGGCTGCAGTGCATGACAGTTCTAGTTGACAAGCCATTCTGTGTGAGATAGCTCTGCTGAAATAACAATGTCAAGTTGCTTCAACAGATGATGTCACGTTTTAAGCATCGGGAAAATATTCGTATTTCTGCATAGTATTTTTCCACAAGGAGACTTCTTTCCATCACTTTTTCTAGCATTTCCATGACTTAAAATGACAGCTTAAGGATGACCACAAGCGATTAGTGGCTCTGTTATTTTTTCCATTGTTGGGCAAAGTTGGGCTGCTTGCTAATCTAACTCTTTCAAAGGGGCTGTGCTTTTTGGGAACCCCTTGTTTCCAAAACAGGAGCGCTAGCAGTGTGATCAGTGGAAAAAAACAAACAAATGCCCAGAGGATAGATCAAATTGGATGCCGCTGTTGAGAAGAAGTTTGCATTTAATAATATTGTTGTTTTTTTGGTGGGGAGGGTTCCATTTTATTTATTTATTTTTAAATCATTAAAAAAATAAATCATTTCATTGGGGACTCCTACAGCTCTTACAACAATCCATACATCAGTTGTATCAAGCACATTTGTACATATGTTGCCACCATAATTTCCAAACATTTTCTACTTGAGCCCTTGGTATCAGTTCCTCTTTTTTTTTTATTAAGTCATTTTATTGGGGACTTGTTCACCTCTTATCACAGTCTATACACACATCCATGTGTCAAGCACATTTGTACGTTTGTTGCCCTCATCATTCTCAAAACATTTGCTTCCTATTACTGTTAGTTATAAAGAGAAAGAGACCCATTCACTCGGTATGTCGGAGGAACACGGAGTTTCATAACCCGGCTTTGCGTCCACTGAGAGAGATTTGCACATTGGTGACGATCACTTCCTCTTGCTTCTTTTTCTTACAATCATGCCTGCTCGGCGACCTATGTTTCTTAAATTCATTTAAAACTAGATTGAAAAAAGAAATCCAAGAGGCTAAGAACAAGCACAAAGAAAAATGACAACTTTGCCATTACATTTTCTCCTGAATCACGGCAACTCTTTTTTATTTCGACCATTTTAACCCTGTGGAATGACACGCTTGTGGCCCAGGGATGAAGCAATGTGCTTATGGGGGGCCAAACATGGAAACCAGAAGAGGAATCTCATGTAACTCAAACTCCCTAAGGCCCATCACACGTGAATTCCCATGTTGGTTCCAGGAGGCACCCTCCATGCTGAACACAAAGACCGCTGCTTGTGGACGGTGTAAAGTGCCACCTGCCTCCCACGTTCACTAGGGGCAAGGCTGCCAAGGCTTTCTGGGAGGTTAATAATAGAGTGTGTTGGTCATTGCTTTTCAAGATTCTGGGCACCATGGAAATAAAAAGGGACAGAAACGGCGTGCTTTAAAAAAAACTTTCAGAAATCCGTAGTAGAAAAAGGGAAGCTTTCCTGGGTGGCATGTTTGCAGCCAAGAATGGCGAGGCTGGTGTTTCCGAGAGGGCTGTGTCCTTTCGCTCCGCACTTGGGGACATGGTAGGGTTGAGCAGCCCGGCTGCTGACAAAACCTGTCTTCTTCCACCACACCTTCTGGCAGGAGGTCGGGAGCTCCGTGTGGGTCTACAGAGGACAGAGCCCAGAGCCGACCAAAAGCTGCTGCACTGGCTGTGTTGGAGGAATAGCATCGCTTACACCAATGGCCATAATTTTCTGGAGGTCCCCAGGGTTTAGAAGGTCCCGTGCAGTCTGCTAGCTAGTGTCTCGATACTTTTATTGGCATATAATTCACTTCAATAGTTCGGTCATATTACAAAGCTGCACAATCATCACTTTGATCTGCAGGATAATTGTTCTGGATGACGCTGCTCACCGTGTAAGAGGCAGAAGGCATGCTTCTTAGGCATCCTGGGATGTGGTAGAACATATCAAAATTGAGCAAGCCATTTGCTTTGGGGGTCTCATGGCCACCAAAAGAGTCAAGGCCTCCATTATGACATTCTGCAGTTGGCCATTCGAAGACAAATTCCACAGCCAAGCTTGCTCTGTCGGCTCCGCGTCTCCAGTTTGCTTCAGCACCAAAGCCGCCGAGGTTCCCCGTTCAGTTCAGCTACCTTCAGTTCATTGTCGTCCTCTTCAAATAACAACTTCTTCCAGGCCCCACGCGCACAGCCCACTTCACTGCAGAGCTCTGCTCTGACCGTTGAGGGGCTGTTGAGCCACGGAGCCCGTTAGCCCTGTGCCACGCTTCAGATTTCTGGAAGCATTCATGCTGAATGAAACCCGGGACAGCTCTGCCCGCTCCAGGGTCAACTCTGTGTGACCATGGCCAAGCTGGCAGTTGGGCAAAAGGACTCTCCAAGAGCAAATTCCCACTTCCTCCTGCGGCCACCTGGCCAACAGTCGTGTGTGTCTCCCCCTGGACTCCACAGGGATACAAGGCCTGGCTTCCCTCAACATCCTGGTGTCAGGAGGGGTATCAGGCCTGTCCTGGGGGTTAGGCTGCAGGGGGACCAATGGGCTCACTTAGCCAGTGACTGGGCCTGAAGTAAGGTCTCTCTCTCTCTCTCTCTCTCTCTCTCTCTCTCTCTCTCTCTCTCTCTCTCTCTCTCTCTCTCTCTCTCTCTCTCTCTCTCTCTCTCTCAGAGGTTGTCCAGGCTGTGCCTGGTCCCAACCTGTGGTAAGAGCTGCCAGGTACACCATCACAAACAATGTTGTTAACCGACCCATTACTGGTACTGCCTGAGGTAAGAGTCATATGAACAGCGCACAGACGTGAAAGCCAACCACTTCGGAACCAGCATACCTTTGTGGCGTGAGGAGGGTGGGTCGCCTGCTTTCTGGGTGCCCCCAAGTATGGCTAGCCAGGCTTCTCTGGTTGCCACGACAATCACTGTGGGGATAGTTAACTCTCTTGGGACTGCCATCAGGAGAAATCTCAAGCCACTTCAGGGGCTGCTTCAGGACCTTTCTTTCATGGACTTCTGGGAACTGCCTTGTGTGGTTCCGCTCCCCCAGCGATTTTCGTGTCTGTGCGTGCCTGTAATGTGTCATCTGTATTAGTACCAGGGGACCGCCCAGCAGCCAAATGGTTTTCAACCAAGTGTAAGTCATAGATATACTCGGGGGGATACTGTCGTTTAACTGATGATTCCATTATGGGAGTTTATTAGGAAAGTTAACAGGTTACCACAAGTCAGGATCAGAAACCATTAAGGATACAATAGCCCTTTTGTCCACAGCAGTATCTCCTCCCAGTCATGTGGATAGGCATCTCTCTCTCTCTCTCTCTCTCTCTCTCTTTCTTCCCCCACCCCCCCAGGTCCTTAGACATGCTGCCCTTTTGATCTCAAATGGTTGGTCTCTGCCCTGTTCAAGCAAGTGTTTCAAATCTCCTTTCCTGCTGATAAAGGCCCAAAGGGCCCCCACTCTGCAAGCCACCCTCCTGCCTCATTCTGTGGCCCAGAAAGCCTACCACTGTGCCTCATGGCCTCCACGCGGCTCCTCTGCTCTCTCCTGGGCCCAGTCCTGCAGCCTCTAGTGCCTCCAGCATTTCTGGCAGGGATCTTGCACATCTGCTAGTGGCTCTTCTTCTTCTTAGAAGCTTCTTTTTTTTTTTTCTCTTGTGAATTAGATGATGGTTTGCAGAGCAGATTACAGTTGTATCTCCTACAATTCATGCAAATCCTGATTCAGGGAATTCATTGGGATCCCCTTCAAGTAGGACCACTTATCTCACTTCCCTCCTGTGTTTTTATTTCCATTCTTTCATCTCTGAACTTTGAACTTTAACCCTCTGGGCTTTGTCCTTGGAACTCAAATGGTTGGTTGTCCTCACATGGAAGTGAGTTTAGTTCCAGCCTGAGGTTAGAGGTCATAGTCCTGAGGGGTCTTTTCTTGATGGTGGAATTCCTCCAACAAACAGAATTTCTTGAAGATTGGGTGTAGGATGAGAACAAAGGAAAACAGTTCAGGGTGATTCCAGGGTTTCCAGAGTGAGCCACTGGAAGGGTGGAGCAGAGTGACAGGTGGGAAAAGTAGAAGTTTAGCTGTAACATATTAAGTTAGCAAAGTCTAATTGTTGCAGATTTCTGCACACGTACACAATTACACAGAGATTAGATTAGTTCTGTGAACGCCATCACCCCTTCCTTCAACAGCTACCATATCTATTCCCTTGACTTTTTTTTAACCTAAGAATTTTAAAATGAATTCCAGGCTACCTGTGATGGTATACTCATACCTAGTAGGATCTCTACTGCTAAGAGATCAGAATGTTTAGAAAACACGATCACTGATTGTTTCACACCTGGCAAATAGTAACCATGATTACTCAGCATTGAGTGTCTATTCTGATCTCAGTATTCCTTGACTTACGATTCACTCGCTCAAGGCCATTCTAAAGAAGGTCCACTCATTGCATCTGGCTGACAATCTCTTAGGATTCTTTGCTTTGTTTTTAACAGTTTTTATTGGCACTTAATCCACATGTGCAATTAGCATCACATACATTGCTTTCGCTCCCTGCTCCTTCACCCTCCTTTTCTCCACCTTTCAGCCCCTCACTCCCCACTTCAGTTCTCACCTCTGCGCATCTCCTCCAGTGCTCCACGAACTGGAAGACCCCACAGAAACAACGAGTCTTTCATATGTCAGCTGTTTCTGCTATTTTGGGGGGTATTATTTTATTTGTTGATGAACCTGAACCATTTGGTGAGTAGAATTTCCACATTGGACTTGACTGGATATATATCGTGATGCCTTGTACTCTGTTTCAATATCCTTCAGATTCCTTTGAATTGGTCATTGACTCTAAACAGATGACAGTATTGGCAGCACTCCTGTTAAAAATGCTTTGCTTGCATCTCGACGCCTATTTTCTAATTGGAAGACACCACTAGCTGTCAAGACCTGTCAGGCTTAGGCAGATACAGTGTCTTTGAAAACTCTGACTTTCCGCCCAAAAGACAAGCTAAGGGAAAGTATTTTATTCCTTGGAAAAGGAATTGATCTTATGCTGTATCTTGGTAAATGTCCCATGTGCATAGCTACCGTTTTTGACTGGCATGCTCTACAAATGTCAATTAAATCACATTAGTTAAAACGAAAACAAAACAATCTATCAGTTAATAGTTTGAAATGTCATGCTTAGCTAGTACACACACAGTTTGATGGTGAGAAGTTAAATTACAATGAGCCTTTTTATGCTATGTATTGGGTAGACCAATAGCTAAATAACTCATGAAGAGGTACAATAAGAAAACATGGCCCCATCCTTGCGAGCAGACAATCTAATCGATTAGAAATATCACGTACAGAATTTTTGCTTTGCAAGTATTGTGACACTTTTTATATGCTGTATGCAAATGACTGGGAACAGTTCACGCTGCTGCTGCTTCCAGTATTGACGCCGTTTTCTCTCATCAGATTGGTTAGCAATTTGATGCAGGGTATACACACACAGCTAGTAAACTAATTTCATAAAGATTTTACATATGCTGAGGAGCTAGAAAGTACTGTGGGGGACTGGAGTGGTCTGAGTAGTGCCCAGAACTCAGAGAATGGCTGGAGGGTTGGAAATGTCATGCTTGTGCTTGGCTTTATACGATGAGTGTGTTTGCACTTTATCACCTTTTCTGGCAACAGTTTTATTGGAGTGTAATTTAAATATCAGATCATTCAATGGTTTAATCATTCAACCATATCAAGGAGACTTGTACAATCACCACCACATCAATTGTAGAGCACCGCCCCCCCCATAGTTAAATCACCTTTAAAACGATTATGCAGTCACAATCCGTGCTAGAGCTTCCTCCTCCCTCCCACCTTCCTTATTTACTCCTCAAATCCCCTTTCCCTCCTTATCATCCCCCCCCCCCCGCCCCCGTATTCCCTACATCCCCTTGTATCAGTTGTTATCATTATGCATCCACTCCTGTGCTTCACAGCTGGGAGACCCAACAGAAAACAATAAAAAACAAAATCGCACTAAGGTGATAAGGATAAAATCATAATGGTACAAAGACAAAAATACAAATAATGCATAAGAAGGAAAAGACCCCAACAACATACAAAATGCCAGGGAAGAAACTTCTGTCTGGAACAAGTAAGAGATGGTTGCCCAAAGGGGAAGAAAAGATAGATAGATAGATAGATAGATAGATAGATAGATAGATAGATAGATAGAGAGATACTTGCAGCCAGAACAAACTGAGGTCGCATCTATAGGGTGGTCAACTGGCCAAGTATCGAGTTTGATCCAGCATAATCAAGATTCAATGGTCTCTGCCTGATAGTAAGGCTGTTCCAGACTCTAGCTTGTGGCTTGGGCAGCTAAGCCAGTAGCTCAGTTCGATCACTTTTTAGGGTGGTGGGTGTGGTGGTGTTTGTGGTGGTGTGTGTGGTGGTGGTGTGTGTGGTGGTGTTTGTGGTGGTGTGTGTGGTGGTGTGTGGTGGTGTGTGTGTGGTGGTGTGTGTAGTGGTGTGTGTGGTGGTGTGTGTGGTGGTGTGTGTGTGGTGGTGTGGTGGTGGTGTGTGTGTGGTGTGTGTGTGGTGTGTGTGGTGGTGTTTGTGGTGCTGCGTGTGGTGGTGGGTGTGGTGGTGGTGTGGTGGTGGTGGGTGTGGTGGTGTATGTGGTGGTGGGTGTGGTGGTGTGTGTGGTGGTGGTGTGGTGGTGGTGGGTGTGGTGGTGGTGGGTGTGGTGGTGGTGGGTGTGGTGGTGGTGGGTGTGGTGGTGGTGTGTGTGGTGGTGGGTGTGGTGGTGGTGTGTGTGTGGTGTGTGTGTGGTGTGTGTGGTGGTGTGTGTGGTGGTGGTGTGTGTGGTGTGTGTGGTGGTGTTTGTGGTGCTGGGTGTGGTGGTGTATGTGGTGGTGGGTGTGGTGGTGTGTGGTGGTGGTGTGGTGGTGGTGTGGTGGTGGTGGGTGTGGTGGTGGTGTGTGTGGTGGTGTGTGTGGTGGTGGTGGGTGTGGTGGTGGTGGGTGTGATGGTGGGTGTGGTGGGTGTGGTGGTGGTGTGGTGGTGGTGGTGGTGGTTTGATTAAAGTTTTCAAGCCTATCAAAGAAGGAAGAAGGGCATAAGCCCATTCCACAGATTCCATTGTTACTAACATTGACCATGATGACTTTATTCTTTAAAATATTTTTTTCATTGCTGTCTATCTATTTTAAATTCTATTTTGAAGGATTGCAAGAATATTACAAAGCAGAACTCCCATATGCTCCTCACTCAGATGCACTAATTGTTGTGTTGTTGGGTTTGTTTGTTTTTTTTTGCTGCATTTGCTTTAAGTTCCTTTTTCCGGAGCCATTTGAAAATAAGCAATAAATGTTATGAACTGAATGCTCCTTAGATGTGATGACGGTGAGACTTTGAACAGGACATCATGTTTGGTAAAGTAGAAGGTTAGCGAAAATGAGGAAGACCTGCAGTACAATAGACTATTAGCACAAGAGCCGCATCAGAGGACTCAGCTATCAGAAGACGGCCCAGGAGTAGACAAGACTTTGTTCTGTTACACCTAAGACCGAGTGACACTAGCAACAATATAGTACCCCTCGACCTTTAAATACTTCGCATTGCCACCGAGTGAATTCTGACTCATAGGGACCCTTTGGGACAGGATAGAACTGCCCTGGTGTGTTTCCGAGACTACAACTCTTGACCGGAGTCCTTTTCAGAGCAGCTGGCAGATTTGAACTGCTGACCTTGCTATTGGCAGCCCACTGCATCGCCACTCAGCAATCAGAGCTCCTCTTTAAATACTTCAGTATGCATCTCTGAAAATCCAAGATATCCTCTTAGCTAACCATGGCATAAAGAATGGATCAGGAAAGTATGCAAGATGGGAAGTAATGGCAGAAACCACCAGCTGCTCCCACGGAGAAAGACCAGGCTTTTTACTCCCTGAAAATTACAGTCCAGGAAGCCCACAGGGGCTGTTCTCCCCTGTCCCATAGGTGAGTGAGTTTTAGAGTACAATGCTATAGAGTCACTATGTGTCACCATCAACATGGACTTCATAGCGGTGAGTAACAATACTAACTAGTAATTAGTAATAATGTATCAGAGTTAAATTCCAGGTTCAAATGTTGCCAGTTGTTCCAGACAATGTTCTTCATATCACTTTTTTGCTCTCCCTGGTCTAGGATCCAACCCAAGATTGGAATTTTATTTGGTTGTCCATTTGGTCTGTAATCTGGTTTGCCAAACTCCGAACCACCACTGACTCTAAGCCACTTTGGATAGATTTGATATTTCTTAGTAGTTTGATTCAGCTCACCCACTTCTGGTAGAAACACTTTTGAAGTCGTAATGCATCTTGTTAGTACGTCATATCTAGAGGTTCATGCTGTTACTCTTTTGTGTTATTAGCGAAGTTACCCCTGATCACTTGGTTAGGGTGGGTTTGCTGGGTCTCTATTCCCGTGGCATTAAAAAAATAATAGTAAACTACGTTTACAATAGCTTTGTATGCAGGAAAAAACATTGAACACAGAGTTATCCTATTATTTCTTGCCCCTGTACACAATTTCCATGATTATTAATATCTCACATGAGAATAATGGGTTCCTTACAATTAGTGAACCAAAACTGATATACTGCTGTTACGTAGGAGACCCTAGGTGGTGCAAATGGTTTATGTGCTCTGCAGATATCCCAAAGGCTGGGGGTTCGAGCTTACCTAGAGTAGCCGTTCTCAACCTGTGGGTGGAGACCCCTTTAGGGGCCGAATGACCCTTTCACAAGGGTCACCCGATTCATAACAGGAGCAAAATGACAGTGATGAAGTAGCAACGAAAATAATGTTATGGTTGGGGGTCACCACCACATGAGGAACTGTATGAAAGGGTCGAGGCATGAGGAAGGTTGGGAACCGCTGTCCTGGAGATAAATTCAGAAACCCCCTGGAGCCCAGTTCTATCCTGACACATGGGGGCTGCCCAAAGTTAGAACTGCTGACCAAAGTTCATCATTTACTCGGATTTCCTTAGGGTTTACTTACTCTAGTCTTCTGTTCCCAGAGCGTATAGTGAATCACATGTACTTGTCATGGCTTGGTAGACTGCTCTTGGCTGGGGCATTTTCTGATTTGAGTCAGACCTTGTGTTCGATGACCTGGTCGGTTGTGAGGAGCACTGGTAAAGATAATCTCTAGGATATTTGGAATTTGCCTGGTGTTTTTCTGGTGAGGTTGTGTGTTTCCAGAGGAAGGTCACAGAGGTAAAGTGCCATTTTCAACACGTGATGTTATCAACACGATTTCTGACGGATGGTTCTGACTCTGTCGTGTCTGTCAGGTTTCTCCACTGTAAAGTTTCCACGCTGTACTCTTCAGAAAGAGTCAATCTGCACAGGGCACAATTAAAGGGCGGGGAGTCATTTCTCTTTCAGAACAGAGTTTCAGCATACTTTATTTGAAACTCATACGCATAGGAAGGTTATCTCTTTCCTCACATTTTGATTCAGGCATTGATGAATACCAGCCTGAGCTTTGGGGGTACAATCCAATGTTACTTTATTTTGTTGCTCAAATTTTTCCAGTTCTTAGCTGTTGGGAAGTATGTCTGTTAGTGTTTGTGCATTAATGTAGTATTTTCTGTCTGTCTGTCTGTTTTTTTTCCCCTCATCAATATTCCCTTGGCTTTCTGGCACAAGATACTCCAGGCTCATCTTGCATATTTCCTATTCCAGTTCTAGAATCAGCCATTTCTCCAAGGAGCCCTGGTCACTTTTAATGGAGAGTGATTTAGGCCCAGAGTCGGGCCCTTGCTGTGCTATTTGGGTTATGCTGGAGTATTGGAAAACACAGCCGGCATCCTATCATTTAGTTCCTGAAAACCTCTGGCCCATGTCTGAAAAATAAGGATATTTTCTTATGCTGCCCCAAAGTCACAACATCTGTTTCTTATGTAATTAAGATGTCACAAAGGATTAGTTTCCTGTGGCTGCTGTAACTAATTACCTCAAACTTGGTGGCTTAAAACAACCAACAGAGGGGCTTAAGTGGAGAGCAAATGTTTTGAAAACAATGAGGGTAACGAATGTACAAATGTGCTTGACACAATGGATGTAAATATGGATTGTGATAAGAGTTGTATGAACCCCCAATAAAATGATAAAACCAACAACAAACAAGAAACAACCCCACCACAACCAACAGATATGTATGCTCGCATGGCTTTAGAGGTCCGAAGTCTGACATCATGGTGTTGGCAGGGCTCACACTTTCTTCAGACCCTAGAGGAAAATCCATTATTTGCTTCTTCCAGGTGTCCTTGGCTTGCTCTCTCCTCACTCAACTCTTGGTTGGCCTCTGTCGTTCCATTGCTTCTTCCTCCTCTCTAGCTCCTCCTCCATTAAAATCCCCCTGTAAGTGTCACTCTGTAAGGACATTCATCATTGGACTTAAGGCCCACCCAGATAAACCATGGAAAATGCCTCCTCTCACAATTCTTAACTTAATGATCTCATTTGTGATTGCCATATAACTATGTAATAGTTATAGGTTCCTGAGACTAAGACATAGACTTATCTTTTTGGAGGGCCACCATTCAATCTACTATAATACCTAAGAAAATTCACAATGCTTTTTAAAAATGGTCATCTATGATTTGAAGGTTCCTAGTCTGTATTCCAATTTCTCCACTGTCTCAAAAATGTCTGAAAAAATCTTTTAAAAAGTTTTTACAGTGATTTATTTGAATCAGAATCCAAACAAGGTCCACTCATTACATCTGATATCCTAAATATCTTAAAAGAGAAACTCTTTTTTTAATGTCCTTAAATTGTTGAGAAATGAGGTCATTTATCTTGTACATTGACCTATATTTTGGATTTGACTAATTACTTTCTTGTGGTGTCATTTAATTATTCCTCTTTGTAGTTTGGGAACTGGAAATTAGAGCCTAAAGCTTGGTAAGATTAATATTAGACCTTTATTTAGATTTAAAAATAAACTACCTCATAAATATTACTATTTAAATTGCATCTTATCGGGAGATGAAAAATATATCGATGCCTCACGTTAGTGATTTAAGGTGGATTAGTATATGATTAGTATATACAGGTGAAGGCAGGCACTGTCCAAGTGTAACTTTCTCCACAATTCTCTAATGGTTTTAGCATCCATCAATGACTCTTGTCCGAACCAATTACTCATTGATCATTTATATTCTTTTCGATGTTGGTTTCATCTTTGATTGCCTCCTTTATTTCTATAGCCAACAGCTTGGAAAAGATCCTTTCTCCAACGCTCTTTAGGTTTCTAAATCCATCAGGTTTGGAGACATCTGGAACCGAGGTGACACAAATCTGTCTTGTCTGGAGGAAATAATGAGATACTGAATGAGGTGGTACTTCTTTTTAAAAGATTTTAAAAATCATTTTATTGGGGGCTCACACAACTCTTATCACAATCCATACATACATCAATTGTATAAAGCACATTTATACATTCGTTACCCTCATAATTCTCAAAACATTTGCTCTTCACATTAAGCCCCTGACATCAGCTCCTCATTTTCTCCCCTCCCTCCCAGCTTCTCCCCGCCCCCTCCCCGCCCCCCAGTTGGTACTTCTTAAGGTTCACACTTAAACGCCCAGGAAACTGGTTCCATTGTTTGTTTCTTCCAGTTTCTGGTGTTTCCAAGCTATAGCCGGGTGGGGGAGGAGAAACTGGATTAGAAAGTGGTAGAGAGGATTAGGCAGTCTCTGTTTCCTAGGAGCAAACACAAAGACTTTTTTTTTTACTGGAAAGTACGACTTAAAAGAAATTTGTAATAAAACCCGCGGCTTTTTACTGCCTCGGAGCGATTTAAGGCACGTCCAAAGAACGATTCTGTAGGGGTTAAGTGGAGTCACACTGAAGATGACCAGTTCTGGAGTACAAGAATTTTGCCTTTCTAGGACTTAACCAGGGAACTACATTTCCCAGAATGCCGCACGCCAGGTCCCCCACCCCACCAGCATAGACGCGACTGCGCGTGCGTGAGGCCACTGACTGCTTGACTCCGCCCCTCCACCGCCCCTCAACCCCCAAGATTCTGCGCGCCGGCCTCCCGCCTCCCCCTGGCTGCCCGGCCCCGGCGCTCGGCCCGTCCTCTGGGGGCGCGCGCGCAAGTGCGCGGCTGGCAGCGGTGGCGGCTGCGAGCGTGGCTCGCGCGGTGCTGCGCGGTTGCTAGGGGCGCCGGAGGCCGCCGGCTTGGCGGCTAAGCAGGCCGAGGGAGCGAGCAGCGCGCAGCGGGCGCCGAGCTGGGTGAAGCTGGGTCTGCGAGGTGAGTGTTGCTCTGGAGCCGAGGGGGTCCCCTGGCCCGACTCCCGGCCTTCGGCCCGGGGTCCTTTCGCGCTGGGCCCCGCTTCCTGCCCCCGCCCCTCGCCCCTCCATCCCTCCTGAGGCGGGGGCGCCTCGGCCTCCTGCCGGGCCGGAGCCCCGCGAACTTGGTCCGCCCACCGCAGGGCTCCCGGTGCCCCGGGCCCGGGTGGTCCTCTTTCCCGCCGCGCCGCGCTTTAAATGATCCCCACTTGCTGGGTGACTCCAGGCTCCTTTCGGATTTCTGGGCGGAACCGAAACACGGATTCCCATCTTTTCGCTGCCCACCCGCAGCCCCTCTTGAGAAATCTTTTCCTAAACGACCAGATGCCAATAAGGATCCCAGTTCCCACCCCCACCCAACCCCCCACCCGGAATGGAACACCCGGCGCCCACTCCTCCACTCTTTCACTGAATCTTTCGCCAAACAGCTCTGAGTAAACACTGATCATTAGTTAGTGAGCCAGTCACCGTAGGAGGTTCTGAGAGGGGACAGTGGGGAGCGAAGCAGGCGTATTCTAGGAGCTCCTGGTCCAGGGGAGACTGGAGTCAGTCAACAGCCACTTGCTGCCCTGTGCGCCCCCGCGCTGCTCGTTAGAACAAGAATGGAACTCTCTTTGCCCCGACTTCCTTGGAGAAGCACATTCCCCCTGGTCCCCACCGGTGCAGGCTGGATCTGGGAAATGGCTTTAATGCCGCCACTCTTAAGGCATCGTCGCTATGCCAGCACCTGTTGGGATGGGGGCCAAGCCGCCAGAGACCCTTCAGGACTGCTTCAACCAGCCCTCTCCCGTTTCTTGTCGTCCGTACTGCTAACAGAAAAACCAGCTCTTTGGAGCCCAGAAAGTTACCAGTTGCTGTCAAGTGTTTTCTGGGAATAAGGAGGTGGGAACACATTCTGGATACAGAGTAGCTCTTGAAAGATACAGCAAAGCCTGAGGTGGGAGCTGGCCACAGCCTGACTATCCTGAGCTGAGCTGGGCCGGGCCTGGAGGGAACGACTTAGATGGAAAACCAGGTGGGGTGTTTCTGATCAGGAGTTACAACTGTATTTTCCGAAGCAGCAGCTTTTACAAAGCTAGTATAGCCAAGAGTTCACTTCCAGCTTTAAAAAGATCCCCTGACAGCCCTGGTGGTGCAGTGGTTAAGTGCCTGGCTGCTAAGCAAAAGGCCATCAGTAGGGACCTGCCAGCTGCTACACTGGAGATGTGGCCGTCTGCTACTGTAAAGCTTACAGCGTAGGGGGCAGCTTTTCCCTGTTCTGTAGGATCACTATGAGTCCGAATGGACTTAATTGTTTTTTTGTTTGTTTTGTTTTCAACTTCAAAATGATTTTTTACTTTCCTCCCCCCAAAAAACAAAACAAAAACCCTAAACTTTACTAAAAGGAGCCCTGGTGTCATAATGGATTACAAGTTAGGCTGCTGAGAGAGAGAGAGTGTGTGAGAGAGAAAGGAGACAAGCTTTGAATGAGAGGCTTTCTGATCCCAGAGAGATGTATAACTTCAGAAACCAGAGGGGCAGTTTTACTCTATTCAGAATCAACTCCATGGCCCTGGTCGTCTTTACTAAAGAAAGGGGGTCTTCCTCACTAAAAAGGGTAGGCGGGTGGGGGGTGTTGCACACCCCTGGTTGTTTTCCTAAGTCTTCACTGTGGTGTTTCATTCTGAATATCAAAACCAGTTAGCGAGATTGCTAAACACGGGATAAGCTGGGAATACTAATTTCAGGGAGGTTTCTATTAGTGATTAATTTACCTCCCAAACCTTGATGGCTCCTATCTTTCCACGTGTAACCTATAACTGTTAGGGTGATGCTTGTTCCATGTTGGAATATTCTAGATTCAGAAACACAAAGGTAGTTAAACTGCAACTGTAGTGTTTTGTTTGTGGGGGGGGGGGCACCAGATTTTTAAAACGATATATTGGATAAACCTTGTATTAAAAATAAAAGAAAAAATATTTGTTTATTTTGTAGTTAAACAAAAAACTAAACCTGCCATCAAGTTGCGGTGACCCTATATAGTTTCCAAGGCCAGGCCAGGGGCAGACAACTTCTTTCTCCCCTTGAGTGGCTGGTGTATTTGAACTGCTGACCTTTCAGGTGGTAGCTCAGTGCCTCACCCACAGCACCACCAAGGTGCCTTTCTTTTAATTAAGTGGGTCTCTTCAGAACAATAATTAGAGCTAATTTCATCAACTCAAGAACTGGGTTCTACTTACAGTTAACTTGAGACATTTCCCTAAAATGTTTCCTTCTTTTTAGCACAGTGAAGAAACTGTGCTGAAAAACTTTAGCTTTAAAATGCGCAAGGAACTTTAAGAATTTAAAAAGCAGTTTTGACGATTCCTTTGGGGGAGCCCTAGAGTGAAGTGGGTTGAAGATTATGTTCCAGGAAACCCGCAAAAGGATGGCGAGCAGCAGAGTAACAACAGCTTTGTGTTGGAGAGAGATTGCGGTGGGACACTTGCTGTGGCAAGTTTATCGGAAGGGTCTTAGCGTGGCAGTAAGGGCGAGGGAGAGGAAGGGCAGTCCAGGCCACACATAGGGCCTTGAAGAGGGCCGCAGAAGGAATAGAAGAGGGTTGAGAGATGGGAAAGATCTTCAAAACTGGCTGATAAGGTAGTTACAAGGGGAGTGGGCCAAGGGGCAGCCTGAAAGGGCTCTGGCTCAGTGACCAGATGCATGGTGATTGGAGAGAGGCTGTCTGGAGGCGGGGCAAGGTTGCAGGGAAAGGTCAGTGGTCGTGTTTTGAGCACTGGAAGCCTAGGAGGTGGTTAGGTTGGTCTGGAGCTCAGCACTCAGAGGTCTTGGATGGTGGTCCCCACACAAAACAAACCCACCGCCATCGGGTCCATTTCAGGTCCATTTCAGCACGTGGTGACCCTCGGTACTAGGTTTCCTAGGTTGTAAGTGTTTACAGGAGCAGACAGCCTTTAACTTTCTTCCATGGGACAGCAGTCGGGCTTGAACCTCTGCCCTTTTGGTTAGCTAGCCAATGCCATTGGTAGCATTACCAGGCCTCCCTGGAGGGTGATAGAAAGTCCCGTGTGTAGGGGGTGGTTGAAGTCACAGGATGGGGAAGTAGCTCTGGGAGAGTGCATGGTAATCGTTTGCTGAACACTTACTATGTGCTAGGCAGAGGGGGGAAGACTTGAGTCCAGAGGGGATAGGCAGAAGACAAGGTGGGGAAGAAGGGAACAGGGAAGGCCTAACCCGCAGACAGGACTGAATATGTGCAGGGAGAGTTGTTACTTGCTGACAAACTGGATCTAGATGAAGTTACTTCAAGGTTTGTCCTTGCCCCCTGCTGGTCCTTCTATGGCCTAGGGATTGTCTGAGCAGAAGCTCTTTTGGATTTAGCAAAGGGCTGGGCCATTTGGTCTGCCAGAGAAGTGGAGAGACAGGGTTTTCCTTTAATGTCCTGGGCTTTGTCAGCCTCTCTCCTGGCTGAACTGGGAAGGCAGGTCTGGTGTTCTGGAACAACTCCTGGCAGTGCCTTGAAATCCGAAGTACCTTGTCTGTCAGTAAGGAGTCCCAGAGATGCCCTGAATAGGCTGTGCTGCTCTTGACCAGCAACTTCACACTTTTAGTTTCAGGACCTTCTAGACTTTTGGTTTTAAGAATTGACTTGATGGCCGTGGTTTGGACTGGTTATCACAGGTAGCAATTTTTTTAAGTAAAAAAAACAAAATGCTATTATTTCAAAAATTAGAGGAGTGGCATTGTTTTGCAAACCTTTTAAATATCTGGCTTAATAGAAAGCCACTAGATTTTCCTTCTTTTTTTTTCCTTTTTGATTTCCTGTTTCTGAAGTCAGTCTCTTGTAATATATTGTTTTGGCTGACTTGTAAAAAAAAAAATCCAGCCTTATGGAGATTAACTGAAAGCGTATGGGTAATCCAATAGCCTTCCCAGATCACTGTGGGCTTGGTTTTGTGAGGGCTGGTTTTGTAAAGGTTAATTGCTGGGTGGAAGCAGAAATTACATCGGTTAACTTGTCACACTTGGTCCCATGAACATCCGGTGGTCTGTCTTACACTCTGAAGGGATCTCTTAACCAGGTATGGTTCTGTAGCAACATGTGTTAGGCATCTGGAAAATACTGGTTCACAGAGTTATGCACATCTTCCAAATGTTGCCATATTTCATTATACAGTATCAAAAATCTTATTCACACGATCCCTATGACCTCATTGGGAAACTCTCAAGTTCATGATGGCAGACAACAAGTTCTTCAGTGTTCTAAATTTGGAAGGTCAAATTTCATCATGGCCAACAAGAACCCTCGGTTGTTTTCCTTGAAGTGACAGGTTTGCTTTGTTTTATTTCCAAGAAAATGTTTGCCAAATACCAGCGCCTCAATAACCAAGTTAACATGGTGTTCCACACAAAAGCTTGCAATTCCAGCCACCACGTGAGTGCTTTGCTGGGAGATAACTGTTGTCTTCTCTAAGCAGAAGTGCTTCCTGGGTGCTTTTCGTTGTAATAAACATACAGGACATTAGGAGATGTGCACTCTAGGCTTGAGATTTTTTTTGGTGGAGGATGTGGGCAGGGGTTGAGATTTAATATAGTTTTCATTGGTCATCGGAAATTTAAAAGAAAACAACTTTCTATGTTGAGTTAGGTGAAGATGTGCAGAGCAGATCATGAGTTTTACGGTCAACAACTCACACTCTCAACAACTCATCCAGTGCAGTCTCCCCAGTGCCCTCCCCCCGACCCCACCCTGAGTTCTCCCAGCACTTTCTGTTTCCACTCCTCTTTCTTTCATAACCCTGGAGACTTTGCCCTTGGGTTCTGCTGCACCTCTGACCTTTGAAGGTTGAGCATTCTGTCTCAGGGGTGGGTTCAGTTCCTGACCTGAAAGGTGACTGAGTGTGTGTGTGTGTGTGTGTGTGTGTGTGTGTGTGTGTGTGTGTGTGTGTGTCCCACCTGTCTTCAACCGCCAGACCTGGTCTCGGAGGATCCATCGCGGACATTGTTAAGTGGAATGGGTATTTATTTTCCCCACTGCATGATGAAGTGCTTGGTGGCAAAGAGCACAATGACTCCTAGACCAGCTCTTGTCTTGAGGGTCTTGTCTCACGGCGCTTGTCTTGAGTCCTGGGCCAGGTGCCAGCACTTTCACCCCTCGCTCCTCTCCCACCATCAGGGCAAACGTTAGCACCGTAAAAAAGGCAAGTGGCTTCTTGGTACTATTCTGAAAATAGTTTGCCTACTGGAAACCAGGCACCCCAAGGACCCTGGCTGAAAGACATTTCTTCTTGAAGCTCATAAAGGTCTAGGGGTCAGGAGAGCTAGCTCACAATTCAGTCATGTTAAGCTTTGGACTGGCTTCACTTTTGGGTAATTTATAGATAGATTTACCCTCCTTAGCCATGCTTGCTGTATAACCTGCATTTTTTCCTGGGTTTTGCACACTGGTTTTTACATTACTTAACTGCATCTGATGGGTGTAGATACTTAGCTGGCTTCACATATCTCAGCTTTGTCTTGCCCCACCCCTCCCCTCCCTTCTCTTTGGGCCCTGTGATAGTGGCAGCCCTCTCTCAGGTGGGACTTCAGAACTTGATCCCTCCTGTTTGGGATTTGCTTCCTAAGAGAAAATGGGCCTGATTCCTACATTCCTCCCTATTCTGCTGGAGTCTGGGTAAATTGGATCAGTCATTTTATATACCTAACTGTCGAGCAATTGAAGACATTTCATCAGAGAGCTTGTGAGCATTTCTGGTGCCCCCAGTGAGTGACTGGGGAAATCCCTGGGCAAGAAGAACAAGGAAGCTGCAGAGGCCTAGAGCCCCAGCTCGCCTGCAATGGAGGAGGGCCTTGGAATCGGTGGCTGATGAATAATTGCTCTCAGTTGGACTAGTGCCAGGGGTCTTCAAATTTTTTAAATAGGGGGCCAGTTCACTGTCCTTCAGACTCGTTGGAGGGCCGGACTATAGTTAAAAAACACACACACACAAAGACTATGAAGAAATTCCTATACACACCATGCATATCTTATTTTGAAACAAAATGGGGCAAAAACACCTGGCGGTGGGCCGCATGTGGCCCGTGGGCCGTAGTTTGAGGAACCCCTGGACTAGACACTTGGTCCAAGGTGATCTGGGACTGGCCCCTGGGGACTGGGAGATGGTCTGAGACCACAGCAGTTGAGGTTTTAGTTTTTAGTGTAGGCTATACATCATTCACGCTCACTTAAGTAGGAAACTCGAGGCAGAATTCCCTTAGACCCATGGTTCTCAACCTTCTTAATGCATGACCCTTTAATATAGATCCTCATGTTGTGGTGACCCCCAGCCATAAATTATTTTTGTTGCTACTTCATAACTGTAATTTTACTGTTGTTATGAATCTTGTGATCCCTGTGAAAGGGTCATTCGACCTCCAAGTTGAGAAATGCTTTAGACCCCCAAGCAGATGGAGAGCAGCCTCAGCTTGGCAGTTCTAACTACTGAATACAGGTGACCAAGGAGGATGCCCAGGTTCCTGAGGCTGGGTGCTTCAGAATGGGGGATTTGGGGAGTCCTGGTGGGAGAAAATATAAATAAGCCTAACATAAAAGCTTGAGGCCTAACTGAGGGGTCCTTTCACCCTCTCTAAGAAATGCAGATTTACTGACTTACATGAGAATTCTCTTGATTGCTGGAAATGCAGATTTCTAGCCCCACCCGACTTTCACGCCCATTTAAGGCAATTGAAAATACCCCCTCTTGGGTCTGGTGCATGTGAAAGTTGGACATTGAATAAAGATGCATTTGAATTGTGGTGCTGGAGCACAAAGTTGAAAGTACCAAGGACTCCTAAAAGGACCAACGGACCTGTCTTGGAGGTTGAGCCTGAGTGCTCCTTAGATTCTAAGGCTTAGAGGCAAGAAGAGACTAGGTCTTAGCTACTTAAGGCATGTTGTCAGGAGAGACCAGTCCCTGGAGAAGGACTTCAGGTTTGGTAGAGGGGCAGCAAAGGCGAGAAAGGGCCCCCAAGGAGATGGATTGATACCGTGGCTACAGCCGTGGGCTCAGGCATGGGAACAATCGTGGGGAGAATTGGCCGTGTTTCCGCTGGGCATAGGGTTGCTGCATGGGTTGGAACTGACCCATAGCAGCCACAGCAACCTCGCCACACTTACTGGATGCTCTGTGAAGGTGGGGCGCAGGTTGTTCTGGTGTAGGCTGGGGTGGACCACTGTGATAGTTATCAGGAACTCCTGGGTGGTTTCTCAAAAGGGAGTGAACAGATAAAGCAGTATTTGAACAAAGCTAATCTGCCAGTGGCCTTCGAGATAGGACTAGGAAGAGCAAATGAGGCGCTGGGAGTGGAAACAACGAAAGGAGGGCAAGTGCCTGGAAGAAGTTCTTTGAAATGTCAGGGCTGGTCTGGCTTTAGTGAAGGGAAGTCAGGAAGTGACTTGTATATTGGAAGGTGGAGCTGGAAAGACTGGATGGAGGAGTAGCTCTGCTGAGGTCAGGGTGAGGTCACATCCCTGGAGTGCTCAGATTATGTGTGTTGCTTGAACACCCATCTCAGGGACTTAGCCCCATAGCCCCTTGAGGCTAAATCGTCTTTGTGCAATTGTAGTGAGCTCATTCCTTTCCTGGGCCCTAAACTAAGAGGCAACTGAGGAATGTGCTTGATCCTTTCTTGGTCTGACTTCCCCCACCTCCACTCCCACCTTGTCCCCCCAGTCTCCCACTGTAGTCCATCCCTGGGTCACAGAATTAGTGATCTGTCTATATTAAGGAATTTGAGAAAGGACGAAAGCTTCGGATTGTAGCCCTCTGGCTTCCCCTGCCTTAGCGCAGCTTTACCCAAATCTGACATTCCCATCAAATTTCCAGGGGATTAAAAGATAATGCGTTCCTCCTTGAATAGCAGCGGGTCACGGAAGCCTTAGCTGCGCACAGTGGCCCCTTGTTTCCCAGCCCTGAAGTCTCCATCTCAGCCTGGTTCTCAGCTTGGTGCTGACAGCAGCTGCTCTCCCTGTGGAGGGCAAGACAAGGACTTGTAGAGTCTAGCTGAGCAGGGAGGTTTTCACAGAGTCAGGTTTAAACCACATTCCCCCCTAAATGACAGGACTCTTGTGTGGCTGGCCCAGAAAGCGTGCTTCTGGTCACGTGGTCTGCCCGGCTCTGGCATTTGCCATCACAGACCGTGGCCCTGGGGCCACATTAGCCTGTTCCCTTATCACTCACTCATTTTCCCTGCCCCACATAGGCAGACATGCATGAGGGGGCTTGCAGTCAAATGGAATTAAAGATAAAGGAATTTTCCCACAGACTTTCTGAAGGCCCCTGGTAGCCATTTGTTGCTCTTGGGAGCCATTGAGTCAGTTCTGACTCCTGGCGGCCTTAAGCTCAAAGGAATAAAATGCTGCCTGGTCCTGCACCACCTAGTGTGAGCCCTTTGTTGTAGCCACTGTGTCATCCATCTCATCGAGTCTTTGTCTTCCCTGACCGCTGCCTCACCAAACATGATGTCCTTCTCCAGGGACTGGTCCCTCCTGATAACCTGTCAAGAGACGTGAGGAGAAGCCTTGCCATCCTTGCTTCCAAGGAGCATCGTGACTGTACTTTTCCCAAGAAGTTCATTTCTCTGCCAGTCCGTGGAGTTAGGTTGTGTGGTGGGGGTGTCGAACTGCCTGATAGGTTTTCCTTATGGAAGCAGATTGCTAGATCTTGCTTCCTCTGAGCCACTGTGTGGTTTTGAGTGCAGCCAAGCACTTAACTGTTGTGCCACCAGGGCCCAGTCACTCATGGTCTTTCTGTATGTGTGGGTGATTTTGAAATGTTTGGAAGTCAATTGCAGATGGAACTCCCCTTTATGTATACAATATGTTCTGAGGCTCCTCAAACGTTTCTGAAAAGAAGGCTAGTCTCTTATATTGCCAGTCTACTTGATCAGAGTCAGGAAGTTAACCGTGATATAATCCCATGTACACCACATCCTCACTTACATTGACTACCTCATAATTTGACATTTTTGCGTTTACAACAAAAATAAATTTACTATCCTGCTATTTTGTGCATTAATGACATTGACAGGCTAGGAATAGAAGGGACACCACAGGGAAGCTCAAGGGCGACCCTACCCAACCACTGCCATTCCAGGAGGATTTGGGGAAAGGCTGACGTGAATGCGGGGGTGTGTGCGAGTGACACTGGCTGTGGTGGTGGAAGGTCAGCACGCCTGCTTGGCTGGGTTGTGGTTCACAGTAGTTTGGCAGTTATGCAATGATGTAATTTGGCACTTATGTAATGATGATCGGCCTCTAGTTTGTGATCTGTTGTGACCATCCTCCATTTTTTAATATGACCTGATCCTTGTAACCTAACTATATCCATAAGTGAGGAGAAGGTGTCCTACACTACTGTTACATACTCCCACTATTGTTCCTTGTCCCACTGGTGGCCACTGGTGGCCTTTATCTGATGAGGTACAGTTAATCAGATTATTACATTATAGATTATGTTCTGGGGGTCACACCATATTTAATTTGCTTGACTCAAGATACTAATATTTTCTTCTAAAAGATTATCGTTTTAGTTCTTACATTTAGGTCTCTGACCCATTGTGAGTTAATTTTTGTGTATGGTGTGAGGTGAGAGTCTAGATACTTTGTTTGCCCATGGGTATTCAGCTGTCCCAGCATCATTTTACCACCCCCCCCAGCATCATTTGTTTAAAAGACTATGTTTTCACTCATTGAACTGCCTGGACAAACTTTGTTGAAAATCAGTTGGCCATAAATGTAAGGACTTACTTCTGGATGCCATTCTGTTCCACTGATCTCTGTGTCCATTCTCATGCCAACCCAATGTTTGCCTCCTGTAGCTTTGTACTAAGTTTTGCAATGAGACAGTGTGCAAGCCCTCTAACTTTGTTTTGTTTTCTTCAAATTGTTTTGGGTATTCTCATAAAAATTTGGGATTAGCTTGTCTATTTCTACAGAAGAAAATCTACTTGGGAAGGAGAAAAAAAAAGCTGGTGCCAAGGGCTCAATAGAAAGTAAATGTCTAGAAGAGAATGAGGGTAACATATGTACAAACATGCCTGATTCAATTGCTGTATGGATTGTCATAAGAGTTGTATAAGCCCTAATAAAATGATGTAAAAAAACCTGCTTGAATTTTGGACAGGAATTTGAACCATGGAGCCAGGAAAAATAAACAGCATGTCTTTGAGGAAGCATGCCATGCATTTGTGGTCAGCTGATGTTCGACAAAGCTGTTCAGGCAGCTCAAAATGATTTATAAAGTAATTTAGGAGGAATTGCAATATTGAGTCTTCTAATTCATGACCATGTCACAGCTCTTCATTTATATAGATTTTCGTTCATTCCTCTCAGCAGTATTTTGCAGTTTTCAATGTACAAAACTTTTTTAAGGTTTATCCTTAGGTATTTTATTATTTTTGGTTCTATTATGAATGGAATTATTTGTTGCTAGGCTACAGGCATAAAATTTATTTTTGCATATTGATCTTTTGTCTTGTGCACCTCTACTAAACTCACTCATCCGAGTAGGCTTTGTGTAGATTCCTTCAGATTTCCTAAGGAGAGGAGGAGAAGTGCCCTGGAGACTCTTGGAAAAACTCTGTGCTTCATGAGAGTAATTTTATTTTTTTCATTTTTAAGACCAAACCATACAGATGCCTACGAAGTAAACTGGACAAGTAACCCATTCCCTTGTCCGTCCCCCGTCCTCCCCAACCCCCACCTTTCCCTGCCTCCCTCCCCAAGATAAGCACCTTTACAGGGTGGGCGGTGCTTGCCCAGACCTTGGACCACTGTTTCCAGGTGTCTGCAGAGCTGTTTCAGCGACTATGCTTCCCACGAACTTGCACCTCATCTCTTTGAACATAGACACAGGGTTGTTTTCCTCTAAACTTGAACTCAACAGGCTATGTTCCCCTGCTTAAGACCTCTTACCTCCCGAGGATAACGGGTTGGAACAAGAAACACTTGAAATGAATAGCTTTGTAAACTAGATTAGTTTATTCAAAATAGTTTTCCAGGTGAGGCCAGTTCATGGCTCCTAAGCAAGTCCCCTGCAAGCCATTAATTGGAGGGTGAGCTAGCCGATGGGGGAGCCTTCGGATTTAGAGTAATTGGTATAAATGTCTTTGCCTGTCTTTCAGCAATGTCTGTATGTGGGCTGAAAGAAAGAAGTGGAACTTGTGGTGAAACCTTTGTAATTTACATCAACCCCATTAAGTTTTCTAATTTGGATTTCAGTTGGGTGTTTTGGAGACAAAGTTTCCATTAGTGGCTGTGTGTGGTCTTCAACGGACATAGTAGCAAGACAATGTCACCCTGCTCTTTCCTTACTGTGTCTCGTTGGCAGTGATTTCCTAGGAGACAGTAGGTTGTCTCTAGGTTCCTTTGTGTCCACACGGACACAAAGTGTCAGCACAGTGTGCTTAGTGACATGAGTGGGGCTGGGAGAAGGGGCTTGTGAGCCCAGAGACTGCTCAGGGAGTAGGCTCAAAGAGCTGCCCTGAGGTCCTGTTGTCTGGAGTTTGGATGCCAGTCGTAGGCCACCTGTCCGGACGTTGACTTTGTTGCTGAACCCATATTCTCAGTGTATGACATTCTGAAAGGGGTTTCTCTCTTCCTTCACTTCTTAGATTTTGAACCTCCTGCTCCAGGTGGCGCAGTGAGTTGTGTTGGGTTGCTAACAGAAAGGCCAGCAGTTTGAAACCCCAGCTTCGCCACAGGAGAAAGGAGGCTTTCTATTCCCACAAGAAGTTAGCCTCTCGGAAACCCACAGGGGCCATTCTGTTCTGCCCTATAAGGTCACTGTGGGTTGACATTGACTCAGTGGCAGTGAGTTGAGTCGAGTGGCAAGCCTTTCTGAGTTTGTCACTCCCCATCCTGTGGATGATAGAGTTATTTCCCTGATGGCTGCTTGGCAATGGTTGGGGGTAGAGAGCAGTGTGTCTTAGTAGATACTTTATAGCGAGTAGTTTCAAGAACAGGAAGGAAGCAGTTGCACTCAAGTCATATGGCACACTTTGGCTTCACTCTGACTTCACTGATCTCGGTGCAAAAGTCATATCTGGTTGGACAAGGAACGGTTGATTGCTTCCAGCAACCTTACAGAAATATCTGACCCAATCAGAACCCCCATAAAGGGGAAGCAGAGGCCTAGCTAGAACCTCAGGCAGCCCGGTCCCTGGCCCCCTGGCACCTGACACAGGTCACTGTCTGCTTTGTTATTCTTTGCTTGGTGGTTACCAACGCAGCCATCTGAGCCAACCCGGGTGGGTTTCTCTGAATAGTTCTGGGGCTGTCTCCCAGAAGGAGAGTGACAGACACATTTCACCTCCTTGGCCTTCGTGCCCTTATGTGTCTCTCGGAAGACGGCTGACCCTTCTCCAAGTGGCCATGCTGCATACGGGTCATGGGGAATGTGAGAGGAAATGAGGGCAGTGGCCACTGCAGAGACACCCAAGACATGGAACCTTTTAGAGAGTAAAGACTCCACCTTCCACAGCATCTCTGATTGGGAGTAGACCACCCACATCTTCTAAGAGTGGCCTTCAGCCTTAGCCTCTTCCTAGTTTGGATTAAAAGCCCAGTAGCTTATATTCAGAGTTCCTGGCCCTGAAGATACACATAAGGGGATGCAGACTGACAAAGAATAGTATGTGCAGAAGAGAAGGATTTCTTAGCCCCACCCTGAGGCGTTGGGCAATGGGCTCCGTTGCCTGGAAGGGCGTGTGGGATTGGCCATGGAGTTGGTGAGAAGGCCATGGGGTGCTCCTTTACTTTCGTGGTAGCTCAGCATTTTCCTCTTTGGACTTCAGCTGAGGAACTTGGCCGCAGTCATGGGGTGGTTTTTCTTTTACACTTGAACCCCATAGGCTTTCGGTTAGTGTTTTGTATGCAAAGGGGCTCAGTATAGACAGTGCGAGAGTGCTTTCCCACCTGGCTTTTGTCTACAGCCCAAAGGTTAAGAGTAATTAAGGAGCCAAGGACAAACTGAGTTTCAGTTTTGTTTCCGAGGTAAGTAGAGTCAAGTGGTTGGTTAGGTGCTGGAATTCAAACCAAAAGTCCGAGGCTAGAAAGGTCTGGTTATCTCATTCTAAACAAGCCAGCCGTTGGCACTCCAGTGGAGCCCAGCTCCACACTGCCACCCGGGGTCCATGTGTCAGAGTCATCTCGAAGGCAGCTGATTTTTTTTTTTTTGTGAAGTCAGACAAAACTTGGTTTCTAATGTAGGCACTACTACTGACTGTGCAATTATAGAAAACTTACTTCACTTTTCCTTGTCCCGGCTTAATCATCAGTATGTTAAAAGTAAGGTTTTTAAGATTGTTAAATGAAGTACCATAGGTAAAAATTTCAGCTCCCAGCCAGTTAGTTTCTAATTAAAAGTTTAAACACTCAGACTCACTGCCACTGATTCAGTTCTGACCCCTAGAGATCCTGTTGGGCAGAGTGGACTGTGCTGTGGGTTTCTGAGACTCAGTCTCTACAGGAGCAGACAGCCTCATCTTGCTCCTGTGGAGCAGCTGGGGGGCTTGAACTGCTGGCTCTGTGGTTAGCCATCCAACATGTTACCTCCTGTGCCACCAGGGCTCCTGGTCATTGTGATATGAACAATGGGGTTGGCGTGCACAGGGGTGAGACATCTTAGTTCACACTGAGAACAAGTGATGTCTGCATGGAAATGGAGACATGTAAAGATCTGAAGGAGCCTCAAGGTGGGGAGTTTTCAGAGGAACCTGTACAACGTCTCATTTCTTTAGTCCCTCTTTTCCCCAGGAAGTAGGTGTCTGTTGTGTTGCATCAGTGGGGCAGGATGTGGATTCCTAAAAGAGCATTAAGTGTGTTGGGAACACACACACACGTACACGCACACACACACACACAGTCTTGTAAAGTCATTGGCAGGATTTGACCCTTTGCTTTGTAGATTCTCTACCATCCATGCACAAAATGCACTTGTTTCTTGTACAGCATTTCTACAGTTTGGACTGAAATCCATATTTTGTCACCTGAATTTGAGGACAAAACAAAATAGAACCTACTGCCATCAAATGGGTTTTGACATACAGTGACCATAGCTATAGGACGGGGTAGAACTGTCCCATAGGGTTTCCATGGCTGTCATTCTTTATGGGAGCAGACAGCCTCATCTTTCTCCTATGGAGTGGGCTGGTCGGTTCAAACTGCGGATCTTTTGGGTAGCAGCTAAGTGTTTCAATCACGGTGTCACCTAGTGCTCCTCGAATTTGCAGGTGACACCGACATGAAAAGCTACTTTGGACATATGTGCTGTTTTCAGCCCACTGTCATTCTGAGTCAATGCAGCGATGAGTTGGGGCTTTTGCAGGGGCAAAGGGCGAGTGGTGTGACTTCTGCAGGCTCTGGTGGTGGTGTGTGCTCCTGTAACTAGAGTTAGGAATCTCTGGTCTCCCTCAAAACACCAGGTCTCTTCCATTGAAGTTTGAATTTTAATGGAACTTGAGCAAAAACATTTTCTGCTCATTTTTCCCCTCAAACCACTCTGCAGACACTTAAGGATGCTAGAGTTCACACTTATTCTAGATGAATGACTTCTTCTTTGAGAAGGCGTTTGTCACATGTCTGTTGGGGGGGGTTATCATGAAGTTGTTAATTTATGAATTGAATTGAATGAAATTGTGAATTTCTTTATTATTGAATGAAATTATGAGTTGAAAATAGGTGAGCATGCTGAACAGGCTGCTTGAGACCCAGGACTCTACCACTGGTCAGAGATTTTCCATGAGAGGAAATGGGGAATGAGAGAGATCTTTAGGATGGGCTCTCCCTTGAAGTCAGCTTAGACCCAAACCCACTGTCACTGAGTCAGTCCCGACTTAACAGCAACTGGTGTAGGGTTTCTGAGGCGGTAAACCTTTAAGTTAGCAGGTAGTTTCATCTCTCTCCCCGGGAACGAGCTGCTGGGTTTGAACTACTGACAGTGCCTAGCCCACAGTCTGCTCTCTTGCCCCACGCATTCTGGCTGTTGGAAACAAAACCACTTTAAGTCAAATCATATTAGTGTCTAAGTCCATTTTGTTTCTCCCCTTTCTTCACGAACACATGGGGTAGACTTTAAACCTACATAATTGGCAAGGCTCTTGAAGAGGTGAAATGACTATCTCAGCTCCTCAGTCCGGAAGGAACCCCTAGGAGGCAGCAGGGGGACGCCCTGCTTTTCCTGAACCCGTCACACTCAACATGGAGAAGCAAAAACTGTTGGGAGGTGGTCAGGGAGCAGTACATGTCAAAGGTCCTTCGCAAAGGATTGTGGACCTTTCAGGATTGGTTGATGAGAAGCTAGTGTCTCTGCTGGCCCCAGATTTGCCTTGTGCCCAACCCACAGGGGTGCACGTGGGGGAAGGAAGCCCTCACCTGAAGCCGTGATCAGTGAGGCAGAAAGAGCCCTTTTCTTTGGCAGAAGAGGGAGAGGGGTTTTCTGAGGGCACCCACAGGAGCACATGAGAGCTCACAGTGGCGGAGCCTAAGGCCCCTGCCAGCTTTGAGTGCATGAAGGCGGCAGCCAGACCGCTGCAAACTCCCTGGGAATCCAGTGGCCATATCCCAGCGGGGCTAAACGGTGACAGGGTTATCCCAAGAAACGTTGGCAGAGGATTGACTCTTGCTTACTTAGCCCAGAGCTAGTGTAGCTGCTGCCTGTCCTCCTGGCATGGTAACCTTCCTAATCGTTTGTCTCTGCTTCAGGCGGATAGATCTGAAGGATGCAGCTACGACTTCCGAAGGTGGTGGATGGCGCCATACCTGAGCTGGGCCATGACACCACGTGGCTGTGATGTGGGCCCCTCATGGCCTCAGCAGGGACCGAGCAATACGGTATTGGCCTCCGCCGAGGAAGCAGCTTCCGGCCGAGTGGCCCCTCAGGCACTGTACATGCCTCACCAGTTGAGAGACCCTCGGAGGGCAAAGTCTGGTCTCAGGCTCATCAGCAGGTGAAGCCCATCTGGAAGCTGGAGAAGAAGCACATGGGGACACTGTCAACAGGACTGGGCCCGGGCCTCTTGGGTGCCCCACCACAACCAGCCTATTTTGTTTGTCCCAGCTCTTTATGTAGCGCTGGGGGCACGGCTGTCCTCGCAGGCCACAGCAGCTCCTGTTACCTGCACTCCCTCCCGGATTTGTTCAGCAGCACCCTGCTGTACCGCCGCTCCAACTACAGGCACAAGCCGTACCAGCAGCTGGAGTCTTTCTGCCTGCGTTCGAGCCCATCCGACAAAAGGCCTTTCTCTCTCTCTCAAAAGCGCCTTCCTGCCAGTCTCACTGCCAATAAGGCCACGTTGCCCCCAGCCTCCCCAGTGGCCCAGCCCATGGCCTCCTCACCCACCGATCCGTACTTGGCATCACCGGGAGCAGCCGGAGAGAACTCCGCAGGGAAGAACCCAGCCTCCGCCGTCTCAGGGAAGATCCCGTCTCCACTCTCTTCCCCCTACAAGCCTGTGCTAAACAACAACTCCTTCATGCGGCCAAATAGCACTAAAGTGCCTTTATCTCAGACCCCAGAGGGCCTGAAGCCAGCATCCACCCCCAAGATGCAGATTGTCTCCTGGCATCACCCGGGGGGTACCGGAGACTGTGTGCCCCAGCCCGCTGATCATAAGACACCCCGAAGGAATGACACTGTCCTCCATGGAGCTGCTGCCCATGCCACCGTGTCAGCCCCTGGCTCCCTAGAGACCTTCGTCACCAGTGTTGCCTCTCTGCAGTACAACCAGAATAACTCGGCCATGCGGGCTGTGCCACATGGCTCTGGCCTGGGTGACGAGCCTGACCCCCAGGGTCATGCTAAGGAGGTTCGGCTCACCGAAGCGGTGAGGAAATTGACCGCAAGAAGCTTTAGAAAGGTTCCAAGACAAGGCTACCAGTTTGAACAGTCTTGCTTCATGAACCCCAGCTTCCAGTGGGGTCTCCTCCACAAGAGCCCCCGGTGGAAACCCCCTGTGGTGGGCCAGCAGTTTCCTCTGGACGATGTTGGCACACACAGCCAGAGTCTCCCTGGTGCCTCTGACACCTTGGGGTTGGACAGTACCGTCTTCTGTACCAAACGTATCAGCATTCACCTGCTTGCCTCACCTGCCAACGGGCTCAACCACAGCCCTACCTGTGGATACGAGGGGGACCCCTCGCCACTTGAAGGAGGCAAAACTCCCGTTCCCACTTCCCCTCCACCACTTGGCATAGCAGATGTAGCCAGCCACCTCTCGTCCATCCGTCTGGACCAGCCTAAGAGGGAGCCTCAGAAAGGCAGACAGCTGGACTCCCCCGCCAGGGATGCCGAGTAAGTTGGGAAGTGTTTCGGGCCACTGAGCATATATCTTGGACAGTTAGTTCCAGTATTTCTCGCTGCCCTTAAGCTGTGGCTTTCTGTTAGGGTAGAGGTTGGCAATTGGAGCCTTGCAAGCCAAACCCTGTCAGTAGCCTTTTGTCCATGCAGTTTTCTTGCCACCAGAGCCTGCCTGCCTTGTCCATCCCCACACTGCTACTGCCTGCCCTCTTGCTACGCTGGCAGGGTGGAGTCGGTGCAACAGGCTGAAGACCAGATAGTTACTCTCTGGCCTCTAGTGTTGCCTGCTGCATTGTCCAACCAGGGGGAGATAAGCATCCTGAACTCCCAGTGTGGGGGCCGCGGTGCTTTCCTCCTTGTCCCAAACCAAGTCCACTTGCTGTGTGTCCTCTGACTCTGGCAGCTCTCTCGGAGTTGAGAATGTCGGTGCTCAGCTTCTGCCCTGGCCCCGTGGACCACAGAGGCCTTGTTCTGAGACCCCTAGAGCGAGACGTAGGGATTTATTGATGGGAGAATGTACAGCCAAGCGACTTCAAGGAGCTCACGGAACACGTCTTGGACTCAGATAAGGGACTGTGAGGTCGAGGAACAGCGTTTGCTGTGTCTGAGCTTGGAGGACAAGAGAAATGAGTGGTAAGGTCCAGGCATGGAACAGACGGTGACTGGAGAAGATGTCAGCATTGGGAGATCATAAAGGAATAAGGATCTCATTGTGAGCTCTCTTCTGGAGATGGCTGGGCTGAGGGAGTCATTTTTCTTATAGTTCAGCTACCGACCTCCTGACAGACCAGGTTGAAGCGGAAGATGTCGAAGAAGATCTAGTGGGCAGTTTGGAAGACTGCTGCAGCCATGATGAGAATGAAGAGGAGGAGGGTGAGTAGGGGACCCCTGACCTCCATCCAACGTACAGCTGGCCCCATGAAGACAGAGATGGGAGCTGACGAGGGTAGACAGGGTTCTTGGTGCACTTGATCACCTCCACTCATCACTGGCATCAGGGAGGTGGGGCAGTCTGAAGGGGCCTTTGACACTGTGTCCCCGCTAGTCTTGCCTTGTCCTTGCTGCTTTGGAGCCCAAGGAAGCTGGTGCAAGGCCAGGGAGGTGTTCATGACTCCCCAAGAAGGGCCGAACCCAGGATGCCAAAGGAGGACTGCCGCGGGGTGGCAGGTTCCTGCGACAGCCTGTCCTAGTGAGACTCCCTCCGCTCTTCCCTTCCCCAGGAGACTCGGAGTGCTCCTCATTCAGCGCTGTCTCCCCCAGCGAGTCTGTGGCGGCAATCTCTCGGTGAGTGTTGGCTCAGCAGATCATTCCTAGACGCTGCTTGGTTCTCTCTCAAGATGGGGACGCTTCCTCCCCTGCTTATCCCTGAACATGGAAGGCAGGGAGCACACCTCGGTTGACCTTGGAAAACAGTGCCGTGATTTATTTCCAGCTGAAGTTTGGGCTTCAGACCCTGAGAAATTGTTCAAGTAAAAAAGCAATCGTTTTAAGAATTGCTAAGAACATCAGTGGCCAGTTAGTGAAGGCACGAAGAGCTTTTCCCTGCTCTCCAAAGATCATTCTTGGGGTATGTTTCATAAACTGAAATGGCATAATGTCAAAAGCAAGTACCATTCATCTGCTTGGGAAACTCCCTAAGTACATTCAGAACCCCCAATAACCCTAACGAACCTTATTGTACCAGTAACACACAAAACCTCCAGTTACCCCGAGGCACAGCACCCAGCCAGGGCAGGGGATGGGGGCGGAGCCTGCCGGTGCTCTCTCGGGGTAACTGGAGGTTACCCCGGCACTGCTTCCTTCTTTAACTGACTCGCTGCCAGACAGAGGCTGAGCACTAGTTTGGCTTTTCTCTTTTTTCGTACAGACAAAAACCTTTGGATTTCTTTCCCTCAGTAGAGACCTTACTTTCGAAACACAATGTGGACTCAAGCAAAATCAATGTGGACTCAAGCAAAATCAAGGAGTACCTAGGATAATGCTTGGGGTCAATGGTTCAGCCTCCAGGCCACCCCCTGCAGAGAGGTCTTCCCCGCCACCCTCCCCTCAGAGGCCATTCCCACGGAGCCTTGAGCTTTGTAAATACTCTCTTGTTGCCTTCCAAGATTGGTTTTCTTTGGGGCAATATGACTGACATTAACCTTAGTAATAAGAACTTGAGTTAAAAATTCTCTGCCTATAATCCAGATCATTTTAACACCTGCCTCTCATGGAATCTAAGGATGTACATCATCAACTAAACCAACAAAACCAAGCCTAAACCCATTCCCAGTGAGTCTGGTCAAAGAGACCCTGTAGCGCTGTACCTGGGGCTCCCCAAGACTGTAAATCAATCTGCACAGCAGCCAACGGCCATCTCCTTTCTCCTGTGGGACAGCTGGTGCACAGAGACTGCTGACCTTTCAGGCTAGCAACCCAGTGCTCTAACCCCGGCACCACTACTGCTCCTCTGTAACTAGAGAACTGAAAACGATCTTCTCTCAATCAATATAGGCCTTCTCTGGCAAAACATAGTACAGGGACCCTGTGTCCTGAGGCGAGAGGAGGGATGGAGCCCCAACGCCATAAGAGTTAAGTGTTCCGCTGCTAACCTCTGGATTTTAGTTGGGTTTGGACCCACCCAGCAGCTCCCACACTGCCTTTCTGGGCAGTAAGTTAACATCCTCCAATATAATCTTCCTTACTCTTCTCACCACTTCCCGCTTTGCCTTCACGAGGCTCTGTGCTAATTTAACGTATTATATTTATTTAATATCGAATAGACGGGAGGCTTCCAAAGGTTGGTGGAGGAATTGAATGAAAAGATCATGGAGTTTTTGTTTGTTTGTTTTGAACAGTTTTTTAAAGATAGGTTAATTGGTGTATATAATGCACATATCATAATTTCAAGTTCAATAATATCAAGAAGAGTTGTATAATCATAACCACAATTTTAGAACTTTTCTGTTTTTTTCTTTTTCCTTATATTCATTGCTATTAGTTTCCCTCCCAACATTCCCAGCCATACCCTCAAGAAACCATTTTTTTTTTGCCTTCAAATGCATTTTTTAAAATATCATTTTATTGGGGGCTCATGCAACTCTCATCACAATCCATACATCCATCCATTGTGTCAAGCACATTTGTACATTTGTTGCCATCATCATTCTCAAAACTTTTCCTTTCTACTTGAGCCCTTGGTATCAGCTCCTCATTTTTTCCCTTCCTTCCCCGGCCCTCTCTTCCTCACAGACCCTTGATAATTTATAAATTATTATTATTTTCTCATGTCTTACACTGTCCAATGTCTCCCTTCATCTTTCCCTTTCCTTCTCTTCACGTTTCTGTTGTCCATTCCCCGGAGAGGGGGGGTTATATGTAGATCCTTGTGATCGGTTCCCCCCTTTCTCTGCTCTGCTCCCCATGCTGCTCTGTTTTAAACAGTTTTATTGGACATAATTCACATATCATGCAATTCAATAGTTCAGTCATACCAAGAAAAATGTCCCCTTCGCTTTTCTGTTTTAAAACTGGAATAACTTTCAGATGGGTCAAAGGGACCTCAAATAGGATCATACATTTTAGCCTAATCGTATGTGCTACATTGTTTCTACAATTCCCTCTGTCTCATAACAGGCTATTCATATCCTTCAGTTGCGACCAGAGGACAATTCTCTGGAGGTCTTATCCCTGTGTGGACCCTGAAAATGGTTTTTGGGTTTCCTCTGTCATCCATATGCTTTTACCACCTGGGTGTTCACAATTTAAGCTCTGATACCATTCCTTCCTTTGGATTTGGATTAAATTACTTACAGTCCTTGGATCACACAGGCTGGTAAGATAATGGAGTTTTTGTGCAAACTTTTTAGAAGCCACATATAGAAAAACAAAACAAAAAACAAAGTATCAGGGTGTTTTTGTTTTTCCCTCTCTTTCAAATCAAATATACTGAAAGTAGAGGAAAGAAATGCTCAGCTTGCTTGTGGTGTTGGTGTGGCATGTCAGTTCCCCCTTTTACGTGGAGCACCCTTTGGGTTCCCGTAGCTGCTTTTCCTGTGTCATCCCTGCCTTGGAGGGAAGGGATTGTCCCTGCTGTGCTTAAGGAGGGTAAGACAAGCTGCATCTCATCTCTTGAGTGTGTGGCTTGTACCAGTTTTTAGAGCCCCCAGTTATTAGCACAGTAGGAGGCAGGCCGTTTGGAAAGGCAAAGAGAGAGAATCCAGACTGTGAAGGGGATTGAAATGCTGTCACTTTAAGCCGAGCCCACTCTTCCTTCAGAAGGCAAAGCTACTTCTGGTTGTTTGTGTTGGATAATGCCCTAGATTAAATCTCCCCCTCCCCCTAAGAGAAAGATAATTAACATATGCAGTTTGATTAGACTCCTACCATGTCCACACATAAACATGTTTGTCTTTGGACCTGCTGGACACAGCCATTTAGATAGCCTTCCTGTGAGAAGATAAACTCCACCAGAGGAATTTGTTAATAATTAACTATGAGGAATTATGCAAACAAGCCTGCTTAAAATATCGTTTAAGAGGTAAAGCATTGGAAAAAGAAAAAGACAGCATTAAAACATCAGGGGGAGCGGGGAGGGAGGGGAAAACTGAGGAGCTGATACCAAGGGCTTCAAGTAGAAGGCAAATGTTTTGAGAATGATGATGGCAACAAATGTACAAGAGTGCTTGACACAGTGGATGGATATATGGATTGTGGTGAGAGTTGTATGAGCCCCCAATAAAATGATTTTAAAAAGTTAAAACATAATTTTCAAGCAAATGAAAGATTGAATTTGAAACCAGGTTGCATTTTATTTATTTTTTTATTTTTTTACCAGGTTGCATTTTTAAGATGACCAAAATCAGAAATAATTTTGGATTGCTAAAATTCTGTTTTGTTCTAATTATGAAAGATTTGTGTTATATATATATATTTGGAAAACAGGAAATATTACCTCTGTTCATCCATCCAGCTGTAATTATTGTCTATTAATAGTTTATTTAATTTTCATAATTATATGTATATATATTCCCCCCTATAAAAATGATGTCATTTTCGAGATCAAGGTCAGTAAGTCCAACATCCTGGTTTCCAGCACAGTTAGATGAGAGCCCAGGTCTCTTGAGGAATCAATCCAATATCTTCTTTCTTTTTCAAATATTTTATTGCAGTTTGGGTGAAAATAAGCTCAATACTTATTTTTAAAAGAGGCAGTTAGTAAGGATTTCCTATCTTAATTAAACTTTTGATTTTGAGATGCTGGAAAATTCATTTGCCATTGTAAGAACTGATGCTGAGATCCTCTGCCCCTTTTACCCTGCTCCCCAATGATAACAACTTGCCAACTCTAGCATAATATGATTCGCTGGGGGCTCAGTCAAGGTGCACGCCATTCCCGCTATGGCCGGAATCCCTCCTGGTGCCCGACAGCCACACCTACTTCCCTCCTCCCCTCAATCTCCTCTTAACCCTTGGCAGCCTTGCCCTCCATTTCTATAATATTGCCACTTCAAGAAAGTTGTATGAAGAGGGGATAAAAAGAAAGTTGCATGAGTGGAATCCCAGCAGTGTGAGTGTTTGGGATGAGCTTTTTATTTACCCACGCAGCCACGTTAGCACTGTGGGGTAGGTGCTGGGGTGCTGGGTGCTGGATGTCGGGAGGAAGCTGAGGCTGGTCTTACCCTCCTCTGAAACCCTGTAAGTTGGGAATGGACTTGATGACAGCGGGGCGGGTCTATGTTCACCCAGCATCATTCCTGCTTCCATTGCTTGTCCCCATTTAATCATTCACCTGTTGAAGGACAGTTGGCTCCTTTCCCATTTGGGGCGATTACACAGACTGCTGATGGGAACATTTGTGACTAGGCGAGTCTTCATTTCTCTGGGAGAAAGGCCCAGGAGTGTGGGCTGGGGTTCTTTGAGTAGCTGCGTCTTTAGTTTTTAAAGAAACTGCCAAAGTGATTTCCCAGAGTGACCGGGACATTTTATATCCCCACCCATCTTTAGTTTAAATTCTTAATTCATGCTCCTTGATTTCCAGTGATCATAAAGTCTGATACGTAGTAAATTAAACGTCTTTGAAGTGAACATTTGGGAAATGAGTAATAATGTTTAATTCATTGGGCTTATTTCATTAGACATTAGTAATTTAACTCAATCCAATAAAATTCTTTTACAAACTCTGATTTAAAGCATTTCATTACCATGCTGGGCCTATTTCTGTTGTGCTGAGAAGAATCAACTTTTAACTGTTGAAAATTGTTGCTGTAATCATGCTGGTGGATCAGCTCAGCTCAAAGTGGTCTGTCTCTGAAAGAGAGCTGGCTCTGACAGGGAGCTGAAGTGTTCCCACTGGTCTGCTATCTCTTGAGCCATCCTTGACGGGGCCCTTGCTGAAACCATGTCAGTGTCCCCCAGGCCTGCTGCCCCCGATTCTCAGCCACACCTGTTCATCACTCTGTACCCAAGAAACCTCCCATTAGAGCAAAACCTGCATCTTCCAAACAGAAACCAGCACGCACCAGCCTTAGCTCTGGAGACCAGCCTCAGCGTACCACGAGTTGGAAGTTTCATGGTTCCCCTAGAAACCTCGGGAACTCACTCTGCTTGGTGCTTTGTTCTTCCCCATCTTATTCGTGTCCTCTCCCCGTGTGTTTCTCTCTGTCTTCCGGTAGTGTCCTTCACCACTGGTGTGTGTCCGTAGTCACCGATCACGCTCAGAACCACTCCTGCTAGGCACATCCTTAGCTGTAGCTTATCACAGGAAATTATAGAGCTGTGTGTATCCCAGGGGAGTCCTGGGATAGAAGTGTCGAGGTTACGCATTGGCTGCGATCCGCAGTTTGAAACCACTAGCAGCTCTGAGGGAGAAAGACTGGGCTTTCTCCTCCTGTCAACATGTACAGTCTCAGAAACCCACAGGTTTCAAGCCCCCTTGAGCCTCCTTTGAGAACCGCAGTTCCAGGGGGAGCAGCTGGAAACACACGGTGTCGGCGGCCATGCCCTGGAGTGGCTGCTTCCCCTCTCGACCAGCTGCCTGCTTTCCCTTTCAGGAGCTGTGTGGAGATTCTGACCAAACCCCTTTCCAATCATGAGAAAGTTGTGCGACCAGCTCTTGTCTACAGTCTCTTTCCCAATGTGCCCCCTACCATCTATTTTGGCACTCGAGATGAGCGAGGTGAGCCTGGCCCAGTGTCTGAGCCCAGTCGTGTCCCCAGGGAGAAGGTGGCAGGAGGGAGGGTGTGGGGGACTTCCATGGATGGTCTTCGCGCTTCCTCTTGGGCTTCCCACTGGGTCTAGAAGTCCAAGATGGTTCTGGGGAGACTGGGATGACGACTTTTTCTTATCTGTCCTTAGCTTACCGCACTCAGCCTTGGAGCCGCGTGTTAGTTCATGCCCTCAAACCTTGTGTCTTTCCCCTTTCAGCTGCCCCTCCTTTCTTCTGTCTCCCTCCTGTGCAATCCCCTGCCTTCCCCACATTGAGCTGCTTTGAAACCCCAATTTAGATCAATACTTGGTGGTTTTGCTGCCCAGGGAAGGGTGGATGACCCTCCACCTGTTTCTTCTTACCTTGACTCTCCTATTCACCCCCACCCCACCCCTTGGCTTCTTCCTAGTGGAGAAACTTCCTGTGGAGCAAAGAAAGCTGCTCCGGTGGAAGATGAGCACAGTGACCCCCAACATTGTCAAGCAGACGATCGGGCGATCCCACTTCAAAATCAGCAAGAGTGAGTCACCACTAGCAGCGAGCATGGCCACAGCCCCAAGAGCCCTACAGGAGTACTTCCTGCCACTCGGGGGCAGCTGGGGTGCCTGGCCTGGAGTTTTGGGCTTCGTGGGGAGAGTGACTGAACTCCCCGGGCCTGGGAGAGAGAGTGCCATTGTTTTCTCTCCCGCTCTTGGCCTGGCAGGGCTCCCTGGCAGCCCTCAGAAAGCCGGTCTGGGAGCTCGGCCCAGGCCCAGTGGAGTTTCTGGAGCCCTTGGGCCTTGCTCTGCCCAGTGGCCGGGCTGACTTCCTGATGTTCCTTCTGTAGGGAATGACGACTGGCTGGGCTGCTGGGGTCACCACATGAAGTCTACTAGTTTCCGGACCATCCGGGAGCATCAGAAGGTAGGGGCCAATTCCTGAGCTGGGGTGGGGGCGGGGGTTGTTGGAGGAGAGTGACCACAGGGACCTGGGGAGTGTCCACGGACAAGTCGAGAAGGCCTTGAGGGCTCAGTGTGAGAGCTCCGCAGAGCTTCCAGTACAGTCCTGGCCTCTCGTGGCATCCTCAGATTGTGTTCTTGTGGCTTCCCGAGAGTCATTGCACGCTGCCTGCATTCTCCCGGGCTGAAGACTTTTGTCAGAAGGACTTCCACTCTCATGTGGGGACAAATGAGACCTTTGCCCTCAGATTGACTACTGAAAGCCAAGGACTTTGTGCCCTTGTCCTGTGAGCTGTCCTTTCACTGCACCGAAGGTGAATACCATGTCCGTCTGCACCACTGCTGTGTGCCATGCAGTGGGCGCTAGCCGGTGTTGTCAGCGCTCAGGGGCTGAAACTTGGTGAGAGGATCAGGAGCTTGGAGCCTGGCTCGGGAAGTTGGCACAGTATAATGAGTCCTGTAGAGTGGCGTAGCAGGCTCACTCCACCACTCTCCCTGATCTCGCCCCCTGCCCTTCTTGCAGCTAAACCACTTCCCAGGCTCCTTCCAGATTGGGCGGAAGGACCGGCTGTGGCGGAACTTGTCGCGCATGCAGAGCCGCTTCGGCAAGAAGGAGTTCAGTTTCTTCCCCCAGTCCTTCATCCTGCCCCAAGATGCCAAACTCCTGCGCAAAGCCTGGGAGAATAGCAGCCGCCAAAAGTGGATCGTGAAGCCAGTGAGTTGACGACAGTGGTCGGGAGACCACGGCCCGTGGCTGGGAACCAGACCAAGTCTTCTTTCTGTCCCCCTTCCAGCCAGCATCAGCTCGAGGCATCGGCATCCAGGTCATTCATAAGTGGAGTCAGCTCCCCAAGCGAAGGCCCCTCCTGGTACAGAGGTGAGCTGGTCTCCAGCTGGCGTGCTCCCAGTGTTTCTGTCTCCTTTGGCCCCGAGATGCTGCTTTCAGTCTTGGCTCTTTGTCCTCCCAGCTGAAGTCCTTCCTTGGGCAATAGTTTTAAGGCCCTTATCTCAGAGTGTTAGCGGGTGTATGCTCCATAAAATAAAGCCTTGGGTCCTCTGACTCACCAGTATGTCTTACCTCCTCTGTCGTGCCCCTGATGATGATATCCTCCTCCGTGCATAGGTATCTGCACAAACCCTACCTCATCAGCGGCAGCAAGTTCGATCTACGGATCTATGTTTACGTCACTTCCTATGATCCTCTACGGATTTACCTCTTTTCAGATGGACTCGTCCGATTTGCCAGCTGCAAGTACGTGTCCCCCTTCCCACTTGGAAGACTTATGTCCTCAGGGAGGACACCAAGCAGAGAAATAGCACATGATGTGAAAGCTTTTGTTAGCAAGAGGGGACAGAAAATAAGTGGGTTCTCTATTTCAACGCATCTGGGACCTTCCTTCAAGGTCCGAGGTAGAATAAAGGAAGGCGATTTTCACTGTGAACCTCACCCCCAGACGTCTGAAAAAAGAGATCCACCTGCCGTTCCCCTCCTCAGGATCCCGGAAGATGTTTGGCGCATTTTCTTTCTGCTATCTCGCATCTGTATTTCTTCTCTCTTCTTTTCCAGGTATTCCCCTTCCATGAAGAGCCTCAGCAACAAGTTCATGCACCTGACCAACTACAGTGTCAACAAAAAGAATGTCGAGTATCAGGCCAATGCAGATGAGACCGCCTGCCAGGGGCATAAATGGTACTGGGGCAGGGTGTCCGTCCCACCCAAGTGAAGGCCCAGAAGGGTCTGGGGCCTCGGGAGGTTTGGTGGAATGACTAGAGGATGGATAGAAGAAACAACTCTCAACCCCCCCCCAAAAAAACCCCAAACTAAAAAACTTCCTGCCACTGAGTCATTTCTGACTCCTAGGCCCGAGGACTGTGGCATCCTTGTCAGTTCAGAATTGGTCTGTTAGCGTCCTGGTTCTCATTCAAAACTCACTGCCATCGAGTTGCTGCTAACTCACAGCAAGCAGCCCTATAGAACAGGATGGAACGCCTGGTGAGTTCCCAAGACTGGAGGAACTTTTTTAAAAATCATTTTTTAAAAACCAGACAACCCTTATCACAATTCATACATACATCAGTTGTATGAAGCACATTTGTACATTTGTTACCCTCATCATTCTCAAAACATTTGCTCTCCACATAAGCCCCTGGCATTAGCTCATTTTCCCCCTCCCTTCCCGCAACCCCCTCCCTCCTGAACCCTTGGTAAGTGATAAATTATTATTTTGTCCTATCTTACCCTGTCCGACATCTCCCTTCACCCACTTTTCTGTTGTCCCCAGTGAGGAGGTTATATGTAGATCCATCCCTGTAATCTGTTCCCCGTTTCTAGCGCCCCCTCCCTCCATCTTCCTGGTATTGCCACCATACCACCGGGACTTTCTAGTTCATCTCCTTCTGAATCCAGTGAAGAGCTAGGAAGGAAATGCCTGTAGGCCTCTCGCTCCTTTTGTCTTCTCTCTCCTTCATCGCCCGTCCCTAGAAGAACCCCAGCACACGTTTCTCTCCCCTCTGCAGGGCGCTGAAGGCTCTATGGAGCTACCTGAATCAGAAGGGAATCAACAGTGATGTCATCTGGGAGAAGATAAAGGATGTCGTGGTCAAAACCATCATCTCGTGAGTTGCTGCTGCTCTGTGCGGGGGTTTGGGGGTGGGAGGGGGTATGGGGGGCGGGGCCTGCTACGGAACTGCCTCTGATCTCCTAGACCTCCACGCTGCTGTGCTTCCCTTCTTGACCGTGCGGTGGTTCGGTTTCTGACAAAACTATAGGAAGGAGTAGAGAGAGCTAGTTTCTGCTCTTCTCCTGAGTTTTATCCCCAGAAACTGGTCCGGATCACAGGCATCTCCTGAGAGCTGGTCTTCCTAGGTGGTTTCCTGTCTTCGTCTCTGGGCACCTCTCCGTTCATTGGCATCCCTGGTCTCTGCCCTGTGGGAGGGGGAGCAGGACTGAATACCTCCTTCTCCTTCTGGCCAGCTCGGAGCCCTATGTGACCAGCCTGCTCAAGATGTACGTGCGGCGGCCTTACAACTGCCACGAGCTCTTTGGTTTTGACATCATGCTGGATGAGAAACTCAAGCCCTGGGTCCTGGAAGTTAACATTTCCCCCAGGTAGGCTGGATTCTCGGGCCCTTAGAGGTACCTGTCCTTTATCCTTGCTAACGTTGGAAGGACTTGTGTTCCCTCTCAACAGCTGTTTGAACATTCTTGCTGCATTCTCTCCCCCATGTCACGGTGCTTTGAGGTGGACAGAGGCTGTTAAAAGTTGTTGTTTGAGGAAATAGAGGAAAGGACTAGGAGGCAAAGGGCTTTTATAGAGGTGTAAATACAGGCATGTACATATGTAAGTATATTTATATAGGATGGTGGGGAAATAGATTTACATGCATATATTAATAGGTTTTGTATCAAAACAGCAGATGGACATTGGACCTCCACTCAAGTACTTACTCAATGCAAGAATACTTTGTTCTATTAAATTGGCATTCCATGATGCAAACCTTCCCAGCACAATTGCTGAAAGCAAATGTGTACATAAGCAAATGTGGTGAAGAAAGCTGATGGTGCCTGGCTATCAAAAGATATAGTGTCTGGGGTCTTAAAAGGCTTGCAGGTAAACAAGCAGCTATCTAGCTCAAAAGCAAAAAGCCCACATGGAAGAAGCACACCAGCCTGTGTGACCATGAGGTGTCAAAGGGATGAGATATCAGGCATCAAAGAACAAAAAATCATATCATTGTAAATGAGGGGGAGTGCAGAGTGGAGACCCAAAGCCCATCTGTAGGCAACTGGACATCCCCTTACAGAAGGGTCTCTGGAAGGAGATGAGCCATTCAGGGTACGATGTAGCAACAATGAAACATACAACTTTCCTCTAGTTCCTAAATGTTTCTTCCCTTCCCCTATCATGATCCCAATTCTACCTTACAAATCTGGCTAGACCAGAGGATGTACACTGGCACAGGTAGGAACTGGAAACACGGGGGATCCAGGACAGATGATCCCTTTAGGACCAGTGGTGGATTGGCGATATCGGAAGGGTGGAGGGAAGGTGGAGTAGAAAGCGGGAACTGATTACAAGGATCTACATATAACCTCCTCCCTGGGGGCTGGACAACAGAAAAGTAGGTGAAGGGATACGTCAGACAGTGTAAGATATGACAAAATAATAATAATGTATAAATTCTGAAGGGTTCATGAGGGAGGGAGAGCAGGGAGGGAGGGGGCAAAATGAGCTGATATCAAGGGCTCAAGTAGAAAGCAAATGTTTTGAGAATGATGATGGCAACAAATGTACAAATGCGCTTGACACAATGGTTGTATGTATGGATTGTGATAATAATTGTATGAGCCCCCAATAAAATGATTTTTTTTTTTTAAAAAGTTGCTCTCTGAAGCTGGAAACGCAGGGAATCCCAGACAGATCAACTCCTCAGGATCAATGATGAGTGTATCAATACCAGGAGGGGAAGGGGAATGTGGGGGGAGAAAGGGGGAGCTGATTACAATGATCTACATGTAATCCCCTCCCAGGGGGATGGACAACAGAATAGTGGGTAAAGGGAGACGTGGGTCAGTGTAAGACATGACAAACTAATAACAACTTATAAATTATCAAAGGTTCATGGGGTAGGGCGGGTGGGGGAGAGACCAAAAAAACCAAAAAAAAAGAAAGAGCTGATATCAAAGGCTCAAGTAGAAAGAAAATGTTTTGAAACAGATGACAACATATGTGCAAATGTGCTTGACACAATAGATGGATGTATGGATTGCAATAAGAGCTATACGAGCCCCCAATAAAACAATAGGAAAAAACAAAAAAAAAGGTTCTCCTTTGAAACCTGGTCCCAACCCCTTGTTTTTCCTTCGAAATCCAAGGTCCTGGACAGAGGTGTCCAGAGTGAGGTTATGCACTGTCTTTGGAGCAAGAAGCCCCCAACCACAGGGCTCATGAATTTGGGGGTTTGAGTCTTTCCACCCGAAGTGGGACTTGCATTGTGCAGGATAGCTGCTGGGAGCCGCTCACTGTAGAATGCTGCTTTTACCACTGTTCTATTTCTGAAAATAAGTTCTGGTAGCTTTCTCATAAAAATATACTATTAATGTTAACATGTAATGGGTTTATTACTGTTATTTATTGACTTTATTATTAACACTGATTTTACGAAATAGGTGTATTTAACAGTTTTTTTAATGAAGTGATTTTTTTTATTGGGGGCTCTTACAGCTTTCATAACAATCCATACATCCATTGTATCAAGCATATTTGTACGTAGTTTGCCATCATCGTTTTCTAAACATTTACTTTTTTTTTTTTTGATGCTGAAACCCGGGATTGAACCTCTAAACATTTACTTTCTATTGAGCCTTTAGTATCAGCTCCTCTTTTTTCCTTTCCCCTCACCTTCATGACCCCTTGATAATATGATAAATTATTATTCTTTTCCTAGCATTACTTGTTTTTGAGAGAACACGATTCAGAGTCTTCAATAGGGCAAGGGGAAGGCAAAAACAAAGACCTGTGATCCAGTTGGGGGAGACCATCTGGATTTGCTGACAAGGCTTCGCTGACATACAGAACTCTGGAAAGGACGTGGGTGGTCAGGGCAAATGGGACTCTGACCACTCTGCCTCCTTTCCCCAAAGCCTCCACTCGAACTCTCCCCTGGACGTCAGCATCAAGGGCCAGATGATCCGGGACCTGCTGAACCTGGCGGGCTTTGTGCTTCCCAGCATGGAGGACATTCTGTGCAGTCCCAGCAGCCCCAGCAGCTCCAGCACCAGGTCAGCTCCCTGGCATCCCTGTGGCTGGCTGCATGAGCAACGCCCCCATCACCTCGCAACTCCTTACCTGCATACTGAGGTCCCAGCCCCCTGTCCTTCCTTTCCTCATTCGGTCCCCTGTCCTAATGCACCTGATCACTCAATGAGCCTCAAGGTTGGAAGCATCCTTAAAAGTCCAGTCGTTCAGTTTCTGCCACTTGGGATTCTCCCCTGCCCATGAATCCCCTCTTTCTGAAATGCCCCTCCACCAGAGCTGCCCGGCATCATCTCACACATCTCTCAAAGCCTCACTACGGCAGCATTTATGTCTTCTGTGTGTAAGGAAAGACTTAGGTTATCCTCAAAGCAACCCTACGAGGTTGACATTAGGGTTGGCAGTTTTACAGACAAGGAAATGGAAGATCACCCCTCCAGTGTCATTACGCTACCAAGTGGCCTGCAGTTCCTGATTTGCCTGGTCACAAGCTCACTTGTCTCACTTATTCCCTGGCGTCTTCTGCTCAGCCCTGCACTGTGGGTGTCTTTTGACGGGATTCCTGGAGACCAGAGCTGCTTCTCAGGCATCTTTCTGTCTCAGATGTGGGCAGTACAAATGAGGGACCCAGAGGTTACGTAACCTGCCCCAGGCCATACAGCCAGTAGGATTCAACAGGATGCTGAAGACTGGGGGGCAGGACACTTCCCTTTAGTCCAGGTTCCTCTTTTGGGTCATTGACACGTGACTGAGAGAGGATGTCGTTCTTCCTGGAGCTTGGGCTTTGATTCTGGATGACATGAGTGGAGGGCGTTCTGGTCTGATTGACCCTGAAAACGAACAGCTCTGTACTTTCTTTTCGTCTCTTCCAAGGGGAGCCTTACTGGACTGGACTTCTCCTCTGGGCAGTAATGATGCTAACTTTACCCTTTGCTCCCCATGCCCGATCCCTAGCCTTCCCAGCACCCCGCGGGACAAATCCCGAATGGCTCCCGAGCACCTCACTGCACAGAAGATGAAGAAAGCCTATTATCTGACCCAGAAGATTCCTGATCAGGTAGGAGTCTGGCCAGCCTTCCCCCACAGAGCCAGCAGGAACTTTGTTCCCTGCACACAGTGAGGGCACCAGTGGTCTCCTCTCCAGGAGTTCTCAGCCAGCTCTGTCGTCCTGTGAGTGCTGAGGTCTGATGGCCTGAGTCACTTTTCCAGGAAGCACTGCCCTTACAAACTGCCTTCCTGGCCCTGCCTTTGGTGCCGGGCTATAACCCTCTCTCCTTTGTGCTTTGTCCTCGAGGGGTCAGCCCAGAGGAAAGAAGGGCAGAACCCAAGCTGGTGTCAGACCTGAGGCGCCAGTGCCTGATCTTGCCCCTCCAATAAATCAGCCAGCCTCTGTCCCAGTAGCCTTCTGCCCCCTACACCCACCCAAGCTGCTTCTTTCTCCGGCTCAGCCCAGCAGGCAGAGGCACAGGGGCAGCTTGCCAGGGGGCCGTGAGGGGGCCTGAGCTCACGCAGACCGTTTCCTCCCTGCCCTGGGGCCACAGGACTTTTATGCCTCCGTGCTGGACATCCTGACTCCGGACGACGTGAAGGTGCTGGTGGAGATGGAGGATGAGTATTCTCGCCGTGGCCAATTTGAACGGGTTTTCCCTTCGCGGATCTCCACTCGCTATCTCCGCTTTTTCGAGCAGCCACGATACTTCAACATTCTCACCACCCAGTGGGAGCAGAAGTACCATAGCAACAAGCTCAAAGGTGATGTGCCTTCCCTGGCTTGAGAGACCATGTTTAGAACAGGGGTAGATCCCAGTAGACCCAGAATTGGGCCTCTCCAGCGAGAAGAATGGGCCAGTTCGTTTGCCCTCTTAAGCCCGACGCCTGTGCTCTTGTCCCAGGTGTAGATCTCCTTCGGAACTGGTGCTACAAAGGGCTCCACACAGGCGTCCTCCTGGATTCTGCTCCCGTGGTGAGTGATGCCAGCTCTGCCCGGGCCTCTGCTGTGCTCCGGGAGCTGTGGGGGGACAGGCCCCCAGCTTCTCCCCTAGGCCCCCCTTGGTGTCTCGGGCCCCTTGTCTGTTCTGGGAAAACTCCTCTCCCAGATTCTCTGGTATGTTGAAGATGAATAAGAACCTGCAGGCCTCAACTTGTTGTCTGCCCCAGGAGAGAAGCCAGGCCTTCCCCAGAGGGCTCGTGCCTGGAGGCTGGGGGTAGGGTGTGGGGGAGAGTGCCACTCAGGCAGATCACTCAGAGGCAGAGCTGGAAAAGGGAGTCCCAGGCATTCAGACCTGACCTCTGCTTGACTCCTTTCTTTGCTTGTAGTGGTCTCTCCCGCCAGGACTTCTGATGACCCCAAAGGGTGACACGATCCCTAATGCCTTCTGCAAATCAGAGATTGACAACCAGGGGTGAGTTTGGGGCGTTCTCTTCGTGTCTGCCCAGATCATGACTGCAAGCTCAGCACTGGGATGGGGGTTAGTGAGCGCACCACCAGTCTTCGCAGCCGCTGGGTCCTCCCTCTGCCCGGTGACTCGCTGGAGGGCCAATGAAGCTGAGCCACAGGTCCAGATCCGTCTGCTGACGGGACCACTTTCAGTCACACCCACTAGCTGGGGTGAGGAGACCCTTTCCTCTGTACACATAGCTCACCTTGCATTTAAGCTCTCCATCCTTCAGGGGAATAAAATGCCGCTATGGCAGTGGCTGCATCCATAGAATGAGAGCCGGCAGCATCACAGTGCTCTGAGTCTGCTCCAGGCTCTCCCGGGGCTGGACCACGAGTTAGGCTCACAGCTACACAGTGTCTGGGCCATTTCTCTCCCTGCTTGTTCCCTTTAGGAAACACAGCTCCTCTGAGGGAAGCCTGCTACACTCTGAAGATGGAGCCAGCCCCAGGCCCAAGAAGACGCCAGCTAGCCTTTCTCCTTTCCCCAGGAAGCCTAGTTTCTCCAAGGACAGTGAAGACACCAGCAAAGAGGCCAGCCTCTCCACCCAGATGTTACCTCTGATCAAGTGCTCCGGGCAGACTTCCAGACTTTCTGTGCCCCCCATTTCCCAGTCAACCAGTGACTCCATCTTTGCTGCTGTGAGCCCCTGACAGGCCTCCACTCTCTAGTCTGTCCCCAGGAGCACCAGTGTTAGCTACCTCACAGGGAGGACCCTGCTGGCCTGCCGTTCTGAACCCCCATCCCACCACCTTGCCCCCCCCAGAGAGTAGTTTTTGAAATGGTTGATTAGCAGAGATGGCTGTATCTGTAGGGTCGGAGGGGTTGCGGGGGGAGGAGAGAAGGTACAGAAGGTCCACCTTCTACCACTTGCCTGGCGCCTCATATCTCAACAGAGAAACCCACGGTGACCACACAGCCTTATAAAACAGGCTTTGCTTTCTACCTTCAGAGAGCTGTGTGGTTTATTTCAGGCCTTGGTGAAGGGGTTGAGTTGTAGCTCACGAGTCGACAACGAACTGAACAGACTTAGACCAAAGCCTCTTGTTGGATAATCAAGCAGGTTCCTCTCCAGGCGCTTATCTTCTCAGGTTCGCCCTTGCGTGCCCTCACCCCCTTCCATCCTTAGGACTCACTTTCTGAAACTCGGACTTCCCCAGAGGAGGCCACTTCCTGTCCTCCGGATGCCTGTCCTAGTCAGGGCTTCCACGCATCCATTGCTCCTTCTTCATGTGGCTGCGCACCACTGCCTGTTCCGCCTGCTGCGCTTCTCTCGTGGATGTCAGCACCTCAGCTGACCCCCCTTAAATTCATTTTGAGATGAGGGGTTCTGTGGAGGGACCTTATGTTTTTCATGGCTGCCCCCCAGGGCCCGAGCGTCCCAGATGCTGTAGATCTCTGTCTGTAGAGAAAAGGATCAGGACTCCAGAGGGGGGGGGCTGGGTAGAAGGAGGTGCGGCAACCTCCCCACCACGCAGAGGAGCGCGCATGCTCCGACCGCCTCGATTCCTGGGGTCTAGACCAGATTGCCAGGGCAAGCCGAGTCCAGGGGCTTGGCTGGTGGGTTTCTGTAGTGACTGCTGTAGAATGTTCTTCCACTCAGGCCTCTGACTAAATTCTTGTGCCCTGCGTTGAAGCTCCCTCCTTCCTCTCGGCTCAGTCCCTAGTGCGCAGGCACCAAGTGTTGGCTGAATTGTACATCAGGAGATGAAGTTGGAAGGGGGGATCTCAGAAGCACCGGTGCAGTGGTCACTGTTGACTCCCGTGCTGAGCTCCCGCCGCCCCATTGCTGCTGCTGGTGCTGCTGAGCAACACGGCATACAGCAAGTCAGTGGCCTGTGTCTCTGACACGGAACGTCCTCCTTTGCACATCTGGAGGAGGCTCAGCTGCTTGGTCTCCCGGGCTCTGGATGCCCTGCTGGCTTCTGAGGCTTGGAAAGAGGAAGGCTGCCTTGCTCTGAGGCTTCTGGAGCTTATCCAGCAGAGCCTTGGGAAGAAGGCTGAGAGGCCTGTCTGGATTTGAGGACACAGAGTCAGCGGTGATGCACCCACCCGAGGGCTGTGTTGACAGTTGTGAAGAAAGCTGCCCGGCTACTCAGAACATCGTGGCCAGGCCTGAGCAGTCTTTACTGAGGGAGTTGGTCTCCCTTGTGCCTTTCCTGGGTGCAGTATTCTGGGCAGGGGCAGAGCCAGCCTTGTGACAGGATTGGTCAGCAGCCTTTCTGAGCATGCTCAGCAGCCCCGCAGCGGGTATCAGAGGGAGGTGTGTGGTGGCCGGCTGAGCTGGTGGGGGGTGTCCCTCCTCGGTAATCACCTCCCTCCATTCTTTGGCCTGCCTTCTGAGAGGCCCTGCACAGCCCATTTCCGCCCTGTGACTCAAGAGGGGACCCGCATTGCCGCTTGCTAGGGGTTGCTTGTGCCGTGGGGGGGCTTGTGAAATTAGATGTGTTCTTAGTATAAAACATGATTCTACATAGACTCTTTCCCAGTGTCATCCCTTTTGGGGTGGGGGCGGTCTGATGGGTGTGGGGTGGGGTTTGCTGGGTGGGAGAAAGGTGTGTGTGGGGCGCTGCCTCACAGTTCCATCCACCCAGGTGCAAAAATGAAATCTTGCTTATTGAACATTCAGCCTATATACAGAGCTTTGAAAACCCACACTGTGTAAAGTATCCAGCTCAATAAGGAATTTAAGAGAAGTAATGTATTTTTTTTTAAGTTTGGAAGTATAGTAGAATAAATGTTAGAATGTGTCAGTTCTCTTCCTAGTTTGGTAATTTACCCAGCCCCCGTGTGGTGAACAGAACACACCTAAGACAGAACGTGGAGCGTCCCAAGCTGGCGTGGTGGTAGTAGTGCTAACTGCCCCACTCACTTCAAGTCCTCTCAGGACCTAGTACCTGAGGATGGATGCTACTGAACCAAGGGCATTAGGTTGAGAAAGAACCTGGACCTCCTCTGCCCACCTTGAGGCCAAATCTCAGTTTGCTGCTGCTGCTTAATATTCACATGACCTTGGACACATCACCCTTTTAGAAGCTTGGGTTTTGTATAAAGCCATTAGGATGCCAGTGTGTCAGAATTGTAAACAAAACCAGGATAAGAGACCGTAGGCCAGAAAAGGCACTTCCTCTATGGGCATCCCTTTCTCTGCTGCCTGGGTGTGCGGTGGTGGCTGGCCCATGGCCCTCCTAAGGGAAACGTGGCCACATGCTTAGCAGCTTCCTGTGGCTGCGAGAAAGTATGGAGGCCTGTTGGAGGTGCTCACAGGCCCCTCCTTGGCAGCCAACTCCTAGTTCTCAGCCTGCCTTGTGTGGGGAGAGGCAGGTAAGGACTTTAAAACCCTTAATCCTTTCCCACAAGGGAAATGGAGCTACTAGGATCATTCTAGAAGCAACAGAAGTCAGTGCCCAGGTAGCCCCTCACCCCCAACACATGCATAGGAACGCTGCCATTCCATTTCATACCCCTGACACCTTTTCTTTCTTGGAAGTGCAGTGCTTTGGTTAAGAACTACACAGCCAGACTGCTGGGAAAACATTCCGTCTTTACCCAAGAGGTGCTTTGTTTCACAAAACAGAGGAAGAGGACATTGGATGGCAGGGACCTGGAAAGGAAGAACAGGTACACAAAGTGGAGGCCTTGAACTTGAACTGGGGCCAGAAGCAGATCCAGGCCCCAACCTCTGACAGCTGTGCTTTGGGTACCTTCTCTGGTCCAGGATAGAGTTTAGGCTGAGACTGACTGTCCTTCCCTCTTCCTCACTCCCCTAGTCACAGGACACTAATGTTTTGCCCCGGGCACCCTGACACTGGTAAGGACCATTGAAGGGGGTTGATACTCATTGCCCTCCACTGACTGACAGTGAGGCTGTAAATCTTGGTGGAAGCAGAAAGCTTCATCCATGGAGTGGTGGGTGGATTTGAACTGCATAACTTGTGGTTAGCAGCTCAACACTTAGCCCACAGTGCCTGGGTGTAGATAACCTTCCCATTTGTCACTGGCCTTTATCACATTTTCAATAACTACGTACTTAGCTACCATGGAGTTGTTGATCCACTAAGACAGGGCAGGCCTGACCCTGTTTCTGAAACTTCACAAGTTGCAGGAGTAGAAAGCCCTGGCTCTCCCCTGCGGAGTAGCAGGTGGCTTTGAACTGCTGACCTTTAGGATCACAGCTCAACCAGTAACCGCTCCGCCACCAGGGCTTGTTCAAGAATTGCTCTTAGCAAAATAGTATGCTAGCCTACCTTTGTCTGCTCTTCCCTAAGCAATCGTTTGAAACCAGAGGACTTTAATCTTTTCTGTTTCTCATGGCGATGTGAAGATTTGGGTTTCTCTCTGAGTTGTAATCCATACTGAAGACTGCAGTCTGATCTCCATCAGCAAGTTTTTCAAGTCTCTCAGCAAGCAAGGTTGTGTCATCTGCACACCACAGGTTGTTAATAAGTCTGACACCACGTTCTTCATGTAGCCCAATATGCTCAGCACACAAACAGTAAAAATGGTGAGAGGCTACAACCTTGACACCTGTCCTGATTTTAAAGCACACATCATTCCCATGTAGCTGCCTCTTGATCCATGTGCAGTTTCTGCATGAACACAGTGAAATGTTCTGGAATTCCCATTCTCTGTGTTGCCCATAGTTTGTTGTAAGGCATGTAGTTGCATGCCTTTGCATAGTCAATAAAACAACACATTAGAGCGGTGGTTCTCAACCTATGGGTCGAGACCCCTGGGTGGGGGTTCAACGACCCTTTCACAGGGGTCACCCAATTCATAACAGTGGCAAAATGACAGTGATGAAATAGCAATGAAAAGAATGTGATGGCTGGGCGGGTCACCACAACGTGAGGAAGGGCATTAGGAAGGCCGAGAACCGCTGCACGAGAGCCTCTAGGGGAAATGTTGGCGAGGACCAGAGGCGTCTCCTACTTGACTGGTGTGAGTCTGCAATGATGTTACCACTATGAAACACTACTCAAGCGAACCCACTGCCATCGGGAGGACTCCTGGGGACTCTGGACAAGGCTTCCGAGGAGCAGAGAACCTCAACTCGTGTGTGGGTGGTTGCTGGGTGTAAACCACAGACCCTGCGGTACTTATCAGTTCTTATAAAGTTACCATGTATTCAGAAACTCCCTCAGGGTGGCACCCCTCCAAAACCATGAAGTCACGCACTCAGCACAAATGTGGATTGCCACTTTATAACCGCAAACACGCATGCCTCTCAGCTGCGTGCTCCTACAGTAGACGGTTACCGGCAGTGGCGAACTGCTGAGTGGTGCAACCACATGGGTGAAACCTGAGAATGCCGGAAAAGACTGTAATTTGAAACTCAAGAAGCTGGGCAAACTAATCTCGAGATTGAGATGAGCCCAAAGACCCAAAAGGATTTTCTGGGCTGATGGTCAAAACCAAGCTAAACTCAATTACTAGCGAGTTGATGCTAACTCACAGCAACCGTACAGGGCAGAACTGCCCCTGTGGGTTTCCAAGGCTGTCACCTAATGGGAATAGAGAGCCCCCTCTTGCTCTCAAGGAGGGGCTGCTGGTTTCAAACTGCTGCCCTTGCAGTTGACAGCCCAGTGTGTATCCAGGGGGCCTCCGGGGCTCCGGCTCTCTTCCTGAGGGTGTCGGTTACGTGAGCTGGCACTGGGGAGAGCGCCTCGCACTGGGCCGTGAGGATCTGTGTAGCTGAAAGTGGGCAGTGCGATGGCCTTTGATGTGCGACCACCTAGCTCCAAACGTTTCACCACCCCAAAAGGAAAGCCCCTACCCACCGGGCTGGCACTTCCCATAGGCCCCTTTCCCCACCCCCTGGCACCCAGCAGTCCATCCCAGGAGTTGGCAACCCGCCCTTGAGAGCCACGCGCTGCTCTTGCCACTGAAGTAAAATTGACCATGAAAATCACTGGTTTCATTAATAAAAACTTTAGAGGGCATCGTTCAGATAAGGGTGACTCCATTTGTTCATAAAAATGTAGTTTGGCTCTCAAAGAGTGTTTAAATTGTTCTCAGGGACAGGATTTTGGCTCTTGGGTCTCAAAAGTGCCGACCCCTGGGCCAGCCTATCCCGGTGGGTTTGCTGCTGCTGGGGAGCTCATATAAATGGAATCAGACATGTGTGACCTTTTGTGTCTGGTTTCTCCCAGCCTGTGTTCCAGGCAATTATGCGTAGCAAGTACTTCATTGCTCCGTGTGACTGAATATCCCTCCCTGTGTGAGTGTGTGTGTGTGACTGAATTCTACCATTTTAAAGGGATGTTTTATGAACATTTGAACTTATTGTAAACCTTTCCTTCCTTTTTAAAGAATGAAAGTTTTGTTAAAATTGAAGTCCTTGAATCTCCAAAGCTGACTAAGACCCCGGATCTACTCCTCCCTCCCTTTCCTGGGTACAAATATGCCAGAGGCAGCAATGCTGATGAGGAGGATGTTTCCAATTCAGTCCCCAAATCCTTTTCAAGCCTGACAATAAACAAAAGGGGCAGGGTGATGAGCCACAATGCACTCCTAGTTTCTGAATTTAAAAAGATTTAAAAGCTAAGGTTCAAATGGAGGACAATGACCAAAGATAAACCCTCTGTTTACACACCCTTAGCCTGGAGTTTACTTTGACTCCTGGCAACCCTCAGGTGGGGAGAACTGCCCATGGCCTTGCCTAGGCTGTCACCTCCACGGGAGCAGACCGCTGCCTCGTGCTCCTGCCACATGGCTGGTGGGTTTGAACTACTGGCGTTTCCATTAGCAGCCAAGTGCTCAATGGCTGTACCACCACTGGGCCTTCTCCCTACCGACAGGCACACATTTTTGAGATATTTCACATGCATTGTCTTCCCTTAAACATAAACCAGAATGCAAGATATGACAAAATAAAAATTTATAAATTACCAAGGACTCAGGAGGGAGGGGAGAGCGGGGAGGGAGGGGAAAAACTGAGCTGATGCCAGGGGCTTAGGTGGAGAGCAAATGTTTTGAGAATGATGAGGGCAATGCATAAATGTGCTTTACACAATTGATGTATGTATGGATTGTGATAAGAGTTTTATGAGCCCCTAATAAAATTATTTTTAAAAGGGGGGAGGATAATTTTGTGCCAAACGATTTACATGTGAGGGCTAATATCGCATTAAAAAAAAGATTCCATTTAAATGAATAAAATGTGTAAACTAGCACTTCCAGAGGAGAGTCTCAGTGCCAATGACCCTGACCCGCTAAGACCTCTTTTGCAACAAAGTACTTATTTGAACCATTTGTCACTCCAGCATCTCTCACTTAAGAACGTGGACATTTATTTATATATTTTAGCGGATGGATGCATTATATTGTCAGTGAATTTTACTTCTCAAAGGTTAAGTTTTAAAAGTTGATAGGTCAGCTAACTAGATACATGATAGAAATAAGAAAGACTACGAGAAAGAAAGGAAGGGAGGAGAGAAAGAACGATATCTAGACGATAGATAGCGCCAAAAAAAATAAAACAACACTGCCATCGAGTCAATTCCAATTCATAGAGACTTTAAAAAAATCATCTTACTGGGACTCCAACAGCTCCTACCACAATCCATCCATGGGCCCAGCACATTTGTACATATGTTGACATCATCATTTTCAAAACACGGTCTTTCTCCTTGAACCCATCATAGAGACTCCGTAGGACAGAGTCTCCGTTTCTGAGACAGACTCTGGGAATTGGAAGCCTCCTCTAACTGCTGACCTTGAGTTTAGCAGCCGGAGGTACTCACTGTCCCCAGGGCTCCTGAGCTAGATAGCTGGGGCGACAGAATTCACAATCAGCTAATGACAAAACCAAACTTATCTAAGCGGCAACTCAATCCTAATTTTTAATTTATAGCCGGGATTGAATATAATTTGGAATTTGTATTTGATTCAAAAAGTGTTTTTTTTTAAAGCATTTTCAGCATGGCATGTATTTGGCTCCTTGCCAAGTGTTTGGTCAGTCCACCTGAAGTCCTTACCTTGGCACACGCCTGAGAAAAGCAGGCCGAGGACTTTCTCCTTGCTACACCCTGTCGGAGACAGGGACCTGGGTTTCTACAGAGACTTCCTAAGAATCGTCCTCCACACTCACTTTGCACAGTGGGGAGGTTATTCCAAGCTTAGGAAGGAAAGAAGCTATTAGACTGGAAAAAAAAAAAGATTTAAAAGAACATAAAGGAAAATTTCAAATATAGTGTTTCTCAGGCAAAATAACATTTGATTTTGAATGTAGACATTTAATGTATAACCATAATACCATGATCATACCTGAGGGGGTGGGGAAAATCTCACATTATTTAATTTCCAATCCAAATGTAAATTTCTCCAGTTGTTCTCCCCAAATGTCATCATGTCTTCAATGGCCTCGTCCCCCCTTCCCCCAATCAGGGATCCAAAGTCTTTTGTTTATTTGGAAGAGTGCCCCCCTAATTTTGTTTATTTTTAATTCTTCATGCAGTGGTTATTTTTAAAAGTCCGGCCAGCCACTCACTCATTTTGTAGTAGGTCTTGTATTCTGGATTTATCAGATTGTTATCTTTTAAAAAATCATTTTATTAGGAGCTCATACAACTCTTATCACAATCCATACATACATCAATTGTGTAAAGCACCTTTGTACATTCATTGCCCTCATCATTCTCAAAACATTTACTCTCCACCAAAGCATTAGGTCCTCATTTTTTTCCCTCGCTCCCCACTCCCCTCTCCCTCATGAAGCCTTGATAATTTATAAATTATTATTTTGTCATATCTTGCACTGTCCAACGTCTCCGTTCACCCTTTTCTGTTGTCCATCCCTCAGGGAGGAAGTTATGTGTAGATTCTTATAATCGGTTCCTCCTTTCTTGGGATAGCACTTAACAGTTGGAACACCTCCGGTCCACAACCAAAAGCAGCCTCCCTGCCCATGAGGACGCTCTATAACTTTTAAACTGGGGGCCAGTTCACTGTCCCTCAGACCTGTTGGAGGGCCGAACTATAGTTGTTTTTTTTTAAAGAAAAACAACTATGAACAAATTCATATGCACACTGCACAGATCTCATTTTGAAGTAAAAAAACAAACGGGGCAGAAACACCCGGCGGGCCGGATAAATGTTCTCGGTGGGCCGCATGTGGCCCGCGGGCCGTAGTTTGAGAACTCCTGCTCTGTAGGATCCACAACAGACAGAGCCTGCTGTGAGTTTCTTGATGAGAGTAGAAGACTCATCTTTCTCCCGAAGAGGAGTGGCTGATGGTTTCCAACTGCTGCCCTTGCAGCCCTCGGCCGCCAGGGAATAGAAAGCCTCATCTTTCTCCCTTGGAGAGGGTGGTGGTTTGGAACTGCTCACCTTGTGGTTAACAACCCAATGTGTAACCACTAGGTCCCCTTCCTGAAACTGAAAATTAGAGAGCCGTGATTAGATGCCCCGACCAGCGGGACTCAGTTATTCGAGGGGTTCCGAGGGGGACCCAGCCTGAAAGAGAAACGGGTGAGAGAGAGGAGCGAGACCAAGCAGATTCTTGTCAAGGTCTGAGTTTATTGCTACACAAGCCTCTCTATAAAGGGTGAGGCAAACAAGGGAGTTCAAAAAGGGAAGATAAAAAAAAGGGAAGGGCGGGGGTGTAGAGCACACAGGGCAGGCGGCTGCAAATCTGCGGTTGGAATGTCCGGTGCTGGAGCAGACAAGGGTGGGCCATCTGGTGTGTGTCTGTGTGTCAGGGTAAGATAAGGTTGAGGTGACGTGGCTTTAGCTCTGCTGGGCGGGCAATATGGCTTTGGTTTTGTCAGGCTGATTCAACAATTAGATTCAAACATTTGGGGCAAAACGGTTCTTAGGTGACACTAGACCCTCACGTTGCAGCCCATAAGAGGCCTGATCCCACTGTTGGAGACCAAGTGTGCACCCCAGCCCTCCAGTACGGAGAGAATTTGTGAGTATTGTGTGGGGTGACACTTTCAAACCACAGGAAGTCCGTCCTTCCTTCCTTCCCTTTTGATTTGTGATCTGGGTGAAAGTTGGCAGAGCAAATTGGTTTTCTAACCCTGTTTCCATACACTGTGGTTGGGGACAGCGACGGCAGTCCCCACGATGTCAACAGCATCTCCCCTTTTTCTCCCTGGGTCTGCCGCTGCCAGCCAGCCCTCTTCTGTCCTCGCTGCTTTCTGACCTTTGTCCCTGGCCAAGCGCTGCCCTCATGATCTGGAGTGGTTGGTTGTTCTAAGGTGTGCCCGCCTCTTGGGTGCTATTGTTCACCTGGGGAATGAACCCACTGCTGTTAGTCCATTCTGACTCACAGGAACCCTCCAGGACAGCGGTTCTCCACCTTCCTCATGCCGCGACCCTTTTAGGCAGTGCCTCATGTGGTGGTGACCCCCCAACCACAACATTATTTTCCTTGCTATTTCCCAACTCATTTTGATACTGTTATGAATCGGGCGACCCCCATGAAAGAACTGTTTGACCGCCAAAGGGGTCGCGACCCACAGGTTGAGAACTGCTGCTCTAGGACAGAGTCGACCTGTCCCAGAGGGTTTCCAAGGCTGTCCATATTTTTGGCATCAGACCGCCTCATCCTTCTCCCCTGCTGTGGCTGGCAGAGTTGAACCACCAACCTTTGGGTTGACAGCCCAACACTTAACCCATGGTGCTACTCAAGATCCCTGTCCACCTTATAGGTCTACTATTTGACTGCAAGTTGAGCCAGGGGGATGAATTCAGTCCTAAGCCTGAAATGTGTCTGTCTTAGGACCCTAATCTTGGAGGGAGGGGCCCAACAGTGTCTTTAAACCAGAAAGCCTGGTCTTTGCATTACCTTGACTTAGTTGCACATTTTCTCCCACTCTGAGACAGATCTATTGGTCCTTTTGGCCGTCTGTGGTACTTTCTACATTCTCCCCAGTGATTCAAATGCATCCACTCTTCTGCGGTCTTCCTTGGTCAATGTCTGGCTTTCACATGCACATGAGGAGATTGAAAATGCCATGGCTCGGGTCAAGTGCTTCTTAGTCCTCAAAGGAACAGCCTTGCTTTTGAACTCGTGAAAGCGATCTTGTGTAACAGATTGACCCAGTGACATGACAGGAGTGGTAGCAATCCACTTTCTAACACTCTCTGACTGAGGGGAAAGCTATTCACGTTGCTGGTTAATGGTCAGAAAGAATTCCATCGAGGCTGAATCTATGTGGAAACTCAAAAATGGATAGAGGGCTTCACTATAGACCAGAGCCTTCCGCAAACCTCTTGCTCACTGCCCTCCAGCCAAGTCAGACTCCCAGGGGCTCCTTTCCAGAAACCTAGCGCATTTTGATTTTGAGTTTTAAACACATCAAATAGAAAGAGAAAAATGTAGAACAAACTCAAATTTCAAAGAGACCAGAGCTCCTGGACTGATAGAAGCTAGAAGAACCCTTGAGACTGTCACCCTAAAACAATCTTTGAACTTGGCACTGAGGCCAGCCCTGGAGATCACTTTTCAACCAAATGATGGATGGGCTTGTAAAAAAAATGATCACCCACCGGTGATATACCCCTTAATCAATCCACCCTATGAGACCGGACATTCAAGATTTACCCCAAAGCACAGAAGCAACGGAACAAGGGGTGGGAAGCTAGAGCAATAGAAATAGACCAGCCACAGGGAAAGACTCAGAATGCTGACGCAAGACAATTATAAGCAATTGTATACAATAATCATTTGTATACAAATGATTCAATATAAGGCCAATTTTCTGTGTAAATGTCCACCTAAAACACAAGAACAATTTAAAAATAATTTTCTTGGGGGCTCATACATCTCTTAACACAATTCATCCCCTGTGTCAAGCACATGTATACATTTGTTGCCATCATCCTTTTCAAAACACTTTCCTTTCTACTTGAGCCCTTGTATCAGCTCTTCATTTTATTTTTTCTCTCTCTCCCCCATCCTCCCTCTCTCCTGAACTTTATAAGTTATTATTGTTTTTCCATGTCTTACACTGACCAATGTCTCCCTTCACCCACTTGTCTATTGTCCGTCCCCAAGAACAACTTTTTTAAAGGAGACAGAACACCAAGAGAAAATGTGCGTACTACCTAGGGCAAAAGCCGACCTCACTAAATACAGAGCAGTGCCAACCAAGACGGAAGAAAAGATGAGCAATCCAATGGGAAGCATCGTCAAAGGCGCTCGCGGAGGATGGGGAAGGGTACTCAAAGCGCCATGCACTGCCGAGGGCACCAGCATGCGTCTTGCAAGAAGTCCCTTATCAGGCCTGCAAAAGGACATCATGTTTGGTAGCGTTGAGGGGCAGGCAGCACACAGGAAGGCCCTCGAGGAGGTGGATGGACACACTGGTTGCGACAATGGGCTGAAACCTAAGGACAGGTGTGAGGATGGCGCCCAATGGGGTTTTTATGAATTGGGGTGGTCCTGAGGGTCCCTAACTGTACAACATCATGATGTAGGAATTCTTAGAAATGCCCTTTGAACTCATATGGCTGTTATTGCTTATCTGTTTTAAAAGCCCCTAACCTTGATAATAGTTAAAGGCATTCACAGGAAAGTATAGCATGATGTTTTCGCCTGTAGGTAAGAAAAGGTTCATAGAAACAGAACAAAATCGGCAGGCCGTCACCAGACAGTTAGCTGGGCTGCGTCCTGAGGACCTGTGTTTGGGCACTAGAGGGAGAATCTTCCATTTGCTTCTGCATAGAAATGTTCCGGGTGGGTTATGGGTGATTTTGACTTTGGGTGTGTTTTTGGTGACCTGAAGTCTCTGGAAAGCCACGCAACCACACATGTTCTGCTCCAGGGGGCACGGGGCATTTTGCTTGTTTCCAATTTCAAATTCATGAAGACGGGTGAGCTAATGAAATGACAGAATTAGACCCAGTTACACCTACGTCTGTTACTCTCAGAGCTCCAACCAATACTGGGACGCACATGATGTGTTGTTACACTGTAACTCATGGGCAGCTCCGGTTGGGCACTTTCCCAGGCAGCTCCTTTCTCGATGTTCCCCAAAGAAATAAAAAGAAACGAAGGAATGAAGGAGGAAGGGAGGCAGGGAGAGCGGGGAGGGGAAGGTACTCCATTTTATGTCAGGGTTTAAATTATTTTAATACCTTACTACTGATGTCACAAGGTCTCTGGGGGCACAACAGTGTGCAGTAGGCTATTCACCTAAAGTTTGGAGATTGGAACCCACCCAGGGCAGTGTCGTCACAAGGCCTGGCTATCTGCTTCTGTAAAGGTAGAGTCCAGAACACCCTGTCGCTGTGGAGGAACCCCGGGCACAGTGTTACTCCTGGGCCTGCAGACCAAAAAGAAAGCCCCTACAGTAAGGTGATCAGACGTCCCGCTTTTGGTGGGACAGTTCCAATTTTTAACAATTTGTCCCATGTTCTGGGGCGTTTCTAAAAAGTGCCAATTTTTGGAAAGAATGCATGACAAGCCAGGGAACGGCGGGAAAACGGGAAGGGAACATACGGTTTTTGGCTGCCATGTGGCTATTTCACCAGGATATGAGTTTTATATTATTTTTGTTAATTTTATAATGTTAAACTTTAATAATAACATAATTGTTGAGAACTGCTCATCAATGTTCGCATTGTTGATCAGTTGTTAGAATTCAACCACCATTGTTTGGACTTAATGAACAGTGGCACTTTTGGCATTGGCAACGATGAAAACATTTTGTAACTCAGACGATACACATCGTACTGCGTGCTAGTGCTAGTTAAACAAGTGATCTCAACAAATCAGCTATTCAGATCATTTAGGTAAGTAATTTATTTATTTATTTCATAAATACATAAATTTTCTTGAATTTAGAAGACAGTATTCGTATTAGTTATATTTTATAGTGGCGGCAAAAAGTCTAGCGCCAGCCTTGAAAGTGACACTTACAACTTATGTTATGGCAAATTCAGAAAAAAAAACCAACAAGCTAGTATTGTTATTATTTAGAAAGAAATATAGGATTAAAATTAAAATAATTAAAAATATATAGTTACTTTATAACAATCAAATTAATTTAGTTTATAAACTAACAATAAAATGTGTTCATGTAATTATGTACCTAGTTGCTGTGTTTTTAAGCAATATGTATATAATAATTTATAATATAATTAAAATTATTTTTAGATTTTTAACATAATGAGTAAGAAAAGAGGATGCAAGTTCAATGATGATCTAAGAAGTGAATTTCCTTTTATTAAAAAAACCAAAAGCGATTACATGGTAAAATGTGGGAAATGTAATGGTGAATTTTCTATTTCGCATGGCGGGAAGAATGCTATTTCAAAGCTCTTGGAGACACAGAAACATAAAAGATATTTAAATACTGCTGTATCTTCCTCCAAAATACAGGATTTTTTTCAGAAAACAACTTATGGAGACGAAGAGAAGAAATTAGCGTTAACAGAAGGACTTATGTCTCTTCATGCTATTAATCACAATCATTCCTTCAGATCTATGGACTGTACATCACAAGTTGTCAAAGAGTTAATCAACAAAAAATTTGCCTGTGCTTGAACAAAATCCGAGGCAATTGTGTGTAATGTGCTTTCCCCATATGCATAGTCAGAATTAAACAAAAATCTAGAAAAAAATTAATTTTATATCCATATATTCTGACACATCTAATCATAAGGATATAAAGTTATCTCCAACCATTATTAGATTTTTTGATTCAGAAACTGGAATAAAAATTAGAATTTTAGATTTCATTTCTGTGCCTTCTGAAACTTCTGAAATAATTTTCAGTTCCATTATTAATATTTTGGAAAAAATTAAAACATAAAATGATTGCATATTGTGCAGACAACACGAACGCAAATTTTGGAGGAAAAGCTAGCAGAGGTACAAATAATAATTTTTTTTTTAATGATGATTTTATTTTATTATTATTTTTTTTAACAATTTATTGGGGCTCATACAATTCTTTTCACAGTTCATACATATACATACATCAATTGTATAAAGCACATCTGTACAGTCTTTGCCCTAATCATTTTTTTCTCTTTTCTTCTTTTACATTTTATTAGGGACTCAAACAACTCTTACCACAATCCATACATATACATACATCAATTGTATAAAGCACATCCATACATTCCCTGCCCCAATCATTCTCAAGGCATTTGCTCTCCACTTAAGCCCCTTGCATCAGGTCCTCTTTTTCCACCCCCCTCCCTCCCCATTCCCCCCTCCCTCATATGCCCTTGGTAATTTATACCTCGTTATTTTGTCATATCTTGCCCTATCCGGAGTCTCCCTTCCCCCCTTCTCTGCTGTCCCTCTCCCAGGGAAGAGGTCACATGTGGATCCTTGTAATCAGTTCCCCCTTTCCAACCCACTCACCCTCCACTCTCCCAGCATCGTCCCTCACACCCTTGGTCCTGAAGGTATCATCCACCCTGGATTCCCTGTACCTCCAACCCTCATATGTACCAGTGTACAGCCTCTGTCCTATCCAGCCCTGCAAGGTAGAATTTGGATCATGGTAGTTGGGGGGAGGAAGCATCCAGGATCTGGGGGAAAGCTGTGTTCTTCATCGATACTACCTCACACCCTAATTAACCCATCTCCTCTCCTAAACCCCTCTATGAGGGGATCTCCATTGGCCGACACTTGGGCCTTGGGTCTCCACTCTGCACTTCCCCCTTCATTTAATATGATATATATATACATATATACACATACATATATACATATACACATATATACACATACATACACATACTTATATCTTTTTTTTTTTTTGCATGATGCCTTATACCTGGTCCCTTGGGCACCTCATGATCGCACTGGCCGGTGTGCTTCTTCCATGTGGGCTTATTTGCTTCTGAGCTAGATGGCCGCTTGTTCACCTTCAAATAATAATTTTTATAAATTAAACAAAAACCTTAATCAAAACATTATTGGTGTTGGTTGTGCAGCGCATATAATATATAATGCCATTCAAACAGTTGCTTATTTGTTGCCCGAAGATATGGAAATATTGTTATTAAAGTATATATATTCTTATTTCTATATATACACTGCTCACATTGAAATGCTTAAAGAATTTTGTGAAACTGTGGAAGTCAAATATCAGAAAATACTTGGATACAGTAAAACATGTTGGTTAGCTCTTTTGCCAACTGTCCAAAGAATTTTAAAAAATATACAATCCTTTGAAATCCTACTTTCTATCACAGGATAAATGTCCTAGAATTTTAGAAGAGTTTTTTGAAAAAGAATCTTCAAAAAATTGGCTAGAGTTTGTACACAATCAAGCAGCTCTTTTTCAAAATGCTATAAAACTTATTGAAGATGACAAAATTTCGGTAATCGAAGTAGCAAATGAAGTCAATAATTTAAAATTTCAGTGTCAAGAAAATAATTTTCTTCCATTAACTATCTGTAATAGTGTAAGCCAGCTAGAAGAACAAGGTGCAATAAATCATGCAGATATCATGAATCACGTTAAAAAGTTCTATAGTAACTGCACAGATTATTTAGAAGAGTGGATGGTACATTACAATGATATTGAACATTTTCATTGGGTTACATTAAAGCAAGAATCATTTGACCATATTACTCAAAATTTCCCATATAGTAATATTTCTGAAAATGATCTTTTTAATGAGGTATCATTATTTTTTAGTTAATTAATTAATTTATTTTTAGAGGTATCATTATTAAAATATATATTGATAAGGAAAAAGTTAAATCTTAGGCATCAGCAAAAACCACAATAGAGAACAAGTGGTTAGAAATATTTTATCATTTTGAAACAAACCATGTTCTGTACAATAATACACTAAAAATTGTGGAATATGTGCTATCCTTGCCAGGAACTAATGCTGCGACTGAATGTCTTTTTTCTATGGTAAATAAAGTGTGGACATCGGAAAAATCACAATTAAGTATTGAGACATTGAAAGCCATTTTATGTGTGAAATATAATTTAACAAATTCTTGTGAAAAATATCATGACCTTTTAAACAATGACAGCAATCTACTAAAAAGAATTCACTCAAATGAGAAATATGCCAAAGAATAAAATAATACTATACATAATTTTTTAATGTATTCTATTTGTAAATTGTACTTAAGTTGAAATTTAAAAATATATATTACAATACGATTTTTGCATTCTATGAAAATTTTTGTTGCTCCAAATTTTTAATCAAGAATCCCCGCTCCCTCCCTGGTCAATGGTGTCCCGCTTTACCAATGTTAAAATCTGGCCACCTTACCCTATGGGCAGTTTTACCTTGAAACACACTGGTCATCAGGAATTGGGATCCATTTCATCATGTGCTTAAAAAATGACTTGTTTAAATTGACGTCACTAAAGTCCTGGGGTCTAGTGAGGATGTAGGTGATCAAGTTAATGGACAACCAATCCTCACTTTGGGAAACACCTTTCCAGAAAGTTCAAAGAAAACACCCTAAACTAACATGCCTTTCAAATAAGCCGCTTGAGAACACTGGAGCTTTTGTGCACACAGTATCGAATCCAGAGTCCAGAGGGCATGTTGTGAAGGGTGTTCTACTCTTTGTCCGGGAGACACGGGCTTTGATTGGTTTGTTTTTATTTTTTTTGAATGCTTTAAATGAACTTGTTTGTCATTAAAGACACCAAGTCCACACCTCGGTTTTACCCCTTTCTCCTTTTTTTTAGCCTTTCAGACAAATATTTAGATCTGATGGGTAAGGAATAGTGTTAGGGTTTTTTTTTCCCATGAAGCAATTTTTATTTAGTCACCAACATCTTGTCTATCGGTGTGTAAACCATTTTCCTTCTTGTTTGCTCTTCCTTGTAACAGATGTTGGTCTTTGTAAGATTGAACGAGTTTGCTGAGCATAACGTTCTCCCATTTTCTCCATGCCTCGCTGTAGTTCAGCGAGTTATTGTTCTAAATCGAGTCCTACGTTTCCATCGTGTGAAGGTACTCGAGCTTGTTTATCCATTCCTCTAGGGTTGGGGTCCTGGGGTTGCTGCCATGTGTTTGCTATTGTGCAAACTGCTGCAATAAGCAGAGGTGTGCATGGGGTCTGTTTGTGCCGTATTCTGAATCTCTTAGGGGGTGACCCCAGGAGGGAGGTGCTTGTATTTCATTTGCTTAAGGAAATGCCATACTGATTTCCAAACTCACCGTCCCATGTTACAGATCCCCCAGCCATGTAAAAGCGTCCCTATCTCTGCACAGCCTCCCCAGCATTTGTTATTTGCTATTTTATTGAATTTTGCCAAATGTGCTGGCGTGAAGGACTGTCTCCTTGTTATTTCTTGAGTATCCTTCCAGAGGTTGTCTAACACATGCACAAACATCGAGGTGATGGTAGGATAGTTTAGACACAACCCTGGTGCGTCCCTTAAAATTTTTTAATACATCCTGACAATAAAAATGCGTATAGAGTTATATCATTCTTTTTCAAAGCTGCATATGATTCCAATGCATGGGTCAACAATGATTTATTTCATGAGCCCCCCCCCCCCCCGATGGGTTCGGTGTTGTTTCCAATATTCTTTCTCCCTGTTCAAACAATGCTACCAAAAAAGACCCGGGTATATGAGAGAGCTTCGGAAAGTTCTTGGGAAAATTCCAAAATCTTGTCCTTTCCCTCTGCAAACAGGCAAGCTCATTAGTAAGATGACTTCCTAGGAGAAGAGTTGCTTATACAAAAGGCAGGTACACCTTAAAACTGGAAAGCTCAGTAGCCCATTTGTACTCCCTTGAATCACGATGGAGAACTTCCCATCTCACCCCCACATCCTCACTCCAGAGTGCTATCCGGCATTTGGTCTTTGTCCATCTCATGGGGGAAAAAATGCTGTCACATGTGGTTGGGTCCCGCTGCCCCCACCCCAGCAAGTGTGAGATCTTAATAGTAAAGACCTTTATTGCCCTTATTAGTCAGTGAATTAAGAAACAGCGTTTGCTTTGAAGACTGCACCATTTTTTAGTTTCTTTTCTTTCTTGTTTTTGAAGACTGCATCTTTAGGGGAGATGGCACAGCAGTTCCATGCAATTAACATCAAAGACCTAACATGTTGACATCCCAGGCATCTTTTGCTGACCTCTCTTTTGCCCTGGATTCACACTGGTTCCAGCAGCTCAGGCTTCTTTCCATTGGTTCTCACAAAGGGTGTTTCTCTGCAGGAGTGGGGACACTAGTCCTGTTGCGTCCAGGAGCCTTTCTCTGTAGTGTTATTCTTTTTCTGATAATTTTTCTTCAAGAAGTTCAGGATCTAGCTTGACTATCTGAGTGCTTAACCTGCTCCCCTCTGGTAGGGCTCAGACCCAACCCAGGGATATATATCAGCCAACTATACAGGACGGGAAAAGACAAAAAGAAAGAAAGAAAAAGTGGGGGAACAGGACACTAACCCACCCACAGGAAGGGTGTTATTTATGTCTCCACAGGAGAGGGAGAGGGACCAGACCTCAACCTGGTATGCTAAGTCTTGGTATGCAGCAACATACCCGCATGAAGCAGTGAACTAACAGAGAGGTCTGCAGGGCTGGCCCAATCCTAGCTACATCAACCCTCTCCCCAGAAGAATGTACTACAGAGGGCAGCACTAAAGATACAGCCCAGGGAGAGAGGCGAGTCTGCCCAGAACACGTGGGAGCAAACTAAGAGGGAGAGGGAGAGAGAGAAAGGAAGAGAGAGAGAGAGAGAGAGAGAGAGAGAGAGAGAGAGAGAGAGAGAGAGAGAGAGAGAGAGAGAGAGAGAGAGAGCAAGCATCCTGGCCTACCAAGCCTTGAGGATGACATTCCTGTTTGGAACAGCCAATGCACAGAGTGGACTGTAGAGCTGGATCCACCATGATACTCGACATGCCCTCACTGACCCATAGTGCTACAGGGGACAGCACTGTGTGAACTGTGCCTGGTCTGACCCCCACACTGGAGTGAAACAGGAAAGGAGTGCAACAGAGCAGCAAGGGAACAAAACAACAAAGTCCCTGAGGAATCTTGAAAATAGAGTTCCGTGGGGGGTGGGGGCGCGCGCAGGGCTTGGCACCGCATCAGACCCCATCAGAAAACATTCATAAGGGTCAGCAGACAGACCTGGAACTTTTTATAGGCTTTTTGTTTGTTTGATATCTATCTATATAAGATAGGCAAGATAAACCATACCAAGGAGAAAACAACAGGACCAAACATCTCCGGGGGAGAGGGGGAGGGGGCGGGATGGAGCAGGGAGCCAACAAACCCAGGGACAAGGGAACAACAAGAGATATAAAATCAATGGTGAAGAGGTTGTAGAACGCCTAGTGGGGATTTATCAACGGCAATATAGCCAGTTAAACATGATAGTGGGACAGGAGGAAAGTAAAAGGGAATCGAAGAACTAGAAGACAAAAGACATTTATAGAGGTATAAATATAGGCAAGTATATATGTAAATATATTAACATATAGTGATAGAGATATAGGTCTATGTACATATCTTTATATGTTAAGTATCAAAGTAGCAAACAGACATTGGACCTCTACTCAAGTTCTAATAACCTGGCAATCTGGCATGCTCATCTTCTGGGCACAATCGCTGAAGACAAATGGGTGCATAAATAAATGTGGTGAAGAAAGTTGATGGTGCTTAGCTACTAGAAGATATAGTGTCTGGGCGGTCTTAAAGGCTTGAAGACAAACAAGCGGTCATCTATCAGGGAAGCAACAAAGCCCACATGGGAGAAGAAGCACACCAGCCTGTGTGATCTCGAGGTGTCGACAAGATCAGATATCAGGCATCAGAAGACCCAAAACAAACAATTATATCAATGTAAATGAGGTGGGTCAGAGTGGAGACCCAAAGCCCATCTGTAGACAATAGGGCATCCCCTCACAGAAGAGTCATAAGGAAGGGATGAGCTAGCCAGGGTGCAGTATAGCACCAACAAAATATACAACATTCCTCTAATTCTTTAATGCTTCCCCCCCCCCCAACTATCATGACCCAGTTCTACCTTACAAACCCAGCTAGACTGGAGCATATACATTGGTACAGGTAAGAGAGCTCATGACACACGGAAGCCAGTACAGATAAGCCCCTTAGGAACAGGAATGGGAGTAGTGATACCATGAGGGTAGGGAGAAGGTGGGGAGAGAAAAAGGGAACAGATTGCAATGATTGACATATAACCCTCCTTCAGTGGGGGATGAACAACAGAAACGTGGGTGAAGAGACAGCAGATGGTGTAAGACATGAAAATAATAGTAATTTAAAATTTACCAAGGGTTCACGACCGTGGGAGGGTGGTGGAGGGAGGGAATAAAGAAGAGCTGATACCAAGGGTTTCAGTAGAAAGAAAATGTTTTGAAAATGATGATGACAACCTAGGTGCAACCTATGTGCTCTGTACAATTGATGTATGGATTGTGATAAGAGCTGTAAGAACCCTCAATAAAATTATTTATTTAAGAGATGTATGGATTGTGATAAGAGCTGTAAGAACCCCCAATAAAATTATTTATTTAAGAAAAGAAAATAGAATAAAATCAAAATGGAGAAATAAAAGAACAGAATTAAGAGCTCAAGGGATACATTTAACAGCAGATTTAACACAGATTCTCGGCAGAGAATCAAGGAGGTAAGAAAGAGAGGAGGGTAGAAAATACGGATGCAACCCCAAGACACAGAAAGAAGGCGGCAGGAAAAGGGCTAGGATTTGAGTGTGTGTAGTCAAAGTCGAGTAGGTAGACAGAGCGGAGAAAGAGGAATGGATGAGACCCGATGTGTAGACAGATAAAGGCTGACACATCACCCAAATTGATAAGGGTATCCAGTCACAGATTCAAGATGCTCTGCGAAGGCCAAGAGGATAAATTAAAAAATTCACATGGAGCTACATCTATGGTTGGTCTAATTGTTGCCACGTGAAGGTGCCATTTGCCACGCCCCACTCTGGTTGTCTCTCATCAAATTCCTCAAGTTTGCTTATGATCAGAAATAGGCTGTATCCTCATGGGGACTGGCTTATTTTACAGCCTAGCATGCTTTTTAAAAACATCTTTAACGCTTTCAAAATGAACTTTAAATATATCTATGAACACACGCAGAGAGACAAGATTTAAAAATTAGGAAACATCTTCTTGCAGTTTTCTGCACTGTTTTATGTAAAAATAGACTCTCCTTAAAACTTTAAAAAAGAATACAACCCATCAAATTTGGTCTCAGCCTCTAGTCAGAAAAACGCTGGTTTAGCAGGTTTGGGGTGGGTGGGGTGAATTGGATGAAAAACAACAACGGAATATTGAACTCGCTTGGCTGTTTGGCTGCCTCGTTGGCTTGGGACTGCTGGGATCCGATGAGCATGGCCACTGCGCCTCATTCTCTGCTTCCTAGCTCAGTCCTGGGACTCCAGTGAGTCTGGACGGCCTTTAGGAAAGGCATCGGCAGCTCCTCGGGGAGGCGAGGGCCCCGGGGCGCTGGCGCGGTGGCACAGTGGTGCGTGCAGGAGAGGCCCCCCCGAGCCCCCCCCCCCTCCCCCCCGCCTCGCCAGCTGGGCCTTCGCGTCCGGCTCGTCTGGAACTTCCAGTAACTCCCGCCCGCAGTCCAGAGCAATGTCTTCGGAGAGTGAGCGCCAGCGCCACGTGGGGAGTGGGCAGGAGGGCTGACCACCCTCTGAGCGCTGTGGGTCCCCTGAGTCGCCACCCGGCCGTCGCCACCCGCCTTTGAGTCGCATGACCCTTTCCCAGGACCAGAAGAATTACAACTGGGGATGGGGATCGGGGTCCGCTCTGGGCAGGGCGCTCGCTGGGGCAGCGAGGAACTCCCGGCCAAAGGTGCAGTGGGGTCAGATAGTGGGCAGCCGCCCCGCCCCGCCACTCCCCTCTCCTCCCCGCACCGCCCCCCCCTCCCGCACCCCGTAACCCCGCCCCGCTCCTTTGTCTCCCGAGCCAGGTCCCGCGCGACCTGCTGGGGATCCGAAGGCGCCGCGGAGCCGACGCGGGCCATGGCAGCGCTGGGCTGCACCAGGATGCGCTGGGCTCTGCTGCGGCCGCGCGTGGTGGGTCTCGGCCTCTGCGCCCCCGGGACCAGGGCCAAAGCCGTGCTCCCGGACGCCGTCCCCTCGGCCGGGCCAGAAGTGGCTCGCGGAACCGGGCCCCGGGGGGCCCCGCCGCTGCGGAACCCCGAGGAACTGCCAGGGCCAGGGCAGCTGCGCTTCATGTTCCAACTGATGGTGCAAGGCTACGTGCTGCACTTACACCAGCTCCAGGTACCGGCGAGGGCGCTGCATCGCGCCCCGGGATGGCGAGGAGCCGGGGGAGCGCGGGGGTGGGGGTGGGGAATAGAGAAGCTGAGGGTGGGCAGGGCGTTGCACACGAAGTGAAGGCCGGGCGTCGGGTGGGGTGTGGATTTCGCTTGGGACCAACTGCGTCTTGCCCAGATCTGCAGGGGGATGTGCAAAGTGTAAGCGACACCCTTCAAAAGAAAATGAATAGAGCGAGAGGTAGCTGGAAGTGTATGACTTCCCAGAGGTTATGTAATGATCGCTGGATTCTGCGGCGACATTTGCAGCCCCAGGGAAGCTCTGGTGGCGCTGTTGTGTGAGCGTTGGACCGCTAACCTCCGAGATGGTCAGTTCAAGCCCACCAGACGCGCTCTGAGGGAGACAGACGAGGCTGTTTGCTCCCGAAATGATTGACAAGCTCCGGAACCCAGCCCGGCCTCCCCGTGAGTCGGTGTCATGTCGGTTGGATGCCGGCGGGCGTAGATTGTCAACACAGACTTTCCCCTAGCAAACTCTAGACGGACTGTGGAGGCGCCTCCCGAGGTTGCCTGGTCGTCGGTTTTAGGACAGGAAAGACTTCTCATGGAGTGAAAGTAAAACCAAGAACACTTGTTAGTTGTAAAAAGGGTAGATTTCCAGCAGGAAAGCTTATCCAGCGGAGCCTTGGAGATGGGACTGGGGAGACAGATGGATAGCTCACCATCAAAGAACTCCGGAAAACAAAACAACAAAACAAAACCCAACTCACCACCATCCCTAGCATGCCCACTTAGAGTGACCCCATCAGGCTAACTCTGTATGGGAGCAGGAAGCCTTCTCTCGAGGAGCAGCTGGTGATTTTGAACTTCGAACCTTGGAGTTAGTAGTCCAATGTGTAACTACTACACCACCAGTGATTGCCAAACTCAACAGCCGCCAAGGGTTGGATCAATTGGAGAGATTCCAGGAAATAAGGGGTTGGTAGATTTATTTCCTAATTAATAGATATTAATGCTCCTTCTATGCTCCAAGCAAGGAGCCCTCCTGGTGTAGCAATTACCCGTGAGGCTGTTAACCACAAGGTCAGCAGTTCAAAGCCAGCAGTGGCTCCCTGGGGAAAAAATGAGGCTGTCTATTGTCATAAAGATTTACAGTACCAGAAACCCACAGGGACAGCTCTACTCTGCCCTATCGGGTTGTTCTGAGTCAGCCTCCACTCGATGGCAGGGAGAATAGTTTTTGGTTTTTATGCCCAAGAGAGATCCCTGAATGGACCAAGTGGTTTGTTTTCAACTGCTAACCTAAGGTTGGCCACTTGAGGCCCTCCCCTCAGCAGTGCTGTGGGAGAAAGGCCCGGCAATCTGTTTCTGCAAAACGTACAGCCAAGGAAATCCTATGGAGCAGTTTTGCATCAGAACCCATGGGGTTGCCCTGGGTCAGATTGATTGGACAGCGATAACTTTGGTTGGCTGCATGTGTGCCTGTGTGCTCATGCTCCAAGCATTGTTCCCCAGGCTGAGACGCAGTAAGACAGGCTCCTCAGGGGGATTCTCTGTCCCTCCTGGGGAGATGGAGAACAATGGGATAAATAAATCAATAAGCTTCCTTTCACTTACAAAAACAAACAAACCTTTAAAAAATCATTTTATTGGGGACTCGTACAACTCTTATCACAATCCATCCATCCATCCATTGTGTCAAGTACATTTGCCCATTTGTTGCCATCATTATTCTCAAAACATTTGTTTTCCACTTAAGCCCCTGGCATCAGCTCCTCATTTTCCCCCTCCCTCATGAACCCTTGATAATTTACAAGTCATTATTATTTTGTCATATCTTACACTATCTAATGTCTCCCTTCACCCACTTTTCTGTTGTTTGACCTCCAGAGAGGAGGTTATATGTAGATCCTTGCAATCGGTTCCCCTTCTATCCCACCTTCGCTCCACCCTCCGGTATCATCATTCTCACCACCACTCATAAAGGGATCATCTGTCTTGGATTCCCTGTGTTTCCAGTTCCTATCTGTACCAGTGTACATCCTCCGGTCCAGCCTGATTTGTAAGGTAGAATTAGGATCATGATAGTGGGGGGAGGAAACATTTAAGAACTAGAGGAAAGTTGTATGTTTCATCATTGCTACACTGTCCTCTGACCGGCTCATCTCCTCCCCACAACCCTTCTGTAAGGGGATGTTCAGTTGCTCACAAATGGTTGACTATTCTAACACAGAGACAAGTTCAGTTCCAGACTTGAAGGATAAGGCCCATAGACTTGAGGGTCCCACCAGTCTCCATCTGACCAGTAAGCCTGATCTCTTTTGGGAATTTAAGTTCTGGTCCACATGTTTCTCCCACTCCAGCCGGGACCGTCTACTGTGATCCTTTTAAGAGCACTAGTGGTCACCAGACCCCATCGAGTTCTTCTGGACTCAAGATTGTGGAGACTGATATTTGTGTGGTTCATCATGAGTCCCTTGGACTAACTGTTTCCACATGTCTTTGGATTTTCATGACTCTTGTTTCCTCCAGGTTGGGGGAGACCAGCATTTGCGTCTTAGATGGCTGCTCACAAGCCTTTAAGAATCCACTTGCTACTGACCCAAGTAGAATGTAAACATCTCCTTTGTAAACTACGTAATGTCAATTGACCTTGGTGTCCCCCGAGACCAAGTCCTGATCCTCTGGGCCAGTTGGTTATGTCTAAGACGTTTTCATAACTTTACCCCTGTATGCTTCACCACATTCATAGACATGTTTGCAACCAAAGAAAATACCCAAGTCCTTTGTCAAACTTATATATATATATATTTTATTTTTAAATCATTTTATTAGGGGCTTTTACAACTCTTATCACAATCCATACATCCATCCATTGTGTCAAGCACAATTGTACATTTGTTGCCATCATCATTCTCAAAACATTTGCTTTCTACTTGAGCTCTTGCTATCAGCTTCTCATTTTCCCCCTCCCTCTCTTACCCTTGATCATTTATAAATTATTATTATTTTGTCATGTCGTACACTGTCTGATGTCTCCCTTCACCCACTTTTCTGTTGTCCATCCCCCAGGAAGAGGCTTATATGTAGATCCTTGTGATCAGTTCCCCCTTTCTTCCCCACCATCCCGCCACCCTCCCAGTATTGCCACTCTCACCACTGGTCCTGAGGGGTTCGTCTGTCCTGGATTCCCTGTGTTTCCAGTTCCTATCTGTGCCAGTGTACATCCTCTGGTCTAGCTGGATTTGTAAGGTAGAATTGGGATCAAGATAGTGGTCGGGAGGAAGCACTACAGAACTAGACGAAAGTTGTATGTTTCATCGTTGCTGCACTGTACCCTGACTGGCTCATCTCCTCCCCACGATCCTTTTGTAAGGGGATGTCTAGTTGTCTAAAGATGGGCTTTGGGTCTCCACTCTGCACTCCCCTTCATTCACAATGATATGATTTTTTTTGTTCTTTGGTGCTTGACACCTGATCCCATCGACACCTCATGATCATACAGGCCAGTATGCTTCTTCTATGTGGACTTTGTTGCTTCTCAACTAGATGGCCACTTTTTGATCTTCAAGCCTTTAAGACCCCGGATGCTATCTCTTTTGATAGCCGGGCACCACCAGCTTTCTTCACCACATTTGCTTATGCACCGCTTTGTCTTCAGCAATCGTGTCGAGAAGGTGAGCATCATCGAATGCCAGTTTAATGAAACAAAGTGTTCTTGCATTGAGGGAGTATTTGAGTGGAGGCCCAATGTCCATCTGCTACCCTAATACTAAACCTATAAATGTATGCACATAAATCTATTTCTCCATCATTATATATAACTAATATTTACACATATACATGCTTGTATTTAGACCTCTATAAGTGCCCTTTGCCTCCTAGTTCTTTTCTCTATTTCCTTTTACTTTCCTCTTATCCCACTATCATGCTCAGCCTTCATTTGGGTTTCAGTAATTCCTCTTGGTTACATTGCTCCTGATAAAGTCCTACCAGGCCTCCTACAGCCTCCTCACCATCAATTTTGGATCACTTGTTGTTCCCTTGTCCCTGGGTTTGTTAACACTCACTTCCTTTCCCCTACCTCCCCCTCTTCCACTCCCCCTCCACCCCCCGAACCTTCGATCCTGTTGTTTTCTCCTCCAAATTGTTTATCCTGCCTATCTTATCTAGGTAGACCTGCAGAAATAATAATATGCACAAAAAACAAGACAGAGCAAAACAAAGCAACAAAAGAAACGAAAACAACAATAAAACAAAAGCCTGTAAATAGTTCAAGGTCTGTTTGTTGACCTTTAGGAGTGTTTTCTGGTTGAGTCTGATGAGGTACCATGCCCTGGCCCCAAAGTCTATTTTCGGTATTCCCTCAGGACTTCCTTGCTCTGTTCCCCTTGCTGTTTTGTTGCACACCCTTAGTGTTTTGCCTCAGTGTGGTGGGATCAGACCGGGCGCAGTTCGCACACTGTGTCTCCTGTGTTATTCCCTGAAGGGCTATGGGTCAGTGAAGGATGTCGTGTCATGTAGTGGGGCTAGCCATATGGTCCTCTGTGCATTGTCTGCTCTGAGCAGGTATATCGTCCTCAAGGCTTGGTGGTCCAGGATGTGCTCCACTCTCTTCCTCCTCCTTCATTTGCTCCTGTGTGCTCTGATCAGACATGTCCCTCTCCCTGAACTGTAGCTTCAGTGTTGTCCTCTGAAGTAAATTCTTCTGGGGGGAGGGGTGGCTGTCCACGTAGTTGGGATTTGGACCTACCCCTCAGACCTCTCTACTGGTTCCCTGCTCCATGCAGGTATGTTGCATTCGCATCTAGGAGCACTGAGTTGAAGTCTGGTTCCTCTTTCCCAGTGGAGATATAAACAATACCCTCCCCTTGGGTAGGTTAGTGCCCTGTTCCCCCGCTGCCCATTTCCCCCCCCCTTTTTCACTGCTCCTTTTTAGTTGGCTACCATATGTATCCCTGGATTTGGTCTGGCCCCGGTCATACTACCTGGACCTCACCCCAGGAATGTTTGTATACAGTAGGTTTTTCCCTATGGTCCCTTTGCATTTTTGTTTCAAGCTTACCTCAGCAGACTCATGTTGTACTTGTCCTTTTGTACTTTGCTTAGTATAATTTCCTCCCGTTCTTCCCTGAGGTCATGTACTTCATGCGTTCATCGCTGCTTTTTAACGATGTGTAATACTCCATTGTTATTAATGTACCATATTTTTTAATCCATTTGTCTGTTGATGGAAATTTGGATTGTTTTCAACTCCTTGTGATTGTGAACTGTGCCGCGATGAACATTGGAGGACAGAATGTTTGGCCATGGCTTGTTTCTTGCCTCTTCTGGGTATATGCCCAGTAGGGGGCTTGTTAGGTCGTATGGTAGCTCAATTTCCATCTGTTTTAGATATCGCCAAATTGATTTCCACAGTAGCTGTACATACCTACAGGTCCACCTGTACAAGTCTTTTCTCCATTGACTACCACGTTGGTTGTTGGTTTTTCATATATAGCTTGTATTGTACATACAAGCTATATATGGACCTGTAGGTATGTACAGGTGGCTGGATAGTCTTCCATTTGTTGAAGTCACTCTTGGTTTCTTGTAATAGTGTTCTGTAGTTTTCCTCATACAAGTCTTTTGTTCTTTCAGTCAGGTATATTCCTAGATGTTTCAGTTTGTGCTTGGCTATTGTGAAGGGTATCACCTTTTTGATCTCCTCTTCTGTGGTCTTATCCAATGTGTATAGCAGTCTGAAAGACTTCTGTTTGTTGATCTTGTATCCTGTCACTCTGACATATTCCTCTATTGCTTCCAGTACTCCAGTACTTCCAGTACTCAAGTACTTCCAGTACTTGTGGAGCTTTTGGGATTTTCCATATATAAAATTATATCATCTGGGAATAATGATAGTTTTGCCTCTTCCTTCCCCAGGTGAATACCTCTGATGTTTTTTCTTTGCCTTATGCTGCTAGCTAAAACCTCCAGTACGATGTTAAATAAGAGTGGGGACAAGGGGCATCCTTGTCTTGCCCCCTTTTTCAGTGGGATTGTATTAATCTTTTCGCTATTGACTACCATGTTGGTTGTTGGTTTTTCATATACAGCTTGTATTGTCTTGAGGAATTTTTCTTCCATTCCTATCTTCTTGAGTGTCTTAAACGGGAATTGGTGTTGGATGTTGTTGAATGCTTTTTCTGCATCTATTGATTATATCATGTGGTTTTTATAGTTTTTCATGTTAATGTGGCGAACGATACTAATGGTCTTTCATATGTTGAACCATCCCTGCATCCCTGGTATTAATCTCACTTGGTTATGGTGAATTATTTGTTTTATATACTTTTGTATTCTATTGGCCAGGATTTTGGTAAGGATTTTTGCATTGATGTTCATTAGCGATATTGGTCTGTAGTTCTCGATTCTCGTGGGCTTCTTGCTTGGTTTTGGTATCATTGTTATACTAGCTTTATAGAAGGAGTTTGGGAGTGTGCTGTCTTTTTCTGTGTTCTGGAAGAGTTTGTGTAGGATTGGTGTCAGTTCTTCCCTGAATGCTTGGTAGAATTCTCTTGTGAAGCCATCTGGTCCAGGGGATTTTTTTGTTGGTAATCCCTTGATAACCTTGTCCATTTCTTCTATTGCAATGGCTCTGTTGAGATTCTTGACGTCCTTTGGGGATAGTCTAAGGAGGGATTGTTTTTCCAAGCATTTGTCCATGTCTTCCAAGTTGTTGAGTTCATTAGAGTACAGTCCTTTCGTAGTACTATGTAATCATCCTAAACCTATATATCTTTGTGGGTCTACTTTCCCTCTCCCACCTGTCAGCCTACATGTCTATCCAGACATCTACTGGTAGACCCCTGGTTAAATGGTTCATTTTAGAAAGAGAACCAGAATGCCCCGTGGGAGAAGATGGTCCAACATGGAATGGAGGGAGCTCGTGGGTCAGTGGACCAGGCCTGTGCCCTCCACATGACATTTAGCTGTCAGTGACAGAAGGAGGCAAGGCTTGGTCTGGACTGTGAAGTTGTCAAAAAGGAGGAGGATCCCTGAGGACTTGGGACTGAACAGGCCTTTGAGAGGGTCTTGAAGACCACACCAAGGGCCGGGCCCCTCTGTGGCTGATGCCGAAGGGCCGTGGGAGTCCTTGAGCAGAGAGGGCATGAAGATGGCCCCCCTGAGAAGCACTTTTAAGGTTATGATGTGTGAAGTAGGATGGATTGGGCAGGAGAGAGTCTGAGAAGGAGAGTCTGAGGAGAGTCTGAGGGCTACCCTCTCCCTTGGCTCTGACTGTCCCCATGGACTCAAGTTTCCCAGGTGAGCAGGTCTCAGGGTACTCAGATGTGCTTAAAAAAAAAAAAAATCACCACCCTGTATGCTCCTCCTGGGCAAGAAAGTAGAGTTCTGGAAACTTCCCTCCGCTTGATTGAACTTCTGGAAACACGAGAGGCTCAGTGAATAACGCAAGAGTTGGGCCAAAGGATTTCTCAACCTCTCTCAGTGGAGATTTGCTCAGGATTATCTCAAGAACAGCTACTGCCAAGTGATTGAAGAGGGCATTAGGAGGAGGAGTCCGAATCAGGAGAAAACCAGCAATGTGTGGCTTCTTTAAGGGACAGTCAGGAACAACACGATGAACCTAAGTTAGACCTTGTATGACCCGTGGGCTATATGACAGCCACTGACACTTTCAGCCCCGCACGTTTCTTGGGAAGCTCCTGTTGCCTGGTGGGGAGCCGTCTAACTATGCGAATCTGAAGAAACAGGCCTCATCTCACCAATCCTAATACCAGGGTCCACTCGGGACATATATATCCCACATAATTGTAGCAAAATCCATATTACCTCTAACTTCCCCTCACCCCCTTGATTTCAGCATGCCTGTCCTCTCTGGAAACAAACTGTAGCCACAAAGCAGAAAATAAACCAGCTACCAAAGGGTTAATGTCACTGAATTGGTCACGGGCAGAATGGTGTCATAACAAATGTTCTCTTATATATCTATCTGCCTGTGTTAGACAGGGTTCTCTAGAGAGATAAGACTAGGTTGCTGATAATTATATATATATATAAAGAGATAGATATAAAACACAGGAAACAAACAATTAAATTATAAATAGATAGCTATATAATACAAGAAATGAACAGTTAAGTTATAAAGCAGTACAAATGGCTCAGTGAGACTCAGTCCCATGAGAGTTGTGAGACGCTACCGGTCATTCAAGTCTTGAGGGCCGTCCGGTCGTCCTCTGTAGAGAGAGAGAGCTAGGCTATCCCAGCACAGGCAGCAAACAGCCAGGCAGGTCACCAACTGTCAGTCTCCAGCTCCGGAGATGTAAATTTCATTTGAGTGGTCTTAAAGGAACCTCAACTTATAGCGACACAGTCCACAGGCTAGGCGTCCCACAGGTAGTGTGCCTTTTAAATTGAGGAAAAGACCAAGCAAGGCAGCTGCACAATGGTCCCATGATTAAAAAGCGAGAGACAAGAAAGGCAAGGCTCACTGAGCCACTTGTCTCTTCTTCAATTAATCCCACTTGTGTCTATCGGCCAGGCTGGGACAATAAACTATCTCACTGCCATAATTTAAAAAGAGAGGTGACATGAGTCTTTAGATTACTTTCTGCCACTGCTCACTAGCTCGAGCCCTCTAATCTCAAAGACCCAGGCATGACCTTGGCATGAATTCATAAAGGTCAGAGTGCTCTGGGTTTGAGTTCTTAGAAGACTGAAGGAGAATCAATGCATTTGAATTATGGTACTGGTGATTCTATTGAAAGTACCATGGGTTTTTGTCTTCTGGGGCCTTCACTGAAGGAGCAGCAGCCAAAATGAAGTTCAATCCCTTTGTGACTTTGGGCCAGAGCAAAAGCCCCAAAAGGCATTTCAGCGCGCCGTCCCACATTCTCAGGAAGATGGTATTTCCCGCTCTTTCCAAGAACTGAGGTAAAATGCAGTGTCTGGTCTTGCCCATTTGCCAGGATGACGACGTTCTGGTTGCAAGAGGACGAATTGGCCCAGGTTTACAGGAAGACATGTGCCATCTACATTGAACGGTGGAGTGAGACAAAGCTAATGGCACAACTGCCCGTGTGAGCATTCACCCCAGGAAGGTGATTGTCACCAGGCTAAAACTGGACAGAGACCGCAGATCCTTCAGTGGAGACCAAATCTCGCCAAATCAGAAAGGAAAAGGGGGAAATACAAGGAAGAATCACTTGAGAAGACGCAGGAGGAAATAGTCTTGAACACAACTTCCATTAAGACCAGCAAATTTGAAAAAAAAAGGGGTGGGGTGGGGTGGGGTGGGGAGAAGAAAGTATCAGGGACTTCTTTTTTTTAAAATTAATTAATTAATTTATTTTAACAATTTATTGGGGCTGATACAATTCTTTTCACAGTTCATACATATACATACATCAATTGTATAAAGCACATCTGTACAGTCTTTGCCCTAATCATTTTTTTCTCTTTTCTTCTTTTACATTTTATTAGGGACTCATACAACTCTTACCACAATCCATACATATACATACATCAATTGTATAAAGCACATCCATACATTCCCTGCCCCAATCATTCTCAAGGCATTTGCTCTCCACTTAAGCCCCTTGCATCAGGTCCTCTTTTTTTTTTTTTTCCCCCCTCTCTCCCCAACCAGGGACTTCTAAAAGAACAAACAGTTCTGTGTTGGAAGAAGTACAGCCCGAATGTTCTCTCGAAGCGAGGAAGGATGGCAAGACTTCACACTATGTACTTTGGACACGTGATCAAGGAGAGACCAGTCCCTGGGAAAGGACATCATCATGCTTGGTAAACTAGAGGGACCAGGAAGAGAGGAAGACCCCTCGGCTGGATGGATGGATGGACACAGTGACCACCATGGGCTGAGACATGACAATTGTGAGGAGGACGCAGGACTGGGCAGAGATTCTTCCTGCTGTCTGTAAGGGCCGCCGAGAGTCGGAACCAACCTGAGCCACCTAACCATAGCACGCTGCTGTGGAGTCGACCATACCAGGAGTGAAGTCACTGAGCAGAACTGTACCTTGGAGTTTCTTGGCCTTGATCTTCAGGGAAACCGTTCCCCTAACCTCCCTGGAGACACTGGGGAGGGTTTGAACCACCAACCTACGGGTTAGCAATCAGGGGCACACGGCTACCACTGCCCAGTCTTCTCCTCTGGGTGATTGAGGCAGAGGCTCATTTTGCATCTGTTAGAATTTGGCTACTTTTCAGCATTGCTGAAAAGGCCAGTTGTTGGATGCTCTCCAGGCAGTTTCTTCTAGAGATTCATGATGTCCCCAGGGCTCAAGAAAGCTGCTGCCTTTTGGGTTCTGAGATGAGCGCATAATCACGGCACCACCAGGTCTCCCCGCTCCAGGGCTTGGGGTTTCTACAGGTCTTTTGGCTTTGCTCTCTCGCAGGTGCCCTTTGTGGCACTGTGACCACTGCTAGCAGCCCCACGTTGAGACTCCACTGGTCTACACTCTTCCTCCCAAAGCCGGGGCAGAAGTCGTGAGTTTCCCAGTAATTGAGTTAGCGTGGGCATGTCTCTACTCCCAGCTCATTAGCTCTGCTTGAGTTGGCCTAGGGTACAGGCTCGCCTAGGGAGGCGCAAACTGTGCTCCCCTAGAGGTTGGCAGTCCTAACTCACCTCGTGATTCTTCGGAGGCAAAGTCCTGGTGATCTGCTTCCATGAAGCAAACCCTATGGAATGATTCTACTCGGGGACACGTGGATCCCCAAGAGACCAACTAACCACTCAGCAAACCGGTCATAGCGGCCACACTCTAATTAGCTGAGGAAGACCAGACACTTGAACTTTGGTGCTGGTGAAGATGATGAAGGGCACTGTGGACTTCCAAAAGAACAAACAAATAACCCAAAACCCATCTGTAGACAAGTGGACATCTCTTCACAGAAGGGTCACAAGGAATGAACGAGCCAGCCAGGGTGCAGCATAGCACCGACCGAACACACAACATTCCTCTAGTTCTTTAATGCTTATTGCTCACCAAGGCTTATATATCTTTGGGGAGCATGCAAGCCCCCTAATTACAGGTAAAGCTATCCATCACAGAAAGGGGTTGCACTTTAGGTAATACAGTAATGGGAGGGGGATGATCTAGGAGTACACACACTATAGGAAGAGGAGGGATTGGGGGTTTACATGTGACAAGATGGGCGGACCCTAGATTCAGGAGGGCAGCCTAACTTTGGATGTCACTGAGCAGGTTTGACTTGTTTTTTGGCTCTCCATGGAAACCATTATCAGTAGGGTGTGAACCCCACTTACAGGGACCAGACTGATGGCCACAAGCCTTAGGGAGAAGTAGCCCATTGTCCTTACCAGCAGGGAGTAGGCCCCACCTGTGGTGGGACCAGACTGGCTTAATGCCTTCAAAGAGGATATCTCTCAGCATCTTACCTCCCACCATGTGCTGGCAAACAGCCTCTAATATTTGGCAATATCTTTGGGAGACAAAGCTGAGGAAGTCTTTTGTATCCCATACACTATCATGACCTCAGTTCTACATTACAAATCCGGTTGGACCAGAGCATGTACATTGGTGCAGATAAGAGCTCTGGACACACGGAATCCAGGACAGATTAACCCCTCAGGAACAGTAATGGGAGTAGTGATACCACGAAGGTAGGGGGAAGGTGGGCAAAGAAGGGGGAGAAAAGGGGAACCGACTATCATGATCCATGTATAACCCTGCCCCTCACCCTCCAGGGAAAGGAACAACAGAAATGTGGGGGAAGGGAGACAGCGGAAGGTGTGAGATATAAAAATAATAACAATTTATAATTTGTCAGAGGTCTACAAGGGTGGGAGGGTGGGTGGGGGGAGAGAAAAAAGAGGAGCTGACACCAAGGGCTCCAGCAGAAAGTCAATGTTTTGAAAATGACGATGGCAGCAACATATGTACAAAGATGTTTGATACAGTTGATGTCTGGAGTGTTATAAGAATTGTAAGTGCCCCCAATAACATGATTTATTCATAATAATATTTCAAAAAGAACAGACCAATATTTCTTGGAAACAGTACAGCCAGAATGCTCCTTAGAGGCAAGGAGGACGAGGCTGCGTCTCACGGACTTTGGACGTGTTGTCAGGCGAGAGGACATGGCCCTGGAGGACCTCCTAGAGGGGCAGGGAGAAAAAGGAAGACCCGCGACAAGGTAGTGGCTACCACGCTGGGCTCCAGCCTAGCCCTGTGGATTGTGCGGAAGGCACAGGACCCGGCTGGGCCTCGTTCTACTGTCCATCGGGTTGTTATGAACTGATACCCACTCAACATCAATCAGCTTACCCCCATGGGTGCTCACCCCTGACACTGAATGCTATTAGATGTAGCAATAAAAGCAGCTTACAGAAGGATTGTGGGGCTTACGGAGGAGAGGGAGGGTAGAAATTGGGGCATGTAAAATTGTCTCTAATGTAGAAATGCTAGTCCCGTTCTCTTTCTGAAGTGAAATAAATGCCCACCAAAAACTCACTGCCCTCGAGTCGATGCGGAATGCAATGTGCACATGCTCATGGAGCATATTCAGTGGAGTGATGGGATGAACCGTCCGGTGTGTGTTTCTGGTGGTGGACTAACTGGGTGGGTGGTCCTTTCTGTGCTCCTTACTGCTGGCCTGTGAAGCTCCTGATGGGTGGGCATCGGCCCTTCCTTCCTTCCTCTGTTTCCTCCAGCACCAGGCACAGCCTGGGCCCAGGGCAGTCCCGTGGCAGTGCTTGATAGCTGAAGAAATTCCACGGACCAGCCCAAGGGCTGGGGGTGGTACTAGCAATGGATGCCTCCGATTGCATCCTTTTTATGGGGGAGACTCCTGACTAGAGGCCCTGAGTACTTTTATATCAGACCGTTGTAAAGAAGAGATGAAAGTGGGTACATTGCTCAAGCAGACCCTCCAGCTCTCAGCTTTTCAATCTTGGTGGTGCATTCAGCCAAGGCTGACTTTGGGGACTGACCCATATTGGTCAAATCCTCAGAAACCAACGTGTGAACTTGAAGGTCCCTGTGCTTATTTACTGACCAGGTCAAGCCTCTTGTCCTAGTTCCTTTTTGCTGCATAACCAACTCTACCCAAATGTCGCGGCTTACAGTGACCGACTCAGTTTATTATGTCATGATGTTTACTCTGACTCCTCCGTCAGAGGCCAGCAGGAGTGACTTCCTTCCGCTTTCCGGTAGACTGGACGTCTGCCTGGCATGGCTTCCATGGCGGATGATGATTGGGGTAACTCAAGTTGGGACAGTGGTTGCAGCTTCTGGCTAACTCTCTATGTCTGTCATCCCGGATCGGCTGGAATATCCAAGATGACTTCTTCAGCTGCATGCTTGGTGCCAAGACTGGCTTGGACGGGGCAGCTAGAACTCTCTCTCTCCATATGGCTACTTTGGGCTTCCTCAGAGCATGGTGATCTCACGAGACTTCTTACACGGTGTGACTTGACCCAGAGTGACTATGCCAAGAGGCAGAAAGTGGAAGTTGCCAGTTTCTTAAGGCCTATTCTGGAACTGCATCGTTTTCCCTGAATTCTACTAGGCAGGACAGTCACAGAGCCCAGCCACGTTCTGGAGGAGAAGACAGAGACCTTTACATCTTTTTTTTTAAAGGCCTTCACCTCTTAATTGGAGGGTTTGTCAAAGAACTTGTGGCCATTCATAATCTACCTCATCCTCTTCTAGGATCCAGGTTCCTGTGGAGGAAGTCAGTAACTGCAGCAGCAGACTGCTTGGTATGCGAGGACCCAGAACTAGAGGAGTAGGATTGCCTGGAGGAAAATGTCATCTAGGTTACGGCAGTGAGCTTTGGTGTCAACTTGATGGTACGTGTGGAGGTAGGGGGCCAGGGGGCGCAGCCCAACCTGCCAATCAAGCAGTAGCCTGATGACACCTCCTGGGGGGTGTGGCCTTTTGTATGATGAGAAACACGGGGGACTGCTTCTGTCTTGCTCTTCCCCTTCATTCTTGCTGGGACTCTGGGTCTGTCTCCAGGGGTGGCTCCATGTGGGTCACCCAACCGGAGAGCTGTCAGCACCCTGCCCTGTCTCCACCTCCCCTGGATCCACACGGCTCTGTACCCGCGGACTGTGATCACGCGGTTCCCCCCTCCCCTTCTGTGTCATCAGTGTGCAGCGATGTGAGTCTAAAGAGAGCCCTGGCCAGCATCGGACCCATGGACCTGAGTTGGCCTCAGCTAGAACACCTTCTTGATATGAAATTACTTCGTTATATAAAATTCTTTCTTGTCCACAGATGAGACGAGTCACTGGTTTGTTTCTCTTGACAACCCAGCCCAACACATAGGTCTCAGAGACACCTGGTTGGAGGCATTTACTGGTTATCATTTTAGATGCTATCTAGACTTGGTATCTCTCTCCCTTGGGTAGTAAGTTCTACAGTCTGCCATGTCTCTGCTTTGAGCATCTCTAGTCTGTATTTCGAAGGAGTCCTGGAAGTACAGCGGGTAAAACATTGGACTGCTAACCACAAGGTCCCTAGTTTAAAACTACCAGCTACTCCATGGGAGAAAGTTGAGGCAGCCTGCTTCCATGCAGATGACAGCTTTGGAAACCCTATGGGGCAGTTCTACTTTGTCCTTTAGGATAGCTGAATTCAAATCAACTCGATGGCAATCAACTTGGTTTGGGTCTTCTGAATTTTATAAAGACCATTAAAAAAAAAAAGACCACTCCCATTCTGTTAGCATCTTCTTCCCTCAGTTGGGTTCAGACCATTGGTAGATGGGATTTCCTTCCCAGTACTCGTTACCACCAAGCCTTCAAGAGATTGTCCTCTAGTTACCTTGACTGTGCTTGGATGTTTGTCAGGCTCTTTTGGACGGCATTTACATGGTGTTTGTTACACCGATCTATGGCAGAACTTGGTACACTGACTTCAAACTGCAGGGACGAGAAATTTGATAGGTAATCTTAATTGAAGCCAACACAATTTTAAAATGTGTTAGCTTAACTCAGCAGTTCCATGACTAGAACATGTCTTACAGATAAGTTAGCATGACCCAAGAGATGTTTTAAACTATTCAAGGTAACATATTTATTTATTTTCTTGACCATTTTATTTTTGTTTTTTAAAACGTTTTATTAGGGGCTCATACAACTCTTATCACAATCCATACATACCTGAATTGTGTAAAGCACATTGGTACATTCATTGCCCTCATCATTTTCAAAGCACTTTTTCTCCACTTAAGCCCTTTGCATCAGGTCCTCTTTTTCCCCCTCCCTCCCTGCTTCCCCCTCCCTCATGAGCCCTTGATAATTTATAAATTATTATTTTGTCATATCTTACCCTGTACGACATCTCCCTTCACCCTCTTTTCTGTTGTCCATCCCCCAGGGAGGAGGTCACATGTAGATCTTTGTAATCGGTTCCCTCTTTCCAACCCACTCTCCCTCTACCCTCCCAGTATTGCCACTCACACCCCTGGTTCTAAAGGGATCATCCACCCTGGATTCCCTGTGCCTCCAGCTCCTATCTGCACAGTGTACATCCTCTGCTCTATCCAGACTCGCAAGGTAGAATTCAGATCATGATAGTGGGGAGGGAGGGAAGAAGCATTTAGAAACTGGAGGAAAGCTGTATTCTTCATTGGTGCTACATGCACCCTGACTGACTCATCTCCTCCCCCAGACCCCTCTGCAAGGGGATCTCCAGTGACCGACAAATGGGCTTTGGGTCTCTACTCTGCACTTCCCCCTTCATTCACTATGGTAAGATTTTTTTTGTTCTGATGATGCCTTATACCTGATCCCTTCGACACCTCGTGATCGCACAGGCTGGTGTGCTTCTTCCATGTGGACTTTGTTGCTTCTCAGCTAGATGGCCGCTTGTTTACCTTCAAGCCTTTAAGACCCCAGATGCTATCTCTTTTGATAGCCGGGCACCATCAGCTTTCTTTGCCACATTTCTTCGCTTATGCACCCGTTTGTCCTCAGCAATCATATCATGGAGGTGTGCACCCAATTAAATGGTTTTTTTTGTTCTTTGATGCTTGATAAATCATCCCTTCGGAACCTCATGATCACACAGGCTGGTGTGTTTTTCCATGTGGATTTTGTTGCTTCTGAGCTAGATGGCCGCTTGTTTATCTTCAAGCCTTTAAGACCCCAGACGTTATCTCTTTTGATAGCCAGGCACCATCAGCTTTCTTCACCACATTTGCTTATTTACCCGCTTTGTCTTCAGCGGTTGTGTCGGGAGGGTGAGCATCATAGAATGCCAGTTTAATAGAAGGAAGTATTTTTGCATTGAGGGAGTGCTTGAGTAGAGGCCCAATGTCCTTCCGCCACCTTAATACTAAACCTATAAATATATGCACATAGATCTATTTCCTCATCCTCATATATATATTTGCATATGTACATGTCTTTGTCTAGCCCTCTATAAATGCCCTTTGCCTCCCAGCTCTTTCCTCTATTTCTTTGACTTTCCTCCTGTCCCACTATCATGCTCCGTCTCCACCTGGGTTTCAGCAATACCTCTTTGTTACATTACCCTTGATCATGCCCTACCAGGCTTGCCACACCCACCTCACCACCAATTTGGATCACTTGTTGTTCCCTTGTCCCTGAGTTTGTTAACACCACTTCCTTACCCCCCACCTCCCCCTCTCCCATTTCTCCTCGGAACTGTCAGTCCTGTTGTTTTTCCTCCAGCTTGTTCATCCAGCCTATCTTATTTAGACAGACCTGCAAGGTAACATATTTATAATCTGGAAAGATCACTGTTGTTGTTAAACAAATCCATCATCAGCTCCTAGATTCTGAGTCATACACTTGCCCCAAGACAGTCCGTCTCTAACAGAAGCAGGCAGCCTCATCTTTCTCTGGAGGAGAAACTGGTGGGTTTGAAACATGGACCTTGTGGTTCTAAGGCCACGCAATGTTCAACCCACTGTGCCACCAGGACTCCTGCTGTGGTGAGAAGCCATCCATTCTATTTTGACCCATAGCAGCCTGGTAGCAGAGTAGAACGGCCCCATTGTGTTTGCAAGGCTGGGCTGACCTTTAGGAAGCAGATCACCGGAGACAGTTCCAGGTCGATTCGAACGGCCAATGATTTCATTCCTGCGGCAGCCCAGCACTCAACACACAGATCTGTGCACACTAGTATTGGATGGGTGGTCAGGATGGGGGGTGGGTGGTGGAAGAAATGAAATAAATGGACCATCATTATTGTGGGAAAAGGGGAGAATGTAGGGTGGATGTGCATATATGTATGTTTGCTTATGCATACGAGCTCTCTCAAAGGGCACACGAGAGATTAGGAGCAGTCGTGTCCTCTGTGTCAGTCTTGGAGTCTGGAGGGGTCTGTTAGGAGGTTTACTCTTCATCGAGTACTTGGTAGTGCTGTCTGAATTTTAAGACCATGCATTTTTAACCTTTTATAATTTTTTAAGGCAACAACAGCAAATACCCCAAGATCAGGAATTTGGATGGCTGAGCCAATGTCTCCTTGTCCAGTGTAATATTTGGAGATATTTTGATGTTCCTTCCTATCTTTCAGGGGACACTGGTGGTGTAGTGGTTGTGCGTTAGCCTGGGAGCTGAAGGATCAGCAGTTTGGAAGCTCCAGCCACTCCCCAGGACAAAAGCGAGGCTTTCTACTTTCCATAGGAGGCGCCATCTTGAAACCCCCCGGGCAGTTCTACTCTGTCCTATAAAATCACGATGCGTCAGCCTCGACCTGATGATAGGGAGTTGTTGCTTTTTTAAGTTTGTTTCCTGTCTTGTGCTCTAATTGGCTCAGGGTCCTTGCTTTCCATGTCAACTTCTACATCTACCACCTCTTTTCAGTGCGGCATCCACTGCCCATCTTCTACTCCTTGTGCTTTAGTCATGTCCTTGTTCCTCACCAGCCCAGCTGGCCTGTAGGCAGAGGTGTGCTCAGCTGATTGACATTTGCTCCTGGATGTGTGGTGGTGGTGATGGTGGTGGTGATGGTGGTGTGGTGGTGGTGATGGTGGTGGTGGTGTGGTGGTGGTGGTGGTGATGGTGGTGGTGATGGTGGTGTGGTGGTGGTAATGGTGGTGGTGATGGTGGTGGTGGTGTGGTGGTGGTGGTGGTGATGGTGGTGGTGATGGTGGTGGTGATGGTGGTGTGGTGGTGGTGTGGTGGTGGTGATGGTGGTGTGGTGGTGGTGGGTGTGGTGGTGGTGGTGGTGATGGTGGTGTGGTGGTGGTGTGTGTGGTGTGTGTGGTGGTGTGGTGGTGGTGTGGTGGTGGTGGTGGTGTGGTGGTGGTGGTGGTGGTGGTGGAGGAGAACAGTGTTTCTGACTTTCTGAGAGTATCTCTGAAGGCATCCCAGGCAAATACATTTCATTGGCTCATTTTTTATATAAATCATTTTATTGGGGGCTCATATAGCTCTTGTCACTCATTGACTCATTATTAAGTCAGTCTATCATTTCTTTACCGAATTCAGGGGAAATGTTTACTGTCAATCTAATTCCAGAAGATCCTTTATCATCTATCTATCTATCTATCTATCTATCTATCTATCTATCTATCTATCTATCTATCTATCTATCTATCTATCTATCTATCTTACAAAACCCCGATCCCCCCCCAGAAGATCCTTTATATAACAGCCTGTGAAACACATGAGATCATTCTGAGTCAGAATTCATTCCACAGCAACCGTCTTTTGTTCTGATTTTGAAATTTCAAAATTGTGTAAGCCTTGGCAGGAAGCATCCATCGCTCCTTCTTTTAACTTTATTTATTTTGGCTTGCCAATGATGCCCCTCAAATTCAGGATGAAGGGTGCTCTGGGGAAAGATAAGAAGGGGACTTGGTGTCTGAAAGGGCTTCATTTAGTAAAAATTGATCTGCATCAAATGCGGCAAATATTAATTAAAATTTTTTTCCATATGAAAATGTTCAGAGATGAACAATGTCTGTAGTTTGGCTCCTCATGCGCCCAACTGGCTTGCTCGGATCTGGGAGGCAAGGTGTGGAGCAAGGAGACGCTGGGAATGCTGTTAATCATGTAGCGCCTTCTGTCTCTCGGAAAGATGCATTCCACGCGTGTGAGGGGGTGAGGGTTAAGCTCTCAGAGACTCTGTGACAGCACTGGGACTTGGCTCTCCTAGCTGGACTCCACTTCATGTCAGACCCTCACTGGGCCTTCTTTCTGACATCTGTCATCAGAGCGGCCTGTGCCTGAAGTGACAGTTGTCCTTCTGTTTCTCCACCTGGTAGCTGCCAGTTTTGAGGGCAGGTTTGTTGACCGTGGCAAAATTGTCCCGGGGCCTTAGGAGTCTGGTTTTCCTTGTTGTTCGACTGCTCTTCTGCTTCATGTGTGAGCTTGATATCTCTGATCCTGTTCAATAAGGGAAGTGTAGGGCAAGTGGACCCCAGTGGTGAACCATGGCCGGCCCATGTCCAAAGGGTTGATAATTCAAAGTGACTCTGGTGTTACTCAAATGATAGGTATAGAGTCTAGACTGTCAACAAATTAGGAAGCTCAGCTCTGAGTGGTGTATCCTTTTAAAACTCAAAACACTGCCACACAGGGGGCCAAAGAGCTACTGCTAGACTGCAGCTGATTTGATACTTCATAGTTCCATTCTGAGGAAGTGGGCAGAAAGCTTAGCCCTATCACAGTGGTTCTCAGCCTGCCTCATGCCGTGACCCTTTCATACAGTTCCTCATGTTGTGGTGACCCCCAACCATAACATTATTTTTGTTGCTACTTCATAACTGTAATTTTGCTTCTGTGATGAATCATGAATCTCATATGCAGGATGTATTTTCAGTTACACATTGAACATAATTAAAGCATAGTGATTAATCACAAAAGCAATATATATTGTGAAATATTTATTTCTAATGAATAATTAATGAAGCCTGGCGTAGCATGAGTAACAGTCTTCATATCGGGTACTCGTATGTGGGCATATCTGCATGTGGGCGGACCCATGTGGAGACGGATAGAGGAGCGGTGTCTCAGTTTCTAAGACCATCACAAATATGTGTTTTCCAATGATCTTAGACTTAGGTGACCCTGGTGAAAGCGTCGATTGACCCCCCAGCGGGGTCTCAACACACCAGTTGAGAACCGCTGCCTTATCAGCACTGAAGAGGCCGCAGGAACGCCTCCTGCCGGCCTCCCATGGCAGCTGGAGAGCTGAGTGGGAGATAGCCTCTTGCACACCTGGAATTACTTTGTGTTCAGGGAAAATCACAAGATGTTCTGCCAAGATTCAAGCCTATGCTGAGGTGTGTTCAGAAAAGGTCATTTGAGGACCAGGGCCTATCCTCATTCCTCTACAACCCCAGCCCCTGACCTTTTACCCCCACAGCTGGAAAGTCTCAGGAGCACAGCCACTGGGATTAGGTGTACCAACCGGGGCCAAATTGAATCTCTTTGCTTTGGCCACATCACACGAGAGGGACCACACGTGATTCCTAGCTGGTTCATCTGGCCTTCTCAGAGGGCAGACCACAGCCAGGACCCCCATCTGAAACTAGGCCAATGAAATAGGTGGGGGCTTCAAAACGTTTGAGGGAGATGGGATTAAGAGACATGGGAATTCCCCCCGCCACACACACGTTTTGAAGCACAGGTGTATGTCTTTATCTAGGTGCAACTAGCTAATTCCAGGCCTGTTCGCTGACTTTATGAGTATCCCCCTTTGGTCCTGGGGCTTCCGGGAACTGCTCCCTCCTAGCCTGAAGTCTATTTTGGGGGCTCTTCAGGGGCTTTGTGGCTTGACTTTGCTCCTATTATTGGTGTGTTATGTTGGTTCGCCCTGCTGTGGGGGTTCAGACTGGACTCACTCCCTGTCGTGTGTCCCCACTATTGTCCTCTATAGTGGCGGCTCCAGTGAGGGAGGGGTCGTCGTGTCTTGCACTGTTGTCGGCCCTACAGTCCTCTCTGTGTCTTAGCATCTCCGTGCAGGGACGTTGTCCTCTGGGCTTGGTGTGCCCATATGGGGTCTAGAACCTCGCTCTCTCTCTTTCCTTCTTGGTGTGCTTCCGTGTGGGTGTGGCAGGCTGGTCCCTCTCTCCAACCTGTAGGTTTAGTGTTGTCCTCTGTAGCAAATACTTCTAGGGAGGGGTCAGGTTGGCTCTGGTTGGGGCCGGCCTTGAACCCACTCTGTTCATGCACTGCTCCGTGTTGCTATGCTGCCCTCAAGAACTCACTGCTGTGGTGGGGTGTGCATGCTCACTCCCAATTCTGTATAGACATAACTAATAATCTCCCCCTGGGTGGGTTAGTGCCCTGCTCCCCAGTGCCATCGTTCCCCCCCTTTTTTTACCACCTTTCTCCCACCCCTTCCTTGGGTTTGACTTGTCCCCCACCTGACTACCTGTACCTCAACCCATAGAGTGTGAGAGAGTGGCTTTTCTTCTGTACCTACTGTGCTGTTATAGTGACCTCAGTGGGCTCATGTTGGACTTGTCCTTTTGTGATTGGCTAACTTTGCTCAGCATAATTTCCTTCAGCTCTTCCCATGATGCAATGTGCTTCATGTGATCATCAGTGCTTTTCAGTGGTGCATAGTACTCCACTGTGTGTGTGTGTTCCAGAATTTCTAATCCACTCATCTATCGATGGACATTTAGGTTGTTTCCAATTCTTTGTGATTATGAATTGTGCCGCAATAAACATTGGGGCACAGATGACTGGTCATGATCTGTTTCTGACCTCTTCTGGATATATGCCCAGTAGAGGGATAGCTGGGTCATAAGGTAGCTCAGTTTCCATTTGCTTTCAATATCGCCAGATCGCTTTCCACAGAGGCTTTATGAATCTATATGATCACCAGCAGTGGGGGAGCGTTCCTATCTTGCCACATCCTCCAACATTTGTTGCTGTCTGATTTGGGTGTTAAGCAGTATCTCATGGTTATTTTAATTTGCATTTCTCTGATCGGGAGCATATTCTCATATGCTTATTGGCCATTCAGGTCTCCTCCCTGGTGAAACTTCTGTTCAGGTCTTTTGCCCACTTCCTCCGGGGGTTAACTGTTTTCCTCTTTTTGCAGGGTAGGAGGGTATTGTAGATTTTAATAATAAGCCCTTGGTCTGTTGTGTCATTGCTAAAAATCCTCTCCCAGTCTGTGGGTTCTCTTGTTACCCTCTTGGTGATGTTTTTAGACACACACAGCTATTTTATCCTTAGTATATCCCACTTGCTGATTTCAGGTTCACCTGTGTGTGTACCCTTCTCTATTTCAGTTAGCCTACGTATTCCCTGAGCCAAGGTTCTTAGGTTTGTCCTGATCCCTTCATTGATGGTCCTGCTAGTTTGGGGTTTAACTTCTTGGTCTGTGATCCACCTTGCGTTTGTTCTTGTGCGTGTTTCATTTTTCTACATGTGGATATCCATTGTTTCCAGCACCACTTGCTTAAGAGGGCATCCACCTCCCACTAGATGCTTTTGGGGCCCTTGTCGAAGATCAGTTGTCTATATTGCTGATGGTTTTATTTCTGGGTTTTCTGTTCTGTTCCATTTGTCTGCGTATCTATCATTATTCCAGTACCATGCTGTTTGACCACTGTGGCTGTGTGGTAGGAGTTAAAGTCAGGGAAGGCAAGCCCTCGATTTTTTCCTTCTTCTTAAGGAGTTCCCTGCTAATTCTGGCCTTCTTCCCTCTCCATATGAAATTGGTAGTCACTTTTTCCAATTTCTTAAAGAAGGGTGTTGGTATTTGAATCAGGATAAAGGTCACTTTTGGTTTCCTGTAGTAGGATCCTGTAGTTTTCCTTGTATAAGTTTTAGATTTTTTTGGTTAAATACCATATATACTCGAGTATAAGCAAACTCCCCTGAATATCACCTGAGGCACCTAATTTTACCACAAAAACTGCATTAAAAATATGCTGAAAAACTCAGCTTGTACACGAGTATATATAGTATATCCCTAGATATTTCGATTTTTTTCTTGGCTATTGTGAAGGTTACTGCCTTCTTGTTCTCCTCTTCCATGGTCTTGTCTAATGTACATAGCAAACCAATAGACTTCTGTTTGTTGATCTAGTGTCCTGCCACTTTTCCATATTCCTTTATTGCTGTCAGTACTCCTGTTGTGGAGCTTTGGGGATGTTCAGTGTACAGAATCATGTCATCGCAAATAGCAATAATTTCACCTCCTCCTCTCCCAACCAGATACCTTTAATGTGCTTCCGCTGCCTTATGTTGTTAGCTAAGACCCCCAGTATGATGTTGAAAAGAAGTGGGGACATGGGACATCCTTGTCCGGGCCCCCTTTTCAGTGGGATTGTTTTAATCTTTTCTCCATTGACTATGATGCTGGCTGTTGCCTTTTGATAGGTAGCTTGTATTAACTTGAGGAATTTCCCTTCTGTTCCTATGTTCTTGAGTGTCTTCATTAGGAATGGGTGTTGGATATTATCAAATGCTTTTTCTGCATCTATCGATATTATCATGTGAATCTTATCCTTTTTCTTATCAATGTGAGGAATAATGTTTATGGATTTTCAGTGTTGAACCATCTCTGCATCCCTGGAATGAATCCCATCTGGTTCTGATGATATGTTTTATATACTTTTGTATTCTATTAACCAATATTTTGTTAAGGAGTTTTGCATCTATGTTTATTAGAGATATCAGTCTATAGTTTCTCTATTCCTGTGGGATTCTTGCCTTCTTTGGGTATCAAAGTTATACTGGCTTCATAGAATGCATTTGGGAGTTTGTCATCTTTTTTTATGCTCTGGAATAATTTGTGGAGGATCCGTATGAGCTCTTCCCTGAATGCGTGGTAAAATTCTCCTGTGAAGCTGTCTTGATCTGGGAGCTTTTTTCATTGGTAGTTTCTTGATAACCATATCTATTCTTCTTTTGCTATGGTTCTGTTGAGATTCTTGACTTCTATCTGGGATAATCCAGGGAGGGATTATTTTTCCATGTCTTCCATGTTGTTGAATTCATTAGAATACAGACTTTCATAGTACTTTGTGATTATCCTTTTAATCTATTGGGGTCCGTTGTGATTTTCCCAGCTTCATCCCTCGTCCTGGCTATTGATGGCTCCTTCCATTCCCTGGTTAGGCTTGTGAGCGGTCTGTTGATTCTTTCAAAGAATCAGCTTTTACTGCATTGATTTTTTGCATTGGTCTCTTGTCTTCCCACTTGTTTAACTCTGCCCTGATTTTTAAAATTATTTCTTTTCTTTTGCTATTGGAGGGGTTGTTCTACGGACTCTGTTCTAGTTTCCGGAGGTTTTGTGAGAGATCATCAGTCAAGTCTCTCTTCCTTTTTCATATATGCAATAATTGCTATCAAACTTCCTCTGATAACGTTTTTTGCTGTAGCCCATAGATTTTGGTATGTTGTATTTTCATTCTCATTAGTTTCTAGAAACTTTCTAATTTCCTCTCTAATCTGAGCTAGTACCCATTCATATCACAGAAGGTCACCATTAATCCTCCAATTGTTTGCCCCTGTTTTTCTGGTCATCCTTTTGTTGAGCTCCAGCTTTATGGAATGGTGGTCTGAGAGGGACACCTGAATGATCTCTATGTGTTTGAATTTACTCAGGCTCCACCTGTGTCCCAGCATGTGGTCGATTTTCAGAAATTAGTCGTGTGCACTTGAAAAGAATATGATTTTTTTAAATTGCATTTGGATGGAAGGCTCTAAAAATGTCTATCAGGTCCAGTCACTTACTTGTAGTGTTTAGCTCTGTAGCCTCCTTGCTGAGTTTCTTTCTCAATGATCTATCTTTCTCTGATAGCAGTATATTAAAGTCACCTACTATGATTGTTGAGTCTGTGATTTCTTTTTTCATCTTTGGAATAGTCTGACAAATTTTGCAGGCCTCTCATTAGACGTGGAAATATTTATGGTCAATTTTGTCGGAGATTAGGATTGCACCCCTGATTTTTTTTTAAGTTGCTGTTTGCCTGATGTATTTTCTGCCCGCCTTTTATTCTTTGTCTATTTTTGTCTGCGAGCTGAAGATGTGTCTCTTGCAGGCAACAGATTGATGGGTTATGTTTTCTGAGCCAGGCTGCTAACCTTTGTCTTCTAATGGGCGAGTTAAGGCTGTTGACATTCAGAGTTATCACCATCTGTGGATTCATTGCTGGCATCTTATATCTTTTGTGTTGGGTATTTTCCTATCTTCATTCATATCGGTGTGCCGTGTTTGTGTGGAAAGCTTCATTCTTGCCTTTTCCCCTCTAAGGCAGTGTTATCTTGGTAATTGTTTTCAGCGGGTTGACTTCTGGGTGGAGTTTGCACTATTGGGCAGTCTCCTTCTTGTGCTTAGTGGATGTAGGTCTTCTGATCATAGTGAGTTGGCAAGGATTTTCTGAAGGTTTGGGTGTCTTATGGTGCATTCTTTGAGTTTTTCCTTGTCCTGGAAGACTCTTACCTCACCGTCTATCTTAATAGATAATTTGGCAGGTAGAGGATTCTAGGGCTGGTGTTTTTTTCTTTCAGCCTTCCGAAGAAGTTGCTCCACTTTCTTCTCTTCTTCATGGTATCTGCTGATAGCTCTGAGCATATTCTTGCCTGAGCACCATTGTACGTGACTGACTTTTTTTCTCTTGCTGCTCTTAAATTTTTCTCTTTATCCTCGAAGCTGGATAATTTAACTATTATGTGCCTTGGTGAGTTGTGGTCTAGTCTAATTGGTGTCCTCTCTGCTTCCTGTATGAGGATCTGATTCTGATTCATTAAGGTGAGAAGTTTGCTTCCAGAATTTTCCTTGCTAATTTAGCTGTTGGCTTCTTTGTTGTGTCTTGTTCTGGTAGACCAATTATTTGAATATTGTTCCTCTTCATGGCATCTGTCATTGACCTTTCCCTTTTGTTGAAGTCTGCCTGAAAGTCCTCGAGGTTGCTGGTACAGTTCTCTGCCCCTTCTAGTCCATTGGTGAGGGCCATGATCTTCTGTTGCTTCATCCATTAGTTCTTGTGTTTCCCTTTGGTGCATGGACTTCATTGCCTCTATTGTGGACTTTATCTCCTCTATCATTTTGTCCTTATTCTGCATTGCTTCTCTCATATCCTGTATTACTCCAAGCAGCATTCTGAAGATTTCTTTTTGTGGCGGATCAGCATCTGATTCTTCCATGAGCATCATTAGGTTTACAATCTCCTGTGTGGTTGTGTTTTGTTTCCCTTGTTTTCTTCTTGAGGGTGTTGAAGTATGTTGCTGTTTGTGTTATTTTGGGACTGGGCTCCACTCCATGTTTCTGAAGAACAATGGGCCCTGAACTCTTTCTCTGTGTGACTAGAAAGAATGTTTTCAAGGACTACCTGTGGCCTATTATGGTGGAGGGTTGGACTGCTATGTAGGCAGGTGGGTTGGACTGCTATGTAGGCAGGGTGCCATGACTCAGTGGCCACCAGTGGTGGGTGGCCTTGCATTTGGGCTGAGGCAGGTTTGCTACTGGTCAGGTTGGGGGCGGAACTGCAGCGTGGGCACAGGCCTGGCCTGGACTGTCTGGCTACAATTTGCAGCCTTTGAAAGACTCTGTGGAGCCCAGAACTGGTAGAGCCAGGTTTTGGCTTGGGCTGTTAGCCATCAGAACCTCTTTGCTTTGTTAATGTCCTAGGCTGTGCTTCGGAGATAAATATTATTATGCTAATGTTATGCTAAAGGACAGAGTTCTGGCTGCTTACATTCAAAGTTTGTTTTGTTTTCTTGCTTTTTAAATTTCCTCCCCTTTTTATAATGGGCTTACGGGGTGCTCTGTTATGGGGTGGGGAGCTGTGCCACACTGTTCCCCAGGGAAGGGGACCAGATTAGTGGAGTGAGTTTGGGGCTGACTGGAACTGAATTCTACCCTGGCCGCACTCCTGTGCCACTCCCGTCACCAGCTTGTACAGCCTGCCCGTTGTGCTCTGGGGAACTGCGTTCTGTCACAAGCAAATATCCCGGTGGATCACCAGTTGCTGCCACTATTATCTAATTACCTATTGTTAGGCAACCACCGGCAGGCGTGGAGCTGGGGAGAGGGGGAAAAGGGGTGGCCGATGTAGTCACTCTGTTCCTGCACTACAGGAGCAGGGAGGACAGCAGAGAGGGGAACTCTGGTGTAAGGTCTTGTGCTTAGTTCTCAGAGGTTCTCCATGAGCCTGGGATTAGGACTATTTTTAGACGGCAGCCTGGAGAAATTACTGCTCACTGTCTTGTATTTTGGGTGCAGGATGGGATAGTAGATGCCGGCCTGCTGGACCTGGTAAGGGTTTAGCAGAGCCTGGGAACCAACACAGTGAGCCGAGAGCATTTCAGTGAGTGCTCGAGTTGCTTCGTGGATGAAAAGCACAGAGGCAGGTCTCAACCAGACCCTAGTACATTGAATCTATTTTTAGCACCCAGCCTCTCAGTATTGACCTCCTTACCTCTTAATTTTTTGGTCTAGCAACAGGAGCATGGGGTGGGTGATTCTACCTGGATGCCATCTTGACTCTGACCCAATGTCCCAAAAGGAAATTCTTGACAACTTCAATCTTTTCTCCATTTATCATGAGGTTACCTATTGGTCCAGTTATGATGATTTTCATTTTCTTTATAATGAGTTATGATCTATACTGAAGTTTGCTGACCTTGATCATCATGAGCAAGTCCTACAAGTCTCCTCACTTTCAGCAAGCAAGATTTTATCATCTGCACATCACAGGTTGTTAAGCCTTCCTCCAATCCTGATGCTACATTCTTCTTCATGGAATCCATCTTCTCTGATGATTTGCTTAACATACAGTTTGAACATGCATGGTGAGAGGATACAACCCTGACACACGCTTTTCCTGATTTTAAACCATGCAGTTTCCCCTTGTTCTGTTCCCACAGCTGCCTCTTGATCCATGTACAGGTTCCCATGAGCAGAAGGAAGTGTTCTGGAATTCCCATTCTTCTCAAGAATATCCATAGTTTGCCCAGGCCTACATAATTTAATGCATTTGCATAGTCAATGAAACACAAGGAAGCATCTTTCTGGTATTATCTGCTTTCAGTCAAGATCCATCTGACATCAGGATTGATATCCCTTGTCTCACATCCTCTTCTGACTCTGCCTGAACCTCTGGCAACTCCCTGTCAATGTACTGCTGCAACCATTGTTGGATGATTTTCAGCAAAATTTTCCTTGCCTGTGATATCAGTGATATTGTTCTATAATTTGAGGGTCCTGTTAGGTCACCTTTCTTTGGAATAATACAAATATGGATCTCTTCCAGTCAGTTGACCAAGTACTTGTCTTCCAAATTTGCTTTTATAGACTAGTGAGTGCTTTCAGTGCTTCATCAACTTGTTGAAACATTCCAATTGGCATTCATTTCCTCGAGAGCCTCGTTTTTGACTAATGCTTTCAATGCAGCTTGAACTTCTTTCTTCAGCACCGTTGGTTCTTGCTCTTATGTTACCACCTGAAATGGTGGAATGTTGACTAGTTCTTTTTTGGTACACTGACTGTATATTCTGTGTATCTTCTTTCGATGCTTCCTGAATCATTCAATATTTTGCTCCTAGAATCTTTCAATCTTTCACCTCAAGGCTGGAATTTTGTTCTCGAGTTCTTTCCATTTAAGGTGTGCTGAGCATGTTCTTCCTGACTCTAGGTCTTTTTACATGTTTTTTTTTAATAATAAAAATGTGTTTAAAAATGTGTTTAATGTATAAAACCCTGACATTAAACAGAACTAAAAAATAAACTGGATATTTAACTAATATATTCTTACATATTCCAAAATACACTATTTCAATGAATTTTCATCATTAACAATGCATAAATGAGAACATTAAATACAATTACCCTTTAAAACATGTAGCTAAACGGAACAAATGACAACGTCTAGAAGGATGTGTTCCTGTGCAATGGAGCATCTTTCTGCTTCCCAAAAGAAGAAACAGATTCCTTTTTTAAATTACAACCAAGATATATTCTAAATTTAAAAAGTCAGAAGTACATTCAGTGAATATAAACAAACAAAATTCTCCAAACTAGAAGACAAAAACAGATTCAAGTTTAGAATTCATAATTACACAGTATTCATAAATTTGTACAGTGGCAGTTAATTCACCACTTTTACGTGGAACAATGCCCGTTTCAAACAGCAAGCCTGATGATAAAAGGAAGAACCATTAGTAAAATGGATTTGCAAATGTGTGCTCACGAAATAGCTTTGCTTTTCTGAACTTGTCCAAAAAAATTTTTTTGGAAAACTAAAATCCCTTGGGCCATGGAGAAAAAGTAGTATTTGGAGTCCTCTAACCTACAACTGGGCATTTAAGTCAGCATAATATCATTTTCTGAGTGATTTCTCAAAAAGGTTTTTGACAAAATCATTGGTTTAGACTAAAAGGAGTCCATGTTAGGGAGTGGTATACTAGTTCTGTTTCTAAATTTTGCATCAATTTTAATGCTTAAAAGAGTTTAAAGCAACAGTGAATTAGTGCATTAATACTTTAAAGTATACCAAACCTCTGAGCCTTAAGAGTTTTTTTGACTCTGACAGCGTGGGCGGCATCTTCCTCCACTTCTAGAATGGCATGTTTCAAAAACTCTATATTATTTTTAATGTAGCTAATTTCTTGAGCTGTAGCTATTCAAGAGCCAAAAACAAACAAATAAAACAAAACAACCTTACAATTCTCGGATTGCTTTCTTTCATTTTAACGCAAATCACTTTCACTCGATGGACTAACTAGGACCCCCGTTATTTCTGCCTTGGTACCGGTCATTTCATTTGAAGCAGTCCTCGCTTTGAGGCCATGATGACAGCTGTCTTCCACAGGCCTTACAACTGCAACCATAATGAAGCTTTAGTGCTGAGATGGTCTCTCATGCTGCTGAGAGAGAAATGTATTCATTCCTTCACGAATTCTTTCCTGGGTAATATCTAATTACCAAAAGTACAAATTGATACTTACTTTCCCAAAGGAATTTATCTGGAGTGTATTAAAAGTAAGATATGCCCCCCCCCTTGCCGAGGGACGAACAGAAACCGCGGGGGAAGGGAGACAGCAGTAGATGTAAGATATGAAAATAATAATTTATAATTGATCAAGGGGTCATGAAGGTGGAAGGAGGGGAGGGAGAGAAAAAAGGAGTTGATACCAAGGACTCAAATAGAAAGTAAAGGTTTAGAAAATAATGATGGCAACATATGTACAAATACGCTTGATACAACTGATGCATGGATTGTTAAATAAGAGCCCCCAATAACATAAACTTTTAATTAAAAAAGTAGATTTGAATAAGATCACATTGATTGTTTCAAAGTAAATGTTATTGGCATTTATCCATTTGTTAAACATATATGTATAGGTCTTATGTCTTGATTAACATGTATGCTAATATATTTGTAATGGTAAAACTCCAAAAATGTGTTGCAATAGCTGCTTTAATCAAAACTGAATTACTTGCCTTGTAGTTACATGTTGCTATAATATTTGACTTTGTCTTCTCAAACCAAGCTTTGGCATTATCTGTTCAGCTCTTGGCCTAAATCCTTTCTTCCATTTGCCTCAGCTACTCTACGACGAAGAGCAAGTATAGATCTTGCATCATCCGCTGTCATCTTCCATAGCAACAAGGCTTGATCAATATTTACACGTCCTTGCTCTTTGTTTGTGTTATTAATCAATTTATTCATGGCCAGAGGAGCTTGGAGCATATGGCTGGTCATTAGGTAATGGAGAGATTTCTATTGATTTTCATCCAGCAGAACTGACAAGCTTTCCTCAGCTCTCAGCTTCTGGGAAGAGAGTGTTAAATATCTCTTGTGGTCTGGAGTAGATGAGCAAAGCCCCCTTTGCTGTACAACTTTCCAATCAGCATAGACTGTTTCCTAGAGCTTCCACCACAAAGAAGTGTAAGTCCTCGTGGTTATGAGATGACTTATGGACACCTTGTACTGGCCCTTTAATGTTCTATGCATTTCCCCGCACTTTCAGATCACCGAAGCCGTCCCTGCTCACTGCAAATTCTTGATCACAATGTCGCCTTTGTTTTCTGTCCGTGTACACTCTTTCTCTTTCTTGCATTCTTTGGAACTTATTTTTATCACTAGATTCTTTGCGATTGGTAAGAACGAGTGAGTGGCTAGAATGCGCCAGTGTGTCAAGTGACCCGGGAAATCATAAGGAAACAACATGGCAGCTCTCCTCACAGATTTTCAATCTGATCAAAGATTCAGGACACTTCTCTGCCCATAGAACAACGAGAGAACATTTTAGGGGCACCTTCTACTAAATACTCACCAGTGAGGTGCGCACACTGAGATGTTGTTTAGGCTGGATTTGTCTAGAGAAACAAAACCAGTCTCTCTCTCTCTCTCTCTCTCACACACACACACACACACACACACAAGAACTTTATATCAAGTAAGTTTATATTAAGAAGGCTTCCCAGTCTAGTCCAACTTAAGTCCATGAGCCTGATGCTAGTCAGAGCCCTCTGTAGACTCCTGTAGCTGCAGGCCCACCATGCAGAAAGGGGAAGCAGGAAGCAGGGCGATCACAGGTTGGTGGGTGCAGAGTCTCATGGACCCAAGGTCAGTGGGCACTTAGCAGGGCACCAACAGCTCTCAGTGTCGGGCAGCTCTGTGTGGGCTGCTCCTGGAGGCATGCTGGAAGGCAAAGGGGCAGAGAGAAAAGAAAAGTCCCCAGTTTCACTCTTTTTTTTAATCTGATAAATCATTTTATTGGGGCGCATACAACCCTTATCACAATCCATACATACATCAATTGAGTAAAGCACCTGTATTGGACAGGGTTCTCTAGAGAGACAAACCAGATTGCTAGTAATTATATATAAATATATTTATAAAGATGGATATATAATTCAAGAAATAAACCGTTAAATAATATACAGATAGATAATACAAGAAATTAACAGTTAAGTTATAAAGCAGTGAGACACTAGCAGTCCTTCAAGTTTTTGAGAGCTACCAGTTACTAGTCCCCTTCTGTTGAGAGAGCTGGGCTATATATACCCAGGCAGCAAACTGCAGGGCAGGTCCCCAACTGTCATCAACTGTCAGTCCCCAGCTCCAGAGATGAACATTCCAATCGTGTGGGCTTAAAGGGACCTCAACTTACAGCGACACAGTACACATGCTAGGCATCCCACAGGTAGTGTACCCCTTTAAACTGAGGCACAGAACAAGCAAGCCATTTATCCCTCTGCCCTTCAGTTAATCCTACTTGTGTTTATCGGCCAGGCTGGCACAATAAACTATAGCAGCACCCTTATACATTCGTTGCCCTCATCATTCTCAAAATTCGCCTTCCACTTGGGTTCCTGGAATCAGTTCATTTTCCTTTTTTTCCCTCCCCGCTCCCCCCCTCCCCCATGAACCCTTAATAGTTTATAAATTATTATTTTATATTATCTTATACTGCCCGGCGTCTCCCCTCACCCACCTTCCTGTTGCCTATCCCCCAGAGAGGAGGTTACACGTAGATCCCCGAGATAGATTCTCCCTTTCTATAACCCCTTCCCTCCTGGTGTTGCCACTCCCACTGCTGGTCCTGAGGGGTCCATCCATCCTAGATTCCCTGTGTTTCCAGATCCCTACTGCACCCCTGTGCATCCTCTGGTCTAACCAGGTCCGCAAGGCAGAATTGTGATCATGATAATTGGGGGGGGAGGAAGCATTCAAGAACTAGAGGAAGGTTTTGAGTTTCATTGTTGCTACACTGAACCCTGAGTGACTCATCTCCTCCCCACTACCCCTCTGGAAGGGATGTCCAGCTGTCTACAGATGGGCATTGGGTCCCCATCACGCACTCCCCTCATTCATGGTGATGTGATTTTTTTTCCCTCCTGCCTTTGTTGTTTGAAACCTGATCCCCTCTGCCCTTCATGATCACACACGTTGGTGTGCTGCTTCCATGTGGGCTTTGTTGCTTCTGGGCTAGATGGCCGCTTGTTTACTTTCAAGCCTTTAAGTCCCCGGACACTATATCTCTCAATAACCTGGCACCATCAGCCTTCTTCACCACACTTGCTTATGCACACATTCGTCTTCAGCGTTTATGTGAGGAAGGTGATCACACAATGATTGTTTTTGTTCCTTGGTGTCTGCTACATGGTCCATTCAACACCTTGTATTCACTTAGGCTGGTGTGCTTCTTCTCTGTGGGCTTTGTTGCTTCCGAGCTAGATGGCCGCTTGTTTGCCTTCAAGCCTTTAAAACCCCAGGCGCTATATCTTTTTGATAGCCGGGCACCATCAGCTTTCTTCACCATGTTTGCTTATACACACGTCTGTCTTCAGCGATCATGTCGGGAAGGTGGGTATCATGGAATGACTATTTAGCTGGGCAAGGTGCTATTGTAGTGAGGGAGTGTGCGTGAGGAAGCCCAATGTCCACCTGCTACTCTACTACTGAACCTATAAATATATGTACATAGGTCTATTCCCCCCATAATCATAAATATATTTACATATGTACATGTTTGTATTTAGGCTTCTATGTATGCCCTTTGCTTCCTACTACTTTCCGCTATTTCCTTATGCTTTCCTCCTGTCCCACTACCATGTTCAGCCTCATTCTGGTTTCAGTAATTCCTCTCAGTTACCTCGCCCGTGGTCACTCCCTGCCAGTCCTCCCTTCCCCTCCCTGGCACTGGTTTTGAATCACTCACTGTTCCCCTGTCCCTGTGTTGGGCGACACCTCCTCCCTTCCCCTACCTCCCACGCTCTCATGTCCCTCCGGGACCATTGGTCCTGTTATTTTCTTCTCACATTGTTTGTCCAGCCTATCTTATCTAGGTGGACCTGCAGATGGCTTTGACAGCACCCAAGTGGCACATTGAGAACATGGCATCAACAGCAGCAACACCGACATGCTGATAGACAAAAAAATCACTGCCATACAAAATTTACAAGAGAAAAAAAAAAGAAAAAACAAAACAAAAAGACAGCAAAAAAAAAAAAATTCTGTTAGTAGTTCTGTTTGTTGGCCTTTAGGAGTGTTTTCCGGATGAGTCTGGTGGGGTGCCACGTCCTGGTCCCAAAAGTCCATCCTTTATACTCCCTCGGGACCTCCTTACTCTCCTTTCCCCACTGCTCCATTGCACGCCCCCAGTGTTTGCCTCAGTGTGGTGGGGTCAGCTCATTCGCACATCCCCCACTGTGTCTCGGAGTGCTGTCCCGTGTAGGGCCATGGGTCGATGCAGTTTCACTCTTATTAAAAGACCACACCCCCAAGGAGTCATCATCAGGCTGTGATCTGATTGACAGGTTAGACTCCGCCCCTATGCAAATGCAAGTTGACATAAAATCTTACTGGCACAGACAGAGACGCTTGTTAAGGGCTGGCCTGTCTCTGATACTCCCTGTTGTAACCCCAGCACGCAGTGCAGGAGGAACTAAGTAGGAATTGGTATGGCATCTTTCACATATAGTGCACATACAAAAATAACGCGCGCGCACGTTAAACTCTCATAGGAAACTAACACCCGGGGGGGTTGCACGGTTCTGTCTGTGTTGTTTATGTAAACGTTGGGTCACTAATTGAATTTTGAAGGAATTAATCATTTACACATGCTCTCCTTCTTTGGGGCCTCACTTCCCATTCATTCTGTAGATGCCCCAGGGGGAGTTTCTGCCCTGCAAAGGGCCACTTAGCTAAGAACCCATCTGGGAACCTTGGCACTCTCAACAGCTCAGGTTACGACCTAATGGCCGGCTAAGAGACACAGCACATACCTCTCAGCTAGTGTCCCAGTGCCTTTCGAGAATAGCTTCTTACATAAGTGTTGTCAGCGGCCCTCCAGTTGGCCCTGAACTCACAGGGACCCTGTGCACAATGGAGTATGGCCATTGTCACCCATAGGGTTTCCCCAGCTGATTGGCTGATTTGCCAGCTCCAGATTGCCAGACTTTTCATCCTAGTCTGTCCTAGTCTGGAAGTCCCAACATTCCAGCCTCCACTGAGCTGGGCTTGAGAGACATTTGGTGCAGGACCCAAACCCCGGTTTCCTGCATGGAAGGCCTGAATTCTACCACTGAACTCCAATTGCCCCTCTTACAAAAGCAGATTGTGTTCAACTCCACCAAGTCAACTATGAGAACGAGGGGCAGATGAAGGAGGAGAGCAGCCCTCAGTTTCTCTAACACCCTGGGCCCCAAATATCTAGATTCCAACATAGCTCAGCTCACCACAGTTTTCTAAAATCTCACTCTTCCAAAGTCCTCAGTTCCCTTACTCCCATCAGATGTTCATTGTCCGTCTTCTAGCTCCTTGTGCATTGAGGAAGGTAAGCACTGTCCTGGCTCTTACCTTCCGCACAGTGTGTTGCTGCCCATCCCACCTGCCACCAGACACTCCCCACTGGTTGCTTCTCTATAAAGTGTCTGCCTGATTGAGTTCCTGTTACTCCATTTTGGTTGAACCCCACAGATGCAGAGCAAGGCCAAGTACGGACCTATGTGGATAAACTATCTAGGGCCTCAGTTCCATGTGAACTTGGCCAGTGCCCCACTTGTGGAGCAAGTGATGCGGCATGAAGGCAAATACCCAATACGGAATGACATGGCCCTGTGGAAGGAGCACCGGGACCAGCAGGGCCTGTCCTATGGACCCTTCACTTCGTGAGTTGGGGTCCAAAGGGCCAGTGAGTATGGGTAATGGGCAGCCAGTTGGGTAATGGGCAGGGAATCTTTGGGTTCCGATGCTCCATCTAGAAACCAGTGGTGGGCTTGGGCTGAAGCCCAGAGACTAAATGGTGTGATCTTGGACAAATGAACATTTCCCCCTTTTATGTTTTCATGATTCTAATCTCGAAAATGGGAAGTTCGGATTAAAGTATTTCCAAGGCATAGATATGGCTCTTTCTACATAATCCAGCTCCAATATTTTACATTATGCTTGGAAACAGATCAACTTAAATCATAATGAAACATGGATGTTTATATTTGGGGGAAAAAAAAACACCAACACGTCGTATTAGTTGGGAAAGCTCAATTTAATTTTTTTTAAATGTGCTGAATTAAAAAATTGTTGTTGGATAGAGATTTCATGGACTCCCTCTGCAGAGATTTTGATGTAGATTTCACCCTTGAAGTCATGCCTAAGAAAATTTTTTTTAACAATTTATTGGGGCTCATACAATTCTTATCACAGTTCATACATATACATACATCAATTGTATAAAGCACATCTGTACAGTCTTTGCCCTAATCATTTTTTTCTCCTCTTTTCTTTTTTTACATTTTATTAGGGACTCATACAACTCTTATCACCATCCATACATATACATTCATCAATTGTATAAAGCACATCCATACATTCCCTGCCCCAATCATTCTCAAGGCATTTGCTCTCCACTTAAGCCCCTTGCATCAGGTCCTCTTTTTTTTTTTTCCCCCCCTCCCCTTTCCCCCCTCCCTCATGCGCCCTTGGTAATTTATACCTCGTTATTTTGTCATATCTTGCCCTATCCGGAGTCTCCCTTCCCCCCTTCTCTGCTGTCCCTCTCCCAGGGAAGAGGTCACATGTGGATCCTTGTAATCAGTTCCCCCTTTCCAACCCACTCACCCTCCACTCTCCCAGCATCGTCCCTCACATCCTTGGTCCTGAAGGTATCATCCACCCTGGATTCCCTGTACCTCCAGCCCTCATATGTACCAGTGTACAGCCTCTGTCCTATCCAGCCCTGCAAGGTAGAATTTGGATCATGGTAGTTGGGGGGAGGAAGCATCCAGGATCTGGGGGAAAGCTGTGTTCTTCATCGGTACTACCTCACACCCTAATTAACCCATCTCCTCTCCTAAACCCCTCTATGAGGGGATCTCCATTGGCCGACACTTGGGCCTTGGGTCTCCACTCTGCACTTCCCCCTTCATTTAATATGGTATATATATACATATATACATATACATATATACATATACACATATATACACATACATACACACACATATCTTTTTTTTGCATGATGCCTTATACCTGGTCCCTTGGCACCTCGTGATCGCACTGACCGGTGTGCTTCTTCCATGTGGGCTTTTTTGCTTCTGAGCTAGACGGCCGCTTGTTCACCTTCAAGCCTTTAAGACCCCAGACACTATCTCTTTTGATAGCCGGGCACCATCAGCTTTCTTCACCACATTTGCTTATGCACCCATTTGTCTTCAACGATCCTATCATGGAGGTGTGCAGTCAATGATATGATTTTTTGTTCTTTGATGCCGCCTAAGAAAATTTTAATGATGTTGCTGATAATCATCTGTGCGTTCATGGCAGGCCAGATATCAGTCTAAGCTCTTGACATTTATTCTTTCATTCATGCTCACATCAAACCCATGAAATAGTATCCTTATCTGCATTTCACCGATGAATCACTTATCCCTCAGTTCATTCTATGTTGGTGATTTGCTGGGTGTTGCTGGGATGCAGGAAGCTGTGCCATTGGTATTTCAACATTGGAAGACAGCTACTTGGATGACTAACTGGGGGAGATCTGTTTTGTTTTGTTTTTTGTCTTTTTAAAAATCATTTTGTTGGGGTTTCTTACATCTTTGATTATAATCCATACATCCATTGTATCAAGCACATTTGTACATATGTTGCCATCATCCTTTTCAAAACATTTACTTTCCACTTGAGCCCTGGGTATCAGCTCCTCATTTTTCCCCATCCCTCCCTCAGGAACTCTTGAGGGAGATCCATTTTTGTGCCCATTCCCCACCCCCACCCCCCAAAAGTGATCCAACAGAATGCAGAAAGTATTGAGCAATATATATCATTAATATCATGCACAAGTAACATTTTGCTGAAGATCCTTTTAAAATGGTTACAGAAGTCCATTGACAAGAAATTGCCACATTCAGAAGGGGACATGAGATGAGGGATATCATTGCTGATGACCGAGGGAGCTTAACTGAAAAAGATGATACTGGAAAGATGCTTGCTTGTATTTTGTTGACATGCAGAGGCATTTGACTGTGTGGGTCTTGGCCAATGGTGGAAAGCATTGAGAAAACTCAATTGTGCTCATGAAGAACCTCTACCTGAAACAAGAAACAGTCTTTTCAACAGAACAAAGGAATACAGCATGGCTTAACATCACAAGGAGTGTGTGTGTGTGTGTGAATTGTATTTTTTCAACATCCTCATTCCATCTCTATGCTGAGCAAGTCATCAGAGAAACTGGACTCCCTGAAGAAGACCAGGGCCTTCAGATCGGGGGAAGACTGCGGAACAACCTGCGACACAATCTTGCTTGCTGAATGGAAAGAGGCACTGAAGGATTGTTGGTGAAGTTCAAAGACTACAGCCTTCAATACGGATGGCTCTTCAACAGGAAGGAAACAGGGCTTCACACAGGCAACAAACAAGCCCCTGAGGGAGGGAGGGAAGCTGGGCATTTCCCAATATTTATCCTGGCTCCACAGTCACCACTCCTGGAAGCAGTAGTCAAGAAATCAAATTGGGATGGACAAACAATGCCTCAGGGGAGCCTGACCCAAACCACGGTGATTTTAGTTGCCTTATATGCCTGGGAGAGCTGGACAATTATGAGGGACTGTGGGAGAATTGGTGTTAGTGTTGATGGGGAATAGTCCATACACCATGGACTGCCGGAAGAACAAACAGATCTGTCTTGGAAGAAGCTACAGCCAGAACGTAGAAGTGAGGATGCTTTAGAAGTGAGGATGCTTAAGATTTTGTCTTACCTAACTCGGACACGTTATTAGGGAGAACTGGTCCCTGGAGAAGGGCATCATGCTTGGTAAAGTGCAAGGTCAGAAAAGAGAGGAAGACCTTCAACAGGATGGATCGGCACGGTGGCTGTGACCATGGACTCAAACAGAATGCTCTTCTGAGTAGGGTGCAGGACTGGGTGCTTCCGTCTATGGTAACAGGAAGGGGTCACTATGAGTTGGAGCTGACTCAGTTATACCCCACAGCAACGGCAGCCTTTGATTTAGAACTGGGGTTCAACATTGTGCACCCTGTTTGTAACCGAGTTACTTCCCACACCGAAACCAATTTCTGAACTATGAAGCTTGTATATGTATTTGAAAGCTCTATTTTGCTAACTCAGGATACGATTTTTAGTTTCAACATTTCTATTTTTCAAATCTCATTTTTTTGTTTATTAATAAATCTTTTTATTGGGGCTCATACAGCTCTTATCACAATCCATACATACATCAATTGAGCAAAGCACCCTTATACATTCGTTGCCCTCGTCATTCTCAAAATTCACCTTCCACTTGGGTTCCTGGAATCAGCTCGGTTTCCTTTTTTTTCCCCTCCCCCTCCCTCCCCGCTCCCCCTTCCCCCTGCTTTCTTAATAGTTTATAAATAATTATTTTATCTTATCTTACACTTCCCGGCATCTCCCCTCACCCACCTTCCCATTGCCCATCACCCAGAGAGGAGGTTACACATAGATCTCCAAGATCGGTTCTCCCTCAAATCTCTTTTTTTTTTTAAAAATCTCATTTTAGGAAGCAGTTCTGCCACTCCCTTTACTTGCCCTCCCAAAAAAACCATTTTTAATCGTTTTGTCAGGGCCCCAAAACATTACAAATATCATTTTCTTGGGGGCTCATACAACTCTTATCACAATCCACACACACATCCATTGTGTCAACCACATTTGTACATTTGTTGCCATCATCATTTTCAAAGCATTTTCTTTCTACTAGAGCCTTTGGTATCAGCTTCTCATTTTCCCCCTCCCTCCCCGACACTCCCTCCTTCATGAACCCTTGATAATTTATAAATTATTATTTTTTCATGTCTTACACTGACAGATGTAGCCCTTCATCCACTTTTCTGTTGTCCATCCCCCGGGGAAGGGTTATAGGTTGATCATTGTGATCGGTTCTCCTATCTCCTCCCACCTTCCCCTTCCCCTCTTGGTATGGCTACTCTCAATATTGGTCCTGAGGGGGCAAAAAAAGAGATTTTTTAAACAACTTGTTTAACTCCTGCAACTCTGATTCCTCCTTTGGGGACGTCTCATGTGTGCTCACACACCTACAATCAGAATTTTCCAGTAAAGCTGTCTATTCTGGTGTTCATTATTTTTCCAACAACCCTTCTCATTTTTGTTTCTCGCAGCCATTTCTGCCCAATGTGATAAAAGTTGGGCTCCCACAGTGTAGGGAAAAAATTTAAGGGGAAAGAAATCCAATTTTTGACTTAAAAGCTTTTTTCATGGTTTTAAGATAATTTATTGGAAACTTGACACATGCTTAATGCAAAAAATTCCCAGGATCAACAAAATATTAAGTTACCTTTCTGATGGGTCAGAACCGACTTGATAGCACCTGACAACAACATCACAGAGGCAGCATGAGAGGAATCCCATGACCATGAAGAAGAGCCAGGAGCCGAGAACCGGGGAGACATGCCGTTCAGCAGGACTAAGAAGAGGCACTGCTGACAAAATAGTTGTATATTTAACACATTGTGATCTGTTAAGACTTCTGTAATAAAACCCCATAATTGTCCAAAAAAGTTACCTTTCCGATCCCATCCTCCCAAGCAGCCACCCCTAACAGCGTAACTGTTGCGGTCCTCCCTACTTTATTTAGAAACATGCACATCTTTTCCCATAAATGGGTCCACCCTGTACTTTGATCCCTCTAACTAGCTTAAAAATAAACTGAAATGAAACAGACTCCTATCCAGCTTACTTAGGACAGGGTGCCAGGCTTCGGGGATTGTTAAGGTTGAGGGCAGCCCCTGAAGGTGAAGCTATAATACAGGAACATGCTCCCACGCGTGAGAGAGTATCTGCCTAGCCAGGCTGTGTACTAGACGGCTGGAACACAAGGGTCCGGGACCAGCCTGGTGGGTCTTTCTCTCCCCTCACCTGCTGAGCCAAGGTGAGTCTGAAGACCCAAACCTGAGCACCTCAAGAGACCTAATCTGTTCTTCCCCTATTCTTCATCCTCCACCTGGTGCTGTTAAGGGCCACCAAGTCGGTTCCGACCCATAGTGACCCTGGGCACAACAGGGTGAAACACTGCTTGGTTCTGAGCCAGCCTCACAGTTGTTCCTATGTCTGAGACCACCTAGAGGGACTGAGTCCACTGCTGCTCCCTCTCAGTGCACTTATGGAAGATTCCAGAGGTGTATCATTCTAAAATCATCATCAACACCCCATAAGTATTCCCCAGGTGCCAGGCACTGATCTGAGCACGAGAATCTTCTGAACAACCCTGCAAGACAGCCTGCTTTTTCACCCCCATGCCACAGGGACAAAAGCCGAGTCCCAGAGGAATTTTAGTCATTTGTCCAAGGTCACCCAGCTACGAATCTCCAGACCTCCAGACCTTAACCACGTTCTCTCTCTGCTTAGTGGGGTTCTGAAGGTTGGTGATTCCTTTATTCTAAAGACTCTTTTCCTAACCTCTATAGGGATCTCAAGGCAGGGGAGATACCATTTAAGCCAAATGCCATCTGCTACCTGGGTGGCTCCTCCTCTTCCCCACAGGCATGGGCACCAGTGGTACCACCTGCGCCAGGCTCTGAACCAGCGGATGCTGAAGCCCGCCGATGCTGCCCTCTATACGGATGCTCTGAACCAGGTGATAGACGATCTTCTGGTCCAGATAGAACAGAAGCTGGCAGAGAGCGAATCGGGGGACCACATTCCTGATGTAGCTCATCTCTTCTACCACTTTGCTTTGGAAGGTGACTGTGTGGGGAAGAGGGGCTGGGGGTGGGAATGGGGGCAGGGGCAGGTGGTTGGCCCTTCTTCTCAAGGCCCCCTGGATCGTGTGCGCCCTGGCACTTCCCCCTGTGGTGACCTCTGCGCCCCACCCTGGCCCCTGCCACCACCCAGCTATTTGCTACATCCTATTTGAAAAACGTGTCGGCTGCCTGGAGCCAACCATCCCTGAGGACACCACAGCCTTCGTCAACTCCGTGGGACTCATGTTCCAGAACTCTCTCTATGCCACCTTTCTCCCTAAGTGGACACGCTCCCTGCTGCCCTTCTGGGGTCGATACATTGATGGCTGGAACACCATCTTCTCCTTCGGTGAGGAACCTGAGGAAGTTGAGGTGCTTGACAAGGAAGCTGAGGTTGGGCCCCAGCAGCCCCCGCCCCCGCCTCCCTCCACCCCCAAACAGGACTTTCCTCGAAAGGAGACCATGACGATTGATTGTCCCTGCAGGGAAGAAGCTGATTGATCAGAAACTCAAGGAGGTGGAGGCTCAGCTGCAGGCAGGGAAGCCAGATGAGATCCAGGTATCTGGCTACCTGCACTTCCTGCTGACCAGCGGACAGCTCAGTCCTGGAGAGGCCCTGGGCAGCCTGCCCGAGCTGCTCATGGCCGGAGTGGACACGGTGCGTGAGGGTGGCCAGCGAGAGGATCAGGGGTTCCCAGCGCCCATCCTGAACTAACCTTCCATTATCCCCCGCCTGATCTGAACCTTCATCCCTGCAGGGACCTGCATCTCTTTTTGTCACCTGGACAGAGAGCCAGAAGAGAAGCAGAAGGGTCCCTTCAACCCCCTTCTAGGTGGTCCTCAGGGGTGGCCCGTCACCTCCCACAGCCTCCTCGCTCTCTCTGACAGCCAGGAAGTTGCATCTCCCACCTAATCCTGCTCTCTCTCTTGCTGTAACTTAGGACCACTCCTCTTCATTCGATTCCGGGTAAAGTGGAGCCTGGCCGTGAGCATCTTCTTTCTCTGACCTGTTCTCAGTCCTTGGGTCACATTGGGTTTCTCTTCGTTCCAGTCTCCATCCTCAGGTCCTCATTCTCCTGTGGAGTCACTCATGTGTAGCGTGAAGGTCCCCGTGGACACCCCACCCCCTCCATCTGTCTCTGCCATACTTGGGGCACATTCGTTCTCCTGCATTTTGTATGCGCCCACTCCCAACCCTCCCACAACCCACCTGGCCTCTGGCCTAGACACGCCCTCTCACTCTCACTCTCACTCTGTCTCCAGACATCCAACACACTGACGTGGGCCCTCTACCACCTGTCCAAGCACCCAGAAATCCAAGAGGCTTTATACAAGGAGGTGGTGGACGTGGTGCCAGCTGGGCAGGTGCCCCGATACAAAGACTTGGCCTGCTTGCCCTTGCTCAAAGCTGTGATTAAGGAGACCCTGCGGTAAGATGCTGTTCCGAGGGCACGGGGTCTGGATGGGGGAGAAGGCAGAGCGGAGCAGGGGTGATTAACCAGTAACCATGGCTTTCGCTGGCTTACATTGGGCAATGAACGCCTGGTCTGATGTTTGCTTGCCAATCTGTGGTGAGCAGTCTCCCTGCGTATCACATCTGTGCTTCCGGGGTAGGGCAGGGGAAATTGTGCACTCGAGACTGGGCGGGGGGAGGGGGGGAATTCAATTGGACCCATGTGTACCTGACTTGGGAAGAGCCCCAGTGGCATAATGACCATGCATTGGGCTGCTCACTGCAAGGCAAGGTCAAAAGTTCGAAACTACCAGCTGCTCCAAGGGAGAAAGACTGGGCTTTCTACTCCAGTAAGGAGTTACACTCTGAGAAACTCACAAGGGCAGTTCAGCCCTGTCCTGTAGGATCACTGAGTCGGCTTCAACTCCATGGCAGTGAGTTGGTTGGGGTTTGGCATCTGATGTCTTGAGTAGTCTCAGGTGAGGAGTAATGGCTGTAGGGGTGAAGTTGGGGGGCAGAAATGAGATGGGGAGGGGTCTGAGGGTCAGAGAGGTGGCAGGGGCCTGCCTCTCCTTGGCTCCAGAGCCAGGCTGTCCCCTCCCTTTCCCTCGCAGCCTTTATCCTGTGGTTCACACCAACTCCAGGGTCATCGAGGATAAGGAAATAGAAGTTGGTGGCTTCCTCTTCCCGAAGAACGTGAGTGAGACTAGAGAGCCGGGGTCCCCGGGGCCCCCTCACACCCCTTCCCGGTTGAGCTGCCCACTCTCCCTCTGCAGACCCAGTTTGTGCTCTGCCACTACGTGGTGTCCCGCGACCCCAGCGTCTTCCCCGAGCCTGATCGCTTCCAGCCCCACCGCTGGCTGAGGAAGAGCCAGGCGGATGTCCCGGGGGTTCAGCACCCGTTTGGGTCCGTGCCCTTCGGGTATGGGGTTCGGGCTTGCTTGGGCCGAAGGATTGCTGAGCTGGAGATGCACCTGCTGCTGACCAGAGTGAGTGGGGTTGGGGGTGCCTGGAGGGGTGGGAAGGAAAGGAGGGCGGAGCCCAGGGCAGGCACATGGGGGGGTGCGGGCATGGGGTGGGGTCAGCGGACCCGAGGAGATCACGGACTAACTAGCCCTTGTTCTTTCTGCCTCCCAGCTGATCCAGAAGTATGAGGTAGTGCTGGCCCCTGAGACCGGGGAGTTGAAAACTGTCGCCCGCATTGTCTTGGTTCCCCACAAGAAGGTGGGCCTGCGCTTCCTGGAGCGGCAGTGCTGAGCGTGGGGCCTGACTTCCTGGGCCTGCCTCAGGGGCTCTGAGGGTGCACCAGGTGTGGTGCACAGCACCCTGAACCTTTGTCTCTGTTGTCTGCCTTGAACACTTCTCGGTCACCTCCCACAGGTGACAGGCAGATAGCAGGCAGTGCTATCCTTGGGGACATCTGCAATAAACTTGCATTGACCAGAGAGGCCGTTTGTCCTTCTTTTTGGCTGCTCAGCATGTGAACCCTTCTGTGTTGGGGGAACTCCCCCTCGACATGGGGGCAGGCACAGAGACATTTCCCTCCATGCAAATGCAGACTGACACATACCTTCCCAAGACCTCCCAGGTGTTGGCTGTGGCCAGAGTAGGGGTTGGTGGGGATGGGGGTTCCCGGTTCTCAGGAACTCAGTCAGTCACGAGACATCATAGCAACCACCCTTTTAAACAAATGCTCAACCCCAAACCCAACCCACTGCTATTGAGGTGATTCCAACTCACAGCAGCACTATGGGACAGGGTAGAACTGCCCCTGTGGGTTTCTGAAACTATAAAGCTTCATGGGAGCCAAAAGCCCCATCTTGCTCCCTCAGAACTGCTAGTGGATTTGAACCACCAATCATTCTGGTTAGCAACCCCACATGGAACCTGCTGTGACACCAGATCGCCTTGTTTAACACCTCCCAAACCAAACTGACTGCCATCACGTGCATTCTCTACCCACAGTGTCCCTATTGGACAGGCTAGAAATGCCCCCGGGGCTTCTGAGACTGTAGCTCTCTGTGGGAGTAGGGAGCCTCACCTGTGTCCCATGGAGCAGCTGGTGATTTCGAACTGCTGGCCTTGCAGTTTAGCAACCCAACACATAACCACTATGCCACCAGCGCCCCTTACTGTAGCACTTAGGAAGTGTTCAATTACCTGATAGGAAGCTGGAACAAGAGGGCGGGAAGGGGAGGCTATCCCCCAAACCAACTCCTTTGCCCGCCGATTAGGACCCACAGTGACTGTAGGACAGAGCACAACTGCCCCCAGGATGTCCAAGGCTGACACTGGAAGGAACCCGGAGGGATTTCTGATTGTAAGGGGATGGATCTGGGCCCTCCCTGCACAGTGAATTCACCCATGAGAGACCCTTCTCAGGGCAGGGATACAGGTGGCTCAGAGGACACCAGAATCTCTGTCACAGAGCCCACCCGAGTGGCCGTCTGCTCTCTTCCAAGAGAACCCCCCAGAGTGCAGTTCCTTCAGATCCGCAGGCCTGAGCTGCTCGGTCTGGGGAACAGTCTGTGTGCCGGGGCGGGGGCTGGATTTGGGAGCAGCTGTGCGGGAGTGTCAGCATCGGCTGCAGCCACTTCATGAATGTATAGGCTAATCTTACATGAAAATTGATGCAGATCGAGTTTATCCATGCAGTGGATGATGATTCGGTCCTAGGAATGGAATGCAACCATGTAGATGTCCCTTGAAAACGTGGCGCTAGGTGAAAGGAGCCAGACGCAAAAGAAGCACGTATTGACTGACTGTTTCTGCGAAACATCTAGAAGAGACAAAGCTCAGAGAATAGCTCAGTGGTGGTCAGGGCAGGCGGGGAAGGAAGAAAGGAGAGTGACTGCTAGGGGGGCAAGGCTTTTTTGGGAGGCTGATGGAAAATGTTGTAGAATTAGACAGTCATCATGGTTGGGTTTTGTGGATATACTAAACCAAACCAAACCCAAATCACCAGCATCGAGTCCATTTCGACTCAGAGCGACCCTCTAGGATGGAGTAGAATGGATCCTGTGGGATTCCACGACCACAAATCTTTATAGAACTAGAAAGTCTCATCTTTCTTCCATGGAGCAGCTGGTGGCTTCGAACTGCTGGCCTTGCACTGAACATACCAACATGTAACCCACTCTGCCACCGGGACTGCTAAGCACTACTGAATTACCTACTTGAAAGGGTCAGTGTTATGGCATGTGAATTATAGCTCAATTATCGGGTTGATAATCACTGAAGTAGCTTCCCAAGGAGCCCGGCCCCTCCCCGAATTTGGTAGAAGATTCTTAAGGACTGCCAGCACCCCAGAGGTGCTGTGGGAGGGTCTGAAGCAGCACTTCCCCGTTGGGCAGCTGTGATGTTGTGGTGTGTAGGCGAGTCCCGGTCCCCTCTTAGCGACCTTTTAGAACAGACTAGACCTGTCCCCGGAATGTTTCCTGGGCTGGAAGCTTTGCAGGAGCCGATCACCATGTCTTTTTGCCTGTGGCGTGACTGATGGGTTTGAACAGAAGACCTCCGGACTAGCAGCCACCGCGCCACCAGGACTCCTTTGTACATCTCTAGGGTCTGAGGAGGAGCATGCAGAGGGCAGAGGCTGGGGTGGTAATGCCCCCTGTTGCAGTATTAGTGAGAGAGCCGCTTCTCCCCGCTGGCATTTGCTGACGGCATGATGAGTGGGCACGAACAGTGGACTTGGCATCTGCGGCTGTGGTTTGATTGCCTCTCGGTTTCCCGGCAGCGTCAGAAAGCCAGTCTGAGAGCCAGAAGTTGCCTTTATTCACCAGAACATGGAACCCGGTCCACCGGAGCAAACTGCCTGAGGGAGGCCCAGCTCTGGGGAGGAAGAGTCATCAAACTTGCATCCCCATGCAGAAAAACCCAAACCAGGCACCAGCAGGGCCAGAGAAGGGTTTTCTTGATGCATGAAGTCCTTTTTGTGTGGTTAAAGTCAATTTTTTTCTTTCCAGTTAGGAACATGATATACCTACAGGAACATGTATCACAGGTGTAGATGAAATTCTTTGGCCTCTCTTGCCTAGACAAGACTTACTGAATGCAAATGAAAAGCCCGCAGACTCCTTCACCTCCTTCTAAGAGGACTGTGAGCATGCTCCTCTTGCAGCGATCTCCCAGGAAGATGGGAGGGTCTGGCGCTGCTTTGAGGGCTGACACAGAGCCTGCTGTGGCTGGTGGTGGGCACCCTCTTCCGGGCCCCCACGTCTCAGGGACTCTGAGCTTCCCCCAAGAGGAATAGGGAAGGGATGTCACAGGGCCATCCCCTGATGACCCACCCAGACCTGCCTCTACCATGAGAGAGTATTTCTGTATCTCGAACAGTTGCCAAAAGGCGGCATGATTCTGCACAGCAGAAAGCCCCGGGCCTACAGAGAAGCCACGCTGTCTTCTTAACGTCTTACCCCAAATTGTATTCTTCACCAGAATGCCTCCTCTTTAGGCCAGAGTCTTTCTGCTGGGCAGAACCGATGCTGCCTTTTGGCAATTCTCCAGGGTACTTCTGCTGGCGAAGGATGTTGAAAATACCACAGACTGCCAAAGGAACAAGCAGATCTGCCCTGGGAGAAGCGCCGCCAGAGTGCTCCTTAGAGGCAAGGGTGGCAAAACTCATCTCCTAGACTTTGGACAGCAGAGACCTGTACCTGGGGAAGGACAGTGCGCTTGGTAAAGCAGAGGGGCAGCAGAGAGGAGGAAGACCCTCCACAAAATGGACAGACACCGTGACTGCAACAAGCTCAGATGTGAGGATAGTGTAGCACCAGGCAGTGTTTTGTTCTGTTGTGCATAGGGGGGGCGGGGGCGGGCATCCAACCGCACCACTACCAACAAAGAGGCTGTGTGTTCTTCGAAGCAGGCCTGCGCCTCGCTCCTCCCTACCCCAGTGAATTCGACTTTGTGGGCCAAGTGAGGATCCGTATTTGGAGGTAAGATGTTAAAAAGTGTGTCTTCTGAAACGGCGAGGCATGACTCTGGTGAGCCCAAAGAAACAGGTGTCTCCAGTGTTCCCTGCTTGCCTACACACTCGTGTCTACAGATGTGTTGGCTTCCAGGGCGTCTGTGGTGGGTTGAGCTGTGCGTCCTCAGCGCGCGTGTGCTGGCAGCGGAACCCCTTGGCCCGTGGGTGTGGGTGTGAAGCCGGCTAGGCATGGGGCCCTCTTTGCTATGTGAGCAAGGAGGGTCGGAATTACTCCTGAGCTGTGGGAGAGGGCTGTGCAGGAGAGCCCATACGTGCAGGGGAAGGCAGATGGCCCGTGACGACGGTGCAAACACTGAGAAGTGTGGAGGGAGAAAGCTACCAAGTCAGCGGAGAGGAAGCCTTGCCCTAGGGCTGGTGCTGGAATCCGGCTGCCCACTCCCCTACACTGTGAGAAAACCGATTTCTCTTCCTGAAGGCCACCCGCTTGTGGAACTTCAGTGACAGCAGGGCTGGGAAACACGCACACTTGCTAACAGGAGTTTATGGCCTGGTCCTTGTTCGCGATTCGACGTTGACGGTGGGCACCCGCATACCCCCCTGGAGCGCTGTCAGCGCACACACGTGGCTGTTCTGGAGTCTCGGGTGGTGAACCACGTGTGGGCGAAGGGGCGTGGTCACACTGAGGACCACGATGCCGAGGCGTCCCCCCACGTACTTTGGACGTGTGGTCCGGAGTGGCCAGTCCCTCAGAAGGACAGCGTGCTTGGGGAAGAATCAGGGCAGCGAAAACGAGGAAAGCCCTTGATGAGATGGATAGGCGCGGCGGCTGCCACCGTGGCTCAAATCTAACAACTGGGAGGATGGCGCAGGCCCGGGCCGGTTTCATGCTGCCGGACACGGGTCGCTGTGAGTCAGGACCGACTCGCTGGCGCCTAACAACGACGACCACCACCACCCTGGGCAGTGCTTTCCACAGAGCCTAGGCCATCGGGAGAAAAATAGACCCAAGAACTTGGCAAGGAGTGAGTGGACTTTATGAGACCGAGGCGTATTTATTTCTCAGCGTGTTCTCCTGCTCACGTGACTACTATTCAATCTCTTCATTTTTATAGGGGCAAAAAAAAAAAAAGAGAGAGAGAGAAAGACAGCTGTCCAGGTCCCACCCCCAAAACTCCCCAAACCAGGAACCCGGTGATTGTGAGGAAGAAGCCAGAACCCGCCGTCTATCAAGCTGTCTGGAAGACTGGACACGAAGCCATGGTGGGGAAGGACTGTGACTGGCATCAGAAGAGAGATGGGGATCAGAGGCTATGGGATCTGGTCGGACATTGCAGACCTGCAGAGGGGCCTGGGGGCAAGGGGTGGTGAGGAGGAGGCAAACCTGAAAGACCCTATCCAGACCTGCCCTGGGATCAATTGCAGTCGCCATGGAAATGCTTTGCTCATCCTCTAGCCCAGCGGTTCTCCTCCTTCCCAATGCCGAGACCCTGTCATACAGTTTCTCATGTGGTGGTGACCCCCAACCATAAAATTATTTTCGTTGCTACTTCATCACTGTCATTTTGCTATCATTAAGAATCGGGTGAATCAAAGCCCACATGGATAAAGCACACCAGCTTGCGTGATCACGAGGTGTTGATGGGATCAGGTATCAAGCATCAAGGAACAAAAATCACATGATTGTGAATGAGGGGGAGTGCAGACTGGGGACCCAAAGGCCATTTGTGGGGAACTGGACATCCCCTTATGTGGAGGAGACAAGCCGGTCAGGATGCAATGTTGCAATGATGAAACATACAACTTTCCTCTAGTTCTTAAATGCTTCTTTCCCCCCACTATCATGATCCCAATTCTACCTTACAAATCCAGCTGGACCGGAGGATGTACACTGGTACAAATGGGAACTAGAAACACGGGGAATTCAGGACAGATGATCTCCTCAGAACCAGTGGTGAGAGTGGTGATACCGGGAGGGTGGAGCAAAGGTGGGGTAGAAAGGGGAAACTGATTACAAGGATCTACATGTAACCTCCATTCTGGAGGCTGGACAGCAGAAAAGTGTAAGATATGACAAAATAATAATGACTTGTAAATTATCAAGGGTTTGTGAGGGAGGGGGAAACAGGGAGAGAGGGGAAAATGAGGAGCTGATGCCAGGGGCTCAAGGAAAGCAGTTGCTTTGAGAATGATGTTGGCAACAAATGTGCTTGATGCAATGATGTCTGTATGGATTGTGATAAGTGTTGTACGAGCCTCCAATAAAATAATTTAAAAAAAGAGAATTGGGCGACCCCTGTGAAAGGGTTGTTCGACCCCCAAAAGAGGCATGACCCACAGGTTGAGCAGGTTTGGGGGCTGGAAGGACAGTGCCTCAAGCAGAGGGCTGAGCCGTGGTGGAGAAAGAAGGCCTGGGGTAGGGTGGAGGGGGCTGGGGCAAGGGAGGAGGGAGCTACTGGGTGCTCAGAATGTGGACCCAGAAGAGTTGAGACCGGTCTGCTCTCAGGAAGGGGCAAAAGGACAAGAGGGGGATGAGTGCCTTTCTCAGTCCTGTCCATCCCACCTCCAGTCCAGACTAGTGCTTCTGAAAGGGTTCTCCCTAGAGCTATCCCAGGGCAGCCAGGCCTGAAAGGACCAACCTGGCCCACTTTCCCCAGATCCAGCAGCCACCCCATCCCACCCTCCAATTCAAGCCCAAGAAACCCCCGAAACCTCGGGATTCTCCACTCTACTGCCCTCTGAAGCAATGTGATGGGGCCGTATTTTAGAGACTTGCCCCCCTCCCTCCCCAAAATGGACAACTGGACCTGTAGTGCCCGTTGTTACAGGGAGGGGTGATATAGCAGACACGGATCCTTGGCTTTTACATCGAAAGCCTAACCTTCGAAATGGGTGGCCAGCACTCCGGGCACAGGCCATGAGATAATGGATGTTTGATGGGCTCCGGGACAACCCCCCCCCCCCACTGCCGGGGCTGTCAAGTCCTGGCGCCCCTGCCTGTGACAGAAGACTGGGCTTCTTGGGGGTTTCGGGGCTGTTTTTCCAGAGGTAGGTCACCAAGCCTCTCTTTAGAGGAGCTCTGGATGAGCCTGAACCTCCAACCTTTCCACTGGCATCTCGACTCTGAACTGTTTGCACTATCCAGAGAACACTGGGTAAAGATTCCATAAGCTAGTGAGGTTCCTGAGAAGGATGAAGCTGACAGATACCCCAGAGAGGTTGGAAGATAGGGGACACTGAGAAGCTCTGGGCCCATGTTTCCTTGCTGGAAAAACAGCAAGACCCCAAACTAGACCAGGCCCTTTGCTGTTCTTTCAGCATATAGGCCTGGGACAGCCTTACAGAGCTTTCTGAGGTCCGGAGGTGGGTAAGGTCAGGAGTTGGGGTACCTCACAGCAGACGTAACCACACACACCAATGACCAGCCAAGTGACAAGGAGGCAAGAGTGAGGATGTCTTAATAGAGGCTGACTTGAACGGATGGATGACAATGACTGAGGAACAAAGGCTTATACTACCTAAAGCCTCCCCTTGTTTCCAAACTTAACCCAAAGCAAAGGGGGGCGGGGACCCCAAATTGACTGAGTTCATTTCTACCACCTCCTGAAATAGTTTGATAGCAAAATTAATTTCCATTTAGAAAAACAAAGGTCAGCTCCATATCTTGCCGATGAGAATTTGTAGACTGAGTTGCCCCTACTAGATACCAGTTGTCAAGTCTATTCTGACCCACGGCACCCCATCAAGGGTGTGAGTGGACGACTCACCATAGTGTCTCCAATAGTTTGAAAAGTAATTCATCACATCTTTCTTCCGAGGTGCCTCTGGGTAGACTCAAACCATCAACCTTTTGTTTAGGAGCCAAGAGTGTTAACCAATTGCACCGCTTAGTGGCTCCATGTATAATATGCCACTGCTGCTGTTGCTAGGTGCCATTAAGTCAGCCCCAACTCAAGGAACAAACCCTGCCTATTCCTGTTACATATGTAACTAAGATGAATAATTTCTGTGTGGTTTTCTGGTATGGAAACAAGGAAAACCTAATTGAGTGGAAGAACGCTACCCGCGGAAGAGAACGCTGCTGCCACCTGCAGTGCGTGCCCGGTACAGCTTTTCCTTTGAATTCAGAAAGCGCAGGGATCTTACCACAAGCTCAGGGCAAAGGACCACCCTATTTCCTAAGTGAAAGCTACGCTATCCAAGTGGATGGACTGCTGTGTTTTCTTTCTTTGTTGATGTCTGGGGGTGGTTCATTCTCAGAGATCTGTATAAAAGGTCATTACTGGGCACTGAGACTCCTGTTCAAGCCGAAGCTTTTTGTGTCAGATTGGAGGGAGACCCTTCCCCACCTCCACCCCCCTCAAGCAGGCAGCACTAAGAATCCCCCTTTTTAGAAGCTCCATGGAGAGGGGGTGGGGAGGGGGCTGGGAGAGTAGAGGAGTGGTGAGCAGCACTAAGAGCCCAGTCCATGGGGGAAGGGCACCTGGGGCCCCCAGGAGCTGGGGCCACTAGTGGTCAGCCCGAAGTCAAGGGATCCAGAGCCTTTGACTAAACCTGTGGGCTGGGCCCAGTCAGCCACAACCCAAGTGGATGGAAAGGGATTGGGGATGGGCACGGAGCAAAGATAAGGTGACCAAATTTTAACATCGGTAAAGCGGGACACCAGCGGGACACCATTGAGAAAACTCATATCCTGGCGAAATAGCCACATGGCAGCCGAAAACCGTCTACCCTAGCTTGTCATGCATTCTTTCCCCAAATCGGGACTTTTTAAAAACACTGCGGAATGCGGGAAAATTTTGTTAAAAATCGGGACTGTCCCGCCAAAAGCGGGATGTCTGGTCACCTTAAAAAGATGGCCCTGAGGCAATCCCAGTGCCCCTGCTTCAAGGACCACCAGGCTTAACTCGGCTGTTTTCTTTAGTGTCATCATCCCATGATGCACTGGGCATTCCCAAGGGCTTCTGGGAGCAAAAACAGGGCATGGGCAATTAGGGAAGGCTGGAGAAGCCTGTGAGGAAAAGAGAAGGGAAGAAGGTGACCCTTCAGAGGGGGCCCCCGGTCTTACCATCCACTGCCAAGTAGACAGAATTTATGCTCTACCCTTGCAGAATTCATAGCAAATGGGCCATCTGGAAGATGTCTGAGCTCATGTAGAATTTATGGATGAGCATTTCTTTAGTGGAATACCTCCCCGCCTCCCCAGGGTACTGATGGTTTAAGCCTTAGTTCTTACCGAGAATGGAAATTCCATTCAACAAAGGTTTATTATTTGCTTTCTTCCAGCGGAATTCCAAGCAGATGAGAATTGAATGCGAGGGAGCAGGCAAATCTTCCCAGCTGATCTGCCACCACACTGCTACCCTCACCTTGACCCCAGCCTCTGCCCACCCCTAGTAGGAGGGCCTTTGTAGCCTTAGTTCAAAACAGGACCCCAGTGAGTCCTTACACTACGGCCTCCATGCGGCTGCTCAGCTATCGGCTGGGTCACTGTCATCCTCAGAGCGCCCCAATCTGAGACCTGGGAGCCCAAGACCAAGGGCTGGTGCCGAGGCCAATGGCCCAGGTGAGAGCCTACCTGAACCAGAGCTGAACCATCAAAGGGGGTTGGGGGAAAGCAGCTGAAGGTCAAGTCCCCCAACTGCTTCCATTGACTTCCAGGTGTGGAAGGTGGCCTGTAGTGAGGACTCCGATATTCTTAGGCACCAAGGGCATCAATGCCAGCAGGGCTGAGCACCAGTGCCTGAAGGATGTCAGAGAGAGAGATCACGCCCAGGAGATGCTGGGTCTCATCCACTAGCACCAGCCGGTGTACCTGTGGATCCACAGGGGGCCAGTTAGGGGGCAGAGCTGCAGAACCATGGCAGTTAAGGAGATTGGCACCAAGAATCAGGGGGAGACTTGTCACACTGGAGTACTATGTCTTTCAAAACAAAAACAACAACCGAGAAAACATTCTATATGAGGACCAAATGGACAAGAGCGATTTCCAGGCGCAGACAAGGTTGGCGGGTAGGGCGTTTCAGGGAAAGGGAGGGCAACAGGTAGGACAGGAGTAACGAGAACGATGATGTGACATGAGGGGAAGAACGTAGCCAATGTCATGGAACATGGTGCCTAGAAATCGTTGGCTGGGAGTGGATTTTCCTGTGTGTGTTTTCACCAAAAAATTAAAACGAAACACTGAAAACAAAAGAATGAGGGGTGACAATGTGGCGTAGGTGTAAGTGAGGGGGCAAGAACATGTGCCCTGAGAACCAATGGACGGTGGCTGTGACCCCTCTGGAGATGATCAGCCAGCTGGGTGTGGCCCTTAACTGAGGGCCTCCTGGACAGGCCCAGCTACCAGACACCAAGAGATTGTGCATGAAATGGGAGGGCAGGGCAGGTCCCTGATGTACAAGGGGTGACCCGTGTCACTCCCAAGCAGGGCTGAGCCATGTGTGCTGGGGGCCTACATGGAGGGGTGCTGGGCTCGGGGTACCTGCTCCCGGGCAATCCTGTCGATGACTTCCCCCAGGGTCTCGTGAGGCTGGCAGGAAAGGACTCCTTCCAGACACAGCGTCCTCATCCTCAGGGCCTCGCCCACACTCATGTCCAGGTGGTTGTAGGTTTTCTGGGCTGCTAGGTGCTACAGAGCAAGAAAGAAGAGACCTCTTAGCGACCCCCTAGCCCCTTGACACAGATCTCACCCCGACACTGGGTCTCCCACCCTACAGATAGCCCAAAGCACCCTCACAAGCGGCCTGCATGCCCCTCCATCCCCACACTTACGATCACGTCAAAGCGGGAGTAGAGGCCCACGACCAGACCTGCAGGGGAGAGGGAAGAGGCTCACATCCGCACCCTGCACTCGGCTCCGCCCAGGTGTCTGGCTTTATAACAGAGGCATCAGCTACCCCTCCCCTCACCAGCATCATCTCCAGCGTGCTGCAGGACGGTCCCTGACTGTGTGGCCTGAATCGGGCCCTTATTGTATCTGCTCAAGGAACAGGTCCAGGACTTGGAGCTGGGACACTCTCTAGGCCAACTGACCTGCTTTCTCAACTCCTCGATGGCATGGACAAGAGAAGGGAGGGGGGGTACCCTTCAAGATTCAAAGACAGTTAAAGAGACATGAATAAATGTCTATGTCTTGCCACAAGCATACTGACCCTAGAAGACAGACTGAACTGCCTGCTCCGTGGGGTTTCCTGGATCGTGATAGCCTTGGCAGCTGACCGCCAGGCCTTTTCTCTTGTGTCATCTTGGTGTACCACTCACCCGTGGGTTAGCAGCTCTGACCTTAACCATCGGCCGGAACGCTGGGAAGTTGCCTTGTAAGTCCATGCCCCCAAAGCCTCGTTCCACCAACCCCTCCCTTGCTGCGCCCCCAGCCTGGTTCAGGACTCTCTGGGCAGTGGTACCAGTTTCGTTGACCACGGGCAGCGCAGACACACGCCGGTCCACAAAGATGTCCAGCGCGGTCAGGACGGGCGCCGTTTCCTGCACCACAGCCAAGTCGCGGAATGTGCCGATGCCCAGCTCTTGGATGGTGCGGGCGAGGAAGGAGGGCTGGGGCAGCAGGGCGCCCTGGGCGGAGTTGAGGGGAAGGGGCCATCAGCGCCCTGCTTTCAGCCCCCCAGGGCGCCCCCACACTCCCGGGGTCCCCTCCCCTGCTCACAAAGATGTGCAGGAACTTCAGCAGCCGCTTGTGGGTGAGGATGTGAAGCACAGCGCCGGAAGTCGGGTCCAGGACGGGTAGGCGGTGAATCCTGTTCTTGATGAGGGCATACACGGCCTCGAACAGGCTGAGGGAGGGGGACAGCGTGGGGAGAGATACCTTGGCCACTGCCCAAAGAAGAAGCCCTGATGTCCCAGAAGAGAGAGGCTGGGAAGGGGGCGGTGCAGGGCTGGAAGGGGTGGGGGTGGGGCAGCAGGGACTACCTGTCATTGGGCGAGATGGAGACCAGGGGCTTGAAGCAGCCTTGCAGGTAAATCTCTGCAGGGGAAAAGCAGGATCAGGCCCACCTCCCCTCCCCGGTCCATGTTCCCCATTTCCACCCTCAGTCACGGGTCCACGACTCCCAGGCAACCTCCCAGCTCCCTCCAGGAGACTACAAGGCCCTTCTACTGGGTCCTTGGTCCCACCCTCACCCCAGCCCCCTCAAGCCCCTTTCCTGCTCACCCCTCCAGGTCTCGATCTTATGTTCTTCAATCTCATAGATCTGGACCTGGAGACATGGAGAGACCTCCAGAAAGTCAGACATGAGCTTGCAGGGCAGGGCCCAGGCATACAGACTCCCCTCCCTGCCCTGCCTGGCCCTCGGGGTGCCCCAGCACTCCCAGCCCATACTCACCAGAGGGGACCTGTAGTATCGGTGCAGCACCAAGATGAAGTCCGTGATGGTCAGCATGCCTACAAGAGGGAAGTGGGGGAGGGGAGGGGAGGCTCAGCATGGCGCCTTTCGGAGAGAGACAAGCGGACGTGTCAGGACTGACCCCCAGTACAAGGCACTGCTCGCCCAGCCGTCCTCACAATGGTTGTTCTACTTCAGCCCATTATTGCAGCCACAATGGCAGTCCATCTCAGTGAGGGTCTTCCTCTTTTTCGATGACCTTCAACTTGACCGAGCAGGATGCTCTTTCCCAGGGTCTGGTCCCTCCTTCGGATAACATGTCCAGAGTACATGAGACAGGCCTTGCCAGATATATCACTTCTAAGGAGCACTCTGGCTGTACTTCTTCCAGGTCAGATAGGCTGGTTCTGGCAGTCCGTGGCAAAGCCAATGTTCCCATCAACACCATCACTCAAGTGCATTACTCCCTCTGAGGTCCTCTTTACTTCCTGTCCAACTTTGCTTGTGTGTCCAGTGATCCAAAGTACCAAGGCTTGGGTCAAGGCCATCGTGGTCTGCTCAAGTGACCTTCTTGCTCTTCTGCCCTTTAATGAATGGGGTCTTTTGCATCTTCTAGACGTGGGACCCAGTGTCTCCCAGCTAGCCACCCCAAGCCCTGGGATGGGCTTTCCTCCTACAGACCCTTACTTAGCTCAGCCTGAGGCTCTGCCCAAGCCTGACATCGTCCCTCCTCCCTGTTCCCCACACACCCCACCTCCACCTCCACGCCCCCGCTCACCCACAAAGCTCTGCTTCCTGCTGTCCCACAGAGGTGCTGCCCTCACTCCATTGGCCACCAGGGCGAAGAAGGCCTTCTTGATCTGAGAAGGGGGGCGTTGAGGGGTAACTCTCCAGATGGCCCTTCCTCTCCCCACTCACCGCCTGTCAGTGGGGACCCGCCCATCTCCCTGCTCTCTCCACCCGGGACCCTTCCATGAGACCCTCTCTCAGGCCCTTCGAGATGTCACACCACCACGCTAGAATGTGTATGGACTTAATAAGGTTTGCTAATCTAAGTCTTACAGGCACAATTATCTGTACTATCTTTCCTCCACCCCGTGCCCCCAATAAACTTTACATGGACTCGCTTTGAAGCATCATCCTCAGCGAAAATAAGCAACATGCTGGTGGTATTTTTCTATCACGCTTGAAAACAAGTGCAAACAATGGGTGGATGGATGGATTGTGATAAGAATTGTACGCGCCTCCATAAAATTATTTTAAAAAAGAAAACAAGTGCAAAGCGGCTGAGCTAAGGGTTTGTGTGTGCACCACGAGAGCCCCACCCCGTCTGGTAGGCGGTCCACATACGAGGCTTTGGGAAACACCGTTCTGCTGTCCCACTGACCAGTCTAGAATCAAAGACCTTTTAGAGCTTGGTCCGGTGGGAAAGCAAGGACCTGAGCTCATCCTATTGTTTTGAGAATCCCCCCCACTCCTTGTCCTGAGCGACCCTGCCGTGTCTTGCCCTCACCTCTCTGTCTGTAAAGCATTGCTGTTTCCAGTGGGTTGCCCAGCAATGCTCTGAAACAGGGACCTCGTGATTAACCTAGGCCAGGAGTCACTGGGAGCAGTGGGTTAGGACCAGGGAATGCTAACCAGGAACTCCCTCCCCTCCCACTGGCCTCCATGAGGCTCGCAAGAAGCTCTGGAAGGGGCTGTGCCCAGGCCCCTGGTGGTGGTGAGGGCAGGGCTGTGAGAGCAGACTGGCTTGGTGGGCAGAGCTGTCGCTCACCTCCAGCATGGTGTCGAAGATGACCAGCTTGGAGCTGGTGGCCATGGCATCGTAGCAGGTATGCTCCTGCATGAAGTGCATGTACACCTGGGCCCCAGGCTTCTGAAGCTCAGCATCCCAGCCCAGTGGAGGCAGCAGGGCCTTTGGGGATGGGCACGGGGCTGCCCTCTCATCCACCAGGCCTTGCAGCTCCCACTCCCCGGCTGCTGTGACGGGGAACTCTAGGCTCAGCTCCAGCTCGTCTGTGCTGGAGCCCACAGCTGAGATGGCACAGTCGGGCTGCGGGAAGTCCCAGCCTGCTGGTGGGGTGCCCGCCCAGGCCAGGGGAGCAGCCTGGGCCAAGGGTGTGGTCTTGAGGAATGTGGCCTCTAGCCCAGAGGACTCAGCAGCTGGCCTGGGCTGGGGACCTGTGGCAAGGGGAGGGAGATCAGGAAGTTCATCTTCCAGAGTACTTGGGACACCCAGCTGCTAGGAGCCCCATTTACAGGTGAGAAAGCTGAGGTTCAGAGAGTCGCATAGCAAGAGATGGGCTCGGGGCTATCTTTCTGAGTAGGCCATATGGAGCCCCTGCAAGATGAAGGTTGAGTCATGTGGGGTGGACAGACCCACTATCTGAAGTTCCCATGGCCACCTCCCACCTCCCCAGAACTGGTCTTGGCCTTACCTTCCCCCTGGCCCGGTGGCTCCCCTTCCTCCACAGCCTCCTGCCTTGTCCATCTCGAGGCCTTGGCCCCCTGTTTCCCATGGGTTCTGTCTGATCTGGTGGCCATGGTCGGTGAGGGCCATGAGGCACTCTCTCCTGGCTCTAGGAAACTCATGTCTGGAAGGGAGAAAGGGATCAATTGGGTCCATAGTGGGGGTCGCACAACAAATGCATAATATTTAACATTTGCAACTAGCTTCTAATGGGATTTTCTCTGCCATGTTTCCCATTCAACCCTCAGAGCAGCCCATCAGGGAGACATGCTGTTTAACCAGGGAGCGACCTGAAGTGCAGAGACTTTAAGCAATTTGCTACATATCACACAGCTAGTAAACGGTGAGGTCAGGATTGGGGGCCATGTCTTAAAACTCCAGGTTTCTGGAAAAAGGAGCGAGGCAGTGAGGGAGAGAGAGGCAATGAAAGCTGGCTGGTGGGGGTGGGGTGGGGCAGGAGACGGGGCCCAGAGATGTGAGGGGAGGTGGGAGGTTAGGTCCATGGGGAAGGGGCAGACCCACCTACCTTGATGCTCAAGCTTCCCAGAGTTGTTTCAGGATGAGGTCTGTGGGGAGAATGTCTGATGGGGCGGGGAAATGCTCCAAGGTCTCCAGACACAACTCCTTCCCTCCCCAAGACACACACACATACACACATATATAAATACACATAGACGGACACATACACACAATCATACATATAAATACGTATTTAGCCATAGACACACACCCAGACACATACACACATATAAATACACACATAGGCACACACGCACCTATACACACACAGACATACACACACACACACACACTCTCTCTCATATACACAGATCCCACCACTCCTGGACACAAGCAGAACCACGCAAGCTCACCTACCTATATACAAATATGCAAACACAGACCCACATACACAGAGAATCCAAGCGTCTCACACACACATACACACACACACACACCTCTCTCTCTCTCTCTCTCTCTCTCTCCTGGTGTGCTTTCATCCTGGGCCCTGGATGTTCCAGCTCTCGGGGGGGGCCCCCCGCCCCCAGGACCCCTGTACCCTGTGCAGTGCTTGCTCCAGCTCAGCTCCATGCAGCCAGAGAGGACCCAGAAGAGCGAGTGCGTGCAAGCCTGTGGTGAGCAGCACTATTCTGGGCCCAGTGCCTGGCACCCTGCCTGCCCAGATCTGTTTCCCTCTGATTGGGTGTCAGGCTGCTGGGAGGGAGGGATCCATCCACCCAGCTGCCCAAACCCAGTGGCCTGGGAGTTGGAAGTGGGTGGGGGGAGGAAGGGGATCTTGATGCTTGGCTTTTAGCTGCCTCCTGGGTCTTTGAGGACAGGCCAGGTGAGGTTCTGTCTAGGAGAAGCCCTTGGGGAATTGTGGGGACCTGGGGCTGGGAGGAGGGGTCGCAGAGTCCCAGGTTTCCACTCGCAGGGCCTGTCATCTTTGTCAGGCACAAGGAGGCAGGTTGGGCCTGACTTTCATCCTTCACACACTCCTTTGAGTGTCCAGGAGAAGGGCAAGGGCGTTCTGAGGGTCCCTGGAGCAGCCCAGCCCTGGCTTCTCAAGTCAATCCCGGGCACCCTGGAGATCACCCTGAAGGTGAGGGGTAGCCTGGAGGACTCAGGGCCCACCTTTCTCCACAAGCGGAGACACCTGTTCCTACCTGTGGTTGGGCGGAATGTCCGGGTGTGCTGGAGCCTTCCACACCCTCCCGCTGCGTGTGTTGGCCCTACGGTCCTGGAGCCAGTGGGATCCTAGCCCAGCTCTGGTGGCTGCCCGCCTCCCCCCTGGCATTCCTGGGGCTTGAGTCAATGTCCAAATCTGGAATGCTGACCAGCTGCTCCAGGTCCCTTCTCCCTGCCCCTCCCTTTCCCATCTCCTTCTAGCCTCTTCCACCCCAGACCCTGTCCCTGCAGGGTATGGACACGACAGAAAGGATTCCTGGGTTTCCTGCTGAATGTATTGATTACCTTTCCCATCATCCCTCACGGCACCCAGACTACCTTCGGGATGTGGATGAAAGCAGAGCTGGGGAGACTTTGTCCTTCCCATGTGTCTAGCATAAAGCAGGGGTGAGTGCAACCTCCTTCCCACTGCCCCATCGAGTCATCCGGGATCCCTGCAGCCTGTCAAGCTACTGTTCAGGGGGAACCTCAGACGGTGGAAGGGCTCAGAGGAGATATGCAAGGCCGTGGGCCTGAAAAGTCTTCACCCCTCTGCTCTGAGCTGCCTTGATAGCCAAGCCAGGCACAGAACACACTGTACACAGTCCCCCGCCCTTCCCCTCCACCCCGCACGGCCAGCATCTCCCTGATGGTCCCACACGGATCTCCTTAGCGTGTGTGTCCAGTGTGCAAGCTCAGCACGGGCTGGGCGGCATTTACACAGCGATTTCCCGTGTGCATAGCTTTCAGTTCCAGTTCAGCTGTGGGCCCCTGGATGATGAGCCGTGCTCACTGGATGTCCTGGAAAACCTGTGGACCGGGGTTCAGAGGGCTCTGGTTAAAAGGCAGGTGCTGCCGTCCACCTGGGAAGAAGGCTGCTGCCCTGAGCCTGTGGTGAAGGGAGACAACAGACAGTGTAAGATTCGAAATAATAACAATAATAACAATAGGATTCAGGAGGGTGAGAGGGCAGGGGAGGGAGGGGAGAAAAGCAGAGCTGATGCCAAGGGCTCAGGTAGACACTGTTTTGGAAACGATGATGGCAACATGTGTACAAATATGTTTGATACAACCGATGTTTAGAATGTTAGAAGTCCTGTAAGAGCCCAATATAACGATTTTTAAAAAAACACCCGTGGAAGAGCCTGGCAGCGGCCCCTCCGCCTATCTATCTACGTGTTTCTTTCTCCCCCAGTAGTACCGTCACCTGGCCCTCACAAACATTCCGGCCTTCCTCGCTGCTAATTATGGCCTGATGATCACATTCGGACTGACGGGGGGGAAGTAGAAGCGACCCGAGGAAGTCCCAGGTCTGACCTTACCAGAGCCTTGAGACCCCCTTGCCTTGGCCTCTTGTGCTGGCTGGAAAGCTCCTGGGATGACAAGAGGAAGATGTTTGTGGAGAGTCACTGTGTCAGGCTGCGTTATCTAGAGAGATCAACCCAGTGACACTCAGATATGTATAAAAAAAGAGTGTGTTAATCTGGGTACTTTAGAGAAGCAAATCCACAGAAACTCATGTATAAGAGAGAGTTTTATGTAAAGGGTAAGCGCACATCAAGAAAACATCCCAATCCAGTGCTGCCCAAGCCCACAAGTCTAACATTAACCCACATGTCCGACACCAATGCACAAAGTCCTCCTCCATCTGACAAAACACACACTTTGACGCCGACTGACTGCAGGAGGACAGCCAAATCAGTAAACGTGTAAGCATCTCAGTGCTGGCAGGGGTCTCCACACGACCGCTCCAGCACCCAGGGGTAGGTCCATGGGGCTTCCGTGCATCGGGGTAGGTCCATGCGGCTTCTCCTTGGGGATGTCTTGCTGGAAGTGAGCCTTGTCACCTGAAGCAGGGAACTGGCTAAGGCAGCTGCACCCTGGTCGGACCATCACAAAGCAAGAGACCCAAGAACTGGAAAGTCGAGACTCACTCAGCCATTTATCCCGCCACCCTTCAATTAACCCCACGTGTGTTTATCGGCCAGGTTGGCACAATAAACTAACTACCTCAAGAGCTTTCTATCAAAAAGTAATCTCACATCAAGAAGGCATCAATGTCAGTAAAGCACAGAAGAAACACATAAGATTCCTTTGGTTCCTTGAAGCTTCCTCACCTCCCACTATCATGACCCCAGTCCTGCCTTTCACCGCGGGCTAGACCGGAGCATGTGCACAGGTACAGTTAAGAGCTCACGACACTCGGAATCCAGGAAAGGAATGGGAGTAGTGATACCAGAAGGGTAGGGGAAGGTGGGGAGAGGAGAGGAGAAATGGGGAACTGATTGCAATGATTGACACATAACCATGACCCCCTCTATGGGGGCAAATGACAGAAATTGTTGGGGAAGGGAGACAGCGGTCAGTGTAAGATATGAAAATAATAATAATTCATCATTTATCAAGGAGTCACAAGGGTGCAGGGGGGAGAGAGGGAAAAAAGATGAGCTGATACCAAGGGCTCACTAGAAAATAAATGTCCAGAAATAATGGTGGCAACATATACACAAATATGCTTGATACAATCGATGTATGGATTGTTATAAGAGCTGTAAGAGCACCCAATAAAATGATCTTTTAATTTTAAAAAAGGCATCAATAGACAATGATAAGATTGTTTTGTAAAAAAATTTAAATACATGTCTTTGAAAAAAATAAATTCTGCTTTTTTGGGGGAGGAAACCCCTCATAAATACTCCTTGGTGATTGGTTTGGCCTCTGGTCATGGCATCGTATTTTTCTGAAACTCTGCTTCTTGGCTCGCTTGCAGAACTGGGTGTTATAGGGACCCTGGGCCCTGACCTGAGGATGCATTTGGCTGCTGCAGTTTGATGAATGACTATTATGTGGCCTTCCTCTCCGTGGTCTTGTAATTTGTGACATTAGAGGTAGGCAGATGCCTCCGCACACCATTTAAAAAAATCATTTTATTGGGGCTCATACAACTCTTATCACAATCCACACATACATCAATTGTGTAAAGCACACTTAAACATTAATTGCCCTCATCATTCTCAAAATTCGCCTTCCACTTGGGTTCCTGGAATCAGCTCCTCATTTCCCTTTTTTCTCTCCCCCTCCCGCCCCTCTCCCCCCTCCCTCATGAACCCTTAATAATTTATAAATTATTATTTTATCTTATCTTACACTGCCGGGCGTCTCCCTTCACCCACTTTCCTGTTGCCCATCCCCTAGAGAGGAGGTTATTTGTAGATCCCCATGATCGGTTCCCCCTTTCTACCCTCCCTTCCCTCCCGGTATCGCCACTCTCACCATTGGTCCTGAGGGGTTCATCTGTCGTAGATTCCCTGTGTTTGCAGATCCCAACTGTACCTCTGCATCCTTTGGTCTAACCAGGTTTGCAAGGTAGAATTGGGATCATGATAGTTGGGGGATCCGCACACCATTTTTACAGCCGCCCTCTCTGGAGAGCTGCTCCGTCAGGACATGGGGTCCAGGATGCTGTACAATGTCATTTTCATAGCAGAGGAAGAAGACCAGCTTGAGGAGGCCACGGGAGTTGCCTGCCTGGCTGAGACCCTAAGACTGTTCAATCTCAAAGAGGGTTGTTGAGTTCGGTTCGAACGCGTGGTTAGTGCCACTCACTCAGCCCTGCAGCATCGCCTTGTCTCTGGGGCTGAAACGGAGCAGCGCCTGTGCCAGTGTCCCCAGGACGCGTCAGAATTAGCACCTCGCTAGTGCCGTGTGGCCTGCCTCAGGAACCCTCACGGCCTTGTCCTGCGCGCTGTTGGGGAATGATAGCAGACGGACGATAGTCTGTCTGGTCGACCGAGTGTCCGTGTACCCCTTCTTGGCACTTCCCCAATCTCAGAGCATGCGATTTGGGAGGGGGCAACTGTGGGCCCCCGATAGGATGCCTTGGATTCAAATTTTACCAATTCCCCCGGGCCCCACAGGTGGGAAGGGGATGAACAGAATTGGCCCAGTAAGTTGTAAATCCAGTACTTCTGCTGGGTCCCCTGGGAGGAATCTTGCCCTTGAATGCAGAGCTAAGAGGAGGTAAGTGTGGAAATTGGACAGAGTGCCCTGAAGAGAGTCAATGAAGGACCTACCTCAGAATGAAGTCCACAGAGGGCAAAGGAGCCGGCAGGGGATGAGAGAGACTGCGTTGTCCAACATTCATCGAGACCCAGCGCCTAGCCCTCTCACTGGGTGTTTTCCGTTACACAAACCAAGAGGTTCTTGTCTGGCTTAATGAGGTTCGCATTGGATCTTCTCTCACCTGTAACTGAAAGGATTCTAGCTGATCCCGGAGCCAACAAAACCTCAGAAGGCCCAGACACCTTCAAAGGCTGCTGGAGCCATGTTCTGGCCACGACATTTTCCAAAGACAAAGTACGGCACATATTAGCAAGCAACAAGGGGAAGCCAATAGGGTGTCATGGGGAGGAGAGATTTTGGGGTGGGGGAAGAAATAAAGGAAGGTTTGGAACGGGTCCATTTGATGAAGGAGGCCTCCCTAAAGATGGTGTGTGGGGAGGAGGCTACAGCAGTGCGAACACATCATGACGGAAGGGTCAGAAGCCTCCTCCTCAGGCCCCGCCCCAGCCGTAGGTAAGTCATTGGGAACTCAGACGATGCCCAGGGAGGTGGGAGACCATGAATGAACTGAGGTGGACTTGTTCAGAAGGCTGCATGTATCCATTAGCATTATCTCAGCTATGTGTCACAGAAACCACCATTCGAGTGGATTTCAGCAAAATGGGCATTTTTGGGTTCCCATAATAGAACATCCGGGGGCAGGCTGGGCATACGGCTGGTTTACTGCAGGGCCTCTGGAATGGGTCCCCTTGACTCTCAGCTCTGTGCAACTCTGGGGCCAGTTTCAAATATTGAAGGACCGTGATGCTCTGGGCCCCTGATCCCTGTCAGCCACACTCAGAGGAAGAGACCGCCTTTACTTGTACAGGTGTACCCCCCACCTCCCCCTCTCCCCGTTTTCCAACATTTACTTTGCTTTTATGAAAGACCTACATTAGTACCCGATTTCATTCACTGACAGAAATCCACAGAGGGACCTGACTTCGATGGAATAAAAGAGGCAGCGTGCACCCCGAGCAGCGAGATCGGTACCCTTGGGAGCTACACGCCCCATCTCAGCCTCAAGCCACCATTGCTTTGACCTGTGTCTGTGACTGCTACATGTAACATGGTGTCCTTTGGGGTTGTATGTGTGATTGGCTATCAGTTGGGAGATTATTTTGGTGTGGGGGCACTTCAAAGAGTGTCCCACACGTGACAGTTAGGCTTTGCATCCCCTTGGCTGGGCTAGGAGTCTCTGTGCGGTTTGGCACTTGTTTTTATCATTGCTGTGAGTCAGTCCCAGTCTATAGTAACCCCGTGTCGAGGGGATGAAACGCAGCCTGATCCCGCGCCATCCTCACAATTGTTGCTATGTCTGAGCTCATTGCTGCAGTCACTGTGCCAGCCCATCTCCTCAAGGGCCTCCTTCCTTTGCCCCAGCTCTCCTCTGTACCCAGCATAATATCCTTCCCCAGGGACTGGTCTTTCCTGAGAACATGCCCGACGAACTTGAGACACTATCATGCCCTCCTCACTTCTAAGGGGCATTCTGCCTGTACTTCTTCCAAGACAGCTTTGCTTGTTCTCCTGGAAGCCCATGCTGTTATGGTTGATAGGGACCTTCGAGTCAGTTCCAGCTCACACTGACCCTGAGCACAACAGAATGGAACTCCGCCTGGTGTGTCTCACAATGGTTCTTATGTTTGAGCCCAGCACGGCAAACACTGTCAGTGCATCTTGTCCAGGGTTTGTCTCTTTCTCTCTGTCTCTTTCTCTCCCTCTTTCTCTCTCTGGCCAGAAACAGGGAGAGGGAATGGATGAGGGGGATCAAAATATATGGAGGGGCTAACAGGATGATGTTGATTTCATTTCTTGAGGTGGCCAGGCTGGCAGCATATGAATGAATGGGGATTACTCCTGCATTTTTGAACCATTTGGGCTTACAAAAGATTTCAGAGGAGAGCTCTGCTTTGGGACAATGGAGAAAACTTCTTTTTTTTCCCAAGAGAAGCAAATGCCTTCCAAAAGTTTATAGAAAAATGATCTTTGCTTCTTATTAGCGGAAACAGAACTGAAAGCTCTCCTAGAGTCTAATCCTCATGCTTAGGAGAGTATCATGTTTGGAGAGACTAATTAGGAATCGTTCTCGAATCTGGGGCATTTCCCCCCTACGTGGCGGTCTAAGGGAGGATGGAATGGATTTTGAAGATAGAACTACAACTCCATATCTGCAGTTGTCTGATATGCCTGCGCTCCTCTCTCCCTAAGTTGCACACAACGTAAGCTAGCTGTATCAACGTGTCTGTGTGTGTGCGGCCATGGCTGCAGCTATGAGGACAGCTATGTAACTCTAGCTATATCCACTGTCTTCCTGTACTGGGGAGGCCGTAGCACAGTATCACAAGGTGGGTGGCATCGAAGAAGAGGCATTTATTTTCTCACAGCTCTGGAGCTGAGAAGGCCTCTCTCCTGGTTTCTGGCAGCGGAGGGCCACCCTTGGTGTTCCCGTGCTGCTTCTAGATGCTTCTCCCTCTGTTTCCATGCAGCTGCCATCTCCTTCTTTCTCACACCCTCCTGGTGACCAGAGGATTGGCCACCCCTAACCGCATTCACCCAGCCACTGGTTACCTCTCCCTCACTGCCCCATCCAGGCCCGGATCCACTCTGAAGGCACACGAGCCTCACCTCAGCAGAGCAGCCGAGAGAGCACAGGGTTACAACCACACAACGTCAAGAGCAGCCTCTCCTCTCCCGTGGGGTTCTAGCTTCCTCCATCACCTCACCAGCCGATTTCCTTACAAAAGGTGACTTGGCCTCAGGGTTCCATCCTCCTCCTCCCTCTCACGCTTCTCCTCTCCCTCTTGAACAGGGGCCCCTTCCAGAAGACCCCAGCCCACCAGCAGGACTGCGCAAGCTCAAATGCCAGAGCCAAGTCCTCGTCTCCCACAGAGCTCCCCGGTAGCATCCATCCTAAGTAGCCCTCGCCTGCCCAGAGCCTACAGAGGAACTTGGTGGACAGTGTGGCTTTATTCCATGGGGTCTCTACAGAGTCCCTACTCTGCCCAACCGAGAGACCTCCCCGCACTAGCTGTGCAGCTTTCAGCGAAGGCGCGCATGTCCCCGAGCCTTGGTTTCCATGTGTGGCCCAAATGGTTTGCACTAAGACGGCTAACCTAAGAGTTGGCCATTCAAACCTCCCCAGAAGCACCACCTCAGAGAACCCTGGCAGTCTGTGCCCATCAAGATTGCGATCAAGGAAGCCCTCTGAGGAAGGATGGACAGGGGAAGCAGAGGGCAAGTAGCTGTTACCTGTGGTGAGGGGAAAAGGGTGTTCTTCAGGGGGTGGAGAGAAAGGCGGGCAGACAGAACAGGCTACTGGGAGGTTTCATAAGTTGTTTAAAATGATGAATGCAAAAACACTGATCTGGAATGTAAACCCCACCCAATTCACAATTTGGCCAACACCATAGTGCAAATGTGTCCATTTTTCTCGGCTCTTCCTTATTCAGTGTCCAATTTTCACACACACATGAAGCTATTGAAAATACCATGGCTTGGGTCAGGTGCATCTTTGTCTTCAAAATGGTAGCCTTCGATTCAAGCAGGACGCAGTACAGCACTGACAAAACACACATCATTCCTATATTTCCCAAATGCTTCCTCCCAACCCCCCCATGACTGTGACTCAGTTCTACCTTACAAATCCGGCCAGACTGGAGAACACATATTGGTACAAAGAAACGCTCTTGACACATGGAAATCAGGACAGATAAATCCTTCAGGAACAGTAGTGGGAGTAGCGATATCATGAGGATAGGGAGATGGGGGGAGGGGAAGATGGAAGGAGGAGAAAGAGGGAACCCATCACAAGATTGGATATATAGCCCCTCTCCAGGGGCGCAAATAACAGAAAGGTGGGTGAAAGGAGACAACAGTGTAAGACACGAAATAACAATAGTAATACATCATTGATCAAGAATTCACGAGGATAGGAGGGTGGGGGAAAAAAAGAGGAGCTGATACCAAGGGCTTAAGTAGAAAGAAATTACTTTAGAAATGTTGATGGCAACATATGTACAAGTGTGCTTAATATGATTGAATGATGAATTGTTACAAGATTTGTAAGAGCCCCCAATAAAATAATTAATTTAAAAAACATACACACACACACACACACACACACAAAGAAACCCAAAGTGATATTCTTGTTCTTCAATATTTTAAAGAGCTCTTGTGCAGTAAATTTACCCAATGCAAATACATCGTCTGGTCTCTTGACTGCTACTTCCATGAGCATTGATCATGGACACGAGCAAGATGAAATCCTTGACGATTTTCCTTTTCCCTCATTTATCACAATGTTACTTCTGCCGTCCTTGACCTTCCTCGGCAAGTGCTTCCAGTCCTCTCGGTGGTGAGGTTGCGGCATCTGCATATTGCAGGTTGTCAGCGAGCCTGTGTTCAGTCCCAGGGCCGACTTCTTCCCCATAGTGCGCACCTTTTCAGATTATTGGCATAGCATCCCAGTGGACTGAGCCTGGGGAAAGGACACAACCTGATACGCTCCTTTCGTCATGTTAAGCCGTGCAGTGTTCCCCTGTTCTATTCCAGTGACTGGTAGGTGCCAGGATGGAGCCGTCTTCTCCAGCCTTGCTCTGGTATAGCCCTGCTTGGGGCAACAGCTGCAGGGTGGTTTTCCGACCTCACCCTGGCCTCTTCTGCCCTCCACGGGAGGCTCCGAGGGGGTGTCTCAGGCTCGCTCCCGAGGGTCTGGCGCCCTCGGCTGGCTGCTAAGAGGAACACGCATCAAAGAGCTGTCAGAACAGTACCCATGGCCACGCCCTCTGTGCACAACAGAGAACCGAGGCAGCAAGGGAGGGGCTGACTGGTTTTTAAGATGCAGAGCTAATCAGCTCCTCAGACGGACCAGAAAGTGGAACCTCTGCCCACTCTTCCAGCACTGTTTCCAGCACACCGAGAGGCACCAGCCTGGGCTCCCAGGAGGGGCAAATCTGTCCTCTACAGCCCCCCTCTGACACTCCCGGCGCCTCTCAGACAGGCAGCAGGACCCTGGATGGGGAGGAGATTCTGTGCTATTGGGCTTGTCCTCTGTGGTGCTCTGGGGCACCTACTGTCCCCTCTGGGGTAGTTGGGTGTCTTTCCTCAGACCAACTCAGCCACACTCTCACCAGTCAGCCTGGTCTCTTCTGTGACGCTGAGTCTCCTTCTACATTGATCTCCCACTCTATCCACACCTACTAAGGTGACCCTTTCAGGGCAGTTGGCCGTGGTAGGCAGGTACCATCTCGTTCTTTTGGTTACAGGGTTGTGGAGATGGATGTGTGCCTGGCCCGTTAGTCCACTGAACTCATTGCTTCCCCGTGTGACTCTGGAGCCTCATCCCTCTTGTTTCCTCTGGATGCAAAAGAGACTATTTCCACCTGAGATGCCACCTGAGACTATTTCCACCTGAGACTTGTAAGCCCCTAGTCAATAGCCACCAAGATAGAACTTTGTCTTTGTGGACTACGTTAGGTCAATGGGGCTTGGAGTTCCCCTGAGACCATGGTCCTGAGCCTCTGGCCCCAGTGCCTCATTCCCTCCAGGTGTGTGGTTACACCTACAGAGTTTCCATAACCTTGTCCCCATGTGCTCCACCACATTCATGGAGATACATGCCATGGAGGTAAACCCACAGATGCTCTGTGAACCCTATAAAGATTTGTGGGCACAGCCCCCTCTCCTTCTCATGTAAATGTAATGTTAATGGCTGATTTAAATTCTTATTCTAAATGCCAGCTATATATTTTTTTAAATGTATGCCCCGAAATAAATGTTTGCTACAATAAATTTACCACGTTAGATAACTCTTGAATGCCACTGAGTCTATCCCAACTGAGAGCGACCCTGTAGGACAGAGTAGAACTGCCCCTGTGGGTTTCAGAGATGCTCACTCTGGATGGGAGCAGACAGCCTCCTCTTCAAGGAGTAGCTGGTGAGTCTCAACTGCCAACCTTGTGATTAGCAGCCGAAAGATTACCCCACAGAGCAACCAGGATGCCTGCAAAACACTGGACATAAGCTGCTTGGGGGGAATCTTGTAAAATATGGGCTCTCCGCTTGGCTGGGGCAGGGGTAGGGGTGGAGGGGGATGGGATTGGCCTCCTTCTGTAGCTCCTGGGAGAAAGGCTGCATAGGGATCGGGACACCTGGGTTCTAGGCTTGAATCTTTTGCCAAATGATCATGTGGTTGTGAGAGGTGGGGCTCGGTGGGCTCACATATAAAATGACAACTTGGATCCCTGGGGGCTCTTCCAGCTCTGGCATTCATTTGTTCTTGGAACAAATCCCACTGAAACCGGTTCTGGTGCAAATCCTGTGTTGAGTATCAGGAACCGAAGAGATAAAAGGGTGGGGGGGGTTGTTTTGTTTACCCACTCCCCTTTTTGGGGTGGGAGCCGTTCTGACAGTGGAGGAAATGCCAGTTGATGAAGGTCTGATCTACCTTCCGCACAGAAACACCTGAGGCCTCGCAGGTGGAAGCAAATGTGAAGAAGACCGAGATAAAGACCCAAGAGAAAGTGCCACCTTCCCCCTCGGTGAAGCCCATCGAGGTATCTTGTTCCCTATATCTGCTTCCTCTAAGTTCCTTCACAAGGGGGAAGGAGAATCAGGCTCCCCTGCAGCACTGGCCACGGCCAATCCCTAGGAGACAGACATGCCTTCATCCTCTGTGTTAGTCTGGGTTGACTAGAGAAACAAATTCATAGACGCTCATATGTGTATAAGAGGGAAGTTTATATCAAAGAGCAATTGTACATTAAGAAAACATCCCAGTCCAGATCAAGCTCATAAATCTGATATTAGCCCATACGTCCATTACCAGTCCATAAATTCTTCTTCAGACTCACACAGCACATGCAATGACACTGAAATGCAGGAAGAAAGATCACAGGCCAGTGGGTGACAAGTCTTGTGGATCCAGGGGTGGAGGAAGCATCTCAGTGCTGGCAGGGGTCTCCATGTGGCTCCTCCAGCTCCAAGGCTCTAGTGTAGCTCCATGTGTCTTCTCAACAGGAATGTCTCACAGGGAGGGAGGGAGTGTCCCCCCTCCAGAGAGTTATTTATCTCCTTAGCACCTACCAATGAGGTCATCAAGCTGCGACCTGGTTGACTGGCTGAACTCCACCCCTTTACTCTTAAGTCTCAAATTGAGAACAGATTCTGTAACTACCATACCCTCTAAACTTTTTACCAATTCTGACAGCAGTGGTCCCTCCCACAGCACTCGACTCTTCCGCTAGGCTTGAAATTCATTGCAGTGGCCCCACGGAACCCAGACCATACTCGTGATAGTGGGGTTTATTAAGGATGTTCACAGGTTACAAATAGTTTAACAGGATACAATTATTGTGACAGGACAGCCTCTTATCAGCCATGCAGAAGGTAGGCCTCTCTCGTCCTTGGCCTCTCCGTCATGGTCCCTTGATCTGTGCCCTGCTCAGAAACATTTCAAAGCTTTCAAAGTTGCCCAATCAATGCCTAGAGGACACACCACTCCATCAGAACCTCAGTCCAGCGGCACTTAGCTCTAGCTCCGTGGTCACCAAACCTAGCTCCCCCGTTTGCTTTGTGGGCTGGGCTGTCCACCACACTGTCCACTGTCACATGCCCTGCCTCGTGGTTCTGCTGCCACCATTCGTCAGCCACTACAGCTTTCAGTCTGCTGGATCAGGGCGATTCCGTGTGCAGGGATCTCTGGATCCAAAGGATGTACTCCACTCCTGGTTCTCCTTTCTTGCTAAATAGCAAGATTCCTCCTTCCTGCTTCTGGGATAGCTCATTGTACACACAGCAGGATGGCAAAAGTAACTGTTGGCTGTATTAGAGTTCCTAGCTTTTACAGTAACAATGAGCCTAGTTAACAAGACTTCACAACTGAATCGTAGTCTGTCAGCATCTCCCCGCTCCTTCTCTTAACCAGACAGCCATTTGGCAGGAGTTCCAAAGATTGTGACTGGAAGAGCCATATTAAACAATTCACAGGATCGCAAGTCCCCACTGTCTTCAGTAACTGCAAGTAGACTTGGCCTTCAGCATGAATTCTTAAAGAGGCCCCTTCAACAGGCATTCAGAGTGAATGAGAATCTGGGATCGTCCAGGATAGTCTTAGGTTCATTTCCAGTGGAGGCGCTGAAGATAGGTAGGAAGGTGTGGCTGTGGGGATTAGTGACACCTCTTGGCTTGCTCTGGTCTTCACAGAGCGGGACCCATAGTTTAAGGACATCGCGCTGAGGGGACTTCTGGAGGGAAGAAAGGAGTGTTTGCATTACGGTCTTTGCAGTTAGCAGCCTCGTGGCCGTTTACTGAGCCCTGGTGGTGGGCCAGACCGTGTGTCAGGAAGTCGAAAGCACTTGGAGGGAGGACTCTGACCCTGTGAGGTTGGGACACTTTCCTGTTATGACTTCTCCTCCTGGTTTGCTTGGTGGCTTTTAACTGAATAACTGATGTCCCTGTGATAAGAACGAGCAGCGACCAGAGAGTAAATCATTAAAACCTCAAAGCACTTCCTCGTCGTTTAATAACCTCAGCCATTTCCAAAGTCTTTCATCCTCTCGCTCTTAGTAGGTGAAGCCACCCAGCAGCTGCACCCGTGGGATTCCGCTGGTTCAGACCAGTTCGGCCAAACCCCTACCCAAATTTTGTGGTTGTTGAGTTCGGTGAGCTAGTCATCAACGTGGTGCTTGTAATCAGGGTTCACGCCCAGCTGGGGGCTGTGGAAACCACACCTTTACATTCCTTACTCTTCCCTAATGTTCACCTGTGCAATGTTTGGGCTGCAATCCTCAAGGTCAGCAGCTCGAAACCCCCAGCTGCTCCTCGGGAGGAAGCCGGGGCTTTCTACTCCTGGAAACAATGACCATCTCGGAAACCCACAGGGGCAGTTCTACCCTGTCCTACAGGCTCGCTGTGAGTCAGCATGGCATCAACCCATCGGCAGTGGGTTTGGCTTTTTTGGCGCGTGTAGTAATGTTCATTTCATCCATAGGTTAAAAAAACTAGACAGAAAATGCTTGTAAAAAAATAAAATAAAGCTTGTAATATTTAATTTCATGAGCCCCTAGTAAAACATTTAAATTAAAAATATTTATTAATTTCATAAAACTCGCTGTATTTTTGATGAAGGACTACATTTGTAGTCATGACTTCAGCAAGCAAGCATTTCAGGTAAAGCGGGAGCGTTGCAGGCTGGCACGCTGTCGTTCGTTTCAGCTTTGGGTCACTCTCCACATTCCCACGAGATAGTAGGAGTGAACGGTGCGAGCACTGAACCAGTTCAAAGAGCTGAAAGTATGGTCAGAACAATTGCCCTAAGTTCAGCAGAAGCGGGAAGGAGTGTTCCAAAGGTGGACATAGTACATGCAAAGAAGAGAAGTCCCCTAGCTTTTCTACGATAGCAAACACAATGACTGTTGTCGAATTAGCCTCCCTGGAAAGGATGGGCTCCTGCTCCTCCAGGGAAAAGATGGTGAAGGAGAAACCATCCAGCCGATGATGCTCAGATAGCAGCCCAAAATATGATGCCAATCAAGAAGCAGTTAGAAATTTCGTAAATAACAGTTTTTTGGGGGTATTCTTCAATTTTAAACTATTTTTTAAAAATTATTTTAAAACTCTTATAAGGCAGCTTTGGATGTCATTTTATGATTTTGTTTAAGTATTGACTGCATGGAACAATAAGCTACCATTCAGTATGTCATTTAAAAATATATTTAAAACAGTCATTAGGGAATATTTGAATCCCACCACCGATAACAGGTATCCTTGTTTCAATACAGTGACCATATAAGGGGACTTAAAAAAGTTGTTAAGAGGAGGGGGGAGCGGGGAGGGAGAGGGAAAAAAAGAGGACCTGATGTAGAGGGCTTAAGTGGAGAGCAAATGCTTTAAAAATGATTAGGGCAAAGAATGTACGGATATGCTTTATACAATTGATGTATGTATATGTATGGATTGTGATAAGAGTTGTATGAGCCCCTAATAAAATGTAAAAAAAGAAAAAAAAAGATTGATGGAATGAATATATCTGTAATCTACCAACTGAAATTAGCAAGCCTTACCACTACTTTGGCCTATTGGTCTCAATGTCTTGTTTGTGTTACATTTGTTGTATATTTTCATGGCCTTATTTAAGCAAATACCAAATCTGTGTTCATTCATTACTTTCATATCCAACCTTGTTTCTATAATAACTGTTTTTATTATTTGGATTGTTTACATGATTGTATTTCTTCCAGTGGACAATAAACTTTAAGCATAGTGTTTTATTTACATTCATATAAAAAAAAAGTTGTTAAGAGATCATAGAATTCCCCCCACGCTTTGCAATGTCCCTTGTACTTGTCACTGTCATGGCTGCGCTGGGCCAAGATTCTCAGCGACTTGGCAGTTATGAAATGACATCATCATCCTCCATGACGTGATCTGATCTAATCCACCAGTCCGCCCGTTGTAGGGGGTTAGGGTGGGATGCCACATCTTTATGAAGGTCATAGTCCTGAGCTGCATTTCCCCTTGCCTTTGATCTCACAAGTGACAAAAGAGAGGTGAGCAGACATAGAGGGATCTGACTACCACCCAGAAAGAAGAAGCAAGAGCCGAGTTTGTCTTTTGGATCCAGGGTCACTGAGCTGAGAACCTCCTAGACTCAGGGGAAGATTGATGCCGAGACCCACGTGTGTTGAAAGGCGGCCAGGACCATCCCGAGAGCCAACACAGAGAGGGAGCCTTCCCCATAGAGCTAGCACCCCAATGTGGACTTCTAGCCTCCTGAACTGTGAGAAGAAAGGTGGTCACGAAAGCCCATCACTTGTGGCATTCCAGTTGTAGCAGCACTAGATTACGAACCCACGGTAGTGCTGAATTTCCCACAAAGCAAGGGAAGCACGGGCTTATTCATTAATCTGTGATAAACAATTTCACCTTTATTCATCACATCAAGGATTCACCTGCTCCATCTGACTAGTATCTCTCTCTCTCCTGACCCCATTGAACCTTCCACCAGAACCAAGGCCTGTTTTTCAAATTTACCATCCCCGGCAGGGACAGAATACACAGTAAACAAGGAAAGCATAAGCGTAGGGGTGCTTACTTACTAATCTGCAGTGAGCCCCATCAAATATTCACCAAAGATGAGGTGAAGGCCGTGTAAAATGGTTCACTGCAAATGAGCAAGTAAGCAAAAGCTAGCCCATGCTTACCTAAGTTATTGAGCTACGCACCCCTGTATGTGGTGGACAGGCTTCAGCAGAGCCTCCAGACTAAGACAGACTGGGAAGAGGGATGGGGATTTCCATCTTTGAAAAAGCCTTGTGAAGAATTGCGGAACACGATCGGATGTAATGTTTGGAGGGGAGGCCCCCAGGGGCAGGTGCTGCCACCAGGGGCTGACTTGCAGCAAGGATTGCGAGTGGGGCACATGATTGGGGGAGGGTTTGGTTTTGACTCTTGTACACGGGCCGGGGCTAGGGGGTCGGAATGAATTTGAAGGCACCTAACTACAAGAGCGTATACAATAGGTTTTGGTTTTTCTTGAATAACGTCCATTGGACACTGCCCCGGAAGTGAAATCCTCCGAATGATATATCAGCGTCCTCCCGTGGTCTCCAGAAAGTGTGGTCCCATGCAGCCCACCTGCCGCAGTGCGTGAGGATTTCACTCCACCGCATTTTACACCTTGCAGACAAGTGTTAATGAATGAGTTGGCGTTCCTCTTTTGTGCGGTTGTATTGTTTCGTTCTGTTTTTGTTTTTTGGTTTTGTTTTGTTTTTGCATTTGCATTTCTCTAGTGTGGAGACAGGTTCCCCTTGCAAATGGTGGTGCAGAGTAAGAAATGTCTGGCGACATGCTTCCAGAAAGATGACAACCAAAGAAACTGTGGAATAGTTCTACTCGGTAGTGGGGCCAGCATGAGTCAGCTAAGGAAGACAACCTTTCAGAATTTAGAAAGTGGATTTTTTTGGGGGGTTTTTTAAGGGACAGTGCCTCTTCTTGCCAGGAGATGGCGCTGTGACTCTGTGCCTGGGCTCCCCGCGAACGCGCCCTGGCGGAGTGTGCATTCACCTCCAGAGGGTGTGTGCATTCACCTCCAGAGAGGGTGTAAGAAGTTCTCCCACCGTAATCCAACTTCTCACCTGAGTTCTGGCCAGCTGATTTTGGAGAGAAGGTGTGACCTCATTTGTGGAGGCTGCCTGGCCTTACCTGTAGAGCCCACCTGCCCCCCTGACAGACCAACCCAACTCACTCACCAAGTGCCCCCTGCGGGCCAGACCGGGTTCATACCCTTCAAGACCCCTCAAGTGGAACAGTAAACTGACTCCAATGGAGTGGATTCCAACCCACAGCTGCCCTGTAAAGACAGGGCCCTCTGGGGATTTGCGAGAAGTAAGCCCATAGAAGAAACCTCATCTTTCTCTGCCAGAACTACTGATGGTTTTGAACTGCTGACCTTGCCTCTCAACTTGTAAGCTACTACAGAAGAAAGGCTGATTAACCACCTGCAATATGCAGATGGAAAGGATTACAGCCTCCAGTATGGATTACAACTCAATGTCAAGACCAAAATCCTTACAAGTGGAACAATATGTGGAGAGAAAATTGAAATTGTCGAGGAGTTTTGTCTTGCTTGGCTCTGAAATCAATGCTCCTGGAAGCAGCCGTCAAGAGATCACAAGACGAGTTGCATTCGGTCGGCGGTTCTCAACCTGTGGGTCTCGACCCCTTTCAGGGTCGAGGAACCCTTTCCCAGGGGTTACCTGATTCATCACAGTAGCAAAATGACAGTGATGAAGAAGCAACGAAAATAATTTTATGGTTGGGGGGGGGGGTCACCACCACATGAGGATCTGTATGAAAGGGTCGAGGCATTAGGAAGGTTGAGAACCACTGAATTAGGTAAATCTGCACAAGACCCCTTTAGAGTATTGAAAAACCAGGATGTTTCTTTGAGAACCAAAGTGTGCCTGAGCCAAGCCACGGTCTTTTCAGTTGCCTCATGTGCATGCAAAAGTTGGACACTGGATAAATAAAGATCGAAGGCAAGTGGATGCATTTGAATTGTGGGGCTGGAGGAGAATGTTGAAAGACGCAGGGCTGCTCGCCTCCTTCGAGGCAAGGATGGCTGGACTTCATCTCACAGACTTTGGACGTGCTGTCAGGAGAGAGCAGTCCCTGCAGAAGGACGTCATGCTGGGTAAAGTGGAGGGGCGGGGAAAGAGAGGAAGGCCCTCGAGGAGGGGAGATGGACTGACACTGCTTGGAGCAAGGGGCTCCAGCATGGGAACGATTGTGAGGAAGGTGCTGGACCGGGCAGTGCTTCTTTCTGTTGAGCATAAGGTCGCTATGGGTCCGAACTAACCCGAAGACACCTAAGCACAACAACGAAGGGAGGCCAAAGACACAAAGTCAACTCCAAATGCTGTGCTTCCTTTACGACAGGTCCAAAGCGGGATGGGTTACTGAGAAATGGAGACATTGCTTCCAAAATTTGGGGAGCCTGGAAAGGAGAACCCTGGTGACTTAGTGGATGATGTATTGGACTCTAAACCACAGGGTCAGGAGTTCAAAACAACCTGGTGCTCCCTGGAAGAAAGACAAGACTTTCTACTGCAAATATCTACAGCCTGAGAAACGCAGAGGGCTGGTTCTACCCTGTCCAATAGGATCATTATGAATTAGAATGAAGTCGACAGCAGTGGGTTTTGGGCTGGGTGGGAAGGAGGGAGTGGAGCCAGGCTTTGTGGAGATGGGGGCTCACTCAGAGACAAAGTGGAAGATGAGGCTGGACAGACAAACAGGAGCCAAACTCTGGAGGGGTTTGAATGCCAAGCTAAGAAGTGTGGACTTTATTTTGTAAGCAAAGGGGTTCCCGTGGAGGTTTTCTAGTAAGAAAATGACGGGATCGTGGTTGAGTTGTGGCAAGAATAGCCCGAGGTGTAACCAGCTCGGCGGTGGCGTGCCGACTGTGTTCTATGGACTCGTTTTGCCCCCTTGTCTGGAGACTTCTCAGAAGCGGTTGCCCACTTCCCTCGTCTCTAAGTGCTCTCTCTTTCCGTGGCTTCTGGGCAACCACAGTGCTCATTTAGGCCTCCTGCTTCCGCAGCCCCCTCCCTGTCTCCTCTTCCACCGAGACCCCTTTCACCCAGCCATTAACTACTGGGTTTCCAGGTTCCCTTGCTCTGGACTCCCCTGGGCCATCTTCCTGTGCTCAGCTTAATTATACCCTACACCTAATGACTCAGGTCAGGCCTCCCCGTGGAGCTGCAGGCCCATCTATCCAATGGCTTCCTTGACAGTTCCTCCCGAAAGTGATGGAGGTGTCTTTAATTCATGTCCCCCAACACCCCTCCCAGCCTCACCTCTTCCTGGTCCATTTCCGGCATTCCTCAGCCAGGGGAGGACACCACCAGTCATCCTGTTAGGAATCTCAGAGCTGTCCAGAGCCATCCTCACCCTCACTTCCAGCCCCGTCTTCCTCAAGTCCATGACCTTGCTTCCTTGACATCCGTCAGAACGTTTCCGTCCTTTGCATCGCTTCCGGGGATCTCCTGTGGCAAAGCCACGCTCAGTTTTGGAACTGGGATCACTTCAAACTGGCTTTTCTGCCTCCACTGGACTCTCTCCACCCAGTGGCCGGAGTCATCCTTTCAAAGGTGGCGCTGACAGTGGCCTCATCTTCCCCCTGAAAGCTCCCGGTGGCTCCTGGCCTGTTCTCCTGTTCTTTACGGAGACGGAGTTCACATCCCATCAACGGAACCGTCTTAAAGCGACCAAGGCTGGGACATTGAGTCCATGCAGAATGGTGTGTGACTGCTACCTGTCTCTAGTCCTAAGCATGTCCATCATCCCAAAACAGATCCCCCCCTCCCCAGCCAGTAAGCAGTTCCTCCCGATGTCGCCTTCTCCCCCAGCCCCTGGCAGTCACCGTCCTGTGTTCTGTCTCTAAGGACTGACCAATTCTGGTTATTTCATCGAAATGGAACCATCCGCCGCTCAGCCTGCTGTGTCTGGCTTCTGTCCTTCAGTGTCGTGTTTTACAAGGTTCATCCAGGGTTCATCTTGTAGCGAGCCTCACGCTTCAGTCATTGGTTTTGTTTTGTTCTGAATGACTAAATCATTTTCCATTGTATGGACACACTCACTGCCTTTTGCTCATGACTCACCAGTTGGTAGACATTTGGGGGGGGGGGTGTCTGCCATTTGATGACTGTGAACAGCTTTACAAAAAATAACCCAAATACCTCGCCTTGAATGCTTAACATATCAAATACAAAAAAGGATCACTGAAAAAATTCTACAAATGAATATAATTGAAACCTGAAACCAAACCAAACTCACTGCCATCAAGTCGATGCTGACTCACGGTGAGCCTAGAGGACAGGATAGAATGGCCCCTGTGAGCTTCTCAGACTGTCACTCTTTAGGGGAGTAGAAATCCCCAGCTTTTTTCGGAGGAGTAGCTGGTGGTTTCAAACTGCTGACTTTGCAGCCAGTAACCCAGTGGATAAGCACTATGCCACCAAGGGCTCCTTCACCGAAACCAGGTCCTATGAAAAGAGCCAGAACTGAGTCATGCCGGGAGTCCACTGTGTGAGCTTCTCCCAAAGAGCACAGCCTCCTCTTCACCCCGCAGGACCGCCCGCCCGGACTTTGAAGGTACGCACCTGCTTACTCGGTCATCCCTAAGTCGCATAGTTCAACCTGTCCTGTTTATGTTGTTTTTTTTTTAACCTCTTTTAAGCTCGAGATCCTCTTTTGCCTTTTTTTCCCTTTTTCCAAAGTATTTCTCCTGCTGGATTCCTTCCCCCATCCCACCCCTTCTTCTGTTTTTTTTAAATAGGACTTTATTGTATTTTTGGTGAATGTGTCCCCGCAGAATATGTTCCCACCCACAAATTTTGATACAGGTGGCTCAGTGGCCTTGCTGACTTCTCCCCCCACTCCCTCATACTATACAGCTTTTGTTGAGTTTCACAAAAGTAGAAAAGCATTCAGGGCACCACCAATCTACCATGGTGGACAGGGTCAGGACCCCATTCCGAGCTCCTGGAATTCTGGTACCATTTTAAATTTAATTCTGTCTTGTCGTCATTGAGAATAAACCCAAGAAAGCACACAGCAGGGTAACTGTTCCCACACGCAGAGTTCTGTGACATTGGTGGCATTCTTCAGGTTCACATGAGACCTGGGCCATCTTCCTGTGCTCAGCTTAATTATACCCTACACCTGTGTCCAGCTGTGTTCTCCAGAGAAGCCCAACCAGTGATATAGGAATCTCAAGAGAGAGGTTTCTATCAAGAAAAATGACTCACGCCGTTGTAGGAACAGGTAAGTCCAGTTTCAATGTTGCGGGTCAGATGTTAAGCTGGAGGCTCTTCCTGAACTGTGCGAGCTGCTGGGGCCAATAGACCAGGACGCAGGAAGCTACAGCAGACAGACCCCAGGCTGGTGGGTGTTGGCAGGACAGGCCTGTGGTTGACAATGTAAAATGAGTCCATGGGCAGTAGGCTCTTGTAGCTCCTGTGGTCAGCAGGCAATATGGCAGGCTCTTTATAGCTCCCAGGGTTGGCAGGCAACATAGTCGACCGTTGGCTCAAGAACCAGAGCTTCAGGGAACCAACACAGAGGTCTTCGGGACTGGCCCCAATCTCAACCATGTGGACCCCACCCCCACTCTAGAAGAATGCACTTCAGAGGACAGCATGGAAGCTACAGCTTGGGGAGAAGGGCACATCTGATCAGAGCACACAGGATAAATGAAGAGGGAAGGAGACTGAGGGGTACATATCCTGGCCCACCAAGCCCCGAGGATGATATTCCTGCTCAGAGCAGCCAATGCACAGAGAGGACCATAGGGCCAGCCCCACCACGACAAGACACGATGTCCCTCACTGACCCATAGCACTATGGGGGACAACACTGGAGACACAGTGCAGGAATTGTGCCCGATCTGACCTATCACACTGGGGCAAAACACTAAGGGGATGCAACAGAGCAGGAAGGGGAGGAAAAGCAATGAAGTCCCCAGGGAATAGACTTTGGGAATAGAGTGTGGCACCCGATCAGACTTGACTGGAAAACACTCCTAAAGCTAAATAAACAGACCTTGAACTATTTATAGGCTTTTCCTTTTTTGTCATTGGCTTTCATTTTTGTTGTTGCTGTTGGTTTTGTCTTCCTTTGTTGTTTTGGTGGGCTCTGCCTTGTTTTTGCACTCATGCATGTCTATCTAGATAAGATAGGTGGGATAAACTATTTGGAGAAGAAAACAATGGGATGTGAGAATGGTGAGGGCAAAGAATGTACAAATGTGCTTTACACAATTGATTTATGTATGGATTATGAGTTATATGAGCCCCTAATAAAATGATTTTTTTAAAGAAAGAAAAAGAAAACAATGGGGCGGATAGTTCTGGGGGGACATGAGAGAAGGGGAGGTGGGAGAAAGGAAGGGGGTGTCAATCAACCTAGGGACAAGGGAACAACAAGTGAACTAAAATTGATGGAGAGAAGGGTGTAGGATGCCCAGTGGCCCAGTGGGGCTTAACCAAGGACAATGTGACAACAAGGAATTACTGAAACATGAATGAAGTCCAAATATGATAGTGGGACAAGAGGAAAGTAAAAGGAAATAGATGAAAGAAGTAGGAGGCAACAGACATTTATAGAGGTCTAAATACAGGTATGTACATATGTAAATATATTTATATATCACAATAGGGAAATATATCTATATCTAGTAATATAAGTATTAAGTTAGCAGACGGATATTGGGCTTCTACTCAAGTACTCCCTCAACACAAGAACACTTTGTTCTAGTAATCCGGCATTCTGTGATGCTCACCTTCCCAACATGAACACTGAAGACACAATGGTTGCGTAAGCAAGTGTGGTGAGAAGCTGATGGTGCCTGGGCTGTCAAAAGATATAGCATCTGGGGTCTTAAAGGCTTGAAGGTAAACAAGCAGCCATCCAGCAGAGAAGTAACAAAGCCCACAAGGAAGAAGCACACCAGCCTGTGTGCTGATGAGGTGTCCATGGAATTAGGTATCAGGCATCAAAGACCCAGAACAAAATAATACCCAAGGTGAATGGGGGGGCGGAGGGTGGAGTGGAGACCCAAAGCCCATATGTAGACAGTTGGACATCCCCTCACAGAAGGGTCACAAGGAAGAAATGAGACAGTCAGGGTGCAGTTTAGCACTGATGAAGCATACAGCTTTCTTCTAGTTCTTTATTGCCTCCCTGCACCCCCCCACCCCCTGTGCATTGTCATGACTTCAATTCTACCTTACAAATCTGACTAGACCTGACCACGTACACTGCCAAAGATAAAAGCCTGCAGCGCAGGGAATGCAGGACAGATAAACCCCTCAAGATCAATAATGAGAACAGAGATAGCAGGAGGATAGGAGGAAGGTGGGAGAGAAAGGGGGAACTGATCACAAGGATCGACATATAACACCCTCCCAGGGGGACAAACAACAGAAAAGTCGGTGAAGGGAGGCAGCAGATGATCTAAGATAGGAAAATAATAATTTATAAGTTATCAGGGGTTCATGAGGGAGGAGGGGTGGGGAGGGAGGGAAAAATGAGGAGTTGATAGTAAAGGCTCAAGTAGAAGGAGAATGTTTTGAAAGTGATGATGGCAACATATGTGCAAATGTGCTTGACACAATGGATGGATGGATGGATGGATGGTGATAAGAGGCTCCAATAAAAGTATTTTTTTAAAAAAACCCACCAGAGATTGAGGAAACAGATGCAGAATCCTGACCAGCAGGAAGAAGAAAGCTCTCCACAGCATTTACGTAAATCCCCAATAGGCCACAACTCCAAGGACGTATCATCAGGTCTATGACCTGAGTAACTGACTCAGCAGATCCACCACGGAGTTGATCAAATTGTTAGAACGCATTATAGGGGAGGCCTGCACTGGCAACCCACTGAGAATCCTGGCCCAGCCCAGTAGACACAAAACCTAACTATCACCACCTTTAAGGCCTTACTTGGTCTGATTCCCACCGAATCCCTCTAGTCTCCTCTCCTACTATACTGCTTTTCATTTTATATCCATCAAACCAGTCTGATTTCTCTCTCTCTCTCTCTCTCTCTCTCTCTCTCTCTCTCTCTCTCTCTCTCACACACACACACACACACACACACACACACACACACACACACCCTCCTGCTCCATCTTCCTTCCATGACCTGGTCAGTTCTCCATCAAAGCCTCTCCCAGTCCTTCTCCTTGTCCTCCATCACCTCAGGAGGGTTTCCCCTTAGTGGTTGTGCTATGATAAAGATCCACAAGAGTGTTGTGGGGTTATGTCTGCTTTTGTTCACCATCGTTCCTCCACCGCCCACCTGGATACCTGGCACGTGGCAGGTTTTCGACGAGAAGTGTGCACACTGCTGCCCTAGGAAAGAAAGGAGAAGAGATTGGGTCTGGAGACCTGGTCTGAGGAGCCTTGTTGGTTCCGAGGGGAGAGCAGAAACAGCGGGGATAGAAGGTGTTGCCTGGGAGATTGGAGAAGCAAAGGGAAGAGAGAGTGGTGGCCGTACCAGAGGCCTCTGCCCACCCTAGAGTCAATCCCGCAGGAGCCAGGCCTGGGCTGAGAGGACTGGAGAAACCCTGGGGTCCAATCACTCCCACTCGGGGCCACTGGGGCTGAGCTAAGTGGAAACAAATGTTCCCTGGCGCTCCCCCAGCCCAGTCCTGGTGGGTGGGCAATGGCCCTTCCTCCTCACCTCTGCTTCCCCTCTCCATGCCCCTCCTTCCGTTCTTTCTCCCTGGGATTGGGGGCATGGCCTGGGGTGTGAGGTGAAAAAGATGTAAGGCAGGTGGGCTCAAGTCTGGGGTAGGAGGTCCCAAAGTCCCCCAGAGGGAACTTAGCCTGCATGGCAGGGTCAGGCTGGCTAAAGGTGGGACCCAGTCATTCAAGCTCCCAAACTCAGTCAGAAAGGCAGATTCCGATGAGCTCTTGACTTCAGGTGGACTGGAGGGAAGCTGGGGTGGAGACACAGAGGGAGAGGAGGATCCTGGATCTGTGTGGATCTCGCTGCTTCTCCTCTTCTCTCTCTCTCTCTCTCTCTCTCTCTCTCTCTCTCTCTCTCTCTCTCTCTCTCTTTCTCTCTCTCTCCCTTTCTCTCCATGTCTCTGGAGGTTTGCTTTTCCTTTCTCAGTCCTCCTGGGAGCCAGAGACCAGGCCCCTTAGGAATTCTCAAGCCTTGTGCACTACCCTAAGGGGATGAGAATTAGGTTCCTGGGCCTGCGAAGGAAGAAGGGAAAGGAAGAGAAGGGAAGGGATGGGATGGGAGGAGGGGAGGAGAGAGGGAGGTTACTGGGAGGGGAAGGGTCACAGGCCTAAATTCCTGGGCTCCTGCAGCTTCAGTCTTTAGGAGAAACAAAGAAACAGAGAAAGTGATTTAGAGGCAGACTCAAACAGAAGGAGAGCAAATTATGGAGATGGAAGAGACTTGAAAAGACATACAAAAGACAGTGAGAGAGAATCCAAAAGAGACAGAGGGCTAGGCTTTGCCTGCAGCAATTGTGATGTTATCTATCTCCAGCTGCCTCTCTCCCCCCTCCACAGACCCCACCTCTGCTCCTCCTTCCTTCCAACCCCACAGCCAGACACCCTTCTCTCTCCTTCACCGCCTCCGCCTCCTCTCCAGAGCCTGGAGTGGAGTTAACAGGTTCAGAAGACCTTAAGCAGAGCATTGGAGGAAATGGTGAGGGCTTAGCTTCCAGGAGACAGAGAGAAGGGGACTGAGCCAGCTTCTCCCTATTCCTGCTGTCCATTCTGGACTGCTGAGTCCCTCCAAGTCCAACCACTTAGGGACGTAACTCCGCACTGTGTGTGTGTGTGTGTGTGTGTGTGTGTGTGATCTCCAGGGAGAAAGGCAAGTGTCTCCTCTTGAGCCAGCCCATCTGTGTGTCTACCCATACCTATACCCGAGTGTGAAGGTAGCCTGCATGGTCTGGGGGCCGGCAGATGAGCTTCAGAGTACATGTCTGAAAGCTTCCCAAAGGTCACAGCTATGAAAGCCCTATGGCATTCTGCACACATGGGGTCCCCATCAACCAGCACTCAACTTGACAGCAATTTACAACATATGGAAGCATATGCCCAGGTTTGTGAGTGAGTGTGTGTGTGTGTGTGAGAGAGAGAGAGAGAGAGAGAGAGAGAGAGAGAGAGAGAGAGAGAGAGAGAGAGAGAGAGAGAGAGAGAGAGAGAATCATGATTTATCTTCTGGGGTCTCTGCTTGGATCTCCCAAGCCCTATTCTGCGGGAAGTCTAACATTAACAGCAGTGGACTGAAGTCTCCTGGGACATCTAAACTCATCCATCTGAAGGTTTGGGGATGTATGCGTGAAAGCCATTGCCCCTGCTCTGCCTAGGTGCAGGCAGCCCCAGAGAGCTTCTGAGAGGACAAGAGGGTGTGGGGACAGAGGCTTGCCCTGGGTAGGAAGCCCCAGAATTTGGGATCCAGGAGTTTTGCCCATCACAGATTCCAGTCTGTCCTGCCCAACACTCCTTCGGGTACTCCTGGGCCAACTGGCTTTGGAATGGGACTCTGGGGGAAGGACAAGGACTTAAGGAGTCCAGGGGCGGCACATATTTCTGCAAGCTCTGGCCAGAGTGAGAGCAGCAGAAGGGGTGGGGCGGGCTGTTCCTGTTTGTAGGAAAGGTGGGGGGTGGGGGCAGAAGGCCGCCTGCGGGGGAGAAGGCTTCTTGGCAAGCGCCCCAGTTTCCTGAGCTGATCCCTGCTCCCTGCCACTGCTCCCAATTCTGTTGTTTCAATAACATCATTTTTATCCACCCCACAGAGAGGCTGTGTCTGGAGTGGGGGGTGGGGATGGGGGGCAGGTCTAGGCCATGGAGAGAGGCTGGGGTCTGAAGGCAGCTGGGACTAGACTTGGGGTGCTCCTTCCTCAGGCAGAGGCAGGGCGGTCCCAGAGCCCAGGTCCCCTGATGACAAAGACAAATACATTAAAATTCTTGCCTCGGAGAAGAATGCAGGATAGAGAGAGCATTTCATAACCTGCAATAACAGTAGCAGCGGGTGGGGGCAGGGGTGGGCAGGGGGCTTGTTACACAAGTAATGGCTTCCTGGGGGCTGGTTGTTGACCACCTGCAGCCCCCAGGAAGCCCCAGGGCTCTCCTGCCATCTGTTGGGTGCCATCTGGCTTGAGTGTGTGCCCAACCAGGGTGCGCCTGTGGATGCAAGTGCCCAGCTTGGCATCGCCCTACAGAAGCAGGGACTGGGCACAAAGCTGATCTGTGTGGCATCTTGGTTCTGCTAAAGGTTAAAGGTGGGGGGCGGGCATGACGAACAGCATTGGGCCCTCCCCCTCACTGGCCCTTCCTTTTCTTCCCTGCTGGGTGCCCACCCACTCATCAAGTTCTGGGAAGCCAGAACTTCTAGAGATGCACTCCCTGGTCCAGGGGCCCCAGGTGTGCCCAAGGAGGCGCTGCTGCATTTCAATCCTGCTTGGTCACCATTCTTATTTCACACCTGCCTCATCTCCTGAAGCACACTGCCATGGTCACTGAGCTTCAAATTGAGCCACTTGTCCCCACTCTGGGGGGCTCAAGATCCTGCCTTTCCTCCCTGTCTCCCTGTCTTAAGGGTGAGTCTCTCTTGCTGTGGCCTCACCACCTGATCTCAAATGCTCCACAAACGACCACGAGCGAGCTCTCCTCCCACACCTCGAGTGTCTGCCACCGCAAGCTTGAGACCTTCTGTCTACCCTCCATACACTGCCATTGGTTCCCTTATGGGATGGTGGCTATACGCCCACACTCCATGATGGGGAAGGGCTGGAGGGTTTGGCCCCTGCTGTGGAATGCCCCCCACCACCTGTCTTTGGCACCCCTGCCTCGTGGTGGGGCAGAGGTTGCCCTGCACTGGCTGGAGGAGCAGGGCTGCCGACTGGCTGCCAGCTCACTCTCGGCGTGATGAATGGAGCTGTCCCTCCTCCCCACGGGGCCTTTGATCTCCCTTCCTTGGGGAGGGGGCCAGGGGGCATCAAAGACATTTTTGTGTCTGATAAATCTGATAAATGGCCATTTCACCTGCAGCTCTCTCCCCAACCTCCTCTGCCCAGGCCAAGTAAGGGGGGAAATTGAGGCAGGAACCACGGGCACAGACAAGAGAAGCGGGGCGGAGTTGGGCGCCTCTGACCGACCCCCTATCTTTGGGAGGCAGCTGCTCGCCCTCCCACTCCAGCTCACACTCTCACTCCCTTAACCCAGCGCCGCCAGCGGCGATAGTGGCTGGTCCTGTGGTCCAATCTCCCAGCCCGCCATGGGCGCGGGTGGGAGCGGCAGGACAGCTGGGGGGTCAGAGCAGAGCGAAGGCCGGGTCCCGTCCTCGCTGGCTTTGCAGAAGATGAGGAAGGGACATGGGGGGGGGGCGGAAGGAGGTGACCCCTGCAGGACCCGTCGGGACGCAGCTTTCGACCTCCCTTCTCCGCAGCTCTCCGCGACCCAGGCCGCCTTTCTCCTGGCCCCCAGCGCCAACATCTGCCTCCGCACCGCCCCCCCCCCCCAACTCCCTCATTCCTGGGAAGTTTTCTCTCTTTACAGTCAACAAACCTGTCAAACGTCTCCCTCCCAGCCCGCTCCCCAGCCCGCAGCGCCTCTGCCTTTCCCCCTTTGCCCCTCTCCACCCTAGTGCCCCGCCCCTCTAGGCCCCCCGAGTCCCGCGGCGGGGGTGGCGGGGGCGCGCGGTCCGGGGCGGCTTGGCTAGGGGGCGCGGCGGGCAGGTCCCGCACCCCTTAGCGCTCGGCCCCGCCCCGGGACCCTGCGCCCGCCCTCCGTGCGCTCTGCGCTCTGCGCCCGCCGCCCCGGGGCGCACGGCTCCCTCGGAGAGTCCCGCCGCCCGACTGTCGCAACTGCCACCCCCACGGCTCCCCTGCCCCCCGCCCCCGCCCGGCCCGCTCCCTTCCACCCCCGCCCCCGGCTCTGATTTCTTCTCCCGAGCGAGCTCTGCAGGAGACAGGCGCTGGCTGCCCCGCGCGCTCCCCGCCTCCGCCTCGCCCTCCAGGCCCGGGATGGGCCCCCCCACCGCCGCCGCCGTCCCAGCCGTCGCCTCCCGGCCGCCGCCGCCGCTCTCGCCTTGACGCCCGGGCCCCGCGCGCGCCGGCTCGGCCCGCCTCGCCCCCTGCCCGCGCCCCAGCCCGCCGGCCCTCGAGCGGCCACCATGCTGCCGCCCGCGCCTGCCCGCCCGGGGCTGCTGCTGCTGCTGCTGCTGTGCCCCGCGCACGTCGGCGGACTGTGGTGGTGAGTGCGCGCCGCCCTCAAAGGCGAAACCCCGGCGCCGGGAGGGGGCTCGGCGCGCGCCCGGCCGCTCCGAGATCTACCTGTGCGCCCCGGCCAGGTGCGTGCCGTTCCCCTCGCGCGGTGGGCCAGGGGCGCTCCTCCACTGCCACTTGAATCATCCTAACACCTGGGAAGGGGCCAAGCGGCATTCCGTGGTGGCCGCCCCCGCCCCCCACCCCCCCGCTCTCCTTTCACGGCCGAGAGGGCCGAGAGAGCTGGGGTGACCTGTAGTCCGGGCTCAGAACGAAGGAGAGTGTGGGGCAGCCCGGGAATAAGGGGAGGGAACTGGATTTGGGGAAAAGAGGAAGAAGGTGAGGCGCCTCAAGGCAGGAAGGACAAACAGCTGTTCCTCCCCAACCCACCAGCTTCTCTCCGGGTTCCTTCGGAGAGAGTGTGTAAAGGGGAAACTGAGTCAGGATCCTGGCTTGCTTGAGCTCCTAATCCCTGAATAAGGAAGCCGCGGAAAGGCAAGAAAGCTCTCCAGCCCCCTCCCCCGGTCCTCCCAGGCGTGGACGAAATGTGCAGCCCGGGAGGTACAGGACTTGGGAGGGGACTGGTTCGAGGGAGGGAGGCTCGGTCAAGGAAGAATGGGGGCGTCTTCCCCGCGCTGCCTGCAGGACCTGGCCCTGGGCTTCTGGAGCCGACACCTGGGCGGCGAAGGGTGCGTGCGGGAAGCCCGGAGCGGACGGGGACAGGGGAGGTGGACGCTGTGCTGGGACCATTCGGAGATCGAATCCCGAACATTTTTTTTCACCTCTCCCGCTCGGAGATCTCCGAAGCTGAGACTACCCGCCCAGAATAGTTTAGAGTTTGGAGAGGAGGGACTAGGACCAGAGAGAGGGAGAGAGAGAGAAAGAGACGGGACCAGCCAATCATAATAGGGCAGGGCCTTGCCAATTTGCATATCGCGACGTCATTGGCTGGAATCTGCACCCTCTGCTCCTCCTCCGCCCCCTAGATTTGGAAGGCGGGTGGGGCAGGCAGACCCTTGTGCTCTGGGGAGATAGCAAGCATATGCCCACACAGGAAGCTACTGGCCGCGGTCCCTCTTCTGTCATTTTGGGGAGATGCCCCTCGGGGGTGCCACTGAGGGGGCAAATCCAAGACGACACCATATCTCGGCTAGAGACCACACATCTGGAATAACAACTTTAAAATTAGACAGATCTGCTATGTGGCCCTAAGCAAGTCCTCTTCTCCCCACCTCATGGCTGAACAGCAAAAGAGGGATTGCTTGAGGGAGACGACCTACGCGGGATCTGACATGAAGAGGCACTCAATACATGTTGTCAGCCCCCCCCTCCAAACCTCAGGTCCCCCACAAGGATACCCCCTCACAGCTGAAAGGGGGATGTATGTAAAACATAATCAAATGGCAAACCCAAGGTCCTAAGCAATATTGTGTGGTTTCTCCTCTCTGTCCCTGTACCCCAAAACCCCTCTCATCTTGTCTTTGCTCTTTCTTGTGGTGGCCGCTTCCTTTCCCACTGTTTAAATTGCTTCCATCCTTCCTATTCAAACACCACTTCCTTTAAGATAGTTGTTCTCCCTGTGAGGCCTTCTCTTCTCTGGACACCTGACACAACCCGGCACCACATAATGATGGGTCTGGCATCAGAGACTTTGTCTTTAGGCCCAGAGACCACTTCCCCCATGCCCCCCACCCATCCAGCAGGGGCTGGGGTTCCTTTGGGAAATGTTGTTGGGTGTGTGTACCCCCATTTTTGAGAACCCATGGAGGTTCCTTTGTGTGGGGTGTGGCTGCCAAGCTGAGGAAGAAGGGCTGGTCTTGGGAACTGACCAGCTGGGAAGGAGAGGGTGGGGGCTGGGAAGCAGAGGGTGGGGGCTGGGAAGCAGAGGGTGTGGGGGAGGTGAGTAGAGCAGGTGTGGGAGAACACAGGAGCCTTCATGGCCACAGTTGCATGGGGAACCAGCCGGGTGAAGAGTGAGGGGCTGTGTTGATAAGGTGTCCACACAGAGAGAACCTGCCTCTCCCGCCCCCCCCCCATTCCCAGCCCCACTGTTCCCCCCCCCTCACTCGCCTCTATCTCTGAGGCTTCATTCCTTTGGTCCTTTAAGAATTGGTGACTGCTTACCTGCCTGCCTGCCTCCCCCCCCACCCCCTCCCCACCCCCACCTCCCTTTTGCCACTGCCCAACCCACTTCTGCAGAGAGGGTTCAGGCCAGGAGCCTACAGGTCACATGCTGCTGTCTAGGACAGACTTGCTGGCCCCTTCTCAGGGATGCCAGCCAGGCTGCAGCTCCAGTGGTGCCCAGGAAAAGAGCCCAACAGCTAGGGCAACCCTTTCTGAACTGCTAGCAGACGGCTCAACAGTCCTGTTTAGGGTGGGAGGGTCCTGGCAGGGAGTGGCCCATGCTGCTGAATCTGCTCCAAGAACAGGTTCCAGGTTCCAGAGAAGTTACCTTCTACCTTCATCCTTTCTCCGCCTTCTTCCTCCAACTGCCTGCTTTCTAAGCTCTGCCTCAGGCCTCTCTGCCTGTCTCTCCCATCTGTAGCCTTATCTCTGTGAATCTCGGATTCTAGGACATCAGCCAGGCCTCTTGAGGTCCTTTGTCCAGCCCACTGCCTCGGGGCCACCTGGCCCTGGCAGTCCTCCTCTGGAGTGTGAGGCAGAAAGAGGCTATGACTTCCTGGTCACCAGCACTCACCTCCTCCACCCTGCTCCCCCACCCTATCCCAACTTTCCACAGGAAGTTCTCCATGTCTGTCCCGACTTTTCATTATACCTTCAATCACTGGATGCAGAAAATAGCTCACTGTCCCCAAAATAGCCAAATCAATCTCCCCTCTTCTCTCTTCCTCTTTCTGGTTTATATGTTCAGTGAGAGAAGATCCCTCCCCGGTTTTACTCGGAAAAACACAACCCAGTCGCGTTCCTCCCTCCCCGCTTCCCACTCCTCTCATCTCGCACTTTGCACCCCTTCCTCTTTCATTTGCGAAGAGACCAAGAAGTCTAGGACTAGGACAGCCCCGTCCCAGCCCCCAACCCCACCCCGGGAGGTAGGGAAAGGACCCAGGCTTCATCCTGGCCCTCAGCTTTTCCAACTGGGATCCCACCTTCTATCCCAGGCTGGGCCTGTCTTTCTCTGGAGCCCCTGGCACTTCGTGAGCCGTTCTCTTGCTGCCCCTCCCCCGCAGAGCGAAGGGTGGGGTGGGGTGCAGTGCGATGGGGGTGGGGTGGCCGTCCATTCCCCACTCTAGGCCTCCGGCCTTGGCAGCTGCCCCTGAAGGGAGACAATGGGGCTGTGAGCGGAAAAGGGCAGGGGCACAGGAGGCTGGCGCACCCCGGCCCCGAGCATGCCCCAGCCCACCCGAGTCCTGGCACCATATCATTTCCTGGGGTGTGCAGGCCCCTGCTGCCCCGTTCTCCTTGGAAATCGGGAGCCAGTGGAGAAGGCGGTGGAGAGTTGATGGGGACGGCCGGGGCGGCGGCGGGTGTGATTCCAGAGGGGGCGTTGCGAGGGGGCGGCGAAGCTGCGGAGGGCGCGCGGCGCAGGCGGGCTGAGAGCGGGCGCGGGGCCGGTGCCGGGCGGAAAGCTGGGGGTGCGGGCACTGCGCGGGGTGTTCCTCCGCCGACTGACGCGGGAGGGCGCCCTGTAGCTGCGCCCGCTTTCCCGCAGGGTGGTGGGGGTGCAGCCTCACGTGCCTCTCAGGGACTACTGCGGGGAGAGGCTGAGCCCTGGCGAGGGCTCGAACTTCCCTGGTCCACCTCGCCACACGGGCTACCGCCTTGAGCCCCAAGCCCTCGGTTTCATCTCGAAAGGAGACCCGAAGGGCCTTCCAGAGCATCGGCCTCAGGAGGGCACCACGGCCGGGGACAGGAGGTAACTTGTCCAAGGCCACCCAGAATGCTGGTGTCTGCCTCCTGCTACGTGGAGAGGGGGTGGCAGAGCAGGAAAGAGGTGCAGCGTCCTGTCCCCCACTCCCAGCACACATAGACACACATCGGCCCCTTCAGTCTTCTCACCACCACCTTCAGATGCCCCCCACCCACCAGTAAGGAAGAGCAGAAGAAGGATCCCCCTCAACCCCAGAAGTGGAGGCCCCCCAACCCCAGCCCTAGACGATGGGGAAGTGCACGGTGGAGTTGGTCAGGCCAGGAGAAGTCCCGCCTCTCCGGAGCCAGCGAGGAGGAGCAGGGGATGGGAGGGGACCCGAGCTAGCGCTGCGCTCCAGACGCGGCAGAGGGAACCAAATTGGGTCAGTCGAGGAGGAAGAGGAGGAGGAGGAGGAGGAGGAGGAGGAGGAGGAGGAGGTGGAGGAGGAGGAAGAGTGGAAGGGGGCACCTGGTGGGCGGTGGGGAGGATGGGGTTAATGGAGTGGGGGCATCTCGGGCTTTGATGTTGTGGTTGGGCTGGGGGTAGGGGCTGGGAAGGGGGAGTGGTAATTACCGAGTTAGACAGAGCAGGACAGGACAGGCGGGCGGGCACAGGCCCGGGCCCAGCCGCCTCGCAGCCGCCAGGCAACATTTTTCTGCCCCTTCTCCACCACCCACCTCCCCCACTCCTGTGCAGCCCCCACCCACAGCCCCAGGGCTCAGGGCTCCCTCTGCTGGTTCCTGGGAGGTGGGGTCAGACAAGGAACCTTGGGGGAAGGGCGCTGACTCTGGGACCCTTCAGGGGCACTGTCTGGCCTCGGAAATCCACGGAGCAGTGCCCGGTGGGGAGGAGGAGGGATCCTAGAGGGGGAGCTGGTCCCCAGGCAAGCTTTGATAGATTGGCACAGGCCAAGAGAGTCAGGCAGAGAGTTGAAGTGGGTGTTCTTGGGCATCCCTTCTGTTCTTCTACCCAAGAGAAGGATGTGAATGAGAAGCCAAAAACTCAGCGGGAAGCTGCCTCTTTGGTCTGGCTCTGCACGTGGAACCCAGGAAGTTGACGCTCTTCACCATTTCCTCTCCCGAGCTGAACCGTTCAACCAATACTTCCTGTGTGCCAACTTCAGGGGCTCAGGACATGTTCAGCATCAAAACCCACTGCCACCCAGTCCTGTGGTAACTGACAGTGAGCCTATACGGACAGAACAGAGCTGCCTTCCGGACTGATTTGTCGTGAACAGTTTCACAGGTACTTCTCACCACTTCCCTATGTGGCACTGTTCACTACAGATCAGTCAGAAAGCACAAGGAAACTGGTGCTTACTTTGCTGGCTGAGTATTCCAACACTGCTCCTTAGCTGCTCCTTAGGGGGCATGAGGTTTGAAGGGAGGTCTTAGAGAAGGTCCCCGGGCAGCTCAAATGGTTTGTGAGTCACTGCTAACCCAGAGGTTGGCAGTTCAACCTACCCAGTGGCAGGGAAGGTAGGCAGGCCTGGTGCTCAGCTTCTGTCAAGCTTACAGCCAAGAGAACGCTAGGAGACAGTTGTGCTCCATAGCACGTGGGCTTACCATGCATCAGACTGTACTTTAAACCCAAACCCAACCCAATTCTGCCATCAAGTCGATGCTGACTCAAAGTGATGCTGTAAGACAGGCTAGAACCACCTCTCTGGGTTTCAGAGACTTTAATTATTTATGGGAATAGAACACCTCATCTCTCTTCCAGGGAGCATCTAGTGGTTTCAAACTGGTGACCTGGAAGTTATGGATATGAAGGGCAGTGATGACATGTGTGATAGGGGGAGGATTCAGAGGTTGACCAAGAGCTAGGAGCCAAAACTGGATGGTGCGTGAGGCCACCTGGGGTCTGCTCCTTAATGGCCTTTCTCTCCAACTCCATTTCAAAGAAAGAAAAGAAAAGCTACTCATTCCCATCGAGTTGATTCCAACTCATAGTGAACCTTATAGGACAAGGTAGAATTACCCCTGTGGCTTTCTGAGACTGCAACTCTTCCCTCCCCCTCCCCCCCCAGTTTTATATATATATTTAAAATTTTAGGGGAGTAGAAAGTGTTGTCTTTGAGAAAGGAGCCAGTCACATTTAGCTTTTCTAATACGCACCTAACTTATCTTGCATTGGATGCCCACCATGGAGTGGCCGGGTCAGTCACCCCTCCCATAGAGCTCATCTGTAAAACAGGCCTGGACTGCACTCCATGATCTCTGTCTGCCCTTCTCTTAGGCCCTCTGAGCCCAGAGACAGAATGGTAGATTAAGCCAGAAGCCTGGGACCTAACCAAGATTGAGGTTCACAGAGGTTGCCCAATAAAAACTGGCTGGCTCCTAATATCACCTCACTCTGCTCCTGACCCCCAACACTGCCATCAAATATGTTTCCGGAGAGAAAGCTCTAGACGCAGGCCTGGCCAGTTAAAATGGCCACGCCTTGGCTTGTCCCTTCTTGTCTGCGTGCTCATTTCCTTTAGGACTGGCCTCATGTTTTCCTTTGCCCAAGAACGGCTGTGGGGTTAGAATCCCAGGTTTTACTTCCACTGCTGTGTCCCCCCCCCCCCCACCATGTACAAGCCCTCAAAAGGGCACAGTTCTAGGATGATCTTGGGTCAATGCTGACTCCAATCTCCCTCACCCCCACCCCCTTCCACCCCTGAGGCCCAGAAAACAGCCCATTCTCTCTCTCTGGAAGCAGCAGGGAAAGATGGGAGGAGATGGTGAGGTTGGGGAGTACTCTTGTGGAGTCAAGTGTTGGTGGAGGGAAGCTGCCAGGGCCCTCTTGTGTTTCTGAAGCCCCAGCAGGGGACCACCTGCCCCAGTGTCTCAGCTTACTCAGCTGATGGCGGCAGCATCAGAAGTTTGGGCTGCTGGATGCCCCAGTGCCCCTCCCCTTCTGAAGCTTCCTTTCCTATGACTTTAGGATGGGAGTGAGGACAGGAGGGCAGGGAGCAAACTGGTCCCTTGGGATTCTGACTGCTACTCCTGCCCATCCCTCCTCCTGACCAGCTCATAAACAAGGCCAGTTCCCAGGCAGCCAGCAGCCTGGGAGCCAGATCCTGACCAAGAACTAGTCTGGGGGCAACACCCCTGCCCCCAACCCCAATAAAGGCCTGCCCAGCTTCTGCCTCCTTTCCTCCCTTTGTCTCATACTCCCAGGCCCTACCCTTCAGCCTCCTATCTCTAGCTCCTCTAAGAAACAGACAAGGTCAGAGGTTTTCCCCTTTCTCCCTCCAGTGCCTCTGCCTCCTCTTGATTTCCCAGGGAGGTGAGATGAAGGAGGGAGGGAGAAGAGAGGGATGGGGCACTGTAACCTTGGGAAGATAAGACCAGTTAACCTTGGGAAAGTAGGGAGTTGGTGGGGTAGGGGGTTGAAGGCATGAAGTGTGGGAGTTGGGGTGGGGGGAGAGAAAAACTTGGAGCCATGGGATGTGGGAGTGGCAGGGTTTGCTGAGCCCCAGACTTGAAAGTGGGGTCCTAACCAGCTAGACAGGTGACAGGAGGACAGCTTGTAGAGAGGCCTTCTTCCCTACTTCTGAATCCTAATGGGGGACAGGAAATTGATTAGGAGTCAGTCATCAAATAACAAAGGGATAAGCAAAGGCTGGGTCCAAGTAAGGCCCTCTTCCTTAGATGGCTCATGCAATTGTTCTTTCACTCACTAATTCAAACACCATGAATTAAATGGTGCTCCTATACTATTATGTAAGGAGCCTTGGTGATGTAATGGGTTGCACATTGGGCTGATAACCAGAAGGTCAGCAGTTCAAACCCACTAGCCGATCCTCGGGAGAAAAACGAAGCTGTGTATGCCTGTAGAGATTTAAAGCTTTGGAAACCAATAGTGGCAGATACACTTCTTTCCTATAGCGTTGCTGTGAGTTGAAATCAATTAGATGGTAGTGAGGTACTATTACGTCAATTATTCATATGCAGGTTTTCATAATTAAAATGGGGGAAATATGAATTAAGCAGTTAATTAATCTGCTAGAATGAAGAAATCTAAAAGAGACCAGGGGAAATCGGATGATCCCAACACTCTTCCCTACTGCCCCTGTATAACCATATACAACTTGTACCTGTACAACCTTACCTATCTATTGCCCGTGTACAAGCCCTCGGAAATTCTTTGGTGATGAGATGAAATAGGTGGATGGGGGTGAGGTGGCAGATGAAAGATAGACAGAAATATTTATTTACCTAATTGATGTGTGTCTATACATCTAGAAACGGTAGATTTTAAAAAATCAAACCCTTAGCCATTGAGTATAGTTGGGTTCATCTTGACCCTACAGGACAGAGTCAAAATGCCTCGTAGAATTTCCAAGGCTGTAATGTAATCTTTAGAACATGTTGTCAGCCGTGATCAACCGTGTCCCTGGAGAAGGACAGCATCCTTGGTAGAGTAGCGGGGCAGCAAAAAAGAGGAAGGCCCTCCACAAGATGGATTGACCCAGGAACAATTGTGAGGATGACGCAGGACCGGCAGTGTTTCCTTCTACTGTACACTGGGCCACTCTGAGTCAAACCTGACTTGATGGCACCTCGAAATAACAATGTCATCGTTACAGTGTGAGTGGAATCAGCCCCTAACATATAATCACGGGTCTGGTAAGCACAATTGTACAGCTATAATATTAAAGATTATAGTAAAGTCATAGAGAATAAAAGAGATAGGAGAGAGTAAAATAAAGGTGTCAGACACAATTTATGGTAGCATGCTCACCTCAGCCTTTCTTGATAGTCCACTGTGGGGATGTGGGAGAAGGAAAGGGCAAGAGAGAGAGAAGAGAGGGAAGGAGAGGGAGGGTGGGAGAGGGGAAGGAGGACCAGAGGAGAGGGGACAGGGCCAGAGAGAGTGAGCAATTTTATCATTTGGGAACTTTTATAAATATCCATTAGTCATGCATATTCAGGAGTTATATCCATCACAAGGTGGGTGGTAATCACAGTAAAGTCCCCAAGGTCACAGGTGAGGAAAACTAATACCTGCATTGGGGGAAGGCATGCGGGCAGATGGATGGGTGCCTCTGAGGCAGGAGATAATCAGATTGTCTACTTCTACAGGGAGACAGAATCAACCATGTGCTCACTGTAAGGCAGCACAGCTGTCAGGGGAGACTCTGTGGGAATGGCATTTGTTAGTGTCCCACATTACAGGACAGAGTACCACATCTTTCCCCTGTAGAGTAGCTGGTGGGTGCCAGTGCTGACCGCATCGTCAGGACTCCTCAGAGATCCACTCAACTCTGGAATGTCATTGGGCCATTGGGAGTCAGCTTGGACTGCCCTACCCTTAGCCCACGTCTCACTGATCAACCTATCACTTTTCTCGGGTTGGGAATATTTTGGGAGCCAGTGCTAAGGAGGTAGGGGAAGAAACCTCTCCACAGAGGAGAGAACTTCAGTTCTTGGACCACTTGGACAGGGGTAATAACAGCGACCTGGCAGGATGTGTGTGTGTGTGTGTGTGTGTGTGTGTGTGTGTGTGTGTGTGTATGAGAGAGAGACCTTTAAGGACTAAGCTTGCCTCTTCAAGTCTTTCATGCTTTACTGTTCAGAAGGTCTACATAAGACCCAAATTCCTCTTGCTGCTATTTCCTCTCACTGCAGAACTAGAACATGCCTGTGGCTGAGCAGCAAATGGGGACAATGGAGCATAAGAACTACAGAAAAATAGAAAAGGAGGCCGCCTCGACCTTTGGTACCCATCGAACACCATTTCCCCCTATATTTTCTGTCTCTTATTAGTGTCACCTCTCCTCACCCAGGGTGGTCTCAAATGACCCCTGAACCCCTCATTCCTAGAAGACAGGGATCTCAGGAACACATCCACACAAGGGCTCCCTCAAAAGCCCAACTCACTACCGTGGAGTCATAGTGACCCCTTTTGGATTTCCAAGACTATCTGCTTACGGGAAAAGAGAGTCTAGTCTTTCCCCTTGGAGCTCCTAGCGGTTTTGAACTGCCGACCATTTGGATTGCAGCCCAATGGGTAATGCCCCCCGCCCCACCCACCCACAGACACTGGAGTAGGAGACAGACGGTCACTATCACCTACTTCATAACAATGCTCCCAAGATTCAGCCCTGGCTTCCTCCTCTTGCTGTGCAGTTCAGGAAAACAGACACGCTCAGGATCGGAGGGTCAACCTTCTATTTTGTGGAATGAGAGCCTTAGCCTTTTCACAGAGACTCCATTCCCTACTTCTCTCAGCATTCCCAGATTTCCCTGAGGGTTTGCCCTAGGTTCTTCCTCCCTCCCTGCATGCCTTGCTTTAGCGCCCTCAGCTCTGGAAGCCAGCTTGCTGTAAGTCTGGGGCTCTGGCCAAAAGCAACTAAGGAGGACTTGCCATAGATCCAAGAAGCAAAGAGGCGTTCCTTTCCATAGCCCCAGAATTGCCCCCCTGCCTGCTAGCATTAGGGCTACCCAGGAAGTGGGTGGCTGAGGCCACTGGTTGCCCCCTCCTGCCTCCTTCCCCCATCCCCCGCCACACTGTCCACTTCACTCTTTAGGGCCCTTGCTTTCTTTTCTTTGCCAGCCGTCTTGATCTTCCTTCGGTCAATGTCTTCCTTGGCTCTCTTTAACCTGGCTTTATTTGGTAGTCAAACCCAAGTCCGGTGTCATCAGATTGACGGCAGCAAGGTGTCCTTTTATTGATCTACGTACTGCATTTATTTGGAGGCCTTATCACTATTACGGAAACCTTGTACAGCCGCAAGGAGCCCTAGTTGTTGTTGTTGGGTGGGTAATGGTGAGGCATTGGACTGCTATCTGCAAGGCCCTCTGATGGCAATCAGCAGCAGCTCCGCAGTAGAAAGAGGGGGCTTTCAACTCCTGGAGTTGAGCCGTTCTACCCTGTTCCTGTAGCCTCACTAGGTGTCCACGTTGACTCCAGGGCAGTGAGTGTACAGACACAGTGCCCATAAATGGGGGACCCTTTGCTGTACAGCAATGATCAGCCAGAATCTAGTTTAGAAGGGACGCTTGCTCGCGGCCATTCAACTCAGCCAGGGAAGAACTGCCCCTGTGCGTTTTGAGACTGTAACTGCCTACAGGAGTAGAAAGTCCAGTCTTCTTCCCCGTGGAGGGGCTGGTGGCTGAGAACTGCTGACCTTGCTGATCAACAGCCCAAGTGACACCATTATGCCACCTGGGCTCCCTAAGAAGGGGCCTGACCAGGGAATCTTGAAGACCTACTCTGGCACCTCTTCTGTTCGATCTTCATTCCCCACCCCCAAGAAACATGTCTGGACTGGAGGGAGACCCTTGGACGTGGGAGGAGAGATGGAGCCAGTGACCCCCCTGATGCACTCTCTGTTCCCAGGGCCGTGGGCAGCCCTCTGGTCATGGATCCCACCAACATCTGTCGCAAGGCCCGGCGGCTGGCTGGGCGGCAGGCCGAGTTGTGCCAGGAGGAGCCAGAAGTGGTGGCTGAGTTGGCCCGCGGAGCCCGGCTGGGGGTGCGCGAGTGTCAGTTCCAGTTCCGTTTCCGTCGCTGGAATTGCTCCAGCCACAGCAAGGCCTTCGGGCGCATACTGCAGCAGGGTCAGTGTGGGGCGGGGTCTTGGGGGTGGGACACCTTCTCCCCCCTGGGGGAGTTGGAGGATAGGTCTCCACACCCCCCTCTGACCATGCCAACCCCACGCCATGCCGCCCCACCTACCCACCGCAGACCCCCACTACCCAGCTCAGGTCCTGCCCGCTGATGCTCATCCCTGCACCCACAGACATTCGGGAGACGGCCTTCGTGTTCGCTATAACGGCGGCGGGTGCCAGCCACGCAGTCACGCAGGCCTGCTCCCTGGGCGAGCTGCTGCAGTGTGGCTGCCAGGCGCCCCGTGGGCGCGTCCCTCCTCGGCCCCCAGGCCTGCTGGGCACCCCTGGGCCTCCAGGCCCCGGGGGCTCCCCTGACGGCAGCGCCGCCTGGGAATGGGGAGGCTGCGGCGATGACGTGGACTTCGGGGATGAGAAATCCAGGCTCTTCATGGACGCGCAGCACAAGCGGGGACGCGGGGACATCCGTGCGCTCGTGCAGCTGCACAACAATGAGGCGGGCCGGCTGGTGAGAGCTCCTTGTGGCAGAACTGGTGGGCGTGGACTGGGGTGGCCGGGCATGGTAGAGCGTGTGGGCACTTGGAGGTATGTGCCAACAAATGAACATAGGGTGCTTGGATGTGACCGACTGGACTGCTTGCGTTGGGCGGGTGGACGTGGGAGAGTGCAGGTGGGAGGTGGGGCGTGTGGTGAGGGTGAGAGGAAGAGTGGGTATCCGCGTGTGGACATCGATTTGGGAACCTGTGGCGGGACAGTGAGCTCATGTGACAGGGTACCCTAGAAGACTAGCCAGCACATCGGTGGACATTGGACAGAGAGAGGAGGGAAGTGGCCAGTCTACAAGAAGGTATCATGTAGCAGCACCAGAGCTGTGCTGCAGTGGGCAGGCTGGGAGGGGACACAGGGCCCTTAGGGACTCCCTGGTAGGGAGGATAGACCTCAGAGATGGGCCAGGTGGGCCAGGCTTGGGGTCAGTAGGGCTCAAGATGCCAGGCCTGGGACAGGAGGAAGACTAGAAGCTGGACCACGTAGGGAAGGAGGGGCTTAAAGGGGGTCTGAAGCAGGGTTGGGGTGGGGGTCAAAGGGATTGGAAAGGAGTGGAGGACAGAGACCACCTCTCTGGGTACCCTGGCCCCATGCATCTCCAAGGGGGTTGCTACTCTTTCTCCCTCCCTCAGCCCACCCCAGCTTCAGGACTAATGGGGTCTCTTCTCAGGAGAGCTGTGTGTTCTACGGGGCTCTAGGAATACCCCTTCCCCCATTTTCCCACTCCTTCCTCTGGGGCTGGGACTGAGGCACTGGGTGGGCGAGAAAGAGGGGTCCCACCTGCCCAATCCAGAGGAGTGTCAGGACAGGCCCTAGACTTCTTGAGAGGGGTTGGGGAGGGTGGAGGAGGTAGATCCCCAGGCGGTCCACTCTTCTGGCAGAAATGAAAAGGCCAGCGGGTTGGGGTTGGGGTGCTGAGCCTAGGCAGCTGCACCTCCTGAGGCGGAGAAGCTGCTCCGGGAAGATTCTCAGCCCTGCTGCCCATTCTGCTTTCCCCCAACCCACCGCAGCCCCTGCTTCCCCGGCATCCACCCCACCCCCTTTGCCTATGCTGGCCTCCTTTCTCTCTTCTCTTTGGGGCTGACATTCCCTTGGTCTCCTCCCTTCCAAGACTCTGTTTTCTCTGGCCCCCCTCCCCTTCTTTCTTTTCTTCCACCACCCTCCCTACCCTTCATCCTCTGTCTGTCCCCTGCTCCCCGTAGGCCGTGCGGAGCCACACGCGCACCGAGTGCAAGTGCCATGGACTGTCGGGCTCCTGCGCGCTGCGCACCTGCTGGCAGAAGCTGCCCCCGTTCCGCGAGGTGGGCGCGCGACTGCTCGAGCGCTTCCACGGCGCCTCGCGCGTCATGGGCACCAACGACGGCAAGGCCCTGCTGCCCGCCGTGCGCACGCTCAAGCCGCCGGGCCGCGCAGACCTCCTCTACGCCGCGGACTCGCCAGACTTCTGCGCTCCGAACCGCCGCACCGGCTCGCCTGGCACGCGGGGTCGCGCCTGCAACAGCAGCGCCCCGGACCTCAGCGGCTGCGACCTGCTGTGCTGCGGCCGCGGGTACCGCCAGGAGAGCGTGCAGCTGGAGGAGAACTGCCTGTGCCGCTTCCACTGGTGCTGCGTGGTTCAGTGCCACCGCTGCCGCGTGCACAAAGAGCTCAGCCTGTGCCTCTGAGCCGCCGCCGCCGCGCTCCCCAAACTGCGCGCTGAAGAGACCTCTGGCTTCCCACCACAGGGGACGCTCCCTGCGCCCCGCCGCGCCCGGCCCTTGTCCATCTACCAGGCCTCTGGAGAGACTCCGAGGCTCCAGCTTGGGATGCCTTCCTCCAGCCAAGGCGCAGGGCGCTGGAGAGACGCTCTCCGGGCATGCTATGCCGCCCCGCCCGCCAGCCAACACTTTAGGTTTCCCGATGCTGGGCATCTCAGAACTGCGGGCACGGAATGGGTGGGGGGAGGTCAGTATCAATAAAAAATATTTAAGGCGTTTCATAATGACTGCGCCCGGAGTTCGGACGCAGGGCTGCGTCTCCTGTGGACTCTGGAAGGAGGGTGTGAAGGCAGGTCGTTTTGATAGCACCCTGGGTCCCCATCTTTCCCCAACAGGTTGGCTCTCCTGAAAGTCATGGGCTTTCCCTGGGCCAGGCTTCTCTCCTGCTTCTCAGGCTTAGGTCTGCCAGCGGGGGAAGAAGCGGCCGTCCTTCAAAGGACAGGATAAAAGGCCCCCAAAAGGCAGCATCTGGGGCCACCCTTCACCTTCACTTCTAGGGGACTGGAACACCTCTCTCTGCCCAGACAGATCCGTGTCCCCTAGGGAATCCCAGGGCAGGCTGGGGGAAACACTACGAGACTGTCTTTTCTGGAGACGTTTTTTATTTACCGAAACAATGCATAGGCGGTCCAGAGTTCTTACGCACCTGCCCACACTTTCTCCTGTTACTAACCTCTTGCACTGGGTTTGTTCAATTAAGGAGCCAATTGATCCATTGCTATTGAAAGTCCATGGATCACAACAGGCTTTACGGTGTTAAGCATAAATCCACAATTCACCATTACAGTCCCATTCCGAATAATTTGGCTGCTCTAAAAATGTCCATGGACCAACAGTTCATCTCTCCTTCCCTCCCTGGAGCCTTTGGTTGCCACTGATCTGTTTACTGCCTCTACAGATAGGGCTGGTGGCTACAAGTACAGCTGTTAGTAGGTCAGCAGTTTGAAACCACCAGCCACTCCATGGGAGAAAGATGAGGTTTTCTACTCCAGTACCGGAGTTACAGTCTCAGAACTCACAGGGGCAGTACTACCCTGTCCTATAGGTCTGGGGTGGGGGTGGGGGAGGCACCCAAACTCAGAGGATTAAAGGGTAGCACTTTTAAAACTGTAGAGGGTGATTAAAAAGATGTTATTATCAACACCAGATTTTGGTCCAGTGAAAACTAATGTCACCCTCTGGCCATCTCTCATCACCCTGGGGGTGCCTGGAATTTCTCTTGGACACTTGGTCTCCCCTCTTTGGTTTGTCTCAGAAAGCTGAGGTGAGGGTGAGCTGACAGAGACCCAGCATTTAGGGCGCTCCAGGGCTGACCCTCATGTTTCCATCTTCCTCCAGAGATAAGGGAGACAATGGCTGGGGTTCAGATCCCCTAATTTTCATTCCTATAATGGTAATAGCTCCCACTTTAATACATACGGCACAGTATGAGTTTTAGATCCGCACCCTGCGCTTGAAGCTCCTACTGTATGGAAGTGTCTGACATGTCTAGGTAGTCTCAGTTTCTTTAGGGATTTCAACCTGTTTTAGTGGCTGCCTCACAGTCAGCCCCAAAGTAGTTTACTTTTTCAAGCATGCTAAATAATTTACTATTAGTGGAGACGGTTCCTTCTTGTATTTAATTATATATATATACGCCTAATATAATGCACATGACATAAGTAGATAAGGCATCAGCCTAGTTCATAAGGCACATACTTACTCTAACACCACTTTTAGCTTCTCCCCAAAGTCAGAGTTGAAATCACTAATGGCTCCTTTTCATGATCCTCCTGGTCAAGAACTTGTCAGATCTCAGACGGGTAGTTCTGCTCTGGGTGACACGAGTGAGAACAGTCACTTGGCTGCTGTTAGTGGGGTCCTGGGCTGGGCTGAGCGGGCCAGTCCAAGACTTCTTACAATAGGCCGATTTTCAAGAGCAGCTGGGTCAAACTTGAAGGCGGGCGCTGCTCTTCTCTTAAGCTATCCAGCCCTGGAAGCTCCACGGCATCACCATCATCAGCTTCTTTTGGTCAGGCGAGGTCACAGAACCAGCCAGAATTCAAGAGGAGACAGGCTTCATTCACTTCCTGCTGGAAGGAATGTCCAAGACCTTGTATCCAACACAACCCAAGCCACACCCTCCGAGAGTTGCTAGGAACTTTTTTCTTTTGGTCTTTTTTGAGATAGAATAAGCACTTTGCACAGCCTTCGACACACGGCGACTTGTGTTCGCTTTTTATTGACTAAATGAGAGCTACTGGGAGGATGAACATACACAGCACATGCCTGTGGGTGCCAGGCAAGGCACAGTTACCCATGGAGATGCCAACGGGAACAGCTTAGGCTGAAAGCAAATGAAGGGTGCCTCTACCAGGGATGTCCAGGGGGAGTCTGAACTCAGGCACAGCTGAGCACAGGGGCTCAATTCACTTCACAGCTCTTTCCCTCTGCCTGTATCTCCCCCACCCCCTCCATTGTTTCTGCTCATCTTGGCTACTCTTTGCATACCACCCTCTGGCTACACACTTCCCGCCTGGCAGCCCCATGCCTCCATTCTTTTTTTAAAATTATTTTTTTATTTAATAAAATTTTTATTGGGGCTCATACAACTCTTATCACAATCCACATATACATCTATTGAGTAAAGCACCCTTATACATTCGTTGCCCTCATCATTCTCAAGATTCGTCTTCCACTTGGCTTCCTGGCTCATTTTCCTTTTATTCCCGCCCCCTGCCTCCATTCTTAGAGCAGCGATTCAAATGGAAGAACAGCCTTCCCAGTTATTTCCAGGTGTTTCTGCTTAGGCCTCTTGCGTCCACCTGAGCCCATAGAGTGTCCAGGAAGATGTACAACCATGACTTGACCTGGGATGGGCAGTGTCCCCCCACCCCCGCCCCAGCCCAGGACCACCTGGAGTGGAGCCACAGGGAGGAGTACAAGTTCTCCAAATGAAACAGAAGGAGGGAAGCCTATCTTGTATCTGCCAGGATTGAACCTGGCTTCCAAACCCATCCCAGAATGTTCAGGGTCCCAGGTCGGAAGCATGTGTGAGGAGGGGGTCAGGCTACGGTGGGAAGAATGGACTATCTGGGTTCCTTTCCTGCCAAGGGAGAGCATGCAGGACAAATGTGGGGGCACCAGGAAACGCTCATGCCGGCATCTCTGTCTTCCCCAGAGCTCTGTCCACCACCTGCAACCGCTGCCCTGGAGTTGGTCCTGGCTCAGTGACCCTATAAGACAGAGAGCTGTCCCCATGGAGTTTTGGGGGCTGTCGTCCTTATAGCAGAAATCTGCTACTTCTTGCTCTCACAGAGCAGCTGATGTGTTCCAATTGCCCCTCCTTGGGCTAGTGCAGCTGAGCACGTTATTCCCCCCCCCCCCCCTACACACTCCTGGTTTCCTTCCCTATCTCTACTGGGTACTTTTCATTCTGAGTTCCTGCGTGTCTCTCATGGACCACCAGAGGGCGACCAGAACCCATCTTGTCTACTAACAAGAAACAGCAGAACCTATGGACCCCTGGGGAACCCTGACAGCCGTGCAAATGCCCAACTGAAGGACAGAGCAGAGGCATATGCTCAAGGACTGCTGGGGTCAAGCTTCTAGGGTCCGGGTGACTGGAATGATATCTGCCTCTGTGTGTGTGTGCAAGTGCACATACAGGTGTGGCTAGGCACCGCATTCTCTGATGCCAGGAAGGAAAACTGAGGCAGGAGTGTGCATCAACACCTTCAGAAGGCTCAGAGGAATTCAGAGACATGGGGAGAGTGTCAAGAGATGAGGCTACCAGCTTGAACTAGATCGAGTCATGTAATCTCGCGGAGGCTCAATTTTTCCTTGAAATGGGGCTGCCAGGCTGCTAGAATCTGTAAACTGCCAGCAGAGCCCCATCTCCATGGGGAAAGCTGCCCGCTGTGAAGTGTCAGAGGCATGAGTGCCGCCCAGAGTGTACTCAATGGTGGCCACTGGCCTGGTCCTTTTCAGCTCCAAGGTTCTGAACTGCTGTGTTCTCGACCTGTGTTCTTGAACACTGTGTTCTTGAACAGCTTCCTGGGAAGGGGGCCCTGGGAGAGGAATCTGGTGCCCACACCCCCTTCCTGGCCCAGCCAGCTGCACAGCCCCAGGCAGCCTGAGGTGTCCAAGGCCCCCACTGACTGACATCTGGGTCTGGGGAAATGGGGGAAGAGCCCAGAGGTGCCCCAGATGTGTGCATGACCACACTGGAACAGCTGAACACAGGCAGATGGGTGGAGGGGCCAGGCTGGAGGGTCCAGGGCTGGCTTGAGGCTGGGGCTCAGGAGCCCCTCCTGTTCTTTTCAGTGGCCAAACATATCAGGAGCTGGGGAGCTGGTAGCAGCCTCCTGTCCTCCTTACCTGAGTTAGGGGTGGTGCCCTCTACAGGATGGGTACTAGGAGGGTGAGCCCACAGATCTACCTGGGACCCCTTCCTTCTTTTCTCCACTAAGACACACAGACTAAGGTGAGTGTCAGAGCTGTGCCTAAGCTGGGCTGGGGCCATGAGGGTCCACCTGTTCTCACCTTGGTACTGCCCCCCTCACCTCTGCCCACCTCTCCCTGTCACCTCCTCCAGAGCCTCCACAGCTGGAACCATTCTCTGAGCTGCCTTTCATCCCCATCTCCCCCCCACCCCTAGTGGCCCCTGTAATTGTGGTCTCAGGCAGCGGCTGCGGGGGCTGGAGCTGGGCTCAGGGCCAGGGCCTAGGGCAGGGCCAGGGCGGGGCCTGGAGGCAGCTGATAGGGGTTTGGCCATGGCATGGGTCATATGGGGCTGGGGGCCCCAGCTACAGACAGACACTCTGGGCCTCATCTATACCCATGCCAAGTCCCTGTGCCTACACATGCCCTCCCCTCCTAGGGCTGATGAGAAGAGAAGTTTCCAAGCTTGGGCACTCCTAGACATCAGGCCAGAACCAGACAACTTGTGCCAGAGCACAAATCTTGGGGAGCAATTTGCTTTCTAGAATTTTCAAAGAAAAGCCCTCTCCCTCTCCTTGGTGCCTCTGACTGTCCTCCAACAGTGGAGGGTCTCTGAGCAGGAAGCCCCCCCCCCCAGCCCCAACCAGAGGCAGTCCAAAGGAAAGTCACCAGGTGCTCAATCAGGGAGCCTCGGCAGAGGGTCCTGAGTCCTAGGGAGAGCACAGAACTCTGGGATGGGGGCCTGGAACCAGTGTTTTTCACAATGGCCCAAGCAGGGACTGGGTCTGCTGCATCAGGCATGGAGCATACTAGGGGGAGGCCTTCCCCTGAGATTATGAACTGGTTCCTGGGTCACAGTGGGCCTCAATTTCCCTAACAGCCAATGGGAAATTGACACACACACCCCAGCCTGGCTTGTGCTGATACCTTTTTGTGCCTCTGGGAAAATGCTGACTTCAGGGAGTGTCCTCCTGCTCTATCCCTCTCCATGAAGAAGATGTCAGCCCCAAGCAGACCCTGTCCCTGAAGTGTGGAGAAGAGCGAGGGGGGCTGGCAGGGGGCAGCTCAGGTCAGACAGGGCTTTGGCTGACCCAGACTGCCTCCTGCCCCCGGCTGGCTAGCTGCTGTTTTCTTGCTGTCCAGCCAGACTGCTTCCCCCCAGGGTCCACCCCCATGCACCCCCAGCAGCCTCAAGCCTTTAATTCCTGACAGCTGTGGAGGCTGCAGGCAGAGATGGGGGAGGGGGGCTCTCTCAGCCTGCCATTGCTCAGGCCACTCCTCCACCTGACAGTTGGGGATCCTCCCTGGCCAGTCCCTCAGGGATGGGTAGTTCTAGGAATGGGCCCCTTTTGTCTCTGAGCCAGTAGGCTTAGGTCATCCTTGCCCTCCTTTGCCCCCCATCAAGAGGGGCTCTTTTCAGAGAGAAAAGGCATTGGAGATGGGGGCAGGGTGCTGGGTAGAATGAAGACCTCATGCCCACTGTGCAGAGGCAGCTGCTGAGTGGACCAGGATCCACTCTCTGGGTACTATAAAGAGCCTCTTCTCCTCTTCCTCACCTTCCAGCAGGCAGACCCCACACACTCTCTGCCCTTGTTCATCTGGGGTCCAAGGAGGAGGCCTGGGTGTTGGCTGGAGGGCACTGCGGGCAGATGCAAGGGACTCCGAGCCGCCAGGGATTGGGCCAACTCCTCTGTTGGAGTTGCTGCTGCCGCAGACCCAGCCGCCTTAGGGGTGGGAGTTAGAAGGTGACTTGGGTCCATTGCCTCCGTTAATGTGCTGTGTGCCCTGGAGTAAGTCATGAACCTCTCTGAGCCCCGATATTATCCTGTGGAGTTCAATGATGAGACATGACATGACCTCGCACCCCCTGGTCCAGGATTCAAAAGGCTCTTGGCTGCCTGTTGGCTGGCTGCTCCCTCCCAGCAGGCTGCTCCCTGAGCAGGCCTGGGTGAGGAGGGCCTCCTTAACCCCATTTCACCATGGATCCAGGGTGACACCTGCTTCAGGTCGCAGAGGACAGGAGCCAGGGCTGTCATCCTGTAGGAACCCATACCTGCCCCCCCCCCAGTCCTCTTTGGAAAGTCCCTCCTGAGGTGAGGGGGAGATCAGAGCCCGGCCACCTCCTCTAGCCCACGGTGAGCTGTGTGTGTTGCCGGACTGAAGAGTCCCGGCAGCTGCGTCCCAGGCCAGTGCACACACCTCTCAGTAACACACGCCTTTCCACAAGAACACGCCTGGGTCTGGAGCTCAGGGCGCCTGGCTATTCACCTCTCCGAACACCACCCCCATCCTGGCCCCGCGAGAACCCCAGCACCCTAACACTGCTACCTCCCTCCCCCCCTCGCCCCTCCCTGGCTCACCGCAGCTCCCACCCTTAGTCCTGAGCGGAGGACTCAGTGGCCCCGGGACAGGACGCGTACACACGCCTCCACCCCTCGCTGTGACGTCACGTGGGGTAGAGCTCTGAGACATTAAGTGGGGGTGGGGGGTGGGGGGGGAGAAGGCGGCGGTGAAGCTGCTCCAGGCCTGGACAGTCACTCACTCTTCAGGCGGTGGGGCCAGGCACAGACAGCGCCGCCCCGCCCCCCCACCTCGGCCCACAGCGCTCGCCCTCGGAAGCCCAGGCTCGGCGCGGCTCTGTGGTCCCCCGGCACCCGGACCTCTGCCTCCCCAGCTCACTGCCGTTCTCGACCCCCCTTCCCCTCGGCAGGCTCCGGGAGTTGTCACAGGGGGGGCCTCGGGAAATTCCCCGGGCCCCTGTGCCAGGAGGTGCCCCGTGCGCCCGCCCGCTCTCCACCCCCCCCCCCCGAGGGCGGTGCCCGGGGGCGCTGCACCATGGAGCCGGGAAGCGGGCGCCGTCTGCTCCCGGAGCCGTGACCTAAGTCGAAGCTGGGTGTCGCAGCCACCCCGACCCCGGCTGACCATGGGCCGTCGTCCCGGGCTCGCGCGCCCCGCCTGAGCCCGCACCCCGCGGCCCGGCCCGGCCCACGCGCCATGGGCAGCGCCCACCCTCGCCCCTGGCTGCGGCTCCGACCCCGGCCCCAGCCGCGGCCCGCACTCTGCGCGCTCCAAATCCTTCTGCTGCTGACTGCCGCCGCGCCCAGGTGAGCCCGGCCCCGCCCTCCCGGGAGCTGGGACCCCCAGCTGGCAGGGGCCTCGGGCGCTCGGAGGGCGAGAAGCCCTGGGAGGAGGGAAGGACGGGGTCATAGAGAAGTGCTGGTGTCCCACGAGAGAACATGCTCTCACAGGAGGGGCTGGGTTGGTGGCAGAGAAAAGGCACTCCAGAGAGACAGGAAGAGAAATGGCAGCTAGGAGAGGAGAGGGTGGTGGTGGTGGTGGTGGTGGTGGTGTGTGTAGGGGGGAGACCCTGCCTTGCTAGGGGAATGCACCCCTCCCAGAAGAGGTAACTCCAATACAGTCCTCCACCTTGAAGCTGGTCCCAAGGAGGGACAGGGGCTGGAAGCTGGCCTGACTGCACAGATCAGACCAGGTCACTGCCCTCTGACAGTGTGCAGGGTTTCCCAGTCTGTGAGCTGACAGAGTGAGCTCAGTAAGCAGTGTTAAGCAGCCGCCTGCTTGGGCGAGGGTGGGTGGGTATATGGGTGAGTGGGTGAGGGTGTGTGGGTAGAGGACATGAGAAAGGAGCTGGTGACCAATAGATGTTAACACGAACGCGTGTGCAGACGTGCGTGTCTGTGTGTGACGGTCCCTGGGTCTGCGGGTCGTGTCCACCGAAGTCTGTGCAGACCTGTCTTCATAGACGGGGCGGTTTGAAATCAGGCCTCTGGGAGTGGGCTCCTGGGGTCACCTTATGAAGCCCTGTGTGCTGGCACCCCAGATGTGTGTGCATGAGCACAGCATGTTTGTGTGGGTGTGTGCCCAGGCAGGTTGTGTTGGGGGATGGAGTGGGGTGGGGGTGGTGAGAAGGTCAAGGAAAGAAGGCTCTAGTAGTCAGGCAGCTGGGGGCAGGGGTCATTATCCAGAATCAGGGCTAGAACTTAGGGGGCTATGGCCCACAGGGCCCTGTGTGAATATGTGTCCTGTCCTTAGCTGGTCCAGGTAACATAAAGCTGCCTCCCACTATACTCCCTGAGTCCTTTTACCACCACTCACCACCCTCCCTCTGCAGGTCTGCACCCAATGACATCCTGGGCCTCCGCCTGCCCCCAGAGCCTGTGCTGAATGCCAACACCGTGTGCCTGACACTGCCGGGCCTGAGCAGGCGGCAGATGGAGGTGTGTGTCCGCCACCCAGATGTGGCTGCCTCGGCCATCCAGGGCATCCAGATCGCCATCCACGAGTGCCAGCACCAGTTCCGGGACCAGCGCTGGAACTGTTCTAGCCTGGAGACCAGAAACAAGATCCCCTACGAGAGCCCCATCTTCAGCAGAGGTAGCCCTCCCACCTCAGACCAACCCACCCATAAATCACTCCTTCAAGCTGGCAGCTACCCCAGGTGTCCCTCGTCCAGCCATGCCACCTGCCTGCCTCCTCCTGAAAGGCAACAGGTTCCAGGATTGGCTCGTGACAGGTTCCAGACCGGAGGGTGGTCCAGGGCTCCTGCCTTCTCCTGTCCCACTTCTGACACCCCGTGTGTCTCAGACTCAAGATCTATCCATCTTGGTCACTCTTCTGCCTTAAATATCCTGTGGGGCAAGGAGCCCAGCCCATGATGAGCTGCTCAGCAGTGGGTGGGGGTGTTGCTGGTGGGGGAAGCCTGGGCAGGTAAAATATTTGTGCTCCTGCAGAAGCTCCTCCGGGCAGTACAGGCAGGGTACACCACCAGCCTCTGTGTCATCTCGCCGCCCCCAGAACCGCTCTGAATCAGAGACTGCTGGGTGTGTGCACACCTGAGTGTGGTGTCGCCTGCCCGGCAGCTGGCAGCCCTGCCAAGTGCTTTTCTCAAAACTCCTAGGAGCATTCAACACCCCCACGCCCTGCATCCCGCCCCCCAAAAAACACGTGGCTTCTGGGTGGCCCTGGGAATGACAGTAAGTTTTGTCATTCACCTCCATTCACATAGGTCTCCAGGCCTAGTATCTTAGGCCTTGGGGGTAGAAATGGGGACCATACCCTCTGGATGGGCCTAACTGGGTTCCCATCTCTTCCCAGATTCCTAGGGAGACAGGGTGGGGACCCCCAGACTGACTGTGTGAGACAAGTCCAGTCCTCAAAGGGCAGAGGAGGAGGAGGGGCCCCCAGATATGCTGTGCCTTGGGGCCTGTGACATCTTAGGGACTTAGAGCCCAGGGAATCCCAACTTCCAAAGGACATAGTCAGGAACCTTTCGCAACCGGCTGGCACCCCTTCTCGCACCCCCCACCCCCAGCCCACCGGGACCCACAAGGCCTGGATCCCGTTGGCCCCCGGCCCCCAGCTCCGGCCGACCGCCCCGCCCCCGCGCTCCCCTCCTCCCTCTGCGCGCGCCCGAGGCGCCGTTTCTACCTAGTCGAGCCCAGCCCGCCGCGTGTGGCGGCATGCAGCCGCGAACTAATCCCCGCGGGCCGCGCAGACGGCCCCAGCCCGCCGCGCTCCCAGGCCCCCCGCCCTGCCCCGCCTGCGCAGCCCGTGTCCCCAGCCGTCCCCAGCTGCGCGTCCAGCCCGAGCCCCGGGCCAGCCGGCTGGCCGATGGACACGAAATGACAGGCCCGATCCCACCTCCCGGTTTCTAGGTCTCCAGCGCACACCCCCAGCTGCGCTGTCCCTCGAAGACCCTGGGGCCCTAGCGATGGGGCCGCGTTCGCCCACGCTCCCGTGGGCGCGGGACATTCGGTGCCACCGCCTCGGGTTGGACCAGGAGAAGGGCCTTTTCTCCCTGGGCCTGGAGTCCCGTCTTTCCCTCTGTCCCTCTGTCCCCTCTGGACTGAGTGGACGCTGGCGTCCTGGAGGAACGCCTTCGCCCAGCCCCTGCGGCCTTGTAGAGGATGGGGTTGAGTTGCGCTTGGGGGAGAGCTCAGAGCCGCTGCGGGACCGCGTGGGGTTGGCGCAGCTCCAGGTACTCCCGGGTTCACCTGCAGTTTAATGAGCGGGAGGTGAGCTAGGGGACTGGTGGAGGAGAGGTTAGGAATGGAGGGGGGAGACCTGCCGGGGCTGGCCAAGCGGGGTGGCGCCCAGCGTGGCGAGGGGGCAGGATAGTGGCTCCTGGGTGTTGGAACACCGCCTTCGCTGTGTGACTTCTGCTTCCCCAGTTGCGACATTGCATTCCTACCTCATACTGGCCTTCTGGAAAGGGATCATTGCTGCCCTTCTCAGCCTCGCCCCCCACTGTGCCCCGCCCTCCTCCTCTCCGTATCCGGGTACACCCTCTTCCGGGGCCATTTCCGGGTCCATCTGGGCCCATCACCTCTCTGCTTTTGAATCCCGCTCATTTCTAATCTGAGTCCTTTCTGAACAGTGTGAGATCAGGTGGCCTCAACTCCCCCTGCCGCGCCCCCCTCCAATGCTGGCCCTTCCTTTGACCCATGCAGCCACTTGGCCTTCACTCAAACACGAATTTTCTCCTCTTTAAAATTCAGATGCTGCCCGGAAGAGGTGGCTCCCTCAGGAGCGAATCTGAATGCTATTGATTCCTGAATGCTATTGTTCCTTGGTCCCACCTCCTGGCCACCCACTGGGAGCAGGGTAGAAATGCTATGTAGGGTCCACTGGCTTCTGAGGCGAAAAGGCTTCAAAGTGTACATCTCCCCAGCCCTCCACTCACTGAATGCTACTCTTGTTGTTAGGTGCCTGTAAGTCAGCTCTGACTCACAGCGAGGGATGTACACACAGCAGAATGAAACACTGCCCAGTCCTCCCCCAGCCTCGCCATCGTCCCTGTACTTGAGCCCATGATTGCAGTTACAAGGTCAGCTTTCTTTCACTGACCCTCTACCAAGCATGGTGCCCTTCTCCGGGCCCTAGCCCTTCCTCGTGTCCAAAGAACATGAGACCAAGTTGTATCATCCTCGCTTCGAAGGAGCGTTCTTGCTGCACCAGACAGATCCGCGCCTTCTCCTGGAAACCCAGGCTATAGTCAATAGTCTCTGACAACACTGTGATTCAAATGTATGCATTCTTCTCTGATCTTCTTGGTTCATGGTCCAGCTTTCCTGGAGCCTATGAGACCATTGAAAATACCATGACGTGGGGCAGGCTCACCTCAGTCCTGCACGTGACTTCTTTGTTTTGTAACATTGAAAAACGGAACCTTTCCAAATTGGCAGCAGATCTGCCCAGTCCAATGCATCACTGGGTTGACTTTATGCGAAGGTGTAAGCCATACTGAAGTCTATAGCCTTTCTCGTCTTCAAGCCCTCTTCTTACTATTACTATCATCTAATTGTCCTGACTCTTCCCTGAGATGGGTTGGTCTGTAGGGATAGGTTCTGATGTAGGCGGGAGAAAGAAAGTGCACTTGACCCCTTGGTGGGGTGAACCTGGGAAGGCAGGGCACACAAGAGCGCTTTCGCCAGACCAGGAGAGGGAATCTGGGAGTGGTGGAGCCTGGCACAGATCACTAGAGGCCTAGAGAGAATGGAAAGCAAGACAAGAGAAGCTGTGGGGGCCCCACACCCACTCTGACTGCTGTGACAGAGGACCAAGATGACAAGGGCACTAGTAATCCCCGCCCCCCAGATTTTTGAATGGAGGACCCAGATATTTGGTGCTGTGGTGGAGGACGGTGCTGGGCAGAATATCTGCTGGGTGGGGGCGGGGGTTCTTTGTTGGAGGAATAGAGAGCCCCAGCATGTCTCACTCAGGGTGGGCAGGGGACTGGAGAGCAGGAAGGGCTTCTTGGGCACTGGATTGAGGGTTTCTTCCTGTGAACTCTGGCACAGAGTAGGCATTTCCCTTCCTAAAGCCCCTTCGGGGATGGATGGATGTGGTGGTACTCAGATGGGGAAACTGAAGCATGGGTAATCATGTCCCAGGACCACCTAAGGTCCTATTCTTCCAATAAACCCAAATCTGAACTCACAGCTATCTGACTTATAGCGACCCTATAGGACTCTATAGAATTGCCCCCTTGAATTTTCAAGACTATAACTGTTTGTGGGAGTAGAAAGCCCGAATAGCAGCTGGTGGTTTTGAACTGCTGACCTTTCAGATTGCAGCCTAACACATAATCACTATGACACGAGGACTCCATAGCACCCACTCAATAAATTGGCCCCCAAAGTGCCATTGTGTGGGGGACACCGTTCTAGAGCAGTGTATCTGTACACTGGGGTCCTCCAACTGCCCACGTGCCCTAGGTTCAATTGTGATCCGATACCTATGTGAATGGTTGAGTCAGGAGAGGCAGAGACTGCATTTGAATGCTGACTTAGGCTGGGACTCAGCCCCAGTCTTACCACCTCCCAAGTCACAAGGTCATCGCAGATCCCACCAAGTGCCCAGAGAGGAGCTAGGGCAGCATGGGAGAGCGCCAAGAAATCCAACTGACATGTACTTGCATGCGCTTCCACGTGTGCACACGTGCACACACACACACACACACACACACACCCCTATGCATACTTGTGCAAACATGGAACACATTCAGTGTCATGCCTAAGCGTTCCCACATGCACACAACATGCTCTAACTGGGCACAGGAGCACACACAGAGGGGTGGAGACCAGACCACCCCTTCCCTCCTATTCTGACTGCAAAGGGTGCAGGTTCAAGCCTCTCTGACTCCCCCAGGTCCCACTGGCTTCTCCTCCACTCACATCTCCTGCCCTCTGAGCCTCCTCCCCAGCCCCTTCCAGGCCATAGGCTGTAGCCTGCAGCAAGAGCAGCAGCAGCAAGAGCAGCAGCAGCTGATTCCACTTAGATGCTGGCAGTCCCTGTCCCAGATCAAAGGCAGGGCGGCTAATTGTGCGTCTTAACGAACTCTTCCCCCCACCAGCTCTTGCTCCGAGCAGCCCAGCTGGCCTTGGCCCCGCCCCTTTCCCCCTCCAGCTGGCCAGATGGCACTGTGTCTGCGTCTGCCCCAGACAGTGGGGCCAGGACCGAAACTGGGGCCCAGCACAGGAGCTGGGGGCAAATCCAGTAGACTGGGCTTTAAGGAGGCTTGCAGGCTTGGAACAGAGGATGGCCAACACAAGCCTTGTCTGGTCCTTGGACACAGGGTTGTGACAGCTGTCAGAGGTCGTCAGTGGTGCCTAGGGTCTGAGTGTTCTCTGTAGGCTGCAGGTTTGCAGATTCCATTTCTCCAGATTCATCTAGGTCTGGAATATGGGCTTGGCCCTGCACACCTCTTAGACCCTTAGACCAAGCTGCTGGCTCTTTCCTGCCGCTGTCTGTGCACAGGTTCTTAGGGCTAGAGATTGGGTTTCCTGAAGTTTTTTTTTTTTTCCCTCTCAGCAGTAGGAAGTTGCTGGGCCAGCCTGGGAACTGGGAGAGGCCTGGGTCCAGCCGATGACCCTTGTGCCCTTTAGCTGTCTCTCTTTGTACAATGTGCGTGTGTGTGCACTCATGTGCACAAGTGCACACGCATGTAAGGGGATTTCTGACCTGCATATTAACGCTTATTCTCAGAGCCCTGATCACTGCCCCAGAGTAAGGGCAGAGCTTAGAGATCCACAGATAAAGGATAAGGGATATCCACAAGGTGTGCCCCTCGCCCCCTCAGGGACTGGGGTCTAGTCCTCCTTCCTCTTGGACCCCACCATCTTCCCAGAGCAGTTTCTCCACCTCTGCAGCTCCCAGCAGCCCCTTTGAAGTTCCAGCTCCACTCCCAGCTCCCCATGTGCTCAAGCTGGAATGGCTACCAAGAAGCCAGAAGGGGCCTAGAGAGGGTGAATTGGTTTCATGGGTTTCCAGTGCCCCAAGCAACTTCTAGAGTGGGCCATGAGCTGCTGCATTCTGTCCCTGCTTCGGGTGAAACAAGAAACAGGGGTAGGGAACTGTAGCAAGAGCGAGCGAGGCCACACAGCAAGAAGAACTTCTCAGTAATAGCTCATGTTGGTATGGTATTCATTATGCATCAGGTATCACCCTAAGTACATTAAGGTCCCTAACTGGTTGCTGTTTTGGAACAATGCAATGAGGTAGATAATTATAACCTTATTTGTTCAGATGAGGAAACTGTGGCACAGATAGGTTAAGTCACTTGGCCAAGGTCACCTATTTGTACCCAGGTAATCTGACTCTGGAGACTGTACTGTTAACCCCTGAGAATCTTGTCTCTTTGGGGGGGGGCAGGAGTGAGGAGGTTGGGGGAGGATGGGAGAAGAGAACAAGGGCCCTGGGGTGTAGTGGGTAAGGACCAGTGAGGTATATGGGACCAGAGTCTCTGTCCCATCCTGGCTGACTTTCTGGGGTCTGTGGGGGATCCCTCAGAACATGTCCTCCCAATCTTCAAAGATCAAGTGATTCTACTTCCTCTAACTCTAGGGCCTCTCCCAAGGCCACCAACCTCCTGCTCGGCCCTGGACTTGCCCCCAGGAGCCTATGGCCTAGATGGATTCTCCTCTTCATTTCCTTGCACCTGGATCTCCCACAATTAGCATCCTCTGGGGGGCTAGAGGCTGTTCCTGGATGGAGGCAGGCCCTGCTCATGATCGGACTTTTCTCAAGTCCAGAATAAGGGCTGGAAGCTACTAGTAGGCCTCCACCTGCCAGGGGTCAGGCTCACCAGAACTCTTGTAGCAGATGATTCAGGCTGACGGACAGCCCCAAGAAGCCTCTAAGAAGGAGGCTTAGTGTGGACAAGTCAGCTACCAAGGAGGGTTGGTCAGAGCTAATCTTTGTGCCTCTGAGTCCCTCAGAGATGTCCATCTTAGATGCCCAGCCCTCTCCATTTTCACTGCTTCTGTGTGTAGGGCACTGAGGTCACATACAGCATTCCTCAAATGATCTCTTCATGGGACCTAGACCAACTGAGATATGGGGTCTCCCCAGCACCCTTTTCTGAACTAGCTACCAGAGATGTCCTGTGGGTGGGGAACTTGGCTTTGTCATCAGGACAGCCTCTGTGGTGGCCTAAGGTGGCTGCACACTTCAGCAGCCAGCTGACCTAGGGACAGAAAGCTTTTCTGAAAATCCATCTTCCCTTACTACCCTCCTGGGTGTGCACGTTTCCTGAGGCCTGGTACGGGTAGTGCAATGAGTTAAGCACTGGACAGCTCGCCCCAGGTTGACCTTTCACCCCCTAACTATGCTGCAGAGAAAGGTGAGGTTGTCTGCTCCCAGGACAACTTCACAGTGGTTCTCTCGGCCGCTCTACTCTGCCCTGTAGGGGCTTCTTCGAGTTGGAATGGACACTCAGCCTGTACTGTGGTCAATTCTCTAGGTTACATTCTGATTTTTGTTTTGTCTGCAAGGCGGCTGCTTCCTTTTCACCGTGATGAAACCACAGACTTGATTTCATTTTACTAAGTTTCTCATTAATGCGCTGCATCTAGACAGGGATACTGTTTTGCACTCAGCCATATTATTTTTAACTTTGAAAAAAAAATCAGATCACACACACTGCGCATGCAATTGACCATTGCAACCACTTTAAAGGTCACAGACCACTGGCACGGCATGTGCTCACAATATTGTGTACTTTTTACCACTATCTCATTCCAGAACTTTCTCATCATCTCAAAAGAAAACTCCCAGCCCACTGAGCACCCACTCTCCATTCCTCTCTCTTCCGGTCCCTGACAACCACAGATCTGCTGTTCCTATGGGTTCACCTCTTCTAGACATTTTGTAAAAGCAAAGTCATATAGATATATGTTCTTTTGTATCTGACTTCTTCTTAGCATAGTGGTGTGGGGGTCCATCATGTGGTAGCATTCTTTTTATAATCCACTGCATGGAAGGACACATGATATTTTGTTTATCCATTTATTGAGTGTATTCTTTTGCATTTCTATTAGTCTTACTTTTCAAACATGTTTATTGCACATTTTAGACTAAAGAAGTTTGTGTGGGTTGTCATTCCATTCTCCTCATCTACCTGTTTGGATTTTGCATAATCCACTTACTATTCTTAGAATGGTTACTCTTGAAATTTTGCCAGGCATATTTAGTGTAACAAAGGGTGTGTGTCTTCAGAAAGTTTATGGAAAATTGGAATAGAAAGATAGTGGAATTTTTCCATGAACTTTTTGAGGCCCCCTTGCATAAGTTTGAGCAATATCTCATGTGATCTCTAGAATGTGAAAATAACGACAGAACTTTTAAACTATAAATAGCAACTTTCCTGACATAGCTGTCTTTCTTTAAACTCCACAAAATTAGAAATTATTATTTATTTTATACAGGCAGTGTTTGGTTTATTTTATGTATGTATGTATGCATTCACCATTTCCCTCTTTTTTGTTTACCATTTCTTTAAAAATCTCAGACTTTCTTTTGGGATCATTTCCCCACCCTGCCTTCCATCTTTTATAAGCTCCACAGTGGACAAGCTTTGGGCCTAACTACAAGGTCAGCAGTTCAAAGCCAGCAGCTGTCCTCAGGAGAAAGTTGAGCTTTTCCACTCCTGTGAAGTTACAGTCTCGGAAACCCACAAGGGCAGTTCTGTAGGGTCGCTGTGAGTCGGTGTGGACCGGATGGCTTTGTGCCCTTTGAGTTTATAAGCTCCTTTAATGCGAGTGTCTTGGTGGTTGTCTTGGCCTGGGTTCCCAAGAAAGAGGAGCTGGGAGACAAAGCTCAGTGCACCTGCTCAGTTCAGGAGTTTTGTCTGGGGTGGGGTGGGGGGTGTATTTAGAGGGGGAGCGGGCAGAGGGAGGCGGGGGATCTCCAGGACCTCCTTTGGAATTATAAATAGCACCAAGACCTCTCTAGATTCCCTGTTGACTTAAACACAAATGTGTTTACCGGGTACTTTCTGTCCTACAAGTGCGGTGTGGACCCGGGTGATCTTGTGCTGAGAAAGGGGAGCAGAAAACAAGCTGGTTCCCCACCAGGTGATGTGTAGAACCGAGTGGGAATGCCCCACAAGGTTCCTAAAGAGGCCACAGAGGACCCCATCTTCCTCCCGCCTGGGACTTCACCACTAACCCCCAGGGCTCCTTAAAGAAAACTGAAGGGGACCCTAAAGGGAACCGCCTCCGACATGACATCGTGTGTGTGCATAACACCTGGCTTCTAGTGCGATCGCTGCTTTCCCTAGGCTGGTGCCCTCGTACACCCCAACCCTCCATGACGCTGGGGGAGAAGCTGGAGCAGGGACATGGGATGTCGAGGTCGCCCCACCCCCACCCACCCCCAGCACCCACGTTTCTTGGGCTTCCACCCGCAGGTTTCCGAGAGAGCGCCTTCGCCTACGCCATCGCGGCAGCCGGTGTGGTCCACGCGGTGTCCAATGCGTGCGCCCTGGGCAAACTGCGGGCCTGCGGTTGCGACGCAGCGCGACGCGGGGACGAAGAGGCCTTCCGCAGGAAGCTGCACCGCCTGCAGCTGGACGCGCTTCAGCGCGGGAAGGGCCTGAGCCACGGAGTCCCCGAGCACCCGGCCCTGCCCCCGGCCAGTCCAGGCCTGCAGGACTCCTGGGAATGGGGCGGCTGCAGCCCCGACGTGGGCTTTGGGGAGCGCTTCTCCAAAGACTTTCTGGACTCCCGGGAGCCTCACCGAGACATCCACGCCCGCATGAGGCTCCACAACAACCGAGTCGGGAGGCAGGTGAGCTCTCCACCCCTTGGCTCGCCCCAGGGGGCCTAGGACCCGCCCCTCCCCCAGAACACCTCCGCTCCTCCCCCAGCGCCCCCCCTCCCCTCCACCCCCCCCCCCCCGCAGCTCCATGCAGTGAATACCTCCCTCGTGCTGGGGGGCAGGGGGGGAGGCAGAAATGAAATCACCTTGTTAGCCCCCTCCCCTTTATCCTTCCATTATACCCTGGCTGAGCAAAGTGCTCCCGCCCGGCCTGGCCCTGCTCCTGTGATAAATGGAAAGGAGACTGGCCAGGCAGTCTGGCTCCCAGGGGCCTAAGGCCTTAGTCCTTTATAAAGTAAGAGAAGGTTGAGCTCTATCAATGGATTGCCATAAGGCCTGCCTCTTTGTCAGTCCTGCTGCCACCCTTTCTGAGGTCTCAGCAGGAGGACTTCCTACGGTGTGTGGGATCCCCAGTGATACTGAGCTCTGTGGCCTCTGCCAGCACCTGGGAACATGCAGGACTCATCACACACACACACACACACACACACACACAGTGATAACAGCCTGCATTTCTTGATTATGCCAAGCCTTGTCTTGAGCACTTTGCTATCAGCCCCCTTAATCCTTACATTCAACCCATGAGGCACAGAGATGAAGACACTTGCCCAAGATAACACAGATACTGAGATAGTGGTAGGGGAAGGGTTTATCCCAGGCTTTAAGCTTGTGCTTCTTTGCTTCTCAGAACAGAATCTGCACCAGGTACACACAGGCCAAAGCAGGCAGCATCCACCCTGGTGCCCCACTGCCCTTCCTGGGAGTGAGCCCCCTCTTCTCATCCGCTCAGCCCTCTCAGGCTTCCTCCCACTCTGTGGAGGCTCCACCTCCCCCACCCACTCTGGCTCCTTTTTCTCCACCCCATCCCTCCTTCCCTTGCCACCCTTCTACCCCAACTCAGGTGTCCCACTTTCTGCCTCCACCGCTGGGCTCTGAGCTGGTTCAACTGTTCCACCCTACTTAGAGACAAGGGAAATCGAAGCACACCCACCCCAAGTCACTGCTAGCTCCCCTCCCCATCCAGCCCTGCCCAGTCCATGCAGCTTCTCCACCCCCCCAAGCTTCAAGACAATCCCAGCCTATACCATCAGTGGTGCCACCACCACCTTCTCCTCCTCCTCCTCGTTAAAGTGGTTAATTAATGGCTGCTGCCTGTGGGAAGCAGATGTTCGGAGCTGTTGGCCAGGGGAGGTAGGGGCTGCTTCCCACGTGTTGCTGACACCACACTGTGGGCTGCAAAGCTGAGCTTGCAGGAGGCGTCCACAGGCTTGGAGGGTGAGGTCTCTCCCTGCAGGGCCCTGGTGCCCAAATTTGAGGGGCCCAGCTCATGTTGCTCCCTTTCTGAAGGTCTGCTTTTGGAGTGAAGTGGTGGTGGTGGTGGGGAGCTCAACTTCCTCCAGGGGCTCTCTGGCGAGGATAATGCCAAGGGACTCTTTGGGAAGAGACCCTAGGGCAGTCTTTCATGGGACAGATTGTGGTCCCATCATTGCCTCCCCTGGGAGTTGGACCCTCTCTCTGCCCGTTGGGTGGGGGCCCCATTCTCTGGGTAACGCTCTCTTAGACCCAACACAGTCCTCGCTTTTTCCTAGGAGGGATGCTGGCATCCAGCACAGATCAGAATAAGTCCCTGAGAGCATAATGGGAGGCTCTGGGCACCCCCTCCTTAGACTTCCTACAAAGGGCCGCAGAACCCCAAGACTGGGGCTTACTCAAGTTGCCAGGGCCTCCCCTCACAGCCTGGAGCTAGGCCAGAGGCTTTGGGGATGGGATGTATTGGGGCAGGCACCCCTCCTCCTGCCCACCCTCTCCCCCCAGGGATCCAAGAAGTGGGACTTTCCCTGAGGATCTGGGATCCCCCCTCAGGAAGTAAGAGAGGACTTGGGTGGCAGGGGAGAATCTTCAGCCCCAGGGGGGCCCTGCAGCTGCTGGGAAGGGGGGGCAGGAAAGGAGTGGGGGGTAGGAAGGAGGGAATTCCCCCAGCCAGGCCTGGTGGGAGCTGGGTGGGAGCCCTGTGAGGAGGCCTCTGGACAGCTGGTTCAGGATTGTGAGTGGACGCCTGGGTCCGTGGTCCCTCTCTCTTGCTTTGGGACCCAGCGTCTGTGTAGGGATGAGGCAGTGGGGCAAGCAGCCACTGCCCAGCCTCACCATGGCCCCATTGCAGGCGGTGATGGAGAACATGAGGCGGAAGTGCAAGTGCCATGGCACCTCCGGCAGCTGTCAGCTCAAGACTTGCTGGCAGGTGACGCCGGAGTTCCGTGCAGTGGGGTCGCTGCTGCGCAGCCGCTTTCACCGCGCCACGCTCATTCGTCCCCACAACCGCAACGGTGGCCAACTGGAGCCCGGCCCCGCGGGGGTCCCCTCACCCGCTCCGGGCGCTCCGGGCCCACGCCGCCGTCCCCACGCCACCGACCTGGTCTACTTCGAGAAGTCCCCCGACTTCTGCGAGCGCGACCCGCGCCTGGACTCGGCGGGCACCGTGGGCCGCCTGTGCGACAAAGGCAGCTCGGGCCCCGACGGCTGCGGCAGCATGTGCTGCGGCCGCGGCCACAACATCCTGCGCCAGACGCGCAGCGAGCGCTGCCACTGCCGCTTCCACTGGTGCTGCTTCGTGGTCTGCGAGGAGTGCCGCATCACCGAGTGGGTCAGCGTCTGTAAGTGAGCGCGCTCTCCGCCCCCCGCCTCCAGGAACCCCCAGTTCTGAGGCTCACTGGAGCAGTCCTGGCCGGTGTGGAGGCCCCCCTTCTCCCGCCTGTGGGCTCACACACACACTGGCCTGGCTCCATTGAACTGGGGGTGGCCCCAGGCGCTGTCTCTTTCCACCCACCACCCCTACACCTGCCGCAGCCAGAGGAGGGAGAAAAGAGAAGATTGGACTGAGCAGCAAGGAGATGGGGGAAAGACCCAAGACCCCCTCCCCCCAACGGCCTCCGCCCCTCATCATTCAGTTAACAAATATTTATTTTGCACTCTTTGGTTTTGTGGTCTGGCGCTCTGGGGGTGGGGGGTGTGTGGAGGAGGGGGAGTAAGGGACTCTGGGGATACATATATGACTAACACACACACACACACACACACACACACGGGCACCTGCTCTCTTGGAACTTGGGGTCTGGCAAGGAGAGAGAAATAAACAAGAGAACCATACAAAGAAGAAAGGCTATGCTGTGTACCTCTAGAGAAATAAAGCCCATGCTGGGTGGACCTGACTTTGGGGGCTCTCTAGACAAAGTCACTGGCCAGGGAAGGCCTCTTGATTGATACTGGAGCCTGACACCTGCCCAAGGAGATGAGGAATTTCCAAGTAAAAGCTAGGCCATTGCTTCTGAGGAGAGCACTTTCTACCTGTTGGACAAATGGCAGAGTTCAATGTGATGGATGAAGGGGTCAGAGTGGGCAGATGAGAAGAGGGGGTCCAGAGAGGAGTGAGGACTACATCACCAGTCTTTCTTGGTCTGGGTCAGGACTTGGGGGCCTTTAGAATCTCTTTAATCCAAGATTGTCACATTGTGACTTCCACCAGGAGAAGCCTCCTCTGGCGGACCTTTGGGGAACTGGATGAAGGGGGCCAAGCTGACAACAGGGAAACCAGTTAGGAGATCACAGCCCAAAAGGAGGCCTGGACTAGATTGGAGGCCGTGGGGATGTCTCAAAGTGGCTGTTTGGAACCCCTCCATGCCAGAGCACTAGCCGCCCACCTGAGCCTGAGCCCTCTGCCACAAGCCAGGACGCGTGGAGGTGCCCAGCATCCCTTCAGCGGAGACAGGAGGCACCCGGAGAGAGGAGTAATCCTGGGCAAGACCCAGCTCAACCCAGCCCAGTGCCCCAGGGAGCAGGTGGGGCCAGGAGGTGTGGCAGGGAGGAGGGGGGCCTGGGAGAGCCTGCAGACTCACTGTCTGGGTCTGGTCTCTGGGAGTCCAGGCCAGGGAGAGGGGATGGAAGCATGCTGGGGTGGGGCTGGGAGAGCCCCCACCCCCAGTTCAAAGTGGCCCCTGGAAGGACTCTAGCTAGGCCCCTCACCTGCCATGATGGCTCACTGATGCCCTCCCCTCAGAGCTGATGTTTTCTCTGGAACATACACCCCCGCCCCCCAAGAGGCCAGTGGGGAATAAGGCAGCACAAGGCTCAGGAAAAAGCACTTCACCCACTCCATCCAGGCTTTGTACACTCAAAGCTGGGGAGTCTGCTGCCTGCCTCCGTTCCCCACTTCTTTTTCTTAATTGCTGGCCAGCACCAGTTCCCCTGCCCCCCACCCTGTCCTTTGAGCATCCCATGTTCCCTGCTGCTGGGTGGGGCTGGGTAGGCAAAGAAGGACCCTCTCAGGGTGACATGGTCTGTGGGGGCACCAGTGTGGAGACTGGCCCCCAGGAACTTCCCCTCACCCCTCCCTCTAATTGGCTGCATTCCAGGAGCTTCCAGACAGGGTCTTGCCTAAGGCAGCAGGGTCCTCGAACAGCCATTCTGCTGCCTGTGTGGAGGACAGGGCTTCTCCCCGACTCCCGTCAGGTAGCCAGCCCTGTGGGCAGGCAGGCGTGCTGGTGTGCTGGCTGCTGGCGTGGCGAGTCCCTCGGGAGGAGGGGTAAGCGGAGAAGTCAGACACACCTGCCTCATTCCTTTCCTCTTGTTCACCCAGGAGAGAGCTGTGGGGGCTGGGTGCCCAGGGAGGAGGAGAAGGCAGAGGGAATGGAGGCCTGGAAGGCAGGCCACCCTTACCTCTGGGTGGGAGGGTGTCCGGTACTGTACAGCATTGACCTGGCTGCCCTGCCACTGCCTCCAGGGGGGAAGGACAGAGCTGGGGGAGGGGAAGATGCAGATGAGCTGCAGAAAGGGAGGGCCTGGCTGGGCCCATGAGGTGTGAGGGGCGGTCTGGGACACAGCTGTGTGTCTGCTGTGTCCCCCCCCCCCAAAGAGCAGGCTACCATGGAGGGAAGGATTGGCCAGGGGCTGCACCCCAGGCTTTGAAAGAAAGGACGTCTAATGAGGCCGATCAGGATGATCTGACACACTGCCCTGACATGTTGGGGGGGGGAGGGGGCCGTGCAGTGGTTAAGCTCTCTGCTGAACGCCTTGCTGGGAGCAAGATGTGACTTCTGAGACTAGGGCTCCTGCAAAGCCGATGGGCAGTTCTCTGGAACAGACTGGAAGGATGGCAGCTCCCTTGGGTGTTTGTTCTGACCTGTTACAGAGGGAAAGGATGGCTCCCCCCCCTCCCTCCTCTCTCTGTAGTAGAACTGGCTGGTGTCCTGGGGCCAAAGCTGCACCCCCACCATTGAAAGATGGCTTGGATAGGACATGTAGCGGTGATGAGGGCCAGGCTAATAAGGCCTAAGAGGCCCTGGACTTGAGCCTGCTGGCCAGAGGGCGAGACAGGAAACCAAGCATCACCTGGTATCTTAGAAAGGCCTGGGGGAAGGACTCACCCAAAGCTGGGAGAGTCCCAGGGTGTTGAGGCACTGTTCCAGAAACGGGGACAGAAGGTGGCCAGGGATGGTCCAAAAGAGTCTAGAGGCCCTCCTTCCACCCCCTGTCACCTGAGGGACATTAGGTGCAGGAGTAGGGAGGTCAGAGGGAGGAGGGGAGCCGTCAGGAGGGTGGTGGGCAGTTCTGGGGCAAGGAGAGGCAGCCAGGTTGGGGGTCAGAAGCGGGCACCCTACTTCTCAGTTGCTCAGGTGCAGCGTAGACTAAAAGAACCTGAAGGGCTAAATGGGTGAGAAACAGGGTCAGGGCCATCAGGCTGCCTGCATCTTCCCCAATCAATGTGTCCCAGCTAGCCTGGGGCAGGGGGCCTTCCACGTTGGATGGTGGCCAGGCCCTGCTAGCAGCCCCCCTTCTGCTCCCCCCTTCTCATGTGGTTGCCGGCAGCTGCCTGCGGTCGCTGCAGCCCCTGCGTTCAAGGCACGGGGACTTTCCAACATGGGAAAAAATGACTTAATGAGAGTGGGAGCGGGGGCGGGAGGGACAGGTCCCTGTAATCACCACTCTACTGTGGGGCCTGTGAGCCTCCAGGGCCCTTCCCTGGCTTCCTGCTGCCAGCACCCCCCTGGGCTCTGCCAGGGTAGGGTGGATGGGCTGGCAACAGGGGATCTCCCTTTCTGGGTCCAGGCCGGGGTCCTCCGCTGCCTGGGCTCCCCAGGTTCCCGGAGGGCGTTAGCTCCGACGCCCAGGACCCCTCAGTGGATCTTGCCCTGGGAGCTGAAGGCAGCTGTCCCTGGAGCTGGGGTCTTAAGCTAGCGGGTCTCAGGGTAGGGCAACGAGATGACACCACTTTGCGACTGCGCACTTCTCAACGCCCCCGGTTTCTGTGGCAACTCAAGCAGCCGAGGTGTGTCCGCGGGGCTGGGAGGCGCCCCAGTCCCCGGTTTCTGCGCTGCCTGGAGCGCCCGGCATGGCCATGCGGTGCGCGGGGGTGGGGGTGTGCCTTTGCCACGGCTAGGGTGCGCTAGGAGGCCACATTCTTCCCCAGGGTGGGAGCGCCCTGAGGATACGAGAAGGGGGGCGGGGGCGGCAAAAAGGGGAAGCAGACGGGGGTGGGGGGAGCGGGTCAGAACGAAGGCGGAGTCTTGGGCGAGAGCAACCACAGTTTAGAGTGAAGTGGGGAGCTTGGAATCTGCGCGCAGCTCCCCCCTCTCCCAGGTCTCTGGAGGTATCTGGCTCCGCTCCGCGCCCCCACCTCCCCCACTCTCTCTGGAGTTCAAGCCCTCCACCCCCAGTGTCCCGGGAAAGGACTCTGGGCTACCGACTTCAAGGTCATAGAGCTCCCCGGAGGCCTAGCCCCCAGCTAAGGGCCCATCCCTTTCCCCCACAGCAGCGCCGCAGCCCCATCTGCGGCCCGCAGCCCTGCAATTAAACCCGGTGTCTGCCCCTGCACCGCCTGCGGGCTCGCGGTCCCCCGCCAGATCCGCCTGCACCGCCAATTACAGCCGCACGGCAGCTGAGGATCCGAGGCCGGAGCGGCCGGGTGGGGCCGCGGGCGGCTCAAGGGGGCGGGGTCCTCGGAGGCGTAGAGCGACTCTGGGCTCAGTAGGTGCTGCGATCTGCCGCTTTGCCTGCACCAGCCAATGTGGGGAGGGGTCTGCTCGGCGACCAGTCCCGCGGTGCTTTCCTTTCTCGCTCCCAGGGCATCTCGCACCCGGGAGGGTAGGGCGCAGGGAGGGGAGGGTCTGTGCGCGGTGCGGGGGGGCTCTTCCGGAGTGCAGGGCTGGTTACTTAGGGAGCACCCCCCCTCCATCAGCCGGCTGGCCTGCTGCAGCTGGCCCTGGAGGTCCCTACTGGGCCCGCGTCACGCCCCACTGACAAGGCAGTGGGTTGCTGAGCCAGCCCTAGGACTGCGGTCAGCCCGCGCCACACTTGGTGGGCATCGCAAAGCCGCCCTCCCGCTGCGGGGGCAGCTCTCGCTCCCCTGCCCCACAAGGAAAGGCCTTGCGGGTGTGGGTGTGGATGGGAGGGAGTTCTGCCACCGCTCTCGCCCCCCTGCATCCCTTCTGCTCTCTCCTCCCGCCGGTGGGTCCGCAGGCGCTCGGCTCGAGCTTCGTCCCTCCGGCGGCCCAGCTGTCCACATCTGGCCCGCAGCTGGGAGCCGCCCACCGCGACCGCTGGGGACAGCGCGCCCCCTGCTGGCGCGGCGAGGCGGCGAGGCGGGTCGCTCCGGCGAGGTGCGTCCGGCGCTCCTCGCGCTGCGCGCCGCTTGCCCTGGGTCTTCCTCGCTCTCCGCCCCGTGTCCGGCCCTTCCCAACTCCACAGGCCCTTCGCTCTCCCACGCCATGGCCACGGCTGCCCTCCTTCGTGCGTGGATTTGTCGGCTCTGTCCGTGACCTAGCCGCCCAGTCGGGCCTCCACCCGCAGGGTCGGCGACGCCATCTGTCGGCCATCGATGTACAAGTCCGCACCCAAACCGCAAGCCAAGCTCTCCGTCGTCACGGAGTTATGCTGACTGCCCAGACCCTCGAAGGTGGAGTAAACAGCCCCTGTGGGGGTTTGAAGAGGATACCTCTTTACGGGAGTAGAAAGCCTGTTCTTTCTCCAGTAGACCGGCTGGTGGCTTCGAACTGCTCACCTTGTTTACCAGTCAGACACATAACCATGAGGACACCAGGACTCCAAAGCACAGGGATGGAGTTACATAACGCACCACTCAGTGGAATTCCTCGCAGCACTCTTAAAACGAGGCGCTTTCAGTATATTTAGTGACCGGGACATGTTTGCTCTATATTGGGCTGCCCGATGCAAAATAGCACAAGGCAAGATCCCTCTTTTTCTTTTTTGTAACCAAATTTATACTCGTATGTGCTTTGCATTTTAATAGGAAAACGCTAACTGAACTTGTGTGCAACTGGGATTTTAGGTGGTCCAAAATCTCTCCAGCCATTGAGAGGAGAGAAAAAAGACCAGGTGATTTGCTTGCGACCCGAGGGCAGCCTAGACTCGGGGCGAAGGTGACCAGATTTTAACATTGGTAAAGCGGGACACTATTGATAAAACTTGTATCTTGGCAAAATAGCCACACACATGGCAGCCGAAAACCGTAGACCCTAGCTTGCCGTGCATTCTTTCCCCAAATTGGGACTTTTTAAAAACACCATGGGATGCGGGAAAAATTGTTAAAAATCGGGACTGTCCTGCCAAAAGCAGGACATCTAGTCACCTTTAAGGGGCCACAATGAGTTGAAATCAAGTGTATGGCACCTAACTTGTGTTTTGTTCGTCTGCATTTTTCATCTGTGTGTAAAGACATGGATTACTTTTACCCCATGGTAATAGTTTGCCCCAAACTGAGCATCACATATTATTAGAATACACTACATTTTAGAAAGACTCCTATGAGGAATTAGGGAGACCAGGCCTCCGGGCAAGAGTTGGAGCTAAAATGACTACGTCCTTCAGTTTTTCTCTGTAAAAACAGTAATGGTTTGTTGGTGTTTAGCCGGTGAACCGAAGCTGAATTGTTATAAAAACCCACCACTGTATAGAAACAACCCCAAACCCCAATGATAGAGGAATGGATAGACAAACTCTGGTGTCATAAAATGGAAAGTTATGCATCAATATAAAACAATACAACTCTCTTGAACACCACAAGACATGGACAAAACTAGAGAACATTATGCTTAGCAAACAGTCAATTTTACAGAGGTAAATATTTATTTATTTAAAATCATTTTATTGGGGGCTCTTACAGCTCTTATAACATTCCATACATCAATTGTATCAAGCACATTTGTACATATATTGCCATCATCATTTTCTAAACATTTATTTTCTATTTGAGCCTTTGGTATCAGCTCCTCTTTTTTCCCCTCCTTCCCCTTTCCCCCCTCGTGACCCCCTTGATAAATTATAATTTTTATATCTTATACTAACCGCTGTCTCCCTTCACCCACGTTTCTGTTTTTGTCCCAGAGGTGGTGGTGATGGTGGAAAGGTTATACCCTTCCTCTCCTCCTCCCTCCACCTTTCCTCTACCCTCCTGGCAGCGCTATTTCCATTTCTGTTCCTGAGGGGTTTCTTTGACCTGGATTCTGTGTGTTGTGAGCTCCTACCTGTACCAGTGTACATGCACCGGTCTAGTCTGTGGTGAGAGGCAGGACTGGGGTCATGATAGCGGGGGATGAGGAAGCCTCAAAGAACAGGGGAATATTGTGTGTTTCATCGGTGCTATACTGCAGAGGTAAATATTTAATCACCTTGTTATTGTAAGAAAAAACAAAGACAAAGAAACGTGGTCTAGACACCAAAAAGGTAAGACTTTGATGACTAGGAGGAGGCCAGGGATGAAGGCAGGAGCAGGGAGAGTGGAGGGATGGGATGTCAAGGAAGGATGGGAGGATGGAGAAGAGAACCATTTCTATGGAGGGAAAAGGAGATTGTTGTTGGTGTCATTTCTTGAGATGGGTTGGGTAAATATATACAGCGTGCTTCCTTAAAAACAAAAGACTCCCTCCAGATTCCTTATCCCTCAAACCTGAATATTGGATTGAGTGTCTAAAAAAAAAGAAAAAGAGGAAAAGTTAAACTGACATGGACTATGAGGCTCTAGTGACAAATTCATTTCCAACAAACAAACACACACAAGCCAGTGCTGTAGGATCAAATGCGATTCAGAGCGGCTCTTAGCAGAAAGCGTTCCTTACAAGGGTCTTTAAATCTATATGCATATTCGGTATTCTTTTTTAAAATTTGAAATATTTAATTTTTTTATTCAGCATTCTTTATGAACATAATAACTGATTTGCCAATATGTTGCATGTGTCTAAAGATGCTTCCATGATTAACAATATCAAAATTTATTTTAAAAATGTTTAACACGTGGAGGGAGAGTGGAGTGAAAAGGGGGAACCGATTACAGGGATCTTCATATAACCTCCTCCCTGGGGGACAGATAACAGAAAAGTGGGTTGAGGTAGTTTATTGTGCCAACCTGGCCGGTAAACACATGTGGGGTTAATTGAAGGGCAGAGGGATAAATGGCTCAGTGAGCCTCACCTTTCTAGCTCCCCGGTCTCTTGCTTTCTGATGGTTGGACCAGGGTGCAGCTGCCTTAGCCAGTTCTCTGCTTTAGCGGGCAAGGCTCACTTCCTGCAAGACATCCCTGAGAAGCCACATGGACCTACCCTGATGCAGCCCTGGGTGTCGGAGACCCCGTGTGGAGACCTCTGCCAGGGCTGACATGTTTACACATTCACTGATTTGGCTTTCCTCCCGAAGTTGACATCATTGGGTCTGTTTTGTGAGATGGAAGAGGACTTTGTGGATTGGTGTCAGACATATGGGTTAATGTTGGACTTGTGGGCTTGGGCAGCACTGGGTTGGGATGTTTTCTTGATGTGCACTTATTCTTTATATAAAACTCTCTCTTATACATGAGTTTCTGTGGATTTGTTTTTCTAAATTACCCAGACTAACACATGGGTGAAGGGAGATGTTGGACAGTGTAAGACATGACAAAATAATAATTATTTATAAATTATCATAGGTTCATGAGGGGGAGGGGAGCGGGGAGGGAGGGTGAAAATGAGGAGCTGATGCCAGGGGCTTAGGTGGAGAGCAAATGTTTTGAGGATGATGAGGGCAACGAATGATGAGGGTACAAATGTGCTTTACACCATTGATGTATGTATGGATTGTGATGAGTTGTATGAGCCCCTAATAAAATGATTTTTTTTAAAAAGAGAGATGTAAGAGCCCTCAATAAAATTATTTAGTAAAAGAAGAAGAAGAAATCAATAAAAAGTTTAACACAACCATCATCCTCTTTGATCTCTTTGTAACACTGCGCAGGCTAGGCTGCTCTGCAGATGAACCGCGTATTCTGCTGGGGTACATTGCTGATGTGCTGTCTGGTCCTCCTCTCTTGCTCCACTGCCTCAAGGATTTCATTCACTTTCCTTGTCTTTGTCCAGTAATGCAGGGGAACAGAAACATTGCAAAGACAGTTTGGAGACCTTCCACCCTCTCTCATTTCCGAGTAACTTGTCGACAGGATGGCCCAGCACCCCTGGTCTTTGGTGCATGCTGCCTACAAAGAAAGACATTCTCTACCTGATCCAATAGGCGACCAAACTCAGGAGAGTAACATCGGGCATTGGTAGTATCTAACTCTTAGGCCCCTGTGACTTTCATTCATTGGCCCTACACAATCCTTGATAACAAAAGGGTCGAATCCAGAATTAATCATTGTATTTACAAATGTCCTTAATTGCACTGAGGAATTTCCCTTGCTTCTGGTTTGTCGAGAACTGTTATCACAGCGAGGAGCTTGATTTTGTCAAATGCCTTTTCTTCATTGCATTTGGTGACCTTGCCCTTCTGTCTGAGAAAGCTCCAAGTCCCTTTCCTGACTGTGGCAGTTTGGACCACAGACCAGCTATCTATCTTGTGGATGGTCCCTTACGTCCAGCTTACCTGCGGTCTCCTCGTGGTTTAGACTGAGGTCTAATCTTTGGCAGCAACATTCCAGATATGAGCGTTTGACTTACTGCCTCGTTTTTTATTTTGATGCTCACAATATCCCCGGTTTGGCTAACTCCTAAACTGGTTTCTGTCACCATCGTCCGTCCTTGCTGGCACAAGATAGTCCAGGCTCCTGGGGTACCTTCTCTGGCCCAGCTCTGAAACCAGCTATGCCTCCAGGGACCCTTGTATCTTTTAAGGAGAAAGAGTTAGAAGTCACGACCTGGAAGATAGGTGTGCTCACTGCTCTGGGGGTGTCACCGTTCCCAGGGCTCTCAGTGGATAGCATTAGGCAATTGTGTCTGTCTATACACACATTTATGTAGCTGTTAGTCCATCTACCTAGAAAACCAACCGTCCACACTGATACGTTCATTTCCAATTCAACACTGCATCTTCCTTCTCCCTTCTTACTGGATGAATCCTTTGGGAAGTAATGAATCTGCCATTAGGGTCCCCTGATGGCACAATAGTTAAATGCTCAGCAGCTAACCAGAAGGGCAGGGGCTTTACCCACCAGCGACTCTGCTGGAGAAACATCTGGCTGTCTGGTCCCACCAAGTTTGCAGCTTGGGAAGCACTGTGGGCCACTTCTGTTGTCATATACAGTCCCGATGAGCTGAAGTTGACTCAGTGCTACCTAGCAACCAGCTGCCAATCTCCCTGCTGCTCCACAGCGGTTCCGTGGCAGCCAGTGTCTTCTCCCCTCTTGGCCCCTGATCTCCTATGGTGGGTCCCCCTCAGCCCTGCATGGATACCTAATCTTGCCTGGGCCCGCTGCTTTATGGTATTTGAGATGAATTATTCAGGAAGGCAGGCAGACAGAATGGCTGAAAACCATTTCACTCACTCTGGAAGCTTTGCCTGTACCTCTCAAGCCGCTGCATCTCAGATGGCGACAGCTACTCTTCTAGCCATTCCGGTCCAAATCCCTGCAGCCATCCAACGATGTCACTTCTCTCACCCTCACACCAGTCCATCGGATCTGACCGAGTCCCCTTCTGTTTCTATCCAGAGTGTGAGGCCACGTTTCCCCACCTCCGCCGCTATCATCCTGGCCCCAGACCGGTTCCAAGCCACGTGCTACTCCTTAACTTGAGTGACTGCAATGGCCTCCTGGTGGGTCTCGCTGCTTCTCCCTCACACTGCCCCCTCCCCACCCACCGTGCTTCTATACCCAGCAGCCAGAGCGACCTTTCAAAGTGTATGTCAGTCTTAGAGTGTGCCTTCGACGCTCAAAAGCGCCCCACTGTCTCCAGGGCGCTGGGATCAACAGCTGCAGCATGTCCAGTGGCTGACAAGCCCTAAGAGACCGGCAGCCCAGCTCCTCCTCCACTTTGCTTCAGCCACTCTGGCATCCTTGCAGTTCTCCTAACCTACCCAACACAGGGCCTTTGTACCACCTACTCCCTCTACGTGACATAGGTTTCCCCAGGTAACCCGCCAGATGTTGTCTTTTGTCACCTGGGACTTTCATCAAGTATCACCCTTAAAGGAGGGGCCTCTGCAGCGAACCTAGAACAGCGGACCTCCTGTGGCCCTTACCTTGCTTCATCTGCGCATCCACATGCTGTATTTCAGCCACCTGCGTGTCTGTTCACTGTCTGCTGGTTCATACTACCTTCATGGACACTCCAAGTGGGCTGGGACTCTCGTTTGTTCTCTGCTTTGCCAATGCCAGGCCTAGTGCGGCATGCACAGGAAGTGGCAGTGATGCAGCGAGGGAATGACATGACGGCCGCTGGCAGTGACAGCTGTGCATCTTCAGACCGTGCCTCCCGCCCTCTAGTCTTTCTTGAAATTCTAGTTGCCAGTTCGACACGTTTTATAACGCAAACTCAAGCGAATAAAGCAGAACCTTTGTCTTAAGATTACTTAATTTGAAAACCAGAACTTTTATTCTCAGTGCCTACCACTTAAGACTTGTGGAATAAATGAATGGATAATTTCCCCTTCAACCAATTCCCCGACTTGCCTGTTTCTCCTGCGAACACCGTTGTCTTCTTCGTTGCTAAGGCTCCTCTCTTTTCTCATGCTCATATTCAATCAGTGGCTACAATCCGTCCATTTCCTCCACTCCATTCCCACGGATCCTACCTCACCACGCATGTCACCTTTTGCAATGGCCTTTCCACGGGCCTCTCCTTCCTGCTTCTCCCTCTTCAACCCGCCCCTGTCACATTTTCCTTTCGCTCCCATGAAATGCTCTAATCGTGTAATTCCTTCTGACCTCTGGCAGAAGCTTTCAATAGGTCTTTGTACCACTTAGGGTTCTTAATTGCAAGCAATGGAAATGGACGGACGCTGGTTCACTTAAGGAGAAGGGGAATTTACTGGAACCATACTGGGCAGCTCACTGAACTGACAGGAAGCCTCCAGAATCAGGCTCAGGAAATGGACAGGGACCAGGGAAAGTGGGCACCTGGAGCCTCACCCAAACCCTGCCCTAGGAGCAGACATCGCCACTGCCTGAGCACGGGTCATATGCTGAAGCTTCAGAGTCCTCAGTGAGTGAGAGCATCCATTTGGCTGAGTTGAGCTCACGGTTCCATGGCCTTCCTGCCAGGAGTCAGGGGAACAAGTATAAGTTTCCACTGAGATTCCCACTACAGGAGATTCTCCAACTCAGGAATGGGGCTCTGACACTGGGCTAGAGGCCTCAGGATGGGCCCACATATGGGTTCCTGAGTAAATCAGGACTCCACCACCCGGGGCAAGCTAGCAACTGCAGTTTTCCTGCCTGCACACATGTCTCTGCACATGCGTTAGGACTGCAGGCAGTTCCTGAGCTGGCCTTTGAGGTGACTGGTCTCCAAAGATGGCCCCTACTGAGCTATGCCCAGGTCCCCTTGGAGCTGCCTGCTAACAGCAGGCTGTGGAAGGGACCCTGTCTGACTCCAAGGCAAGGCCATGAGCACTCCTGGAGCTTCTGCCTTGTTCCCTGACATGTCCGTTCAGGGGAGACCCCGTATGCAGGCGGTCTACCTGCACCATGGTGCTGTGAGGAGAGCAGGGCCAGGCACAGGTAAGGTGGGAGTCGTTTGGCATTTCCACAGCCTCCCAACCAATTCAGCTACAGTGCCAGCGATGTGATCCATAGGCGCCATCTTGAATGTCCGGTCCCGTTGGACCTCCATCTGGCTTCATGGACGCCCACAGGAGGTGTGGGCCCCAGAGACCTGGGAAGTTACTGAAGGGTACACACGCTATTACTCTAGTAGTATATGGTTTCAAAGTATGCAAAACCAATGTATCATTAGAGGGCCTGTGGTCACAGATGCTGTCAATGCCAGCTTGTGACAAACAACCCTATGTGCTCCTGAGCACAGTTGACTTTTTTTTAAAGTGTAATCCTAATGAACTATACCACCAGGTCTTACTTCTGTGTGCCGCTGGTAGGTTCGACCTAGCAGACTTTAGTTCAACGCAAGCAGTCTGTGCCACTTAGGGACCTTGGTAGAAGGTAGGCTAGTGGGTACCCCCGCCAGTGTAGTGGCTGGAAGGAAAAGAGGAATTCTTGGGGGACAGGTCTTTGTTCACTTAGGGTTCTTAATGACAAACAACAGAAATGGACTCTGGTTCGCTTCAGAAAAAGCGGGATTTACTGGAACAATCCCCATTTCTTCAAACACACACACGTTTGGGGGCACGGAAGGCAAACGGCCATTTCCCACCTCAAGCCCCTTAGGCAGCACCTCATCAGGGAAGAGGGGCTCAAAACTGGTGGGCTGGAAGCAAGGACTGACTGGCACCTGGTCAGCTTATTTCATTTTCAGCTCCCTTTATTGATTTGTGGCTTATGAAACCTGTACACATGACTGAACACTGTACAGGTAAGGGAAGAGAAGGATTCTCCGCAGCACCTCTGGTGATGCTGTGGGTTACATGTGGGGCTGCTAACTGCACACTCAGCAGTTTCACTCCACCAGCTACACCGTGGGAGAAAGATGAGGCTGTCAGCTCCCGGAAACCCAGAGGGGCAAAATGACTCTGTCCTATAGGGTCACGATGACGGCAGTGGATGGCACTTTGGAGACCTCATACACATCTGACCCTCACAATAGAGAGCGATTGTTATCATCATTCACTGCCATTTAATTGATGCCAGCCCAAAGCAACTCTATAAGATTGGTTAGAATTGTCCCTGTGACTCTGAGGATGTCACTCTTTACAAGATTAGAAGCTATATCACCCCCTTCCCCGCAATCTTTCTCCTGTTAAAGCAGTTGGTGGTTTCAAACTGCTGACCTTGCAGATCATGGCCCAATGCATCATCACTATGCTACCATCTATCTGTTAAAGATGAGGAGTCTCAGGGCTGTCCAAGGTCACACAGTAAAGAAAGTATCCAGTTTTTCCTGGGACCGACTGTAAACCCCAAGCCTGGCACTTCTGTGAGGCACAGTCACGTCCAGGGACTGAAGGGCCTGTGGATAAACTGCTCGATCACCGTCGAGGTCTTGGACCTAGAAGAGTCAACCTGTCTGAGTGTGAGTTCTAGCCGCATCCTTTTCGGGACCGCTAGCAGGTTCCCCACCTGCCTAACCAGGGTACAAGCCTCCCTTTTCCCTTGAGGCTGCTGTGGGAATTAGCGTCTTCTGTGGAACCTGGTGTGCAGCACCCGGGGAGAGCCAGAGCAAGCCGATCGTTCGTATTTCTGAGCCCCTTTCACCTGGCACGTGCCCTAGTGGCGTGGTGGGTTACACCCAGGGCAGCTAACCCCCAGGTCCGCAGTTCGAAATGAGCAGCAGCTTTGCAGGAGACCGACGAGCGGTTTCTACTCCTGTAGGATGAACAGTCTCGGAAGCCCACGGGGGCAGTTCTGCCCTGCCCCGCAGGGTGGCTACGCGTGGGCCTCGTGCACTGAGTGAGTTTGGTTTGGTGATCACTCGGATCCACCGTCCGGGGCCGCGATGGGCGTGGTCACCGAGTGGAAGGCGGTTCCCCGCCCCTCGACGTCCGAGCTGAACGGCTGGGACCAAGTGGGCTTCAGTGAGCCTTCCGTGCTCCGCTGGTGCAGCGGGAAGCGGGTTGGGTGAGAGTCCGAGTCCCAGAAGCCCCTTACCAGGAGCCCGCCGGCTCCGCCCCCCGGGGCAGCTGCGGGGAACGAGAAGACGCAGATCTCGCGAGATCTTGAAGAACCAACGGGATTGCAGGCCGGAAGTGAGGGCGGGTCAAGGGAGCGCGCCTCTTTGGAACCCGCGATAGGCCTGCGGAGGCGCCCGGCTGGCTGGAGGTCGTTCGCTTCCTGGGGATTGATCGCGGGTCCCTGGAGGGGTGGCTTGGTCACGTTTGCGAGGCCAGGCCCTCGCTTCATTCATGAGCTAGCCTCCGAGTGCCCTCCATGCGCTGCAAACAAAATCGATCAAGGCTTCTTTCTCTCTGCCTCTGGGAAGCGCAATCTTAATGGCCGCACCTCTCACCAAACGTGAATTAATAATACCCACGTAAGGATTATCCTTCGGGCAAGGTCAGCAGTTTGAAACCACCAGCCACTCTGATGGAGAATGATGAGGCTTTCTACTCCCTGTTAACAGTTGTAGTCTCGGAAATGGGGACTGTCTTCTAGGGTCGCTGTTCTTAAAGGGTCACTTGCGCCACATGGATTTGGTGGCAGTGAGGTTGTAGTTTTAGTTTCGACCCTTTAAAGAGCCTTTTGGCCACATCGTTGATTTATTCCTATGATAGTCAACTTTCCACCCAAGTGCCCTCATTTGCCAAGCCTCTTCCATGGCCCTGGATGGGGTCTTAGCAACGTGCTTACATGATCAGGCTTTTGTGAAATTGGAAAACTAAGATACTGCTGGTACCAGAGGAAGAAGTCTAAATTGTACTGAAGGCATTGATGAAAATCAAGGCTCCAGGAATGGACAGAATACCATCTGACATGTTTTTCCATTTGATGGATGCAAGCCTGAAAGTGGCCACTCATCTACGCCCAGAAATTTGGAGGGCAGCTCCCTGGTCAACCAACTGGCCACATAGGTGCCTATTCCAAAGAAAGATCATCCAACGGCATGTGGAAACGGAGCGATATCATCCACATGACATGCAAATAAAAAGCATGCTGAAGGTAATTTATAAAATGGTTTCTAAAATCAGTATAGTATCAGGGAACAGCCAGAAGTTTTAAGCCAGATTTAGAAGAGGATATGGGACAATGTCAGACAATGACATTGAAGATTTAGAAGAGGATATGGGGCAAAGGATATGCTTGCTGATGTCAGATGGAGCTTGGCTGAAAGCAGAGAACCACAAGGATGTTTAACTGTCAACAAAGCTATTAACTCTGCAAAGACATTTGTATGCTTCAGAGCAAACTGATATTGTTGAAGAATGGAAATCCCGGAACTTTTGCTTTTGAGGAATTTGCACATAGATCAAGAGGCAATTGTTCCAATAAAATATAATTTACAATCAGGAAAGGTGTGTGTCAGAGTTATATCCTCTTACCATACTTATTTAATCTGTATGCAGAGCAAATAAGCCAAGAAACTGGGCCGTTTGAAGATTTCGATATGGTGGGTGAAATCTTGCTGAAAATGAAGTGGACTTGAAGCACTTGATGATTGAAGATCAAAGATAATAAACCAGTATAAACTCCGCCTCAGCATAAAGGACACAAAACGTCTCACAACTAGACCAATAAGCAATCTAATGATAAACAGACCCAATATTGAAGTTGCTAGGATTTCATTGTACATGGGTCCATAATCAATTCCCAGGGAAACAGCAGTCAAGAAATCAAAGCATCAAGCAAAGCTGCAAAAATACCCCCAAACCACACCCATTGCCACAGGCCATTCTGACTCATAGGGACTCTAGAAAAGTTTTCTGAGGCTGTAAATCTTTATGGGAGCAGACAGCCTCATCTCTCTCCTGAGGAGCAGGTGGTGGGATTGAACTGCTGACCTTGCAGTTAGTGCAATGTTTACTGAACAGAGCCACCAGCGCTCATTAAATGTGCAAATGTTTTTTTTTTCCCCAATTGTTAAAAAGCAAAAATGTCACTTTCAGGACTAAAGTGTCCCTGACTCAAACCATAGTATTTTCAATCGCCTCTGTAAGTGTGAAAGTCAATCAGAGAATAAGGAAAACCAAAAAGGCTGGACGCCTTAGAATTATGACATTGATGGAGAATACTGAATATACTTATCATGGACTGCCTGAAAAATGAACAAGTCTGCCTTGCAAGAAGTGCAGCTAGAATAAAAGCAAATGACCTGTGGTCACTGGGTGAAGGAGGAAGAGTATTTGCTGAGGGGCATTGAGTCTGTGTTAGTGCAGGGGGAATAATTTGGAAAAGGATATCAATGATCGTGCAACATGGAGTATAGTCAATGGTACTGAATGATACATGTAGAAGCTAGTGAATTGGAAAATGTTTTGTTGTGTATATTTTTGCCACAGTTAAAATAATAGCACAAATGATGAGTACAAGGAAGAAGAAAATATTCTAAAATTGATTGTGGTAATGATTGTACAACTCTTCCCGGTACGATTGAACTTTTGAATTGTATGACATGGATGAAGTGCCAATCAAGCTGTTCAAGAAAAAAAAAAAGAAATGAGGCTAGTGAGTGTGTTAGTCTGGGTGGACTAGAGAAATAAATCCAGGGAGACTCGTGTGTATAAGAAAGAGCTTTATGTACAAGAGCAATTGAATATTGAGACAACATCCCAGTCCAGATCAAGTCCATAAGTTCAATATTAGCCCATATGTCCAATACTAGTCTATAAATTCCTCTTCAGACTCATGCAACAAATGCAATGCTGCCGAATGCAGGGAGATCACAGGCCAGTGCGTGGAAAGTTTTGTGGATCCAGTAGTGGTAGAGGCATCTCAGCTCTGGCAGGGGTCTCCACGTGGCTCCTTCAGCTCCAGGGCTCTAGTTTAGCTCTGTGTGTCTTGTCAGCAAGCATGTCTCGCAGGGAGTGTGTGTGTGTCCCACATCCAGTGAGCTATTTCTATCTCCTTAGTGCCTCCAAATGAGGTCCTCAAACTGACCTGATTGACAGGCTAACTCCAGCCCTTCACTCTTAAATCTCAAATTGACAACATTATGTAACGACCACAGTGAGACTTTGGGCCCGTTATCAGAAGGGTCTAGTCCTGAGAGGAGATCATGCTGGATCAAGGAGCAGGCCGGTGAGAAAGAGGCAGACCCTCAATGAGACAGAGCGACTGATGCAGTGACAGCGGCAATGGGCTGTAAGGGCTGTGGGGGTGGTGCAGGACTGGGCAGTGTTTGGTTCTACTGTACAGAAAGTCCCTAAGAACTGAAACTGACTAGATGATACTTAGCAATAAGAAAGATACTTTAGCTAAAATCTGTTTGACCACTCTTTCTGTGAATTCCTCTCTCTGGTGGCACTGGAGTTGTGGGTATTTTATAGTAGGGAAGTCTTTTAAAAAAAATCATTTTATTGGGAGCTCTTACAGTTATTATAACAATCCATGATTCAGTTAGATCAAGCGTGTTTGTACAATTGCTGCCACCGTCAGTTTCTAAATATTTTTCTTCTTGAACTCTGATATCAGCTCCCCAGGAATGCTTATAATGAAGTTTGTTAAAAAGAACGAGAAAAGCCCAAGAAGTTTGTTAAAAAGAACGAGAAAAGCCGAAGCCAGTTACCACCGAGGGGATTGGGGGCCAAGTGTCTTGTCATCGAAGCAGATTGCCAGGCCTTTCTTCCCACAAGCACCTGGGTGGGCTCTAACCGGCACCTGCCGGTTAGTGGTGCCAGTTTAACAGTTTGGGCCACCTAGGGGAGAGGAAACGTTTGATGAGCACTTGTCATTTGGTGCCATTGCGTGGGTTCCGATTCGCAGCACCCCTGTGTACAGCAGGCAGCGTGGAATGCCGCCCCGTCCTGCGCCACCCTCACTGTGTCGTTATGGTGCAGCCCATGGTCGCAGCCACTGTGTCTGTCCGTCGTGTTGGGAGTCTTTCTTTCCCTGACCCTCCAGTTTACCAAGCATGATGGCCCTTTCCAGGGACTGTCCCTCCTGACAACGTGTCCAAGGGATATACATGAGATGCCATCCTCACGTCTAAGGAGCATCCTGGCTGCACCTCTTCCAAGACAGATTTACTTTGGCTTCTGCAAGCCCGTGGGTCAATCTTCTTCAATACCCGAATTCAAATGCATTGATTCTTCTCTGGCCTTCCTTGTTCATTGGCCAGTTTTCACCCCCATGGGAGACTTTACAGCAATAGCTTTCATGTACTGAGAGCGTACTTTGGAGTGAGCATTGCATGGACACCCAGCCCTCACAATCAACTCTGACATATTATTATCCCTATCTACCAGCCAAAGTATATGAGTCTCAAAAGGTTGAACAAGTTGCTCAAAGGCCACTTTGGACTGTTTGGGTTTTGCAAATGGTTTGATCCTGTACTATTAACGCAAAGGTTGGTGGTTCAAACCCAACCAGAGGCATCTCAGAAGTAAGATCTGAGAGTCTGTTTCTGGGAGGGCGCCGCCCTGAAAGCCCTGTGGGGTTCTACCCTGCCCCCATGGATCACCAGGGATCAGAATTCACTCGTCGGTCACTGTCAACAACAAGGACTCGTTTCAAGATTTTAGCGAGACCTGAGTAAATCTAGGTATTCCATATCTACTGGAGCCCTGGCGGCAGAGTGATTAGGAGTTGGGCTACATTTAAATGATTGTATAAGGAATGGCTTCTAGGAACACCCCAACTCCATTGTGCTAACTCATCAATGTGTTCAGCTGAAGATGCCCGAGAACCCTCGGCTCTAGGAGCTTCAGCACCAGAAGTGTACAGAAGTACAATAGATGAGCCACTGCACCAGAAAACAGGAAACTCCTTAAGGTCCTTCAGCTCATCAAGAACATACACTTGATAGAGCCGTCTCCAAATTGCATACCCCTCTTGAAATGGCGAGTCTTTCCTAAAACGACCACAATAAAGAACACATTTGATCATCACCCCTGAGAGAGCAAAGATGGGATGATCTTTCCAGTCTCTCTCTGGAAAATATTACAAACTTGGTATCATGCGAGGCAACGAAAGGATCTGCAGTCACAAAACAGTGCAAAACTGTGTAGCAGAATGCCAGGCAGTTAATTGTTTCTTTGTTTTTTAATTGTGAGAAATCTATATGTAGCCAAACAGGCAGCTAATTTTTTCACACGTGCCTTTTAAACGATTCCCTAATGCTGTGTTATCAGCTTTTAAAAATTTGTAATTTGCTATAGTTTTACTCATAAATGTGCTTTCACCTCTGGAACCCGTTTTGTACCTAGAATTTTAGATTCCCCGAAGAGTCCTCTGCAATCATCCACGTTTCAGTCCCAATCAAACCCTACACGGGCACTGTGCGGGGGTGACTTCTGACCACTCTGCTCCGGAAAGGCATTTATTCCCCACCCCCCACTTCACTTTAGAGATGAGCGACTGGAAACCCAGAGGAGGGAAGCTCTTCCCCAGAGCTTTGCTACTGCGACCGGCAGAACTAGAACCGAGCTCTGAGCTCCTCATTCGGGCAAACAGTTAACACCAGGCGGCTAGCGCCAGCGCCCCCACACAGCTTACCATCGTTAGTGAGTCGGTCTTGAGGCTGTCTACTTGACCTGTCTGGGCGTTCTGGATTCTGCACGGCCTGGATGAGAGCCCTGGTGAAGGGAACAGTGATGCTTCTCACGTGTCTCCAGATCTCAGGGGTGGGAGCTTTCTCTGTGTCCCCCCACAGATCCCTCCCCCAGAGACGCAGGAAGGCCAGCACGGCCCTCCCTCGGTGTCCGGATAAGGACTGTAGATTCCTTGAACAGAAGCTTTCTCAACTGGTGAACATGTTGTGTGAATATGCATGGAAACATGTCTTTTGTTATTTCTCAACTCAAGTGTATTTCTGGTCTGTTACCCTGGAGACTTGGAATAGTGAGAGGCTTTACCAAATATAGTATAATTTTGCCAGCTCTACTTCCTTTCCAATTCCCAAAATCTGTCACCTCATCTCTCCACCTGGACTGATTTTACCCCAGGTCACTAGCAAAATTATTTTTTGCTGCTAAATTCCATTTTTTCCAGGCAGTATCTTAATTAGCTCTCTTTGTTCTGCCGGTGAACTTTACAAATGTAAGTTTGATCTGCTCCCACTGAAAACTCTTCCAGGCTCCTTACTGCTCCAAATCTCTGCTCCTCTCCGGCAGCATCCCTGTCACTCTGACCTTCCCGCTGTCCAATGGGGTGTGCTTGGCGCTGCCACAGGGCTATTGCACATGTTCTTCAGGGTCTTTATAGCACTGACAACATGCCAGACATTGTTCTCGGGGCTGGGGATACAGCGCTGAACAAAACAGGAGTCTTGCCAGCATGCAGCTCTCATTCTGGTCATATCCCCCCCCTGCCCCCACCCTGCCGTTTATATTGCTGGAATGTTCTCCTTTCTCTCTCTCTCTCTTTAATGGTAATGAGATTGGATTTGTTTACTTATTTAAAAATTTTTTTTAAATAAAAGCTTTACTGATCTGTAATTTCCATGCCATGACATCTACCGATCCAAAGTGGTTCCTTTTGGGGTTTCCGTATTCAGCATTGTGCAAACACCACCACAATAGGTCTAGAACATTTTTGTCACCTCCTACAGAGACTCTATTCTCATAAGCAGTCACCTCCCCTTTTCTTCCCCACCCCCTAGCCTTAGGCACCCAATTGGTTTCTATCTCTATAGATTTTCCAGGTCTGTGCCTTTCATATAAATGGAATCATGCAGCTGGGCCCTGACTTTGGGGGTCTGGTTTCTTTCATGTAGCACCGTGCCAGTAAGGCCCACTCAGTCCTGTAGTGGCATGCACCCATCTCTCTCTCTCTCTCTCTCTCTCTCTCTCTCTCTCTCTCTCTGTTTTCTCCAACAGATTTATTATTTTGGGGGAAAGGACTGGATTGTGAGGAAAGAACAAAAACACAAGGCAGGGCAAAGTATGGAACAGAAAACAAATACAAACGTAAGCAGTTTTGCTAATTGCCTTATAACCACAACAAAGGAGTCCAGAAGAGGTCCGGTACCAAACAGCACAACCAAGGTTCAAAGATGGAGGTGTTCCTAGCAAGGCTGGAGTCCAGTCTCTGGTATTTGGAAGTTAGGCGGGAGCCCTTGGTTTGGATGGTTCGCTGCGTGTGTGGGCACAATCTAAGCTTTACCCAGAGTTGAATAGAAGGATGGCCACCTGGCCCAGGTAGACGTAGAGGGAGTGCTTAGTTTCATGTGTCACATAACTACCAACGTTTCTGCCCACCACGCAGCGCCAAGTGCGATTGTACGTCTCAAACTCCTCCTTGATGTGGGCGCAATGTCCTCCTCTGTTGAACTTCTCCAGCGCCTGAGTCGCGCACTCCACCGAGTCCTGTTGCATCTCCTCCGACAGGTCGGCATTTTGGATCACAGCCTTTTCGTCACACATGGTTACCATGAAGTGTGCTCCAGGTGACTGCGACGGTCCCCGGGGAGGGAGGGGGCTAGAGCGGCTCAAACAGCGAGAGGAGCCAAGTCACTCCAGAAGCTGTGGCACCTCGCGCTTCTGTTTTTAAATGAAATGAAATTTATTATTTTTTTGTTGTTGAGAACCTTCCCAGCGAAACACACATCAGCTCAACAGTTTCTACGTGTACAGTTTAGTGACACTGAGCCCTGGTGGGGGAGCGGTTATGCATGGGGCTGCGATCCCCAAGAGCAGCAGTTCAAGACCACCAGCTGCTCCATGGAAGAAAGACAGCGCTTTCTACTCCCATCCAGAGTGAGTCTTGGACACACACCTTACCTCTAGTTCTTTAATGTTCCTCCCACCCCGCTATCATGATCCCAATTCTACCTTACAAATCCAGCTAGACCAGAGCATGTACACTGGTACAGATCAGAGCTGGAAACACAGGAATCCAGGACAGATGAACCCCTCAGGATCAATAATGATCTACATATAACCCGCTTCCTGGGGAACGGGCAACAGAAAAGTGGGTGAAGGGAGACATCGGACAGTGTAAGAGATGAAAAAAATTTTTATAAATTATCAAGGGCTAGAGATAGGGTGGTGGAGGGAGAGGAAAATGAGAACCTGATACCAAGGGCTCACGTAGAAAGAAAGTGTTTTGAGAATGATGGTGGCAACAAATGTACAAGTGTGGTTGACACATGGATGGATGTATGGATTGTGATAGGAGTTGTATGAACCCCCAATAAAATGATTTTAAATAAACGAGTTAGTCTTGGAAACTCACAGGGGCAGTTCTGCCCTGTCCTGTGTGGTCACTGTGAGTCATCATCGCCTCGAAGGCAGTGAGTCCGGGTGCTCGATTCCATTCCATGAGGTGTGCAAGCCTCCTCACCTCCTCCTCCTTCTGGTATCTTTCAGTTGTTCTTCACTTGTGAACATAAACTCATGGTCCCCTAGAAGGTCTGTCTATTCTTCTAAAGTGCTGTTGTTAACTCGATCCCATGTAGACAGTTCTTAAAAGAAGATAACGCTCAAGGTAGACCTTTGTTACTAGTTAAGCTAAAATATTATTTTTTTTTAGAAGACTGCAGGGGAGATTTTAGCTTAAGGTGTGGAGAGGCTTTGAGGGCCACAGTGCCGGGAGTTCACCCACATTGCCTTGCTCCAGGAAGGCTGCAGAAGAATGGATGTTTTCAGATGAGGGTGTTGGCCAAGCACACGGAATGGCTCTTAGACTGCCCCAACGCTCAGACCTTGTCTGTCCTTGAGATGTTAGCCCAAGGGGCTTTCTCTCTTTCCCTCACCCCCTACCAAACAGATGGGACTGGTCCCTCCTGGTAAAGACCTTCAATGAGATACATTAACCCTGTGGTCCTCCAGGTTCATGGTCCTTTCTTTTTTTTTTCCCCTTCCCTCCTTCCTTCCCTTCCTATTCCCTGTCTTCTACAGTCTTCAAAATCTGTTTCTTTTGGTGTGAAAGACATTTTTCTTAGCTTTATTTTTTCTTCGCTTTTCTTTTTTAACAGTGGTGTCATGGAGTATTTTGTGGGATACTAGCACCAAGGGAAATAAAACTGGGACTTATTCCCTGACTTGAACGGAGGGAATCTGGAAGACTAGTATTCCACGGCTGGAAGACGGCCACTCTGGTAGTTGGAGATAGAGTCCAGGTACATGTTCCTGCAGTTGTCTAAGTTTTCCACAGTTTCTCCCTTAAAGTGTTATCACCTAATTCATACTCATTCTCAGACACTTTAGCTTGCTTTTCTAAATTTAAGTAGCTCGCACTAGACTGATAATCCTCATTCTCTTCCTCCTGCAAAAGTTTTAAAACCATCTTAACTTGAACCCACAGAGACCACGTCTCCATAGGGATACTCTCCCCAGCATCTGACCTCCTCCCACACTATTTGTCTTTATGAAGCAGGCTAACTTTGGCTGTGTCTAATGTCTTCCAGATTCATCTGTGTCATGAAGTGTTTGACAGCCACGTTATCGGGATTGAGAGATGCATGCTATTCTGTTGTATGTATGTACCAGAGTTTATTGATTCATTCCTCTACAGACAGGCTTTGGGCTGTTTCGGTCTTTTTGTTATTAGGAAATAATGAACCACCACCACAGCAACAAACAAACTCACTACCATCAAGTCAATGCTGATTTATAGGGACCCTCTAGGACAGGGTAGGATCGCCCTGGTGGGTTTCTGAGACTAAAACTCTTTATGGGAGTTGAGAGCCATGTCTTTCTCCCTTGGGGTGGTTGATGGTTTGGAGCGGCTGATCTTGCAGTTAGCAGCCCCATGCGTAACCCCTGTGCCACCAGGACTCTCTGGAGATAGCGATGTGATAAACATGGGTGTGCACAGCCATGTGCAAATTTCACACGAACGTATATGTTCATTGTCTAGTGCACCTCCCTAGGAGTGGAGTTTCTGGGTCATATGGTACTTGCATGTTTAACTTTCTGAGAAACTGCTTAACTGTTGTGACAGCAGTGGTACCATTTTCTATTCCCCAAGCCATGCCCTTCATCTTCAGGCCTGAGGATTCCAGTTTCTCTGACTCTTCAGCAACATTTGTTATTATGTATTTATATACTCATTCGCTTGTTTGCTTTGGGCATTCTGTGCACCCCCCTGGTAATACAGTGGGCTCTGCACTGGGGCGCCCATCGCAAGCTCAGCAGAAAGAAACCACCAGCTGCTCTGTGGGGAAAAGACGGGCTTTCTACTCCCGTAAAGAGTCAGTCTCAGGAACCCACACAGGCAGTTCCACCCTGTCCTACGGGGCCCCTCTGAGTTGGAATTGGCTCAGTGGCAGTCATGCTGGTAAAGGGGAAGTGGAATCTCATGGTGGTTTCGATTCGAATTTCCCTAACGACTTCTGAGGGTGACATCTCTCCATTTGTGTAGTGGCTGTCTGCCCATCTAGCTCCCTTTGCTAAATGTCTGTTCCAGTTCCCCTCCCGTTTTTAAAATTGGCTTATTTGTTGCTCTTTTGCGAATCACTAAGTTATAGTTCTTTACTCTCTGAGATACCAGCCTCTCCGCAGATCCACGATGCGTGAGCATTTCCCCCCAGCCTTCCTGGTGTCTCCATGATGCCCTTTGAGCCACAGTCACGTTCACCTGAGACCATGTCCAGTCTCGCTCGCTCCTTTTCTTTTGTCGCTGTGGTGTCGGCCCTTTCCCTCTTGATTTCGCTTGAATGTCATGTCCTCCGTGATGCTGGCGGTCCTTTGTTATGTGCCCTCCCCCAGCCGTCTTGGTAGTTATGAGTTCCTTGGTAAGATTTCATTGGTTGCCTTTTCCTCTGGACAGTACATTTCTAGGAGACCAAGGCTCCAGTTTACCTTTTCTTTCCCCGAGCCCTTAGCAGCGTCTGTCACGTGACTACATGCCAGTCTGACTGTGAGACTGAGCATGATCTCCTCTTAGTAGAGCCTGCCCGCCCTGCACTCTCCTAGCCCCGACCCCCCCCCCCCCATGTCCAATGCCCGCCTGCTGGGTTAGTTCCTCTTCTTTGTGCTGGTTGGCCCAGGGCCTTCTCTCTTCCCTCTCCGCCTCCATTCCATACTCTTCCCTCTTTCCTACCTCAATGACTCGCATAAGTGGTCCACTGCATACTCAATGGCCTACAGAGCATCCAGTAGAATGTGCTACCCAATGGAGGCGGGCTGTCATTGAGTAGATTCTGACTCACAGAGACCTGGCATCAGGTTTCAGGGGCTGTAACTCTGTGGGAACACATAGCCTCCTTTCTCCTGTAAAGCCACTGATGGGTTCGAACCACCGACCTTGCTGCTCCCAGTCCAATGCTTACCTGACAGTACCACTTGACACCTAAAATGCAGCATGGCCGGAGCTAGCCTCATTTTACCCCATCCTTTACCCTTCTCCGCCTCAAGCCATTGGCCCACACTTGAAACCCGATCACTGCCTGTCTGAACCGGTGCTCCCCTAAAGCAGACTCTGAGAGGAAGACTGGTGTGCAAGTGACAGATGAAGAAAGTACTCCTAGGGGTCAGGAAGAGAGGGGGGGGAATCAGGGTGGTGCGGGTGGGTTGGAGCAGGAAGATAAGGGTGCAGTTTTAGGTAAAGTCCCCTGGAGGTACTGCTGCCTGATCCCTCAGAGGAATTCCTGGGCTTACTTATCCTGACTGGTTCTCAAGCCTGACCTGCTGCGGCACCAATCAAACGAAAGCCCACCCTTTGGGTGGTATCCTCCCAGGCACTTCACTGGGCCTCGTGGCCAACAGGCGACTCGAGGGTGTAGGCCTTTGGAGGGCGTCACGGGTGCAGACCTTTGGAAGCCCCGATGCGGAGAAGTATCTGCTCACGGCACGCAGCAGGGGTAGAAAGAATCTGCGCAGAGCCGCCATCACCCCAGTGCTCACGGCTCTCCCCCACATTTCAAACCCAACAACCAACCGAGTTCCTGTGCCTGCTCCTTGGAGGTCCAACAACATCCCTTCTCTCTATCCTATCTGTGCCAGAAGCCCCACCGTCGGTCATCTACACTGAGGCTCTCAGTTCACTGCTGCCTGGCCTCCTGGGTGGCCCTCTGCTCTGCTCCGGGTGATGCTCCGCGCCATCAGCCAGTTCTGCCTCACCACGACCCTGCGTGCCGCACGGTGAAACCCTGCCCTGTCCTGTGCCATCCAAACCACGGTTGAGGCTCATTAGTTGTACAGTAGGCAGACTTGGAGTCTTTCATGGCAAACAAGTTCATCTAAAAATAAAAAAAAACTCACAGGGCAGCACTTGCTCCCGTGACGAGTGAGCGGATGCACTATCATGATAGGAGAAAAAACCAAAAAATTCTTGGAGCAAATTTCCTGCCCTTTTCCTCACCAGTGCATTCTTAAGACTTCCTAATAATCTCCCATTATTGTCCGACAAGAAAAAAATGTCAGGATCACGCCTTTGGGAGGTTGCGGGGAAATGGGGAGTGAATATGATGAGTGAGTAGGAGGAAGAACATGGCTCTAAAATGACTGTACGACTCTTCTTGAGGCCGCCGACCCATTCGAGTGCACGCTAAGTGAATTTGATGCCAATAAAACGGTCGAAAGAAAGATTAGCCCTAGGGAGTCCCCCCAAACAGTCATCATAACTTTCCGAGCTCGAACTTCTTGTCCCAGCAGAGCCCCTCAGAAGCCATTGCTTTGATGGGGCCCTTTGTAAAATCACACAACCGAATGAGACTAAGACGAGGGTATTGTGGAGAGAAGATGTCTGCAGCCATCCGCCCGTTTAAACATGTTTTGTTTATAGTCGCAATACCTTTTTTTAACTTACTCTGGTACTTTATGATCATATGACTGTGTTAGACAGGGTTCTCTAGAGAGACAAAACCAAATTGCTAGTAATTATATATATAACACAAAAAAGGAACCATTAAATTATATACAGATAGATAGATAATACAAGAAATGAACAGTTAAATTATAAAGTAGTCAGACACTAGCAGTCCTTTAAGTCTTGGGGGCCGCCAGTTCCTCTTCTGTAGGAAGAGGAACTGTATATATCCAGGCAGCAAACAGCAAGGCAGGTCACCAACTGTCACCAACTGTCGGTCCCCAGCTCCAGACATGAACATTCCAATCGTGTGGGTTTAAAGGGACCTTACCTTACAGCAACACAGTCCACAGGCTAGGCGTCCCACAGGTAGAGTACCCTTTAAATTGAGGCACAGAACAAGCAAGGCAGCCGCACGCTGGTCCGATGATTAAAGACCGAGAGACAAGCAAGGCGAGGCTCACTGAGCCATTTATCTCTCCGCCCTTCAATTACTCCTACTTGTGTATATCGGCCAGGATGGCACAATAAACTATCGCATGATATAACTATGTGAACCAAGTGAGTAGAGGAATAATTATATTTGTGGCCGCCTCATAGTCACCTATCTATTTATGTATTTAACAAATATGCACAGGCCACTGGCCCTTCTTGATCTAGGAGACGGGTGCCCAGTCCCGGTTTCATAGCTGTGGGCAGGAAGTGGTGTGGTGGTTGGTATCTAGCGGTAACGTAGTGGAGATACACGTGTGCACTGAGGAAATGGCCAGAGGGAGTGGTTGCCAGGCCATGCACCCTCAGCCTTGGCTAAACCGGGAGAAAAGAGGCTTTGTTTCAACAAGGCATTTGGCAGGAATGGGTAGGAAATAACTGGAAATAGAGAGCCAGCCCTGGGGCAGAGGGAGTCAGACTTTGTGTTACCGGTCAACAGGAGTGTCTTTGGGCTGGCAGCATGAGTCTGGAAGGTGGTGGCGTGAATTTGAAGGCGAAGTTCGAAGAGTTGACTTGTGGACCAGATGACGTGTCGTTGCCTTGCTTCTGCTGCAGGAGCCTGACACGCAGGACCAAGAATCCCCAGGAAATTCTCTCCCCTGGAATTATTAGGTGGTTCACCTTGATCTGGAAGATCTTCTCAGGAGCGAAGCTTAGCATGTTCGGTGTTGACATGAAGTAAGTGTGCAGTTCATAAGTAAGCGGATTCCCTGAGGAGATGCTGACATTATTCCCTGGGCTGCTGAGTAAAGTCAGCCACAAATGGGGATCTGGCATTGATAAATCCTCTCTGGTCAGCAGGTTCCATTGTCTTTCTTGGTTTCTGTTGTTGTTTTGTGCGTTCTGCACATCTAAGTGTACTACATGTGTATGTGCGGTGTAAAGATCCTTGTTCAACAAACTTCCACGCACTCCTACTCACGTCGTGGCTTGCTGCAGCCAGCCAGGCTCTGCACACAACAGTAGGAAACACCACTTGGTCCTGCGCCACCCTCACGGTTTTTCTGATGGCTAAGCCCGTTGTTGTAGCCACCGTGTCGATCCACCTTGTCAAGGGCCTCTCCTTTTTTCACTGCCCCTCTACTTTACCAAGCACGACGCCCTTTTCCAGGGACTGGTCTCTTCTCATAACGTGTCCAAGGCACGTGAGATGTCTCTCCACTCTTGCGTTGCAGACGCATCCTGGCTGTGCTTTCTCCAAGACAGATTGGGTTGTCCTTTGGGCAACCCATGGTTCATTCCATCTTCTATGCCAGCACCGCGATTCAAACCCATCAATTCTTCCCCGGTCTTCCTTACTCAATGCCCAGTTTCACATGCATAGGAGGTGACTGAAGATACCATGGCGTGGGTTGGGCACACCTTAGTCCTCAAAGTGGCATCCTTGCTCGTCAACGTCTTGAAGAGGTCTTGTGCAGCAGGTGTACCCAATGCGATGCATGCCTGCTGCTTTCACGAGCATTGGCTTTGGACGCCAAGACAAAATCCTTGACCACTTCTCCCCTTCCTCCATTTATCATGCTGTGACCTATTGGTCCCCTTGTTAAGGATTTGGGTTTCCTTTACTGTGAGCCGCCATCCGTATCGAAGGGCGCAATCCTGGATCTTCATCAGCAAGGGCTTCAAGTCCTTCTTATTTCAACAAGCAAGGTTGTGTCATTTTGCATCTCAGGGTTGTGCGTAAGCCTTCCTCCAGTCCTGATGCTGCCTTCTCCTCATGCAGTCCAATCCCTCAGATGATTCGCTCAGCACCCAGATTGAGGACACAACCCTGACATGCCCCGCTAGTGATTCTAAACCACACAGTGTTCCCTTGTTCTGGTCACACAGCTGCCTCTTGATCCATGTCCAAGTTCTGCATGAGCACGACCAAGTGTTCAGGAATCCCCATTCTTCTCAAGGGTACCTGTAGTTTGTGATGGTCCACTCTCAGGTTAGGGAACAGGTGAGATGTAGTTAATTAATATGGTCCTTCCTGTCAGACTTCCTATGCGAGGTCTTATAATCCTAGACTCTGTGTCTGTGGCTCTGTTCCCATGTTAGAGGGGGTTTTCTGCGACGCTGGTGGACTGCCGTCGAGTCGATTCTCACTCAGAGCGACTCGGTAGGACAGGGTAGCACTGCCTCTGTGGGTTTCAGAGACTGGAACTCCTGCCAAGTGTGGGAGAGGCCTCCTCTTTCTCCCGAAGAGCAGCTGGGGGGTTTGAGCTGCTGAACCTTGTGCTCATCAGCCAAGTAACCCACTGCTCCATGACGGCTCATCTGAGGAGGGATTAGGCCTTCACTTTAGTCCTGGTTGTGAACCTAGTCCCACTCTTTGCTTCCTTGAGAGTGAGGTCCGCTGGAAGAAGACAAAGCCACACCTGAGAGCCAACCCTCCGTGTCTAAGAGCCATCTCAGAAGCAGAGAGCAACCCAAGGATTTTCAGAAGAGGGGTTTTCTGTCTGCCATGGTGGAGGCTGAGACTGGAGGCACCAGAGACGGTGGCAAAGGAGCCTTGTTATGACTAGAGGCAGCGGCACAGAAACCACGGGACAGAACAGAGAACATCACCGGGACCGGGCGATTGTGAGGCCAAGCCGTGGGCGGGCTCCCTGGCCCATGGAGGCACAGACAAGGGACCCTGTGGTTGAGAGGTTGAGGACAAGAGACACGTGGCTGCTGGCTGAGGAGAGGAGGTGCTGTGTCCTGTGACTGCATCCTGACTGTTGACTGAGCCTGACTGTGGAAACCGATCGGCTTCCCCAAGAAAGCGCCTAACTCTAAGTTTTGTTTGCAAGGCCTGTGTGGTCCCTGAAACCAATTATGGAACCCAGCAGAGAAGTCGAGTGTCCTGAGAGGAATGGTTGGTGTCAGAGCCGATAAAGAAGGATGGAGGCATGTCTGACCTCTGCCTCGTGACAACAGGGAAGTCGAAGAAGGTCAGATGGTATCCCCTCACCATACCGCCTCTCTCCTTCCCCAGGGGGACCCTCCAGCCTGTCTTCCTGTTAGTCCACCCTAGTCATCGGTGAAGCAGGGCGGCGGGGAGTAGAGCCGACTCAACGGCAGTGAGTTTGGAGTTTTGGCATTGAGTTAGTCTGGGTGGACTAAAGAAATAAATTCATAAGTGTGCAAAAGAGAACTTTATATCAAAGAGCAATTTTACATTAAGAAAACATCCCAGCCCAGTGCAGGTGAAGGCCATAAATCCAATGTTAGCCCATATGCCCGTTACAAGCCTATAAATTCTTCAGATGCAACAATCTCAATCTCTCTCTCTCTCTCTCTCTCTTTCCTCAGATCACCACGTGTGGAGGTGCAGTCCTTTGTTCACTTAATTGTAAAGTCTGAAACTTCTCTCTTTTATAAAAACTCATTTGGATCCCCCCCCACCAAAAAAAAACAAACAAAAAACCAGAACTTCAGACTCATGCAGCACATGCAATGACGCAGGAAGAAAGGTCACAGGCCAGCGGGTAGAAAGTCTTTGGATCCAGGGGCATTGTAAGCATCTCAGTGCTGGCAGGGGTCTCCACGTGGCTTCTCAGTTGCCAGGGCATGGGGTCTATCAGCATAGTGCCATGTGTCTTGCCAGTAGAGCGTCTCTCAGGGAGTGAGCCTTGTCTTATTAAAAAAATGTTTTATTAAGGGCTTATACAATCCATACATACATCAATTGTGTAAAGCACATTGGTACATTCATTGCCCTCATCATTTTCAAAGCATTTGCTCTCCACTTAAGCCCTTGGCATCAGGTCCTCTTTTTTCCCCCTCCCTCCCTGCTCCCTCCTCCCTCATGAGCCCTTGATAATTTATAAATTATTATTTTGTCATATCTTGCACTGTCCGACTTCTTCCTTCACCCACTTTTCTATTGTCCAGCCCCCAGGGAGGAGGTCACATGTAGATCCTTGTAATTAGTTCCCTTTTTCCAACTCACTCTTCCTCTACTCTCCCAGTATTGCCCCTCATAGCCCTGGTCCTGAAGGTATCATCCATCCTGGATTCCCTGTGCTTCCAGTTCCTATCTGTACTAGTGTACATCCTCTGCTCTATCCAGACTTGCAAGGTAGAATGCGGATCATGATGGGGGGTGGGGAGGTGTGGGGGAAGAAGCATTTAGGAACTACAGGAAAGCTGTATTCTTCATGGGTGCTACATCGCACCCTGACTGACTCATCTCTTCCCCTAGAACCCTCTGCAAGGGGATCTCCAGTGACCGACAAATGGGCTTTGGGTCTCCACGCTGCACTTCCCCCTTCATTCACTATGGTAAGAGTTTTTTTTTGTTCTTTGATGCCTGATACCTGATCCCTTCGAAACCTCATTATTGCACAGGCTGGTGTGCTTTTTTCCATGTGGGCTTTGTTGCTTCTGAACTAGATAACCTCTTGTTTACCTTCAAGCCTTTAAGATCCCAGACGCTATACCTTTTGATAGCCAAGCACCATCATCTTCCTTCACCACATTTTCTTATTCACCATATTTGTCTTCAGCAGTTGTGTCAGGAGGGTGAGCATCATAGAATGCCAATTTAATAGAAGAAAATATTCTTGCATTGAGGGAGTTCTTGAGTGGAGGCCCAATGTCCTTCTGCCACCTTAATTCTAAATCTATAAATATAGGCACATATATCTATTTCCCCATCCTCATATATATTTGCATATGTACATGTCTTTGTCTAGACCTCTAGAAATGCCCTTTGCCTCCCAGCTCTTTCCTCTATTTCCCTTGACTTTCCTCCTGTTCCACTATCATGCTCAGTCCCCACCCGGGTTTCAGCAATACCTCTTCATTACATTACCCTTGATCATGCCCTACCAGGCCTCCCACACCCATCTCACCACCAATTTGGATCACTTGTTGTTCCCTTGTCCCTGGGTTTGTTAACACCACTTCCTTAACCCCCACCTCCTCCCAGAACTGTCAGTCCTGTTGTTTTTCCTCCAAATTGTTCATCCAGCCTATCTTATTTAGACAGACCTGCGGAGATAATAACATGCACAAAAACAAGACAGAGCAAAACCAAGCAACAATATACAACAAAACAACAACAAACCACTGACAAAGAAAAAAACGAACTACAACAAGAAAGAAAAGCTTGTAGTTAGTTCAAGGATCTTTGTTGGCCTTTAAGAGTGTTTTCCAGTCCAGTCTGTTGGGGCACCATGCCCTTGCCCCAAAGTCCACCTTAAGCATTTCCTGGGGACCTTGCAGCTCCATTCCATTGCTGTTCCGTTGCACCCCCCCAGTGCTTTTCCTTGATGTGGTGAGATCAGGTCGGGCACAGTTCCCACACTGTGTCTCTGGTGCTGTCCCCCGCAGGGCCATGGGTCAGTGAGGGACATCATGTCATAGTGGGGCTGGCCACGTGGTCCTCTCTGTGGACTGGCTGCTCTTAATTGGGGTCATCGTCCTCGAACCTTGAGTCTTCTAAGGGAGTGAGCAGAGAGAGTCTGTCTCCTGCCTCCAAGCAGGAAATACAGGAGTTCCCAGAATTCTCAGGAGACCATGCCCACACAGAGGCCTCATTGGTTATATCTTGACTGATAGGCCAGACTCCAGTCCTTCACTCGTAATCCTCTCAAATTGACACCAGAGGATGTAACTACCACAGTGCTCAAAGTCTAGGAGGTGAAGTCTCACCATCCTTGCCTCTAAGGAGCATCCTGGGCGTGCTTCCTCCAAGACAAGATCTGTTTGCCTCTTAGGCATCCAAAAGCTAGACAGATCCAAGGTGTAGGGATGTCCCTGGTTTGGGTCCTAGAATAGTGCAGACGAGAGCGTGAAATCATTGACTTGCAAAATCTTCCCAGTTTCCCCCCGTTCTGACTCTAGTGGGCATTCCCAAGTGTTTCCCTTGGCAAGCGTCCTGCACTCTGGATGCCAGCCATCTCTGCCATGGAGCCGTGGGGTTTTCTGTGCAGAGCTGCCATCTGGCAGGATCTGACCTGCCTGACTTCTCTGTTTATGTCTCTAAATCCTCCTCAGAGCAACAAGCTGAAAGCCTGGCACCATCTATTTGCAATCAGGAAGTAAGAGGGCAATGTAACGGATGCTAGAATCGAGCCTTGGCTAATCCAGCATTGCTATCGTGATGCTAAAGCCGAGAGCCCTCTGGATTAAGGTCTGGGAAAGAATCCGCACGGCTGCAATTGTCAGTAGCAATGGGACCATTTTTAAGATTCACAGTGACTCACTTGCCCTTTCATCTAAAACAACAACAGTTTGTCCCTGGTACTCTGTTTTACTTAAACTGTCCCAGACCAAAAGAGGCTAGGAAGAAAGACCTGGTAATCTACTTCTTCTTTTAAAACTGGCCATCGAAGACCTTATGAATAGCCCAGACCACGCAGAGAGCACCTGATGGTAAGCCTGCCAGGCTGGAAGACACTCAAACAGAAGGAGAAGCGCTGCCTCCTGAGAGCCAACCTTCCTGAAGGAGATGGGGGAAAGCTTTCCGGATCTGCCTTTGCTGATGCGGCAGGACTCAAAACAAGCAGCAGCAGCAGCTGCCAGCATCCATTGAGAATCCAAACATGAACTGTACAAAGCACGAGTTCAGAAAGATGGGAAACTGTCAAAAGTGGAATGGAGCACATCAAGATCAGCATCCCAGGTGTTACCGAACTGAAATGGACCGACGGGCCGTTTTGAATTGAACGCTCATCTGTGTTATAATTTTCCAGCAGTGACCAATTGAAGAGGACTGGTATCACATTCATTGTCAGAAGGGGTACCTTAAGCTCTATCCTGAAGTCCGATGCTGGCATTGATAGGAGCATATCAAGATGCCTACAAGGACAACCAGCTAAGATGGCCATTTTTCAGCCCAAACAGCAATGGAGGTGGTCACGTCTGACTTTCTCTGATACACAAAGCTCCTCCGCGTCTTCGGCACTGGCTTCCATAATTCATCGCAATGACCACAGAGAACTCACAGACAACACTCCTAATTATAAGGCTTTATTAGGAAAGTCGAGGAGCCCTCGTGGCATCGTGGGCTGCAAACTGCAAGTTCCTGAGTTTGAAACCACCACTTGGGAGAAAGAAGGGGCTTTCTACTCCTGTAAAGAATCACGGTCAGGGGCACTTCTACCCTGTCCTATAGGGTCTCTATGAGTCAGAATCGATGAGGTGGCAGTGAGTTTGTGTTTTTGTTAGGAAGTCAACCGGTTCCGCTAGTCAGGATCAGTAAACAGGAAGGACAGGCATGGGTCAAGAGAAACAGTTCTTCTCTGGCAGCAGCCAGACTCTCTGGTCCTCACTTCTCAACCACCTGATCCCTTGCCTCTGCCACCATGGGGCAGGGAGCCTGCACGAAGCTTTGCCTCCCCGTCTGAGTGCTACTCCTCTGTTCCGTCTCACGGTTTCCTTACTTCTGCTGCTGGTGCCTTTGGTCCCGGCCTCCACCACTTCAGACAGCAGAGATCTTGAAGGTGCTCCACTTCCTGGGGTTTCTGTGTCGGAGATGGCTCTTACACACAGAGGAATGGCTTTCAGCAGACCACACCCCCATGGAAACACAGGGTGTGACGTGGTTCACACCTCTCCTGAGGTGGAGACCCACTCCCACCTTAATCCTCTTCCTTAGCGAAGCAGAGAGCACCCTCCACAGTGGGACGATGGTCACAGGCAGGTTGTTGTTGTTGTTAGGTGCCGTTGAGTGGGTTCCAATTCACAGCGACGCTTACGTACAACAATCGTTGTGATGTGGGAGCTCATGAAACATATTCTTCTTTTTCATTGTCCCTCTGCTTTATCAAGCATGATGCCCTTTTCCAGGGACTGGTTTCTCCCGATAACATGTCCAGAGTACAAGAGAAGTCTCCCCTATCCTTGCTTCTAAAGAACATTCTGACTATACTTAAAAAAAAAATCACTTTGTTAGGGGCTCATACAACTCTTATCACAATCCTTATACATCAATTGTATAATGCTCTTATACATCAATTGTGTAAATCACATTTGTACATTCATTGCCCTCATCATTCTCAAAACATTTGCTCTCCACTTAAGTTCCTGGCATCAGCTCCTCATTTCCTCCCTTCCCCGCTCCCCTCTCCCTCATGAACCCTAGATAATTTATAAGTTCTTGTTTTGTCATATATTGTATTGTCTGACGTCTACCTTCGCCCATTTTTATGTTGTCTGTCCCCCAGGGAGGAGGTCACATGTAGATCCTTGTAATTGGTCACCCCTTTCCACCCCACCCTCCCTCCATCCTTTTGGTAGCACCACTCTCACCACTGGTCCTCAAGGGATCATCTGCTCTGGATTCCCTGTGTTTCCAGTTCCTATCTGTACCAGTGTACATCCTCTGGTCTAGCCGGATTTGTAAGGTAGAATTGGGATCATGATAGTCGGGGGGGTGGGGTAGGGAGGGGAAGGAAGAATTTAGGAACTAGAGGAAAGTTGTATGTTTCATTGTTGCTGCACTGCACCCTGACTGGCTTGCCTCCTCCCCACAACCCTTCCGTGAGGGGATGTCCAATTGCCTACAGATGGGCTTTGGGTCTCCACTCCGCACTCCCCCTCATTCACAATGACATGAGTTTTTGTTCTGATGTTGCCTGATACCTGATCCCTTCAACAACTTGTGATCACACAGACTGGTGTGCTTCCTCCATCTGGCTACACTTCTTCTGAGACAGATTTGTTTGTCCTTTTGGCAGTCCACCATTCACTTAATATTATTTGCCAGCACCATAATTCAAATGCATTGATTCTCTTTAGGTCTTCCTTATTCAATGCCCAATTTCACGTGCATATGAGATGACTTAAAATATCACGGGTTGGTTGGTCAGACACACCTTAGTCCTCATAGTGACATCCAGCTCTTCAACACTTTAAAGAGATCTCGTGCAGCAGATTTACCCAGTGCAATGCATTGCTTGATCTCTTGACTGCTGCTTCCAGAAGCATTGATTGTGGATACTGATAAATTCCTTGACAATTTCAAGCTTCTCTCCGTTGATCATGATGTTACTTATGGTTCCATTGTGAGGATTTGGGTTGTCTTTACTTTGAGTGGTGTGTTAGACAGCATTCTCTAGATAAACAAGACCAGGACACTTATGATTTTAGCTAGATAGCTACATAGATACAATATAAAAAATAAACAGCTAATTAATCTATAGAGCAGTACAAATGGCTCAGTGTAACTCACTTCCCTGAGACAGGTAATACATTGGCAGTCCTTCAAGTCATGAGGGTCACCAGGCGCAAGTCAAGGAAGCAGACAGCTGAGTCCTCTGTAGGCCAATTCAGGCAATCGGGCCACAGACAGCAAACAGCAAGGCAGGTCACTACCAATCTACCAGATGACATGGTCTGACAGTCCCCAGATCACGTGATGTATACACAAGCAGTGTGGCAAAGCAGGTCTTGAAGGAACCTCAAACTACAGCAACACAGTCCACGGGTTGGGTGTCCCACAGATAGTGTAGCTAGAAAGTTGAGACCGAGAACCAGCTAAGGCAGCCGCACACTGGATCATCAAAGGGCAAGAGACAAGAAAGCAAGGCTCACCCTTTGATTAAATTGCCCTTCAATTAATCCCACATGTGGTCATTGGACAGGTTGGCACAATAAACCTACCTATCACAAGAGGCAATCCACATTGAAGGGTGCAATCCTGGATCTTCATCAGAAAATGTTGCAAGATCTCACTTTCAACAAGCAAAGTTGTGTCATCTGCATATCTATGGTTGTTAATAAACCTTCCAACCCTGATAGCATATTCTGCTTCATTAATTCAATTTCTCAGAATATTTGCTCAACATACAGGTTGAATAAATACACCTTTCTTGATTTTTAATCATGCCTTTGACTGCCTCTTGATACATGTCAGGTTCCAAATGAGCAAAGTGAAGTACTCTGGAATCCCCATTCTTCTCAATGCTATCAGTGGTTGGTTATGATCCATACAGAATACCTTTGCATTATCAGTAAACACAAGGAAATATTTTTCTTGTATTCCCTGCCTTGAGCCAAGACACATATTAACTCAGCAATGCCATTCCTTGTTCCATGTTCTCTTCTGAATCCAGGTTGAATTTCTGGAAGTTCCCTGTCAATGTACTGCTGCCACCATTGTTGAGTGATCTCCAGCAAAATTTTACTTGCATGTGATATTGATATTGTTAGATATTTTCTGCATTCTATGGAGTCACCTTTCTTTTGAATGAGTATAAATACAGATCTCTTCCTGACGAATGGCCAGGTAGCTGTCTTCCAAATTTCTTGGCATAGGCAAGTGAGTGCTTCCATTGATTCATCAGCTCATTGAAACATTTCCATAGGTGTGGTAGTTACATAATCTAGTGTCAATTTGGGACTTGAGAGGATTAAGAGTGAAGGGGGGGAGGCTAGTCTGTCAATTGGGTCATAGTCAATGAGGCCTCTGTGTGGGTGTGGCTTTATCCTGAGAATTCTGGGAAATCTGTTTTTTTTTTTTTACTTCTTGGAGACGGGAGACACTATCTGTCTATAACCTGACTCCCTGCAATGACGCTCTACTGACAAGACACATGGTTCCATGCTGATAGACCCTGTGCCCTGGGGACTGAAGGAGCCACATGGAGGCCCCTGCCAGTGCTGAGATGCTTACAATGCCACTGGATCCAAAGACTTTCTACCCACTGGCCTGTGATCATCCTGCATTCAGCATCATTGCATGTGTTTTGTGAGTCTGAAGAGGACTTTATAGATTGGTATCAGGCATATGGGCTAATATTGGACTTATGGGCTTGGACTGCACTGGGTTGGGAATCTTTCTTAATGTACAATTACCCTTTATATAAAACTCTGTCTTATACACGTAGGAGTTTCTATGGATTTGTTTCTCTAGTCTACCCAGACTAACAAAATAGGTATTCCATAGGGTCTTGGAGCCTTGTTTTCTTACTGATGCCTTCAGTGCAGCTTGGACTTCTTTCTTCAGAACTATCAGTTCTTGATCATAGAGGGGTTACCCCCCTGAAACAGAAAAAAGCTCCACTGGGTGGAGCTTTCATAGTGTGCATTTTTCCCGCTGGCGAGCATCCAGCAACTCACCCTGAGTTAGTGCACCCAGTGGTGTCCCCTGGGAAGGTTCTCTTTTTGTCACAGTACATTTTTTCATAAAAGCAATTTCGCTTGAACCTCGTTTTTTGGTGATGGCCACTTTAAGAGAACAGCATGCGGCTGCTTCATGCTCAGGAAACATGCCGGAGAAACTTGTGACGTTGAACACAGCTTACAAGGATAGCGCTATGGGAAAAACTCAAGTGTCCGAGTGGCTTCCTCATTTCCCAAAAGGTGAAATGTCGACTGATGACAAACCTTGTTCTGGATGTCCATCAACTTCCCGAACGGATGAAAATGTTGACAAATTTCATGCACTTGTGCTTGAAGACGGACGATGGAACATGGAAGAGACAGGGAAGTTATCTGGGCTATTTTGGAGCTCGGTAAAGTGGATTTTAGATTTGGGAATCAGAAGGCTCACTGAGAAATGTGTGCCTCGGTTCTGATTGACTAGGAAAAAGAGCCTCAAGTGGAAACATGCCATGCTTTGAAGGAACAGCTCTGAAGCCACTCAGACTTTTTCCCTAAGGTTACTACTGGTGATGAGACATAGTGCTATTCTTACGAACCTGAAAGCAAACGTCAATCAAGCCAATGGAAGATGCCATCATCACCTCGCCATCCCCCACACCCACCCAAAGCTCATCAAGTGAAATCAAAGTTCAAGATGATGCTCATTTGTATTTTTGATGTGTGGGGGGGTAGTCTATTTGAAGTCCATTCTACAAAGTCAGTCTGTTAATTAAACTTTCTATTTAGAGGTTCTGAAAAGATTGTGTAACAGTGTGTGACAAAAACGGCCTGACTTGTGGCAGATGAGGAACTGGCTTTGCCACTACGACAATGCACCTGCTCATGCAGCCATCTCAGGGAGCTAGTTTTTGGCAAAAAACAGCAAACCTCTCTTGCGCCACACACCTTTCTCACCTGACCTCACTGTGAGCAACTTCGTTTTGTTTCTGTGAATGAAGAGAGACTTGAAAAGACAGCCATTTGACAAGTAGAAGGGATGAAGAAAAAAAAACCAAGGGAGGTGCGGTCAGCCATCCAAATAGATGAGTTTGAAACTGTTTCCAAGAATGGAATTTCAGATTTAACAAATGTATTAGTGTAATGGAGAGTACTTTGAAGGTGATAAGGTTGTGAGGTAGTTAGTTTATTGTGCCAACCTGGCTGATAAACATATGTGAGGTTAATAGAATGTTGGAGGGATAAATGGCTCAGTGAGCCTCACCTTTCTAGTTCTCAGGTCTCTTGCTTTCTGATGGTTGCACCAGGTTGCAGCTGCCTTAGCCAGTTCCCTGCTTTAGCTGGCAAGGCTCACTCCTGCAAGACATCCCTGAGGAGAAGCCACATGGACCTATCCTGATGCAGCCCTGGGTGCTAGAGCACCTGTGTGGAGACCCCTGCCAGCGCTGAGATGTTTTACCTCTTCACTGACTCGGCTTTCCTCCTGCAGTCAGCGTCATTGGTTCTGTTTTGTGAGATGGAGGAGGACTTTGTGGATTGGTGTTGGACATATGGGTTAATGGATTAATGTTGAACTGTGGTCTTGGGCAGCACTAGGTTGGGATGTTTTCTTGATGTGCACTTAAACTTGATATAAAACTCTCTCTTACACATGTATTTCTGTGGATTTGTTTCTCTAAAGACTAACACAGGTTGCTTTGTTAAAAAAATTAAATACATAACTTTGAAAAAAAACACAACTCCAGTTTTTCCTTCTATTTTACCCATAGAATCTTTTGACATAACATTGCAACTTGAAGCTTGACATTTTTCTTCAGTTCTCTCAGATGGATATATGTTGAGTGTGTCCTTACTTTGTAGTTTTCTAACTCCATATCTTTGCACATTTCCTTATAATTCTTTATTTTATCTTCACGAGCTGTCTTTGATGTTTTCTTCTCTGCCCCCTTGTTTCATCATTACTTTGATTTGCCACAATTAAGAGTAAGTTTCAGAGTAGTTTCTGATATACACCTTAATTTTTTCTTTCTCTCTGTCTTAAAGCTCTTTCGCTTTCTTCATATATATGTTCTTGATGTCCCCCCACAGCTCATCAGGTCTTCCATCATTAGTACTCAATGGATCAAACCCATTCTTGAGATGTTCTCAGAATTCAGGTGAGATAGACTCAAGGTCATCTTTGGGCCTTCATGGACTTTTAATTTTCTTCAGTTTCAACCTGAACTTAACATGAATAAATGATTGTCTATTCCACATTCAGACCCTGCCCTCATTTTAGCTGCTGATCTTGAGCTTCTCCATTGTCTTGTCCCACGGCCATAGTCAATTTGATTTCTAGGTATTTCATCTGAAGAAGTCGCCTTTTGTGTTGTTGAAAAAAGGGGTGAAGGGAGATGTCGGACAGCGTAAGATATGACAAAATAGTAATTTATAAATTATCAAGGGTTCATGAGAGAGGGGGCAGCGGGGAGGGAAGAGAAAAATGAGGAACTGACGCCAGGGGCATGAGTGGAGAGCAAATGCTTTGAGAATGCTGAGCGTAATGAATGTACAGATGTGCTTGACACCATTGATGTATGTATGGATCGTGATAAGAGTTGTATGAGCCCCCAATAAAATGATTTAAAAAAGAAAAAAAAGATATTTGTGACGAATATTTGTCATGCCACCTCCAGTTTCGTTTCTGTTACCAAGGCCATATTTTCCAACCACCGTTACTCCCTCTTTGTTTCCAACTTTTGCATTCCAATAAACAATAATTATCAATGCATCTTGATTGTATGCTCAATCAATTTCAGACAGAAGATATTGGTAGAATTATTCAATTTCTTCATCACTAGTTTTGCTGGTTGATGCATAAATTTGAATGATGGATGTATTGAATGGATTTTCTTGTACGTGTAGAGGTATTGTCCTATCACAGCCAGCATTGTCCTTCAAGAAAGATCTTGAAATGTCCACTTCGATGATGAATATAAAGCCATTCCTTTAGATTTGTCATTCCTGCTATGGTCAACCATATGATTGTCTGATCTAGGCCACTGTAGTTCACAAATGCCCAGGGTATCGGTCTTTATGTGTCCCTAGCGTCGGCTCTAATTTGAGAAGGCAGTTCTTCCCTAGCCCTATTCAGTGTCTTCCAACCTGAGGGCTCACCTTTTGGCACTGTATCGTGGCAGTTATATAAAAATGCAGGGGTGGTGTTCAACCTGCCAGTCAGGTCACAGCCTGTTGGTGCCTCCTTGTGGGCGTGGAACCTCCCTCTCCTTCTCTGCCTTCTTCCTTCTGGCAGAGCCACTCTGGAAGCTGCCACAGCCACCACCATTGGATCCACGTGACTTGGCACCCACCGGCCTGTGATGTTCCTACATTCTGTTTTTTAAAATCATTTTATTAGGGGCTCATACAACTCTTTTCACAATCCATACATACATACATTGTGTAAAGCACATTTGTACATTCATTGCCCTTATCATTCTCAAAACATTTGCTCTCCACCTAAGCTCCTGGCATCAGCTCCTCATTTTCCCCCTCTCTCCCTACTCCCCTCACCTTCATGAACCCTAGATAATATATACATTATTATTTTGTCATATCTTGCACTGTCCGATGTCTCCCTTCACTCATTTTTCTGTTGTCCGTTCCCCAGAGAGGTCACATGTAGATCCTTGTAATCAGTTCCCCCTTTCCAACCCAGCCTCCCTCTACCCTCCCAGTATCACCACTCACACCCCTGGTCCTGAAGGGATCATCTGCCCTGGATTCCCTGCACTTCCAGTTCCTATTTGTACCAGTGTACATCCTCTGGTCTAGTCAGATTTGTAAGGTAGAATTGGGATGATGATAGTGGGGGAGGAGGAAGCATTTAGGAACTAGAGGAAAGTTGTATGTTTGATTGTTGCTACATTGCACCCTGACTGGCTCACCTCCTCCCCTTCTGTAAGGGGATATTCCTGAATCCTGCATCATTGCATGTGGCTGTGTGAGTCCAAAGAGGGACTTATGGACCAGTATTGGACTTGTGGACTTGAGGTGGACCGGGCTGGGATTATTCCTTGATATACAATTACTTCTTGATATAGAGCTCTTTCTTATACAAATATGAGTGTCTCTGGATTTGTGTCTCTAGTCAATCCAGCCTAACACCATATCTAAAGTATTCTTCTGCTTTTCTTGATGTTTTCGGTGCCTGACAATGTTCCACGGCTAGTCATAAGGTTTCCAGTGGTTACAACTTCTTCCTAGTCTGTTCTTCGTCCAAAAGTTCTGCTGAGACCTGTTAACCTTGGGTGACTAGGCTGGAATTGGACATAGCTTTCAGCATCACAGCAACATGACAGCCACCACAGGATGACACATGGTGGGGGAAGAGATGATAGGAAAGCTCAATATCATCAGTCTGAACATGGCCAGGGTCGGCCACAGAACAATCCATTGCTCATATGCTTCAAGTTCAAATTGAAGTTGAAGAAAATTACAACAGACCCACACAAGTGTAGCTTGAATAGAGAAGACCATAGGGCCAGTCCCACCACAAGACATGGCATTCCCTTACTGACCCATTGTGCTCTTGGGACAGCTCTGGAGATACTGTGTAGAAAGTGTGCCTGGTCTACCTAAGCACAGTGGGGTGAAATGCAAAGAGAGTGCATCAGGGCAGCAAGGGGAGCAAAGTAACCAAGTCCCCAGTGAACCCTGAAAATAGACTTCTGACTTGGGGGACAGGGTTTGGCACCTTATCAGAACCAATTGGAAAACACTCATAAGGGTCAGCAGACAGACCTGGAACTATCAATCGTTTTGTTTTTGGTTTTTACTTTCGCTCTATGTCTATCTATATAAGATAGGCAGGACAAGGAGAAAACAATGGGACTGGCAGTCCTGGGGGCACTTGGGAGAAGACAAGACAGGTAAGGGGAGAGGGGAGCCAACAAATCCAGGGATGAAGGAACAACAAGAGATCTAAAATCGATGGTGAGGAGGCCTGGTAGGCTTTGATCAAGTTCAATATATCCAAGAAGAATTACTGAGAGCTGAGTGGAGGGTGAGCATGACAATAGGACAGGAGGAAGGTGAAAGGAAATGAGGAAAGAAGTAGGAAGCAAAAACTATTTATAGAGGTATATCTACATGCAAGTATATATGTAAATATATGATTTTATAATGAAAGGGATAGAGTCCAATGTACATATATTTATAAGTTAAAGTATTAAAATAGCAGATGGACTCTGGGCCTCTACTCAAGCCCTGCCTAAACACAAGAACACTTTGTTTTAATAACCTGGCACTTTTTGATACTCAACTTCCTGACATGATCACTGAACACAAAATGGGCGCATAAGCAAATCTGAAGAAGAAAGTGGATGGAAGGGGGGCAGACTCCAGATAGGGCAAGATATGACAAAATAACGATGTATAAATTACCAAGGGCACATGAGGGAGGGGGGAGTGGGGAGGGAGGGGAAAAAAAAAGAGGACCTGATGCAAAGGGCTTAAGTGGAGAGCAAATGCTTTGAGAATGATTGGGGCAGGGAATGTATGGATGTGCTTTATACAATTGATGTATGTATATGTATGGATTGTGATAAGAGTTGTATGAGTCCCTAATAAAATGTAAAAAAAGAAAAAAAAGTGGATGGTGTCTGGCTATAAAAAGGTATAGTGTCTGGGGTCTTAAAGGCTTGAAGTTAAACAATCAGCAGGGAACTCCACATGGAAGAAGCGCACCAGCCTCTCTGATCATGAGGTGTTGATGGGATCTGGTATCAAGTATCAAGTTCTATCTGTACCAATGTGTGTACTCTACTCTAGCTGTAGAAGTGGGTTATGGTTGGAAGCATTCAGGAACTAGAGGAATGATGTGTGTTTCATCGGTGCTATACTGCACCCTGGTTTAATTGACCCTTCCTTGGAACCCTTCTGTGGGGGGGGGGTGTCCAATTGTCTACAGATGGGCTTTGGGTCTCCACTCCAACTCCCCTCATTCGCATCTATATAATTGTTTGTTTTGGATCTATGGATCTATGGACCAGGATCAACTCGATGGCAGTGAGTTTGTTTATTTATTGTTATTTGTGTAAGCCTGGAGGAACTGCCAAAACTCTGACCCCAAGGTAAACTTTACACCTTCAAACTATCCTCTGGAGTCATCTTTAAAGCAAACTACCGCTTCGTTCGATGAGTGAAGAATGTTTGCCTTGAGAAGTGCACTCTTTTCAAGAGTTATTCACAGGAGGTCACCTCAAAGCACAGAGGAGAATTTCTTGGGAGCTGTGAATCTAAGCTAACGATAGTGAAATGATTCAGCAGGAGAGAGCAAGGATGATGGTGTCACGTTATACAGCCAATGTCCATGCATCACACAGGTACACATTTTTGAATGGGTATGTTTTTTGGTTGTGTATATGTTCAATGAAATCATGGAAACCACTGTTAAACAAAAATATCAAAATATGCATCTACTGCTTCTTGACATAGCCTCTATTGAATCTGTACACTTCTGAAGGTGGCGTTTACACTCTCTAAGCCCTTCCTGAAGAATTGTACAGTCTGTGAACTATATCCCAATAAAAGTGGCTGCTTTGGCATCCTACAGGGACTCATATCATGCTCCTTTTAATAATTCTTTGAGTTTTAGCAACAAAAAGAAATCTGAAAGGGCAAGGCCAGGGTCGTATGGTAAATAGGGAAAGTTTGCTAATGACATTGCCATAGGACAGCCTTTGCTACCCTAGGAGAATGAGCAGGTACGTTGCTGTGAATGGGGGTGGGGGGATTCCTTGCTGCAACTTTCCCGGTCTTTCCTCACCAATGTAGTTTTGAATTGTCTTAGAACATCTTCCAAATAAACCAATGATCATTCTGTATTCTTTGAGAAAATCCACTGCGATTACCCTTTAGAATCCAATAACACAGATGCCAGAACCTTCTGGGCTGATGATCTCTCTGGCCTGAAGTCATTTATTTACGAATCACAATACATGAATGGTTGCCTTGTACAGATTAAACTCTTAAATGGCTGGACACTATTTATACAAACAGTGAGAGTTGGTAATAGGGCAGAATTTCCAATAATATTCATTGATGATGGCAGAACCATGCCTACCAGATTAATGCATGTCATAATAAAGGAAGGAGTCGGCCTTGAATGTAATGGGTCCAGCAGATCTCATTGGAAGCCACTGTTTTCATTGGGCCTCACTCTGCATTGTGTTGGTAAATCCAAGAGTCCTCCCATTATGGTTGATACTGTCGAACTGAGGTCGTTAGTTTGGAGCTTGTTTAGAAGACTGACGGAGAGAGAGTGTCCTTGAGCTAGCTCACCTTCCTGCACAACTTTGGCATGCATCTCACTGTAGAGTTGCTGAGGTCAAGATGTTTGCTTAAAACAGAGAATGGTGGCCCTTGTTTGAGCACAACTGTTGGTATCAATGGTAATTCCACAGTCTTCTTCCAGCAGAAAGCTTTTCCTGGCTTCTCACTGCACTAGAAGGCAGAGACGTTCCAAATGTGAAAAGGATTTGGCTTCGAGATGGAGGAGGCCACGTGGCAAAGAATGTGACCAGCCTCCAGGAGCTGAGTGAGGTCCCAGAGGAAAACTAAATCCTGCAACACAGGAGCGGAATTCTGCCAACCACCTGGATGAACCTCGACGGAGATTCTTCTTCAGAGGCTTGAGATAAGGGCCCAGTCCTTGACTGGGGCATTTAAAGATCCTGAACAAAGAATTTAGTCAAGCCCACCAGACTTTAGTTTACAAAACTAGGAGCAAGGGAATCCTGGACAGATGACTCCTCCAGGACCAGTGGTGAGAGTGGCGCTGCCTGGAGGGTGGAGAGTATGTGGGGTAGAAAGGGCGAACTGATTACAAGAATCTATGTATAGCCTCCTCCCTGGGGGAGGGGCAGCAGAGAAGAAGGCGGGGGGGGGGGGGCATCGGACAGTGTAATATATGACAAAATAATAACTTATGAATGATGAAGGGTTCATGAGGTAGGGGGAGTGGGGAGGGAGGGGGAAAATGAGCAGCAGATATTAAGGGCTCAAACAGAAGGCAAATGTTTTGAGAATGATGATGACAACAAATGTACATATGTTCTTGACACAGTAGATGTATGTATGGATTGTGATAAGAATGTATGAGCCCCCAATAAAATTATTTTAAAAAATAAAAGACATCTACACATAAAAAAAACCCTAGGAGCAAACAAGCAGGGTTGTTGTTTTTTACCACAAGTTTTGTAAGTTCGTGGGACAGTAATAAACATGCTGACATGTGTACATATAGGTTATTATTTAGACAGAATGTCTATATTCATGGTAAGAGAATAAATAAGTATGTGGAGAGGTAAACCCTCCATTTAGAATATTGGTGTGAGTGATAGTTTATGTCAACTTGCATTTGTGTAGGGTGGAGTCCAACCTGTCAATCAGGGTGATGCTTCCAGGGAAGTGTAACCTTTTTATAAGAGAGGCTGTAGGGACTCTCTCTCTCTCTCTCTCTCTCTCTCTCTCTCTCTCTCTCTCTCTCTCTCTCCACCTTCACCTTCCTGCTGGGACTCTGTACCTGCCTCCAGGTGCCTCTACTCCTTGAACGGTCACCATCCTGCTAGGTTTCCATTAATGCTGCACTCTTCCTGCATCCTGCCTCACCATTCTGCATCATCAGCCGATGGCCAGTGAGTCTGATGAGGACCCAGCGAGCGTCAGACTAATGGACTTGAATCAAACTGGGCTGGGATGCCTCTTTAATATAAAATTTACTTCTTTAATATAGTTACTTTTTAACATGAAGTTTTTATTATACATATACGAAACTCACTGATTTTGTTTCTCCAGACAACCGGGCCTAACACAATTAGGTATTCTGAGTTAGGGCTAAATTAGAGTTAGGGAGCTGGAGGTGGGGGGAGGAGTTAAGGAAGGAAATAGGGCTTTGAACTAGTTCATCCCAGTTTGACCCCCTGCTGATAATCATCCCCCCACCCCCCACCCCCGCCAACTCAGATGATGCCTGGCTCATAAAAGTCACTCAGAAGCTCGAATCATTCAGGAGAGGTGGCAGTAGTCCCTGGGCGGTGCCCAGTTAACAAGCTTGGCTGCTAGCAGAAAAGGTGGCAGTTTAAGTCCACCCAGAGGTGCCTCGGAAGAAAGACCTGATGATTTATTTTGAATAATCAGCTATCGCAAAGTCAATGGGGGCACAGTTTGATTGGGACACAGGTGGGTTGCTATGAGTTGTAATCAGCCCCGTGGTGAACCACAAGTGGTAATGGGACAAGAGCAGGTGATGCCGGTCATGGCATCCTGACTTCAGAATCAAGTTGAACAGCTCCTGAGGAGCGGTCAGAGAAACAGTGGCTGTCCCCAAGCTAAAAAGAAAGGACAATTTTAAATTTGGTTCTCGAAATTTACATGGAAAGAAATGGTAATGCCATCCTAGGCCCTTTAGTGAAGAACACTCTAATGAGGGGAGAAAAAAAAACCCCTGCTCATTGGGAAGTTAAGCAACTCTAGCTATTAAGCAAAAAAAAAAAAAAAAAAAAAGAATGACAATGTAATTTGCAACGAGTAACATTAATTTGCAACAAATAACAATAAACTGGATTATATGAAGAAGAATTAGGTTTGGTGACAGCATTTGATATTCAGATGACACAACCTTGCGTTCTGAAAGTGAGGAGGACTTGAAGTATTTGCTGGTGAAGAAGAGGATGGCAGCCTTCGTTAGAGAGCACAGCTCTATTAAAGCAGACCCAAACCCTCACAACTGGACCCAGAACTGGAGACAAGACTGAAGTCGTCAAGGATTTTGTCTTACTTGGATCCAGTCAGTGCTCATGGAAGCAGAAGTCACAAGGACTAGTGATGCAGTGCATTGGCTGAGTCTGCTACAAGACCTCTTTGACGTGTTAAAAAGTAAGGGTGTGACTTAGAAGCCTGGGACACGCCTGACCAAGCCATGGGATTTTCGACGTCTCATGTGCATGTGAAAGTTGGACACTGATTAAGGACGACTGATGAAGAATCGATGCATTTGAACTACGGTGCTGGCAATATGTATACATATATTGAAAAGTACCATGAACTGCTAAAAAGATACACAAATCTGCCTTGGAAGCTGTACGGCCAGAGCGCTCCTTAGAGGCAAGGCTAGAGAGGCTTCATCCCACACACTTTGGATGAGTTGTTAGGAGAGACCAGTCCCTGGAGAAGGACATCGCGCTTGGCAAAGCAGAAGGACGTGAAGGAGAAGAAGGCCTTCAATGAGCTGGATTGACTCCAGGGTCGCGACAACAGGCTCGGACATGGGAACGATGGTAGGATGGCACCAGACCAGCCAGTGCTCGACCTGTTGTACATGGGGTCGCCATGAGTCGGAACCGCCTTGATGGTACCTCACAACAACAACAACATTTTTGGACCGTAAACACCAGGTACAAGTAATACATGGAAATCGGTAGCGTTGTCAGATTAAAGACAATTTTGCAGCAGTCTCACAATGGTCCACTATTTTTGTTTTCAATCATTTTATTAGGGATCCTACAACTCTTATCACAATCTATACATACATCAATGGTGTAAAGCACATCTGTACACTCATTGCCCTCAGCATTCTCAAAACATTTGCTCTCCTCCTAAGCCCCTGGCCTCAGGTCCTCATTTTCCTCCTCCCTCCCCACTCCCCCCTCCTTCATGAACCCTTGATAATTTATAAATTATTATTTTGTCATATCTTGGCCTGTCTCCCTTCATCGACTTTTCTGTTGTCCATCCCCCAGGGAGGAGGTCATATGTAGATCCTTGTAATCAATTCCCCCTTTCCAACCCACCCTCCTTCTACCCTCTCAGTATCGCCACTCACATCACTGGTCCTGAAGGGATCATTCGCTCTGGCTTCCCTGTGTTTCCAGTTCCTATCTGTACCAGTGTCCATCCTCTGGTCTAGCCAGACTTTCAAGGGAGAATTGGGATCATGATAGTGGAGGGGGGAGGCAGGGGACGGGGAGGAAGCATTTAGGAACTAGAGGAAAGTTGTACTTTTCATCATTGCTACATCACACCCTGCGTGGTTCATCTCCTCCCATTATTATTGGACTTATGGACTTGATCTGGACTGGGCTGGGATGTCTTCTCAATATACATCTACTCTTTATATAAAGCTCCTTCTTATATACATATGAGATAGTTAAGGTTTATTGTGCCAACCTGGCCGATAAACACATGTGGGGTTAATCGAAGGGCAGAGAGATAAATGGCTCTGTGAGCCTCACCTTTCTAGTTCTTGGGTCTCTTGCTTTCTGATGGTCAGACCAGGGTGCAGCTGCCTTAGCCAGTTCTCTGCTTCAGCTGGCAAGGCTCACTTCCTGCAATACATCCCTGAGGAGAAGTCACATGGACCTACCCCGATGCAGTCATGGATGCTGGAGCAGCTGTGTGGAGACCCCTGTCAGCGCGGTGATGCTTACACGCTCACTGATTCAGCTTTCCTCCTCCAGTCGGCATCACTGGGTATGTTTTGTGTGATTGAGGTGTCAGACATATGGGCTAATGTTGGACTTATGGACTTGGACAGCACTGGGTTGGGATTCTTTCTTAATGTATACTTAATATATATATATATATATATATATATATATATATATATATATATATATATATATATATATATATATATATATATATGTATATGAGTTTCTGTGGATTTGTTTCCCTAGTTTACCCAGACAAATACAACATAAGAGTGTTTTTGGATTTGTTTCTCTAGTCAACCCGAACTAACACACTGGGCCCAAGGCCTCAGGTTTATAAGTGGCTCAAACTTGAACTCCAGAGCTCACATAGAAACCCCTATCAGATGACAAAATATTCTGTGCTATTTATGAGTGAGTCTGATTGTATCTTGGCCCTCCTTCTGCTAAAAGGACTCTGGGCCAGTGAGTCCTTAGCTTGGTCCCAAATGAGAGCTGGACCCCAGGGCTCAGCTTCTGCAGGAGGCCACTCCCAGGAGATCCCATAAATCAAATGGCTGTGGCGAGAGTCTAGTGACCCAATACCAGGTGTGGGCATGGCTCAGGGAGGAGCAGGGCCCATCTGGGCTACTGTTATCACAGGTCCTTTCTCTTCTAGAATCTTCCGGAGGGGGTTTCAGACCTCAAAGTGGCTTGACCAGGGGTAGAGGGGACCCCCAGCCCCAGGGCAGTGGGATGGGAAGGCAGGACTCACAGAGGGAGGGTCTGTGCTGGGAGTGTGCCGGAGACAGAGAGGAGGGCAGGATGGGCAAGGGCAGGGGGGAGATGGAAAGGCAGCCACTGCAGCAGCTTCTCTGCAGCCACCTGCCTGGTTGAGATGGAAACGCGATTCCAGCTCCAGCCCCCAGACAGGCTAAGAATAGTCCACAGAAGCAACAGCCACCACCCCCGCCCTTCTTGATCCGGGCCTGCATCTGGAGTGCTATGCTGGGCGCCTGTGGGGGCAAGGTGGAGAGGGGTGGGGCTGAGGGCAAGAGGGAGGAGGTACCCCAGGGGCTTGGTAAGGGCAGAAGCAGGTGACCCCCAATAAAAAAAGCTACTGGAGGGAGCCTAGAGGACTTGCCAGGGAGGACTGCTCTTAGGGAGCAACGCTGCGAAGTAGAGGCAGGAGTTGGGGGGCATGCAGGTGAGAAGACCCAGGGATGTGGATGAGCATCAGCAGAGCAGGTGGGGATGAGGGAAGCAGAGCTTAGTGCCAGGGAAAGGAACCCCCCTGCCCTCATCCTGGGTCTTCCCCTTCTCTCTTTCTGACCCAGAGGACCACCATGCCCCTCTGTGTCCTCAGCCCCATTCTCTGCTCCAAGGAACTTATCTGGGCCGCCTAGTGAAGCCCCTCCTAGCAAGGCACCTGCTGGGGGTGGGGGGGATGACATGAGAGTGCAGAGTGTCCCTTCACGCAGCCAGCAGCACCTCGTTCAGGTTCATCTCTTCTCTCTGCTCACCCCCCTCTTGCCCCACTCTGCCATTACTGCCTCCCTCAGGCCTCACCTCACTCCAGCCCCTTCATTTCCGGGAGTAATGCCTTCAGGAAAAGGAGAGAGGACTGGTCATGCCCCTCCCTCTTTGCATACCTCAGGAGTTGAGGCCCTGGGGAGGGGACTGGATGGCTGACGGCTCCTGGGGTAGGAGGACCCAGACATGTGAGGGCTGATGGAGACCCAGATGTTCAAGGATACCCATCAGGCACATGCATTATCTTCAGCCTCCTTGGGCCCATGGGATAACAAGGACCTTAGGCATGTGGGACCTCCAGCCCTGATGGCTGCTGGGGAGAGACCAGTCCGTGGAGGACTTTATGTTAGGGTGGGATGACTAGAGAAACAGATCCAAGGACACTCACATATGTGTAAGAAGGAACTTTATATCAAGAGGCCATTATATATCAAGAAAACATCCCAGCCCAGTTCAAATCAAGTCCATGAGGCTGATACTAGACCATAAGTCCCTCTTTAGACTCACAAAGCCACATGCAATGATGCAGAATGCAGGAAGATCACTGGCCAGTGGGTGTAAAGTCTTGTGGATCCAACTGCAGTGGACGCATCTATAGGGCTCACTCAGGTTTCCACGTGGCATCAGCTGGAAGGTGAAGGAAGAGAGAGAGAGATCCAAGGACCCTCCTTATGAGAGGGTCATGCCCACAAGAAGGAATCATCCCCTCAGAAGAATTTACTTCAGAGGACAGCACTGAAAGCTACCGCTCAGGGAGAGGGACATGCCTGATCAGAGCACACGGGAGCAAATGGAGGAGGAGGAAGAGAGAGTGAAGCACATCCTGGCCCACCAAGCCTTGAGGACAATATCCCTTCTCAGAGCAGCCAATGCATGAAGAGGACCATATGGCCAGCCCTACTATGAGACATGACATCCTTCACTGACCCATAGCCCTACGGGGGACAACACTGGAGACACAGTGTGGGAATTGCATCTAATCTGATCCTACCACACCAAGGCAAAACACTAAGGGTGTGCAACAGAACAGCAAGGGGAACATTGCTAGGAAGTCTCCAGGGAATACAAAAAAATAGACTTTGGGACCAGGGCATGGCATCCTATCAGACTCAACCAGAAAACACTCCTAAAGGTCAACGAACAGACCTTGAACTATTTACAGGCTTTGCTTTCTTTCTTTTTTTTTGTTGTCATTGATTTTGTTGTTGTTTTCTTTTCTTTTGTTGCTTTATTTTTGCTCTGTCTTGTTTTTGTGCATGTTATTATCTCCACGGGTCTATCTAGATAAGATAGGTGGGCAAGCAATCTGGAAGAGAAAACAACAGGACCCACAGTTCCTGGTGGGACATGGGAGAGGGGTGGGGTGGGCCTTTTAACAATGTTGATATTAAATATGTGTCATTTTAAGATTGACTGAGTTTGTCAGAACCAACTTGACAACTGGCTGTTTGTTTCTTTGTTTACTTTACCGTCTTTAAGGAAGCCAGTCACTGGGTCCTTTGCTCCTTGGAGACACTGGGTGGGCTTGAACCTCGGTCCCTCAGTTAGTAGTTGAATGGGAACAGTTTGCATCACCCAGGGACCTCCTAGACTCAGAGAGGGAGAGAGGGAGAACGTAAGCAGCATAGATTAGAGATGGCTCCCTTGGAGTTGGGTGCATCTCCCAGGTGGGTTCATAAGGGTCCATCTCTGAATCACTTCAGACATGTTACAACCTTGACTAGGTCCTCCAGTCCTTGGTCCAGCGCTACAACTCTTGCCTTAAAGATCTCTCAGGAAGAAGCATCTGCTTCCACAAAGCACTGCTCTGAGAACATGACAGATGACAGAGACAGACAAGGAGACATCTTTGACCTTAGGGAGCTCCCCATAGAAGGGAATCTAATTGAACCAGCCTCCTGAGCATGTGAAAATTGGATGCTGAATAAGGAAAACTGAAGACAAATCAATGCATTTGAATTATCGTGTTGGCAGAGAATCTTGAAAATACCATGGACTGCCAAAAACAAAACAAAAACCCAACAGATCTGTCTTGGAAGAAGTATGGCCAGAATGCTCCTTAGAGGCAAGGAGAGTGAGACTTTGTCTCACATACTTTGGATATATTGTCAGGTGAGACCAGTCTCTAGAGAAGGACATCATGTTTGGTAAAACAGCAGGGGTAGCGACAAAGAGGAAGATCCATGATGAGATGAACTGACACAGTGGCTGCAACAATGGGTTCAAACATAAGAACAATTGTGAGGATGACACAGGACCCTACAGTCTTTCGTTCTGTTGTACACAGGGTTGACATGACTCTAAATCAACTCAATGAGCCCAACAACAATAGAGCCAGCACTGTCCCAGTGAAGCATATGGAAAATGGACAGAGAAGCAGCAACATGCAGACAGGGACACAGATGAATCAGTCATGTCATACAGGCTCTAAGCATCCCCAACCAGAAGAGTAACTGCAAGATGCGGCCATCAAGTCCCTACCCTCTGTCAAGCCCACCTCCTTCAGACCATCTTTTTGGTATCACTGTGGTTGTCCCACTTGGCCTTCACCCTGAAGAAAACCTAGCATGCCTCTACCTCATTCTAATGTCTCTTCCATGTATTTACCAGAAATGCTGTCACTCTTGAAGGATGTTTGGATTATTTCGTCTAGCCTTGAAAATTCTATCCTTATCCATCTTGGCCGTCTTAGGCTGGGGCCCCAGAGGCCAGCATTAACCAAATTATGCAGCAGCCAAGGCTCAGAAACATCAATCCCCAAATCCTCTTGGAGGGGATAGATTTCAGAGGCCTTGACAAAAGACCTTGGTGGAGGTCTGAGGGATGGGAGTTAGAGATTTAGGGAGGATAACAGAGCAGCAGGGAGGGGTGCACTAGAAGGGTGGGGGAGTGAGGAGGGGATGTTCTTCATTCTGAATAAGAGGACCCCAGGCAGTCATCATTGGGCCTGGAGGGGGCACCGCACACAGAAGGAGGTGATGTCTGTGGGCGTGGCAAAGAAGATCCTGCCTTACATGACAGAAGCAATAGGCCTTACGTCAATGAGGGACTCCTGGGAGCAGAGCTGGGAGGGCCCACGTGCTACTCAGATTCACGTGCCTGGCGTTTCTGCCAGCACAACTCAGTCGCCTTGGGGCTTGTCCTTAACTACCGGTGAGCCAGCTGTTTCTTGGGTGTCAGATAAAGGCTGACTCAGAAGGCCTTGTAGGAGGAAGTGGGGCAATTACAGGAGTTGAAAAGAGGGAACATTTTCTGCAACTGTGGGAGAATGGGAGGCTGGCGGGGTCAGTTAGGATTGTGAAGAAATAAAGATCAGATGCCTGCTGGGCGACAGGAGAGACCCTGGTGAGGAAGGGTACATTAGGTGCTGAGCCAGGGTGGGGGTCTGAGTGCGTGGTGGGAAAGCACTAGGGAACCAAGACAAAGCCAGAAGGCTGGCCTTCAGGAGGTGGGCAGGGAGTGGGCTGCAAGGCAGCTAAGAAAAGCTTTTGTCTCCAGTGGCTAGAGCTGCAGCCCAAGGGGATTCTGGGATGCCTGTCTGGGATGAAAGCTAACATACCAGCTCTAGCCCTGGCCCTGGGGCCTCCTCCAAGGGTTGCCTATGGGTCTGAGGAGCCAGGAGAAGACTCCAGGGTGATTCTCAGTCTTATGCTAACTCAGTAGGCAGGGGTTTCCCTCCTCTTTAGAGCCATCCTGGCCTTCCAAGCTCCCGGTTAAGAAGCCAGAAGACCCCCTGCTCTGGAGGAGCCACAGAGAGCAGACCCTAAGGGGGTGCGGGGTTGAGGGGACACAGTTCTACATAGCAGATGGAACAGGCCCAAAGCAGGCAAGGCTGGGGATCTTTGGGTGGGGCTGAGTGGCCCAAATCCAGGGCAAAAGGCTGTAGAGGAAACAGAAGCACAGAGAAGAGGGCAGACCCAGGCTAAACGCTTGCAGCTGGGTGAGAGCACGTCTAGCTGCAGGTTAGGCCAAGCCGGTCTGACCCTGGGGAGATTGACCAATTGCACTCACAGTTTCCCCAAGGGACAGCCAGGCATCACTAAACCCAAGTATGGGAGCAGGGTGCTGGCTGCTGCTGACCAGAACCCAGGCACCTCAGCTGTGAGGAGTCAGGCCACCAAACGGGCGGGTTCGGGCACGTGTGAGGGTCTTGCTGCTCTCAGAGCCAGGGCCGGGGTGCTGAGAATGACCTGAAGGAAGGTCCTCCCCGTCCCGCCTACACAAGCAGGCGTCTGCCACACAGTGGCCTTGTGGGGAAGGCGAGGCCCGGCAGCTCAAGCAGTTCGGCCCCGGCGCCTGAGGGCAGTCGCTGTCCACGCTGCCCCTCACTCACCAACACACAGAAACGGGAGGGGGGGAGAGGGTGTCCCCAGAGCGTCTGGGTCTTCGTATCCCAGGGCATCAAAACAAGATGACCCAGTGCCTTACGAGCTTCATGAGGGGAAAGGGAACAGCCGTCCCTTCCCCGCGCTGACTTGAGGGGGCGCCCCTGCGACCACCGCCGCCTTCTCCCCCTTTCCTTAGGACCCGAAACCAAGGGTGGGAGCCGGGGCGGGACCTGAGTTGGCAGGAGGGATGCGATTGGTGGGAGGAGCTGCCCGTCGGGAGGGCAGCTCGGGCGCGGATTGGTTGCGCGCGGCGGGCGCGGCGCGGCGCGGCGAGGGCAGGGCCGCGGGGTGGGGCGGGCGCTGCAGCTGGCGCAGCTCAGACTCCGGCCGCCGCCGCCGCCGCCGCGCAGCCGAGCACCGCCTTCGCGCCAGTCCCCGCGCCCCGGCCGGGCCAGGCCCCCCACCGCCGGGTCCCCGCGGGCTGCAGCAGCGGCGGTTCCCGCCGGGGCCCGGGGCCGGCCCGCTCTGCACGATGGGCACGGTGCTGTCCCTGTCCCCCGCCTCCTCGGCCAAGGGCCGGAGGCCCGGCGGGCTGCCAGAGGAGAAGAAGAAGGCGCCGCCCGCGGGCGACGAGGCGCTGGGGGGCTACGGCGCGCCGCCCGCCGGCAAGGGCGGCAAAGGCGAGAGCCGGCTCAAGCGGCCGTCCGTGCTCATCTCGGCGCTCACCTGGAAGCGCCTGGTGGCCGCGTCCGCCAAGAAGAAAAAAGGCAGCAAAAAGGTGACGCCCAAGCCGGCGACCACGGGCCCCGACCCCCTGGTCCAGCAGCGCAACCGCGAGAACCTCCTGCGCAAGGGCCGGGAACTCCCCGACGGCGGCGCCGCCAAGCCTCTGGCCGTCCCCGTGCCCACGGTGCCCGCGGCCGCCGCAGCCGCCTGCGAGCCGTCGTCGGGCGGCAGTGCCGCCGCCGCGCCGCCGGGCTCGGGCTCGGGCTCGGGCCAGCCGCCGCCGCCCCCGCCGCCCCCAGCCCTGCAGGCCGCGCCGCCGGTGCCTGGGGGCTCGCCGCGGCGGATCGTGGTGCAGGCATCCACCGGCGAGCTGCTGCGCTGCCTGGGCGACTTCGTGTGCCGCCGCTGCTACCGCCTCAAGGAGCTGAGCCCGGGCGAGCTGGTGGGCTGGTTCCGCGGCGTGGACCGCTCGCTGCTGCTGCAGGGCTGGCAAGACCAGGCCTTCATTACGCCCGCCAACCTGGTGTTCGTGTACCTGCTGTGCCGCGAGTCGCTGCGCGGGGACGAGCTAGCGTCGGCCGCCGAGCTGCAGGCCGCCTTCCTCACCTGCCTCTACCTCGCCTACTCCTACATGGGCAACGAGATCTCCTACCCGCTCAAGCCCTTCCTGGTGGAGCCCGACAAGGAGCGCTTCTGGCAGCGCTGCCTGCGCCTCATCCAGCGGCTCAGCCCGCAGATGCTGCGGCTCAACGCCGACCCCCACTTCTTCACGCAGGTCTTCCAGGACCTCAAGAACGAGGGCGAGGCCGCTGCCGCCGGCGCCGGGGGCCCCCCGAGCGGGGCCGCCCCCTCCTCCGCCGCCAGGGACAGCTGTGCGGCCGGAGCCAAGCACTGGACTATGAACCTGGACCGCTAGGGACGCCCGGGGCCGCGCCCGTCCCCCGCCCCGGCCCCGACACACTCCCGAGCCCCCGGGACTGCCACGCCGCCGCTGTCGCTGCGCCCCGCGCGGGGCAGAGAACAGCCAGTCTGGACCTGCAAGGGAAGCTGGAGGCCTGGACGCCGGTGGGGAGAGGGGAGATGAGCGAGGGGATGGACCCTAGCCTCATCTTTTCTGTCTGTGTCCCCATCACCCCATCTTTGTCGAGGGGTGGGGGACTTCCTTGCTGTGCGTGTCTGTAGACCCTTCTCCCTGGGTTTTGTCCCCTTTCTCGCCTCCTCCAGTTCTTCCAGCTCCAGTCTCCCTCCCACTCCTTGCCTTTCTCCCTGTCCGCACCCTCCTCGCCCTCCCTGGGCCCCGTTTCTCCTCCTGCACCTTCCTGGGCATCTCCCCTTTGGGGTCGTTTCTCCTCCTCCCCTGTCCAGTGTCACCATTTTCTCTCCTGTCTGCCTCCCCACCCCACCGGTGTCCCTCTCCATTTCTTCCCCACCCCCCAAGACGAAAGGGGACCGTTAGTTTTACATTTGGATCCACTGAGGTGGGGCTGGGGGCGGGCAGACACCCACCAGGAGGGTCCCTTACCCCATCCCTACCGCGTCTATTTTCTACGTGTTGCATGCCGGGAGTTGGGGGGGAAGGCGGGTGCCGGCTTCCGAAGGCTAAGGTTTGGGGCTGAATCAACCTGGAAGAGCTCCTGGAGGCGGCGGCGGCGGCTCCCCTGCAGACGAGTGGGAGTAAGACATCTCTGGGGGAGGGGCGCCTCTCTTCCTTATCCCTAGTGTCCCCCGCCTTTTTAATTTATTTGATTGTTTCAGGGGGGAGGGGGGAGGGGTGGGGTTGAGAGCTGTTCGAGGTGCTGAGCCCGGGTCAGGCCGGATTCCTCTCGGGAGGGGACCAGGGTATGGGTTGGGCCTGGGGCCGTGTCCAAGGTGCCAATGATGCGGGCTGACGGCGTGGGCCGTACTGTCTGTCCGTCTGTCCCAGAGAGAACTATAAAGCGCTAGAAGCGCCTGCAGATGGTTCTGCACCGGCCTTTCTTTGGGTCCTGGGAGGGCAGGAGGGAGCAAGCGAGCGGGCATGAAAATTGGCATGGATTGGTCAGGAGTATGAGAGCTGGGGTGGGGGTGGAGGGCAAGTGGGGAAGGGCAGATCCCTGAGCACTGTTACACTCCCCGCTGCCCCGTGGGCTTCCATTTCTCAAAGTGAGGGCACCCAAGGTGGAGGCTTGACGATGAAGCGAAATCCCTCCCTTCCATTTTGTCTGACCCAGCCACTCATTAATGCCCAAGCCACTTAGTGGCGGAGGGATGAGGACAGCGGAGGTGGTTGCCCCCCCCCCCCCGCGATGGGCCTACTGAGGCAACACTAGCCAGTCATCATTGGTGCCTGTCACTTCCCTCCCTCCCTCCCCACAGCCCAGCCATCCGGTCAAGAGTCCACTCGGGTTTGACGAAGCCTGTGTATCACTCAGGTGGGGCTTGTCAGCCACATTCAGCCTCACGCCCCCACCCCCCCACCCCCGCTGAGCTTTGCAGGTGCTTGAGCTACACGTCCACCTCTGCCCCTGCTACCCCGCATCCCAGGGTCGAAAGAGAAACAGGCTGCCTAGCCTGAGATCCTTGCTCCGTCCCCACTGCCTTCGCCACATGCCTGAGCACCCCTTTTCACTGTCATTGGCCCAGGGTGGCGGCGTTTCCACCGCGGGCCGCTGCCAGGGCTCGGAGTAGCCGGGGAGAGCCGGGCGCGGCCGAGCCCGGGATCTCTGTCCGTGGTGCTGACGGGCGCGCTCCAGCAGGGTGGGGGGCTGCGGCCGCCACCGCCACAGCCACAGCCACCGCCACCGCCACGAGGGCTTCGGGATAATCTGGCAACGAGGACCCAAGAATGTCAGCTCCCACTTGCCCGCTTAAGAGGACAGGATCACCTCTCCCCATGCCAGGGTTCAGCGTCCTTGCACCCGGCACGACGCCGGAAATCCCTGTCCAGATTTGTGAATTGAGTTCCGGGGGGTGGGGGTGGGGGGGAGGTGGGGCGGGGGCAGAGGGGTGGCGGAAGGGAAGGCGGGAGCAACCGCCCATTGGCTGAAATTTGGCGCAGTCAGCGGTGCCGTCATCTCTAGGCTTGGGAGGGGGGAGGTAAGGAGCACTCAGGTCACTCCGCGGCTGTCGCCATAGTAACCAGACTGAGCTAAGGGGGCGGGGCCCCCTCTCCACTCTCCCACCTGGTCTGCCTTATGTAGAGTTAGTTAGCAAGACTACCTGATTAGGATTTCTGGGTTAGGGGAACCCAATGGGGATGGGAAAAAGCCTATAGAGACCCCTTCCAAATGTCCTGCCGCTTGGAGAACTCACCCCAGCCCATAGGCACAGCCTTCTCCGTTACACATACACACACACACACCCTCCAGCAGCCTGTGGCTAGCACTTAGAGACCTAGAATAAGACAAGTCTCAGTTAGTGGTGTCAAATGAAATCTCACTTTCCTTGCACGCCCCAAGGCAGGAGCCAGGGCCCTGATCCGATTAGCGTGAGCATTGGAGGAGGTTCTTCGAGAAGCATTAGCCTCTTGAGTCAAACTTGGTCCGATTCCGGGGGAGAGTGGGGTGAAGGAGAAAGGCTGTCGTCTGAGAAAGGAGGGGTGAAGGGAGAAACAGAATAAGGTGCCCAGCAGTGAATCCGGGAAAGTGAGTGGCGCTGAGGGCGGCGACCACTCAGGCCCAGAGTGCTGGAGGAAGCCCAGCTGAGGTGAAAGGTGCCCTGGGAAAAGGATGTCGCTGGGGGATGGGAGATAAAAACCCAGCAGGAGCCATGACTCAGCACTGCCCAGGAAAGGGGCTGGGGCGAATCTCCCTGCACAGGGCAGGGGTGAGGAAAACAAGTGGGTGGGCAGACAGATAGTAGGCACTCCGACACTCACACTGACACACAACCAAATGCACACGTATTAACCCAAATACAAGCACATACAGAGGCTGTTGGATAGATGAAGGTCTGATTAATCACAGCAGACACCCAATTCCACTTCTCGCTTCCCTGTTCCCTTTCCTGGAGCAGAGGACAAGCTGTCCTGAAAGCATGCTTGCCTGTCCCTGGAATACCTCAGTACCTACTGGGAAAGGAGAAATGGGAAAGGAAAAAAAAAAATCACGGACATGTGGGTTGAGGAGTTGTCATGGCAACTGCTTTGCCTGCCAGGCAGGATGCCCAGCAACCAGAGCATCTGGCAGGATCCAGGAGGATGTCCTATGGCCTCTCCCCACTGGGACCCTGTCTCTGGTGGCCCCAAGGGCATCTCCAGAAGGCTTCTACTCCAGAGACGTGGAAGTGGCCCCTCCAGCCACACTGCCAGCACATTGCCAGTCTGAGGACCTCACTTTCTTTCTGTGCCCCATTTTGTGTGGTATTCCTAAGCCCTTTATAAATTGTTACTGGGTGCTTTCTCCTGAAGAGCCGAAGGGTAGGCTTGAACTGCCAGTCTTTCAGGTAGCCAATATTATGTCCCCAAGGCTCCTTTTACACACCACCCCCGAGTCCCCCACCCTGCCCCCTGCTAAAGAAACCTCACTGCCATCTCGGGTTGATGATCCGCCATTGATTATACACCAGTTTTACAACGTTTTCTGCCAGTGGCCTCAAGACAGCAGGAACGGCCATTTTAAAGACCTATTTCAGACCGTTAAATTCCTGTTCAGCACTTGCCACCTGCCCTGCAAACAAGGTCATCTGTCCCGGCACAGAGTAGCTGGGTGGGTGAGATGTAGAACAATGGTTTGGGTTTAGCGTGGTGCATGGCTGGGTGCATGAGAGTAACTGCAGGATGGCCTCTGACTCAGCTCCCCCTTGACTTTGGTTCATTCCATTGGCCAGGCTGTTAGAGGTGAGAGTGAGAACTGCACGTGTAGGCTGGCCCTGGCTTCTCACCCCACTCCTTATTTCTCACTATTCAGATGGAATGATCTAAGTTTCTGATGTAACACTCCCCACACCCATCCAGTCTGAAGGCTTTATTTATTTATTTTCCCGGATTCTTCTGCCTCTAGCCATGAGCTGTTCCAAGAATCTGCCCACAGCAGTTCATTCCCTCTCTTAAGATGAGGTAGTTAGTTTATCATGCCAACCTGGCTGATAAATACATGTTGTATTAATTGAAGGGCAGAGAGATACGTGGCTTGGTGAGCTTCGTCTTTCTAGTTCTCGGGTCTCTTGCTTTCTGATAGTTGGACCAGTTCCCTGCTGGCAAGGCTCACTTCCTGCAAGACATCCCTGAGGAGAAGCCACATGAACCTACCCTGATGCAGCCCTGGGTGCTGGAGCAGCCGCCTGGAGAGCCCTGCCAGCGCTGAGATGCTTACACGCTCACTGACTCAGCTTTCCTCCTGAAATGGGCATCATTGTGTCTGTTTTGTGAGATGGAGGAGGACTTTGTGGATTGATGTTGAAGATATGGGTTAATGTTGGACTTGTGGGCTTGGGCAGCACTGGGTTGGGATGTTTTCTTGATGTGCACTTACCCTTTATATAAAACTCTCTCTTATCCATGAGTTTCTGTGGATTTGTTTCTCGAAAGCACCCAGACTAACATACGAGATGCCCCTCTTTTCTCCACACTCCCCTCAGCCGCAGCTTCCAGAAACCACAAAAGGCATGTCTCTGTGTGCGTTTTTATAGGTGCTCACCTAAAAGGAAGGGGAGGGACTAAGACACGATTAAACAGGAAATAAAACACGGAAGCACTTCCCTCTGGTGAAAGCCGACTCATAAAGCTAAGTAACCCACACTCACCACCGTCAGATTGGTTCCAACTTATAAGTCAAGCTATCAACTCACGGCCACCGAGTTGAGTCTGACCCACAGCAACCCTGTGGGACAGGGCAGAACTGCCTCTGTGAGTGTCATGATCGCAACTCTTTACGGTAGTGGAAAGCCCTGTCTTTCTCCCAAGGAGCAGCTAGTGGTTTTGAACTGTTGACTTTTCGGATCACAGCCTAATGCAGAACCACTATGCCACCAAAGCTCCTCTCCAATGTACAGCAACCCAATCAATAGAGAGCATATCAATAAAGAGGTCTTTCTTTCGATGACAACCTTTACACATGTTACTTCTTTAAGGATATATTTTACATATTATCCCAGAGAAACCAAACACGAAGAACAGCCTAGGAAAGAAGAGTAACGATGAAGGGCTTGTCGTGCCAGATATTAAAATGTTCTCGTAGTGCTAAAGTGGCTACCATCTACCACACCAATACAGGAACAGACACATCACTAAAATGGGATCGGTTCACACATGGGGGGGGCATTAATATATGATAAAGGCCCCATTACAAATGTACTGGGAAAAGACAAATTGACCAGTAAACGCTTAAGAGACAACTGAATAGACATTAATAAACAAAATGACAAAACAAATTAAAAAGCCCACTCCCCCATGGAGTTGATTTCCAGTGCTAGTGACCGGATAGGGTTTCTGAGACTGTAAATCTGCCGGCGCAGACAGACTCATCTTCTTCCGGAGCAGCTGGTGGGTCTGACCTGCCGATCTTTCGGTGAGCAGCCATATTTCTAGCCCGCTGCACCACCAGGGAACCTCAGTCATGCATAAACCAGAAGCTAACCCACTGCCCTCAGGCTGATTCCCACTCAGGGGCCCTGTAGGATACGATGGAACTGCCCCCTGTGGGTTTCTGAGGCTGTGACTCTGCGGGCATGGAAAGCCTCATCTTTCTCCCGAGGAGCCACTGGTGCTTTCGAACTGCTGAACTTGGCAGTTAGCAGATCAATGTGCAGCCCACTAGGCCACCAGGGCTCCTCCTAGTCATTCACAGGAAGAGAGAGAGAAAAAAAAAATCAATCCTCCCTCATTCTTTACTCCAGCATAAGTTCTAACTTAAATCAACGATTTAAACAAAACAAGGGAAAACAAGAACTCCAAGAGTCTTAGAAATGAGGACAATTTGAATGTATCTACTAAAAATTTAAATGATGTACCTGACTTTCTACTCATGAAGTTCAATCTCTGGTATTGACTCTAAATAAATGCCTGAACATATCCACAGATGTCAGACAGGGATTTCTTAATTGTCTCCTGCTTGAGAGAAAAAATTAGGAATCAACTAAATTACCCATGGTAGGTTAGGGGTTAAATAAATTTTGACTCATTCAAATTCCTTAGTACTGCGGTATTTGTATGTAGTCACAAAGAATGAGCTGGGTTATATGTACTGACAGTAAAAGCTCTCCAAAGCATGTGAATTAAAAGTTGAATAACAACAGATAAAGTACAATGTCGCTTATGCAAAAGCAAAACAAACCAAGCTAAACTATGTCTTCGTGTGTATGAAAAGCAGAAGACTGGCAAAGATACATGTTACTCTTTACAAGTAACTTCTAGAAACGTGGGATCCCAGGGCTGTTATCTAAGGGGATTTAATTTTATCTGTGGGGTTTCATCTTATACGATGTAAATGTATATGGTTTTTATAAATAAAAAACCATCACTAATAAACAAACTCAGAAAACTCACTGCCATTGCATCAGTGCCAATACACGCAACCCTAGAGGACAGGGTATGATTGCCCCTGTGAGTTTCTCAGACGGCAACTCTTTACTGAAGTAGAAAGCCCCATCTTTCTCCCCAGGAGCAGCTGGTGGTTTCGAGTTGCTGACCACGACGTTAGCAGCCCAACATATAACCAATACACCACCAGGGCTTCTCTGTTTAGTTAAAGTTTTTGACAGACTGTGTGTCATTTGCTAATATCATTTGCATCTTTGGGTGGGTAGAGAGCATGTTTTCAGGACAGAGCAACCTTTAAAGACAAAGGCTGACTTATCTGCTTCATAAATGTTGAAGTTTCTAAATGTCAGAGAAATAGAGAGGAAAGACTCTCCTACTTACGCTTGAAAGATACGTTAAAGAGAAAATATATTTGTCACACGATATATTTTTCAATGGAAAAATAGCTAAAAATATGATGAGGTAGTTGACAAAAAGAAATGCAAATGATCACTAAGCCCAGAGAAAAAGGTACTTAGTTTTACTACTGATCAATACTTTGAGCATGGGATCGGGAAGAACCAGTCCTTGGAGAAAGACACCATGCTTGGGAAAGCAGAGGGTCACCGGAAAAGAGGTAGACCCTCAGGGGCATGGACTGACAAGGTGGCCGCAGCAACACAGTGGCCATCGTGAAGATGGCGCGGGACCGGCCAGTGTTTCATCCCATTGAACTCAAGGACATTCTGCTTCGCACCAACTCAGCGGCGCTTAGCAGCAACATGAACCACGTAGCTAATTCAAAGCAACAGTGAGCTGTTGCATCGCTTCTGATGACAAAGAGGGTCCCACTGGCGGCTTCCAACCTTGGCGACAAGAAGCAAAGCACCTCTCTCACATAGTTCACAGAGAGGCACATCGGGGACTCCTCTTTGGAGCATTGTTTGGATCAAGATCAAAACATGCTCTTCGATCCAGTGTCCCAACTTCCAGAAATTTACCCTAAGGAGCTACTTGAGCAGACAACAAATGTAAGAAAGCTTATGACATTGTCTGTAATGATGGGAAGTTGGATACAGCTTAAACGAACACTAGTGTGGACGAAGTATAACAACTTAATACTCGTTGGGGCATTTTAGATCAACAAAAATGACACGTGGCTCTAGGTGTAGTGACATGAAGAAATGACCATGGCATTGGGAAGATAGGGAGTTAAAACAGTATCGTTTAGTCCCATCTTCATAAGAGGGAGAAAGAGAAATGGTTCCTATGGTAGTTACATGATTTCATGTCAACTTGAAGATATAGAAAAGTAGAGGGGTGGTATTCAACCTGTCAATCAGGTCACAGCCTGAGCGCGCCTCCTTATGGGTGTGGCCTTCTCAAAGGAGGGCCCTGGGAACCTCCCCTTCTCATTCTGCCTTCCCCTTCCTGCCGGCTGACCCCAGTTGCTGCCAGAGCCCTGGGGTGTACCACCGCTCTTGGATCCACATGACTTTGAACCTTCAGGCCTGTGAGCCTCCAGCATGCTGCACCATTGCATGTGACTGCGTGAGACTGAAGAGGGACTTGTGGGCCAGTATCAGACTTATGGTACTTGAGTTGGACTGGGCTGGGGCGTTTCCTTGATATGTACCTACTTCTTGGCATAAAGCGTTTTCTTAAACACACGTGAGTGTCCCTGGATTTGTTTCTCTAGTCAACTGGGCCTAACACCGTTACCTCTGAGCAACTGACCCCTTCTTGTCCTTCAGATCTTGGCTTAATATCCACCTCCTCCCTGACCACATCATCTCAGCCTGCCTTGCGGCCCCCCTCCACCACAAAGCCCTCGTTTCTTTTCTTCACAGCATTCATTTCTGTCTAACAAGGTGCTTGTTATTGACTTCGTGGCCTTTCAATCAAATGTCTGCTTTTTTTCATGCTCCATTTCCCAGTCTCAGGCACAGGGCTGGGTACGCAGTCCCTCCAAAATAAACAAGACCTGTTCCTGTCGATTCCATTCTGACTCAGAGTGGTCCCGGGTGTTGCAGAATAAAGCTGCTCCTTAGGCTTTTCTTGGCTACAATTGTTAAAGAAGGAAATCACCAGGCCTTTCTTTTGCTGCTCATGGGCTTACAACAGCCAACCTTGACATGAGGGGGTGAGCGCAAACCCTTTGTTCTACTCAGGGACCCGGCCACATAGGGAGCAGTCAGTAAATAGGAGTGTATACTAAATAAGTGTGTGTGTGTGTGTGCGTGTGTGCAAACCTGCATGCATGTACATGCATGTAAGAGTCAAGATTGCCAAAGAGCAGAAAGTGTGCATGGCTGCTCTAGTGGTGGGATTTCAATGATCACTTTCACTCTCCTCTTACAATATTTTCTAGCTGGTTATATAATGAATTCTATTTTTTTTCTTCCAAAACAAGAGAGAAAAAATGATCCAGGAAAGTAGGGAAGGACTGCAGGGGCAGGGGCAGTTTAAGACGTGAAAAAAGATATATATTGTCAAGGGCTCATGGGGAAGGGATGGAGGGGAAAAATGAGGAGCTGATACCAAGGGTTCAAGTAGAAAGAAAAGGTTTTGAGAATGATGAGGGCAACACATGTACAAATGTGCTTGACACAATGGATGGATGCATGGATTGTGCTAAGATCTGTACAAGCCCCCAATACAATGATTTAAAAAGAAAGAAAGGACGTAGGGAAGCAGGGAGGAAGGAAGGAGAGGCGAGGACAGAGGTGAGGCGGAGCTGTGTCTGTTCATCTGTCTGGAGTGAAGAGACTCAGGCCCGTCCTCTCCCCACTCATGCCTCTCCAACGACTCATTGCCCTTTCACCCTCCTCCACTGTTTCTAAGCCCCTGGGGAGCAGTCTGGGGGGAGGGAGGGGGTGGCTTCTCCCCTCCCTCCCCGGGCTCCTTCCTCACATGGGACACTTAAAGGCTGAATGATAGGAAGCACAGAGTCAGCGGTTTGCATCCTAGCTGTTGATCTCAGACACCCTCTCTGAACTTAGGTTTTCTCCCCTAGCAGATGAAAGCAGCGATCTCCATCTCACTCCGATCTCTGCTGTAACAACACGGAGACCGCGGTTGAGGTGACAATATGGCGATGGCAGCCACACTATTAATAAGTACTGACGGGGATTCAGAGATAGAGCTCAGAAGGGGGCCCTGGGTTGCTCTGGCCACCTCTCCTGGCCCTAGCGACAGCAGGAAGCCCTGGAGACCTGGGCTTCCCATGGGCTATTCTGTGACCTGGGTGACACGTGTTTACTCTTTGCTGCCAGATCTTGGCCCCAGCGAGGCCCACGTGTCTCTCTCTGGAATGCCAGCCAGGGGACTTGCTTCAGCATCGGGCATGTAGATACTGCGCCAGCCTGACCCAGCAGAGCAGCATTCCTGACTCCCTCTCGGGGGCTGAGCCCACCTCTAGGTCTTCCCCCTCTAGGGACAAGCCCCCCCCCCCCCACGCACACTCACATACAGCCAGCAGGGACAAATAAATGAACCCTGCCTCTACAGCTCATCTCCTCTGTGACAGGGGGTGGGGAGAGGTTAATCTTGGGCCTCTTGGGACACTAGGTCCTAAGAACCATCATGCCCAGCTTGTGAGGAAATATGCCAGCATATTCAAGTTGGCAGAAAATCCGGGCACAGCCGTTTCCTCACTGTGGGACCTTGGGCCTTTCCTCCCACGTCTTGGGCCTTTTCTACTGGAACCACCGTGACAGCCCCATGGTTAGAGCACATTGCAAAGATTCGGTGACACTGTCTAGGATGCGCTCAGGAAGGGCATGGCAGACATGTGAGGTGGCTCTGCGTCAGGCCCTTCTCTACACGACCGCAGAGATCAGGCTTACACAGATGTCTAGAACCCGTCTCTGCTCCTCTGCCTGTCAAAGGGAGGAATAGCCAAGGGGAAGGGCCGTGGGGAGCAGGAAGGTAGATGATCAAGGTGATCACAGGAAAAGGCGGTGTTGCCCAGCGTCCAGGATCTTCTCCACTTCCCCACCCACCTCTCCATTTAGAATCAGGTCTCTGCAATGCAGGATACAAAAGCTCCCTTACAACAGCCCCCCCCCCCCAGCTGTGTTGCTAAGTAACTTGGCCTCCTCCTCTGGAGAAAAAGCCCCATGGCCTTCCAGTCTCATTGAGCCCCCATCCCCTTGGCCCTGTCACCATCCCAGCAAGGAACTCCAGGAAGGTGCTTCTCTGACTCACGGAGGGAGAACTGGGGTGAGGAATGGGAGGACTAGACTGGCAGGAAATGGTGTGAATTTGCAGGCCAAGGCTCTGCTTCTGGGCTGGCCCATGTTGGGGGCAATCATGCTCATGGGACAGCCCTGCCCGGGCTCTTTGTGTACATGCTCTGTGCCCCCAGCACACGGAGGAGGTGGGTGTAGCCATGGGTACCATCTTGTAGAAGAGGTCACTCACTAATGCTCAGAGAAGTAGCCTCAAAGCCCTAGGAGTAGGCGGAGGTGAGGTATGAATGATGTCCCACTGAGCTCATTGTACTCTTATCATGCTGTTTGAGAAAAGTGTGTGTGTGTGTGTGTGTGTGCGCGCGCGTGCGTGTGTGCGTGTGTGTTGGGGGGTGAGGGGCACACTTGGCCACAAGATTTTTGAATTGCATTTCCTACTCGGTTGTTAGTGTAGTGATGAATGCATTTTGACATAATTCATACCTTGGGAGCCCCCAGAGAGGACTGGAAGTAGAAACCTGTGCTGGGATGGGGCTGGGAATCTCAGAACCTGCTCACTCCGCATGGGAGGTGCGCAAAGGACTAAAGGTGGGGACGAGCAGGGAAGCTGGGCTACCAGGGTGTGAACCACATTTCTACCATGTAGGGCCTCTGCGATCCTGGGAGAGTACTTTCGCATTTTTGTGCCTCTATGTTTTCATCTGTAGAATGAGCATAATCTTAGGACCAACCTTCAGGTTGAGGATTCAATAATTTTCATTCTCTGAAGAGTGGGGCCACAGAAGTGTCCTTCTTTGTTTTTACTTTTAGGAGGCTTTAGGAGTCTTGGTGGTCATGGTTACACGTTTGGTTACCCGCTCCACGGGAGCACAGGAGGATGGTGAGGTTTGGGGGAGGATGGTGAGGTTTTGGTGGAGGATGGTGAGGTTTGGTGGAAGATGGTGAGGTTTGGTGGAGGGTGGTGAGGTTTTGGTGGAGGATGGTGAGGTTTGGTGGAAGATGGTGAAGTTTTGGTGGAGGATGGTGAGGTTTTGGTGGAGGATGGTGAGGTTTGGTGGAGGGTGGTGAGGTTTGGGGGAGGGTGGTGAGGTTTGGGGGAGGATGGTGAGGTTTGGTGGAGGATGGTGAGGTTTGGTGGAAGATGGTGAGGTTTGGGGGAGGATGGTGAGGTTTGGGGAGGATGGTGAGGTTTGGGGGTGGATGGTGAGGTTTGGGGGAGGATGGTGAGGTTTGGTGGAGGATGGTGAGGTTTTGGTGGAAGATGGTGAGGTTTTGGTGGAGGATGGTGAGGTTTTGTACTCTGGTAAAGAGTTTCAGTCTCAGAAAACCCATAAGTGCAGTTCTTACACAGCCGGTATCAACTCAAATATAGAGTTTGGTTTTGGAGGAGGCTTTAGTGTGTAAGGCTCTGTTGCACTCTTAGTGGTTAAGAAAACTCACTACCTATGAAACCAGATGGCCTTGGTTCATATCCTGCTCTGCCCTTTCTCTCTGGATGACTTTGGGCAAGTTAATTGCCCTCTCTGTGCCCCAGGATTAGTTGTGATTCTATTAGTTGCTGAAACAAGGAAACACCCAGTTTCACCTAACAGCCCGAGTCATGTTGATGGGCAATGTCTTTGCTATATAGCAGTTTTTACCAACAGAAATGTACGTTCTCAGAGTTAGGGCAGCTAGAGGTCCCAATTCCGGATGCCAGCTCTAGGGCAGGCTTCTGTTCTCTGTTGCTCTGGAGGAAGGCCCTGGTCTCTTTTGGGCATCTAAGGGTCTGGTGTTCTTAGCACCAGTGTCTTAGCACCAGTCTTCCCGGGGGTCTAAGAGATACTTAGCACAGGGGCCCCAGAATGCACTCCACTTTCGGGTCTTCTTTCTTGGTGGCAGTTAGGTCCTTCCTTCTCTGCTAAGTTCTCTCTCCTTTTCTCTCTTGTAAGAAACACCCCTTCCATCAGATCAGGGCTGTGATCCAAGTAAGGCTGCTGCATCCCACCCTACTCCCTTTAAGGCCATTGGCTGATCACATCGGACCTCATCGTGGGGGAATGATCACATTGTTACATACACCAGACTCTTGGGAATCATGGCCCAGCCAAGTTGATACTTATTTGAGGTGGGGGTGGGGAGTTGGGGAGCGAGGGCACACACACCATCGAAAACATGACTTTCCGCCTTTTGCCCCACCAAAATTCCTGTCCTTGCCACATGCAAAAGACTGTCTCACCCCACCCTATCACCCTCGGACTCTTAAATCACCTCCAAGGTCAAATTCCATCCTAGGGCAGCACTCTTCACCTGTGGGCCTGTGATCCAGACTACAAATGATCTGCCTCCAATGTTCAGTGATGAAATCGGCACGGGAGACATTGCCATCGCGAATGGGACACACTGGCTGGGATGAAGGGGTGGCAGACTTCAACCCAGTCTGATGTGGCAGCAGAGCCATTGCCATCCCTCTGAGGACGTACAAAGAATCGCTGTTCTCTGAGGCCATCAAGGCAGGGGCCCTGCCCTCCACACTCTGGATGTTGGCCAAGCTCTTGAAATTCTAGGTTTACATCCCTCAGCCCCGGGCTTCCAACCTGCATTCGAGGGACGCTGGCCTGGCAACTCTACTCCCTCAGCTCTGGATATCCCCATTCTTCCAGTTGCTGTGAGTGAATGGCAGCCCTGTGCTCTGGAGCCACGCTGGTGAAGCCTTGATGCATTCAAACCCAGGAGGCCTTGCCCCCCCCACCTCCCCAAGATCTAGCAGCCGGTGCGCCTTTCCTGTGATTCTCAGAGGGGACGGCTTTACCCTGTGAGACCGAGCCAACGCTGCCCCTCTAGCTTGTTTCTCAGTTCCCTATCTTACAAAACTCTTTAGCTCTACCAATAAGTGCCCAGAGGGGCCACACTCTGCCAGGAAGCCTCTTGACTGAAGGCATTCCACTCTCTCAACCTGTGGGTTGGTTCCCATGCCACCTTGTGCCAGCCTCCGGATTCTGCTGCTGCAAGATTTCTGCCCCTGCTTCTTGTTATCAGTGTCATCTCTGGTGTTCCGGCTCTTCTCATTTCCTTCTGAACCCTCATCAGAGTTGCCTCTGACAGCCATCATCCCACAACAGGCTAAAAATAAAGAAATGCAACCATGCTGTCCAGTGGATTCCCATACACAGTGACCTTATAGGACAGAGGAGAGCTTCCAGTGGGGTTTCTAACACTGCAAGTCTTCATGGAAGCAGGCAGATTCACCTTTCCCCTGCGGAGTGGCTGATGGGCTGACCTTTAGATTAGCAGCCCAATCCTTAACCCACCAGGCTCCTCACTTTCACTAGTAACCACCTGCTGCCAAGTCCATTCTGACCACAAAGGCCTTGCAGGACAGATGAGATCTGCTCTTGCACATCTCTGAGACTGTCCATCTTTATGAGGCTACCTCGCTAGCCTCATTGCTCTCCCTCAGAGAAAGTGGCTGGTGGGTTCAAACTGCTGACCTTGTGGTTAGCTGAATATGTCATCTTAGAGTCTCCTTCCAGACTTCTGTCTATCTATTACCCGACCCCAGAGTTGTTTCCAAATGTTAGATATCTGCTGGAGCAGCACCCCACTCTCCTGGCTCTAAATTCTGTCATCATTCTCTAGTGCTGAAATGACAGAATTACCACAGGTGAACGGTCTGAACCATTCTCTCTCTGTGTAGATGGCTAGAACTTGGAATTTAGGGTGCTTGCTCTACAGGAAGGGTTTCTCTCACTGTTAACTCATTGTTCTCTCTCTTTCGATTAACTCTCGAGGAAGTCCCTTTCAACATTTCTGGGTCCAGCATTCCTTGGGGATCCTCCTGTGTCTTGGTGTCAGTCTTCTGGGTCCAGGAGTTTTCAGTGCAGGAACCCTGGGTCCAAAGGATGTGCTCTACTCCTGCCTCTTCTTTCCTGGTGATACTGCTTCCCTGCTCATCCCTCCCCTTTGATGTCTCTTGGCAGATTAGAGATGATGCAGGGAACCTCCCCTTGGGGCTGTGGCCTGAATAAGCATGTTGCATCCCACAACAAGCCCTTCCCAACTGATTGGCTGACCACATCACATCACATCACATCACATCTTGGGGGAATGATCTCGTCCCTGCACAACTGCCGAACCACTGAGAACATGACCCAGCCAAATTAGCATGACTGTTGAGGGAACACAGGTCAATCCAGGACAGGGGACTTCTTTCCTGCACCAAAGTGAAATTATTCAGAAGATGCTTCTATCCAAGTTCTTTGTAACTCCCAACAAATGGTGGGCGCATGCAAACAGGGTGTGTGAAACACTAATAGAGGAGATGGGCCATTCCCTTGGGAATATACGAGTGAATCATCTTAGAAACCGGGAGGGGAATCCCAAGGACTACCGAGAAAGAAGAGCCACCAGCACTGACCTGAGACAGCAAAGGAGCCCCAATGAGACCATGAAACAGCAGAGGGACCGCACCAAGAAGACCAAGAGGCAGAGCCATGGGCTTCAATGCCAAAGGAACATGGCAGAGGTCAAGGGATCACCGGGCTGAGAGGCCAAGGCCCAGCGCAAGACGTGCCTGCAAGCATGGCGGAGAAGAGGCATTGTGGACCCAAGAACTGTATCCTCAACAAATATTTTATAACCTGTTGACTTTCTTAATAAACTCCATCATCACAAGTTTTGTCTGTGAGTTCTACGTGGCCATTGCAATGAATTAACGAAGCCAGCAGGGAAGAATGTCCTGGGAGGGTTGGTGCCACGGTGGAGGGAAAAGAAAGATGGCGGGTGGGGACCTGTGTGGTCTCTGCTTTGTGGTGATTAGTCTTGGGTTGGTGTGGAGATGGCTGCTCCTCTCTACAGAAGCCATAGGCAGTCAGATGAGGCTCCTATGCCATTTTGTCACCTCCCCACAGTGTTTTAAGGCCAGGGCCCTTCCATAGTGTCACTCTGCCATCTCGGAGGCTTTCTGAGTCTAAGAAAGGGCTTAAGAGATGATGGAGAAAGCAAACCCACTTCTAAATGCCTTGATGGGCACCCACACACAGTTCCATTCATTCATAGTCCGTTGGCAGAACCCAAGCTTCGAGAGGAGGGTGGAAAGTTACCCCCTGGTTGGGTGCTTACATCTGACTGAGGAACTGGAAGGCACAAGTCTTAGAAAAAGCCCGAACTGTGGCCCGGATATCACGTAACATCTCAGGTCTCCGTTTACTTGTCCTCCAAGCAGACAAAGCAGTGCATGCCCTGCGTTCTTCCTCTAGCAGGGAGGGGCTTTAGACAACAGCAGCATGGAAGCAGTTGGCGGTCCTACGGGGCAAACATGTGGAGAGAGGAACCCCCTTTGCAACAGTGACAGAAGGAGGAAAGACAGGGAGAGGTCAGAACACTCGGGAACAGGGCCGGACCCTGGATTGAGAGCGTGGAACCACGGTGGATTGACACCTTGGAAGGCCAAGGACCAAGGGGTTAAGGGCCAAGGAAAGGAAGGCTAGATCATCAGGAAGCTGAACGTGGGTAAGCGTGTGTTCCACTAGTGTCCCGTCCTGCGGGACATCAACAACGTGGATACCTGAAAGAGGGACTGGGAATGAAGATGGGTAAGGGCGCGAGAAATGGAGGCAAGACAGGAATCTGATCAAGCCTCATTTGAGTTGAGAGCAGAGGCTTAAATAGCCAACGAAGGGTGGGCATCATTATGTCACATGGAAATAAGGTACAGCTGAGGTAGCCAATAGTCGTGCATCTCCAAATAAGGCAAACAGGTAAGTATGCTAACGAAGCATACCTGGTGCCTGGAAGGGGGGGGGGAGATGCCATCAGTCATGTATTGACCAATGAGCATAGCAGCTGCTAGTGAAAGAGCACCAATCCTAGCAAGGGTCAAGGCAGCCACCCTCTGGCGGGAAAGGAACAAAGAGCAGTAAAACCTCAGGGCAGTTTGTATGGCAGAAACTGAGAGTAAATTCATAAAGGTCGTACATGGCTTAAACCCAGGGTGGGGGGACACGCAGTTCCCTACACACTAGGACCCGAGTGGAGGCTGAGTCATCCTAAGACAACAGTAACCCAAGGCTTTGTGACACCTTAGAGACAGGAATCGGTCAGAACCAAGCTGGCAAAGCAGTCAAATGCTAGAATTGAACTCTGCCTTAAAGACCATCTGAGAGCAAATGTTTTCTAACTCTTAATTTTTGGAACAGAGAGAACCAGAGGAACCACTGGAGTTCCAAAGGACAGAGTTTACCAGCCCCTGGAGGAGCCCTGGCGTGGGAGGGGCTATACATTGGGTTGCTAACTGCAAGGTCGGTGGTTCAAAGCTACCAGCCGCTTCACTAGAGAAAGATGGAGCCTTCTACTCCCATAAAGAGCTACAGTACTTGAGGATAAACCGATGGTTCTGGGGCACATGGGAGAGGAGGAGATGGGGGAAAGGGAGCTTTGTTCTATTAACCTGGCATTCTGTGATTCTCACCTTCCCTACACAATCGCTGAAGACAAAATGGGTGCATAAACTAACGTGGTGAAGAAAGCTGATGGTGCCCGGCTATTACAAAATATAGCACCTGATGTCTTAAAGGCTTGAAGATAAACAAGTGGCCTTCTAGCAGGGAAGCAACAAAGGCCACATGGAAGAAGCACAGCAACCTGTGTGATCACAAGATGTTGATGGGATCAGGTATCAGGAGATCAGAAACAAATAATTATATTGATGTGGAGGAGAGGGGTCAGAGAGGAGACCCAAAGCCTGCTGTAGACAACTGTAGACAAGTTCCTTACAGAAGGGGTGATTCAGCCAGGGTGCAGTTTAGTACCAAGGAAACACACAACATTCCTCTGATTCTTTAATGCTTCCTCCCTCCCACTGTCATGACCCCAGTTCTACCTCACAAATTCGGCTACACTGGTGTGTGTAATTGGTATAGGTCAGAGCTTTGGACATACGGAAGCCAGGACATATAACCCCTAGAAACAGTCATGGGGATAGCGAAACCATGAGGGAGGGGGGAGGGAGCACTGGTAACAATGATGGATGTATAATCCCCCCCCCAACAGAAACCTGGGTGAAGGGGTACAGCGGACGGTGTAAGATATGAATATATATATACATATATAAGTTATCAAGGGTTCATGAGTGGGGGAGGGTGGGGAAGGGAGGGAAAAAAGAGGAGCTGATTATAAGGACTCAAGTAGATGGATAATGTTTTGAAAATGATGATGGCACTCTCTGTACAAGTTTACTTCATATAATGGATTTATGGATTGTTGTAATATCTATGAGTCCCCAGTAAAATGATTTAATTTTAAAAAAGAGCTACAGATGAGGACAACGAATGTATAAGTGTGCTTTACACAATTGATGTATGTATGGATTGTGATAAGAGTTGTATGAGCCCCAATAAAATGATTTTTTTTTAAAAAAAGATCATCTTGGAGACTCTTACAACTCTTGTTGCAATCCATACATTGACTGCATCAGGCATTTTTGTACATGTGTTGCCTTCATTCATTTCTAGACATTGACTTTCTATTGAGTCCCTTTCTCCCTTCCTCTTCCCCCTTATCCCTATCCTGGTAACGCGAGTCCCACTCCTGTTCCTGGATTCCGTGTGTCGTGATCCCCCCTCTCTTTTCTTTACCTGTGTACATGCTCCTGTCTAATCTGAATTGAGATGTACTGGGGTCATGATGGTGGTGGTGGTGGGGAAGGCTCAAGGAACCAGAGGACTATTGTGTGTTTCATGGATGCTTGACCGCACCCTGGAGACTCATCCCTTCCATGTGGCCCCTCTGTGGGGGCATTTTTCTTTGATCACTTAAGGGCATGCTCACATTGATTCATTTGATAAATACAAGCCTAAGAAACGAATAGGATTATAGAAAGCCAGTAGATGCTTGGGGGGGAAATTGCTTTTTATTTCTGCTAAATCACTTTTCCTGATTTATCAATTTGCAGGATTTCTTATAAACCTGGCTTCCTCATTACTGTTTTTTTTTATTTTATTTATTATCATGATATGTGAAACCTCACGATTTTCCTACTTTCGTGGAGATAGTGGCTAAAATCTGAGTGATCATCTTATATTCTGGCAAAACATTTCTGCTGTCTCTCCACTGTTGACAGCAACACTGTATTCCTCTTTGGTCTAGAATCTCAGCCACTTCTGATTTTCTTTATTCAGTTTTATTTTGGAGCCAGTCAAGCATGTATCTTTCCACCCACTGTGAAATGTCCCTTCTCCTCTTCATGTATACATATGATGTACATTTTCTAACACCCTTTGAAAGACTCTGCCTATGATGCCTTTTTTTTTTAACTTTACCTGATTTAACCTTGTTCACTGATAAATTCTAAAGAATTAAAAAAAAAAAGAGCTACGGTATCTGAAACCTACAAGGGCAATTCTGCCCTGCCCTATAAGGTCGCTGTGAGGGGCATCACCTGGGCGGCAGTGAGGTTTGCATTTTGGCTCAGCCTCCTGATGATTACAATGGACTCCCAGAGAAGAGAGGTGATTATCTGAAGGGCCAGGAACAGATTAGCTAATTGTCCCAGGGCGGGCAGAAATTCAGGTTTTCCTGATTCAGAGTTCTGCACCCAGGGGCCCACTTTGGCCAGGTCAGCCACCTTGCCCAATTGACAAGGACCACATTGAAGCAGCACTCGGGCTCTCAGCCGTAGAAGTGCAGCGAGTCCTGGCAGCCGCTATACGTGCAGCAGTTGTCAGGGCTGAAGAGGATGCTCCTGACAGGCCCTGGCTCCCGTTTGATGAAGCTCCTCATCTGGAATTTCTCCAGATCCCAGAAGCAGATGATGCGGTCGGAGCTGCTGGACATCAGCAAGTACTCCATGGGGTGGAACTCCACCACGTCGACGGGCCGTGTGGCCAGGAAACTCTGACATCATCTTGCCAGCTGTTGGATCCGCGGCTGATGCCAGCCACTTCCCATCCCATCGGGGCTGAACCAGAGACAGTACATGGCCTGGCTGTATCCCTTGTACCGTAAGACACAGCCTTTCCTCCTGATGTCCCAGAGCTTAATGTTCCTGTCCTGGGACCCGGAGGCCACAAACTCACCATATGGGTGGAAGTCCAGGCTGCAGATGTTGACTTTGTGGCCCATGAATGTGCGAAGAATTTTGGCAGCTTGTAGTGGCTACCAGTTGAGTTGCTAGCTTCATGGTTGGCAGTTCAAAACCACCAGCAGCTCTAAGGGAGAAAGGACTGTCTAGTAACATAAACAGTTACAGTCTCAGAAACCCACAGGGCTTGCTATGAGTTAGTATTGATCCAAAGGCAATGAGTTTGGAGGTGTTTTGTTGTTGTTTCTGAGTTCTATATCTCAGGAGCCTTGATGGCATGGTGGTAATGTGATGGACTGCTAATTAGGAGGTTAGCAGTTCGAAACCACCTATCACTCGAAGGGGGAAGATGTTACAGCTTCCAAAACTCACAGGGCAGTTCTACCCTGCCCTCTAGGGTCACTCTGAGTCGGTATCCACTCGGGGGCAGTGAGCTTGATTGGGTTTTGAGTTCTGCATCTTAGTTTCTCAAATGGACTATACCAAGGGGCCAGTGCCCCTTACGGATCTGATTCTATACATCAGAAGACTCTGACAACACCTCCCTCTGCCACCCTCCACCCAAGTCTTCATGTCAAAGAAGTCACCTTGTCCCCTCCCATTTCCCTTCCCCAGGGAGCACCTGCTGAGCACCCTGATGACAGAGAACTGGCCACTGAATTGTTCCATATCCGAACGTGTTGCTTTAAGACAGCTTCCCACCATTCATCCTAGCATTGCCCTGACTCGCCCCCGCCCGCTCCTCAGCCCTGCACAGTCCTCTAACAATGGAAGACGGCTCCGAGGCTCCTTTCCTCGGTGGCATCTTCCAGATGATATCCCCGTGGTTGTTGGGCTCCCTGCCAACAGTTTTCCCCCTTCACCTCCTGGGTGCATGGCTCTGTATGTTCTCCGTGTGGTCTCCTGAGAGTGTATCGTGGTCTGGGGGTGAGATGCAAGTGGACCCCTGACTGTTCTAGGTGCCATAGCCTCAGCAACATGGCCCTAACCCAGGAGGACTTCTCAGCCTTTGTGCCCCACAGGCTGAAATGGAACACAGTGGATTAACACACCAGCAAGCTACACAACCCCAGAGAAAGACAAAGCTTTCTACTCCCGCAAGGAGCTACCTCTGGGAAGAGGGTGCGTTCTGCCCTCTCCTATAAGTTTTTGAAGTGACCCCGAGGCTCTGCTGAGCCCCATCCACACTCGGGCTTTCTGTCTGTCCTTTAAAGAGTGATCGGAGGGCAGGCCTCCCAGTCCTTGCCAGGACTCTTGCCGTATTACTTCCGACCATCATTCCCAATAGCCCAGCTCCTCCTTGACCTTGGTCCTGAGGTCCCCTTAGTGTCCTTCCCCCACCCCCAATCTTCGGGCCTACCCTCTGTCCTCTGCCCTCCTTTCATTTCACAGACTCCACTCCCTCCACTCACGGAGGGAGCACCTGAGCCCTCCCACTCGCGGAGGTCTGCAGGGAGGTCAGAATGGCAAGGAGCAGGCTGATGTAGCCAGAGGACCAAAGCAGGGCACCAGGGACAGAAAGGCCTGAGGGGGCGAGAGGCGTGGTCAGCAATGACCTTGGTGGAATGTGATTGCCAGGCAGCTAGCTTTTCTCCTCGGCCGGCTGCATTCTACTCTTCATCCATCACCTGCTTGCGGGCTGTCCGAATGTTCTAATGTTCTATGCCAAGTCAATGCTGTTTGGAATGCCGGGGGCACAAAGAAAACAAACAGGAAAGGAGACCTTTCCCTGGATGACTTCATCAGCCCCCTTGGAAGGGGCACTCAGGCCCTCTCCGTGTGACAAGATGTGACAAATAAGTGTCCTGGTTCATTCCCACAGGGCCAGGGCAGCCTCCCACCTACCAGTCAGAAACCCTTGGGTTCAAGAGACACCTCCCCCAGGCGATGAGGGAAAGAATCGAGCCTGGAGAAGCCCCCTCTCAACCCACCTCCCATCCTTCCCGAGATCAGACTTGAAAGGGGGCCCTATGTGGTCGTCGCGATGAGGGGAGATGCTCCCACGCACCGCGCAGAGCTGGCCGGGTCCGGCCTGGCTTATCTCCCTCTGGACAGCAGAGGGCGCGCGCCACCCGCGAGAAGCAGCGCGCAGCCTCAAAGCGCGGCGCGCGGAGCAGTCGCTTGGGGGCGGGGGGGTTCCCCTTCTGAAAGTGAGGCAGATGCAATGCGAAAATAGGGATCAGGACACTAAAGAGTGGGAGGTGGATTGGGTGTGGGGGTGACAGAGAGAGTGAGAGTGGGATGGCGAGGGAATGGTGGGCAGAGAGGGCTGTGAAGATGGGGAGGAGGGATGAAGGTTGGGATGGGGAGAGGGGCAGGGGGTCTGTGCATGCACATTGGAGCGACTTTGAGATTGGTGGGGTGAGAGGCCTGGTGAAGAGGGTCGGTGGGCTGCAGAAGGCAGGGCCAAGCCACCCACCAGGGACGCCTCTTTCCTGCCCAGCAGCACCCAAGCCTGCCCCTTTGGCAGGTCATCCTTCCTCAGACGGCTCCCCTTCCTAACACCCTACCTCCCCGCCCCGTCACCACCACCCCCACCAAAAAAATGAGAAAAGTTCTGGTGCTACAGAGACTGGAGAAGAGGCAGAGGAGCGCTTTAATGGGGGTGGGACAGGGATAGAAGGCTATTCAGTGGCTCGCCCTGTGACAGTAGGCCCCCTGGAGCTACCTAGCCTTGTGGTTGGGGCCAGGGTGGGCAGAAGCCCTAATCAAGGCCCAGCAGAGAGGGGCCAGGGGGGTTAGAACTGTGACCCTCCATGTGATGGGGTGGGGCAGCGCCTTGGGGGGAGAGAAAAGATGAGCACATAGTTGGGATTTAAAAGAGAGGGGGCCAACCTGGAGGAGTCTTTCAGGACCCAGGCCAAAGTGTGGGTGGGAGGGAGGAAGAGAAAGTGGGACCTCCTGAGGCCCTGGAAGAAAGCTTGGGAAGCCACGGCGCCTTCTCTCCGGTTTTGGGGTGTTGTTGTTAGTGCCAGCGGCAGGTCGTGTACCCCCCCCCCCATTCCTCCCCAGACTCCTGGCAACAGACGCCTGTGTTACAGAGTAGAACTGCCCCACTGCGTTCTGTTGCCTGTTATCTTGACCCAGCAGGTCGCCAGGCCTTCTCTTCCGCTGAGCCGCTGGTAGGTCCCAGAGACTAGCAGCGGATGGCAAACCTCTGGTGCCACCCAAAATGTGCCAAGCCTGTGGCTACAAGACCTTCTGATTCCTGCGGCCCCCATGCGAAGCTGGGGTGCAAATCTCAAGTTTCAGGAAGGCCTTCTCAGGGCCTGGGGGCAATGGGTGGAGTAAAATGCAGGATAACAGGTGCGCGCTCCCCAACCTCCGGGGGGCGTGGGAAGGGCTGAGTGAGGCCCTGGGCAAGCTGGCACAGGCTAGTGGTAATGGCCCCCCAAGTGCGAGGCGGCAGCCACAGCGCCAAAGGGCCCGGGCGGGGGCTGTAACCCTGGGCTTGGGTAGAGCGCAGCGGTGGCGGCAGCGGCGGCGGTAGCGGCTGGGCCGGGGCCCGGCCAGTAGGAGAAGCCAGCGGGCGCGACGCCGGCCGAGGCGGCCATGAGGTTGAGTTTGGAGAGGCCAGGGAAGGGCAGCGGGGCCAGGCCTGCGGGCAGCTTGTAGAGCGCCCCGTCCTGGGCGGCAGCGGCCGCGGCGGCCGCGGCGGCGGCGGCATGGGCGTGCGCGGGCGGCGGCTGGCAAGCCTGCGCCAGGCCCTGGAAGTCGAAGCGGTAGGCGTAGCGCTTGCCGTGCACCTTGCTCATGATGTTCTTGTCGTAGTAGTAGCGCAGCGCGCGGCTCAGCTTGTCGTAGTTCATGTTGGGCTTGCTCTTGCGCTCGCCCCAGCGCCGCGCCACCTCGTCCGGGTCCGTGAGCTTGAACTCGCCGTGGCCGCCCTCCCACGCGATGCAGCCGGCGTTCGCGCGGTCAGCTAGCAGCTCCAACAGGAACTGCCACAGCTGGATCTGCCCACTGCCTGCCGGGGGGAAAGGGCGGTCAGTGGGGAGCGGCGGGGTGCGGGGGACCTGGGACCTGGAACCTGGGATCCGCGTTGGGGAGGGAGCAGCTGGCCCGGAGGGCTCTCTGCGCCACGATCTCCTGCTCCTATAGCGCTTCGGCACCCGCCAGCGCGGCTCCAGCTTAGAAAGACTGGGCGGAGCGCGTTCGACGGGGACGGACGTACGTCTCCTCGCAGAGGCAGGGGCGCACTGAAGCGCAGGGCTTTCGAAAGCGGCGTGTGAGGGGACGGATCGCCTCCTCGGCGGATGCTCTCACGCCGGGCAAGGCCTGCTGGACCACAGGGACAGTCCTGGGCGGGGAACTGGCTGCGCCAACCCATCAGGACCACGGCCACGAGGCCCACAATGGACCAGGCGGCGGCGACCGGAGGGTTCAGCCTCAGTCCCTGCCTGAGTTGGGCGAGGGGTGCTGCCTGGTTTTCTGGATCAATCAGGGGACAGTGGTCTCCATACAGAAGAGGAGGGTGAGGTCTCGCCAGGCGCCCACCCCCGCCGCTGTGGGGGTCTGCGGGCCTGGCGCTTCTCGAGTCTGGCCCTATTTCGGAACAGGCGGGATTCGCGCGGGGGGGGGGGTGTTGGGGTGGGGGGAGGCGCCGTTGTTCCCTGCGGAGCGGGGCGCTCTGGGAAACAGCAGGGCCCGACAGGGGTTCCTGGCAACCCAGAAGTTCTCTCTGCTCGTGAGGATCCCGCGGTTGCTGAATAAGGTGGGGTGGAAGAAGGTGGGCTCCAGGCATTCCCCTTTCCCTTCTCAGTCAGACAGACGGGGTGGGGGGGGGATCTTGGTACAATTCCACCCTCCTATTAGGAATAAAGCAGATTTCCCTGGGAGCTGTGTGATTACCGCTTCAAATGGAGATTGGTGATGCCCCTTCTTTCTTCAACATCTGCTTAGGACCCAGACAATGCCCCCCACCCCACTAACCTAACCCTAACCCCCCCCCCCAAGAAGGGGCCTCTGGCTGCTGACTAAGACGACCTAGGGTCAGAAGCAGAGCCGTTTGGGGGGGGGGGAACCGGGTACCACGGGGTATATGCTATCAGAAGCACAGGAAAGGGCTCCATTTGGGTACGCGAATTGCCAGCCTGTTTGTGGTGTCACCGGATGGATCGCGGTACTCACTAGAGAGGCAAAGCGGACACAATGTATCTACGGGCTAGGATTCCACTGCAAACACCCGAGCGACTTGGTCCACAGAGCCCTGCCTGTGTGGCTGCGGGACCGTCGTCTCCTGTGCGCATGGGGCGGGAGAGGGGGAGCAATTCTTGCGGGCTTGCTGCAGCAGCTAAAGGACCTGAAGCCCCCAACCCAGGCCCCCAGGCCCAGAAAATCCTGCCCAGCTGAGGAAGGGTCCGCCGGCCCTTGCCTAAGCATCAGGTGAAGCCAGACTGACAATGGACAGCGTCCCAGTCTTTCCTTAGCTAAGCTGGGATCCTGGGGCGCCCAGCACCTCTTGCTCTGGGTTCCCAGCCATTGCCTTGGTGCGGTCTTTCTGCACGGCTGGGCTGCTCACCTTTCTGCACTGCGGGGCTCAGCGGGCCCCAGCCTGGGCTCTTCCCATCCTTGAAGAGACCGTCGGCGACCGGATCTGCAGCAGCGAGACAAAGCAGTCAGTCACGGGGGGCCGACTGGGGCAGAGGTCTTGGGGCTGGGCCGCAAGGGCTTCGGGCCAAGGCTCCAGGGGGTGCCCTGGTTCCCCAAGAGCAAGGCTGGGGGTGGGGGGGTCCAGGCTTCCCAGCTCCTCCTCCCTGAGTCCTGCCCCAGAGCGCAGCGCGTGGCACGGAGCCCCTCCATAGCGCCCAAGTCAGGAAACGCGTCCAGGAAAAAGGAAATCCGCTTTCCCCACGGGCCGGCGGGAGCCTTATAAAGCGGAGCAGGGGTGCGCCGGCCCAGCGGGAGCGCGGGGAGCCCAGCGGAGAGGAGAAGAGATCCTTTGGAGAGCCGGGCTTGCCGGGACGCTGGGAGTGCGGAGGTGAGGAGAGGCGAAGGGGTGGCGCTCCGCGGAGACCCCGACTACCCTGACGCCGCTGGCGGCCTGAGACCAGGCTCCGCCCGACCCCTAGAAAGGCACCCTCGAACTCCCAGCTCCCATCTGTCCTCACAGAGGGACCCCCGCACCCCCCAGCCCCACTTCCCCACGTCTGCCCTTCAGCTCCCTCCTTCTTTGCTCGCAGCCAGAGTCTCCAGGCTGCCTCCCAGCTTCCCCTTCCCGTGGAGGGCCGAGCCCACACGGCCGCCCAGTCGGGGTCCCGGTGACTTCAGCCTCCCGCTGGCACCCCGTACCTGGCAGGTACATGTTGATCAGCAGGGGCTGGGAGGCGCCGCTCTGTCTCATCGCCGCCGGGCACTGGGCGGTGGCGGGAGGTGGGGGTGGGGGGACACTGGCCGGGTAGCTCGTCGAGCTCCCTGTTCCGGGGCACCGATCCCCGCCCGAGGCGCCCTTGGGTGACAGGGAGCGGAAGGCAGCGCCGGGTCCGGCGGGGCCTGGCGGGAGGGGGCGCCCGGGGTGTGGCGGGGGTGGGGTTCCTGGAGTGATGCTCCCAGCTACAGGGCTGCTGCGAACCCTGGGCCCCCAGCGCTGGCAGGGGCTGCAATTTCCGTTTTAATTAAAGCGCCGCCGCCTGGGCCCCCCGGACCCGCCCCCGCCCCCCTTATCAGCCCATCGCAATAAAGTCTCCGGCGCGCGCGTCGCAGCCCAGCGCACCCGGCAGGCCCCCAGCCCCGCAGCTGGGAGACCGCGGGGGATGGGTTGGGCGAGCGCGCAACCAGGGGCCAGGAGCCTCGGCCTCTCCGCCTCCCGGACTGTCGACCAACAGCGACGGGGCGGGGTGCCCAGCTCCACCCCGGCTCCCAGGCCATAGCCCGCGCCCTACTCCCCAGCCTCCTCCCCCAGCAGCCCCTAACCCGCCCGCTTCACCCCCCTCTCTCCTCCCTCCAGCCCGCTCCTGTCTCCGGGCTACCTTATCTGCATCTTCACTTTTAAATTTCCGCTTCCCTCGGAGCCGCTTGCCTGTCGCTGAGCTCCCGGGCCCGCAGCCACGGCTGGGCTGCCTTTATCTCTGTCTCCCCTTGGCCCCTTCTCTCCCCCTCCACTCCCAGCCTCTACTCTTCCCCAGAGACGAGGTCCCCTTCCCTCCCTCTCTTTCACCTGCTTCCTGCCTTCCAAGTCTGGAGCCAGGTCCTATGCCCACTTCCCCTCCAGGCCCCCCTTATTCTGTCCACGGCCTGCCCCCACAACTACAGGGGTGCCCCACCTTTCTCATCCGCTGTCACCCCAGCCTACCAGCCAGCCTTAGGTCTACCTGTCCTGGTACACCGCGGCTGCATGACACCTTGCTCTGGAGACGGTAGGGCAAACACATGGCTGCTCCAGCCAGTTGTGCAGGTTGTGAACTTGACAAGGGCCTGAGCCCAGGCACAGTGAAGACTGAAATCTGTTTATTCAAGGATGTGAATTGTGTTATTAGCGATGCTGAGGGGCGGTGTAGTGGTTGGGCAGTGGCCTGCAATCCACAAGGTCGGCAGTTTGAAACCCACCAAGTCGCTCCTCCAGAGAAAGATGAGGGTTTCTGCTCCTATAAAACCCACAAGGGCAGTTCTTTCTACCCTGTCCTATAGGGTTGCTATGAGTCAGCATTGACTCAATGGCAATGAGTTGAGGTGACTCCCAAGTGACCCAGACTCTCTGAGTACCTGTGGGGCTTCTGGGTTCCAGACAGGCCAGCAAAGGAGGCTGCGGCTGCAGAAGGGGCTCTGTGTGGTATCACAGCCCACCTCTGCTGATGCAGCAGCGCCCTTGGGGACTGTCAGTATCAGGTGACTCCAGGCCTTTTCTCCCACTGCTTATACCCAGGAGGCGAGGAGAGCTAGGGCTATCATCCCACAGGCCTTCCAAGGAGTGTAGGAAGCCTGGCGCCAAGTGGGACCCCAGGGTTCCAGAAGATCGCAGAGAGATGGGGTGAGCTGGGTAGTTGAAAGGCTGAGTAGCTGAGATGCTCTCTGGGGACCAAACTCAAAGCTCTGAGGGAGACCTACTCCTTGAGGGTGGGTGGAGCCCTCTGTGCCTCTTTCAGGTGCTGGTATCCTTGTGCCTCTTCCCCTAGTGGCTGAGCAGGAGGTATGAGCCCACAGAGTGGGTGGTCTGGGGCACCACTTGCTGTGCCCCACTAGAGACCGAAGCAGGAAGGAGAGACACTCAGAGGGCTCCACTCAGACATGGTAGGCTGGGGAGACACTCAGAGGGCTCCACTCAGACATGGTAGGCTGGGGAAAGGATGGCCAGCACAGGTAGTTGTCCTGGCACAGCCTGCTCACCTCACCTCAAGGCTGAAAGAGTGGGCACAAGGCACCTTTGCACTGGGGTGCTCCCACCTCACCTGGGTTTGGCCCTCCAGAAGCCAAGCAGCATCAAACTGTGAGTGCCCTGCCTGGGAGAGGCTGCTGGGGAGAGGCCAGAGCAGCTTTCCCATCCCCTCCTGTCTCACTTCTCTCATCCTGCAGTGACAGACACGCCACCGGGAGTGGCTTTCTGGCAGTTGGTGCTGCAGGATGGATCTCTGCTCCCTGAGCTTCTGTTCCTGAGTGATCCCCTTGTGGTGTGGTGTTCCCCTCCCACCCCTGAGGTGGCTTTGTTCATCCCTTTTTCTGCCTCACATGATGTAGATTTTTAAAAAATACCCCCACAGCAATCCTGCTTCCTGAGCAGAAAAGAGACAACCCATTCCCAAAGGGGATAGCACTTTTTATGCTAACTGGACCAGGGTCGCCCAGGGGATTAGCACAGGGACGAAAATGCTGGAGGTGGGCTTGACCCCCTCCACCAAGAGGAGTGAGAAGCCAAGTCTGAAAAACGTGGAGGAACCCAGGGTCCAAGGCTATTGTAGGGATCAGCTCCCCTCCCCCTCCTTGTACAGGTACAGACTCAGAGTCCCAGAGAGGAAGCCTTGCTCAGGATCACATGCCAGACTCTGAAGTCATCTTGACAGCCCACCCCAGGGGCCACATCACTTGCAGGTTGCAGAGCAGCCCAGCCAAGATCCTACCACTCCTTTATCCTCTGCCTGGTCCCCAAAGACAGCAGTGGGAGATAGGCTGAAGTCAGTTTGTCTGGGTTCTGGCTTCCTTTTTCCAAGTTGTAATACTTTGAGGGAAGTTACCTAACCTCAGTGTTCTCATCTGTGTATGGGGATCAGACTATGGGGCTCATAGTACAAATACCATAGCAGATTATGAGGTTTGCATAAGACAACGCAGGTAGAATACTCAGAACAGGCTCTATACATGTGTTAAATATCCCAGTGTACTGTAAAGTATTATAATGTAATGTGCAGAGACCAAGAGTTAGAAAACGAAAAGGGGGAACACTTCTCAAGATGAACGAACTAGAGAGAAAAAAATTCAAGCCTAGAGTTGCAATACTGAAGGATTCTATGGGTAAAATACTGAATGAAACAGTATACATCAAAAGCAAAAGGACTACAGAGTACCAAGGAATACAAAAGGAATACAGTACCAAGCATTTCAGGATGGTCAAGAACCGACACCATGTTGCCCTGAAGGCACTGGGAAAAAAGAATGCCCCAGGAATTGAAGAACACCAATTGCAATGATTCAGCAATAGGATGCAATGCTGGAAACCATCAGTGGCTATACTAAAAATGTGGGAGGCAGGGACATGGTCAGCAGACTGGAAGAGATCCATGTATGAGTCTATTCCAAAGACAGATGATCCAACAGGGTATTGAAATTATTGAGCAATAGCATTAATACTGGATGAAAATACAATTTTATTGAACAAAAAAATTCAAGCAATATTGAGACAAAACAAATGGACAAAGAGCAACTGCCATTGAACTGATTCTCAACATGACCTGTAGGACAGAGTAGAAGAGTGACTTAGCCTAAGGCTATAAATATTTCTTTTAATTAAAGTTTTATTTCCATATAATTCACAAATCATACAATTCAATAGTTCAATCATCTCAAGAGAGTTGCTGAGGCTGTGAATCCTTATGGGAACAGAAAGCCTCCTCGTCCTCCCAAGGAGTGGCTGGTGGATTTGAACTGCTGATCTTGTGGTTAGCAGCCCAACTCATAAGCCACTAGATTCAGAAGAAGAATATCATTGCTGATCAGATGGATCTTGGCTAAAGGCAGAGAACACCAGAAAGATGTTGACGTGCATTTCAGTGACTGTGCAAAGGCCTTCGACTGTGTGGACCAGAACAAACTATGGACGCCATTATGAAGAATGGAGATTCCAGAACATTTCATTGTGCTTACGAGGAACCTATACATAAACCAAGGGGCAGTCATTTGAACTTCATGGTTTAAAATTAGGAAAGGTGCATGCCAGGATTGTATTCTTTCGTCCTCCTTATTCACTCCCTGCTAAACAAACAATAGGAGAAACTGAACCATATGACGAAGACAGCACTAGGGTCAGAGGATGACTCATTAAGCACCTGTGCTGTGCAGAGAGCATAACTTTGCTTGCTGCAAGTGAAGAGGACTGGGAGTACTTAGTATTGAAGATAGAAGGCTACAACCTTCACTATGGATCACACCTCAACATAGAGGGGGAAAAAAACCCAAACTGGACCGATAAGCAACATCATGATCAACAAAAAAAGGATCAAAGTTGTAAAGGATTTCATTTACCTGGGTCCACAATCAATGCCCCGGAAGCAGCGGTCCAGAAATTAAAAAGATAAATTGCACTGGGAAAATCTGCTGCAAATGACCTCTTTCAAGTGTTCAAAAGCAAAGAGAGCACTTGGAGGATCTTGGTGTGCCTCGCCCAAGCTGTGACAGTTTTCATTGCCTCCTGTGCTCGCAAACGTTGGGTTTAAGGGAGCCCAAAGAAGAACTGATGGGTTTGAATTATAGCCTTGGTGATGAGTATTAAATATACCATGGACTGCCGGAAGAATAGACAGATCTGTCTTGGAAGAAGTACAGCCAGGTTGCTTCTGAGAAATGAGGATAGTCGAACTTTGTCTCACGTGCTTAGGGCATGGTATAAAAGGGGCCAGTTCTTGGAGAAGGACATCATGCTTGATAAAGTAGAAGGCCAGAGGCAAAAAAGGAAGGCCCTCAATGAGAAGGATTGACAAGTGGCTGGGACGCTGGCCTCAAACAATGGGCCTCAATGATTGTGCAGATGGTATAGGACTAGGTACTGTAAACATTGTTCTATGCCTGTTGCATCACTGTGAGTCTGAACTGACTCAAAGGCACCTAACCACAACCTTGTTATTATTACCACCCCCTCAGGAGGGTAGGGAAGAGCCTGAAACCATTCAGGCTCCTTGGGGACCACAGAGATTTGGGGCTCTGCTGTAGCCAGGAGCTTTCAGCCTCCACTGGGCTTGGATTGAGGGGTCAGGAGCCCAGGGTTTGAGTCCTGGCTTTATCATCAACCAAGTGAGTAATCTGGTTAAAAAAAAAATTTTCTTCTCAGTTTCTTCATTGATGAGATGGAGAATGGAGTGCTAGAGGGGTCAAATGCAATAGGGGTGTTACAGGAGCTACAGGGTCCATCCAGGTATAAAGCAGAATTCCTAAACTGCCAAACAATCCTGATACCCACAGAGGGAGGCAAGAAAGCAAGATGCTGCCTTTGTGCTTTTTCATGCCCAGCAGCAAGCATTTTTGGGAATTTCTCATGGAGTCTTGCAAGGAATGAATCACCATGTTTAGTGGTCAGGGGATTGGAGCTCAAGGCTGCTATGTGTTTGGGGCTCTGGAGACCGCCCTGCTTCCCCTTGGCGGGGGTAGTGATGGGGTCACCACTTTCCATTGATAGCTCTACAGGGTGGGGAGGAAACCCTTGAAAAAGCAAGTACCTCTGGAAGATGGGATGACAAAGTCCAAAAGATCTGGGTGGGGCTCTTCCTTAGTGGGCGGGGGTGTCACTCACTGGGCCAAAAAGAAGACAGAGAAGAAATCACAGTGATGGCAGGGACTCCGATGGCTGCTTCCAATCAGCCCCACCTGGCCCAGAACCCAGGCTCCCTGTGAATGGCCCAAGGTGGCCTCCTCTAGCTCACAAGCCTTCTGACAAGCGGGGAGGGACCGGAAGAGATGAGAGAGAATTGTTTGGATTAGTTGAGTTTGGGGGTACAAAAATTCATTTTATTTTATTTTACTTATTTATTTTTGCATAATTTTTTGAACTTACAGAACAATTTTGTTGGCACTGCATCCACATATAATACCATTCAATAGTTCAAGCAAACCAAGAAGAGTTGTACAATCATTGCCACAATGAATTCTAGAACATCTTTTACTCATGTTATTAGTGTTGTTATCATTATTATTTTAATTGTAGCAAAAAGATATACAACAAAACATTCTCCAGTTCAACAGCTTTTACATGTATAACTCAGGGCCACTGATTATACTCTTCTTGTTGTACAGCCATGATTGATATCTTTTTTTCCAAATGATTCCACCACTGTTAGGTAAACTCAAGCAGGAGCTCAATGCCTTGTAAAGGGCTGTTATTCAGGTGAGGTGGGAGGGAGCCTCCCCACCAGAGGGCCCTGGGACCTCCTGTTTGCTTCTCTCCTCCACCTTGTTCCTGGGTCCAGGCTGAGAGCCTGTGACCTGAGATGAGAGGGAAAAGACATAGGCTTCCCCTGACCCACGGGGTGGGGAACCAGAGGAAGATGAAGGCTGGAAATCATCTAGCGGTTAGAGGGGAACTCCAGCAGTTTCTACATAGGGTGAAGGGGTTCCATCATGCATACCAGTCCCTCGCCCAGAGAATATGTAGAACTTGAAACTCTTGCCTTCAGGACTGTGTTCACCCCACCTGGAGGATGGCAAAATTGCCATCTGGGCTAGTTGTTTTCCTGACCCAAGTTGATGGACCTTACCCGGGAGAGGTGTGAGATTGGCTGTCTTTACCAGGGTGCCAGGATTCTTACCAGTAGTTCTCTCAGCCTCATCAGAGGCTGCTCACCTTTGCCCATGTACAACCTAAGGCGTTCCTGCACCAGTCTAGGGTCCTGGAGCCCCAGGGGAAGGCAGCATTGGCAGGGAGGAGGCCTGAGACCACAAAGCAGGGTGCCAAGAAAGAGGCAGGAGAGGCAGGCAGATTGGAGAGGCTTTATTGTGTATTCAGCAGAGGTGTTTGGGGTCAAAGAGCCTAGTGCTGGATTCTTCTAATGGACTGCAGCTGTCTGGTGTGGGCCTGGGTGCAAAACTTGCTGTAGGCCCGGAACTCCCCTCCGTGCCCATCTGCTCCAAGAAATACTGGTAGCCCTCACCCTCCACCCCCACCCCGCTATAACCTGGGTACTGGTAAGCCACCCACCTAGGTGTGACAGCACAGGGGTAGGGAGTGGGTCCTGTTCTCCCCTGGCATCTCCCCACCTCCATTTAGATCCATACTTCCTGGTCTTCCTCTGTCCCACCCTATGTCTGGCCACACCATTGCTTTCTGAGTGTGGATGTCTCTCTGTTTTGCCTCCTGCTCACAGCTTTCCTGTCACCTGCTTTGACTGGTCTCCTGTCTTCCTTCATGTTCCCAAGCCCTTCCTCCTCTGCCCCACTCTCCTAACCAACCCGTTTCGCCCCCCACCCTGCCTCCAAGCCCCCATGTCTCTCCTAAGACTTCCACCCACCCCCTTTATCACCCCCTCCTCCCTGGTCCCCATTGCCACCCTGCTCTTTCCCCCATATCCCTCCTCCAGCTGGACTCACACTCCAGTAGGGACTTTGATGGCTCCCATGTCCTTGCTGGCGCAGCTCATGGCAGACAGGGATGGGCAGTCATTCCTGAGTTCAAACCTGCAGCCCTGGAAGTTCTTTCCCACCAACAAGGTCCCACAAACAAGACAGGCTGTCTGTCTGTCTGTCCCTGTGGCTCTGAAGCACAGGAAAGTGGGAGGGGTCAGGAGCCAGGAGGTGCTAATGGCTTTATCCTCAGCCTCACTCGCTCCAGCCTGCTGCCCAAGAGAAGCTGAGCAGCCCTGCTTGGATCCCCACCAATACTTTTTGAGCTCATTCTACTAGCTCCCTGGCAAACTGAATGCTCAGAGGCCCCTCGCCCAGCCCCTGCAGGAGATTTGGGCTATGATGGAGTCTAAGGGTGGAGGGCGTTCTAGAGGCTCTTCCAGGTCTGGAGCAGAGGACTTCTGTTTTGCAGGAGGGAATAAGAGCTCCTGAGAGAATCTGACCCATTAACACAACAGGTCCCCTGCATGGCCAACAGGACTGGGTCCAGCTAAGGGGGCCAGATGGCAGGATTACAACATACGGGCCAGCCAGGCTGTCTGCATCAGGTCTTGTTTGATTTTCCCACCTCCAGGTCCTTCCCTCTGCAAGGCTGGCTGGGTGGGCGCCTGCTCCCTGCCTCCACCTTCACCTTTCATTCCAAGACCTCACCTTACCACTGTACCCATCTGGGAAGTGCTGCCCACCTCTCCTGTGTATCAACTGCATTCTCTCTCTCTCTCTCTCTCTCTCTCTCACACACACACACACACACACACACACACACACTTTGAACCTTGATCCCTGGTGTGATTCTAGTTTCACTCTCATATTGTATCAAATTCTCTCTCTCTCTCTCTCTCTCTCTCTCTCTCTCTCTCTCTCTCTCTCTCTCTCTCTCTCTCTCTCTCTCTCTCTCTCTCTTCTCTCTCTCTCCACCTTTGGTCTGATGGTCTGAGTTGAGTTCTAGTTTCATCTTCCTGTTAGCCCTTGCGTCTCTGGGCAAGTCACTTTACCCCTCTGAGTCCGGGATTCACACCTGTCTATGGGCTAACAGCAGCCACCTGGGCTTCCCAGGATACAGTGAGGAAGCCTGCGAGGCGGAGTCCGCGCCTCTGACAGCAGGACTGGCCTTAGCGCTGTCCGCGGTGCTGATTCGGGACCGCTGGCCGACTCCCATCATCCTTCCCAACCTCTCGTGTCCGCGCTAGCTGTGAGTGTGGCGCCTCTCCCACCAGTCTACAAGCTGCGCGCACACCTCCGCGCGCCGCGGCGAGAACTGGGCTGGGAGCTAGGGAGCAACCAAGAAAGGGGAGCCGACGCGCGCAGCGCTCACCGCACAGAGAACCGGCCTGAAGACAGCAGCAGGTCACTGTGGAGGCCGCTATGGGATCTCAGCGGGGACAGTCGCCCTTCTCCAGGATGAACTGCTGTCCTTGGAAGTCGGGGTACTCAAAACCCACCCAGCTGGGGAAGGAGAAGAGGAACTGGAGGCACCTGCCTCAGCTCCATCTCCCCTCCCCCTTGCTCGCTGCGATTGAAAAGGCCCAGAAACTGGGCCCTTCCCTTTACCACGCCCACCAGGTAGCCAAGACAGGAGCCCACTGCTCTCGGGAGGCCCAGGGCCCGGTTTCCAATCCCTGCTTTAAGTTGGAAGCAATTCTCAGGTCCGAAGTGCAAACAAAGAAGCCCTTTAAGGACTCTGCGGCAGACTTTTGGGGTTCCCTACTTGTAGTGGCGGGGCGTGGGGGCTATGCGGACAGGCTCTCCTGGAACCCAAAGGGGCCTCTACAAGCCTGGGGGATGGGCCAGTCTGAGGGGGTTAGCTTTTGTTACACACACCCCCCCCTCCTGGCTGGTATAGTGCTCAGAGAAAAGCTTTAGGGAATGGCGTGCCTACTCAGAACCCCACCCTGGGGTGAACCCAGTGGAGCTCTGCTGGAGGCGTACACCCCTTTTGAGCCCTGGAGGTACAGTGGTTAGGCTTTGGACGGCTGTCCAAAAGGTCAGGAGTCAGATGTCACCAGCCGATCTTTGATCTTCGGGGGGAAAAAGAAGGGGCTTTTTGCCCCTCTAAAGAATTACCATCTCAAAAGCTCACAGGGGCCAGTTCTACCCTTTCTATCGCATCGCTGTGCGTCGGAATCGACTCGACGGCTGGGCTGTGGATTTTGATCCCTTGGGTTTTGCACGCTTCGCAGAACGGGCCCCAGAGAGCCTTAGACCATGGGGTTTGCCCCATGGCCGGGTCTTTCTCAGGGTTTAAGGCTGAGGACACGGGCCGAGGGCAGGAAGGCCGAGGACCCAGGCCCCCAACTTTTGTCCGAGGAACTGAGTGATCGCTTCCCCTGCCCCTTCGTGCAGCCCAGCTCGCCAGACCAGCACGCTGCCTTCCACCTTGACAGAACACATCCAGCTCAGGCCGTCGCTGGCACCGTCGCTCAGCAGCTGGCAGCAGAGACCCTGAAAATCCTCGCCGTCCCAGAACGTGAGGCAGGCGGGCGTGGGGCCCATGCCGCTGTGAGCAGAGGGGATGGACGCCCAGGCCCAGGCCAGGGCGCGGGCGGCTCTCCCCGGGTGGCAGCCGGAGTCCAAGGCAAGGAGCGCGGCTCCCACCGCCTAAGGAAGGGTGCGCGCCGGATAGGCACCGGGGCTTTAAACCCAGAACTCGCCTGAGCCCCCTCACTGACCAGCCGGGGCTGAACTGACTGAGTCCGATGCCTGGAGCAGCCGGCGCAGCCCCACCCCCACCCCCACCCCCACTGCAGGGATCACAAAGGAAAGTGAGGAGGCTCCGCCCACAGGGCTGACTGTACTTTGCTCTGGGCCGACTCCGTGGCACGCACCCCCTCCGGGCCTTCCGGGCTCCACCCTGGGGTCCGAGGAGGCCGCTGCTCCTGGCTCCCATGCACTTCAACTCCACCTCTTCCCAGGTGGCAGCTCTGCTCCTTTGTATAAGAGCCTGCTGCCTTCATTCACCAAGTGCAATTCACTCACGTCGAGGGCCCTCTAGGTCCTGTCCCCGGCGTCTGGGACACAGGCTCATCGTGTGAGGATAGGGAGAGCCCGCGTCCAGAGGACGCGCGGAGCAAAGGTCCTGGCCTGCGAGTGCTGGAGGATCTGCTGCCAGCGCTCTGGAGGGCGTCGTCGGGGTGGGGCCCCAAATCTCCCGAACTCGTTGAGGGCCTTGGAGCAGGCCAGATCAGGCTGCCTTAAGGCGCAAGGACCTTCCCAACTCTCCTAGGGAGCTTGGTGATGATGATTACCGAGCGTTTTGCAGCCCAGAGCCCCAACGTTGCTGGCGCCCCGCGCCGCCTTGCGGCAAATCCTGGTCACTGCTCCCTCCCTGCCCCGGGCTCCCGCCCCTGCCCCGCCGCACCGCGGAGCAGCCCCGGGCTGAGAAACGAACTCACGAACTCACGGTTACCACAAGAAAGGACCCTCTGTGGCCGGATCCTCGGGACAAAGAGTAAAGAAGGGCGAGCGGAGAGTCCCCTGCCCAGCGCCTCCCGTCCCTCCACTGTCACGTCGCCCAGAAGAGTGGCCTCCACTTAGTGCGGGTGCCTCCTTAGTACAGGGGACCCGACATTCAAGGGCCAGGGCTGCGTCGGTTGTGTCCTCGGCTGCTGTCCTCAAAGCAAGAGCAGGGCTGGCCATGTAGCAGGCGCTCAACGAACCACACAGTGGTCAAGTGTAGGTCCACTGTCCAGAGGGAAGGCGACTGTAGAGAAAATTCTCTGATGGCGGTGTGTGTGTGTGTGTGTGTGTGTGTGTGTGTGTGTGTGTGTGTGTGTGTGTGTGTGTGTGATGGATTGCTCTTCCTCCCCTGGAGCCTTGGGGCGGAGCGCTTACACATTGGGCTGCTAACCTAAAAGTCAGCAGTTCGAAACCACCAGCCGATCCGGAGGGAAAGACCGGGCTTTCTATTCCCATTAAGAGTGACAGTCTTGGAAACTCACAGGGGCAGTTCCAGTGTCCTATAGGGTCGCTATGAGGCCAGGCGTTGATCCATAGTAGTGAGTTTTTTGAGACCAACACCCCGCCTTTCAAAGCAAGCGTAGCAGCCTGAGCTCCGCCAGAGCCCTGCCCACCCCCCACCCGTCCTGTCCGTGGGCCTCCCCTTCACGGTAAGGAACTGTGTGTCTCCGCAGGTGAGGGTTAGCATCACAACTCTTGGAACTGACTGTGGGGCGTGGGGAGAGCTGTGGGCAGGAGGGTTTGCATCACAGCAGGGTCCTATGGGAGTGGGGCGGGATTGAACAATAAGGTTTAATTTCCCCCATCACTCACAAAGCAAGTGTCCAAATTACAGAATAAGAGCCAGCCCTAGCACCCTGGGGTCCTGGGCCTTCTGTGGCCTCAGTTTCACCTATGAGGTCCGGTCTGAGACAGGGTCACAAGAAGGCGGGGGGGGGGGGGCACGGAGGGGGGGAGACTGAGGAGTGGGATCTCCGGCCGCTCCAGTTATCCCGGATCTAGCCACCAGGAGGCGGGGGAGAGCCGCTCTGGCCGGAAACCGGGAGCGGCGGGGCGGGGCGGGGCGGGGCGGGGAGAGGGAGCCGGGGTGGGAGGCTGAGGTCATGCTGGCGCGTGACGCGGCGCGGTGTGCTGGTCCACAGGGCACGCGAGGGTGTCTGTCTGCGGCTGGACGCTCTATTTGCCTCCAGGCTGGGGCCTGGGGGTGCCATGGGTCCTTTCTAGCGCAGCTGTTGGTTAGAGGACTGGATTCCGCAGCAGTGTGTGTGGTTTTTAGGGGTGAGCGACTGAGCTCCAGGTTAGATAATGAGAGGAACTGGCCCTGCCTGAGATGGGAGGCGGCTGGCAGCGCTGATCTTAGCTTGACATTAAGTAGCTGTGGGCACTGGCCAACTTCTCACCTCCTCGAGCGCCTCAGTGTCCCCAGGGGAAGACCTGTAGGCTCTAGTGTAGGCTCTACCCCTGTAGGCGCTACTGCGCACCCCCGTGCTGTGTAGTTCATGGGTCTACCGTCGCAGCGGTCTGCCCCCCCCTCTCAGGAGTGGGCATGCTCAACCACCCTGCCCAGGGGCCCTCTAGCCCCAAAACCTGCTTTCTCAGAGAAGAAAGGACCTTTCTGGCTTTGGACAGGTCCCTGGCTGAGGAGGAAAGAAGTCAGGAAGGCTGGGGATGGGGTGAGGGCTGGCTGGTGTGCTGGGGTGAGACTCAATGGCTCTTACGCTCAGTACCTTACCATGAACCTGGGCCCCTTCTCCCCCACTCCCCACCTGGCCTCTGGCTGACCTAGCACCGACCCCCAGTCTCCCAACCCCCTCTGAGCCCACTCCCACTCCCAGCAGCTGCTGCTGTTTGCTTTGCTGGATCCGTGGTTCACACAGCTTCCTGAAGGATGGATGCACAGGTGGCTTTGTTTGCCAGCTCAGCACCCTCACCCCTGCCCCCTCCACACCCACAGCTCAGCCTTGAGAACAGAGGAGGGAGTTAGGGAGACAAACACTCCCCCCCCCCCCAGGATGCCCAGATCTGCACCTCAAAGAGACCTGGGAACCACACAGCGTTCTCATTACTCTCCTAAAGCCCACCTAAGGCAGACCCCTCCACCCTCCATCTCATAGATGGATCTTTGACCCCACCCCGGGAAATCCTGGGGGTCCCCGCTCACCCATTTCCCTAGCCTGCCAGCGCAGAGAGCTCCCGTCAGGTCCCACAGCGGAGCCCCAGGCTCAATCCTGAGTGCCCTCAGTGAAGCCTTCAGAGCCCCCACATGGGGGCATATTGATCCCCATCAAGAAGCCCTCAAGCTCAATCCTCAGCCCCCTGGTCTCTATCCTCTGTGAAGGCCCTGATAAACACCTCCCCCCACACACACACACAGGCTCCCTCCTATGGAGTCCCAGTTAGCTGTACTTGTAAGCAGTAGTGGACAGCTCCGAGGACCAACGGTCTCTACCCGAGTTAGCCCCACCTCGCCCCTCATTTCACTGGGAAATCACTCAGGGCTTTGGAGACTGAAGATGCAAATGGAGAGCCTGTTGCCCTCCCCCACTGTCCTCTCAGCTCTCAACCCTGGGCCATCATCTGCCCCTCCTTCCCAGGGCTGCTCCTCTGTACTCCACCCCCACCCAGGTCTGGAGGTTGAAGCTGGGGACAGAGCACCTTCCCTGAGGCTGTGCACGTCCGGTCTCCTGGGAGACAGAGATAAGGAAAGTGCAGAGACCCACTCAGGGCTGGTTGTCAGGGTACATCAGCTGGGTCCAAAGAGATGGATCCTGGGGGCCCCTACCCCCCCTCACCATGCAGGTGCATTGTCCTCTCACCATAAACAAAATCCCTCTCCCATGGCCCCACCCCCTAGTGGAGATGGAAAGCTGGCCCCCATCCAAGGGGCTGGGAGGCAGCTTTCCCCACTGCCCACTCATCCAGCCAGTGAACCAGGGGCCTCGCATTCATCTTCCTCTTCATCACTCCAGGTGAGATGGAGACAGCCATCCATCCAGCATCCGCACAGGTGCAAGCCCACATGTCCCACGTGAGCAGGCTCGTCCTAGGGTTGCTCCACGGCACACTAACAGCCACACTATGTCAGGGCAGGCGTGTGGCCATTTATGATCGGCCCAAGTTATCGTCGATAATATTCCATGCTGGCTGCATCAATGGGTGCAACCTATTAGCCACCCTGAGGGCGGCATGGCGCAGGGTCAGGCAGTGATGCGCTCCCTTCTCTCTGGGGTCATTATGAGTCCATCAGAGCTGACTCGACTGCCCTTAACAACAATTCTATGTCAGGCGACTCACTGCGTGTTGTGCACATGCACTGTCATGCGTGATCACCTGGAGGAGCCCAACCCTGTCCCCCACCCGTTGTGGTGCAGAAACCAAAGGGTTAAAGTGTGGGCATTGGAACTGACCTGTGTGGCTTCACATCTTAGTGTTCCTGCTTATGAGCCAGATAAACTTGCACTTGACTCTGTTTCCCCTCTGTAAAGTGGGGGCCAGGACGGTCATGATAGAGGCAAACCCAAACCAAACTCACTGCCATAGAGGGGGTTCTGACGCATAGGGACCCTAAAGGGCCGCCCCTGTGGGTTTCCAAGACTAAAACGCTTTATAGGCGTAGAAGGTGCCATAATTCTCCCACAGAGCAGCTGGTGGCTTTGAACTGCTGACCCTGTGGTTAGAAGCCCACCACGAGTAACCATAGTAACCCACTGTGCCATCCAAGCTCCTTATGATGATAGAGCAGTCAGTCATGAAGATGTAAATGCATGTCAGGCACAGAGCTAGGCTGCAGCGGGAAGACAATAAACAAGAGGATTCATAGTTACCGAGGTTGTGGTTATACTTGGCTTTGTTGGATGTTTCTCTCTCATCTTTTATGGAGTGGGGGGAGGTCTGGACCTGGTGGGGCAGGGGGAGGTCTTCAAGACATCAAATTGGGCCCCTGCACTCCCTTCCCACACCTGGCCCTGGGAAGCCAGCCTCAAAGTCAAAATAGGGCCCCTTCCTGCCTCTCCCCATGCAAGACACAAGATCTTGCTTTGTGGGGGCCAAGGGAGGGGAGGGGGAGCCCTGCTTTCCTCTGTTCTTGCCCAGGCGCCTTGGGAGTGGAGCCCAAGGAAGTACCAGAGGTTATTGGAGTTCCTTCTGCCCTAGGTGAGGTCTTGGGCCAGTCCCTCCCCATCTGGGAACCTCTGTTCCTATAGGGAACACTAAATTGACTGGTGATCCTGAGAGAACTCCCAGCCCTGCGTCCTGTGAGGCCTCCAGAAGCTTCTCTCCTTACCCCACCCCAACCTCTGCCTCCCCCAACCTGGCCCTGCCAGAGCCAGGGGCGAGTTGGCCCAGTCACCATGGGGACTAATCTCCAAGAAGGTCAATGAGGCCTGGGGACTGCCGTGGTTGGATGGGGATTAGCACCTGAGTATGAGCCCCCACCTGTGTCACCCACCGCTCCCTGTGCCCCCACCCAGACCAGGCCTTGGGCAGCCGCCAAGCCAGGGAAGTCCTCAGGTGGGACCAATGGGAGGCAGGGCAGGTGGTGTCACAGCTAGCAGTGTGACCAAGAGAGAAAGGAGGAGGGATGGCTCAGATCCAAGGCCCTTCCTACTCACAGACCCCAGTGCCTGGCCAGGGCCATGGGAACTCCAGGCCTTACTTTCTCCCCTCCTCATATTGTGCCCTTTAATTTAGGGGGTGGGTGGGTGGGTGTGATGGCCCTCTCAAATCACCCGCCCTGCAGCCCCGGCTGTCCCCATTTCCAGTCTACATAGAAGTCACTTATTTCTCCTCTTGTGGGTGGGGTCCCTCGGTGGCACAAACAGTTACGTGCCAGGCTACTAATCCAAAGGTTGATGATCTGAGGGACCTTGGAAGAAAGGCCTGGTGATTGACTTCAGAAAGGTCCTAGCCATGAAAACCGTATGGGACAATTCTGTTCTGCACAACACACGTGTCCCCTTGAGTTGGAATCAGCCAGGAGGGAGCTGGTTGGATGTGGGGTGGGATAGGGGCTGATTTCATGTAGTTGCCCCCCCACCCCAAACTGTACCCAACCCCTCTCCACACCTTCCAATCCCTCCACCTATCTCACATTGTGTGTGTGTGTGTGTGTGTGTGTGTCCTCTTTGGTGTCACTCTGGTCTTCAGTCCCTCTGTGTCTCTTGCTCTCTCTGTTTGGGGGCCTGTAGCCTCCCTGAAACCTCCTAAGTGTCTCTCCCACCTCTCCAGACTGAGCTGTTTGTCCATCAGTCCTCTGTTCCTTCCCCCATCTCTGTTGCTCTCTGGTGGTGTCCCAGAGCCACCTGTCCCCTCCCCCACCAGGGCATTGACAGGGATGACAGGAAGCAGGCTCGGGCTTTGAGCAGGAGGGGGAGGGGTGTACCTCGTACACCAGCTGCTGAACACCCCCCCCTCCAAGCTCGCACCTGCAGGCCTGCCAGGCGCCTGGAGACTCCACCCCAGCCAGGCAGGGAAGGAGGGGCCTGGATGGGGCCAGATCCCTGGTTACAGGCAGGAAATGCGGGCCTTGAGGTGGGGGTGCAGCTCCTGGGGGAGGACTGGGGCTGTCAGTGAGCAGGGCAGACCCCAGCCCACTGAGTGGTTTCACTTTTTGGCTTGTGGTGGTGGTGGTGGCAGCAGCGGTGGTGGGAGACCTCTTTACTATGTAGCCCTGGGGTCTAGAATCCTAGCCAGGGAGCTTCCCCCTAACCCCCTCTTGATGAGGGGAGCAGAGAAAAGGACCCCTGACCCACAGACCACCCATCTTCAGACTCAGCTGGTCAGAGGACCCAGGCTCCACCCACCCCTCCGCATAGGACCCAGCTGCAGCACCCTCCCCTGACAACCGGGCCTGAGAACACTACTCCTCCCCCTCCTTTCTCTCAGCCAAGCATTCAGCTGAGCCTGCGGGCCTGCGGGTAGGGGTGAGGGGTTTCAGTGTGGAGTGGGTGATGATGGAGGGGACAAGCCAGTGACTCCAGGAGCAGGAAGGGACTGAATCCTAGCTCTGGCTCCCCTCTTCAGTGCAGGTGGGGAGTGTCTCTGCAGGAGTGTGGGATGCAGTCCCCACTCCCTGTGTCCTCCCTCAGGGAGGAGAGGGTGGAGGGTGGAAGGTGGGAAGAGAGGGTGGGGGGACACCTGGAGGCACAGGCCAGGCACTCAGCAATCTAAGCAAGAGGTTGGGAGTCTGAGTCCTCCGGGTCCTCCCCCACCCCTCAGACCTAGCACTTGGGGTCACTGGAAAGGCTCGGTGGTCTGTCCCAAGTTTGGGTTGTGGCTAATGACCTGGGCCTCTGAGACCGGTCCGGACTCCTCCTAAGGAGAGGGTGGAGCTGTGGGGCTTCCAGACTGTCTTGCACTGCTGGGCCCTGTCAGGCAAGAGCTGTTTCCCCTGTATTTCTCCATTGAGTCTGCCTGTCTGTCTGTAGAAACAGACTCGGTCCATCTTGCTCCTTGACTCCCCTCACCTTCCCCCATCTAGTGCTTCCACACCAACCAGCTTCCCTGGGCCCCTAGCCAGGCGTCCATCTTCTCAGGGTCAGGAGCCCAGAGGAATTGCTAGGAGCCCACGACTTGTCCAAGGCCACCGAAGTCGCAGGGGATAGAGCCACAGCGCGACCCCTCCGCCCATTGGAGCCTGCTGGCCTGGGTTACCCGGAACAGGACTGGCAGCCCAGGCCCAGGGCCCGGCAGCCGGGTGGGGCCGGATGGGAGCCGGATCTCCTTGGGGAGCGGCGCCCGGGCCTGGGCGACTTGTCTGGCGGCAGCGGCGGCGACAACAGGTGCCTGCGTGGCCCCGGGCGGGTGCTGAAAAGCCGCCCCTGCCTCACGCGAGCCGAACGAACAAAACGCTCAGGTCCGGTTTGTGCGAGGGGCTCGTCGCGGGGCGGGAGCGGAGGGCCCGGGGCCGCGCCGGGGTCCCTCGTGGGCGATCTCCTGGTCCTCGGCGTCCTCCAGCGCAGGTGTTGCCCGGCGCTCCTCCGGCCGCTATCCACACCGGCACGCATCTGCACGCGTCGGCAGTGACACGTCGGTGGCCGCGCGGGCCAGCCCAGGGGCGCGCCCGTCCCTCCCTCCGTCCCTGCTCCCTCGGCCGGCCCGACCTGGCCCGGCCCAGCAGGGCTGCGTGCCCAGTCCGGGTCCCCGCCCCGAGCTTGTGCGGCGACCCAGCTCAGCGCCCTCTTATAAGGCCCGCAGCTCCCGCCCCTGGACGCTCTCGCTCACTCACACCTGTCGGGGCGCGCGTTTGCTCTCGGCAAATATTGACTCAGAGGAGGCGGAGCCCCCCCACCCCCCTCCTCCGAGGCCTTGGCGGGAGGGGGGCGGTGTGTGAGGGGGGCCTGAGACCTGGGCTCCGCTGGAACAACACCAGATGTCGCTTTTCCATCTACCTGCGGGGGCGGTGGCGGTGGTGGCAGGGAGGAGCCGAGCAGCGGAGGACAGAGGCTGCCCGGGAGGGAGGTTTGGGGGTGGGGTGGGCACCCCAGGTCTGGGGACACCTTGGGAGTCGCTTGCAGGGTTAGTGGCCTGCTATTGGGCGGTGGTCTCCAGGCCCTCCGCCGTTGCCTGCCCCCTCCCCGCCCCTGTCCGATCTCTTGGCAGGGACCAAGAGAACAGGCTGGCACCGCCCCATCTCGCGACCACCTCCTCTGCAGGCCAGCCTGGCCCTCTGTGCGTGCCCACGGGGCAAGACTAGCCAAGCGCGCGCCCGAGCGCCCTCCACTGACCAGCCGGAGTCCGCACCCGGCCGCCAGCCCGGAGGGCCTTGCCAGTTGCGGGACGGATCTGGGAGGCGCATCTCGGGTTCCCTAGGCCCGCAGGGTCGTGAGGGCCATCCCGCCCGCCACGACGCATCCCTGTCTGAGCAGCGCTGGGAAATAAAGTCAGGGAGGCCGAAGCAGAAAGCTTAGATGCTTTATTGGAAGGGGCTGGGAAGAGGGGGCGGCGGCGGGGCTAGGGTGGTGGGCCGACGGGCCTGGCGGGTGTCCTCTGCTTGCTGCCGCTGCGCCGCCGAAGGGGTCCTCGGCAGCGGGTCTGGGGTCGTTGCCCTGGGAGACAGGAAGCCCCGCGGAGGGGTGAAGACTCGGTTGTGGCTAGAGCCTGCCGCCGCCCCCTTGCTGCCCCAAGAGCCGCTGGCCCGGGCGCCCCCACCTGGTCACGCCGAAGGGCGGCAGGGCGATGACGCGAGGTCGCGAGGTGAGCACCACCTCCCCACGGCTCGCTTCCACCAGGATGTTCTGGATGATATTCTCCAGCAGCACCTCCTGCAGGTTGGTGAAGGCCGGGAGCCTGCGGGGCCCAGAGCCAGGCAGGGCCTTTTAACTTGGACGCTCAGTTCGGTTCACCCTCCCCTCCACTCCCCACCGCCACGGGCATCTTCGCTCTAAATTCACACACTCAAAGTGTGGCTTGCTGCTGGCTGAAGTGGCAAGGTTCAGACTCGGGCCACCCTACTCTGCATCCCTGGTCCAGGTCTGGGGAAAGAGTGCCTGACTTGAAGGGGCCAAAGGGACTGCTGGGGGGGGGGTGCGGTGGAGTGGGTGGGTGGGTGGGGGGGTGCAGGGATCCCAACCAAAACAGAAAGTATCCACAGAACAGGCCTGGGGGGAGGTGGAGCAAGAAGCCACCCATATTTCTCTCCTGGCTGTCGAAGTCCATTTAAAAGATGCTGGCCACCCTGACTAGAGATTGCTAGTGGTGCAGTAGGTTAAGCAGTGGGCTGCTGACCACAAGGTTGTGGGTTCAAACCCACCAGCGTCTGCGTGAGAAAAATTAAGCTGGCTGCACCAGGGAAATGACCAGTCTCAGAAACCCAGAGGGGCAGTGCTATCGCCCCAGATGGGGTCGCTGTGAGGCCGCACAGTCTTAGGACAGTGGTTAAACCGCACTGCTGATCAATGGTGGACAGTGGGCTTTCTGGTGTGGGGGGAACCCTCACCAAACCTAAAAGCTCAGGCTTTAATCGTCCTCACCGAGGCCTTAAACAGCCAACCTGGGGTCACTGAAGACTGAGTTGGGAAGTGATTCATGCCTCCCAGGCACCCACCCAGCTTCCTAGTGTGTCCTGGGCCCTGGTGCAGCTAGGCTTTCCCCAGCCCTGACCTGGGCCCTGCCGCTCACCGGCTGACGGCCTCCTTCTCGTCCTGCTCCTGCTCCTCCTTCATGATGGCCTTCAGCTGCTGCTGCCACAGCCTCTGCAGGGACTCCTGGGACCCAGGATGCAGCGAGGGCTCCATCCCTATCCAGGGCTTCTCCTCCTCCTCCTTCACCTCCAGCTGTTCCTCCACCAGCTCCTCTCTGGCCAGCTCCTCCTCCTCTTGCACCTCCTCTTCCTCCTCCTCTTGCTCCTCCTCCTCTTCCTCCTCCTCTTGCTCCTCCTCCTCTTCCTCTTGGCGCTCCTCTGCCTCCCTGAGATCTTTCCTCCTCAGCCTTAGCTTGAAATCCTCAGGCTCCTTGCCTTTCTGTTCCTCCCAGGTTTCGGGAGGTAGAGACAGGAACGGGACTAAGTGCAGGCTGCTCTTCTTGGCCATGAACTTGGCCGACTGCTCGCTCCAGAACTGGCAGAAGTAAGGCACCTGCTCCACCAGGCATTGGTCCACAGCCTCATGGAAGTTCTTATCCTCTAACAGACCCCTGGGGGGTAGGGAGACAATAAAGAGTCCCAAAGCTTCCCCTCCCCCACTACCACACACACACTGGGAAGGCTTCAGGGTTCCCCAAGGGGCAGCTCTTCCCTAAGGTGTCAGTCCACAAGCAGGTGCTAGGTGGAGAAGCCCCACCCACCCTTCTGCAGAGGAATGCGTCTTTGGCTCCCGTAGATACTTGGAAGTAAACATTATGTGGTGGAGAGGGAGTCAGGACAGGATTACCTGAATGAAGGTCGAAAGCCCTGGGGAGATGGTGAAGCCCAGACTCATCGGCTATGGATGGGGTAGACTGAGGACTCAACCCTCAGGGTCCCTCTGGGCACCACCCCAGGGGGCCTGGGGTCACCAGTGAAGGGAGGGATCCTCTGAGGAAGTGCTACTCAGGAAAAGAAGGCTGGACCTCAGGAGCTGCAGGTAGACCCAGGATTCGAACCGGAGAGATGGGAGGGTTTGGACAAGGGTCTGGGCGATGTGTGGTTACCTGATGATGATGGTAAGGCAATCTATGAGAAGCACCTTCTCCTGCTTGGACACAGAGACCCAGTTGTCCTCAGTGAATTCTTCCCCAGGGGGCTTCTTCGTCAGCAGTTCCCTAGGGGCGGGCCAGGGCATTTTGAGTGTTCTGAGGGAGCCACCCTGTTGGAGTTAGGGGCACAGCACTGGCGGTAGCTGCCTTGGCATGAGGACCTGGATGAGTTTGGGGCCGCCTTAACCCACAGGTGATGGTCCTGCAGGAGGAACCATGCCCAAGGCTCAGGGAAGTGCAGGCCCCAGAGAGGCTTCAAATTGGAAAGGAAATGAATAAAGGGCACCCTGGGGCGCTAAGGTGCTAAGGAGGTTTCCCAGGGGTCACTAGCTTCTTTGTGCCTCTCCTTGGGAGAATCTCATGAAACATCCTGAGCCCAGCACTGCCCGATGAGTCCCACTGTCTGTGCCCTTGCTCCAACCCCTCCCCAAGGGCTGGGGCTGGGTAGCCCTAGTTACGGGTGGTGCAGGCGGGGTGAAAAGGAGTGGAAAGAGGAGAATCCTGCCCCCTCCCCCAACCTGGGTGTTTACCTGTGCAGGAAGTGGCAGGGGAACTCAGAGAAGAAGTTGGCCAGGAAGGAGTCAATGGCATGGGTGCGGGCAGTGAGGCTCAGCCTAAGCATGCCTGGCACAGGCGGCTCGGGACACGGCCAAGAGGACTCCTCCCTTGGGATCCGCAGGTGCCAGCTGGCAGGCCGGGTGAACGGCTGCTGGATCTTGATGGGGGGCAGTGTCTTTGGGAAGGGGAGGCATGGAAGACAAGGGTTTGAGGCTGCATTCTCTCACCCAAGGTCACCTTGACCTAGCCTCTCCCTCAATCAGGCCTCTTGAATCACATAGGGAGCTGGCTACACCCCACTGTTGCACTTGTCCCTCCCTTTTAGGGGACCACTCTGGGAGTGACCAAGGACCCTTCCAAGTGACCACAAGGAGGTGATCCCGGGGCTCTTAGCCTCACCTTGTACTTTCTCGCTGGTGCACAGGCTGTGCAGTACACTCTTCTCTGTGGAAGCAGATAGATCCCCTGCTTAGGATGGCGAGCACCCCCAAAGAGACAGCCCCTCTCCCCCACTTCCTACCCAACTTGCTGACCCATGGAGGACACAGTATGGGCGGGTGATAGCTGCCTAAGTGTGAGGCAGATGCCTGAACCTATTGTGTCCTCTTGATCCTGCCCCACTTTCAATTATAACCCCACTCCAGACCCTTCCCCAAGGGCTATATTGGACTGGAAGGTGGCCCTTGACATTTTGTCTGCAGACACGGATGATCTGGCTACCCCAAAGAAGGAATAACAAGGAGCCGCTACCCAACAACTGGCGGCAGCCCTAGGGATACTGGTTCTGGTGCCTGATGCTCTGCAGGGAGATGAGTCGAGGAAACATCTTCCATTATTCACCTTCATGTGGAAATCCTTGCTCCCATGCCCCAAAGGAACACCTTGCATTCCTGGTTAAGCCAGAGCTTCTGAGGGGAGCAGTGTCCTGCCGCTCCCCCCCCCCGCCCCCTTGCAGGATTCGGTGTGGTGATCTCAGAGATGATCAGAGTGAAGATGTTCAGGGAAGGAGGAGGAAACGGTCTCATGGTTATATTGCTCCCTCCAACTCCAATATACAGAGCCCATGTTTCAGAAAAGCTCCCTGGGGGTCAAGCCACTTTACCCATTTTACATGTGGGAATGTTAACTCAATTTGTCCTCACTACGCTACTTTGTAATATAGTTCTTATTACAAAGTTCCCATTGTAAGTATGCTCGAGACAAAGGTTTATTTGTACCCTGTGTCATGGGGAAACCTTTAAACATACAAACAAGTGGCGAGAAGGCTACAATAAATCCTTGTTAGCCGCCACTGGCTTGGAGAGTCAGCGGCAAGCCCATGGCCAAGGCTCCATCTATATCCCCGCTTGGGGTTGTCTTGCAACCGACCCCAGGTATCATAGCGCCTCTGTTTCACAGCTCAAGGAACAAAGAAGTGAAATGAAATGGCTTGACCAAGATCACAGAGCTTGAAATTGTCCAAGCCAGGAACCCAAACTAGGCTGCTTCTAGAACTTGCCCCCCAAACCACTGCCCCATGCTCTTCTGTCAGAGGGAGAGCTTTGTCCTGCTCTCCCTGGGTCCCAGGTGGTTGAATATTGTCCAATCAAACTCACTGCCATCGAGTCAAGGCAGACTTATAGCAACCCTATAGAGCAGGGTGGAGCTGCCCCCATGGATTTCCCAGACTGTAACTGTTCGTGGGAGTAGAAATCCTTGTCTTCCTCCCGAGGAGTGGCTGGCGGTTTCGAACTGCTGACCTTGTGGTTAGCAGTCCAACGCGTAACCCACTATGCCACCAGAGCACTCATGCCATACGGGCTATGTCAGGGGGCCTTCTGTACCCAGAGCCTTTCATGTGACAGCTGTGAGCACGTTATGTTTAGACTCATGAATTGAGACTGGTCCCTTAGGATGGCTGAGCGAGTTTTGCATGCAATGCCACCTGGCACATTCCTCTCTCCTGTCTGGGAAGGCTCGTCAGGAAGATCTGTGGTGGCCTGGGCCTGCTCACCTCCACTTTCCTGTCTGTGATGGTGAACTCCACTGCCTGCCGGCCCTTCTCTTCCTTCCACTCCTGCAGTTCCTTGTGGTGCTGCCTCAGGAGCTGCTGCCGGTACACCTGTGACCCGGGACAAGGAGACACAGGACCGAGGTCTGGAGGGCCCGAAGTCAGGTCTTGCCCTGGGTCTGTGCTATGGACACCCACTCCCCACCCCTTGCAGTGGCTGGCCACTGCCTGTCTCTGGGGTGGGGATTTGAAGATCCCAGAACCCACCCAACCTTCTAGTACAGAAAGCCCAGGAATAGGTCCTTACCTTGCACACCAGGTCCACACTGTAGAAGCTGGCATGTACTGAGGTCTTCAGGGTCACCACGAAGGGGACCGACTCCTCAGGAGGGATCACCCCCACACTGGGACTCACAGACACCTATTGATTGGGGTGGGGACAAAACAGAACCAGACTCACTGCCACTGTGTCAATGCCGACTGTGCTGCCCGATAGCACAGGGTAGAACTTCCCCTGTGGGTTTCTGAGCCTGTAACTCTTTACAGGAGTAGAAAATCCCATCTTTCTCTCATGGAGCCACTGGTGGTTTGGAACCACTGACCTTGTGGTTTGCAACCCAACACATAATCACTAATACACCCCTAGGGCTCCTGATTTGGGGAAATTGTGAAATTGCCTAGATGGGGTGGGGCAAATGGTATGTCATTAGACAGGATGGGGCACGGGGTCTCGACTGAGGGCTCTGATTCTGTGGGCATGGGGATGCTCACCTCCCCGAAGTCTAGCGGCTCCAGCTCCCAGGCAAAGACGATGGTCTCCTTCTTGGACATGTTGTTGAGGAAGAGCAAGCGGCTGCACTTGCTCTGCACAGGGACATTGCCCAGGGAGATGGAAGACTGGGACAGTAAGATCATCTGTTGGTGGAGCCAGCACAGTAGCAATGTTGGGAGAGGAGGAAACAAGGACCCTAGCAGCCACTGATAGGTACCTAGTTGTTGGACAGGCCAGGTGCGGTGTTAAAGTGCTCTCTGGGCATTTGATCTTCACAATGGCCTTAGGATGCAGGTGTGACTACTGCCCCCATTGGACAGAAGGGCTACCAGAGCTGAGAAAGCATACGTCATTTCCAGAGATCACTCATGCCCACACCGTCTCTCTCGAGAACCTGTGCATCTAACCATTAAAATAGGCTTGGCAGGGCTAAGAGAATCTGAGTTAGCTTAGGGACGATAGGACTAACGCAGGATCAGTTAAGTACCAGTTAATCCACTGCCATCAGATCAATTTTGACTCAGAATGACTCCCAAGGACAGAGGAGGACTGCTCCTTAGGTTCCCCAGGGGATAAATCGTGGGGACAGACAGCCTCGTTTTTCTCCCACGGAGTGGCTGGTGAGTGTGAACCACCAACTTTGCAGTTAGCAGCAGCCCAATGCTTAGCCCACAGTATACTCCACCTCTAATGGAGGGCGACCAAAGACTAGGCCAAGCTCTGGAAGGCTTTGGCTTCTTCACGGGCCCAGAAGACGAGCTGTTGTGGGGTGTTGTCTGGAAAGACTGAGACCACACTGAGGGCCCCCTCCATTGCCCTGACGATTGAGCTCCAAGGAGGGCCTGTCCCCAGGACCTGCACACAGCAGGAGCCCAGCTGGCATCCGAGTGGATGGATGGCTAAGTGCATGCAGGGATGGGAAGACAATAATTGGATGGAGGGGCACATAGATGGGTAGAGGGGTATATGGATTGATGGGCAGAAACATATGTGGGCACTAGGTGGCAGGGTAAGCCTCCTCTGGAGCCAGGGCTGCCTATGATAGCTGGAGGCCAGTTGCAGGTCACCCCCACATCCGTCTCCTCTCAACTACATCTTCCAGTCCCCCAGCCCTGGGTCCCCACAATCCTCCTTGGGGCCTCAGACTCTCCCCCAAGGCCTCAGCCCTTCCCACCTCCCTTCCCCACACCTGTCCAGGAACCGTCAGCCTAAAGTGGGTGGAGCCGTTTTCCAACGAGGAGATGTTGTGGAAAGGGGCCGTGGCCCCCATGACATGGGGGTCGTAGCCCACTCCGTGAAAGCGGATGAGGGCTGAGTTCCATCCCAGGATGTGGATGGGCACGTCCACCTAGGAAGTCAGGAGGGTGGGGGTGAGGGTTGGTCAGAGATGGCCTCCGAGGAGCCTATGCCCATGCTCCACCTACGATCACCCCCGGCTGCCGCCGCTCACTCACCGTGTAGGTCTTGGCCTCGATGGGGGAGAAGATCCAGAGGACAGGGGTCGTCGTGCCTGGCTGGATCTCCCCCTGGGGGTTCAGGCAGCAGAAGATAGGGTGGTCGAAGTTTTGTTCCTGAATCTGCGACAGGATGTGGGTCTGGATCTCGTATGTCACGGGCACTGAGCCCCCATTGTAGAGTTCGTAAATCTGCAGGGGGCAGGGAGGGGCGACCTTTGACCCTGGCTCAAGACAGCAGCGCCTAGGGTTCTGTGCCCCTTCCAGGAGGGTGAAATGACCGCCACGATGCTGCCTTAATCTCAGAGCTCTCCCACCCTGCCCCCGAATATTGCCCTTGTGTGACCCAGTCCTTCCAGAAGAACGTGGAAGTTTCTGGAAACTGCATTCAACCTATGACATTTTAGGGCAATCTGTGATCCTATTTGTAAAGGAGTGGTCTGTTGACGCCTACAAGCTTGCCTTTTCCAAGCCATGCAGGGACTTTAGTGCCTGTGTCCTTCTTGTTGGGATCAGGGAAACACCCATGACAGTCCACCCCCTTCCTCATCTGATCATCACCCATCAGGCTGCCATTTGCATGGCTGCCACGAGAGGTCAGAAGAACAAAACCAAATTCGCGACCAAGGAGTCAATGCTGACTCACGGCGACCTCCCCCGTGGATTTCGGAGACGGTAAATGCTTACAGGGCCAGACAGCCCAGCCTTTTGCCCTCAGAGCTGCTGGTGGTTTCCAACTGCCAACCGTGTGGATTTCAGCCCAACGCCTAACCACTGCTTCACCAGGACTCTTTGCCACAAGAGGCAGTCCTGTTTACAGGCAGGTAAAGGGACAGACGGATGATCTGATGTTCCCGAGAACTAAGCCCAAAGGTTGGGAACGACAGAATGTCCTAGAAGGAACCAGAGGTCTTCTGGCACAGCCCCTCATTTTATAAATGAGACAACTGAAGTCGGGGAGCCAAAAGAACTGATCAAGACTGAGTCCCGATGGTCTCCTCCCCTCTCTCACCAGTCAACCCTGGGGCACGCTGATTGTATGTGTCTGCCTGGGCCATCCTGCCAAGCAAAAGGCATTGTATCCAAGTCTACTTGCCCCAAGCCCTGGTGGCATGGGGGGTAATGCTTTGGGCTGCTAACCGCAGGGTCAGCAGTTTGGAACCACCAGTTGCTCCGTGGGAGAAAGATGAGGTTTCCTCGTCCCATAAAGAGATACAGTGTCAGGAACCCATGAGGGCAGTTCTGGTCTGGCCTCTTGAGTTGCTCGATGGCAGTGGTTTGGCTTTTGAGTCTTCTTGCCATCCCTCCTTGGTTCACCCGCAGGTGTTCCAACCTTGGCCCGAAAGAGTCTCCCCTCTAAAGCTCTGCCCGCCAACAAATGGGACCAAGGATCCTCAGGAGCATAGACTAGAATTAAATATGCGGCCTTCCTTTAAACAAATCATTTTATTGGGGCTCTTACGGCTCCATCGCAATCCATGCCTTAATTGTATCGGGTACATGTGTACCTCTGCTGCCATCATCATTTTCTAAACATTTACTTTCTATTTGAGCCCTTGGTATCAGCTCCTCTTTGCCCTCCCCCTCCTTGTGACCCCTTGATAAATGATAAATTATTGTTTTCATATCTCACACCAACCGCCGTCTCCCTTAACTCACGTTTCTGTTGATCTTCCCCTTTAGGGGTGGGTGGTAGGTGGGTTCTACGTCAGTCATTGTGATCGGTTCCCTCTTTTTTCCCCTTCTCCCTCCACCTTCCTCCTACCCTCTTGGTACCACTACTCCCATTTCTGTCCCTCAGGGGCTTATCTGTCGTGGATTCCGTGTGTTGAGCGGGTACCAGGGTACCCGCTCCTGTCTTCCTTTCCCACCCCCATAGTCACTCTGCAGACAGTCCCCGGGGTTCTGTCTCAAATCTGGCCCCTGCTCTGCCTCCCCTGCCCACTCACAGGCCCAGGCCAGCAGGTTCTTTCATCATCTCCTGAATGAAAGAGGAGGCTGGGTCGCCATTATGGAGCTGGGGTGGGAGCACAGTTGGGTCTGTTGACTCCACATTGGGGGTACATCCCTCGGCCTCAACACATGGCCTAAAGGAAGCAGTCTGGTCTCTCCGGAAAGCTCGATGAGGCCCCACCAGAGTCTGGACTTTCCTTTTCCGGAGCCTGGGCCTCTGTGGGCCTCAGGGACTCACAGCCTCAGAGGAGGCCAGCTGCTGGGGCGCCGGTAGGGTGGAGGGTGATGTTGGGAAGTGAGTCAAGTTGAGGACTGGGGCCTCTGTCCCTCGTGGGATATGAAAACCCATCTCTCTGCTTCCATGCTGAATGGATCGAGGCCAAGTCCAGAAACGGCTGTTACAAAGGGCCCACGCCGGGCTCCCTGGGTACGACACAGGCCCCTGCCAGCTGCTGGAGGGTAGCACTTCCACACGGGTGCAAAAGCCGGGACCTGACCCAGTCCCTCTCCTGGAGGTCCCTGGAGCACGTATGCCAAGTTCCTACCCGATCCCCTCCAGCTTGCGTTAGCAGTTGAGCTCAAAGCTTGGGTGCGACCAACTGACCAATCAGGGGATGTCAGACTTAGTCTATAATGCAAAGCACTCAGATCTTTTCTGTTTAGACATTTTATCCTGTTCCATTTTAGGAAAGGCCGGGCGGGATCCACTGCCTTGCTCTCGCTCTGGAGAGACATCCTTCCCGGAGCAATGGTTTCCACTCACAGAGCCATGTCCTGGCCAGCGAGTGAAACAGGAAAAGAAAACATCAGACAAATTCGCAGAGAGTAGCTTAAGTCTAAATGAAACCCCGAGGTCGGACAAATGGGTTGAGCTCGCCTGCTCCCCTCAAGTGGACTGGCTGGAGGCCGCCAGCAGAGCCATGTGGAAACCTGCATCTGCTCAGATGGCAGCTGAGCTCGGGAGCCGCCTCCTCTCAGTCGGGGAGGCACCTGGGTTGGAGTGGACTCATGGCCACTGACAACCATGGCTTACGGGCGGACTTGGGATGCTTTCGCTTTGGCTGGATTTAGGGCCGGAATGGAAAATGTATTTGTGTAGTTCGTGGTCAGAGACGTTTGAAGAACCCTGATCTAGAGGAAGGAGTCCCTTCCATTCCCATGGAAATGAAACGAAACAACAACAGAAGACTCACTGCTCAGAGTCAATTCTGACTCACAGCGGCCCTGCAGGACAGAACAGAACTGCCCCTCTGGGTTTCTGAGACTTCATAGAAAACCCCTTCTGGTGGCTGGTGGTTTCAAACTGCTGACCTTGTGGTGATCAGCCCGGTGCATAGCTGTCACCTCACGGAACTAGGCCTGGCTAAATAGGGCTTAGTACCAGGCATCAGCAACTAAGATCTGCTCTGGGGTCTAATCCGCCAGCCCCGCCTCTCAGCCACGGTGTCAAAGGCTGACCCAGATACATAGACATCAAGATGCAGGCTTTTTTGTTGAGCGGATCGACGCAGGCTACTGACCTGCCGTGGGGGCAACGTGTCCCCGATGGAGACAGGAACAAACTGGTGGCTAGTGGAGGTGAAGTGCACGTACTTCTGTCCCAGCTCCACTGTCACGCCTATGAAGCTGAGCTGGAAACACAAGGTCCCCATGTCAAATCCTGGCCTGGGAGGAGGTGATGCTCCCACATGGGGAAGCGAGACCTTAGTTCCCGGGGGGACACTGCTTCCTGGTCCCCTCTGGCTGCCCAGAGGGCCCACTCTCCTACAGCCCGAGACCAGGTCAGGAGCAGGTGCTGGGGCCTCACCAGGATCTCCCGGCCATGAGACACCTTGAAGAGCACTGGGAGGCGGTCCGTGCCGATGAACAGGTGGCTGGAAGTGGGGAGACAAGTGCAGGACTCAGTATGGAGACAAGACAACGCCTGGGGCAGGTACAAGGGTGGTGGTGGGGGGGCGAGGAAGGGCATGGAGATGGCATGCCCATGGCTTTGACATCCTGAGCTGGGGGCCAGAGGGCCAGGGGCCTAAACTAGGCCTAGAGCTTTCCCTGCATGGGAGAAGGGTGGGGGTCCCTCCAGGGTGCTGGTGCTGGGATCCCGCTGTCCTGCAGGAGCCTGAGCACAGGCCGCCTCCAGAAGCTCACTTGTATCTGAGCTCCACCACCTGCACCTGCCCGGGACTCAGACTGCAGGCCTTGGGGCAGATGGAGAACAGACAGTTGTCGAGCGCGCGCATCTGGTGAAGCTCTGTGTCGCTAAACTCGGCTTGATCTGCCCACAGCTCCAGGTCGATCTGCTGGTCATTTGGGAAGAGGAAGGCCCTGCGAGAGGAGTGGGGACAGGGCAGTGACATCATGCAGAGGAGCTCGAACTTGGTCTGGAGGAGCAGAGCTCCCCCTACCCCTGGGCCCCACAGCAAGCCAAGCAATGTGGCTTTGTGGGTTCTCCTTTCATGTGGACCCCCCACACCAGTGGACAGGAACAGGGCCACCGATATGGGTGAGAGGTGTGTGGCCCACAGGATCTTCCTGGGCTAATGGTCAGAAGTGGATCACCAGGCTTTTCTTCCTCCCTAGTCCATCTTAGACTGGAAGTTCCAGCAAAACCTGGCCCCCATCACAATGGGCCACCGACCGGCAGGTGGCAGCTGTGCCGGAAGGACGAGGGACGCTGGCAAGTCCCCCGTGTGGTGTGGAAGGTTGGCTGTTACAAAGGGACCGCCCCTGCCAGCCCTGCCAGCCCTCCCGCCGCAGATACTGCACTCCACCTAGTGGACAAGGCGAGGCACAAAGAGATCCAAGGGCACAGTCTGCACCCCTCCCTCTTGAGAGGGCCCCTGAACTGGCCCTCAAAGCAACTTGGCAAGGATAGGAGCAGCCGGCATCCAGAAAAGGGAACCAGCGTGGCCGACAGGCCCTGCAAAGCCTCTACAGGAGTCGGGGCAACACACACTGGAAACCTCTCAGGGGACTCCATCTGGCCACGTTCTCCCCACCTCCAAAATGTGAGAAGGCGCTTCTCCCCAGTGCTAGTGAGCTTAGCGAGAAGGGAAGCCGTCACACGTGGTGAGGGAGCCAGGGGCTGCGGAGACCTTTGGGAAGGCACTTTGGCAGTATCCGTCCAAAGAAAGGATGTCTCTGAAGTGCCCCTCGGGGGAGCTGGCTTCGGGAGAAAAAGTGCGCACACGCACGCGCGTGTGTGAGTGTGTATGTGTGTGTGTGTGCCTGTGTCCATCCACACAAGATGTTCATCGTGGCTTTCTTTTTAGTGGCAAAACCAAACCACTGGAAACAAATCCTGTCCCCTTGATTGTTCAGTGGGTTGATAACTTCAGGCCCACCCGTGTTAGGTGCTGCGGAGCCACTGCCCCACAGGGTTTCCTACGCTGTCATCGCTGAGGAAGGGGGTTGCCAGATGTTGCACCCTGGCTGCCCTGCCTCTCACCTTGGTGTCACTGTGCACCTCCCAGGTCATCTGCCTGCAAGGGTCCTCTTGGGGCCTCACTGCCCCCTCCCCAGGCTGTAACCTTCTCAGGGGGGCCCCTCCCCAGACACGTCCACGACAGGAGGCACATATCCCCACAGCGGGCCCTTGACCTGGAAGGGGACTGAGTGCCTGGCCCAGAGTGGGCACCTGGGGAGCACCCAGGAGAGGTCCGTGCAGTGAATGAGTGAGTGAACAAAAGAGGTTTACTTAGTGGAAGCCCACCCCGCCCCCCTGGAATCTCTCCAGGCTCTGGCAGGAGGCAGCCAGGAGGGAGTGGGGCAACGATGGGGCTTGCTACACCCCCTCGAGTCCCCTGACCCTGGGATCCCTGCTCTGTCCTTCCTGCTGGCCGGTTCCCCGCCTTTCTTTGTGGCCTTGGCAGGAACCAAACCCTCTGTCTGTTCTTCATGGGCTTGGCAGAGGCAGCTAGGACTTTTAGAAATAGCCTTCTAAGAAATGGAAAGAAAACACAAATGCAGAAAGCCTGGGAGGAGCCAACTTCCAAGGAAGGCTCTGTATGCTCAGAACCCTGGAAGCGGCATGAGTCCGCCTTCCTGAGCCTCAAACCAGCCACTGACTGGTGGGCCAGCTCTGCAGGCACACTGCCTAGCCCTCCCCCTCAGTGTCCAGTGCCTGGAATCTCTCCACAGGGCTAGCAGAGCCTCGTCCACCAGCACACACTGCTCTGAGCCAGGACACAGGCCAGTGGTGATGTGCCCACCCCCATCTCCACCCCCAGGCCTCAGGGCCTGGCTCCTGGTCCACACCCCCAGAGTGCCAGGAGGACCCATGTCTTCCCCAGCCAGGCCAGAGCCCTGCCAAGCTCCTCAGTTACTTCGGGCAGGAACCCTCATTACTTCAGGCCCTGCCCTTTGCAGACAAAAGCCACCAAATGAGCCAGATGCCCCATGTCCCCAAGAGGCTCCAGCCCCTGTCCCACCGTCACCCCTCGTTCCGGAGCCTCCCCTTAGGCAGGAAGGCTTCTGAGATGCCAGCAGTCCTCCCATTCTGCATATCCTCACCCCCAGCCACTCCCTGCTAGGCTCTGCCAGGCTGCCTGACCCAGACAGGAACCCCTCTTTTTCACCTCCGCTGGGTCCAGCAAAGCTAGAAATCACCAAAAGGAAGTTTACTAGGAAATCCGGGCGCAGGCAGGGCAGGGAGGAAGGGCAGGAAAAGGCCCTGGCTTTGAGCAGGGTGTTTGCTGGGCACCAATGGGAGGAGAGCCTTGCACAGACCAGGCCAGCTGGCAGCTCAGATTTCCAGACTGGGCTCAGGGCTGGAGAGGTGGAGCCCGCCTGGCAGCCTGGCAGCAGCCCTGCCCCTCTGGCAGCCTCACCGGGCTTTGCTCGGCGATGGCTCCTCAGTGGCAGTCCCACTGAAGCTGGCTTCTGGGCTCTCCCTCCTGCCCCAGCCCTGTGCCCCTGGTAGGACTCTGGGTCCCAGCACCCAGTGCAGAGCCTGGCATGCAGGAGCAGCCTGACACTTCCCTGCTGGCTGGCTGACTTCGAGACTCAAACAAACAAAAACAAAGGAACCCCACCTCCACTAGTCAAGTCCATCCGACTCAGCGACCCAATCAGACAGAGGGCATCCAAGGGCGTCCCTCTTTCTCCTGAGGGGCAGCTGGGGGGTTTGAACCATGGGTCTTTTGGTTAGCAACCAAGCACCACACCCCTAGGAATCTGGGAGGAGCTCCCAAGTGGGACACTCTGGCCTTGAACCTGGGCCAGTCCCTGGGTGGGGCAAGCCGTCAACTAACCAAGAGGCAGGAGTCCACCCGAGGAAGCAAGGTCTGGCAATCTCCTGAAAAAAAAAAACCAGCCCTTGGAAACAGACCGGGGAGCACCATTGAGCTGGGACACGCCCGGAGTCACCACACATCAACACTGCCTTGGTGGCGGCAGCTGGTGTTTGCCCGTTTCTCGCTCTGGGACCTTAGCTGAGTTCTCAGCCCTACTGACCCTCACAGGGTCTCATTTGGGGAGAGGGTCAGGGGAGGGAGGAGCACTGTCTCCCTGGGATGGCCGTGAGGGAGGCTCCGAAGAGCACAGGCTTGTGAAGCACCAGACCAGGCCTGCTGCTGATGCTCAAGGCATCCCTCTTGTCCACCGAGTTATGAAGGTGGCCGTGGCCGTAGGAGGAGGAGTCCTGGGCTGTAACCACAGGCACAGCAGTTTGAAGCCATCGGCTTCTCTGAAGCAGAAAGAGACTTTCTACACCTGGTCATCACGCGTCGTCGATGTGAACTCAGTGGCAGTGAGTCATGAACAGATCTGGCCTCGGGGATGGATGGTTCCCACACTGAGCAAGCAGCTTCCCTACTGGACGACCCCTGTACCACCACTGGCCTCCCGATCTTATCCGTGGGCGACACCAGGCAACCAAGTAGCCAGCAGAAGGCAGCTAGCTTCCCGGCCTATCTCCCCAGCGGCTTCCCACCCCCCTCCGGGGCAGCCGTACCAGTCCAGGGGCACCAGCCCGCAGTTCTTCAGGGCGAGCAGCACCACAGAGGGTGGGGCTTCGAGGGGTGCGGCCCCAAAATTGAAGTCCAGCTTCAGAGGGGTGAAGATGGGGGGGATCTGGCTCATGCTGTTGAAACGGAACAGAGAAACTAGGCTCAGAGCAGCTAGTTGGCAGGGATGGGGGGCAGGGTGAGGCTGGCTTGGGTACCCACCCACAAGAGTGGGAAGTGGCATCTTTGAGCCTTGGGCGTGGGGTGGGCCAGAGGCAAGGGGTAGGGTACGTCAGATCGCAAGCCAAGACCTTCAGTGGCCCCCTCCTCTCTACTTGGACAGCGTGGAGGCTGCGAGTGGGGGTTAAGGAGAACAAAAGTGGCAAGAACATGTGCAGGCTGGAGCTGCCGGCCCCTGGGCCCAGCTCACCTGTGCCGGACGGGCACCTTGTAGGTGAGCTCCAAGGGTGTAGGGTCACGCTCCAAGTAGCTGTTGAAGGTGTTCAGGGAGAAGAGGCTCCACAGGTGCTTCCGGGTGATGCCCTCGGCACTGCCCATGGTGCAGACATCCAGGACGGAGAGTAGGGGGTACACGGCCATCAGGGTGACCCGACACAGCTCCTGCCTCTTCCCAGCCTTCTTATCTGGGGGAAGGGATGGGACAGAAGGCGGGGGCCTCGTCACCTGGTCAATCTGTCCCCAGGCCCCAGCCAGGAGCAGCAGATTTCTTGGGGATCCTGGGGCATTTCCAACAGCAACCAGCCCAGGTGTGGGAGGAGCTTCGCAGTGGCAGGCACCATTCTCAGGGCTTTGTTCACATGTTTCCGGTGCACCGCCATCGTCCTCAGACAGGCCTCCCTTCTTGCATCATTTACAGCATCATTTACACACACACACACACACACACACACACACACACCGGGGGGCAGGTCATCTAGTGGCCTTTCATGCCCCCCCCCCATCTAACAGGGTTGTGCAGCCTCTCCTGGGGTCTCCTCTGAGAGCACTTTCATCATCCAAGAAAGAAATGTCCAGCACAGATAACCCTCTGAACCAGTAATGAGATTAGCGACACCAAGAGGGTAGAGGCAAGGTGGGAAGGAGGAAGGGGGAAATCGATCACAACGATTGACATATAACCCCCTCTCAGGGGGATGGACAACAGAAAAGTGGGTGAAGGGAGACAGCAGTGAGTGTTAAGACATGAAAAAATACTAATAATTTATAAATTATCAAGGGTTCATGAGGGAGGGGGGGGAAAGGACCGATACCAAGGGCTCAAGTAGAAAGAAAATGTTTTGAAAATGATGATGGCAACAGATGTACAAAGGTACTTGACACAATGATGGATAGATGGATTGTGGTAAGAGCCATAAAAGCCCCCAATAAAATTATTTTAAAAAACATTTTATTAGGGGCTCATACAACTCTTATCACAATTCATACATATATCAATTGTGTAAAGCCCATCTGTACATTCTTTGCCCTCATTATTTTCAAAGCATTTGCTCTCCACTCAAGCCCTTTGCATCAGGTCCTCTTTTTTCCCCTCCCTCCCCGTTCCCCCCTTCCTCTTGAGCCCTTGATAATTTATTTATTATTTTGCCATATCTTGCCCTGTATAACATCTCCCTTCACCCCCTTTTCTGTTGTCCATCCCCCAGGGAGGAGGTCACATGTAGATCCTTGTAATCGGTTCCCTCTTTCCAACCCCCTCTCCCTCTACCCTTCCAGTATCACCACTCACACCCCTGGTCCTGAAGGTATCATCCGCCCTGGATTCCCTGTGCCTCCAGCTCCTATCTGCACCAGTGTACATCCTCTGCTCTATCCAGACCTGCAAGGTAGGATTTCAATCATGATAGTTGGGGTAGGGGTGGGGGGGGGGGAGGAAGCATTTAGGAACTAGAGGAAAGCTGTATTCTTCATCGGTGCTACATTGCACCCTGACTGACTCATCTCCTCCCCTAGAGCCTTCTGCAAGGGGATCTCCAGTGGTTGACAAATAGGCTTTGGGTCTCCACTCTACACTTCCCCTTTCATTCACTATGGTAAGTTTTGTTGTTGTTGTTGTTGTTCTGATGATGCCTTATACGTGATCCCTTCGACACCTCATGATCGCACAGGCTGGTGTGCTCCTTCCATGTGGGCTTTGTTGCTTCTGAGCTACATGGCCGCTTGTTTACCTTCAAGCCTTTAAGACCACAGACACTATCTCTTTTGATAGCCAGGCATCATCAGCTTTCTTTGCCACATTTGCTTATGCACCCGTTTGTCCTCAGCGATCGTATCATGGAGGTGTGCACCCAATGATATGATTTTTTTGTTCTTCGATGCCTGATCACTGATCCCTTTGGAACCACGTGATCACACAGGCTGGTGTGTTCTTCCATGTGGGCTTTGTTGCTTCTGAGCTAGATGGCCACTTGTTTCTCTTCAAGCCTTTAAGACCCCAGACGCTATATCTTTTGATAGCTGGGCACCATCAGCTTTCTTCACCAATTTGCTTGTTCACCAGCTTTGTCTTCAGCGGTTGTGTCAGGAAGGTAAGCATCATAGAATGCCAATTTAATAGAAGAAAGTATTCTTGCATGTTCCCAGACCCACTGTCATGCCTGCCCTCCAAGTCCCCCATGCTCACTGCCATCCAGCAGATTTCCACTTTCAGCCACCGTGTGCATTTGAGGCTGTCAATCTCTGCAGGAGTGGTGCACCTGGGTCTGAACCTCTGACCTTGTGGCTACCAGTCCTTTGGGGAACCACCAGGGCTCCACCCATCCACCCCCCAGTCTCTATGTTCTGGCTACACATTTGCCTTCTCTGGACATTTCATAGGAGCAGAATCACCAAGTAGTGGCCTTTTGTCTGGCTTCTCACTTGGCACACTGTCTCCGAGGCCTGTGGGTGTCAACACTGTCGCCTGTTTGGTTGCCTCTGGGCTGTGACTCTCCCCACCTGGCAGATAAGGAAACTGAGGCATGGAGAAGTGACCCCGCTCGCCGGCATCACATGGAGAATAAGCTCCGGAGCCAGGAACCCATCGCACGTGCACAGTGGGGCCCTGAGTCCACACCGTGACCCTGTCTGTGCTGCCACCCACGGACCAGATGCAGCATGATGCCCTTTTGCAGAGAGGAAGGCTGAGGCCCAGGGCTCACACCGTAAGCCAGAGGAAAATCCCCTCCCCACCCTCTGAAGCTCAGGCACACGCAGACTCCCCACACCCACGCCCCACTGCCTCCTGCAGAAAGGTGAGATGTGTACAGGCACCAGGCACGCACCACACGGCGGACCCTTGACTGCCTGCCCTGTAGTGCCACCACCCCACCTCTGAGAGTGGGCCTGCCCTCCCCAGACCTCAGACCGCTGCGTGAGGTGGGCCAGCTACCTCGGGGCGAGAGGAGCGAGTAGCGGATGGTCCAGGCATACTGGGCCCGGCACGTGGGGCAGGCAATCAGGCCGACGCTGTCCTGAGAGCGGGGTGGCAGGGTCCCCTCTGTGCGTTCCAGATGCAGAGCTGCTTGGGGATGACTCAGGGTTGGGTGTGGTCAGGGGCAGAGGAGGTCCCCAGCACATGGGATGCCCGGCCTCTCCTCCTGCGGTGTCCTCCACACCCTCCCCGGACTGTCAGAGGAGCGGCTGGAGCCGGGACAAGCGGCAGAGTTCGGAGCGGAGACTTGGGAGAGAGAGTCCCTGGCCCAGTGGCAACCATCTGGGGAGCTGTAGCACTGGGCTTTTGAACCCTCCTACACAAGCCCCGCTGTCTTCACAGGTGCCCACCCGCCTCTTCCTCCTGGCCCTGCCTCAGTACCAGGGGGCTGGTGGGCGGCGAGCTCCGGGCTCCTCTGCTCTAGGGAGAGGCGGTAGTGGAGCGTACACTTGCTCTGGTTCAGGAGCACCAGCTCCCGGCATGACCTGCTGTTGACCAGTATGTTCCCGAAGTCCAGCTCCTGCTCCTGGGTCTGGGGGCCAGAGTCAGCCAGCCGTTGCTAGCACCTACCCCCACTCCACCTCACCCCTCCCCGCCCCCATCAGGGTTCTCCCACTCACAGAGAGACTGGTGGTGACGCCCATGCCCACAAGCTGCAGCAGATAGTGGGTGGTGGTGGTAGGCTTGGTGTTGGGGGGCAGGCCTGCTTCCCAGACCCACATTCCCACCCGGAACAGGTACTTGAAATCCTCCAGAGGGCTGAAGATCCACATCAGGGTCTAGGGTGGCAGATGCACTCCTTGGGGGAAGGCCTCCTGGAAGCCCATCCCAAGGTGCTGGGCCTCAGTGGGCCCCTGCAGAGCATTCACCCTGTTCCCTGCTCGGTGTTGTGCATTATGCTCTCTCTCAAGGGCAGAGCTAAGCTTCTCATGCCTTCCTCCCTGGTGAGACACTGGGGACTCAGAGGAGCGGGGTGATTTTCCCAAGGTCACAGAGTGGGTGAGGGCCGGAGCCGGGCCGGGGACTCTCAGTGCCGCCTCTCGCCAGCCCAGTGTCTGTTCTCTGGGCTCATAGACACCCCATGCTGGTGATTCCTGTCCCAAGGTGGGCCCTTGGCCAGGAATGATCCGGATATATTGTGGCCCAAACTCCTGTCCTTTTGGGTCAGGAAGCCTCGGGCCTCACCCCGTGGCCACCCTCTGCATCCAAACCAAGCTAGCTCGGGGACAGAAGTGATACTTCAGAAAGGGCACTCCCAGGGGCCCTGGGGCCACAAGCCCAGCTCTGCACCTCTGTACTCTCGGGGTCTCCATGCTGCTCAGTAAGGTGGGAGTGATGATGAAGGTCATACGATTAGGGGGAAGGGACTGCGGTTGACAGTGCACACTCATGCCTGGCCCATGTTCCGCAGCCACCCCACCCCCACCCCCTACCCCGCTTGGGGTGGGGGCACTCACAATGGTCTCGTTGGCCTGGATGAGACCCCGGGTGGGCTGGACGGCCAGTATCTTGCAGTGTTCCTCAGACACCCTCCACTCAAACTCCAGGGGCAGCCGGGTAGGGTTGTGCAGGGTTAAGGGGCTGGTGGAGGAGCAGCCCACCGAGGTGGGCTTGAAGAAGATGTTCTTACAGGTGTCCAGCTGCAGCGGCTCCTCTCGGCTCTGCATGTGCACCTCCTGGGACCAGAGGAGGGAGGGGAGGCCTCTGCCCGCACGCTGCAGCTCTGACACACACACACACACACACACACACACACACACACACACACCTGCCCCTGGCACCCAGGAAGCCACAGTGGGCATCAGCTGGTCCTCCTCTAGCTTGGGCCCAGACAGTTCAGGGAATGAGGAGGACCCAGAGATGGAGAGAGGACCAGGTGACACAGGCTCTTTAAGGAGAGCTGTCGAGCTAGCTACAGAAGGTGGCTTGGAAAATGGGGCCTACGCCAGCCACCTACCTGGAGATACTGGGAGCAGGCGTTGAACAGCATGTGGAAGATGTGCTCTGTCCAGAAGTTGCCCTTGGGGTAGGTGCAGACGAGGATGATCTGGTGGCCTCCGGGGGCCACGAGGCCAGAGGTGGGTCGAAGCATGATGTCTGGGCTGCGCTTGGACTCCAGGTTGAAGGTCAGCAGCATGGAGCCTTTGTTGACCAGCAGCAGGCTGCGGCAGGAGGGCTCCCCGGCAGGCACAGCGGGGAAGAGCTGGGGGAGGGGGGAGAGGGGTTCAGAGGGCTCCCTGCTCATGTCTCCACTCCCCCCCAACTCCCCCAGGAAGTGTGTGGGGACTCGGGCAGGGCCATCTCCAAAGTCGGCTTCCATTCATCCTGCTCAGCACCGGGAATCCCTCTCCAGAAACCTTCAGCAAGGCAGATGGGTGACCACAGAAACAGGAGCCCCGGGAAACACCAACGTCCAGGAGGCGGAAGGAGAGACTTTCTCCTTTGAAGGCGCACCCTTTAGGGAGTGTCCCTGGAACCCACCCCCCTTGGAGATCCGAGTCTAGAATTTCCAGGGCAAGCAAGCTCTTCTCAATGATTCTGGAGCAGGCAGCTGAAGGGAGCTCCGCTTTGAGGAAGGAAAGTCCCTTTAACCCCAGCTCCCAAGCCCTCGTTTCACTCAGGAAGGGTGGGCCAGCCTCGGTGAGGGTTGAGCGGCTGCAGAGGGCAAGCCCACATGCCATGCCCCACGTCCCATGCAGCTGGCGCAGTAGTCTGCACCCCCCACCCCTTAGAAGCTGCAGGAAGGACCCAGAAGGGTAGAGGGGCAGGACCTCAAAGCTGGGAGGTAGGGGTGGGATGGTTCGGGGGTGGGGGTGCTGCAGGGCAGAAGCACGGCTGGTGTGGGGAGCAGCATCACCCCTCAGCCGCTGCCCAACACTGTGAGGCAGGAGGGCAGAGAGCATGGAGGAGGGAAAATTTGACACCACTGGATGGGAGGTGCCCTGAAGCCAGAACAGGACACCAGGTGGCTTGAACTGGGACACTGGCCAGCCTGTGCCCTGTATTCTCCTGCCTCTTGAGACAGAGGGGGCCCTCCCGAGCCCCTTGGCAGAGGTCTGGGGGTTAAGACTTCCTGAGGAAGGGATCTGGGGCCCCTGATGGTGAAGGGAGTTACAAGCCATCCAGCAGTCTGAGCCTCAGGAAAAAAGATGACCCTCCACTCCCATCCAGACATCCAGACTCGGCGGAAACCCACTGGGGCAGTTCTACCCAGCCCTGTAGGGTCCTTATGAGTCAGAGTTGACTCGATGGCAGTGATCTTGCTTTGGTTTGAGGAAGGGACCTAAGCTGAGGACTGGTGCTGGCTCCCCACTGGTCTGGGTGCCTCTGAGTCTAGGGCACGGCCGTCCAGGTGCTCAGTAGCCCGCACAGGCCCATGGAAGTGCGGCCAAGTCTTTACCCCGAGAAGTGCGGGCTGACCATGTGAGCGCTTCAGAAGGCAGAGCCAAGTGTCCAGTCCTCGGCTGCTGGGCTATCCACGCAGTCTCCAAGGTCTGCCCCAGGAAGGACCCTGTGGCTGGCCCAGAGCCCAGGGCTGGCCAGGGAGCTTATGGGTGGGAGGGAGGAGGAACTGCAGACCAAGGTGGAAATCGGGGGTGCCCTGCCACCTCCCTCTGCTGCCTCGGGGCCACACTCACCTTGGGGGCATCCAGGGAGTACTGGGGGATGTGGTGCTCAGAAGCCTCTGAGTAGCTATGGCCTTGCACCGGCAGCGTCAGGCACCAGGAGGGGCACACGGTGCATTCCTCCTCAATGTTATTGTAGCTCCGCAGCACCTGAGGCCGGAGCGGGCAGCCAGCTCAGAGCCTGGGGCATCCGCTCAGACCCCAGGCTGCACGAGTCCCACCCTGCTCAGCCCCTACCCACCCCAGGAAGAGGAGGGTGGGCCCAGGTCAGACGTGAGGCCGTGAAAGTGGCATTCATTCTTTGCTGGGAAGGTTCCGGAGAAGTTCAGTCCAACAGCAATAGAACTAGGCCCCGGGGCAGCCACCGGAGTAATTAATTGTAGAGCTGCCCATGGCCACGTCAAAAGAGTAACACCCATAAGCCTCCTTTTAGCAAGGTGCTTACTGGACCCAACAGAACCAAAGCTCTCAGCACATTCACGGGGCAAGCACTAAGTCAAAATTAGGGAGACGATGCTTCGCATTCTGTTTATCCCTGGGTTTCCAACTCACGGACGCCTCTTGGACCAGCCACTCCAGGGCTCTGGAACTGGACGCTGCAGCTGCCCGTGGGGGCAGTGCAGGTCTGAAATCCAAGACTGACCCACTCGGCCTCATTCCCCCAAAGCGCCAGCTGCTGAGATGTTAGAATGGAGGCGACCAAAGGAGGTGATGAGCCCTCCCCCACCTACCCCACCAAGTTTTGTGGGAAAAATATGGGGTCCACTAACCACAAGTTTCATAGATCAAACCCACCAGCCTCTCCTGGAGAGAACTGCGGGCTCCCTGTGCCCACAAAGGTTTTCCGCCTCGGAACCCCTAAATGGGGTTACCATGAGTCTGAATCAACTTGATGGCAGTGAGCTTGGGTGTGGTTTTAGGAGGGGCTCTCAACATTCTGTCTGTGATCCCAAATTCATAGGGCGCTCAGAGATGCTGAGCAACTTGCCCAGGGCTACAGAGCTGGGCCAAGGCTCTGGGTCCTGTCTGCATGGCTGCCATTCTTCTCTTGGCCCTGGCCCCCCTGCCCTGCCCTTGGGGAGGAGCAGCAGCAGGTGGGCTGAGCCAAGAAGGAAGGCGAAAGAGTCAGGCAACTGGCGCTGTAGGAGCGGGCACCAAGGTCAGCTCAGAGGCTGCTAACAGAGGCGGTGGCAATTTCTGCCCACCGGTGGTGAAGGCTGGTGATTCCGTTCTGTAAAGATGACAGCCCCGCACACTCGAGGGGCAGTTCTACTCTGTCCTCTTGGCAGGGCACAACACCATGGGGTGAGGCAGGCAGAGACTGCCGCACATGGCTCCAACCCAGCGGACCCCAGCGCCTGGCTCATGCCCAGTGAGGGGGCCACACTCCTTTTGGAGGGTCCACTCTAGCGGGGGATAACTCTGCCCAGTTGGGTCCCAGATGAGTTCTCCCTTAATAAGGGGTGGGAGGGCACCCATGATCAAGGAAGGCCATAAGTCGAAGAAAAAAGGGGGGAGGCCCCCCTCTGAATGCACACACCTTGTAGACAGCAAAGACCTCCAGCTCCGCCTTGCACAGGCAGTTGGGGTAAGGCGGCTGGAAATGGAGGCGCAGGGCGGTGGACTTGAGGGGGGGCACGTCACAGGTGACTGGGCTCACCCAGAAGGGACAGTCAGGCCTACGTGTCCAGACCACAGTGACCTTGCCCTTGGTGTGGTTCATCAGGCACAGGGAGACAGGGGTGGGGGCCTCTGGCCCTGGACAGGACCCAAAGTCCACCTCCACGGGCTCTATGCTGACGGGCGGGGGGAAGATGGTCGTGTCGCCAGTGCCGTCGTAAAGGTACTCCATCATGGGGGGGATGTCAGGGTACTCTGGGGGCGGCTTGTCCTCAAGGTCCTGATCCTGGAGACAAGTCCAAGAGGGGGTCACTGCCCGGGCCTAGACCACCCATCAGGAGCTAGGGAAGGGGCACAGGCCTGCGGGAAAGGGGGAGGCAGCCTGTTCCCCAGCACCCCTACCCTCACCCCCCAAGGGCACTGTGGAGGGCCTGCCCACACCGCACCTCGTTAGGGATCATGAGGGCCCCGTTCTCATCCTGCTCCAACTTATCCTCCCTCAGCATGGCGCCCAAGATGTCAGGCGGGTACAGCGTCAGGCCCCGGACCAGGTGGGTGCGATACCAAGTGAGGTGCTGGGGATGCAGGATGGCTGGCTTGATGCTGTCTGAGTGGCAGGTTCCCAGCAGGTCCAAGAACATGGGGTCCTGCAGTGTAGTAAGAGATGGAATGAGTGTGGGAGGGGTGGGGGAGCACTCGGGGTGCTGGTGGTAGAAGGAGGGGCGCACAGGCAGCAGGGCAGACCCTACAGCATGGCCCCTGTGAGCACCGGGAGCTGGGGACGGAGGTGGCCTAGAGCAGCCCCCAGCCCTCTGGGGGCCTCAAGCGGGGTGCTCTCCCCTTGGACTCCAGGGCTCCAGTGTGCATCCACGGCCAATCACCAGGCATCTTTCCTGTGCGCCCGGCATGGACAACTTCCTCGGGGCCTCCTTCTGCTAAGTCCTTTCCTGGGGGCCACACTGTGCCTCATGAGCACTGGGGAAAGTCCCCCACCCCCAGCCCCCAGCCCAGACGGATGCTACCCAGAGCCTGCTGCGGCAGGGCTAGGTGGCAGCCTTCACTGGGGTTGTGGGTGGCCCGGTTCCAGTCAGGCACAGCCATGCAACCTCTCCCAGGGATCCTAACACTCCGGCCCCTGCCTTCGGGTCACATGCTTGAGGGGTGGGAGATGAAGGCCTGCCTGATAGCAGCGACAGAAGGGTCCCATGGCAGCATCAGGAGACCAGCACCCCCCACCTCTCAGAGCCGTCCGGCGCCCCTGGAGGAGGACACGTACCAGGCAGACAGCCCCAGAAGCCTCGAATACAGGGGCTTCCTCCCTGGCCTCTGCTTGGCACATCCTGTACCCCTAACCTGATTCCGCTTGGGGAGCCCCACTCCCCCTGACTATCCCCTCCCAACGCTGCCCACCTGGTGGTGGATGAGGCAGGCCACCCTCCGGAAGTAGATGATGGGGTGGGTGGGTCGGAAGATGCAGCGCAGGGCCAAGCGGGCCTTGCCTGCCAGCGTCCCGAAGGCGGGTCTGATGTTGAAGACGCTCTCCCGGCAGTCGATGTCAAACTGGAAGTAGGCCGGGCAGTCGGCCTGGTTCTCCAACCACAGGAACTTCTCGGCGCTGGACCCGAGGGCGACATAGCTGAAGTTGACGTAGCCGTGCTTCAGGGCCACCGCTGGACCTGGCGTGGGAGACCAGGCCTTGTGGGTGACTCTGACCCCTGGGGAGCGGGTGGGGGACCCTGATTCGCTGCCCAAGGGTGTCTCAGAAAGGGCGCCGTCTGGCTGAAGATGGGCGGCCTGACGGAGAAGGCCATAAGGCCGGCCACAGCAGCATCCCTGGCTGCTGGCCGCTGCAGAACCTCAGGGGTCCACGGCGATTCCGCATGGAGCACGCCAGGGGGCAGCAGATACCCAGACTTCGGAGCCAGGAAGCGCAGGCTCCTTGGAAGGGGACAAGGGGGAGGGCGGGTACCAGTGGGCTGCTCCTGTCCCCTCAGTGAGTGGCAGGGGGAGGGGGCCAGGGGCGGACACGTCAGTACCTATGCAGCAACCAACGACTTTGAGCAGAATGTGGGAGGCACAGCCAGCAGGCACGATGGAGACGTACTCCACGTTTCTGCCGTCCAGGGTCTTGGGGTGGAAGAACAGGGACACGCATTTCTTCTCTCCCGGGGGCACGATGCCGTGCATTATGTGACAGGAGAAGGCCTGGTCTTTGATCAGCATGTCTGGGATCACTTCGATCCGGAAGGGGGCACTCACCTGTGGGGCCCGGGTCAGGCAGGGAAGTCAGGGCCCAGGACCCTGACCCTGGCTTGTGCCCCCTCCTCAGGCCATGAGCATGTGGTGAGGCCTGGCTGAAGGAAGGTCCCATGCCCCAGGCCTGAGCAGGAACCGAAACACCAACCCAGTTGCCCAGTTGGAGCAGAATGAAGTCCCAGCGTCTTTTTTTTTTTTTTTTAATCGCAGGGTCTTTTTGGAAGAAGACACCAGGGCGGCCTTTTGCATTGCCACTGAGTGAGTTTTAACTGCCAACCTGTAGGTGAGTGGCGGAATGCAGGCTCTTTGAGCCCTCAGGGACCCGGCCACCCAGAGGGCCCGTTTTCTCCTCATTGAGTAGGTCCAGTCCCAGCTGCCAGGAGAGGGGCATTCACAGACATGGACTCCATCCAGGAGGCCTGGGGCTGCAGGGTCTTCTGTACCGGGGATGGGGAGGAGGGTGCCCTACCCTGCGGTGCAGCGGCACCAGGGCGCCTACCATGGAAGGGTTGAACAGCTTGATCTGCCTCTCGGCGGTGCAGCCCACAGGGACAGAGCCAAAGTGCAGCACCTTCTGGCAGCCCTCGGTGTCCTGGTCCTCAGGTCGCTTCTGCTTTAGGGTCACCACCAGCTGGGCACACTTGGCTGGGGAAAGAGGGGCTGACAGGCTCTTTGGGACCCCAGCCAGACAGTTCTATGCAGAAGGCAAATGTTGCCTGGGAAAGCCCTGCCTGTAACCCCAAAGCAGGCAGTAACAGCAGGGCTAAGGGGAGGACAGGCCCCCTAGGGGCCAAGGCAGGAGGTGGGGCCCGCTGAAGCTTTGGGATCCAGGGGGCTGTGACTGACAGGGATGGGCGAGGGTGGGGCCTCACCCACAGCCTCCAGCTGGATACCAGTCTTCTGCTCGCCTTTGTCCCCGAACCAGCATACAGCCAGCATCTCGTGGGTGGCAGTCTTGAGTGGATGGAAGGTCACCTTCGCCTGACAGGTCTGCCCTGGCTCTAGGAGCCCTGTGGTGGGCTGTATCTGGAATGGGTTGGAGACCTCCCAGTTGAAGAAGGTGGGCAGGTCCCTGGGGGAGGGGGAGGTTGGAGACAGTCAGAGCTCCTGTGCTCCACTGGCCACTTCCCTGATTTAGGATAGCCAACCACCACCCCCCAACCCAACTGTCCTCTCCAGATACCCCTTGCTTTGAGGGAGAATGAGGCTCAGCCTCTGCCCTCACCCCACATTGTCCAGGCAGAACCAGGCCTCCACCGTGCCCCCCACAGCACACATGGGCAGCTTCAGGAATTCGGGGCAGATCAGTTTGTGACAGGGCAGTATGGCCCTCAGGTCCACGCAGAACCTGTCATCAGCTTTCTCAAACCACAGCTGGTCCATGTACTCCTTCTGCAGGGTCCGGAGGAGGGAGGGGTGGAGGTAGGCACTGAACAGGGAGCAGCGCCCCCCACCCCAACCCCACCCCCACCAGCCTCAGCCACTCCAACACGATGATCATGATCAAGGGGCCGGGCGGGTGTGTTGCTCTCAGAGATGCGGATCCTCCTCTGCAGGCCTCCTGCATTAGTCGGGGAGGCTTTGGGGGATCAGGAAGAGGCCTAGGCATCTAGGGCTAGCTCAGTACCACAGCCTTGATGCTGTCCCTATCTCAGTGAGATTCGCGTCTGAGGCCCTTTCCGGGTGGGTGATGGGATGCGGGGCTGCATGGAAACCCTGCTACGCTGCTCAGTGTCTTGTCCTCGTGTCCCTCTCATCTCTTCCTGCTGTGGCGGATGCCTTACCTCCTCCAGAGGTCGAAAGAAGATGGGGAGGTGGAAAGTGATGCCTGGACTCAGTAAGATGGGCTGAGGGATAACGGTGTAGAAGAACTTCGTCTTGGGGGGCCTGTGGGAGACAGCCAGGGAGAAGCGGTTCAGGAGCAGGGCAGAGGCAGCCAGAGGGGGAAGGAAGACGGGGGGCAGCCTTTCTCATGGAGGAAGAGACCCTGACCATGGCTCCATGGAGGGGGGCACCACAGGGGACCTCTCATCAGAACCTCTCTCCCTCCTCCTGGCTCAGGCCCCCTCTGTTATTGGTGGGTTCTGCTGTGCTGTTCAATCAGGGCCAACTCTGGATGACCCCGTGCGTGAGAGTAGAACCGCCCCAATTGGGTTTTCTCCACTGTGATCTTGAAGGAAGCAGGCCGGCTCTTTCTCCTGAGGAACTGTTAGGTGGCTTTGAACCACCAACCTTTCGATTAACAGCTGAGTAACTATTGCACCTTCAGGACTCATCGGGCCCCCTTCTGGCCACTGCTCCTCTCAGACTTCTCAGAGCACCGAACCAATGGATTGAGGGCAAAGCAGCAGCACTGACCCCTCTGCTCCGCGTGGTGGGCAGTAGGGAGAGTGGTGGGGAGGGATGGCCTTAATTTAACAGAATCCCTGAGCTGGGGGAAACCAATGCTGAGAATGGAGGTGCCAGGATGCCTCTGCAGCGATCTCAGCAGAGCGAGAATCTCAGGGTGGGTCACCACTTTAGATGCTCTGACTTTAAAACTGACCCCAATCAAAGGACCGTTCCCACGACTCCATACCAGTAAGAGTTAACATTTCAATGAAATAGTCATGTACAATTACCCTCAACTGCCATTGAGTCCATGCTGACTCACAGAGACCCTATAGGGCAGGGTGGGGTGTTCCAAGACTGTGAATCTTTATGGGAATAGAAAACCTTATATTTCTCCTGAGGAGTGGCTAGTGGTTTCGAACAGCTGACTTTGTGGCGAGCAGCCCTATGTGTAGCTCACTGCACCAGCAGGGCTCCTTTGAAATATGCATAGCCCTGGGGAAATAGCACTGACTAAGACTGACTCAAGAATCATAGTTAAGTTTGGGGGCCGTTGTTGTGTGTTGTTGAATCGATGCCAACTCATCGTGAGCTCATACGATGGGGTGGAAGCGCCCCATGGGCAGTTTCTATTTCCAGGCTAGGACTTTTATGAGGGCAGATTGCCTGGTCTTTCCCCCACTGCATAGCCGCCGCTGCTGTTGTTGGATGCCGTCAAGTTGGTGCTAACTCACAGTGACCCAGTGCACCAAGCGCAAACCCTGCCCAGTCCTGACCCACCCTAACCACAGCTGCTGTGTGTGCCCCCATGGCCGGAGCCAAGGTGCCAGTCCAGCTTCTCGCTGGTCTTCTTTGTTGCTGATTGACCACTTTATCAAACACGAGGTCCTCTCCCAGGAGCTGCTCTGTCAGAATAACACATCCAAAGTACTCGACATGAAGTCTCGCTACCCTCGCCTCTCAGCATGGTACGTCTTCCGAGGCGGACGTGTGTGTTCTGCCAGCAGTCACAAGAGTTTCCAAGTTCTTCACCAATGCCGTCATTCCAATGCACCCATTCCTCTGCCATCTTCTCTGTTCATCGCCCAGCGTTCACATGTGGACGAGGTGATGGACACTACCTGACAACGTGTCCAAAGTACAGTGGACCAAGTCTCGCCATCCTGGCCTCTAAGGAGCCTCTGGCTGTACTTCTTCCAAGACAGATGTTGGTTCTTTTGGCGGTCGTGACGTCTTCAGTAGTCTTCACCAGCCCCGTCGCCCAGTGACGTGGTTCGCCAAGACAATTTCAAAGGAGAGCAAAGTTGGGGAACCATGCTGCCTACGGTCACCGTTTACTCTCAGCTTTCCTAGTTAATTCAGGTAGCAGCTGTCCGGACTCAACCGCTGCATCCTGAGCATGAATCCTGAGCGTGAATTGTCATCTGTTACCTTCAGGTATTAACCTCACAGCCATGGGCTTTGCTGGCGACATCCACTTCAATAAATGACAGCATCCGGTTGAAAAGCAGAGAGTGTTGTGGGAGGGGCAGGTGGTGTCAGGATGGGTGAGGGAAGTGGGAGGGCGGAAGCCTGTCTGACCTTCGCCGTACCTGTAATTGATCTTCTGGATTTTCAAGGAGAGGTTTTTCAGAGCCAGGTTCCGAGTCATCTCCTTCCCTAGCTCCCAGCCCTTCCACTGCAGTTCCTCCACGACCTCGATGCCCCAGACCACCATCCTCCGCACTCTGTCCTGCTTCGCTGGCAAGCACTTCTGAACTCTCTGGGATTTGGGAGACGGCTTCAGCTGGCAGGGAGGAGGGAGAGGAAAGACCATATTAGTGGGGTGGGATTCAAAGACGAAGAGAAGGTGAGGCATGTGCAGGCCCCAGAGCCGGAGAGTCTGTTCTAAGCCCCGTGGAATACCCTTCCAACGGAAGTCCCTTCCCGACGCCGCTCCCTCCAGCAATCCCATCCGGCACACAGATGCAGGCCTGGCTGGCCTCTCCTGTTGTTCAGTACATTCTCAGATTCCTCGTCTTCCCGGGCCTCCCTGTCTTTGGCCTGGCTTCTCCCGGCTGGACCAGTGTATCCTAGACGCTTATCCAGACTGCAAGGATGTTCCACCACTCCCTCACCCTCTCTGGCTGGCAGGAAAGTAGGAAAAGCCCATTTGCCTGGGCCGGAGCCCTGCCCCATGCTGTCCTCCAGGGCCTCGGAGCGCTGGCCCTGTCCATCCTGACCGATGGCTTCATAGGCTGACCCATAAGCTCTCTGGGTCTGCAGAGAGGAGGGAGGAGCACAGAGACCCTGGGGGCAGTCAGGTGGCAGGAGTCAGGTGGCAGGAGGACTGAAGCAGGTGCTCTGCCCCTTTCAGGAGAGCTGGCACAAGGCAGGTTCACTTCCTTTGCTGCCGTAGCTTCCCCTGGACCAGCTGTTGCCTTTATAGCATTATATCACGCGAGTGTATACTCATTCACTCAATGAACACTTATTGACCGCCCTTCTTCTAGCTGCTGAGATTACAGTGGCGGACAAAACCAGCACGCCCTTCTCTCTTGGAGCCCACACCCCCAGCGTCCCGATCCACAGAGAGCTTTCAAGTGGCCGGCCCGGTGCTTCCTCTCATGACATGCCCAGAAAGCACGAGGCCGAGGGGGACCTGACCGTTGGAAAAGACAACCTCACTTCTAGGAAGCAGACAGAGACAGGAAACCCGCAGGTGGCCAGGAGTTGGGAAAGGAAGTTTTGCTTAGGTAGGGGCATCGGGTTGGACGTCCCTGGTGGCAGAACAACTTGGGCAGTGGCACCCCATGTAGCAAGCAATCGCTATCACGACATTGTCAGTGTGGAGGCTGCGGGGCTGACAGTTCTGTCTGGTATCTTTTCGCCACACTTTAAAAAGAAGCATGCTTAGCGTGACTTGAACGTAAAAGGCAAAACTATAAGGTCCCACCAAGAGAACAGACACCCTTACACGAGGGCATTCCATGTCGGGAATGACGTTCGCAACAGGGGCTAGTGAGGGAAGCCAGAAGTGAAGGCTTTCCAGAACCTGCCACCACCCCTAGGCTCAAGAGGGGCAGGGACGAGGCGGGCTCTTTAGGGCCAGAAAGCTGCAGCCACATCGTGTGGCGCCTGAGAAGACACTGCCCAGAGTAGGGAGGGCGGGGAAGGGCTACCGTCTTTCTCTCTTCTTTCCAGGTCCCACTCTGCAACGAACCCACAACAGAGGCAAGGCAGGACAAGGCATGGGCCTGAGGGCTATTGGGCCCAGGGTGGCACCGCTGGAGGAATGAGATGCCTTCCCAAACATGATTCCCAGTCCACAGGGAGGCCAACATGCCCACTATCACATCAATACCAACATACAAAGCTGTACCCTATAGTCCACCTATACACCACCCCACCCCCCTTAGAGGTCCAAAAGGGAAGCAGCCATACAAGGGCCCTCCAGGGCCCAGGACGAAAGGAGCTTTCCAGAAAAGGGAGAAGTACCTGCGACCCTCACAGCCGCTGACTCGCTCCTCGCTAGAGTCCCACCGCCCCCAGAGTTGTCTCGCTGTGCTCCTCTTGCCACCGGTGTCTAATCTATGCCGGGGCCAGTGCAGGGCCTAGGCAGGGGGCGTGGGGGGAGGCAAGCCCTCTCAGATTCCTACCCCGTTGCCCGGCTGCAGCCGCCCTGGAGGTGACCTCACACAAAGGTTGCAACAGCTGCTGCTGTTGCGTCTGTTGTTGGTGGTGCTATTTTTGCTGTTGCTGCTACTGCTGCTGCGGCTGCTGCTGAGAACCATACTGTTGTTATTGACCGTGGTGGTGGTCATGGTACAGGCGCTCAGGCAGGAAGTGGAGGTCATGGCACGTCTCCTGCTCTCCCTGAACATCAGGCCGCCTGTAAGACACGTTCAAGGGGACTGCTGCGCCAGTCATGCCAGGAGTTCCTCCCAGATCCTGGCCCAGGTTTGGATCTGGGAATAAACTGGAGTGAGCTGGGAAGGGCATGGAAAAGGAGAGACCAGTGGAGCAGACACACCAGGACCATCCCTGCCGTGAAGGAGAGTGCCTGTTCCCAGCTCTGGCACCACGTGTGAGGTGACACCGTGAGGTATGAGGTGGCAGACAAGGTCCAGGGCTTTGCCTGGGAGCTGGAGACTCACCTCTTGGGAAAGGCATTTGGAAAAAGGGACTTGGGGTCCCCCCCCCAACCATGCTCCTCTACGCTTATGACCAGAGCTGGCGTCATGCAGCTAGGGCCCAGGAGCACTGTTGGAACATGCGTCACCTCTGCCTGGGGATTACTCCCCATCTGTTCCTCCCCACGTGTTCCTCGCGTCCCGTGAGGATATTAAGGAGGGATGAAGACGAGGTAAATGGACTTCCCGGACTTCTGGGTCTCTTCCAGACAACCCAACCTGTCACCCAGGTTCTCAGTACAGACTCACGGAGACGATGAATCAGTCGGCCCAAGGGCGTGTTTTGCAGCTGGAAGAAGATAACAGTGTTCACATTTAGACACGGGAACCGTGCTCAGGACCTTCCGCAGGGGGTTTGCAGACCACGTCGACAAGCCGCCTTGACATATTCACCTCGAATTTCCCTTTCAGCGCCACGTGGAAGCGTCTCCCACGGAACCACACAGCAGAGCACCGCCCCCGCCCCGAGGTAGCACAAAGCCCCATCTGTAATCTGCAATGTTCATGTAAGCGCATTACAAAGGCAAAAATCAATGGGTGAAATGAATGGTCCTAGTATATTTCATTCAACCCAACAGACTAAAATATGACCATCTGAACATGTAATAAATATGAGGGGGAATTTCCCCCCTCAAAGCTGTGTATGTATGTATTTATTTATTTCACAAAACAACCTTATCACCTTCAAAGTACTCTCCATTACACTTATACATTTGTCAAATCTGCGATTCCATTCTTGCTTGCCTAGAAGGAAAAATACGTACTACCAAAGCTCTGCCCAGCAGAACTTTGCTCCAGTTTTCAGGGGTACGCCCGCCTATGTAAATTCCTAATGAGGTACTTCGTACCAAGCCCTGGAAATCCTGTATGTATTCCACACATCTCACCCTGACCACCACCTTTGAGGAGCTTGGCCGACACGTGTGTCCAGTGGCTACCAAACTGGACAACACAGATTGAATACCTCGGTGAACTATCTGTGTATTTTTCAGACCCGCATTCTCTTCTCCCCCTGCTAGGAACATCGATCTCAAAAGCAGCAACAATTTCTACAGACATGGCCTGGGAATTTGTCTTCTGCCAGGTGCCAGGGCGAGGCCGTCATGTTCATCCTGGCGATTATTTATGAATTGATGTGCACTGCCTTTTGCTAGGTCTGAAATGATCTTTCAAGTTTGGGATGCACCTCCTGCTGATGACACGCTCAGATGGTCCTACCCAGGACGCTGAGTAGTCTGACAAGTCGACACATGTCAACCGTTTCATGTCCACCCCTTAGAAATTTGCACTTCTATCAGTCACTCGCCCAGACCCTTCCCGTCCCCCATGCAGAGCTGATACACTTTTCCTAATCGTCAACACCTCCAAAGTCTCTGCAGGGGGTTTGTCTTAGAGTCAAGCATTCATTCAGTCATTCAGTCACCGAGTGCCTACTGTGCACCAGGCACTGTGCTAGACACTGGACAGGACAATCAAGTCCTCTACCTTTCATTAGGTAGCGGCCGTCCAGATGCAATAAAGAAATGCCAGCTGGAGAGACAGAGAGGAGGGTCTCTTTACTTTAGTGCCTCTGGAAGACACAGCAGCCCTGCCCTGCTTCAGGAATGCTCGGTCGTCAGAGGGTTTGACAGGCAGCCCCTCCCTCAGGGCTCTGAAAAGTCTCCAGTTAACACAGGGCACTATAGACAAGATGGCACAGAAGAGATAAGAGACCGGGGAATAGAGAGCTGGTCCAGATCAAGTCTAGGCCTGCATCTAGATGCATCTAGCGCCTGCTCACGGCTGAGATAGCCAAGTTCCTCTGCCTCCCCAAGTCTCAGTCTACTGGCAAAATGAGGTCGTAGCCTGACTACTTCATAAGTTGATACATCGCTGGAATGGAGCACGAATTTGAAAAGCAATGGACAAGCTTTGCCACTATAATCAAGAATCAGAGTCTCCACACTAGCCTGCGTCTTCTTCCAATGACTTGGATGTCTGCGACCATTGTGCAAAGACTGGGCAAATGGAATTTTTAAATTCCAGTGTATATTTATTTATATATCATTAGCTTTCTTTACTGGCTTAATTTCATGTCTAAAAAATTCCTGAGACGACCGGGGAAAAAGTGGAGGGTCGAAGTGAAGGAGAAATAAACAGGCAACATGAAGCGGGACATAACATATATTCAGGGCTCGTTTTAGACTCTCTCTTCGGGATCCCATCTGATTCCCCTCAGCCCCACGTCTCAGCCCCACAAGGCTCCCGAAAGACATAGAGGGAACCCCCTGGCCACAGCTTCCCTGAGAAGTCAGCTTCCCATACCTTCCAGGGTCAATCACGCAGCTCTCCAGGGATCAATTCACACGGCGACCATGTTGTCGTTTCCATAGGAACAAGACGCTCAGACTACTGCGTTTCCTGGTATCCCGGGGCAACGACGGTAGCCCGAATGAGTCAAGACACTGAGAAAGCAAATGCTCCTTCCAACTTCAAGCCATACTTTTACTTTGGGTTGTGGATTGGTTTACAGAGCAGATCCATGTTCCGTTCAATAATTCATACACATTTTGTTTCAGGCTGTTGATTACAATGTAGCCTCACTTCCCTGCGTATCCTATTTCCTGACTTCCTTCTTTCCTGACCCTTCTGAACTTGGCCGTGCAGCAAATGCTGCCCTTATCCTCTGAAGCAGTTGGTTCTTCAAAGGCGTGCTTCCCTCTCAGATGGGTTCTCTCCTTGGCCTGCCTATGGGTTGGCTGAAAGCGGAGCCTGGGTAGGGATGAGCTCATCTTCAGACCTGAAGGGTGACTAAGGACCACCACAAAAATGAGTGTGGTGGGGTGTGCAGAGGACAGGGTTATGGAAACGCCTGGGCCTGGGGGCTCAAGACCATAGTCTCAGAGGACAATAAAGCCTCGGAGCACAACACAGCCCACAAAGACAGTGCTTTACACCCTCCTGTAGGGAGGTCTTGGCAGTTGGTATACGGCCTTCTAGGTGCAACTGTTGGCTTCTCCCTGCTCAGGGGAAAGACTCGGAAAGGGAACTGGAGACCAACCAGGTCAATAATTAGTCCAGTGCCCTGGTGGAGCACTTGAACCTGAGCCTCCATGACCCTGAGACCAAGAGAACTAGGTGGTGCCTGGTTACCACTCCCACCTGCTCTGAAAGGGATCACATTAGACGGTCCTTGATACAGTGGGAGAAAATGTGGGTCGGAACTCAACACCATGCCTACTTTAAGTTTGTATCCCCTGCCTTTCCTGGCTGCTTGTTACTGTGGGCTTCAATCACATCCCTTGGACCCACCCACCATCAGCACGCAAGGAAGCAGCAGTCAAGCAATCACGAGGCCTGCTGCATCGGGCACGTCTCCTGAAGGACTCTTTGAAGTGTTCATGAGCAAAGTTGTGGCTTTGTGGACGAAGTTCCAGCAGGAGTCTTTTCCGTCAACCCACGTACATGTGCAAGGTGGGCAAAGAATAAGGAAGCCCACAGAAGAACTGATGCGTTTGCATCACGGGGTTGGCAAAGAACGTGAAAAGCACCGTGGACTGCCAGCATCTGTCCTGGAGGAAATACAGCAGGGTGAGCCTGAGAAGCGAGGGTGGTGAGACATGCCATCAGTCCCTGGAAAAGGACATCCTGCCGAGTAAAGCAAAGGGTCAGAGGGAAAGAGAGCCATCTTCAATAAGATGGAAGGGCACCGTGGCGGCAACAATGAGCTCAACCTTAACTACAATGGTCAGGACGGCCTTTCTGTTAGACACAGGCTTGGGATGAGCTGGAGCCAACCCCGTGGCTCCTAGCAGCGACCGCCATGGTGTCATCATGACAGTCCGAGCTGTTCCCCACCTGCCATGTGACCCAGTGAGAGCCATTCTTGTTCCTTCCCTCCATGCACTGGTGACAAAGGACCAGAAACCCAACAAACACCTCATTCCCTCCGATTTAAAAGAGGTGATTAGGTATTTTTAAATGTTTTAATTTGCATATTGGTCTTCAAATGGGTTTTTTATTTCTGCTAAGAGAACATATGTCTTTGCTGTTTACCCCCACTTTTTCCTCCTGTCCAGCTTGCTCTTTTAGATAAATCTGAAGGTTAATGTATGTAGACATAATTGTTATACATAATGTGGTTTGAGGATGCTCCATTGTTCACTTGTGGGGATGTCCCCTGGGGGTGGGGGTGGTCTCCTTAAGTCAGTGAAGTTTACAGTCTCAATGTTCATTGAGATGTAGTCAATTAATTTCACCCTTCTAGCCGCAATCCCTCATGTAACGTATTATAAAACCTAGCTTCTACGCTTGGTTACAATTTCATTTTAGAGGGAATTCTCTGGTATAGGATTAAAGTGAGATGTGTTATGAGTTTTCACCTAATAGAAGGTGTGACTCAGTCACCATCTTTTGTTTTCTTGGGGGCATGGTGTGTTGAAAGACTAAAACCACACCTCCTGTAAGAGTGAGCCGTCTCAGAAGCAGGAACACACAGACAAAAATCCCTGGACCATAGAGGAAGGAGAGTCCACTTGAACATGGATCATGTTTGAGGTCTCTGTCTGAAGTAGTGGAGGCCGAGACCAGAGCATCAGAGGATGCAGCAAGACCATGGGACAGAGCAGAGGAACCAGGCCAAGACCAGAGACTGAGGCATGGAGACCATGAGACAGAGATGAGGAAAACTGCTGAGATGATGGGACTGAGAGGCAGAGTAGTGGGCTGGCTGGCTTCTTGGCCCACAGAGGCAGAGACCAAGGACTGAAGGCTGAAGACTAAAGAGAGACTTGGCTTCTGGATGAGGAAAGATATTGCTTTGGACCAATGACCATGTTTTTAATACTTTTTGATCCTGGCTTTTGGTAACTGGTTAACTTGTCTAATACCGCCCCCCCCCCAACCCCAATAACTGTGAACATTGTCTGTCACTTCCATGTGGTCATTGCAACAAATTATCAAACTCAGCCTAGAAATAGAGTGCTATCGGAGGCATGATTGGTATTCGGATAGGTCAAGAAGGATGGAGGGTGGAGGCAAGTGTGACCTGTGCCACAAGGCACTGGGGAAACTGTGACCCCTTGCCATCTGTGCATTTGTTCGTGCGTCCCCATCCGAGAACAAGGCAGTGAGCCCGTTCCCTTTCAGATGGGAGGGAGAGGGGTGTGGTGAGGGAGAGATCTAGGAGGTTGTGGTAGTTACACCATTTCATGTCAACTTGATAAAAAGAATGAAGGGGTGGAGTCTAGCCTGTCAAGCAGGTCACACAGCCTGATGATCCCTCTTTGTGGGTGCGACCTCTTCATGAGGATTCTGAGAACTTCCTCTCTCTTGATTCTGCCATCAGAAAAGGTGGATATCTCTCTCTCTCTCTCTTTCTCTCTCTCTCTCTCTCTCTCTCTCTCTCTCTCTCTCTCTCTCTCTCTCTCTCTCTCTCTCTCTCTCTCCTTCATAGCCCTGTTGACAAGCCACATGGAGCCACACTGGTGGCAGCCAAAGCTCACTGCCGTTGGACCCACAGGACTTTCCGTCCACCGACCTGTGATCTTCCTCCATTTGGCTTCATCGCATGGGCTACATGAGTCTGAGGGGGAGTTCATGGGCTAATATCACTCTTATGGACTTGACCTGGACTGGGCTGGGGTGTTTTATTGATGCATAATTAGTTTGATATAAAGCTCTCTCTTATGCAGCTATGAGAGTCTCTGGATTTGTTTCTCTAGTCAACCCGGTCTAACACACAGATACACCCAGAAATAAAACTGACATTTTGGGGAGGGTTGGAATTTACTTGTGGAAAGTGGAAGATGGGTGAAATGACAAAGTCACTCAGCTGCCCAGGAGATCACATGACAAGCCTTTGACTGGGATTTTCTTGGGACCCAGGAAAGTGGAATTCAGAGAAGCTCCCACCGGCTTTACTGAGGGTCTCAATGCCCAAAGCCTGCTCTTGGGGCATGCCAACTTTTCTTCCGTTTTTAGTTTCTTGAAAGATATCCTTTTAGTTTTCCCTCAAGTTTATCAAGATTTTTGTGTGTTTTTTTTAAAGGGCTTGCCTGACTCAGCTGGACCTTGGGGACAAGGAAATGGACCTGTTCTTTCACTCTTTGGCCAAAAAGAAAGCTGGAGCAGTCGCCCCTGTGATCGAGGTTTTGTGGTGGCCCCAAACCTGTGAGAAAACCCCCATGGGGGAGGAAAAGCTCCTGCTGGGAGATTTGTTCCTTCCCCTTCCTCCCGAGGAAGCTGCCCCCACCCGCTGGTGTCGGCGCTGACTGGTGGGCTGTGGGCTTGGGGCGTGGGAAGACATGCTCCTCTAAGCAGGGCTGAGGTGGGCTCTGGCTGGTGACTCACACTGACTGGCATGGGTTCACCCAGGGGGGCGCACAGCATGGAAAGAAACAGGCCAAGTGAGTGAGTGGAAGAGGGGAAAGAAAGCTCCGGGTTTGGTTTAGAACTCGCTTTTCAAGAGCCCGGAACCCATGAGAGAGAACCAGTGTGGGATTCTGGTGACTCCGGCCCCCATTGCCTAAGACAAAAGGAGTGGGTGATGTTTAGTTCAAAGCTGTGAACAAGAGTGAGCGATGATTAGGGAATTGATTAGGACCAAGATGCGGGAGAAAGGGAAAAGGAGGATTGGGTTGAGACGACTTCAGATTCTCTGGGATGGGAGGTGGGGCGGGAGTAGTAAAGATACAGCACATTTGATGATTTGGGTTTCATGGCATGAGCTCAAGCGTGTGGGTGCCCGTGCATGGCCTCCCCACCCCCACACTTTTATAGACTTTTCCCCACAAGGTCAGTGGTTCGAACCCACCAGCCACTCCTCGGGAGAAAGATGAGACTATCTACTTCCATAAAGAGTTACAAACTCAGAAACCCACAAAACTGGTTCTACTCTGTCCTCTAGGGTCACTGTGTCGTGAAGTTCAAAGTAATGAAAGTTTGTGTTGTTGTTGTTGGTATTTTCCTATGCTCCCATGAAATAACGAGTGAAAATTTTGGACTGGGAACCAGGACAGACCCAGGATCCATCCAGCTTCTGCCACTTCCTGGCTTTGTGACTATGGGCCAGTCACCTGACCCTCTGAATCTCTCAGCTGTCTCATCTGTTACCAGGGGACAATGACCAAAGGTGGGTGTGAAGATCAAGTGATCCTGAATGTGGCAAGTGCCTGGCATTTGATAGGCAATTAATAAAGGCTGGACACACACACACACACGTGTGCACACACACACGCAGATCACTCCCTAAAAGGAAAGGCCCGGTAAATGAACCCCTCAGCCTTCGGCTCATTTTCCCTCCTTCTCCCTCCCTGCCTCTCTGCTGCACACTGGAGATGGGGAAGTTTCTCTCACAGTCCCGTCCTTTGTTTTCCCCGGTAAAGAGGTTGCCTTGTTACTCTGAGGTGGAGAAAAACAAAAGAAGATGCTGCGGTGATCTGATGTCCCCCCGGCAAGTCATCCCATCTCTAATACTTGGGATGCCCTTTCCACCTTCCTTCATCTTGTCTCCACTTGGAATGCTGGTTTTGGAGTTGGGTCTGTATCCAAGATGTACTGGGGAGCGGGGAAGGCTTAAGAAGGTGATAAGAACCCACAGAAGCTCCTGATCTCAGAGATGAGTCGGGTAGGTCTGCTAAACCCAGCCTCCTGAGGTGGGGCCGGGGACTGAGATCACTGCAGTGAAGTAGTTCAGAGCAGGCCTGGGGAACTCTGAGCCGGTGCCTCATAGCTTCCTGGAACATCAAGGAATGGATGGCTCTTCCACTCTGAAAGGTCTTGCCATCTGGCAAGAGAATTCCTGTGCCAGCCCAGACTCCCTCAATCACGTTTCCTCTTTAACCAGTGTCTCCAACGCACGAAGGAAAGACGCACAGCCATCAGCAGGAGAATGGAGACGCACAGCCATCAGCAGGAGAATGGAGGGGATAGGTAATGGAGTTTGACCTCATAAGACAGTTTTATTATGGATCAAACCATGACCTATAAAACCAATACATTGAAATCCTATCCTCTTGTATTTTCAACGTGACCTTGTGTGGAAAGCGGATCTCTTGAGATGCTACCACTTAGGTTAACAAGAGGTCTTATCAGAATAGGGTGGGTCCTAACTCCATGGAAGTGGTGCATTCTGAAAGAAGAATTCAGCCACAGAGACACACGGGAGGCAGGTGTCACGTAAAGATGCACTTACACATTTTCAGGAGCCACCAGAAGTTGGAAGAGAGATGTTGAGACTCTCAGAGGCCCCCAGAATGAGTCAGCACGGGCGGCATGGTGCCTGAGACTTTCAGACTCCAGAAATGTAAACCAATACAGTTCTGTTCCCATCAACCACCGCGTTGTGGTATTTTGTTCTGGCCATTCTAGGACAGCAAGATGTGGTTCTCACATTTATTAGCTGAGCAACCAGCATCAATGTGTTCAGTCTCCCAGAATCTCACTTTCCTCACCTAGGAAATGGGGGAAACTAGGAGGAGCATTCAAACTACTGAGTCACTGGGGAGGTATGGCGATTGATCAATAAGAATGGATATTATCTGATCTGTAAACCAGAGAAGAGTCTGGAATCCCACAGTTGCTGGGTCTTGAGGAAGCCTGAGGTGCAGGGCAGGAAAAGCAGATTGAGAGCCCAGTCAGTGATTATCTGCAAACTTTCCCCAGTTTTCCCACCCCCCACCCCCATGGTAGCATGCTCACCTCATCCCCTCTGGGTGGTATATATGGAGGTGGGAGACAGGAGGGCAGCAGCAAGCAAGAGAGAGTGATTTGTTACTAACCAAGGCTTATCTATCTTTGGGGCGTGCATGCCCCCTAATTACAGGTAAAAACATACATCACAAGAAGGGGCTGTATAATAGGCCCTATCCCCAGGTTTTAACAACTCCAAAAACCAAAACCAGACTCACTACCATCGAGTCAATTCTGACTCATAGGACCCTATAGGGCAGGGTAGAACTAATCCCAGTAAGTTTCCGAGACTGTAATTCTTTATGGGAGTAGAAAGCCTTGTCTTTTACCCATGGAGCAGCTGGTGATTTTGAATTGCTGACCTTGACCTTGAAGCTAGCAGCCCAGCATATGACCACTCTGCCACCAGGCTCTATTGGGAATACTAGTTAAGTCAGACATGAGGACAAATGCCTGCCTCATTGGCTATGAACACACGCACATTTATTTCATACCAGGACTTGCAGTCTCGCTTCATCTTGCTCCGACCTCATTGGCGGGGAGCTGTCGCCTCATCTAACTGCTTGCTGGCTTCTAATCTGAGCAGTGCTCCTTCTTTGTGTTGGCTTTCTCCGCTGTCTGCCCTACACCTTTGTTGTAGGCGCTTCAATTCCACGCCTCTGTGACCAGCACCACGGACAGCTCCCACTGAGCAACCTATCCTAAGCTACTCCTCTTCCTCCTGCATTCTGCATTCTCTTTCTCACCTGCTCAGTCCAGCAATATGAACTCAACGAGGCTGTTGTGGGCTGAACTGTGACCCCCCCAAAAAATAAAACAACAACTATGTGTTATAAATCCTTTTATACCTGTGCTAATAATTCCATTTGGGAATAGGGTTTTCTTTGTTATGTTAATGAGGCAGCACGAGTATTTGGTGTGTCTTAAATTCAGCCCTTTTGAGATACAACATATTAAGCCAACAAGAGAGAAGCAGAGGTGGGGAATACAGATCTCGTGCCATATGAGATCACCAAAACATCAAAACACAGAAGCTGAAAAGAGACAGGAAGCTTTCCCCAGAGACAAAAAAGAGACAGCCTTCCCCTAGAACCGTGCTCTGAATTCGGGCTGCTAGTTTCCTACACAGTGAAAAACTAAATTTCTATTCGTTACAACCATCCACTCCTGGCATTTCTGTTATATTAGCAGTGGATCACTAAGTGGGCATCTCCAAAATGAGTGGAGTGGAGTGGTTATGGAAGACCTCTGGAGGCCAGCAGACTGGATTTATTGTTATTTTTGAATAATCATTCTGTTGGGAGCTCATACAGCTCTTATCACAATCCACCCATCCATCCATCCATTGTGTCAAGCACATTTGTACATATGTTGCCTTCATCATTTCCAAAACATTTTTTTCTAATTGAGCCCTTGATATCAGGATCTCCTAGTTTTTCCCACTCCCTCCCTCACCCTTTTCCCCTCATGAACACTTGATAATTTAAATATTATTGTTATTTTTTGTCTTACACTGACTGCTGTCTCCTTTAACCTACTTTTCTGTTGTGTTTCCCCCCTGGTGGTGGTGGTACTGAATACGTTAATCAATGTGATCGGTGCCCTCTTCCCCACCCCCCCACTTTTCCATACCCTCCTAGTATCACTACTCTCATTATTGTTCCTGAGGGATTTATCTGTCCTGGATTCCCTGTGTTGCAAGCTCTTGTCTGTACCAGTGTACATGCTCTGGTCTAGCCAGATTTGTAAGGTAGAATTGGGGTCATGATAGTGGGGAGAGGAAGCATTAAAGAACTAGAGGAAAGTTGTATGTTTCATTGATGCTACACTGCACCCTGATTGGCTTGTCTCTTCCTTGTAACCCTTCTTGTGAAGGTATGTCCATTTGCCTACAGATGGGTTTGGGGTCTCCACTCTGCCCTTCCCCTTGTTCACATCGATATGATTGCTTGTTCTGGGTCTTTGATGCCTGGTAACTGATCCCATTGACACCTCATGATCAAACAGTCTGTGGGCTTTGTTGCTTCCCAGCTAGATTGGCTTCAAGCCTTTAAGATTCCAGATGCTATATCTTTTGATAGCTGGGCACCATCAGCTTTTTTCACCATCTTGCTTATGCACCCATTTTGACTTCAGCAATCACGTTGGGAAGGTGAGCATCACAGAATGCCAGGTTATTAGGACAAAGTGTTCTTGCATTGAGGAAGTAATTGAGTAGAGTACTCCCAATGTCCGTCTGCTACCTTAATACTTAACATGTACATAGATCTATTTCCCTTCCATCATATGTAAATACATTTATATATGTACATGCTTGTATTTAAACCTCCATAAATGTCCTTTGCCTCCTAGTTCTTTCCTCTATTTCCTTTGACTTTCCTCTTGTCCCGCTATCATGTTCAGCCTTCACTCAGCCTTATTAATTCCTCTTGCCTACATTGCACTTGATCAAGCCCCATCAGGCATTTTACTCCCTCCTTGTATCGATTTTAGATCACTTGTTGTTCCCTTGTCCCTAGGTTTGTTGGCATCCCCTTTCTTTCCCCCACCTCCCCCTCTCCTATGTCCCGACCCCGGAACTGTCATTCCAATTGTTTTCTCCTCAGCATTGTTTATCCCACCTAGCTTATCTAGATAGACATGAAAAAACAATAAAAAAGAAAAACAACAACAAAGAAAAGCCTAGAAACAGTTTCAGGTTTGTCTGTTGACCTTTAAGCATGTTTTCTGGTCGGGTCTGATGAGGTGCCATGCCCTGCCCTGGAAGTCTATTTTGGGAATTCCTCTGGGACTTCATTGCTTTGCCCCCCCTACCCCCTCAGCAGACTGGATTTAAATCCCAACCCCTCCACCTATTAGCTGTCTGGTTTTGTTCCTTTACTTCTGTAAGACCCAACCTCCGCACCTGGGAACACAACTGTCTTAAAGATTTAAGTGCGATAACAGATGTAAAGAATTTAGCACAGTGTCTGGCCCACTACATGCTTGAAATGAACGAAGAGCATCACTATCCTATGACTTTCCATCCTCTTTCCTGCTTCAAATCTGTTCCCCACTTATTTCCATTTCAGACCAGGGCCCGTTCTCAGGCCCACATGCCGTAACATGACCGCCAGCTCACTCTAGCTGGCCTCTTTTAGGTGTGGAAGTCAGCTTGGGATCCAGCTGTGCTAAAGGAAGCCACCACGGACTCATCTATGGAATTTCTCTCCGCTTGACCATTCTTGCTGCCATGAGTTCAGATTCATGCTCTTCCTTCTTCACACTCGCAGGAAGAGTGGTAGCATTAGAGATCTTACCACCAGGGCAGATCCATAACGTGTTTGTTTTTTTTTCAGTCAGTTGAGTGTGGTAAGCTGTGCTCATCCGCCATCCCTTGTCTCCATCACTAGCTATACCTAACAGTTTCTGCCATGTCAGCTCCACCTGACGGGAGCCTGTGTGTGCCAGAGTACAACTGTGCTCCATAGGGTTGTCAGTGAATGATTTGGGGGGAGTAGAGCTCCAGGCCTTTCTTCCTAGATGTCTCTGGGTGGGCTTGAACCTCCAACCTGCTTGGTTAGCAGCTGAACCCAGTAACTCTTCATACCACTGCTCTGTCTCCTAGTGCATCCTCTACTTTTCAGCTAGGTTCTAGAATTCACAGCGATGACTACACAGACCCCACGGACAACGCTCATGGTGTGGGGTCTGTGACAGAATCAACAGGTTACGATTCAGGGGAGAAATGCTCAGAATACATTTGCTCGGTGATAACCAATAAATGTCTAAAGGGCACGCCCCTCTCCCTCCTTCCCTTAATCCTCTTGGTACCTCTATTCCCATTGCTGGCCCTTGGGGGCGGGTATCTATCCTGGATTCTCTGTGTTGCAGGCTCTTATCTGTGGCAATGTGCATGTTCTGGTCTAATCTGATTTGTAAGGTAGAATCGAGGTCATGATAGTGGGGGGAGGAAGTATTAAAGAACTAGAGGAAAGTTGTGTATTTCATTGGTGCTATACTGCACCCTGACTGGCTCATCTCTTCCTTGTGGCCCTTCTGTGAGGGGATGTCTAATTCTCTACAGATGGGCTTTCAGTCTCCGCTCCCCACCCACCCTGCCCCATTCACGTTGGGTGTGATTTTGTTCTGGGTCTTCGATCCCTGATACCTGATCCCGTTGACACCTCATGACCACACAGGCTGGTCTTCTTCCTCCATGTGGGCTCTGTTGCTTCTCAGCTAGCTAGCCGCTTGTTTATCTTCAAGCCTTTAAGACCCCAGATGCTATATCTTTGGGTAGCCAGGCGCCATCAGCTTTCTTCACCATATTTGCTTAGGCACCCATTTTGTCTTCAGCGATCACGTTGGGAAGGTGAGCATCACAGAATGCTATTTGAACAAAGTGTTCTTGTGGTGAGGGAGTACTTGAGTCGAGGCCCAATGCATGTGGATTCAGCCCCTAGTGAATCCCCTCTGACCATGGACCAGGCATGCGAATAGCCTTCAACCATGCAGAGTGCATTGGACCATGGATTATCGCAACGTAGTTAGTGTAAAATTTAGCACGCTGTCATTGGATGTCCCTGATGAACCATTTAAGTTTGTTTACTTTTTAATATTTTCTGCTTTCTTTTCTATTGAGGTTCTTATCTGCTTTACTTTATTCTTGTTGAATATATATATATATATATATATATATATATATATATATATATATATATATATATATATTTCCATATAGGAAATCTGTAGAGACAGTAACTGGATTAATGGGTTCCTTGTGGGTATGGGAGGGGAGGTTGGGGGGAAATGGGGATCTAAGAACAATGAGTACAAGAATGAAGAAAATGCTCTAAAATTGCAGCTATGTTTTTACAACTCTTCTTGACACGATTGAACTATTGAAAGGTATGAGATGTGAATCCTATGGCAATAAAACGTTTGTTTGTTTTTTAATCTTAATCCTACGCTATCGCCTGAAGCGGTAGAATGTTGACCAGTTCTGGTGCAGTGGCTCCATGCATTCCTCCCATCTTCCCTGGATGCTTCCAGCACTGTTCAAAATCGTGAACAGATCTTCCTTCAATATATCAACTGGAGGTTTGAGTTTTTTTCTTCAGTTCTTTGTGCTTGAGAAATGACGAGTGTGCTTTCCCCAGTGGGTTGATGAACTCTAGGTCTTTGCCTTGGCTTCGTGAGCTGCCCTTTGAACGCTTGTTCGCTTCATTTCTCCTGCCATTCTAGCTTCTCTACTTCAAAAACAAGTGTCGGCTTCTCTTCGGGCTTTTCCTTCATCACATCTTTTTTAATGACCCTTTGCTGTCTTTGATATTCTTGATACACCCACAGCTTGTCTTGTCTGATCCTTGGTCCCTCGTCTTCACAGTGTCAAAGCTGTTGTTGAGAGGGTCTCTAAATTCAGGTGGGATATGTGCATGGTTGGATTTTGGCTCTCATCAACTCACTTTGATTTTCTTCGGCTTCAAACTGAATTTGCAGATGCACAGTTGCTGGTCTGTTCCATCGTCAGTCCCTGGACTTATGCTCAAAGATGGCATTGCCTTTCCCCATTGTCCCTTTCCACGGGTGTAGTTGATTTGATTCCTGCATGCTTCATTACGTGAAGTTCACATCTGTAGTGGGCGCTTAGGTTGTTGAACGAGGTATTTACAATGAAGAAGTTGTTGGTCTCACAACATCCTAGCAGGGGCTCTCCAACATAGTTTCAATCACCAAGACCTAATTTCCAAATACTGATTCTACTTCTTTGCTTCCAACTTTCACATTCCAAACACCAGTAATGATCGGGGCATCGTGATTACATGTCGATCGATTTCAGACCCTGCTTGTGGAAGAAATGACCAAGGGCAAGTCATGTTCCCACGTGGAGCTTAGGTTTGCTGATCTCTGACATCTGTATAACTGTTCTTCATTCTGACTTCCCCTGTGGATTGGGAGGGGGCCTTGGTGGGCTGCAGGCAGGGCCCCTGCATAAGCTCAGCTGGGGCAGACAAACATGCGTGCAAAGCCAACAGGTGTGCCTTGGGGAGGTAGCTTGCTGGGCGGGGTGCCTATGGTCCCCACCAGGTCTTATCAGATCCAGGCCCTCTACAACTGGGCCCCTGGAACAAAGAGGCTTTGAGAGCCAGGCTGGGGTGTGGGCCATGGGGCTGAGCCCCAGGTGGGGCACCTGCCCAAGGTGCAGAGGGCAGGAGGTGGGGTAGCTGCAGCGTGAACCTCTTCCAGGGAGCTTTCTCAGGGCAGGGGCAACTCCTGAGCTAGTAAACAGACTCTGTGCTTTTGCCCAGGACCTCCATTCCTGGAGTCTGGCCTTCTTTGGAGTACATCTTGGTTGGGTACTTCCGGTACCCAACTCAGCTCCTCCCCTGCCTAGGAGACAGGGGCTGCTTCCTGCCTCCCCACTTCTACCTTCTTTCCTCCTGGCATCTGTGGCTTCTGGTCCCTCAGTGTACCTGCTCTTGCCTCACCACACTTTCTGCTCAAAACCCACCATCTGCCCTGGGCCAAGCCTCTCACCCCTTCTGAAAGCCTGATCCGAGTCACCTCCAGGGAGACGTTATGGTGCACCCCAGCGTCGTCCTTTCCTCCTTTCAGAGTCACTGTCAAGGCCGCTGAGCCAGACAAAGGTCCAGAGCTGGTCGAGCTGGCCCAGCCTGTCACATCTGGAGCTGATGGTTCATGCGGGCTGTGACCTGCCTGCACCAAGGTTCAAATCTGAAGGCCAGCGATGCCACTGGCTCCACAGTGCCCCCAGCAAGGCTTTCTCCTAAATGGACTCCACTCTCCCTAAGAGAAGGCCCCAACAGGAACCTCTTCCTGTGGGATGTCCTCAGGAGGGACACGTCTGCTCTTTCTCCATGGAGGGTTTCCTGTTTGCAGTTCCCCCACGGGGACGGAGGATGTTTGAGTTAGCTGCCTAAAGGTCAGTTTCATTTTCTCTCTCCCGACATGGTGTCACTCACTGTGTGGAGAGTCACAGGTGTGTGTGTAGTGTGTGCATGTGAATGGATTTAAAAAAGAAGAAGAAAGGGCTCCATGGGGTTTTCACGGGCTAAATTTTTGGAAACAAATCACCAAAGCCTTCCTTTCTAGTCTGTCTTCGTCTGAAAGCTCCATTAAAACCTGTCCACCTGAGGAATTTAGATGGTGCCCAGCTAGCAGATCAAATAGCATCTGGGGTCTTAAAGGCTTGTCTCCAAACATGCAGCCATCTAAGTGAGTCATCCACTAAGTCCGCATGGAAGAAGCACATCGTCATCAGTCAGCGAAGGACTGAAATCCACGTAATCCACCGTTGAGGGAGGGATCCGTATCAGAGCCTGAATTGCAAGGCTCCGGTGTGCTGAAGGCGGTGAATGGCAATGGGAGCCCAAGATCCATTTGTGGGACGACTTGGGAAAGAAGCCCCTGGAGAGCCCGCCCTGAGCTACAATTGAGGGATGCGAGGAAAGTGGTCACTAAACAGAGTGTTTGGGAGAGAGGAGTATGGGAGATCAGAGCATAAATCTGACCCGAACAGTTAAAACTTTCTCAGTAGATTTCCCCCAATGATGTGGAGTGGACCTGATCTGGTTTCCAAAATGTTCTGTATTTTTGTGTTGTTTTTGTTGGTTTTTGTTTGTCCATATTAGAGTATAAACCAGAGGTGTATGTCAATGGAGCTGATCCTCTCGAAGCTGTATTACATGCTTTTCCATTTGGGGTGTATGAAACCCAGGACCAATGAGCCTAGAGGGGGCATCAAGTAGACTAAGGGGTTCAGAGGGAGAGGGTACAGTGGTGGAGGCGGGGTGAAAGGGAGACGATGCCAAGAGGTCCATGTAGAAAGGGAATGTTTGGAAACTGATTGTGGTAGCAATTGTACATTCTACTTGATGTGACTGACGTTTGGAATGAGATGAGATATGTATTAAATCCCAACTAATAAACTAATAAATAATACGGAAAAACCTGTCCACCATGGGTAACAGTGCTACTATTTAAAATATCCGCGGTAATAGCTTCCAGCATCAGCGCATCAAGCAAACCACCAGAGCACAACCGACAGACAGGCACAGAAGCCATCCAACTCCACTGGCAAGGAGTTGAGTCTGACTCCTAGGAACCAAGAGACAGAGCACGACTGTCCCGTAGGGTTTCCAGGGCTGTAAATCTTGGTGGAAGCAGCTGGCCACGTCTTTCTCCAGCACAGCAGCTGGTGGGTTTGAACCACTGACCTTTTGGTTATCAGGCAAGTGCCTTCACCACGGTGCTCCCCCCCAAAGTGGAGTTGGCAGAGGGAGGTGTGGTCAAGAGAAGGGGGTCTTCTGACTTGTGGAATCGCATCCTTAAGGAGGACTGGCCTCTTTGTACAGCCAGTTTGAGAAGCTAAGATGTAGAACTCAAAATCAAACCAAACTTAACTGCCAATTCGATACTGACTCACAGCGTCCCTATAGACCAGCATCCCTATAGACCAGACTATAGCGTCCCTATAGACCAGAGCAGAACTGCCCTGGGAGTTTCCAAGACGTCACTCTTTACAGGAGTAGAAAGCCCTGTCTTTTTCCCACAGAGCGGCTGGTGGTTTCAAACTGCAGACTTTGAGTTTAGCAGCCTGACATGTAACCACCATGCCACCAGGCCTCCTTAAGTGCCCATTACATTATAACTTTTCATTAAAGCCACCTGGGGCCCATTCCCCCGGTTAACAGATGCCTAAGCAATGAGGTTTTCTGAGGTATTTTCCTCGCGGAGGTTTTGTGGGTGGAAGTCAACTGAATGATCACCTCCCACCACTCTCAACCCTGCCATCTCTGCGAAGGGGCGATGGCAGACTGACACATACTGCAGCCACTGGCTCTCCAGGGGAAGAGGACCCCTAGCTTGTAGTATTTGCCAATGTCCATGGTGTAAACGCTATTGCTTAACAATATTAGTCAACTGACTCACCACATTCTTCAACACTTAACAACTGCCTTTTGTAAATCTGTCGTGGAAGAATGCTCTTTGGAGGCAAGGTTGGCGGGACTTTGTCTTACATTCTTTAGACATGTTGTCAGGAGAGGCCAGTGCCTGGAGGAGGCCATCTTGTTTGGTAAAGAGGAGGGGCAGGAAGGAGAGGAAGGCCCTTGAGGATATGGACTGACCGTGGCTGCCGCCATGGGCGGCAGCATGGGGAGCATGGCGAGGGCGGCCCAGGACCTGGCAGTGTTTCCATCTATGGTGCAGAAGGATGGGAACCAACTCGGTGGGACCTGACAACAACAACAACAACAGCAACAACAACCTCTTGCAAAGCCAGTCTGAGCAATTTCTAACACCTCTGGGCCTGCGGGGAGGGCAGAAAAGCCGGCCTTGGGATGGCAAGGCCGAGAGAAAGAGAAGGGATTGGCCTGTCTTGGCAATGCACTGGGGACCCTCTGTAGACTAAGCGGTGTTTCTCCAGTGGGACCCGTGGACCGTCGGCAATGTTGGGGGTGTTTGTGAAAACACCTTGAGTTCCTGGGCCTCCCTTGGGACCTCATAAAGCAGGGGTCGAGGAGTGGGGCCCCAGGTGTCACTTTGAAACAAGCTGCTCATGGGATTCCGAGAGCTGCCCAATTCTGAGGCCCCGACCTCTTCAAGAAATCAGAATGGGCCACTGACCAAGGCTGTTCCACAGAAGCATTCCCGACCTCCTTTCCTTATCCACAGAGAAGCCAGGCCTGGAACGCCAGGCCTGTAGAAGTCGGAGGAGTCAGGGAAGGGCCTTGACCGAAGGGATTGCAGGGGGGCAGGGGCGCGGGAGTTCCAGGTGAGTAAAGTGGCTGTGAACTTCAGTCACTGAAGTTACTTCTCGGGTCTCATCACTGGGGTCAGCTGGTGCCAGGTGCCAGGTGCAGAGAGCCCCGCTCTCTGCTGGGATTCTGCCAAGCTCCTGGGTGAGAACCAGCCTGGCAGAGAGGGTGAGGGCTCTGGGGGCAAAGTCTCTGGAGGAAGGGGAGTGAGCCCTCGCCCAGGAGGAAGGCGGCAAGTACTGGACAAACCCGTTGTGAGGCCCCACTGTCCTCGGATTGGCCCCAGCCAGCAACCTGTAATCTCTGTTTCTAACAACTTAAATAATTTTTTTATTACAAAAAGAAGGAAAAACCAAAACATCCCCACCACCACCACCCCAAGTTCTCCCCTGGGTTTCCTCCTCCGCGCCAATAAATAAGAGGGAGGAGACTGACCGGAGGAGGGGTGGGTGGGGGGGTCACGGTTCAGCAGAAAAAGGAACTGGACCTGTGCAGGAAGCACATCCACCCCCATCCTTGGTCCCCGGCACTGCGGTCACATTGGCTGGACACACACACCACTGTGCCCACTGACAGTCAGCGCCAGTCTCTGGCTATGTCCTGAGGAGTGTGGCCAGGCAGGAGGGCATTCTCCAGGCCTGCCAGGCTGGCTGCCCTGCCCGGGGTATTCTTGGTGCCAAGCAGTAGCGAGTCCAGCCAGCTCTTCCTGCTGGCGCCCGGGGAAGCTAGCAGCATCGACTGAGGTGTGAGACGTGCATGGAAGGAGCCCTCCCCGTCAGGGAAGGTGGGTGTGGGAAGCTGTAGTGAAGGCTGGCTTGGTTGGCACCCTCGGCACCAGCCTTACAAGCTCTTGGACAGGAGAACAGACCCACCCACACACTCCCAGTCCAGCTTACAGCTCTTCCGCCAACTGAGATGGTGCTGGGGGACACCAGCTGGCATTGCCTGGCAAGTCTCAATGGTGCATCTCAGGGTGAAAAGCAGTGTCCTTCCCCAAGTCTCTTCCAGGGCCAGCACCCTCCTAGTGGAGAGGCCTTGGGACCCAGAATGGCAGTGCTGGGGGGTGGGAGTGGGCAGTGGAGGGACCCCACTCAGCTCCCTGCCCCAGACACACCCAGGGGGTGGAAGCTCCCCTCTTCCAACAGGAGTCGGCCGAGGCGGTGGAGCAGCTGGGGGTACCAGTGCACACCCTCCCCCAGGGTCCGGCTGCCCTGAGCCACGCTGTGAAGCAGCCGCAGGGGCCAAAAGGCCAACTGAGCCAGGTGGTGGTCAGCCACCGCTGCAAAGCAGGAGGCCACCACGTCGTCCACCACCAGTGTCCCGTGCCTCGTGAGGGGGGCATAGGCCCCAAGAGCCACGTGTGTGGAGACAGCCACCACGCGGGCCGGCTGCAGACCAGGCGGCCCGGCCACCAGCACATACTGGCCAGGCTGCACCTGGCTGGCAAAGATGGCCCGGAAGTGGGCGGCCGGCTCCGTGTGATTGTCGGCGATGAAGAGCAGGTGGGCCGGAGTGAGCGCCAGGCGGCGAGGTGGGTCCTGGGTCTCGATGACTTGGAAGGCCCTGGGCCGCTCTGGCTCACGGTCCAGGAAAAGGAGCACTTCGCTGAAGGTGGGGCTCCCGCCCTCCCCCATGGCCAGCACCCGGTCTCCAGGCCGCACCGCTGAGAGGGCCACCCGAGCTCCACTCTCCAGGTGCACCTGGGCTCCAGCAGGAAAGCAGCCCCCTGTCTTGGCTGCCGCTGAGTGCTCTGTGGGAAGAAGACACATGAGCAAGGCGCTGCTGGAGAACCCCGCCTGGCCCCACCCTGCCCAGCCCAAGCTCCTGTTCCTTCAGCTCTGAGCCTCTCCCTGCTTCTCCCCACGCAGCCTGGATCCCCTCCATCCAGCCCTCAAGGGGACCTGCTTCCCTTCTCCCCCTTTTCCAACAAGGGGCACATATAGGGGCTCCCAGACACAGTGGGTTAGAGAAGAGGCTCCCTGAAGCCCAGGGGTAGCCCCTCCATCCCGCATGTGCTCATGTCTTGGGGCACAGTGCTGGGGCCAGGTGGCAGGTGGAAGAAGGCAGAGGGTGGCTATAGCTCAGAGCAGGGAAGGTGGCAGCCTCGTGGAGGGGGAAGTGGCTTAGTTCCTCTGGGGTCCAGACGTCCCATTAGTTCTCATCTCTTGCTCAGACATCCCACCCCCACCCCAACAACTGTCTTCTCGGACTGACCCCGCCATTTCGGATTCTGCATGGAAGCCAGAGGAGACCCGCTGTGGTACTTGGGGTAACAGGCCGACAGGAATGGTCAGATCAGGAGATGAGCCAGTGGTGGGGACACAATCTTTAGTTGTATGGGGACATGCCACAGTGGCATCAGTGGGTGCAAAGGAGAGCAGTGTTGGGGACAGGAGTTGCGAAGTGGCCCATCTGGGTCACTGTGAGAGGTCAAGATGACTTGAAGCACGTGGTGCAGGACATGCTTGAAAGGAGGCTGGGTGGAGGTGGAGCTGCAGGGGGACCGGATCTGTGTGTGTGAGGTTACTGCTTGGGGCAGGAGTGAGGAAGAGCTCCCGGCCTGATGGGGCCAAGCTGGGAGTTACAGAGGAATATGGGAAGCATCCGTGACTGGGACCAGCGCCATTGGCTGAGCCCCTGACCAGAATCGGGGTCAGGGAAGGCCCCCCTCCAGCCAACTCTGATGAACAAGGCGGCCACTTGGGGGAAAGTCCATTTTATTGAGTCCACTCTTGGTTCTGGCTCCAAAGTGTTGGGCTTCAGGGCCCTGGGGAAGCAGTGGGGGACGCCTGCGCCCCCTAGGAGGCCTGCTCATAGCACCCTAAAGAGCCTGACCTGAACTGGTCTGGGGCTGAACCCCTGGGGCTCCCAGGGAGGCACGCTGGAATCACGGCCCCTGACCCTTTGCCTGAGGGCCGCACAACCGTAGCCTCCTGTACTGCGCGGGACTGGGAGTGCCTGTGGTTCTGCTTCCTCCATCTCTGCAGCTTGCTCGGTCTTGCGCTTCCTGCGGCAGGCTGTGGGCTGTGGACTGCCAGGTCAGTACCCACGGCTGGGGGTTCAGGTCCCTAGGCTCTTGCTTTGCCACTACCAGGCCTGGGACCAGCAGGCGGTCAGGAGCAGCAGCGAGGAGCGCCGCCGCCGACGTCCTCTTCCACGGGGTCCCTGCCTCCATCCCTGGCCCAGCCTTTTCACCTTCTGCGTCCCAGCGGGCCCTGTGCGGCCTGCCCACTCCCTGCGGCCCCGGCCCGGGCCCCGGGCCCAGCCCCCAGGCGACGGCTCACCAGACTTGACGGAGCAATGCACGTGGGCCTTGGACTCGTAGTACACCCAGTCGAAGCCGGCCTCCACGGCCAAGCGCGCCAGCAGCCCGTACTTATTGCGGTCGCGATCCGACGTGGTGATGTCCACTGCGCGGCCCTCATAGTGCAGCGACTCCTCTGAGTGGTGGCCGTCCTCATCCCAGCCCTCGGTCACCCGCAGCTTCACGCCGGGCCACTGGTTCATCACGGAGATGGCCAGCGAGTTCAGGCGGTCCTTGCAGCGCTGCGAGCGGAAAGCAGTCGGCGTGAAGTCAGCAAAGCAATTGTTGCGCAGGCGCCACCTCGCCTGGGACTCTCCCACGGAACAGGCTGGAGTTGGAACGCCAGAGAGGGCGCCCAATCCCTCCGGCTCCGGAACAGAGGACCCCAGAGCGGCGGCCACCCCCATCGCCGCCCCACCACACTCATTCTAGGGTCCCTATGGTCCTGGGAACTTGGATCGGGTAGTGGTGTCAAATCTGGAGGGCGCATGCAGCCAGCACCCTCAGGGCTGCCTCTACAGTTGGAGTGGCCGCCTGTGCACCCTGTCATGCTCGGGGTCCCTCCAGAGGTCGAATGCCCAGTCTTTGCCTCGCCAATGCGCGGACTTGAGCAGAGACTAGTGGGAAGGGGGCTTTGGCAACGGAGCCCACAGCCCGGGGCTAGCCTGCTAGACGTGCAAGGCCCAGGGTGCCCAGTAGGTGTCACCGTAGCCTCAGGGCTGAGGCCGGAGGGCCGCGGGTCCGGGAGGCGCGGCAGGTGCAGGGCGCCCCCGCTGCGCCGCCAAGGGTGTGTTGGAACGAATTCCGAGTCCGCCTGCATCTTTTGGGCGCCACAAGGCCTTCTGCCGGACCTTAGGATTTCACACAGCCAGGCGCCGGGGAAGGGGCGCACGGAGGAGTCAGCGGGAGCTTGGTGCCGGACCAAGCCAGGCCAGGTCCCGGGCCAAGAGGAGCATCTCCTGTAGCAGGGTGCGCGCGCGCGCTGGGCCCGCAAACCCGGGCAACACGCTCCAGACTCAGTGGCCTTAGCACCTCCGCGCCGCCCACACACGGAAAGGGACCCGAGAGACCGAGCCTCTGACTCCACGCTCAGGCTCATTTGAGCGGGGGTTGGGGTGGGGTGGGTGGGGGTGAACAGGGGTGGCTAAATGGATCTGCACCCTGGGAGAAAGATGGGAGGGACCACCTGTCCTTACTGCTTCTCGGCCCTCCCTGGGGCTAGAGGAGCTAGTAAGCCAGAAATTGCCTAGAGGTGGGGGGTGGGTGGAGGGAGGGCCGCCGAGGCCTGGTCTCGGTTTGCTGGGGGAAGGGCCCTCCACCTGTAGTGTCTCTGAAGTGCGCAGCCCAGTCTTAGCCTACCCCCTAACCCCAGGAGCTTGGGCCTCACAGACCCTTGGACTCCGGCTTCCCAGAGGCCAACAGCAGCTACAACCCAGGGCCCAGCCAGTGCTCCCTGGCCCACAGCCTGGCTGGGGGCGCTCCCCTACAAGGAGGGACTCCCGCGAGCTCCCTCCTGGTCCTTTCGGGCCGGCCCCTAGCCCCCCACCTAAGTCCACCCGCAGGCCCTGGCCCCAGCCCTCTCTTCTCCCTCCCCACCTGCCGGGTCCAGAGCCGGGCCCGCTGTCAATGATTGCCCAGCTCGCGGCCGGGATCCTTATCTGCATTCCTCGGCGCCCAGCCCATCCCGGCCACCAGCCAACCTTCGGCCCCGACACCAGCCGGCCAGCCCCGGCGCCAGGGTGCATGCAGATGGCCGTGGTCTAGCTCCTGTGCCTAAAGGACCTAAAAAGTCGCAGCCTGCCTGCTGGAGGAGACCCCAAAGAGCAGGGATCCAAACTCCCGTCCAGACTCGGAGCCAGGGAAGGGAGCTTGCGCCCTGGCTCTCCCCGCGAACGTGGGTCCAGTTTAGAGAACGCAAAGACTCACTGCGGCTCAGTCTCCCGCCTTCCCGGGCACCCAGCCCCTCTTTTCCAATCCTTCTGACCCGCACCCCAAGCCCAGGGACCTCGCAATGTTAGCCCCAGGGCCGAAAGGCTCCCTCATCCAGCCTTCCACCGCAGCCGCGCCGCTCAGACACGTGGGCTCGTCTGCTTTGCTCCCTCGCCCCTCTCCGCCTCTCAGCTCGACTGTTCCGCGCGGTGCCTGGTCCCCAGACCCAAAGCCACAGGGCTCTGACCCGCCCTCTGTACTCTGGGCGCGGGCCGCGCAGCGGGCCACGAGCGCGCGGGGGCGACACGTGGGGCCCCGAGGGTCTTCGCCTCACGGCCCCAGTGGCTTCACAAGGAAAGGGGCGCCGCCACGTGGAGGGGTAGGCCGCACGGGGCGGCGTGGGTGCCCGGGGCGCAGGAGGAGCGGGTCGAGGTAGCTCCGGTGCCGCCTCTCGCCGGAGCTGCTAGGGCGCGGGAGACGGAGCGGCGGCCGCCGCTAACCTGCCTGGCAGCACGCAGACTGCAGTGGTGTCCGCGACGCTGCGCCCCCGGCCGGCAGGGACCCCGGGCCAGTCCATCCCGGGCAGTAGGCGGCCGGGCGGAGTGCGAGAGGGCGGGCCGGGCGGTGGAGAAAAGGTGCCCGCGTGCCGGCGGGCAGGACCGGGCCGGGCCGGGCAGGTGGCGGTGCTGCGGCCGCGGCGGTGGGGAGGCGGGTCGCGCTCACCTGGGTCATGAGGCGGTCGGCGCCCGTGTTCTCCTCGTCCTTGAAGATGATGTCGGGGTTGTAGTTCGGGGTGAGCTCCTTGAAGCGCTCGGAGTTGCGCGCGATCTTGCCCTCATAGCGCCCGCTGGCGCCCAGGGTCTTCTCCGGCACGTTGGGGCTGAACTGCTTGTAGGCGAGCGGCACGAGCTTGCGCGGCGGCCGCCGGCGACTGCCCACCACCCGGCCCGGCCCGCAGCCGCCCGCCGCCGGCACCAGCAGCAGCAGCAGCAGCAAGCCGAACCGCAGGCGGGGCCGGAGCCGGGCGGGAGGCATGACCGGGGAGCCCGGAGAGCGGCGGGCCAGGGCGCCGGGCGGGCTGATGGGTGGGCGGGTCGACGGGCGCGCAGCCGGGCTCAGGCGGCGGGGTGGCTCTGGGGGACTCGGGGCGGGGGCGCCATGGGCTGCGCGGCGCAGGGCCGGAGGGACTCGGGTGCGGGGCGGGGGCCCAGGGCCCAGGCTGGTGGCGGCGCGCTCTGTCCCCCTCGCCGCCTGGACTCTGAGCTGCCCCGACTCGCCGGCCGCCAATAAATAGGCCGGCCCGTTTGTTTTGGCAACGCGGCGGCGGCGGGGGGCGGCGGGCGGCGGGGCTGCGGGCCGGCGGGCTGGGCTGGGCCGGCGGGCCGGCGGGCTGGCGGGCCCCGCGGTTAGCGCCCGGGCCCGGCGGTCGCGCGGCCTGGGCGGAGCGGGAGCAGCTGCCGTCTGCGGCGCGGCCGGGGCCCAGTGAGAGGGGAAATGGAAGAGATCCGGGCGCGGGCCCCGCGCCGACCGCACCCTACCCACGTCCCTGCCTACTGGGCGCTCACAGCGAACCTGCAGCTCGGGCGGCGCTGCCTCCTCCCCCTCGGGCGGGCGGCCCCGGCGCTAGCCAGCCCTCGCCCCGCTCACTCCCAGCCGCGCGGCCGCCCGCTGCCCCCGGCGCCCCCTGCGAGTCCGCCCTCCCCGCCCCACCCCGCCCTGGCCTCGCCTCCAAGGCTCCCGTGGCTCCGGGGTGCCCCGCCAGGCGCAAACCTCGGGACAGGAGCCGTCACCCCCACCGAGACCGCAACCCACGGCGTGGCCGGACGCGAGGGGCGGAGGCGGGGGGCAGTGGCCGGACCGCACAGCCGCCTACGGTGTCCCCTGCGGGGAGGCCAACCCAGAAACAGGAGGCCGCTCATAACCTGGGCCCCACCCTGGCCCAGGCGACGCGCCCTCGGGCTCGGTGGAACTGGCTTCTCTGTCTCTCCCCCCAAGCGAGTTAGTTTAGGCGGCGGGTGGGAAGCGGAGGGGTGGGGCGCGCAGACCGTCGGAGAAGAGTCCTGGCGCGGGGAACTTGGTTAAAACAAGCAAGATGAAGTTGCACAGAGGTAGACCAAGGACCGGCGACAACAGCATGCCCTAGGAAGCCCACGCGCCACGTGAGAAAGAATGGCGACCTCACTCAGTAGGGCTCCCCTTGGCAGGAAGGCAGGAAGCGATCCACAGCCCCCGATCCACAGTCTCTCTCACTGCGGGCGACTTCATGCCAACCCTAGAGAAACTGCGACCTCAGTCCTCTCCTAGTTCCATGCTACCAATTGTTGTTTTCAGAGGACAGAATTCGTAGAGGCAGCCACCTCAAACCACATGGTTGTGTGTGTGTGTGTGTGTGTGTGTGTGTGTGTGTGTGTGTGTGTGTGTTAATATAAGCACTGGGGGAAAGGGAACCCATCCTGGCAGAAGGAGAACAGACAAATGTGGGTTTGGTTGGTCGATTGAATCAAGAAATCGTATGACTCCCTGCGATGTATCCAATAAAGACGGAAAGAAAAAAGATGAGGCTTGAAAATTCTGATGGTTCCGCTGCAAGACAACACCCACCACTTCATTAATGCTTACTGTATGCCCACTACTGGGGAGCTAATCAACAGGATAGACTGCGTATTCAACTTTCGGGATCTCATTTAAATTAACTACAGCTGGAGAATAGGTCTTCGTATCACCATCGCTGCTTTGCAATCAAGGACATGGACGGTCACAGAAGAGAAGCAATTTGCTGCTGACCAAGAAACTGGGGTTCACTCCTCCAAGGTCTGTCTTCTCTGGGCTGGGGGCCTGGCTTCTCTTCAGACTCACCCCTCCCCACCCCCCACCCCTCCGGCACCACCTGGGCTTTGGGCTGAGATGGACTTCCTTGCAAGGCCTCTGGATCAGTGTGGTGAAGACCAATTTAACACTGCAAGGTACTCAAGGGAGTGTCTAATGGAAGCACTTCCAATTACAGAGAAGGAAACAGAGACCCACAAAAGCCAACGCCACCCCTCAGAACTCACTGCAGTCCGTTTGACTCCGCAGGACAGAGTGTAACTGCCTGTAACGCTTTCTCCCCAGGAGTGCCTGGTGGCTTCAAACTGCTGACCCTGCCGTTAGCAGCCTAACATGCAACCCACAGTGCAGACCACGTAATCCAGGGACTTGTAATGCATAGGATGGCTCCACCAGGAACGGGTGGAGCCTGTAACTTGGAAGCAAAATAGATTCAAAGATTGTTTCCTTCTTCTCCCCAGCCCTCCCCCACCCAATGTTCTCTTTACATGAGCATTCAAATGTCCAGTTATCGATAACTCTACTATCACATCTTTTCCTTGAAAACCTGTGAGTTGCTGTCACTTCTATTTGCCAGGGCTCAAGGCCTACCCCTGCCATCTTTCACCACCCCACCTAGGTGAGCTATCTGGGACAGGTCCTTCAGGATTGAAAAAGAAAATCCATAGACTTCCTGGGAACCTCACCCCAGGGTTAGAGTTTTTGAGAGCCGTTGTGTCTCTTGGCCCATCTTTCTTTCTCCCTTCCTCTTAATACAAGTGCAACATTTCTCCCTCTTTCTCTGGCCTTAGTGCTCCGAGGCATCATCCTTCTTCGATGGCTTCAGAGTCTTGAAGACTTGGGAAATCCTCTTTCTGTTTTCTTTTCTCCACATGAAAAGCCAAAAGACTTTTCCCAGTTCCCTTACAGATTTCGGCTTTGCTAGTCTCCCTTGAGAGCTCTCATTTCTGCGTCTGACACTGGGATGTGCACCTTATCAAATACACGACTCAGATCGGTGTCGTGTGTCATAGGAGAATGATGAAGTATTGGTATAACTTGGCATCTGTATGGGTTCTTAGCAGTTTGACCTGGTTGGTTTAGGATGCACTTCACCAAAGTCTAGACCAGTGCTTCTACACCTTCCTCATGCCGCTACCCTTTCATACAGTTCCTCATGTTGTGGTGACCCCCAACCATAAAATTATTTTCGTTGCTACTTCATAACTGTCATTTTGCTACTATTATGAATCAGGTGACTGCTGTGAAAGGGTTCTTTGACCCCCAACGGGGCCAAGACCCACAGGTTGAGAACCACTGGTCTAGACCCTGCCCTGACTGGGCTAACTAAAGAGCTGACATTTTTATTAGCAAATAAAAGACTTAATGACCAGACGGTGTGCTGGGAGAAGGGGGAAGCCAGGAGCTCACATTTTTCAAGTCTTTTCTATCTGCCAGGTACTTTTACATGGTTAGTGCAATTGTTACAATAACTCTCGAAGGCCCAGCTTTCTTCCCACTCTACAAATCTACAACTCCCAACACTCTAGAAATAGGGTCTCACAAGTCAGGTTTGAACCCAGAACATTTTACTCCAAAGCTTTGCTCTTCATCCCCCTCCTCACCCTTACCAGGACACAATGGCACTGTAAGATCTTGAACCTCAAATTTAGTCTAGTAGTGAACCCACAAACTCTTAAACAATCAGCTGTGAGCCAAAAGATCCCCAGTTCTACTCTACCAGCCCCTCCGCAGGAAAACAATGTGACAGTCCGATTCTGTACAGATGACAGCTGTGGAGACCTTACAAGGCAGGTCTACTCGGCCCTATGGGGTTATTATGAATCAGAATAACTCGACAGCAATGGGACTGGTTGGTTGAGTTGGGTTTTGTCTCCCATCTCCTTCAGGTCAGGAAGGCTCGGAGGCGCCATCATTCCCACAGCAGTGCCTCATCGTTGTGTAAAGCACTTCTTCCTGCTACTGGTGGTGGTGGCATTAAAAACATATCTACCACCCAACTCTGGACAGCTCAGCTTCCTGCAGGGGGTCCACACACCTTACTGGCAGTGTGGCAGTTACATAATCTTCTGTCGACTTGTGAAGGGGTGGAGTCTAGCCTGTCAATCAGTTCGCAGCTTGACAACCTCATTTGGAGGCACCACCAAGATAAATAGCTCACTGGAGGCCAAACACACAAAGACCTCTGCTTGTCTTCCTGCTGACAAGCCACATGGAGACCCCTGATGGGGCCAGAGCCCTGGAGCTGGAGGAGCCACATGGAGACCCACGTCAGCACTAAGATGCTTCCACCACCACTGCATCCACAAGACTTTCCACCCACTGGCCTGTGATCTTCCTGCACTCAGCATCGTTTCAATGTGTTGCATGAGTCTGAAGAGGAAATTACAGAATGGTATCAGACATACGGCTAATATCAGACTTATGGGCTTGATCTGGACTGGACTGGGATGCTTTCTTAATCTACAATTGCTCTTTGATGTAAAGTTCTCTCTTACAGACATCCGAGTCTTCCTGATTTGTTTCTCTAGCCTATCCGGACTAACACAGGTAGCAATGGCAGCAGTCGGCTGTATAACTCCTACGTCGGCTGTATAACTCCTACCTTTCTTTCTTTTTTTTTTTTATACCCCGGGCCCCTACCTTTCATCAACGTGTTTTTCCTATCACTGTAAACTGAAACTCACTGCTGTTTGGAGCACTTTGAATGCACGTTGGGGCCTAAGAAACGTGTTCATTTCTTGGCTGCCTGTGTTCTTAGCCCTTTAGTAGGTTCAGGCTGGCTTCAAAGGCTTTTGAAGTGGGACAACCCTTCAGACCTCGCAAACAAAGCCTAACTTGGGTCTCTGCCAGGAGCTGGCTCACAGTAAGACTGGAGAACTAAGGTGTGTCCATGCGGAGGCAGTGGGTCCTCCCAGCCTGGTCACGAGAGGTGGGCAGCGAAGCCCACGAGTCCCGGACTGGTTAGTAAAGTGATTTCCTTCTTTCTCCATTAAAGCTCTTCCTTGATCATCTCTATTTTGATGATGAAAAAGTAAAATATACTTCTTTGGAAAATATGATAATTTTTTAAAGTAAAAGTTGAAGAAGGTGTTAGGTTCGAAAGGGAGGAACATGGATCCTAGAAGCGGATAATTTAAACATTTATAGGCTATCATTGCAGTGGTTTCAGTCCACCTTGAAGCTGTCCCTCTAGGGACAATGTCCTGTATGAAGAGGGGAGGCCTGGTGGTGGGGGTGCAGTGATTACGTAACCTACCAGACCCTCATTAGGAGAAAGACGAAGCCGTGTGTTCTCACAAGCTGACAGCCTAGAAGACTGATAGGGAGGTTCCGCTCAGTTCTGCAGGGTCCCGATGAGTGGAGTCAACTCTACAGCAATGGGTTTGGGGATTTGGGTAGGTGTGTATGTGTGAAGATACACACATGAATACATACATGTTTGGGAATTATACAGCTCTATTTATTGTGGGGGAATACATATGCTCAAATACTTGCTTCTAACGTTCATACATATCTCTGTCTTTTTTTTTCTCCTTTCTTTCCACTCTTCTTCTGCCACTTGACCAGATCAAGCCTGCTCTCAAGGTGTTGAACCAGACCCAGAGGAGTCTCCGGAATGCAGTCAGTCGCATGCCCTCCAGTGACTTACTGCACTGCTGTCCCCGCTCAGTTGAGGAGCACTGGGGCTGGGGTTGACCTACGTGGGCTTGATCACTGTCTCTGCCACCCCCAACCTCTGTGACCTGGGGCAAGTGACTTGACTTGTCTGGATTTCAGCTTCCTCACCTATACTGTGAGAATAAGGAATTATTGAGGGTGTTTTTGAAAAACACCCAAAACAAAACTTACTGCCACGGGGTCGATTCTGATTCATAGCGACTCTATAGGGCAGAGTAAAATTGCCCCCGTGGGTGTCCAAGACTGTAACTTTTTACAGAAGCAGAAAACCTCATATGGCTCCCAAGGAGCAGCTGGTGGTTTTGAACTGCTGACCTTGTGATTAGCAGTCTAGCATGTAGCACGCTATACCACCCTGGCTCTTTATCTGCAAGTACAAATATTAGCGATAATTCATTTTTGTCCTTTGTGGGGGTGCAGTGAGGTAGCAGCAGTTCTCTGATCCCTACTACCCATCCATGGGGAATATCTCAGGATGCCCAAATGCCTGTTCCCCAAGACAGCCGGGGTGAGTGGGAGTGGGTGGGGGCCTTAGTTCTTTTGCTTAGGGAGCATCTACCATGTGCGTAGTGCTATATTAGGCACACTTAAATAGAAAACCCACACAAGGAATTGAACTTAAAGATAAAGAATAAAAGGCAATGACCAAGTCTTGAATGCCATTCATAAATTAGGACAGTCATGCTCACACATTATAAACTACACAGATTAATGGATAATTTTTGTGATCATTTTTGTCTAGGAGAATATAGCGTTAAGAACCTGTTGGCATTGGCAAGCCTCCTTAGAAGGAAGCGATTTGAAAAACGCAGAAAGAAAAGGGGCGGGTGCCCTGGGTGGGGGGTGGGCACAGCAGAGCTGATGGCCCTCCCAAGAGGGCCAGCCCGGCTGGATCCCTCCCTCGCTCTCAGAAAACTCTTCCTCCGACACCTACGGCGGTGGCATCATTTCATTTTAGAAATGAGGAGGCTGGGCCCCCAGCTCATTGGTGAGGGAGTGGGTGCTGGAACCCAGCTCTGTTGGGTCCATAAAAGCCACTGACCTCTGCACGAGGCAGGGAAGCTTCACTTTGAACTCTAAGGAGCTGTTTTTCCTCTTTCAAGGGTTACCTTTCTCTGGCTGTACTTCACTGACCATTTCCCGAATGGGCAGGGAGGAAGGGGTCGCGCTCCCTTGCTCGCTCGTGTCAATTATTCTAGAGCAGCCAGCAGCCTGGCAAACTTGGAGCCATTGGCAGGAACGAAAGCATGCTTGTCTTTCAGCCTCCGATTAGCCCACAGCACATTTGGCCATCCAATTCGAGCCACTCAGAAGGAACAATGCTTTGAAAGCTAGCCACTGATTAGAAATAGGAATGTCCAGTTACCTTCGCCCAAACAATAAGCTCATTACGGGCCCTTCAGAGAGATCCAGGCATTGAAGACCTCGCTTTGATGACGTTTGAAAGGGAGAAGAAGGCAACAGAATTTGCTACAAGCAAACAGTCCCGTTTCTCTTGCGTCAAAGACCCAAGGTTGTGAAAGCTCTTAGAGATAGACAGAAAGATATTTGCCAACGGAAAGACCAGTAAACACATTTCCAGCAAATGGATGGTTACTAATGGGTTTTACTGCCACCAAGCCAGTGTCTCCACTTGAAAAGAAACCAGTTGCCCAACAGGGAACCTTGGAAAATATTAGTGTTGTGAATGTCCAATGAGGGCGAGGGAGGAAGACTTCTCTTTTAATATCCAAGCGATGCTCCTGAAGTATCAGCCCTCTGTCTGGAGGTGGCTTTGGACCAACTCACCCACACCCTCCTGGCCAGGCTCTTTCCTTAGAGATGGCACCCTACGGGTCCTGGAGCCCGAGAGACCAGGCGTGGAAGTGTACAGTCATTTGTCATTCATAACTTCTTAAATCCTGCCAACAGACTAGTTCATTTTATGATGATTATAGCTGAGAAAATAGTATATGATGCCTATGCCCACATCCCAATAGGTTTCCCCAGACAAGAAGAGACTATTTGTGTCCCGAAAGTTTCTAAAACCAACTCGAGATGACACTGGTGTGTGTGTCTGATCATTTTCCTTCGAATAGTCACTCAGCAATCTCTGGATGTTCTGGGTGCTGGGGACAGACACGTCTGAGAACACAAAGACCAGAGTTTCTGCCTCCTGGAGGCTTATTATTCTGATGGGGAGGGATTGAGGAGACAAAGATACATGTAAAAGTCAGTTAAAAACATACTGTGTTGAGGGGAATGGGGAGGGAGGGGAAAAATGAGCAGCAGATATTAAGGGCTCAAGTAGAAAGCAAATGTTTTGAGAGTGATGATGGCAACAAATGTACAAATGTGCTTGACACGATGGATGGATGGATGGATGGATTGGGATAAGAGTTGTACAAGCCCCCAATAAAATGATTTAAATATATATATATATATATATATATATATATATATATATAAACGAAAGAGGACTAAGAGAGGGTAACACACACACACACACACACACACGGTAAACCCCAAAGTCAAGGGCTTGGGAGGGCAGTGAGCTCATGGGAGGGGTGTGAGGTCAGAAGGAAAGTCAGGATAAGCCTAATGGAGAAAAGTGCCCTTGAAGCAGAGGTCAGAAAGAGGTGACGGTGTCCACCAATCAGACATCAAGGCAAAGAGGATCCAAGGTAGAGCAGACAGAATTTATAGAGAGGACTCTTTTAAGATCATTTGAGAAAGAGAGAGATCGTCGTGGCTCGTTGGAGGTCATTGCCAGAGTGCCGTGCTTTGGATCTGCTTTGGATTGGAGCTTTCTTGAAAGAAGGGGGTGTCTTGGTGGCCCTTCGGCCAGTAGTTGGATGCCCCTGCAGTGGGGCTGTTATGGAGCTGACCCACACTAGGGGGTTGAGTTGCTGATTCTCCTTGCTGAGTCTGGGTTTTTCTAGCTCATGTCCAACACATTTCCTACACGGGCCATTCCTCTGACTTCCTTTTCAGTGAGCTGGAATACGTTCCTGTTTCCCCGTTCAAGTCTGGTACAACCTCAGGCTTTGCCTCTGTTGGAGGATCCCACGGAGCTCAGTGATTTCCATCACCTGGAAACCCGTCTTGTTCTCACTTTCTGAGCCTGCTTTGGTTCCATTTGCCATTCGGAGGTTTAAGATTCTCACGCCCAGAAGCTGCTTCCCGGGTGTCTTCCAGGTGGGATGCTCCGCTCCCACTGAAGAAGTCCCTGCTTTGAAGATGACCTTTCAGATGTCTCTCCAGCCCCCAAGCCAGCCACCGCCGGCCCCTCCACATCCTCCCGTGTGCGCACCAGTCGCCCACACCTGCCCGACAGGAGCCAATGAACGAAACGTGGTTTCACTCACAGAGGTCTGCTCTGCCATCCTTCAAGTCCTAACAGCGCACAGACCCTTCACTGAACGTCACCTCAAGGCCGTGGCACCTCCCGTCCCAGTGCCCCAAACTCAGAACGCGCCGCCTCAAACACGCGATGTCTGCCAGAGGAACTCTCTGCCTTCAGCGACCTCCTGAGACGGCTCTTTTCCAACGGCATTTCCTTCTCAGACCATCTCTGCCTGCTGCCTTCTTCACGCACGGACGGCTGCCCCCGTGAGAAAGGTCAGCCGCAGGGCCCAGATGGGCGGCTCTACATCCCGCCTGGTGAAGTGGCGGGGCAGCCCTCGCAGGGGTGGGCTGGCACCGAGGCTGCAGCCCTGGGCAGCGGAGGCGCAGGGCTGGGCAGTGTTTCTTTCTGGTGTTCACTGGGGCAATCACGAGTCAGAGCCAACTCCACAGTCGCAACAGCCACAACTCGGACTACGAGTCAGATCGACGCGACGGCAGTGAGCTGGCTGTCCTGCCTTCTCTGAGTTCTGCAAATGACCCGCCACTGGTCACACTTATGGAAGAGAACCATGGAATGGACATGGTTCCCACCAGGAAAACCACCCATGGGAGGCCATGGGCAGCACCTGCACAGACTATCAGCGACTTGTAAGTCACTCGTTGAAAGAGCGTCTGTTACCCGCCAGCAATCAGCGCGGGCCCCTTCCTCCCTCAGGTGGCACGGGCCCACCGGTATTGCTAGGGGGCCGGAACGTGCCAGGTGGCAATGAGGAGTCAAACTGCTGGTCCTTCCTTCTCGTCTGGGAGCAGTCTTGTTTTGTCCTGAATAAAGGATCTCTTTTTTTTTTTTTTATCATTTTATTGGAGGCTCATACAATTCTTATCACAATCCACACATACATCCATTGTGTCAAGAACAGATGCACATTTGTTGCCCTCATCATTCTCAAAACATTTGCCTTTTACTTGAGCCCTTAATATCTGCTGCTCATTTCCCCCCTCCCTCCCCACTGCCCCCCTATCTCACGAACCCTTCATCATTCATAAATTACTATTATTTTGTCATGTGTTACACTGGCCGATGTCTCCCCCTGCCCTCTTCTCTGCTGTCCCTCCCCCAGGGAGGAGGCCATACATAGATTCTTGTAATCAGTTCCCCCTTAAGGATCTCTTTACCAACCAACCTTCCCAGCAGAACTGCTCTTGAACCCTGAAGAGAGGCCCACAGCCCTGTGGGGCTTCCCCCACCAGCTCCAACTCCTTTCCCACACCCTGCTCACCCCCAAAGCCTGGGGGGGGGAGGGGCAGGCACAATGGGTGCCAGTCGAGAGGATTACCCTCCTCTCCTCCATTCCCCCTCTCCCGGCACCCTTGCCGACTGGCTGCCGATGCTATCAGGGGTCCATAAAGCTCAGAGGACTCTGGCCTGGGAGTGGGGGGCAGGGGTTAGGCAAACAGGCCAGGGAGGCAGTTGGTTGAAATTTAACCACAATATTCTTGGTCTCTATTGTTTTGAGTGAGGCCCAATATTTCCACAGCAGGCTTATAGGATCTGATTAACCGTGTTAGACAACAATGCCGGGCTGGGATGGGCTTCCCCTTCTAGCTGCCAATATGAACAAGCAAATACAATACGCACATTTCAGAAGGGCCTTCCAGCAGCTGCAGAGCCCTACTCCCCAATTCTAACCCTGCTACGGCTGTGGGCCCCCAAGTGAGGGCAGGGAGGAAGAGTGTGGCGCTGAGTGCCCCTTTAACTACTGGCCGGTGGCCCAGCGAGACGAGGAATCCTGGCACAGTCTTGCCAGGTGAGTCAAGGGCTGTGTGCTGTCCACACCCTGGAGTTCGTCCGATGCCTCTTCCGGGTTCTCCCAGTAGGCAGGTCTGGATTCTCAAGAACCCACGGAAGTCCGATGCAGAGAGGCCAGCACCACTGAAAGGGGCCCGGGAATGTGGCGCGGACAGCGTCATCTGGGGGATCCAGGATCCCCGAACGGATTGGGAACAGAGCTCAGAAGAGGGGTTGAGGTGTTGATGGCGCCCGTGCCAGAGGGAGATAAAAGACCCCAGGTCATAGAGGAAGCAATTAATGGACGGCTGGACAACCAAGCCCCAAGGGGTGGGGAATGATTCTTCAAAGGTGTCTGGGCGGCAAAAGCAGAGATGAACCCAAGCTCTTTGGCTCCAGATGAATTCCCGCTCGCACACAGAGAAGCCACCTAAGGTTCTTCCCCCCCACCCCACCCCACCCCCTGCATTTTCCCAGGGCAGGGGTCCCTGCAGTCCTGCTCAAAAGGACGTGAAGGGAGGAGAAGCAAAGGGGACCCCTGGCAAGCGCATCCGGTAGCAGCGTCCACTGTCTCACAGCAAAAGTCCTCCCTTCAGCATGGGCCCCTTTCTCAGCCTGCCCGTCTGTGGGCCAACGCCTACCATTACCCATGACATGCAGTCCCCCATTCTGGACGCTGGTCATTGTGACCAGAGACCAGGCTTCAGGAGCCTGCTCCGGCTAGCTTCTTTGTAGCACGCTGACTCCTTTGAACTTTCCGTTTCTTCTTCAGAGAAGGTAGAAAGTACTTCAGGGCAGAGCATAGAAAAACACATCCTGATAGTATTAAAACCAATTAACATCACGCTGCGCCCTAGCCCCCACAGGGATATTTTCTGAGTTTGGGTGAACAAGAGACCCTGCGCTCAAAGAACATCACCTCATGAAAGGGCAAAGACAAGAGAGTCCAGAAGAAACGTGCAGATTGCATTCAAAGCAGGAGTGGCGAGGCAGGACGCAGAATAAATCAGGGGTAAACAGAACAGGAGGGACAGGCAATTGAAGAGAAGAAAACGGGGCCCCTGGTGACCAAGTCGTAATGAGAGTAAATTCAACAGATGTGTCTACTCCCCAGCCCTCTCCTCATCGCTGTGCAGAGTACAAAGAGCTTCCTGCTTCCTGCCCAATCCAGAGTCCCGTGGCCAAGAACAATGCAGAAAGCATCCAAAGAAGATGGAAGGAATACACAGTCACTGCACCAAAAACAATCGGTTGACATTCAACCATTTCAGGAGGGCGTGCATGATCCAGGGCCAATGGTGCTGCGGACAGGAAGTCCACGCTGCCCTGAAGACACTGGCGGAAAACAAGGCTCCAGGAATTGACGCAATAACCATTGAGCTCTTTCAACAAGCAGATACAATGGAAGTGCTCGCTCATCTGTGCCCGAAAAGCTGGAAGACGGCTCCCCGGCCAACTGATTGGAAGAGATCCATATCTGTGTCCATTCCAGAGAAAGGCGATGTTAAAGAATGTGGCAATTATTCAACATCACCACCCATACCACGTACCAGAGAGTTTTTGCTGAAACGAACTCAAAAACAGGAGCAGCAGGACACCACCAGGGAACTGCCAGCCATTCAAGCCAGATTCAGGGAAGGACATGGCGTGAGGGGCAGCGCTGCTGATGTCAGACGGACCTTGGCTGAAAGTAGACAATACCAGAAAGATGTTTACTTGTGTTGTGTTGACTAAGCGAAAGCATTTGACCGTGTGCATGATAACAAATGAAGGACACCATTGTGAAGAACGGGAATTCCAGAACCTTTGTTCTCATGAGGAACCCAAGCATCAGCCATGTGTACAGGTAGTCATTCTAACAGAATAAGGGGACCCTGTGTGGTTTAAGGACAGGAAAGGCGTACGTCAGGGTTGTATCTTTTCACCAAATGTATTCAGCCTGTGCGTTGAGTAAATAATCTGAGAACTGTGCTATATGAAGAAGAATGGGACATCAGGATCGGAGGAAGAATCATGAGCAACCCTCAATATGCACATGACACAACCTTGCTTGCTGAAAACCAAGAGGACTGGACGCACAAACTAATGACAATCAAAGGGCACGGCCTTCATCCTGAATTACATACACCTGAACATTAAAAAAAAAAAATAAAGGCCCCCGACAGAGAAGCAACAAGCCCACATGGAGCAACAAGTCCAACGAGTGTCATGAGGTGCTGACGGGATCGGGTAGCAGGCATCAGAAGACCCAAAACAGAAACTTATCACTGAGAACAAGGGGGTTGTAGCAGAGACCCAAAACCCATCTGTAGACAACGGGGCATCCCCTCACAGAAGGGTCAAAAAGAAGGGAGGGCTGAGTCACCAGGGTGCAGTACAGCACTGATGAAACACACAATATTCTTCTGGTTCCTTCAGGCTTCCTCACCCCACACTATCATGACTACAACCCTGCCTTTCACTTCGGGCTAGACCGGAGCATGTACACAGGTACAGATAAGAGATAAGAGCTCACCACACACAGAATCCAGGAACAGGAATAGGAGTAGTGATACCAGAAGGGTAGGAGGAAGGTGGAGGGGGGAGGTGAGGAAGGGGGAACCAATTATAATGATTGGACACATAACCTCCCCCAAGGGGACAAACAACAGAAACTGTGGGGGAAGGGAGACAACAGTCGGAGTAAGATATGAAAATAATAACAATTTATGATTTATCAAGGGGTCATGAGGGTGGGGGGAGGGGAAAACAGAGGGGATACCAAAAAAGCAGAGCTCAAACAGAAAGTAAATGTTTAGAAAATAACGATGGCAACATATGTACAAATGTGCATGATACAATTGATGTATGGATTGTTATAAGAGCTGTAAGAGCCCCCGATAAAATGATCTTTTTAATTAAAAAACGGAAAATATTTTTTTAAAAAGCCTCCAAAATGGACCAACAAGTAACATCCAGAGAAGAAAAGAACGGGACCGATGGTTCTTGGGGGGATATGGGAGAAAGGAAGGGGATGGGGGCACTAATCCAGGAGCAAGGGAACAACAAGTAAACCAAAATCAATGGAAGAAAGGTCGTAGAATGCCTAGTGGGACTTAATCAAGTGCAATGTAGCAGCGAGGAATCACTAAACCCGAATGAAGGCCAAGCATGATGGTGGGAAAAGAGGGAAGTAAAAAGGAAATAGAGGAAAGAACCAGGAGGCAAAGGCCATTATAGAGGCCTAAATACAGGCATGTACATATGCAAATACATATATAATGAGAGGGGAATAGAACTATGTACTCATATCTATATGTTAAGAATTAAGGTGGCAGATGGACATTGGGCCTCAACTCAAGTACTCCTTTAACACAAAAGCACTTTGTTCTAACAGTCTGTCATTCTGTGATGCTCACCTTCCCAACATGATCGCTGAAGACAAAATGGGTGCATAAGGAAATGTGGCGAAGAAAGCTGATGGTAGTGGAGAGCAAATGCTTCAAAAATTATTAGGGCAAAGAATGTACAGATGTGCTTTATATAATTGATGTATGTATATGTATGGATTGTGATAAGAGTTGTATGAGCCCCTAATAAAATGTTTTTTAAAAAGCTGATGGTTCCTGGCTATCAAAAGATATAGTGTCTGGGGTTTTAAAGGCTTGTAGATAAACAAGTGGCCATCTAGCTCAGAAGCAACAAAGCCCACATGGAAGAAGCACACCAGCTATGTGATTGAGTGTCAATGGGATCAGGTATCAGGCATCTAAGACTCAGAATAAAACCATACCCAAGGTGAATTGGGGTGGGGTGGAGCATGGAGTGGAGACCCAATGCCTGTCTGTAGATAATTGGACATCCCCCTACAGAGGGGTCACAGGGAAGAAGAGATCAGCCAGTAGGGTGCATTATAGCACTGATGAAACATACAACTTTCCTCTAGTTCTTTGGTGCACCCCCTGCCCCCTATCATGATCTCAAGTCTACCTTGCAAATCAGATTAGACCAGAACATGCACACTGCTACAGATAAGAGCCCACAACACAGGATAGATAAACCCCTCAGGGTCAACAAGGAGAGTAGAGATACTAGGATTAGGGGAGGGTGGGGGAATCGATCACAAGGATCAATCTAGAACCCACTCCAAAGAGAACAAATAACGGAAAAGTGGGTGAGGGGCGACGGAGGATGATGTAAGATATGGAAAAAATAATTTATAACTTATCAAGTGTTCGTGAGGGAAGGCGGGCAGGGGAGGGAAGGGGAAGAAATGGGGAGCTGATATGAGGGGCTCAAGTGGGAAGAGAAGGCTTTGAAAATGATGATGGCGGCATATGTGCAAATGTGCTGACACACTAGAGGAATGTGTGGACTGTGATAAGAAATATAAGAACCCCTAATAAAAGTATTTTAAAAACAATAAAAGTAAAACAAAACAAACAATAAATGTAACATCAAGATAAATCGAGAAAATACTGCCCTTGTCAAGGATTGCATTTTACTTGGGTCCACAGTGGTTGCCCAGGGGAGCAGCAGGCAGGAAGTGAGACAATGCATTACCTTGGGCAAATCTGCTGCCAAAGACTTCTTTAAAGTGTTTTAAAAAAAAAAGTCACTCTGAGGACTCAGGTACTCCTGAGCTGAGCCATGGTATTTGAACGGCCTCACCTGCATGTGCAAGCCGGACAATGAATCAGGAAGAACGGAGAACAATGAACGCCTTTGAAGTCCCGTGAAAAACACGGACAATCCCACGGACTCTCAGAAGAATGAACACAAAACAGCAGAATGTCTTGGCAAAACAGCCGGAATGCTCCTGGGGGAAGAGAGGGTGAGACGCCATCTCACCTACTGTGGACAGGTTATCAGAAGGGCCCAGTCCTTGGAGGAGGACATCGTACTTGGTAAAATCCAGGGTCAGTGGGAAAGAGGAAGCCCCTTGACGAGGTGGACTGACAGTGACTGCAGCACTTGGCTCCCACCACGGGCAGCAGTGTGTGTGAGGCTTGTGAGGACCGGGCAGCAGTGTGAGGTTTGTGAGGACCGGGCAGCAGTGTGAGGCTGGTGAGGACCGGGCAGCAGTGTGAGGCTGGTGAGGACCGGGCAGCAGTGTGTGTGAGGCTGGTGAGGACCGGGCAGCGGTGTGTGTGAGGCTGGTGAGGACCGGGCAGCAGTCTGTTCTCATGCACACAGGGTTGATATGCGTCAGAGCCCCAGACAATACAGAGGAGTAAGGGCTTGGGGAAAAGGGAGATCGGAAAGCACAGGAAGGAATCCAAGAGGGAAATGTCAAATGCCCGATGTGGGGAGGGAGGGAATAAGAACACCGGAGCTTCTGGATGTGCAAGGACATCTCCCCCCAAGTGTGTGCATTGTAGCTGAGCTGCCTCAGGCTGGCAGAAAGATCCCAAGGCTGACCAGACTAGGTTCTTCCCAGGTCCAGGGCACAGATCACGCAGCTAGGACAAACAGCTCAGTGGACAGATGAGACTGGCCGCTTTCCTCCTGCTCCCTTTTCAGTAACGCTACCACCCTTTGGGACACACTCCTTGACCGGGAAGATTGGCTGGTCAGGGACATGCCTGGAGAAGAGAATGAGCCTAGTGGGATTTTTCCAGGACCCTGTACTGGCTCTGCCTTTAAGACCCGCTGGGAAAGCCCTCAGCCAGGCAAGGAGCAAGGAGGCGCTGCCAGCCAGAGGGCTCGGGGATGGAGATTTCACCCCCAGCAGAGCGACTTCCCTGCGGTCCTGCTGGACGCTGGGGGAAGGGATGGCCAGCCGGCAAGGCCAGGGAGGCCGTGCAATCTAGGTGGCGCTATTTCTCTACTTTTTGGGTGAAGTCCCGGCCGGAGCTTCCTCGAGGTCCCTCGTCTTGCTTCTGGTTTGCTGGCCGGCTCATGTAAACCACCTTATATTATTTTTTTTTCTAAAAATACTCCAAAGCAATTGAAAGAGTCCCTTCTCCCACCAGCCAGCCCTGGCCCCAGCCCCGGCCCGGGGGAGCGGGTGGGTAGGCGGCGAGGTGGGCCACTGCTTTATTAAACACAGGGAAAACTAATATTTACGGAATAAAATTTATGGAGCGGCCACGAGAATTCGACCCTTTCATGTGCACGCAGAGTGGGGGCTGGGCCAGCCTAGGGGCCTCTGGGCGGGGCCCCAGCCAGGGGGCAGAGTTGGAATATAGCCTGGCTCGGCCAATTTGTCAAGGCAGGGATTTCCCTGATGGTGCCCTGGGCTGAAAGATTCCCAGCGCCCGCCCTTCGCTGCAGAAAGCAAGGCTCCAGGACTGGAACGCTCCAGGCCGGGCCTCTGGGAAGCCACGGTACTCAACTGATACGTTTGGGAATGAAGGAGAGAGTCTTGGGCGCGTAAAGGCCATTGCTGCCCAGTTGATCCCAACTCTCGTGACCCTGCAGGGCAGGGCAGGAAGCCTCACGGGTTTCCAAGGCTGTGCATTTGTATGGAAGCGCGCCGCCACTTTACTCCGCCAGTGGCGCAGGCTGGTGGCGTCGGCCACCGAGGACTTGACCTCGGCCCCACCCAGCCTCCTGCCACTTTCTTAACACGAAAGAAAAAAAGCAGCAGCCCTGCTCTTCTGAAGATGCTTAGGGGCTCTTGGGGTGTGTGTGTGGGGGGGCTTTCTGGCCTTCCTGTGGGGGGAATGCCTTCACAGGGCCCAGCCGAGTGAGTCTCCAGGGTGAAGATCCCGATTCTTCCCAAGTCTGGTTCAGAAGTCGTTCTACTCCACGTGGTCTCAGGCCCCGTACACACGGAGATCAGGCTAACTTCTTCCAATAGCGCTCTTTCCCTAGTTCACCTCGGTGATGTGACTACCGGTGCGTGTGGGGGGGGGGGGTAGGGTTAGACCCTGGGTCCTGGGGTCAAGAGAGTCAGCAGCAGCGATAGGGGAGGAGTCCTGATGGAGCTCCGACAATCGGCAGGTAGCAGCATGGAGGTCAACTCTGGTCCCCACAAGGCTCCCTGCCCCGAGCTGAGCATCCTACCGACAGGAGGCAGGTCATTGGATGTGCCGCAGCAAAGCAGGCAGGAACATCCTTCCTAGGAGAGTCCAGCATGGGGCAGAATGACGCAGTTAAGAACTCGGCTGTCCCTTATTAGCCTGCGTGACCTTGGATAAGTCGCTCAATGGTGCCAACACTCAATCTGCCCGTGGGGTTCTATCTCGTTCAGATAATAGGGTGAGGCTATCCTGCCAGATGCTTATTAGAATACCAGGTAAACATTAGCTGCTCAATAAACATGGGCTGTTTATTACCGTGGTTCTTGTTCTAGCCTTCCCTGCTACGGTAATGCTTGGTTTGTCCTCTCCTCTGAGACTAGCATCGGGAAAGATGTCAACTCTGAGTTTGCTGCAAGCTGACTACTCCGACTCCTCGTAACCATGTGTGTTGGTGTAGTTCTGTGCACCAGTGGTTTTCGGCAGCTGGGATCCTTCAGAAAGGATCACCATACCTTTCTTCCTAGGCACCTCGGGGAGGACCCAGATCATCAACCTCCAGTAGGTTAAGCGCCACCGAGCTAGAGGAGGCAGGTGGCTAAGGAGGCACTTGACCATCCCAAGAGCAAGTAAACATTCATGTCTTCTGCTCCCGACCCCTCCCCTCTGGTAACAGCTCCCAATGAACATGGGAGTTTCCTTTCTGTCCTGTGTCCTTTCACTCCCTTGTGGGGTGGGGTTTCCGTTGTCCTGGCCTATGGGAAAACCTAGCAGAAAAGGCCCCGGAACTTGGCTGATGCGGATCTGCCAAACCTTGCTTTTATTTGTCTGAAATGTTGACTTTCTAACTGTTGGAGACACTGCCTTGCTCCTGCAGCCTTTATATTTTCTCCTGCTCGGCGCTAGTAGTGGTTTAGGCCAATTCTGTCGCCCCAGAGAATTCTGATCGCTTCCTGACCTCCTATCTTTCCTAGCAGTTCTTTTGGTTACTGGTATTTGAAGTGGAGTGGAAGATGGGAAAGTCAAATTCCTATTCTCCAACCTTAGTAAAAGTTCCTTGACTGTAGTGGGGGAGGCTCTTTATCATTTCGGGACCATGTTGTGGTTTAAACTGTTTGTCATTGCCCTGGAAACACGTAGGAAAACACATCAGGTTGGCTCTGTCTAGTGCCTACCGCTTTACGTCAACGGTCCCCAAAGGAGGCTCAGCGCAGGCCACAGCAAAGAAGCATAAAAAGAAGTTGAAGAGCTGTATTGACGGTGTGGGCGTTCTCCAGAGACAACGGGGCAGGGCCCAGAAAAGGGAGGCAGGTTACAGGCTCAACAGAATGAATCTCTCGAAAGTAGGGGCTGTGAGTACTTCTTATTTCACTCCAGAAGGAGAAGCAACGGGTCTCTGCGGAACATGTAGCCCTGGCTAGGAGCTCTGGCAGAAGGTAGACAAGGTGTCTTGAGCTTGTGGGTGCCTTTTTGCGGACAGATTTAGCTGACAGACTCCAAGTCCATGGTAGGATCCTGGATCCAGAGAATCTCCATGAAGACAGAGAAGGGTATGGGATTCCCACAGGCTGGCTTCCATTCAGTGTGTAAGAAGCTGGAGTCAGGATTCCCTTGGCTGACTGTCCTCTCTCAGGTGACTCCTCACCATGAACGTAGTCATCTGTCACAGGGATGCTACTTCCACACAGGCTCCTTCCAAGGGCCCTAGGAAGTTGCTCTCCAAGTCCATCCTCAGTAATGAGGCAGTGTCAGATTAGCTGAAGAGCCCCGTTGGCTTCTTCCTCTTGGCCTTTGACAGCCGAGGCCTTGGCACCGAGCCTGAAGTGCCCTAGAAGAAAAAGCAACCGGTGTTAACGGGGCTTGGATGCAGTTCCATTGAAGTTAGCAGCGCAGCACCCTTCTTCCCAGGGACCCGAGTGAGGACGAGGTCGTCTTGGAGAGGTCGCCACACAGATATTTCAGAGTCCGTTTCGGGTGGCGCCTTGGAAACGGACAGGAGAATATACTTGGACACTCTATGCAGGAGGATGCATATCTCCTTCCTCTCCTGGGAAACCACCTTACAGAGCATCACTGGAAGTGGGGAAAGGTGGGAAAGGAGCCAAGATTCACCATTTGGTATGAGAACTGTAGAGAGGAAGTACACAGGGAAGTTGTAAAAAACCACGATTTTCCATCTCTACACCCGCCGTCTGGAAGCTTGGTCACAAAACAGCCATCAATATTGTTGGGGCAAAGTCACTAGGTGACGATTGCAGGGATCAGTGGCTCAGAGGCTACAAAAGATGCGGCCTCCTCTGCCTCTTGGAATTCATACAGGAAGCTGTTCCGAACTCACTGTGGGCTCTGTCTCGGGTACCGAGAGGCATGGCATCGGGACTGGCTCTTCTGGGTGGTTCGGGAGGTGGCTCTCAGCTCCTTGTGGGGCTGTGCTGCTTGAGGCGTGAGGATCTCCTGAAATCAGAAAAATTGAGGGGAGGCAGCGATAAAGGCCTTCTTCTTCCCAAGATGACACTAGCACTTAGCAAGTATGCTGCTAAAGGCTAGAACCGGGCACTAATACAAGGGAGCTTCAACAAATCTGTACGAAGATGGAATTAAAGAAAGGAACTGTGGCATCTTAAGTGCTCATGGGCAGCCATCCAAGGTGCAATCATTGGTCTCTCCCCCTCCACAGGAAAGAAGAGAGATGGAAATCCAAAGATGCATAGAAACAATTGGTCCAGTGGACTAATGGGCCAGGCAAACAACCCTGAGACCAGAAGAACTAGATAGTGCCCAGCTTTTACTATCATCTTCTCTTAAAACAATCTCATTAGAAGGTCCTGGATAGAGTGGTAGAAATGTGGAACAAAACCCCAAATCACAAGATGACCAGGCTTATTAGTTGGATAGAGATTGACAGAACCTCCCAGACCCCCAAACCTATGGCCCTTAGTCACCTCTCAGTTCTGGAATTGTATTCACTCCCAATTTAGAAGAGACAACCATTTATGCTCAAACGGGTGGCATTTACCCAAGGACCAAGTTTGGAGAGTTGGAAAAGGAGGAGAAATGAAAACAGGAAACGCAGGGAGGAAGAGGGATAAGATAGGGTCCTTGAGGTGACTGCAATGGGTAAGTTGAAATAAAATGTGAATTGTTGAATGGAAAACTGATGACCTGCTCTGTCAACCTCTGTCTAATTAATAATAATAAAAAGGTAATGGGATTTTCCCAAGAATTTTTGGGAGCCCCTGGGCATATAAACAGATAGAAGCACTCACAATGTCCAACTTCCAGCTGACTTGCTCAAAGTCTTGTTCTTACTATGAGATTCTCTAGTGGCACCTTCACCAGGTAGCACAGCTCCTGGCTCAGAGGAGCTACCTGTTCTTCTACACATCCTCCGGCACGCCTCAGGAAGAAGGACGGTCATTTTCTTCTGCTTCTCGGCCTTGACCTCCTAAACGCCTGGACCAGTGCTGCCCACTAGAACTTTCTGCACGATGGAGATGTTTTGCCTCCACACTGCATTTGGCTACTAAACACTTAAAATGTGGCTGATATAAATGAGGAACAACATACTCAATTTTATTTCATTTTTATTCATTTAATTTAAGCACATAGCTCGACCTACCATATTGAATGGTGCAGACCTGGACTCTAATTCTCTGCATCTACTCACCAGTGCCTTGATGCTTCCGCTCCTTTTGGATCTCTTGCTTGGTGACTGCCACATACAGACTCTGCAGATTCGTGACAAAAGGCCTTCCATTGCCAACACTGCATGCCTCTGGTAGTTTCTACAGAGAGGAGAAGATCTTGTCAGTAGTCATACTTGAATGTCAGAGAGAAGGGACCCGAGTTCCACTGGCAGAACATCAACCACAAAAGAATGTATGTAAAGAAGTTGCCTCGTGCCACTGAGTTGATTCCAACTCATAGTGACCCTGTAGGATAAGGGAGACTGTACAAGATAGGTTTTCCAAGCTACAATTTTTATGGGAGCAAATTGCTGGATCTTTTCTCCCATGGAAGGGCTGGTAGGTCTGAATCACCTATCTTCAGTTAGCAGCCAAGTTCTTAGCCACTGTGTCACCAAGCTCCTTATAAAGAATTAGGATCCATTATAGGGTATCTAGATCTAAATCCATTTGGACCAATAGAAACACCTCCTGACCTGTGTGTGCAAAAAAATGCATTTGATAAAATCCAATGCCCTTTCCTGATGAAGCCCACAGAAGACTGGAGTCAGAGAGGGCTATCTCCATATGATTCAGAGAATATCTGAAGAGCCAACAACCAATATTATAAATATCTGAGAAAGAGAGAAAGCTTTCTCCTTGAAATCTAGAATAAGACCAGGGTGTCCCCCCCTACCACTCCTATGTAACACTGTATTAGAAGTCTTCACCAAAGCAGTAAGACAAGAACAAGACAGAAAAGGTATTCAGAAAGGAAAAGAAGTAAAGGTACCTCTACTCGTGGGTGCTATGGTCCTCCGCACACACAATCCCCGTGAGTCTGCAAACCCTCCAGAGCTAGTAGGCAGTGTAATCAAGCTGCAGGGCACAGGACTCAACCCAACTCGGCTGGGCTTCCGTACAACAGCGATGAGGAATCTGAAAGGGAAGTGGGGGAAACAATTCCCCTGCCAATTGCACCTAAGGGAAGAAAAGACCTGGGAGCCAACCTGACCAGGAAGACGAAGGACTTGAAGAAACTGTAAACGCAGCTGAATGATCCCAAAGAAGACTTAAATTGGAAATACTGTAAAGATGTTCACAGCATGGATTGGAGGGCTTAATATTGACTGTCAATACTATCCAAAATCACCTGTCGATTCGACACAATCCCAATCAGAATTTCAATAGTCACCCTTGCAGAAACGGAAAAACTGATCCTCAACTTTATATTAAACACTGAGGCCCCGAACAGCTACAGGAATGTAGAAACTGATGAGCAAAGTAGGAAGACCCACACTTCCTGACCTTAAAATGCATTCTATAGCTATGTTGTCAGCACACGCTGGTCCTGGTACAAGAGACACACCAATGGAATAGACTTGAGACTCCAGAAATAACCATCTCTGTCAACTGATTGTAGACAACGGTGCTGAGCTCAGTCAATGAGGAAGGAAGTGTATCTTCAATAAATGATGCTGGGAAATGGGTTTTCAATATAGAAAAATGAACCAAGATCCATGCTGCATCATATATACAAAAAAAGATTCAAAATGGATGAAGGACCTAAATATGTAAACGCGAACCACACTATTCTTAGAGGTGAAAGCAGAGACGGTGCTGTCAGGGCCACCCTGCAACAGTGACTCACCTAACATGCTAACAAAAGCACGCAAAGACGGAACCCACGGGGCCTCGCAATGGTGACATACTTAGGACGATTCCACCAAACACGTCGCCAAAAGAGTGCAAGGACACGCTATCGAGGGGGAGAATATCTTCAGAAACCACATATGTAACAAAAATCTGACAACCAAACTATAAAACTTCAACAACCGAAAGAAATAATCCAATCATAAGTGGGCAAAGGACTTCTACAGTCCAAACACCAAAGGAGACATTCAAATGGCCACAGAACACAGGACTTGTGCTCAGTGCTACTAGCCTTCGGAGATGCGGCGAATCAGTCAGATTCCGTTTCACTCCCACTAAGAGGCCTGAGACCAAAGCGACGACAGCACACAGAAAATACCGAACGGAGGTGAGGAGGCGGGTGAACTGGGAGCCTTTACTCCTTGCTAATGGAAAGGTCAATGGTCCAGCCCCTCAATCCAGTGGTTCCTCAAACCTAAAACAACAGCCCATGGCCCAGAAATGTCACCCCAAAGTCCTGAAATCAGAGGACCAACTTGTACATGCATGTCCACTGTAGCACTGTTCCCAACGGCCAAAAGGTGGAAACAGCTTAGATGTCCCTCAGCAGCCAAACTCACCAACAATGGATGTGTGTGTACCATTCTCTTACCACCGAGCCAGTAAGAGAAATGAAGCCAATGTGTGCTGCAGTCTGGATGGAGCTGCTTAGTAAATGAAGCCAAGGAAGCCATTCACAAACGGGCAGATAGTGTCTATCTCACTTACATAAAACGACAAGGAGCGTGGACATGTGGAGATGTTGGTTTCTATGGGTAAAACGGATCCCAATTGCGTGGTACAATTGTGAGCTATGCTTTTGTTGCGCCACCATGTGAAGTGTCCCGTGGCAGCAGTGACAATAATGCACGCTATTCGTGGGATGGATAATGGGGGCGGGGGCAGCAGGAAATGGACACCTGGAGAAAAGGAACATGTTGGGAGTTTCTAAAAATACACCGGAGTGAGGGCCTAGGAGTGCATTCATCCTGAAGCCGAGAACTGGATGCCCAACGAACGGTGTTCTGTTCGCTGCTTATTTTGCTCTTTGATGGAAAAGAAGACACCCCCTTCCCAGCAATACATAGTCACTCTGTTGCCCTCTGTGGGGGGAAAACAAGAAGCAAATGTATAAACATCACAGGGTTTAGTGAGCAGCAGGGACAGGAAGGTGGGGAGAGTTAATGGTGATGGAGCTGGAATTAATTAAGGGTAGGGTTGAAAAACTGATTCTTGTAATTAACTGTTAATAAGTTGTACACTTTTAAAAGTTCGAATTGGCAAAGGGCTGTGATACATTTATAACAACAACAACAAAAGATTAGCTGTTGGGGCTGTTTATGTACAACCACCTGATCATGGAATTTAGGTTTTGGTTTGAAGGTTTAGCGCCATGCTGTCCTGGGGCAGCCTGATTCATCGGCATGTCCAGTAGCGTGTTCAGGGCTGCGGCTCTGCCACTGAGGGCCACGCACTGTGTCTGAGGTCTTAAAACCGCAAAAGCAGCCACCCCAGGTAAAGAGTTGGCCTCTAGTTGCCTGGAACACGAGAGGACGGAGGAGCGGGGGGAGAGAGTGAGGAGGGTATGGCATGTGCAGCTAATTGCCTTCATGAACAATCGCCGCCTGTGCCACGAGACTGGATGGTACCTGGCTGGTACCTGGCTATCGGTATCAAGCTCTTGTTGAAGTAGTCTATAGAAGAATCTTGATCAAAAGGGGAAAAATGCAGAACAGAATTTCAAATTCACATGGAATCCAGACTTCCTGGAGCCATGAAGGTTGGGTAAACTCTAAAAATTATTTCCCTGAAGTCTTCTTCAAAACCAACCATCTAACTTAACTAGTGACGAATGTCTGCCTTGGGCATATGAGCTTGTGAGAGCTCTCTGTATGGGATCAAATTGATAACAGCAGCTTGAAAGATGAAATAGCTTTAGAGGGCAGCGGATTTATGTTAACAGTGGAGGAGCTCAGAAAAGAGGGCGGATATGGTGACACAAGTTCAAAGATAATCAGCGTCACCAGCTGGTCCATGTAGGTAGTGGATTTGCATTTATACAGCGTATGAATATAAAAGGAAGACAGAAACAAGCTCCCTAAAGGGATGAGAAGAAAATAAGCCCAAAGGGGTCAGTTAGTCCAGATTGGAGCCCTTATAAACCAAGAGGCCACAACCTTCGCCCGACTCAATCCTTTCCCCATAGCTCCTGGCTCCTTGGGCATCACCAGGCTCAGAGAGTGCTCCGGCAGAGGGGGAGAGGCCCGAGGTTGGGAAGGAGAAACATTAGTTCTCTGGGCAGGACAATGGTAGGAGCTTGCTGGGGCAGGCGGCAGAGATCAAAGGAAAAATACTGGAATCAGGACTAAGAAAAGCAAATAGCAGTGATCCCTGCTGTAAGTACAACGGAGCCAGGAGCAAAATGTACCTGCCACAAAGCGGGTCACTGCCCAGGGTGGGGAGGGAAAGAAGAGTCAGGTCATTCTATGGGAAAGTGTGTTCATTTGGGTAACTCAGAGTCAATCTATTCAGCCGAAAAGTTGGTGAGATTCTACTATGTACCAGGTATCATATGGCCGGTTTGGATGTGAGGGAGGGGTTTTGAGATCTGTCAAGTCTTCCCTTCTCATAGCAGAACTTGAGATCATAAAAAGATAAATAAGACTATGTCCCTGCCTTAAATAGTCTGCAGTCACTTAAGTAGATTCGCATGCATGTGTGTAGAGATAGACAATACATACATAGTAAAATCTGCGAAAGCCAGAACCTGTGTGAGACAGGAATCTGTCAGAGAAGGAAAACTCAAATAGTTCCCCCAATAGTCAAACAGAAGCGTGGTGGGACTGCCCCTGGTACAGGTGGACAACATGGGAGCCCCAGAACAACCCCTCGGGATCCTGAAGGCATGCGTGCTAAACAACGTGTATATTTTTAAGCAGAGTGGAGTTATAAACAAAGGGTACCGGGAGCCGAGCGAAGAGAGGAGGGCTGCTTTCTGAGTGAGGCTACTCGGAGAACCTCCGTGGGCATGTAGTCAATAAACCATAGAAAACGGGATTGCAAACTAAAGTCACAGTCACCAGACTGCAAAGGACGTGGTTTTCTGAATTTAGGATAAGCCTAATGGGAATTTCCTTGTGTTCCATAAAATTTGCTCAGGCATTTTATTTCCCCCTTAGTCCCTGGTGCATCCCATCTCACTTCCTAGGAGACAAGCTCCCTCTTTAGCGGAAACTTCCAGCAATGGTCCGGAAAGGCTAAGGCTCCTCCTACTTTATTACCCTAATGGAATCTATTGGGGAGATCCAGTTATCGCTTTGAACTAGAAATAAGTGGTCTGTCCTCTCATCTTACTCTCTTTCACATGAGATTGTTTCAGAAATGTTCAGAAACCTGTGTTTTAAAAAAAAAGGCTTAGAGACAACTCACTCTCTTCAGTATGAGTCCACAGCCTCAAGCTACAGATTTAATAGAAGGAAGTCGGGGGCACACTGGAGCACCCCAGCATTCGCTGTGAGCAGGTCTCTGGTTCTGGCAGCAGTCCCAGAAGATGGTACAGTCCCACTGCCTTGGCATTGACAATGACAGCACAAGGCATTTAACACATGCCTTCCTAAAAAGTACAGATTCTTCCTCACCGTGCGATCTAGTCAGCTGTGCTGGTACTAGATGCTGGTACTTCCTGCATTAGGGAGTTCAAAGATTCCGTTTAGGGAATTATAGTAATTCTTGAGTGTAAGAGAGTACATTGGAAAACTCTTCTAAGGACTCAAATTGCTAGAGTTAAGAAAATAAGTAGAAAAGATGAAAAAAAGGTTTAAAAAGACAATAATAAGAAAGGCTCTTCAAGAAACTGAGCTCTCTTTCCCCAACTCATCCATCCACTCATTCATGCAACAACTGTTCACTGACCCCTCCTCTGGTGTTGGCAGCTACTAAGATGCCAGGGATGTAGTCTGATGAGACAAAGCATAAAAACCCCAGGCTTCTCGAAGTGTACGTTCTCCAGAGGGTTGAACAACAAACTACAGCTAGTTAAAAGATACTCTGTCTGAAAGTGGCAATTCCACAGAGAAAAAGAAACCAAGACGGCATTGTGGAAGGAGGGGCAGCAATGTGTTGCCATTTTAAATAGGTCAAGGAAGACCTCCCTGAGCAGGCAGCGTTTGAGAAGAGACCTCAAAGGAAGTAAGAGAACTCTCCAAGAGACTCTGCGTTGAGAAACCAGACTGCCCGTTTGCCTGGGCGGCCCGAGTCTATGCTTGCTGTCCAAGGCCATTATCAACAGGGCTACTCATCGCTCCCTTACGTTGTCTCCATTTGGACAATAAACTAGACGGTCACCCACTGTCAGGCAAAGTACACGGTGGTCTTTAGATGTGTGTCTGTGTGCACATTTGAAATCATGATGTCATGCAGGACATGGCCTTTTATTTTGGAAAATTCTGGGAAGCCATTGGAGCTTATGAGCAGAAGACTGCCACGATGTGGTTCCATTTTAAAAGGATCACTCCGTACAGAGGAAAAATGAGGTGACGGCTACAACAAACCAGGTGAGACCGGGTGGCAGCTTAGACCAGGGTGGTGGCAGCGGAGATGGTGAGGACAGATCCGAAACGGGATATATTTGAAGGTGTGGTCAGCACACCTTCATGAATTGGATGTAGGGGGGGGGGGCGAAAGCAAGGAGGCAAGGATGACTGAACCCCAGGACATAAGACAGGTGTTAGAGAGAGAGGATCCAGAACCCTAAAACGAGACCCTCCCATCACAGATCATCTGAAATGACCTCTGGGTTCACCACACAGACCAAGTTCACTAGGTGTAGCCTCAGTCAGAGAGGAAGAAGCAAGACGACCATTCCAGAATTAGAAGTGAGACTCTTAGGAAAGCAAGGGAAATCGAAATGAAACTTTTGAAGTTTAGAGTGTCAAAGACTTAGATTTGTGCCTTGTATCGTCTACTTGCAAGCTGCGACACTTGGAGCAAGTTATCAAGTGTGAGCAATGTCTTATGTTTGAAAGGACAGCCAGCCACTAACTACACCTCCAGCTCACTTTGAAAAGGATTAAATGAGAGAGTAGAGTAAGTACTCAAAAATGTCCATCCCTTCCCTTTGCAAAGCTTCGCTGAGATAGGTTCTTCTGCTTGCCTAGTCCCCACCACAGAGCAGAGGAAGCTCAAGCCATGCCCTCGTGCTTAGTAGGCAGAGAAACCAGGGTCTGACCCAACGATTAACTCTTCTCCACAGGTTTCCCAAAGGATTTGCTCTTCAGTGTCAGGCCAATGGCCAGGTCAAGGGGATGTCGTTATGGAAACCCAGCTAGAAGCCCACAGATAGTTCATCATCCACCATCACAGGCTATCCCAGCCCTCCGTTGCTGGCAAACACCAAGGCTTTTGTACCAGAAGGTCCTGGCTTTCAATCCTGGCTTTGCTGTAACTGGCTATGTTACTAACGTCTTTGAACCTGTTGACACAACCAAAAAAGTTGGAGACCAATACTTACTTTTCTGAGGCCGAAAGAAAGATGAGAAGTCGGATGCGTAAAGATGTATAAACGGAGCTTCAGCAAACTTATGGGAAAATGAAATGTAAAGACAATGGAATTTCCCTAGGAACTTTCTGAAGCCCCCTTGCTGATTCCATCTCTCACTGTCCCCAACCGGCTGCCAGAGCTTCTCAAAGGTCTCTCTTGTTCTCCCAATTCCACAACACTTGCCCACTTTCACTTTCATTCTCCCAGGCCATCTTTTCCATTTTTGAGGGAGGGGTGTGTGTGTGGTGTTATAATCATAGAGAGCAAAGCATGCAAAGTACAGCTTGCGCCCCTCGAAATGTTAACTGAAGTATTCTAGCCCAATTGATTGAACAATGTTTGCCCCAGGTCCTTTCTCCCCATTTTCTGCTTCCTAACGTGGCTTGCACAAAAGAACTGTGCTATGCCCTTCTCAGTGTTAAGTTATAGACACTTGGCACAGATTACTGAGAAAGGAAAGCATGGCCCAGTGACACATCAGTCATTTCAGTAGTTAATAGGAAAATGGCTTCTTTTTGTTTGTTTGTTTGTTTATAACATTCCTCTCCTGTTCCCTCAGTCTGAGAGAAACCCAACAGAAGTGAGGTGGTAAGGACGTAAAGGTTGAAAAAAAGTATATCCTTCTCCCTCTGCCCTCCCTGCCCCTTCTTCACAATCCTGAACAAGCCCCAAGCCCCACGGCTGCTTCTGTTTTGGCCCTCATGGAAGATCCCTTTGTGCTGCCTCGGGGCACTGCTTGGAAGCCTTGGTGATCGGAGCGAGAAGCCAGCACCCTAAATTCACAGGCCCAGTGCCCTTGAAACACCTTCTGTGAAAGAGACGAGACAGCAGACACGGTGCCTGTGTTTGGTCTGCTGGAGCTTTGTTTGGGTCTGTGCCTGCACCAAGGCCTGTCCCGACCATGCTGCCCTGCCGACGCTGACCTCACCACACTCTCTGATTAGCCTCTGGCTCCCAACCATGCACACCATGCTGGACTATGGTCAGGGGGAAAGAACCAGAGGACTGAACTTAATCTTGGGTTTAGGGACCCTGCAAATTAATTAGAGTCACACACACACACACACACACACACACATACACACACACCCTTTTGCAAAAACAATGTATGCATGCAGACGCCCATACAGTCAAGCATGCATGTGACCTGGTTAACCCTCTCAATTACTTCTTTGTAGGCTCAACTCAAAACGGGGTGATTTTGCTGCTTCCTTCTCTCCCCTGGTGCTAGAAATCTGAGGGGTTTTTTTCTTTCAAAAAATGGAATTAAATGATCATAGAATTTTCCCATGAACTTTTTGAAGCTCCCTCATACAAGAGAGATCAGATAGGTCCAATCCCTCACTGCCATCGAGGCGACAGTGACTCGTAGTGACCCTACAGGACAGGGCAGAACTGCCCTGTGGGCTTCTGAGGTGGTGAGTTTTTATGAGAGCAGACAGCCTGGTCTTTCTCCCATGGGAAATAACGCCAGCCAGCCACCCCGCATCCCCCCCTGATTACCCAGCAGTCTCCAGCTCAGCTAGAGGCCCCGCTAATCTCATGGACTGTATCCTCCAAAGGGGACCCAGGCGGGAGGAAGACTATAAAGAGAGGTTCAAACAGAAGGCTTGCATAAGCCCAGTAAAAATAATTTAACATCTTACAAATGCTTCCTAATGCTGGGTGCTAGGCTAAGCATTTTAAGGCATTATCTCATTTAAGCTGTACAGTCTCCCTGTCAGCTGGGCACTGAAATGATTCTCATTTTTACACAGGCTCGGAGAAGTTAAGTCACTCGATCAGGGTCCCAGCTAGAACTTCATCGAGTGGAGAAGCAGAAGGTCCTGGGGGCTGGCCTCCAGAAGCCACCCGTGAGCCACTGCTCCACTGCCTTGGAGACTCCCCCAGGGAGACGCCCATTCCGTGCCTCCATTTCTCCCCAGCCCCCAAGAGAAGGTTGGTTCAGTCCCACTAGAAGCTAGCTCCCCTGGCCTTTATGAAACCTCCCACTCGCCCATGAGGCTGCTCCAGGGACAACACAGCATGTCTTCTCTCCCAGGGAAGCCTGGTAGCAAGCCTCCACGGGCACTAGAAAATCAGAGCCCACTCTCTGGGGGGGAGGCTCGAGGCTCTGACTCTTGTTTTCAAGTAAGCACAGCCCCTTGGAGCCATAGCAGGAAGGCCCCTCTGCTCTGCCCCCAAAGAAAAATAATGGCAAAGGGAGTGGAGGTGGGGGCAGGGGCAGCTGCTCTCATAAGAGCCCTTTGTAGTGGCTGCCTCTGAAAGGAGGTTTTGCTAGACAAGGTGGAACTTCTCAAGGTGACAAGCAAACGGTGCAGCCGAAGCTGTGACCCTTCGCTCACTCTGCAGCCACCCCCGCCCCTCAGGACAGCCAGGGCCTAAATTGTCCCTGGAGCCCCACCCAGCGCCAGCACAAACCAAGGCTTTCTAGTCTGGAGAGCGCAAAGGGGCTCGGGGGACGACCGTGGTTTCCTAGGGGGGACAAATCCTCAGAGCCCCCAGAAAGCCCAGCCGCAGCCCTCGGTCAGTCTTTTCTCCACCCCCACTCCTTCCCCGAGAAGAACAAGCAGCTCCTGTGGGCTCTGCCCCGGGAGGGGCTTCTGCCAGCCGCTCAGGGGACGGCGTCTGAGTTTCCCTAAGGAAACGAAACAATGCGCGAAAGGCTGAAAAGCAAAGCAAAAAAAATTAAATAAATAAAAAGGCAGCTGGATGACAGTAAATGGACACATGTGCTTGACACATGGCTGGCTGGACGGATTGTGATAGGTGCTGCTGGAGGCCCCGATAAAATGATTAGAAAGAAAGAAGAGCGTAGCTCTAAGGCCGGCATTCGGCTCTGGCGGCTCGCGGTCCCACTGCGCCCTGGCATGGGCAGCAGGGCCTGCTGGCGTGGAGGCAGCCGTGGGTGCCCAGGCCATTTCGAGGACCCACAGGCCTCTCCGCAGGCCCTCTACCAGCGGTATTCTCTTTCACTGCGATGACACGCTCGGCAGCTGGGAACATAGCCCAGGCGTCTGTGTCCCTGGGTTCTTGCCCCACCCTGCCGCTGCCAGCTCCCTCTGCGCAGGGTGACGGTGTCCTGTCCCCCTGAGCAATCTCACTGGAGAGGGCAATACACCAATTCCCCTACCCCTACTCCCCCCTCACTGGCCCCCGCACACGCACTCCCAATAAGGGCCTGATCTCCATGACCTTCACATTTGTTAATTGAACACAAGCCATACAGGAAACGATGGAAATGAGAAGCTTCTGTCCCTCCAAGACAGCTACGTAAGGACACAAGGCGGGGAGGGAGGGAAAACTCGCAACATGCCCAGCCGTGCGATTCACCCCACAGCACACGAAGACCTCTTCAACACGCCTTTTCAAAGGAAATTGGCAAGAGGCTGGGTCACAGCCCAAAGACCAACCATCACATGAAATTGATGGAACCTCGTCTGCTATGAACCAAAACCAAATCTCTTGCTGTCAGGTCGCTTTCAACTCATGGCCACCTGACGTGCTCCGCGGGGCTCTCCTGGATGCAATCTTAAAAGAGGCTGATCACCAGGCCTTTCTTCCACACCATCGCCAAACTCACTGCCATCGAGTCGATGCTGACTCACCCTGTGGAACCGCCCCAGTGAGCTCCAGGGATGCTTGCTCTTTACAGGAGTAGAAAGCTCCGTCTTTTTCCTTTGGAGCAGCTGGTGACTTCAAACCGCTGGCTCTGTGGTTTGCAGCCCGTTGTGTAACTGCTATGCCACCAGGGCGCGAGGTGGGCTCCAGCTGCCAACCGTGAGCTTAGAAACCAAGCACAAGACAAAGGCATGGTAGGAAACCACTGCACACCCATCACGATGGCTAATGGGAACAAAGGCTGCCATGGAAGGGGTGCAGCCAGAACTGGCGCAGACTGCTTGCGAGAAACTGGATCGATGCAAGCCCTCAGGAAAGCAGTTTGACAACAGCACCGTGATTGTGAGGCAGCGGGTGGGCTTCTCAGGCCACAGAACAAGGACCCAGGTGGCTCGGAGGCTGAGGACCACAGCGTCCTAGCTGCAGGCTGAAGAAAAGGCCTGCTGTGGACCAAAGGCTGTGTCGCCGTTTTCTGACCAGGGTTTGTGAAAGCTGCTGGCTTCTCTAGCAAAGTCCCGTCCCTGTGAGGGAGGTGTGGCCACTGCGATGCATAGGGAGCCCAGCAGAGAAGGCAGGTGCCAAGGGGGGGCGGGTGTCAGAGAAGCATAAAGACTGGTGGGGGTGCAGGGACCGTGCAACCCTGTCCTTTAGGGTTGGCCTGAGTCACAAATGACTGGATGGCAGTGAGCTTGTTTTTGTTTGATGGCAATTGGCCCTGGGCTGGTGTGGACTTGGAGTCCCCTCCTTTGTGAAGCCAGAGGAGATCAAACGCCCACAGCCTCCACGTCCTGGCCTCAATGTGTGGCACCATAGATCAACTGCGGTATGTTCATCCAATGAAAGGCTCCAGACCAATGAGAGCGAATGGAGTACTGACCCATGCAACAACATGGGTGAGCTTTACATCATTTTGTTGACATAAGTAAACAGATAAAAAAAAGTGGGTGCCCCTGTGTTTCCATTTATATAACGTTCAAACGATTCATCCTGATAAACTAGTGTTAGAAATAAGGACTGGGACCCTGCTTTGGAGGCGGCAGGGGCTGGGGGCAGCATGAGGTGCTTCTGGGGACTGCTGATGCTCGAGTTCTTGACTGAGAGCTGACTGTAAGCTATTCCTCACCTTTGTTGGCAGTCATTCTTAATTGCAACAGTTCTTTGAAGTGAACACTTGGGATGTATGCCCTTTTCCAAATGTATACTACGTTTTCATTTTAAAAATGTATACCAGGGTGGAAACAGTTGCTCAGTTTCTCAAGAAGTTAAACATAGATGTACCATATGAGCAATTTCACTCCTAGGTCTGTGCCCAAGATAACGGAAAACACACACACACACACACACAACAACAACAACAACTCCTTACACAGGAGCTTGCACGGCAGCGGACTGACGATCGCAGAGAGGGAACACATTTCCTACAAAGCTCAACTATCTTAACCTACAATTGAACAACTATGTGCTTAGGTATTTACTCAATAAGGTAAAACATTATGTCCACACCAAAGCCTCTGCATGAATGCTTCGAGCGGCTCTGCTTAGAGTTGTCACAAATGGAAAGGGACTAAGAGGCCCTTCGTACGTGACTAGCTAAGCAAACTGTGGCACTCCAGATACACCGTGTGCGACCTCCAGTACTACTCAGTCACACAAAGAAATGAGCTATCAAGCCACGGGATGACATGGAGGAAGTGTAACTGTAGCTCAGGAAGTGAAAGGAGCCTTCCTGGAAAACACTCCGCACTGCATAAATCCAACCACCTGCCACTCACGAACGCCCGCGAGAGTGGAGACCAGAGAGACGGAGAAAAGATCAGTAGTTACCAAAAGGTTGGGTGGGGTAAAAGGGAGGGAATGAACAACCCTGCGGAACACACAGGATCTTTATGGTCGCGACACTACTCTCCATGATAGTATCATATGGTATGATATTATCCTAAGGAACACATGCCCTGATGTGTTTGCCAATATCCAGAAAACTGCACAGCACAGAGAGCCATACTGTAAACGACGAGCGTTAGTGGTTAATAATGTATCGATTATTGCTTGTTGCAAGGGGTCATCAAGTCCATTCTGAGTCATAGCAACTCTGTGCGCGACACACAGAAGGAAACACTGCCCGGCCCTGCGCCATCCTCACAGTTGGTCTTAGGTTTGAGCCCACTGCTACAGCCAGCGTGTCGATCCATCTTGTTAAGGAGCTTCTGTTTTACTGCCCCTCTACTTTATCAAGCAGTGTCCTTGTCCAGGGACCGGTCTCTCCGGACAACACGCCTGAAGTCTGTGAGACAAAGTCCTGCCATCCTTGCTTCTCAGGAACAATCGGGCCGTACTTCTTCCAGGACAGATTTGTTTGTTCTTCTGGCCGTCCGTGGTACTTTCGAAAGACATCGATTCTTCTTTGGCCTTCTTTATTCGCTGTCTAACTTTCACATGTGGGTGAGGCCATTGAAAACACCATGGTTTGTGTCAGGTGCACCTCGGTCCTCCAAGTCACACTCAGTTTTTCAATGGTTAAAGGTGTCTTGTGCAGCAAATTTACCACCCCACCTCCCCACCCCGCAATCTGTCATTTGATCTCTTCACTGTGGACATTGACTGTGAATCCAAGCAAGACGGAATTCTTGACAACTTCAGTCTCTTCTGCATTTATCATGATGTTAATAATCACTCACTTGTGAGGAGTTGGGTTTTCTTTAATTGAGTTGGGATCTATAGTGAAGGCTGCAATCCTAGCTTCGCGTTCTCCTCGCTTTCAGCAAGCAAGGTCGTGGCATCTGTGTGCCATGGGAAGTTAATAAGCCTTCCTCCGATCCTGATGGCGCACTCTTCTTCATCGACGCTGGCTTCTCTGATTAGTTACTCACCAGACAGATTGAATAAATATGGTGAGAGCCTATGAGCCTGACACACACCATTCCTGACACACACCTTTCCCGACACACACCTTTCCTGACACACAGCTTTCCCGACACACAGCTTTCCCGACACACAGCTTTCCCGACACACAGCTTTCCCAACACACAGCTTTCCCGACACACACCTTTCCTGACACACACCTGTCCTGACACACAGCTTTCCCGATACACAGCTTTCCTGACACACACCTTTCCTGACACACACCAGGCATTGTGCCCTTGTTCTGTTAACATAACTGCCTCTTGATCATGTACAGGTTCTGCGTGAGCATGATGGAGTATTCTGGAATTCCCATTTTTCTCAAGGCTGTTCACAGTTCGTTATGATCCAAACAGTGGAAGGCCTTTGCATAGTTAATAAAACACAAATAAACATTTTTCTGGTCTTCTCTGATTTTAGCCAAGATCCAGAAGACATTAACAATGGTATTCCTTATTCCATGTTCTCTCCTGAATCTGTCCAGACCTCTGGCGATTCCCTGGCAAGGTACTGCTGCACTGTTGTTGGATGCTCGTCAACAAAATTGGCCTTGCATGTGGTATTATGCAACTGCTCGTGCACTCTGGTGGGTCACCTTTCTTCAGAATGGGTACAAATACGGATCTCACCCAGTCAGCTGGTTGAAGAGCTGTCTTCCACATCTCCTAGCACAGATGAAAGAGTGCTTCCAGTGCTTATTGAAACATTCCCATTGGTCTTCCATCAATTCCCAGAGCCTTGTTTTGGCTAATACTTTCAGTGCAGCTTGAACTTCCTTTAGCACCATTGGTTCCTGCTCATATGCTACCTCTTGAAATAGTAAAATGTCAACCAGTTCTTTTTAGTACAGTGACTCTGTGTACTTCTGCTCTCTTCTTTTCATACTTCTTGCACCGTTCAGTATTTGCCCACAGAGTCTTTTAACATTGCATCTCGAGGCTTGAATTTTTTCTTTAGTTCTTTTAGTTTCAGATATGCTGATCATGTTCTTCCTCTTTGGTTATTAGGCGCCTTTAAAACACTGCCCAACCAGGGGCTTAAGTGGAGAGCAAATGTCTTGAGAATGATGAGGGCAATGAATGTACAAAGGTGCTTTACACAATTGATGCATGTATGGATTGTGATAAGAGGGGTATGAGCCCCTAAAAAATGATTTAAAAACACAACACTGCCCAGTCCTGCACCATCCTACCAACTGCTGTTCATGTTTGAGTCCACTGTTGCCGCCACTGTGCCGATCCATCTTGTTGAGGTCTTCCTTGTTTCTGCGCCTCTACTTTATCGTATCTATTAGGGCTCATCAATTTAACAAATGAACCTCATCAGTGCAAGCTGTTAATCATTAAGAACTGTGGGACTGGGGAGAGAGGAGGTTTTAGGGAACTTGGTTCTTTTCCTTGTTCTGTGAACCTAAGGCTGTTTTCTGAAAAAGAATCAGTACTGAAACATGGAGAGGACCACCCTCGGTGAGATGGAGTGATGCAGTGGCTGCAACAATGGGTTCCAACCTAACCATGGTGATGAGGATGACGCAGGGCTGAGCAGTGCTTCTTCTGTTACGTATGGGTCACGAGGAGTTGGAACCCACTGGGCAGCACCTAACGACAACATGGTGCACCATGGGCGAACTATGAAGACATCATGGTAAATGAAAGAACATACACACAGACAACATAATGCCATTTTTATGCAATGTCCAAAATAGGCAAATCCACAGAGATGGGCAGATGACTGGTTGCCAAGGGCTGAAGGAGAGTTGGATAGGGAGGGATGCTAGTGTCTGTGGGGTTTCTTTAGGGACTGACAACATTTTCTAAAATCAGATGGCAGGGATGGGCTGCACAACCTCATGAATATGCTCAAGTAAACACTACTCAATTGTAAACCTTAAAGCAGTGAGTTTTGTGGTAGATGAATTGCATCTCAATTTTAAAAGGTAGAATCTTTATTCTTCTAGTCTCTTCTACCTAGTCTCCACTCGGTTCCTTTTCCAGGAGCAGTTCACAACCTCCCAACAAACCTGGACAAAGGTAAAGGACTTGCACACCATCCATGCAGCAGAAAGCTCCTCAGTAACCGAGTGGCTGGAGCTGGCACAGAAGGGTGCCTGAGCACAGGAGCTGCAGTTTCGAAAAGAACCCTACCACTGACATATTCACTTTATGATCTTGGCCAAGTTACTTACCTCTCTCGGAATCTCAGTCCTCTCGCTACAAAATGAGTTCGCTAATCCCCATCGATGAGGAGTTCTGCAAGAACTGTTACATGTGGTCACCTATGTAACCTATTCACTCAGTTTCCTTGAGAGCGCCCAGCAAGTGTGGCTATTGATGTCAACCAGGGAGACTACGAGACTGTGGGCTTTGAAATTGAGTTGCTCACACCCACATCCCGGGTCCACCATTTTTTTCCCTTATGGGTAAGTTCCTTAAACTTTCTAAGCCTTAGTTTCTCTAATTCTATAATGGGAAGAATAGATAATTACATATATAATGTTATTTGTGAGGATTAAATGAGAAACCAAGGTGGCACCCAAGAAACAATAAATATTTACTTTTTTTAACAATTTATTGGGGCTCATACAATTCTTATCACAGTTCATACATATACATACATCAATTGTATAAAGCACATCTGTACAGTCTTTGCCCTAATCATTTTTTTCTCCTCTTTTCTTTTTTTACATTTTATTAGGGACTCATACAACTCTTATCACAGTCCATACATATACATACATCAATTGTATAAAGCACATCCATACATTCCCTGCCCCAATAAATATTTACTTTTAAGGTGATTATTAATTAAACCAGTAAGCAAAAGGGTTGAATATGCCAGATAGGGTGCTGTATCCTAAGGATAAGATGGGGTTCACTGCCCTCAAGGAGCTCATAGTCTGGTTGGGGAGTCAGACACATAAACAAATCATTGTTCCTCATGGCCAGCCACACACTGGAGCCTTTGACTCCCAGGCACATAACACTAGGTCAATGGTAATTAGCAAACAAAGCGGGGTGTGTAAGGAATGGTGAAGGCAGTGGTGAACAGACTAACCATGAAGCAATAGCTGACCCTTCTTTTTTTCTACAACGAGCCTCTAAGAATCTAGATAAAGAGGCACGCAGGCTTACTCAGCATTCCTGCCTGGCCAGGGCTTCCGGTCATCTCCTGTTATCCATCTCCCAAGGCTGTGAGCTCCTACAGGTCAGTCGCCTTCCAGCTGGCTGCAACTCAGGGCAACTCTCTAACAGAAGGAAGCATTGCCGGGTCCTGCCCCAGCTGCATGCCTGTGGGCATGCTGCGAGCTCACTGGTGCGGCAATTCTGTCAGCCCATCACACTCAGGGTTCCCTTGCCTCCTGGACGTCATCAGCAAGTTGGACAAACATTTCCCCAGTACATGTAAGGCTGCTACTCTCATGGAGCTCATAGTCTAAACCAAGTTTGGGGATAGAAATATATCCCAATCTTGGGTCAGGACTATGTTCTGCCTAGCCCACTTAGAGGTGTGCCCATATGTGCCAGTCTCTCATTGAAGTCCCCACAGCAGGAAGCCGGTACTCTGGGGACTTCTCATTTCTTCCTTCTGAGTGCAGGATTCCTGTGCTCGCCGCTGAGTTGATGCTAGAACAAACAGCATAGCCTCAGAGCCATTTCCGCAACTCTTTCCCTCATAAAGTGATTCATGTATGCATGCCAATGGTCCATGGTGGTGTGGTAGTTACATAATCTCCTGTCAACTTGAGGGTACTAAAAGTGAAGGGGTGAGGCTAGCCTGCCAATCAGGTCGCAGCTGATGACCTCATGTGGAGGCATGACGAAGATAAATAGCTCACTGGAGGCCCCACTCTCTGCTACACATTCCTGTTGACAAGTCACATGGAGGCATGCTGACGGCAGCCAGAGCCCTAGAGATGCATCCACCGCCATTGGATCCACAAGACTTTCCACCCACTTGCTTGTGATCTTCCTGCATTTGGCATCATTGCAAGTGCTGCAGTGCAGGAGTCTAAAGAGGAATTTATGGACTAGTTTTGGACATATGGGTTAATATCAGAATTATGAACTTGATCTGGACTGGGCTGGGATGTTTTGTCCATATACAATTGCTCTTTGATATAAAGCTCTCTCTTACACACATATGACTGTCAATGAATTTGTTTCTCTAGTCAACCCAGCCTAACACAGTGGGGATAGGACAAGGGATGTACTGATGGGGCAGGAGACGTGAACAAGGGTCTCCTTAAATCCTATAAAGGAGGAACAGCTGAACCAGAAGTGTTCTACTCTCAGCCCTTTCAAATCCAAGGCCCTGAGATTCTCAGATGGCTGCTTCCCATAGTCTAACTTCTCTGTCATGGAGCCTGCTGCTTCCTGCTGGAGACGGCCCGAGTTCTAGAAATGCGGGCTTAAACTCAAGTGCATACATTCACTGTGACCTCTCCACGGAGAAGCCACGGGAACGCTGCTTTCTAAACCAGAAGATCGTAAAGGAAGTTCAAATGACTTTTTAAAAGCTGCTTCAAATCCCTTATTAAATGAACAGAAGTGTGAGGTGTGTGTGTGTGTAAATGATTATTAATGAAAAAAATCCTCCCTTAATAGCAGGAGATGATATCCTGAAAGCAGAATCAGGGATAAAGTCTCATGTCATAGAAACAAATATAGTCCCCAGCCCTGGTGGCACACTGGTTCCATGCTGGGCTGGTAACAGAAACAAATATGTTTTTTCATGCAAGAATCACTTACTTGGCACCTTCTCTGAACCAGTCATTGTTCTAGGTCCAAGGAAATAAACAAATGGTTATAGGTTCAGCAAAGTATGTTCAGTCCTATGATGCAGGCCAATGCCCAGTCAGCTTAGAAAGAACAGCAGGGAGCAAGCTAGATTCTCTCCTTGTCCAGAATCGACACATATTCCTTCCCCATACATCCTGCTCTCAACCTGCACAAGCTATGCCATGAGCTGAGCCTGGGTGGTGGGCTGGGCTAACCATGTGTCCATAAAATCAGAACGACATATCAAATTAAAAGCAGGAAGGAAATCTACAGAGTAGCAATATCCCCTCTGTTTTAGGATCCAGCCAACCAACAGCCCCAGTAGTCCAAAGCACTGCTGCACAGGACCTAACAGGCTTAAGGTCTGACCATTGGGCCACTGGCAAGGAGAAATGGCAGCAAGTGGGCTCAGCTGGCTTCCAGTCAGATCTGTGTGAGGTGACCCCAGGCACGGAAACCCTGGGGAAATACCTACATTCAAATTCCTGACTCCAGTCACAGATTAAGAGAAAGCATCTCCACAACACTAATCTACCTTGACCTTCATGCTGTTCTGTCCCCGGGATAAGAAGTTTTCTAGACAATATTCTAGACAAATACACCGAGCCTATGCATGCATGGAATGGTGTATAATCGGAGAAAACATGTGTAAGAGCTCTCCCAGAATCCAGTTGTCTTGGGGTGCTTCATTCAAGCAAAACTTTATGAGGACTGTGGCCACTGTGCTTTCATACTGCCATGTGCTACTATGTCTGATAACATACACATACACATGTGCTACTATGTCTAATCAGGTGCTACTATGTCTGATCACATACACATACACATGTGCTACTATGTCTAATCAGGTGCTACTATGTCTGATCACATACACATACACATGTGCTACTATGTCTAATCAGGTGCTACTATGTCTGATCACATATACATACACATGTGCTACTATGTCTAATCAGGTGCTACTATGTCTGATCAGGTGCTACTATGTCTGATCACATACACATACACATGTGCTACTATGTCTAAGCAGGTGCTACTATGTCTAATCAGGTGCTACTATGTCTGATCAGGTGCTACTATGTCTGATCAGCAGGGCTTGTCCTGGGCTCTAACTATATGCTCTCTTACTTGGTTCCTTTTCTAAGTGGAAAGAAATGATTCTCTGTATCAAATAAAAACTACTCCATGCAAACAAAGATGTCAGTTTAGTTACAGTCCTTTCTTTAGAAGTACACCTTAACCACCCAACACCCCGCTTGAAAGGGCAGGACTGTGAGATCATATGTGTGTGTCCCTGATCCCCTAATCCCAGCTACTTCACAAATCTGATACTCCCCCTCCGACCTGTGACCCAAATACACAGAGCATGGATTCTTGGCTCTGATGCCTCTGACAATCCGGTGATGTCTGTGGGGCCCTCTGTAAATGCACACAATAAAATACCAGGGATCACGAAGGAAATCAATTCACTGAAATGCTAATACTCAAATAGTTTTAACATCTGTAATATAATGATGCAGATGTGTCCCCATCAACACTTTAAATTACAGTATCTAGCAGTGGGTCTAATAGCAACGATCATTCCAAGTAGTTACAAGCATAAACAACACTTTAAGAAATGGGCCATAACTATAAAAAAGAAAAACCTATGCCATTTCAATTGGTGGCAAAGTCACCACCTGTTCTCCAGTGGACTCTGACTTTAGCGTGGCAGGCTCACATGTGTCAAGAGCACCCTACAGTCCCTCAGCAGTTGAGCACCATACACCTTTGCCAAGGACTCGGCTTTTGATCCTACCAAGGGCAAAAGCGGAAATGAGTAGTGACGGGGCAAGGGACTGCACCTCACTGTGACTGAAATGTCTAAGAGTTCTGTGGGTGGTTGGGAGGTGGCGCTTGTCTTATTATCCTTTATACCACGTACAAAGGATCCTTGGCTCAACCGCCAGCCAGAGGCTGGTGGCTCAAAACCACCTAGAGAGGATGTGGAAAAGCCTGCATAGGGGAGAAAATGGCCAAGGAAGCTGTTCCAAGCCATGCTTTCCCATCACGATAACACACCTGCTCATTCTTCAAGGCTAGCAGGACGTTCCCTGGGAAAACGTTCCCCATTCATCTACGGCAGTGACCTTTCCCCTGAGACTTCTTTGTCGGTCCAACACTCACAGAACATTGAAAAGGGACACGATTTGAACCCCTGGAGGATGCCAAACTGCTGCGTGGACATGGTATACATAAAGAACACAGGCCTCTTTGGGGAAGGTAAGAGATGGATACACCACTTGAGGCATGTATCAGTCTAGGTGGAAGATATGAGACAACAGTTCCACATTTTGATATTTTTGTCTAATAAAGGTGTCGAGAATTACTTTTAAAAAATCATTTTATTAGGGGCTCATACAATTCTTATCACAATCCATGCCTACATCAATGGTGTAAAGCACATTTGTACCTTCATTGCCCTCATCATTCTCAAAACCTTTGCTCTCTACCTAAGCCCCTGGCATCAGCTCCTCATTTTCCCCCTCCCTCCCCATTCCCCTCTCCCTCATGAACCCTTGACAATTTATAAATTATTATTTTGTTATATCTTGCCTTCTCTGATGTCTCCCTTCACCCACTTTTCTGTTGTTCATCCCCCAGGGAGAAGGTCACATGTAGATCCTTGTAATCGGTTCCCCATTTCCAACCCACCCTCCCTCCACCTTCCCAGTATCGCCACTCACACTACTGGTCCTGAAGGGATCATCTGCCCTGGATTCCCTGTGTTTCCAGTTCCTATCTGTACCAGTGTACATCCTCTGGTCTAGCCAGATTTGTAAGGTAGAATTGGGATCATGATCATAGGGAGGGGGTGGAAGTATTTAGGAACTAGAGGAAAGTTGAATGCTTCATCATTGCTACATCACACCCTGACTGGCTCATCTCCTCCCGGAGACCCTTCTGTAAGAAGATGTCCAGTGGCCTACAAATGGGCTTTGGGTCTCCACTCTGCACTCCCCCCTTCATTCACTATGGCAAGATATTTTTTGTTCTGATGATACCTTATACCTGATCCCTTCGACACCTCATGATCGCACAGGCTGGTGTGCTCCTTCCATGTGGGCTTTGTTGTTTCCGAGCTAGATGGCCCCTTGTTTACCTTTAAGCCTTTAAGACCCCAGACGCTATATCTTTTGATAGCTGGGCATCATCAACTTTCTTCGCCACATTTGCTTATGCAACCTTTTGTCTTCAGCAATCGTATCAGGGAGGTAAGCACCACAATGATATGATTTTTTTGTTCTTTTATGCCAGATAACTGATCCCTTTGGCACCTTGTGATCGCACAGGCTGGTGTGCTTCTTCCTTGTGGAGTTTGTTGCTTCTGAGCTAGATGGCCATTTGTTTACCTGCAAGCTTTTAAGATCCCAGACGCTATATCTTTTGATAGCTGGGCACCATCAGCTTTCTTCACCACATTTGCTTATTCACCCGCTTTGTCTTCAGCAATTGTGTTGGGAAGGTGAGCATCAGAGAATGCCAATTTAATAGAAGAAAGTATTCTTGCATTGAGGAAGTACTTGAGTGGGGGCCCAATGGCTTTCTGCTACCTTATTACTAAGCCTATAAATATATGCACATAGATCTATTTACCAATCCTCATATAGAAATATATTTGCATATGTACATGCCTCTATAAATTAAACCTCTATAAATGCCCTTTGCCTCCTAGCTCTTTCCTCTATTTCCTTTGACTTTCCTCTTGTCTCACTATCATGCTCAGTCTTCATTTGGGTTTTTAGTAATTCCTCTTGGTTACATTACCCTTGATCACACCCTACCAGGCCTCCTACACCCTCCTCACCACCGATTTGGATCACTTATTGTTCCCTTGTCCCTGGGTTTGTTAACACCACTACCTTTCCCCCCACCTCCCCCTCTCCCATGTCTCCCCGGAACTGTCGGTCCCATTGTTTTCTCCTCCAGATTGTTCATCCAGCCTATCTTATTTAGACAAACCTGCGGAGATATTAACATGTACAAAAACAAGACAGAGCTAACCAAGCAACAATATACAACAAAACAACAACCCAATGACAAAAACAAAACAAGAAAGACAAGCTTGTAGTTAGTTCAAGGACTGTTTGTTGGCCTTTAGGAATGCTTTCCAGTCCAGTCTGTTGGGGCACCACGCCCTGGCCCAAAGTCCACCTTCAGCATTCCCTGAGGACCTTGCCGCTTCGTTCACTTGCTGTTCTGTTGCACCCCCTTAGTGTTTTGCCTAGGTGTGGTGGGATCAGATCGGGCACAGATAATTCCCTTATTAAAAATTTTACCCTCATATATTCCCCAGTTAAGTTGAGGCCAAGGTTCGACTGTAGAATAGACCATCAATTGCTCGAATGCAGGTTCAGGCAATGAGAACAAGTTCACAGGAGCCAAAATACAATCTCGAGTCTATTCGACTTGAACATCTTAAAAACAAATTTCACACATTGAACACTGATGATAGAAGACCTGATTAGCTGTGAGATGGCATCAGAACACCATCCATGAAGGAAGCAAAAGGACATTAAAAGGCAGGGAAGACAGAAAAGATCAAAGTGGATGTCAGAGGAGACTCTGAAATTTGCTCTTAACCTAAGGCATTGAAGAAAGGATCAAATGAAAGATCTAAACAGAAAATCCCAAAAGGCAGCTCAAGAAGACCAAATATTATAATGAAGTGTACAGAGACTTAGAGTTAGAAAACCAAAAAGATAGAACACACTCAGTAGATTTTAAACTGCAGGAACTCAAGAACAAAGTCAAGGCTTGAATAGTAATATTGAAAGATTCTGTGGGAAAAATACGGAATGATGCAGGAAGAATCAAAAGAAGATAAAAAGACTACACAGAGTCACTACCAAAAAGAACTAGCCAACACTCAACCCTTTCAGGAGGGAGCATATGAGCAAGAACCAATGGGCCTGAAGGAAGAAGTTCAGGCTGCACTGAAGGCTGTAGCCAGATAGAAGGCTCTAGGAAGTGAGGAGAACACCAACTGTAATGTTTCACAAGCTGATGAAGCACTGGAAGCACTCAGTCGTCGATGCCAGGAAATTTGGAAGACAGCTGCTTGGCCAGCTGACTGGAAGAGAGTCACATTTGTACCCATTCCAAAGAAAAGTGAGCCAACAGAATGTGCACATTATCAAACACGATCACTAATAACACAGGCAAGTAAAATTTTGCTGAAGAGCACGCAACAATCTGCAATCCAACCATCGCTGCAGCAGGACATTGACAAGAAGCTGCCAGAAATTCAAGTCATATTGAAGAGCGGATGTGGAACAAGGGCCATCACTGCTGATGTAAGATGGATTCTCGCTGAAAGCCAGGAATACCAGAGCGATGCTTACTTGTGTTGTACTGACTACGCAAAGGCATTGGACTGGGTGAACCATAACAAACTATGGATAACCTTGAGAAGAATGACAGTTCCAGAACACTGCACTGTGATCAGGCCAAATCTGTATACGGATCCAGAGACAACTCTGAGAACAGAACAAGGGAATGTTGCAGTGCTTAAACTCAGCAAAGTGTGAGATAGGGTTGAATCCTCTCATCATACTTATTTAATCTGTATGCTGAGCAACGAGTCAGAGAAAGTGGGTTATATGATTTTTAAAATGCACATCAGGGTTGGAGGATGGTTTATTAATACCCAGCAGCAAAGGGCATGAAGCACACTTGCTGGTGGAGATCAAGGAGTGCAGCGTCACCATAGATGACAATCAAGTGAAAATCAAAATCCTCACAAGTGGACCAATAGGTAACAGGATGGAAAATGCAGAAAAGACCGGCACTGTCGAGGATTCTGTCTTGCTTGGATCCACAATCAATGCTCAGGGAAACAGCAGTCAAGAGATCGAAAGACGTAGTGCATTGAGGGAGCCTGCTGCAGAAGAGCCCTTAAAGGTGTAAAAAAGCAAGGATGTTATTTTGAGGACTAAAGTGCGGCTATCCCGAGCCATGTGAATTTCAATCAGCTCTTTGCATGTGAAAGTGTTCCGTTGCATGGAAAGTTGCAGGGAAATAAGGAAGACGGACGAAGAATCCGTGTATTTGAATTACATAAATTATGCTGCCAAAGAATATTAAAAGTACCATGGACTGCCAAAGGAAAAAATGAATCTGTCTTGAAAGAAGTACAGACAGAACACACCTTAGAAGCAAGGATGGTGTTGAGACTTCATGTCACATACATTGGGCATGTTGTCAGGAGGGACTGGTCCCGCGGGGGGAAATGACACCAAGCTGGGTCAAGTGGAAGGGTAGCAAAACTAGAAGACCGTTGCTGAAATGGATGGATTGATGCAGTGGCTGCAAGACTGGGCTCAAACACAAGAACAATCATGGGGGTGGTGCAGGACTTGGCGGTGTTTCGTTCTGTTGTACATAGTGTGTTCATGAGTCAGAACTGACTGATGGCATCCATCAACAACAACCACCACCTTCTCCAGGTCTGTACTCTATGCACTGAACCACTTGACTAGAAATTCCAAGATAGATAAGAATTCTAAGGAGCAGGAAGTACTAAAGGACAGCATTTTGGATTAGAAGTCACTTTCCAGAAAATGAAGACTGGCCAGTTCCATGGTTAGAAAGTAAGCGTGCTAAAAAGTCCAATTGCCCGGCCTGGGTTATATGCCACCAGACTAAACCCAAAGCAAATTGGGTTGAGAATGAGTAGGTATTTTGAGTTACCTGGAGACAGGCTAACGGTACTTTGAAGGCACCGTGGATGAAATATTGGGCTGCTCACCTAAAGGCCTGTGGTTCGGGGCCACTAGCCATTTCCTTGGAAAGACAGTCTGCGTCTATAAAGGTTTACAGGCTGGAGGACCATATAGAACAGTTTTACCCTGTGCTATAAGATCACTGTGAGTCAGAATTCACTTGATGACAGTGAATGTGGCTTGAATTTGGTCCATCAACGGGATAGCCAACAAACAAAATGTAGTATATACATACAATGGAATATTACTCGGCCATAAGGAGAAATGGCATTTTGATACACAGTCCCACTGAATGAATCTTGAAAACAACGCCGAGTGAAATAGGTCAGACACAAAAGAACAAAGATTGTACGATTTCCCCTTATATAAAATATCTAGAGTAGAGAAACCTAGAAAGACCAACTTTATTAGTGGTTACCAAAGGGCTGGGGGAGGGAGTGAGGCGTTTACTGCCTAAGGGATGCTGAGTGTCTGTTGAGGGCATGAAAGACTTTTAGAAATGGATTACTGTGATGAATCCGCAGCACAGTGAATGTAATTATTGCCACCAATGACACACTCAGAAATGTTTAAAGTGACAAGTGTTTTGGCATCCATAGATACCTTTTAATTCCATCTTTTTGGAAATCCCTCGGTGGGTATGTGCAAATATATAGGTTGCTAGGTATCATCACATTGGCTCCAGCCCACAGCAACCCTGCCTGATCCTGTACTACCCTCACAGTTGCTCCCAGGTTGGTGGCCATTATTGCAGCCAACGTGTGCAGCCATCTGGACTGGTGTCTTCCTCTTTTTTGCTGATCCTCTATTTCACCAAGTATGATGTCCTCGCCCAGGGACTGGCCCCTCTCCTGATAATATACCCAAAGCACATGGCACAAAATCCTGCCACCCTGACTTCTAAGGAGCATTTTGATTGTACTTCCTTCAAGACACACTGCTTGTCTTCTGGTGGCCCATAATAGTTTTAATATTCTTCACCAGCTCCACAGTGCAAATGCGCCAATTCTTTATTCCTTGCCCAGCTTTCACGGGTGTATGAGGGGACTGAAAATAGCAGAGCACCTTAGTCTTCAAGGGGACATCTTTGCACTTTAATATTTTGAGTGGGTCTTATAATTGCCCAGTGGCAATTATCATCTGACTTCTTGACTGCTGCTTCCACAAATCAGATGGAATTCCTTTCAATTTCAATCTTTTCTCTCCTTATCTTAATGCTTTCTATTATTTCAGCTGCTGTTTCTGTTTTCTTTATGTTGAGATGTAATTGAGTAAGTGCTTCACGTGTTCTTGGTTTTCAGCAAACAAAGTGGTATCATTTGCGTATCACAGATTGTTAACGAGTTTTCCTTCAGTCCTGCTGCTGCATTCTTCTTCACTCAGCCCAGCTTCTCAGTTTATCTGCTCAGCATCCGGACTGAAGAAAGATGGTGAGAGGATGCAATCCTGGTGTATACTTCCTGATTTTAGACCAGGTCGTATCCCTCTGTCCTCTCCAGAGTCTGTCTCTTGGTCTATGAACAGACTCCCCATGAGTACAATGAAGTGTTCTGGAATTCCCATTCTTTATGCTGTATCCATAGTTTGTTCTTATCTATCGAGTCTAATGTTTTTTTCATAGTCAATAAAACACAAGTACACATCTTCCTGGTATTCGACTCTTTCAGCCAAGATCCATCTGATATCAGCATTGATATTCTTTGTGCCAAATCCTCTTCTGAACCTGGCCTCAGCTTCTAACAGATCCTTGTTAGTGTACTGCTGTAACTGTTTTTGAGTTATCTTCAGTAAAAATTAACTTGAATGATAGCGTTCAAAAATGTCCACCAAGTTGGGTCACTTTGGGGATGGTGCCAATATGAATCTCTTCCAGGCAGCTGGACGGACAGGTAGCTGCTTTCAGATTCCCAGCATAGACTAGTGAGTGTTTCCAGCACTACAGCAGGGTGGTGGGACATTTCAGGTGGTCTTCCATCACTTCCCGGAGCCTTGTTTTTCACCAATGCCTTCAATGCAGCTTGGACTTCTTCCTTTAACACCACTGGCTTTTGATCATATGCTACTTCTTGAAACAGCTGAATGTCAACCAACCAATTATTTTTGGTATGATAACCTTGTTCTTCCTTCCATCTATATTGATGCTTCCTGCTCCATTTAATATTTTGTCCACAGAATCTTCAGTCGTACAACTCAAGGCATGAATGTTTTCTTCAGTTCTTTCCATCTGAGATAGGCTAGCATGTCTTCCCTTTGGGTTTTCTAGTTTCAGGTCTTTGTACGTTTCATTATAATGCTTTACTTTGTCTTCTCAAGCTTCCCTTTAAATTTTCTATAGAGCTTTTTTACGTAATCATTCCTTCCATTGGCTTTAGCTCTCTAAGTTCAAGAGCAAGTTTCAGAGTCCCTTCTGATAATCCACCATGGTATTTTCTTTCTTCCCTTTGCTTTCTTTATGTATGACATTCTAAATGTCTTCCCACAATTGGCCTGGTCTTCAGTCATTAGTGTTCAATCCATCAAATCTGTTCTTGAGATGGTATCATGAGATCTCCAGCTTAATTTCTGCCCCTAATGATTGATCCTTCTTCTTTGCTTCCAACTTTTAAATTCCAATTGCCAATAACTATCAGCGCATCTTGATCGCATGTTTGATCAATTTCAGATTGAGGAAGTTGGTAGAATTCTTCAATTTCTTTATTGTTGGCTTTAGGGATTTGTGCATAGATTTGAATATTAGTTGTATTAACTGGTCTTCCTTGTTGTCATATAGAGATTATCCTACTGCAGACAGCATTGTGCTTCAAGATGAATCCTGAAATGTTCGTTTGGAAGATAAATATGATGGCATTCCTCTCGAATCTGTCGATCCTTGCCTAGTAAACCTTGTGATTGTCTGATTCAAAGTTGGAAATACCAGTCCATTTCAGTTCACTAATGTCAGGGTATTGGTCTTTATGTGTTCCATTTCATTTTTGATGACTTCCGATTTTGTAGACCATATTTCATTCATTCCATATTCTAATTATTAATGGATCTTTGAAGCTGTTTCCTTTCCTCTGGAGTCATGCCCCATCAGCAAAGGAAGGTCCCCCAAAGTTTTACTCCACCAACTTCATTGTGAACGACTCCACTGTGAGGAAGCAGCTCTCTCTCCAGTTGTCTTGAGTGTCTTCCAACCTGAGGGGCTCATTTTCAGACACTGTATCAGACAGTGCTCTGATGCTATTTATAAGGTTTTCAGTGGCTAAATTTGCAGACAGAAATTGACCACCTCTTTCTTCTTTCTAGTCCATTCTTAGTGTGTCTATGTATGAGCATGTGTGTGTGTGTGTGTGTGTGTATATATATACATATATTTCATAATACCATCTGTAAAAACAATAAGTGGGACTAATGTGTCTAGAGGAGGTGAGGGAGGTTTAGGAGATGAGATCAGATACTCATGAGGGTCAGATAAGGGAGCCCCTTATAAGCTTGGAACAATCTTACAGACCCTTGTAAAGGCTGTTTCACTCGAGTGATGTGGGAATCTGCTGTAGGCTTTTAAAGGGTGGCATGATCTTCTATTCTGAAAGGATCTTATTAGCTGTTGGGTGAAGAAGAAGCTGTAAGAGACCAAGGGCAGAAGCACAGAGACCAGACAGGAGGCAACCACAGTCATGAAGGATCAAACGACAATGACAGTTCTGCCCGGGACAGAAAAGCAGAGGAGGTGTCAGGATTACTGTGAAAGAGGAACCAACAGAATCTCCTGACGAATTACAGAGCGAAGGAGAGCAATACTAGAGCCCACTATGAATATGACTCCCAGGTCTTTAGCCTGAACGAGTAGAAGGATCAAATGAGACAAAGAGCATTTTGGGAGGTGCATACTTGGTATGTTTGTGGGGATGTGTGGGAATAGGAGGAATAAATTCAAAAATTCAATTTGAATATGTTGAGTTGGGCATGTCTTTTAAACTTACACATGAAAATGTTAAACAAGCAGATCGATACCGAGTCTGGAGTTTTGGAGAAAGATCTGGTCTGGAGAGAGAGAGAGACACATAAAACGGTGTTGAGAGTCATGCCGTTACCATCTGAGTGGATGCACTCAATCACCAAGTCAATGCAGTCACTAACTGAGTGACGCAGGCAACGAAAAAGAGAGCCAAGGACTGGGCCCAGGATGTAATGCAGAAGAGAAGGAACCAGCAAAGGCAATTGTGAAGAAGCAACTAATGAAGCAGGAAATTATGCCAGAAAGTACATGGAGCTCTGGAAGACAATGAAGAAAGTACAGCAAAAGGACGGGATGAGCTCCAGTGTCACCCGTTCCTTGTAGATTCAGATGTGAGTTGAGAACGACTGAATTCTGCAATAAGAAAACCCATAATAATCTTTCCCAGAGCAAGTTCAAAAAGTGGAGTGATGAGAGCCAAAGCCTTCCTGGGATGGCTTAAAAAGAGAACTACTAATGAGTTGCCAGCAAGTTCCTTCCAAGTCCTGTACCCCTATTTGCACATCACTGGAGGATGGCGCTCCGCTGGGTTGCCTATGGCTGGTTTTTCAGAAGTGGGCGGCCATCAGGCCTTTCTTTCAAGGACCCTTTGGGTCTAAGTGGACCGCCACCCTTTTGGTTAGCAGCTACGTTTTAACCCTTTGCACCACCCAAGCATGCTTAAGAGAAAACTGGAAAAGAAGAACTTAATACAGTGAAATAAACAACCTTTGTTAAGTTTTGTTACTGTTGTTGTTGTTGCAGAGGGGAACAAAGAAATCGCTGGTGGATAAAGAGAGGTATCAAGAGATAGAGTTTTAAGGTGGAAAATAACAGTACATTTGTATAATATAACTCTAGGAAGCAAAATGTTAAGAGATAACTACTTGAGCAATTTCCTTATTGGGTAAAGTGGGATTCAATGCGCTAATAGAGCTCTACAAGCAGGTAGAAAATCAGTGTCTGAGAGTACAGATGCTGGCAGTAAATAGAAGTAGTAGCTAAGTCTGCGCAAGTTCATTTCTGATGGGTTCTTTTTCTCGCCCCCAACCCCACCCCAGGAAAGCTGAAAATAACATCACCACTCAGGGCGTGCTGGAGGTTTGAGGAATGGTAACAGGCCTGAACTCAACAGCTAGAATAATGAGAATGAATGGATTAGGAAAATACAATACCGTCTAGCCTCGTTAAGGGCACTTTTGAAGCTCACAGTCAAGAACGCAAATTGAAACCAGTCACTGTTATATTTTCTCCTCATATTTGGCTGCCTATGTGCAGGTAGGGGTGAGTAGAAAAGTTGGGTTTAATTGTACATGACTCAAGAGGGACCAGAGAATCACGCGTGGCGTGTCTGTAATAGTTCACAAAGCAATGTTCTACGTCCTATTCTGGGGCGTAGTCTTAAAAGCTCAAGGACAGCGATCTAAGGTGTAACTACTGTCTCTGCTCATCTGGAAGAAAGAAGGATGATGAAAATTGAAAGACAAATGGAAATTAGTCCAATGGACGAATGAACCATGCAAATATTAGTATCCACAACCCTTGGGCCAGAAGAACTAGATGATGCCTGGCTCCCACTACCAATTGCTCTGAAAATGATCTCGTCAGAAGGTGCTCGACAGAATGTAGGGGAAATGTGGAATAGAACTCAACATCAGAAGCGCCCAGGCGCAATGGTTGGATAGAGGGAGACTGTGGAACCTCCAGGACTGTGGCCTGCAGCCACCCTGGAAGTCTAGAACTAGACTCACACCAGCAGTAGAAAATCAACCATTTACGATCAAAGGACAAGGCAGAGAGCATTAGGAAAAAGGAGAAATGGAAACTGGAAACAATGGGAGGAAGCAGGATAAGTGATGTTACATTTAGGGAAGTGCAATAGGTGCCCTGAAAGAAAATATGCATGAATTGTTGTTAAGTGTAAAACTGATGATCTGATCTGTGAGTCATTACCTAATTTACAATTAAAAGTTTTTTTAAAAAGATTTATTTTTAAAAGTATGTAGGAGAGGGATTATACTGACCATAGAAGCTGAAGAAGGAACAGGGAAAGGACAACAAAGAAGTCAGGACAATGGAGAGGAAGTTAAGACCAGTGGATTGGAGGGTGATTAGAATTAAAGAAGGAATTCTGAGTCTCAGCAGAGGAAGAAAGATAGAAAGATGCCAACTCATAGCCACCCTATGGGACAGGGTAGAACTTCCTCCTGTGAGTTTCCAAGACATTAGCTGTTGACGGGAGTAGAAAGCCCTGTCTTTCTCCTTCAGAGCAGCTGGTGCTTTGAACTGCCGACCTTGCAGATCACAGCCCAACATGTAACCACTAGAGCACCAGGCTCCTGGCAAGAGGAGACAGTGGTATAGAAAACTAGGTTATGAGGGGGTTTCAGTGATCGGTAATAACAAGGTCCAGAGTTGAGAACGGGGATTTTACAGATCCAGGAACCAAGGAAACCTTCAGGCAGGGTGAAACCTGTATGATATTAGTGCAGCTAGATCTCGGGGTCAATTAGGAAAGCATCTTCTTCATTAAATGATTAGAAATCAGGGTGATCTAAGGAGGCCAGAGTAAGTGTAAAGAAGGATAAAATATGGCCCAGAATCTACAGGACTTAATGTGGGGTTTACATCCTAAAAGAGAAAACAGAAGGCAGGTTTCCCAAAAGACTGAGAATCTCACAAAGCCAGAGAGGGTTGAGGAAATGAACCTGGACAACTAGCCCAAGAAACTGAATGAATAAAGCTAAGAAATGACAGCTCTATATGGACGGGTGGATAAAGAATCGGTGGTGAGGAACTGCCCATCTTTCTTCCATTATGGGCTTTTTAACAAGGGAAACAAAACATCATATTGACAAATTTAAGTAAGGGCAAATAAATGTTAGATATTTACAAATATGTAAAATGTGCACCTGACCCAAGCGGTGGTATTTTCAATGGCCTTACATGCATGTGAGGGTTGGACATTGAATAGGAGGACTGGAGAAGAGTCGATGCATTTGGATTGTGATGCTGGTGAGGAGATTGAAGGTATCACTGCCGGCTAAGAGGACAAACAGCTCTGTCGGGAAATACAGCCAGAGGGCTCCTTAGAGGCAAGGACCACAAGGCTTCGTCGTACATACTTTGGACACATTGTCAGGAGGCACCTTCCCGGGAGAAGGACAGCATGCTTGCTAAAGTGGAGGGGCAGTGAAAGAGGGGGACCCTCCGCGAGGTGGGCTCATGTAGTGGCTGCCACAATGGACTCAGGCACAGACGCAATTGTGAGGATCGTGCAGGTCCGGTCGGGCAATGTTTTGTTCTGTTGTGCAGAGGGCCGCTGTGGGTTGGAAGCGACTCAACAGCACCTAACAACAACAACAAGAAAAGCCTTGCTCATCCCCTCCACCTGCTCCTAAGACATAACCACTGCAAATCATTTGGCGTGTATCCTTGCAGACTTTGCGCTCTCTCCACAAACATACATACACAGGCTTAGTTTTATTCTCCCCCAAATGGAATTGCATTACATGTATTCTTATCCTTCTTGCTTTTTTCACTTAATAATACAGCATAGCCGTATTTCCAAGGTACATATGCCCCCATTATTATTTATTTTAATATGGAACATTTGAAATGGATTGTGGTGGCAATCGTATAACACTGCCTGATGTGATTTAACTATGGAATGATGCATGTATTAGCTTCCCCCTCCTAAGGAATGCTTTACAAATGTGTGTGCCACCCTTGTGTAGGGACCATGCTCACCTCTATATGGTTCCAATTTTAGCACACGCGCTGCTGAAGCCAGCATATTCGTTGTCCTAAGGGTGTCGCTTTTTGTTGTTAGATGCCATCACGTTGGCTCCTGCTTCTAGTGACCCTTCGCACAACAAAACCCTGCCCGGTCTCCCACCACTCTCACAGCTGTTCCTTTTGTAGTGCTTGAGCCCTCTGTGGGCGTCGCTGCGCCAGTGCATCTCATCGAGGTCTTCCTCTCTCCCGCTGCCCTCCGCTTTGCCGGCATGTCCTTTTCCAGGATGGTCTCCTGATAACAGGTCCAAGGTAGGGGAGATGCCGCCACTTCCAAGGAGCATTCTGGCTGTACTTTTCCCAAAGAAGATTCATTTGTTCTTCTGGCAGTTCATGGTAATTTTAATATTTGTCACCAGCACTATAATTCAGATGTACCCACTGTACATTGGATAAGTAAACCATAATTTTCTTCCATAAGATGCTCATTTAAAGGGTTTCCAATTTTCCCCAATTATGAGCAATGCTGCTTTGAACATCCTTGTATAACTGTATCCCTATGCTAATAATTCTATAGATTACATTCCTGCCTGCTAGACTAAAGGAGATGTCGGATACTGTGAAAAAACGTTCTCCCAAAGTTTTGTGCCTATTTATCTTCCTCCCAAATATTCTTGCCAAAGCTATGAAAGTTTTTAAAACTTTTGTATTGTGACTTAGGTGGAAGTTTACAGAGCAAATTGGCTTTCCATTCAACAGTATATATTGTGTGTGTATGTGTATGTGTGAGACATTGATTGCAATCTCCACAATGCAACATCACTTATCACATTTTCCCCCTGGTTAGTATTTCCATTTGTCCTTTCCTAACCCTTCCTGTCTCCAGAGCTTTATCCCTGGGCAAAGGTGACACGTTTGATCTTGCACGGCTGACTGTCCTAAGGAGTGTGTGCCCTCCAGGTGGTATTGCTTACTTTACAGGCCTAGCTATCGTTGGGCTGAAAGGTGAGCCATGGAGGGAGTTCAGTTTCAGGCTTGAAAAGTAACTAAGCGTCATAGCCAAAGAGATGCTACCAGTCTATTCATCCAGTAAGCCTGGCCTTATTTTTTTAATTTTAGGTTTGTTCCAGATTTTTCTCCCACTCTACCCACCACCCTTTGTGGTCCCTTTCAGAGCCACCAGCAGTGGGCACCACCTAGTTCTTCTGGTCTCACGGTCAGGAATCCGAGGTTTGTATGGTCCATTGATACTCAGAACTAACAGTCCCCACGTGGCCTTGATTTTCTTCCTTCTTTCTCACTTCGACTGGGGAACACTAGGAGAATTTTAATTTTTGCCAAATGATAGAAAAAAGGGATCTCACTCAATTTGATCTCTTTTTTCGTTTTATTTATTTTGGTATAGGGAAATATGTGAGTTTCTCAAGACTAATGAAAACTCCTCAAATTCATTTATATGAACCAAGAGTATAGAACTTTATGAAAAAGATTGATTGCTAATGAAAAGTCACCTGAGAATAAATTAACCACACACATGACTTGTGCCAGGTACTATGAAAAGTACTTTAGTATATTATCACGAGAGAGAACTTTATCTCCCAATGCTGTCATGTAGAAAGCCTTATTATGCTCATGTACACAAAAAGAAACTGAAGCAGGTGGGCTAGGGGACTTTCTCAAATGTATATAGCTCATCACTGAGTAGAGCGATATTTTGAACCCAGACTACCTACCTGCCTCTGGAGTCTCTATTTAGAGAAGTTAAGCCAAGTCACAACACTAGTAAGTGGTACAGTGAGGACTCAGACCTAGTTCTGCCTGACTCCAGAGCACACACATGTAATGTGTTTGTTTATTAGAATCTCTATTATCCCTGTGACTTAAATAATGATAGTATTGCATGGACCTTACCCATACCTAAACTTTTGCTTTTCTATCAAGTTGTGGTTCTGTTTTGTCTAAAGTTAAATGTAAATATACTGATTTCCTGAGTTGAACCCAAAGGTAGACCCACTACCATGCAGGACTCAGAAGCATCTTGGCTTATGAGGATGGAGCTCACTGGCGGTCCGCAGTGGGGGGTCCCAAGACCAGATGCAGACTGGCTTCAAGAAAAGGGAGATTTCATCCACAACAAGGCCAAAACAGCTAAGGAAGACAGAGTCCCTTAGTGGATGGTTACAGTACTGACAACTGTGAAAACCTAACCAGAGATTTCCAGGATGGACAGGACTTTGGTAGCTGCTGAAGTAACGTCTGGAGACACGAAGACTGCCATGCTGCTCTCTGCACCTCGGCGTTCCTTAACAGGGGAATACAAGATCTGTCCAGATAACTCTGGCGAATAAGCAGTTCCCGAAAGGGTCAAAATGGAACAAAAGAACAAGTAGAAACCGTAATTCAGGTCTCAAGAATAAGATGCCTAAACAAGTAAACAAGCAGGGAGGGAAACCAATTCTAACAGTGCTAGCTAGAGAAGGGGGTAGCTAAAGGGAGCTTTAACACAAAGGGACTCCAAACTAGATAACGAGGCCTGGAAACTTCTTAGTAAGCTTCCTAAAGCACCCCTCTTCCCCATGTACCCCACCCACCCACCCCCAAAAAACCACTAGAAAATTAGGAGAACCTTGAAAATGTTCTCAAGAGAGAAAATTATGCTAACAGAAACCCAGATGTGGTGAATCTAAAATGAATGGAATCTTGGATTCATTCCTACTGTCAGCCGCTCTTAGAACTGAGGCAAAGGCAATTGCAGACTTGGGAAGAAAGGCTGAACTTGACCAAGTTAAAATGGCCTAAAGCCATGAAGAGACCAGGGATAAAACAGAAACACACATCAGCTGGGACAGAGGACAGACACTTGGAAGCATCACAGCCACTGAAGGAAATGAAGAAGACCCAGCCAAGAGAAACATGGTTCTAGAGTGTGCTGCTCCGTTGTTTGATTGAGATGGGGAGATTCTGGTTAGTCACATTTGCTAGTTTAATATTTACCATTTACTTCTTAAACAGATTACCCATTTTCAAAGAGTTAGAAAAATAAAAATAACACCAAAATATAAGATACCTCGTAATCTTCCAATAACATGAGGTGTTCAACAAAAATCCCAATCACCACAATGGTCTACAGTTTGGGTAGAATCTGGTCTCACTTACCGATGTGCCAATGCTCCAGTAAAAAACCCCTAAACCTACAAAGATGGAGACGGCACCAAATAAGGAGAGGACAGTGGCCAGACAGGAATGAGACTTTTTCATTCGAAGGTTTACCCGAGTAAAAGTAGAGTGAGTTATAATAGCAGCAGGACACAGGGGAAAACACCACATTCACTCTGACAACTCACTGGACGCGGCTCCGTGAAAGCCGAGGATCTTGTCTGGGCCACTGCTGTGGCAGGGAGCCCAAGCAATGACAGGCACCGAGGAGCACGCAACACTGGTTAAAGGGGTTGGTACTCTCCTGTCGATTATCTCCTTTCCCTGCTCTCTCTCAAAACAAACAAACAAAACTTGGAAGAATGGATGCTGTTTACCTAATACAAGGGGGCTTCGAGCAGCTTGAGGACAACTGAAATATAATGGAGTTTTCCCATAAACTGTTTCCGCACATATACTTTCCCCTCTTCTTACTTACGGACATTCTCAGCCCTCAATGTCCAGCTCAATTTTTTTTTCTTTCTCAAAATCTTCCCTGAGCATCTCCCACCGCCTTGCTTCTTCAGAAAGTCAGAACTGAAGCATATTAAAAAAACAACAACCCCAAACAAAACCAGGTTGCCATTGGGCCAGTCCCATCTCCAGGGGATCTAGTAGCAAGTGCGCCTCGGTATCCTCAATGGATGGTTTCCCAGAAGGAGATCCAGTCCTTTCTTCAAAGGCTCGAGACACCCAGTACCAGACCCACTTGTGCGCTCGTTTTGTTCTGAATTGCACTGTAGTCCGTGTTCACAAGTCTGACCAACTCTTTTTTGAGTGCAAAATTCAGGTTTCAGTCATCCTTGAATTCCCATCCTCCGTTATAATGCCTTGTAAATAGTAAATACTTAAAATGTCTGCTAAGTTTAATAACATAAAACTTTATTCTTGGTGTCTGTGTTAGACCGGATTGACTAGAGAAAGAAATCCAGTGACACTCATCGGTGTATAAGCAAGAGCTTTATATCAAGAAGTGAGCACATAGCAAGAAAAACCCCGGCCCAGTCCAACGCAATTCCATAAATCTGATATTAGTCCATATGCCCCTCTTCAGCCCGCTCAGCCACATGCAATGATGCGGAAGGAGGAGGATCACCCTTGCCAGGCTCTGGCAGCTCTCAGGCTATGTGTGACCTGACTGACAGGTTGAATACCAACTCTACACTTTTCCACGTCTTCAAGTTATGTAACTACCATAGTATCTAATAAGATGACAAAGGAGTCCTGACGATGGCAGGGGTCCCCAAACTTTTTAAACAGGGGGCCAGTTCACTGTCCCTCAGACCCGTTGGAGAGCTGGACTGTAGTTCTAAAAAAAAACACTATGAACAAATACCTATGCACACTGCACATCTCTTATTTTGAAGTAAAAAACAAAGGGGGCAAAAACACCGGGTGGGTCAGATAAATGTCCTCAGCGGGCTGCATATGGCCCGCGGGCCGTAGTTTGAAGATGCCTGATGTAGTGGGTTATAAGTTAGGCTGTTAACCTCAAAGTCAGCAGTTTGAAACCACTACCTGCGCTGCAGGAGAAAGACGAGGCTTTCTACTATGTAAAGATTTATCATCTAGGCAGCCCATGGGGGCAGTTCTACTCTGCCCTATGGGGTCACTATGGGTCAGAATCGACTCAATAGCAGTGACTATGGCTTTGAGTTCATAGGACACGGCATGTATTACATCCACCCACTGCCAGGAGTCGATTCAGACTCGCGGTGACCCTCACAGGGCACAAGAGGGTGTCCCCTGGGGCTTCCAAGGCTGTAAGTCTTTACAGCAGCAAACCGCCCAGCTTTCTCCACGGGGCAGCTGGTAGGTTTGAAATGCCAGGCTTCTGGTTAGCAGCTGATTGTTTCACCACGGTGCCACGAAGTGTCTCAACATACATATTATAGGGACTATATAAATGTTTAGGGAGTCCTAGTGGCATAGTGGTTACACATCGGGCTACTAACCATAAGGTCAGCCGTTCAAAAGCACCACCTGCTCCTAGGGTGAAAGAAAAGGCTTTCTCCTCCCACACAGAGTTACGGTTCTACACTGCCCTGTCGGGCCACCCTGAGTCAGTGAACACATAAAGGTACACTATCTGAATGAACTGACAGAGAGACAATTCTGACAAAGTAAAATTGCTTCAAAATTTAGAAAGAGGGGAAATCATGCCTTGAAGATCGAGAAGTGATCTCTTTCGCTTGGTTCTAAGAAGAACTCGCCTGGTTCCTCTGTCCCAGCTTCTGCCCTATGCACCAAAATGGAGAAGATACGTTGGAGGGAGTCCCAGGAGGAGCAGCATAGCAGATGGGAGGTGAGGGAGGAAGGAAAAAGGAGAGATTAGGGGCTCAAACGAGGCAGACGGCCTAAGTGCCATCTGAGCCCAGAGCTGATAACCTTGTGCCAACTCTGGGAGACAGTAAACACCCAGGAAGGGAGGGACTGTTTAGCCTGGTCCAATGAGCCAAACGCAGGTGACAGGATGAAACAGGGGCGGAAGATCAAAGCCTGGTGACAGGAAAGCCAATCAAGGGAGACTCTGCTCGCCTTGGACTCAAGGGGAAAATGCCATATACGTTTTTAAAGCTATCAACACGCATGCTTCAGACATAAAAGATGTCTACAAACAGATGACGTATCGAAGCTCCAAGAAATGAAACAGAACACAAGGAGTCTATGCTTGGAGCAGGACGGTTCCAGTGTGTTTAAACAAACCAAACCAAACCAAAACAAAACACCATACCCAGTGTTCTTGAAGCAATGTTCAGGAAATCCAGGGATGCAGACTGGATCTCTAAACTGGCACTTTCAAGAGAAGGTGAGAGAAGAAACAGCAGGAGGAAATAGAAGCAGCAAAACAGGAGAACTGGAATCCTATGGTTTAGTAAAATGCACGAAACCCAACTACTCTGCTTTCACTTGCTATGCACCATTCTGCTTGAACAAAGATACCACTCAGAGTGGAATCTTCTGAAAACATATTCATTTCTCCCACCTCCCATTCCCCTACAAGTCTGCCTCTCAGTCAGTTTCAGTGGGCTTCAAAGGTGCCTGCAGCATCACTAAGTGCTGTGAGTGGGACAGATATAGGGGAGATAGTTTCTTGCTTCAGAGAATTTGTCATCTACACAAAGAGGCAAAACATAAGCATGTGAAAACAGCGAGAAAAAATGCAAAGAAACAGAGTATATGCGAGCAGAAACAGGATACATGATGGGTATGGCCGCAGAAGTCCTGCGCGAGAAGACGGGAAAGGGACTACTGGACACACCATTTAGAGCAGACTTCTTGGCCAAGGTGAAGAAGAAAAATAGAAATGAGGTGGTTGAAATCAATGTATGGGGTTACAGAAGGTTACAGAGCTAGAAGGAACCTGAGCGGATACTCTATCCAAATTGCTTATTTGACAGATAACTAGACAGACGGGGGAGGGGGAGCAGGGTGGCTTAAATAATAAGTCCAAGTAGCAAAACCAATCAAGGAGAAGAACTGGTACACAAATGAGTGTTCTGACTTCGAAGGCAGGGCAAATGACAGGAACAAGTGCAGAGAAGCAAGGATGCCTGGAAGAAGGTAAGCCTGGGAGAAGGTAAGCCTGGGAGAAGGTAAGCCTGGAATGACGTAAGCCTGGAATGAAGGTAAGCCTGGGAGAAGGTAGGCCTGGAAGAAGGTAAGCCTGGAATGAAGGTAAGCCTGGAAGAAGGTAAGCCTGGAATGACGTAAGCCTGGAAGAAGGTAAGCCTGGGAGAAGGTAAGCCTGGAAGATGGTAAGCCTGGAAGAAGGTAAGCCTGGAAGAAGGTAAGCCTGGGAGAAGGTAAGCCTGGAAGAAGGTAAGCAGACTGACTTGGCTGGGTCAGGGGGACTGTTTCATAGTGTATTAAGTGGCCGCCCTGGTGGGGTTGTCAGGGAAGTGTTGGAGTGCTAGCCATGAGGGGCTCAGTTCAAACTCTACCAGTTAAAAATCAAACTATGTGCTTCCCCAAAAGACTGACAGCCTCGAAAACCCTACCCAGAGTTCATCTGGGGCAGAATCAACTTGATGGCAGTAGATTTAGGTTGGTTTTTGTTCATAAATCTGCTCCCCCATAATCTGATAGCTGTACAGAAGACTCCACCTCCCCCCCCCCCCGCCTATATTAGGGAGAGGGGCCCTGTGGGACTTCTGCATTTGCAAGCCACACCCCTGCTCTGGGACTTTGCATCCTTCTAGGGGCCACCGCTCGCATCCCAGATGGCTTCTGCTTCTGAAGTCTCCAGAAGTTCCAAGAGAGGCACAGGGCAAAACTAAGCAAGACGCTACGCCAATATGAACTTCTGGTTCTGTTCCCAGCCCCACCCTCCTCCTTTGCCTGACCACCACTGAGGAAACCAGACGTATAAATGGTTAACAGGGGGGGTGGGGAGCCCACCCAGACCACTTGAAACGCGGCTAGTCTGGCTGGACTTCGAGTGTGTTCAGCGCCTGCTCCATGCCTGCTATTTATAGCTTCTGGGTGCCCAGCCCAGCTTCCAGGTCACTAATTGTGGCCCAGCCCCGAGGCAACCCCCACGCCACCTGCCCCGCCCTGCAACACAAGGAACAGAAGCCAACCCAGCTCTGCACAGCCCAGGAAGAGCAGTCAGGGGGCAGATCTGAAGCTAGGACCCTGTATCAAATGCCTTGGGGAAGGTATCAAAAGTAATTGTCCAGAAGGATCTATCCCCATGCCGCACATCCCAGAAAACAGAGCTGTCACCTCCCTCTCCAGAAGACACCCTCTCTTTACTTCGTGAAGTTCACTCCAAGATTCAGGCACACCCATTCAGAGAGGCTTGGTGCATCAAGGGCACTGCTTAAAACGTCAATAAAAACAGACCTCTTTAGGTCAAGGTCTAAATATCCATGGATCATACACTTGCCAGCCTCTGTGTCTACTTGTTAGAGCATCTACTATTGATTGTGTACAGTCAGTTCACGACAAGGAAACCCCCTGGGGAGAAGGCATGCTCAGAATTACAACTTCCAAAACTTCTTTTCTAGCACCCGCTAAATGCGTCTTAAATCCTCTGCCATCTTCATTTTAGACAGTGACCTGAATAGAATGGTTTTGAGAGGTACATAACAAAATAGCATCTAACCCAAAGATGCTAGCTAGTATTTGGGTATTGTTCTGTGATACCAGTTTCTCCCTAGGAATGGGGTGGGGTGGGGGTGGGGGGCTGGTATATGGTAGGGTGTGGTGGTGGTGGTGGAGTGGTACATGGTATGGTGTGGTGGTGGTGGAGTGGTACATGTGGGGGTGTGGTACATGGTATGGTGTGGTGGTGGTGGAGTGGAACATGAGACTTCGTGAGGTCATCCTGAGTGGAGAAAGTGTTGTAAAGGCATAAGGGTTAATACCGTGACTCCTGGGCAAAAAGATCCGAGAGGCTTTCTCTGTAAGTTCTCTGCCGTCCCACACTGAGACAACCAACAAGCCACATAATCAATGACCAGTTCTATAGCTGAGTTTTCCCCATCCCAATTAAACTCGCCAATGTCAGTGATGACCGTGTGTAGAACAAGACTGGGAACAAGCGGTAAAGAGTTAAGAAGCTTAGACTGCGAAGAAGTCCTGTCCTTTCCCAGGGCCTCCCTGCCAAGACTCAAGTGCCCATTTCTCTCAGCCCAGCCCATGAGCTCCTTATCCTGGGCATCTTAGACGGATGCTGCCCAAGATTACACATCCCACCTTCGGGACTTTCCCTTCTTACTTGGGGTTCATCTGGGCCCTTGAATAATAGGCCAGGGATTCTGTTTATTGGCGCCTGAACCAGAATGCTGCTGTGCTAGCCCATCATCACCCACAAATACCAAATCCCAGCTCCAAATGGCCCCAAATCTTTCCTCCCAAGACCACAAGAGAAAAAAAAGTTTCCAAATTAAAAAACTAAAACTGGCAACAAAGGTGCCCCATGGCAGTAACCTTTAAAACTGGCCATTAAAGTTTATAAGTCAGACGGGCACCAGCGTGAGGGATCAAGAAGAGAAAAACAGCCCCCTCCCTTTGGGGATCCGGAGCCACAGCCTCCCCCTAAAGCCACAGAGCTGATGTCACAAGAAGCGCATGCTGCCGTCAAGGGCTCTCTGTGTCCCAACTACAACCGCTCACCATGTAGGCAGCCTCTGTGTGCTGGAGGCCGGCGGGTGTCTGGCTGAAAATAAAGAAAAGGGGGAGGGACTCACTTGAGTTGGGGGTACAAGCCAGGCAGGGAAAGTGGGGAAAGAGCAGAACAACACCTCTCCCACTGGCCTGGAAGGCAGCCTGGAATGCACAGGCCTGTCCGAATGCTCAGGGCAGAGGTTCTTAAAGGTTTTCCTCCCAATACACATGAGACACACCTCTCCCTTTCAGCTGGACTAGGTTCACGGTGGAGTGATTCTCAACTATCTAGGGAAGATGGGGCACCTCTCAGAATCTTCTTGGCAAGAATAAGCACCGCTGTCGAAGGCCTCCAAACAACGCTGACCGCTTTCTTCTCTGATGGAGCCTCTGCCCACTATGAAGAATCCTCTGTAACCTGTCTCTCCCATCTCCCTTCCTTCCTTCCACCTATGCAGCCAATACTTTTTGATAGTTACACGTGCCAGACATTGTTCTAGGGGCCCTTGGAATACAGCAACGTGCAAGCAAACAAAAGTTGCGGCCCTCATTGAGGGCCCATGCCTCCACAGGCAGGAAAAAACAACCACATACAGCAATGATAAGTACTGATGTGGAAAACAAGCGGGCAAAGGGGATAGAAAGTGCTGGGGCGCGGGGGCTAAAATTTTAGATGGGGCAGCCAAGTGGAGGTAGCAGACAGAAGTGCAGAAAGGCACATATCCTGTCAGTCTCTGGGGAAGGAGCATCCTTTGTAGCGGGGTCCCCAGAGCGAGGGTGCTCAGTGTGGCTCCTACGTGCCAGGCTCAAGGAGCAGTGAGGAGACCACTGTGCTCACAGAACTCTTCCAGGGCATCCAGGTCCTCCGACTCAGAGCAGTCTGAGCTGAGTAAGTCTCCCAGCCACGATGCCTGCACAAGCAGAAACACCTGCTCCTCCAAAGGGGACATGGCTAGGCAAGATAGACGTAAGGTTAAAATAGTTATCTTTATGAATATTTAGAAACTGTTCAAAGTCCTATGACATCAAGTCCTCAAAACCTCATAAGGAAAAAGGTCATAGCCCTTATCTACAAGCCAAACCAAAACAAACCCAGACTCACTGCCATCAAATCGATTCCGGATTCATTGCGACCCTGTCCCCTACAGGTTTCCGAGACTGTGACTCTCCATGGGAGTAGAAAGTCCCATCTTTCTCCCACGGAGCAGCTGGTGGTTTCGAACAGCTGACCCTGTTCAGACTGATGCATAACCGATACGCCCACCAGGGCTCTGGAAGGCAAAACAATGCCCTTGCTCCAGAAGGCTTGTTCAAGCTGGAAACTGGACTAGAATTTACTCTCAGGGCCTGTCTGCGGCTCCGATCATTCTTAAAGCCACAGACTATTAAAAGCTACCTGAGGCCTTAAGAAAGTATCTCCTCCATTCCCTCATCTGACTCAAGAAGCAGCTGCCAAAATGAGATCTCAGCTTTCTCGGAAAAGGGCTCACACTCCTGGGAGCGCAAAGTGGAGGAGAAGTGAAATAGATTCTAAAGGCAGGGCCCTTTCTCTCCGATCCTACCTTCTGGATATGCTCCTGGAAGGGAAAGAGGTGGCCATAGGATTAAGACTGTTGCTGCCAGCTGCCATCCAGTCAGCTCTGGCTCAAAGTGACACATCAGTCTTTCAGAAGACAAGTGATCTCTGTCCCACGAGCCCTAGAAACAGTCTAGCTACCTCCACGTGCTTCACCTAGCTGCCTGCAGGCCCGGCTGTCCTTCGCAAGACAGTGTGGCCAAGCCGGTGGGCTGCGGGTTCTGAACCTAGCGCTGAGTGCGCAGCGTGAGCAGACACACACGGTCGGTGGAAGGCAAGGAAAAGAGTGCACACACAACACAACACAACACACCGGGGCAGCTGCAGAAAACAACTGCTTGTTAAGTTAAAATTAAACTCTGCACAAATATTGACCTTTGGAGGGGACAGAAACCGGTCCCATATTTACCAGCTTTATAAATGGGACTGACCACAGCTGCCCCACACGCTTGGCCAGCACGATGGCAGGATGGGGAGAGGCCACACTTGGGAGGTGGGGGATTAATGAGAGGGGCGGGAGAGATTTTACACGCACTCTTAAACGTAGTTACTACTGGTAGGTCAAAGTTCCCTCTGGCCTTAAAAGAGGAATTTCTAGGAAAGCAAATAAGGGAATCTCTGGAAGTGGGGGGTCAGAGATGTAGGGATCAAGAGGCAGAAGGACGTGTCAGAAAGCAAAAAAAATAGGTAAAGGCAGTGAGACAGAGAGCAGAGACTGAACCCGCTGAGTGGGGAGAGCAGTGGGAGCTTACCCTTTTGAACCCTGGCCCTTGGCTCAAACCAAGAGTCATGAGGGAGACCAGGTGACCTGTTTCAGGAAGCCAGTGGGACAATGTAAAATGACCTGGGACAAGTCTTGGCTCTGTGGTTTACTTGCTAAGAAACATTGGGAAACACAGGGACCCTAAGTTTCTTCATCTATGAAATAAGAATAAAAATACAAATATTTGGTCCCAGTTCACACAGACCAGAACCAAAAGACAGTGTAAGTGGCAGAGCTTTCCGACCACAATCACCACATAAAGTATTATTAATAAACCTACCCCAGTTAATGGTGTGCCTTAATATGTCAAACTGGTCAACAGGCCATGCGTGCTCTCCCCAAAATCAAGATCAAGGCGGGGCCGAAAAGGAGAACTTGAGTCTCCCCGGAGCCTGCTGATACATAAGGTCCCGAAAGGTACACAACTAAACCCTTCCCTTGCTAAGATATAATAGGGAAGCAAACCAGCCAAACAAGGTTCTGGCAGCCCTACTCAAGACCAATAAAAGGCCCATTCCATTTAGAAAAAGCTGATCTCAGCAACCTAAGGTTTTCAAGAACAAACACCATGGAGGCTGGACAACTTAGCCCTATGCAAACCCCTGATGCCTTCTCTCTTTTTCACAGATATACCCCCCACCCCGCTTTACATTCATGGCAGTTCTCTGATGGCACTGAGTGGAGTGTGGGACTGCTTAACCACATTGTTGGAGGTTCAAACCCCCGGCTGCTCCCTGGGACAAAGATGAGGCTACCTATTCTGATAGAAGATGTCTAGTTTCAAAAACCCTGTGGAACCATTCTACTCCATCCGTAAGGACTGCTAGGAATCAGAATCAACTGGAGGGCAGTGGGGTGCTTATACTCTCGACTTTCACAATTAGATAACAACACACGCTAGACGTCTGACCCCCACTCCACATTGCAGGGTATAACCCCTGTCCACAGTGTGGCACCAAGAGATGGCAGGCCTTACGGGGTTTCCAGTGAAAAATTCTCGGATCTCTAACCCAAATGATTTGCCCAGTGTTGTGAGAAGCCCTGGGCCTGCAGGGCCCCGTTTATACTGAAACTGATGCTGTGCCAGCACCTATTGCTCCTGGAAAACAGCAAAGGCAGTGATTCGGCTAAGGTTCTTCATGGCCTCGGCACTAACTACACCTGTCACTCGTATCTTCTGACTCTGCTGCACTTGTTCAATGTTTTACCTTAATAAATTACAGTTTATTGTGTGAAACGTGTGTCATAGAACACAAACAATGTGCAGCAGGACCATGTCAGCAGTTCAGGAAGACTGCCCAACGCTGCGGTCTCTGCGGTCACAGAGCAGGAGACGTTGTGCATGTGGTGCACCAACTACGTGCTGGAGGGCACACTCTAAACAAACTGGGGGTGGGGGGAGAACATGGGAAAACTACGTCTAGGTGGGGGACCAGTGGCCCTGAACTCTGATCCAAGCTACTAAAATATAACCCTTGTGACTCTAGTTAACCCCTTTTTCTGCAAGTTTGTCCTTCTTGGGGAGGGGGGGAGGTGGTGTTCAGATGCTTGTGGCTGCTAAGCTATGCTAACTAGAACAGAGCTTCACCCCTGCTCCACCTCTAACTTCCTGACAAGCAAATGGTTCCAGAGGTCTCAGTTGGATCATCTATGAACTATGAAGAACCCAAGTTAGCTGACCCTCCCTCTGTGAGCCTAAGATTCCTTTCCAAATCCATCAAGGTCCAGCCAGAATTGATAGGAGTTTTGAAGTATGCCATCCTGCTAGAAAAAGGGAAATGAGAGTCCCCATAATTAAGATGGTCACCCATTAATACACACAGCAGCTCATCTCCCTCCATGCTCACAGAGGAAGCCCTAAACAGAGGCCACTCACCTACAGCGGTTCTCAACCTGGGGGTCAAATGACCCTTTCACAGGCGTCGTCTAAGACCATCGGAAAACACATATTTCCAATGGTCTTAGGAACCGAGACACGGCTCCTCTATCCGTCTCCAGGCAGGTCCGCCCACATGCAGATACGCCCACATACGAGAACCCGCCGTGAAGACTGTTACCCATGCTATACCATGCTTCAAGACAAAATGTCATTTATCTGTCATTAGAAATAAATATTTCCCAAAAAAAGAAATACTTCACAATATATAATTACATAATGTTTTTGTGATTCATCACTATGCTTTAATTATGTTCAATTTGTAACAATGAAAATACATCCTACATATCAGCTACTTACATGATGATTCATAACAGTGGCAAAATGACAGTGATGAAGTAGCAACAACAATAATGTTGTGGTTGGGGATCACCACCACATGAGGAACTGTATGAAAGGGTCTTGGCATGAGGAAGGTTGAGAACCACTGCTCTGGAACCTCCTCCTTCAAAGTTCTCATCTACATAACATCAGGGCCTCAGTCTGGGAGGTGCCTGAGCTAGGAGAATGGGGCAAGAAGCCAACCAGCATCTTGAAACAAGAAAACGTCCATCCTAAAGGAGAAATGTAGGGCTTGGAACAGGTAAAGTCAATCTTTGAAAAACAAAACAAAAATCCCAGCATGAGATAAGTCATTATCATATGGAAAGTAAAAGGAAATAGAGGAAAGAGCTAGGAGGCAAAGGACATTATAGAGGTCTAAATACGGGCATGTACATATGTAAATATATTGATATATAATGATAGGGAAATAAATCTATGTACATATATTTATATGTTAAGAATTAAGGCAGCAGATGGACTTTGGGCCTCTACTCAAGTACTCCCTCAATGCAAGAACACTTTGTTCTAATAACCCAGCATTCTGTGAAGCTCACCTTCCCGACACAAACTTTGAAGACACAATGGGTGCATAAGCAAATGTGGTGAAAAAGCTGATAGTACCCGGCTATCAAGGGAGATCGCATCTAGGGTCTTAAAGGCTTGAAGATAAACAAGTGACCATCTAGCTGAGAAGCAACAAAGCACCCATGGAAGAAGCACACCAGCCTGTGTGATCATGAGGTGTCGATGAGATCAGGTATTAGGCAGCAAAGACCCAGAACAAAAAAATCATATCAGTGTGAATGAGGAGGAGTGCAGAATGAAGACCCAAAGCACATGTGTAGATAATTGGACATCCCCTCACAGAAGGGTCACAGGGAAGAGATGAGCCAGTCAGGGTGCAGTGTAGGACCATTGAAGCATACAACTTTCCCTTTAGTTCTTTAATGCTTCCTCCCCCTCACTATCATGACTCCCTATACTACCTTACAAATCCGGCTCGAGCAGAGCATGTACGCTGACACAGATAAGAGCTGGAAACCCAGGGAAGCCAGGACAGATAAACCCCTCAGGACCAATAATGAGAGCAGCCATACCAGAAAGAGTATGGGGAAGGTGGGAGGACAAAGGGGAAACTGATCACAATGATCTACATATAACTCCTTCTCTGGGGGCTGGACAACATAAAAGTGGGTGAAGGGAGACAGCAGTTGGTGTGAGACATGAAATTTTTTTTAATAAAATATCAAAGGTTCATGAGAGAGGGAGAGGGGAGGGGGAAAAATAAGCTGATACCAAAGGCTCAAGTAGTGCCCCCAGAAGAATTTATTTCAGAGGATGGCACTGAATCTGCAGCTCCAGGAGAGGGACGTGTCTGATGAGATCACACAGGAGCAGATGAAGGGGGAGGAGGAGAGAGTGGAGCACATCCTGGCCCACCAGGCCTTGAGGACGATGTTCCCACTCAGAGCAGCCAGTCCTCAGAGAGGGAGGACCACATGGCTGGCCCCACTATGAGACACGACGTCCCTCGCTGACCCATAGCCCTACAGGGGACAACACTGGAGACACAGTGTGGGAATTGCACCCAATCTGATTCAACCACACCGAGGCAAAACACTAATGGAGATGCAACAGAATATCAAGGGAATGGAGCAGCGAGGCCCCAGGGAATGCTACAGGTGGACTTTGGGGCCAGGGCTTGGAGCCCTAACAGACTGAACTGGAAAACACTCTTAAGGGCCAACAAACAGTCCTTGAACTAACTACAAGCTTTTCTTTCTTGTGGTGTTTTGTTTTGTTTGTCATTGTTTTGTTGTTGTTATTTTGTTGTATATTGTTGCTTGGTTTTGCTCTGTCTTGTTTTTGTACATGTTATTATCTCCATAGGTCTGTCCAAATAAGATGGGCTGGATGAACAACCTGGAGGAGAAAACAATGGGACTGACAGTTACGGGGAGACATGGGAGAGGGGGAGGTGGGGGGAAAGGTAGTGGTGTTAACAAACCCAGGCACAAGGCCTAGTAGGGCGTGATCAAGGGTAATGTAACCAAGAGGAATTACTGAAACCCAAATGAAGACTGAGCATGATAGTGAGACAAGAGGAAAGTCAAAGGAAATAGAGGAAAGAGCTAGGAGGCAAAGGGCATTTACAGAGGTCTAAACAAAGGCATGTACATATGTAAATATATTTATATATGAGGATGGGGAAATAGATCTATGTGCATATATTTATAGGCTTAGTAATAAGGTAGCAGAAAGCCATTGGGCCTCCACTCAAGTACTTCCTAAATGCAAGAACACTTTCTTCTATTAAATTGGCATTCTCTGATGCTCACCTTCCCAACACAATTGCTGAAGACAAAGCGGGTGAATAAGCAAATGTGGTGAAGAAAGCTGATGGTGCCCAGCTATCAAAAGATATAGTGTCTGGGGTCTTAAAAGCTTGCAGGTAAACAAATGGCCATCTAGCTCAGAAGCAACAAACTCCACAAGGAAGAATTACACCAGCCTGTGCGATCACGAGGTGCCAAAGGGATCGGTTATCTGGCATAAAAGAACAAAAAAATCATATCATTGTGGTGCTCACCTCCCTGATACGATTGCTGAAGACAAAAGGTTGCATAAGCAAATGTGGTGAAGAAAGTTGATGATGCCCAGCTATCAAAAGATATAGCGTCTGGGGTCTTAAAGGCTTAAAGGTAAACAAGGGGCCATCTAGCTCAGAAACAACAAAGCCCACATGGAAGGAGCACACCAGCCTGTGCGATCATGAGGTGTCGAAGGGATCAGGTATCATCAGAACAAAATAAATCTTGCCATAGTGAATGAAGGGGGGAGTGCAGAGTGGAGACCCAAAGCCCATTTGTAGGCCACTGGACATCTTCTTACAGAAGGGTCTCCGGGAGGAGATGAGCCAGTCAGGGTGTGATGTAGCAATGATGAAGCATTCAACTTTCCTCTAGTTCCTAAATGCTTCCTCCCCCTCCCTATGATCATGATCCCAATTCTACCTTACAAATCTGGCTAGACCAGAGGATGTACACTGGTACAGATAGGAACTGGAAACACAGGGAATCCAGGGCGAATGATCCCTTCAGGACCAGTGGTGTGAGGGGCGATACTGGGAGGGTGAAGGGAGGGTGGGTTGGAAAGGGGGCAACCGATTACAAGGATCTACATGTGACCTCCTCCCTGGGGGACAGACAACAGAAAAGTGGGTGAAGGGAGACGTTGGACAGTGTAAAATATGACAAAATAATAATTTATAAATTATCAAGGGTTCATGAGGGAGGGGGAAGCAAGGAGGGAGGGGAAAAATGAGGAGCTGATGCCAGGGGCTTAGGTGGAGAGCAAATGTTTTGAGGATGATGGCAATGAATGTACAAATATGCTTTACACAATTGATGTATGTATGGATTGTGATAAGAGTTGTATGAGCCCCTAATAAAATGATTTTTAAAAAAAGAAGATATGAGAACTTGAACCGCGTCCCACCCCCCAAAAATAAAAGGCTTAAGTAGAAAATGTTTTGAAAATGATGGTGGCAACATATGTACAAATGTGCCTGATACAATGAATGCATGCATGGATTATGGTAAGAGCCGATTTTTAAAAAGAAAAAAGATCGACAGATCGACAGCCTTGGAAACCCTATGGGACAGTTCTACACCGTCCTAAGGGGCTGCTAGGAGTTGGAATCCGTTAAAGGGCAGAAGGGCTGACATCAAGGGCTCAAATGAAATGAAAATGTTTATAAAATGATGGCAGCACATGTACAAATATGTTGGATATAATGGATGTATGGGTTTTTATAAGAGCTGTGAGAGCCCCCAATAAAATGATCTTTAAAAAAATGTTTTTAAAGGAACTAACCTATCCAAGGATAATACAGTCTGTGAGTGACCGCTTGACTCTCTACCCATCGCTCCATCTGTGAGTTCCTGTTGTTCCCACCCCACCCCACACCCCTCCCACACACACAATTCAGCCAGCCTCAATTCAACCACATTCTACAAAAGCAGCCCCACATGGAATTCCTGGTAGAATGCAATTTATCTCAGGGAGCTTCGTCAACTCCCCCCACCCTCAATCCAAACCGGTAGAGTAGTTCCCAGGCAGGTCATACACCAGGTCTGATTTCTCTTTGAAAAAGCAGGTAGAATGTCATTGCGGGAGGCTTCCAGATGGAAAGGCACTTCACCACCTAGGATGGCAGTAAGGCTCCAAACGACTGTCAGAAGTCAGGCTTGCGCAGCCTCAGAAAGAGAGAAGCGGGAGCAAGCTCACAGGAAAGACTATTGGATATAGCGCAGCAACAGGGAAAGAGGCAGGCCTGACCCACCGGAGGGGTGGTTGCGAGTGGGAGGTGGCAGGGTGGGGAAGGAAAGCACAAATCAGAGGCCCACACCTGCAGAGCATCTCTACACGACAGTGTCCCTGCTCTCTCATATATGACACCCAGACATTCCAGAAGTTTCTGATTATATAAGAACGATGAAACTAGATGGCAAGTATATTAGGAAGCATCCTTCCATGGCACTCTTTGAAGCCCCTCAAAAAACAAATAAGGAAGCATTGCTACTGGGTACCAGTGAGTGCTGCCGACACACCATCCCTAGGAACTATCTGAACAGAGTCTTATTCAAGCCAAGGGAAAACGCTGTGAAAACACACAAAACCCCTTTGACTAATGTGAGAGGGGAAAGAGCCTCTATAATTAACAGAAACTGTCACAGGCATTGGGGCCTCCAACGCGTTCTGCGCAAACCACTTGAAAAGGCCCGGTCTTCAGGAGAAGGCTAGGGTTCTGAATGGGGCTCCAACAGGCCAGGAGGCTGGGGACAGCTTTTCCCAAAGAATCCCACCCTACTGAAAAAAAAAAAAAAAAAAAGGACGACCATTATGAAGAAGGCGGGGGGCGGTGGGGCAAACCTCAACTTAATGGTTTTCCACCACTGGCACTAAAAAGCAGAACAGAAGAAGAAAAAGTCCAAATGCAACCAGTTTTCAATTAGGGCCTAATTAGAAAGAAAAGTGGTAGAACTATTTCAGATCTGGGGCGGAAGAAAGGCAGTCAGTGACTTTCTCTTGGGCTCAGCCATCCACTTGAAAGCTACGCGCTATGATTAGAGGGACACGTTCTGGTGAGAGATACGGGGGTGGGGTGGGGGTGAGGGGGTAGAAGAGCAGAGCCTGGGGGCTGGCTGATCGTGAATCAAGAAGCGTGGCAGCCGGTCAAAACATTCATTGATCATCCACAATTTGCAAAGCATTACACAAAGGCTGTGAAGAGAAAAAAGATAGTGGTACGCAGCACACGCAACTCTGACCCGACGAGGCTTGTGCACACAGTGCACTAAGTGACCACCTCTGAGCACTCGTGTGCGAGTCTTCAGAGAAAACTCACCCTGGACTTCTGTCTCTCCACCCAAATTCATTTTGACCACTTGAAGGCTCTCTGCATTTCCCTTACTTAGCTCCCTATCTGACCCAGAGACTCCACTGCAAAAAGACATCCTGCTCAAATGCAGCTCCTGAATGAAGGCTTCTGGATTGGCCTCAGCCTTCTGACAAAGCCAGTCAAGGCCTCTCCCTTGGCTCAGACCCTCAGAGCCCCTACAGCAAACTGTGGAGAGTCTCCCTTAGAGTAGCTAGCAGGGCATTTTCTGCCTTCCTCGTGCTCCCTAAGGATGCAGATGTTTCCTACGTAAAGGCAATAATGCAGGAGAATAAGCAGAAAGAAACTGCGAGTGGGTACCTTTATATACAGCTATGGGAAGGAAGGGATCAACTGGCTCCTCTCCATATTTGCAATAAAACAAAACCGTCTGATTGGTAGAGGCTTGAAATACTTTCTTCCCCTGGCTCTGGGGTCCCCTCTCCCTTGTTGATTCAGTTCAGCAACTTGGAGGAGGGACAGGAAGGGCTTGGGCAAACATGTCACAGCCTTCAGTGAATAGGGCCAACAGAAAGGAGAGGCAGAGAACAGAGCCGAGGGGAGAGGAAAAGAGGAGAGGCCTCCTTCCCATCCCACAAGCTGGGCTCTATCCAACACAAAGTTAATTCCTAACCTCGGCTTCACCACCCTGCCCACTGCTTGCATGATTTATCCCCCTATCTGCCTGCATCGCCTTTACAAGCCTCCCAGTCCTACACACCATTATAAAAGCTGTCTGTGCTGCTGGCTCGACCTGGCCTGGCCCAGGCTCCTGCCACAGTCACCCTTCCCCACCCCTGCATTTTTACAAGCTTTCCGCCATCATGGAAATCTGAAATCCTGCGAAAGAACAGCAAACATCGCAGGGGAAGGAAAATACTCAGCCAGGCCACTCTGGACAGCAGAGACCCAAATGGACAGATGTCTCTAACCCAGAGAAGAGGGCCTCTAGGTAATGGGAGTAAGCTGCCCTCTTGCCAACATGCAGCTGACAGTCACTGAGAGATGCACATAGATATGCCAGTCCTCTATGGTCCCCCGGGAATTCCCTAGCTCAGAGAAGCAGCCAGTCCGCCAGGGAGTCAGTCACAGGTGGCATGTTGAGAGAAGAGTATGGAAACGGGAATAAGGGAATGAAATGAAGGAGTATTCCTTGATGCAGGTTACAAATGAAGTCAGAATTTGCTCTGCTACCTTCGGATGGCCTCAGGAGGGAGGCAGCTTGGTGTTGTGGAGAAAGCATGGGCCTGAGTTTGATGGCGGGGATCAGCATTTACTTATTAGCTAGGTGACTTTGGACAAGTTACTTACGTTCTCTGAGCCTCAGTTTCACTCTCTGTACCATGGTAGGGGATAGGGATCGGGGATCAATTCATAGTAAGGTCAGGAAGAATAACAATGACATTTAAAGTCCCTACTTGGCTGCCTATCAACTCGATTCTGACTTACAGTGCTCATAGATGGGATTTCCGAGGCTCCACTCTTTATGGGATTGGATGACATCATCTTTCTCCGATGGAGCTACCAGTGGGTTTGAACCACTGACCTTGTAGTTTGTAGTCGAACACTGTAAGTGTTGAAGAAATCCTAGCTCTTTCCCCTTTTTACTATAGACATGTGCCCTTTCTAAACCAGATTCCATGGTCTGAATTCCAGGCCAAAGAAGGAGCCAAATCAAAGGCCCCCAGGGGTGTATTCTTCCCTAGCTGCTGTCCTGGGTCATCTTGTACAGGGGACTCATAACCTTGTGCTGCTCCTTCAGCCTCAGTTTATAAAAGCAATGTTTCTTACTCCTCACAGACTGGGAGACAACTTACCAGAATGCCCAACGGACTCCACCCCTAACCCCCCACCCATTACACCAGGGTCTAAGCCATAAGTCAGAGTTCATACAGTCCCCAGGGAACTTACTAGGGAAAGGGCTACTGAGGAATTCTCCCTGAGTCTCTGGAGGCCCAGAATGCCCGGCCACTGAGGCCAAGTGCTCCCCAGAGCTGGGTTATTCACTTGGGGGCAGGTAGAGGAGGGGGTCGGGGAGGGCAGGAAGAGAAGAGAGCCTTGATTCAGGGGGCCAGACTGAGTCCGCTACAGGCCAGGCTCCTCTGAGGTTTCTCGGGTGAAACACACCTCTGTGACGGCTGTGTCTGTAGAACGGATGGAAATGCCCATAAAGCCATATCAAACCGTGTGCAGAGGAGGACAGGGATATATATAGAAGCGGGAACCAAAGGGGCCACAGGGGATTCAGGCGGGAGAGCTCCGCCCAGCCCTTAAACCTGCCCCAGGGAAGGGGGGCAGGCCCAGGGAACAGACTCCAGGAATGAAGGTTGGAGACAGCCCGGCGGGTTTACACAGGGAGTGGGGAAGTTAGGAGGGGCAGCAGGGACAATGCTAGAGGAGGGCTAAGGACCAGCCTACGGACCTCAGTCAGGACTGGGCCGGCTCCAGCATCGGGACACCAAAGAGCCTGACTCTGAGGCGGCTTCAAACACTCTGCTTTGGAGTTTGACAGTCCGGTGTGTCAGGACCCTGCTTCCTTCTCAGAACCACACTCTCCCAACAAGCATCTCCCAGTTAAATTAGTTCATGGCCAGTGCCGTTAGCAGTGAAGATGGCAAAACTTCATCTCACATACTTGGAACATGTTATCAGGAGACCAGTCCTTGGAGAAAGACCCCATGCTTTGCAATAGAGTCAGGAGAAAAAAAAGTAGAAGCCCCTCATTGAGATGGACTGACAGTGTGGCTGCAACAGTGAGACCAAGGATAGCAATTAGCAGGTGGTACACAATTGGAAGTGTCTCCTTCTGTGGGGCATGAGGTGGCTGGGAGCTCCTAACATCAACAATGCTCCCCATGCCCCACTCCCCTAACCCCCTCTGCCAGCCTCCCAGAGATCCTGGGGAAGGGAAAGGGGCAGGTGGAAAAGCAACCTATTCACAAGGAAAGTACTCTGAAACAAGACAAGTAGCCTAAGATGAAAGTCATAGGAAGGGGAAGAAAACGCTCACAGAAAGAGGTGAAAAGCCATCGCATCTGGTAGAAGCAGGAGGGCATCCCCCAAGAAGACACACTCCCGCTAGAGACAGAGGGACATGCTCCTGGCCCACTCTGTGATTTGCTGAATTCCCCTCTTCCCCACCAACCTTCTTGCCAAAGTAGGATGCTGAGGGGACAAATCTTGGGCGATAGAGAGCTCAGGAATACTAAGCCCGCAAGAATTCTTACCTGAGCAAGTCAGGCAGCCCATCTCCCATTCTCTTGCCCCAGTTTAAAAGGCAATCCCTCCTCGCCGCCCAATTCAGTTCCAGCGCTAGCAGGCAAAGTATGACAATGTTTTGGCGCCACCTGCTGTCCTTTCCTGACAGCTGAGTAGAATGAGAACCAAAAAATCCTGCTCCTGGGGATTTCTCAGACTGTAACTCGCTTTTTAAAAATCATTTTATTGGGGCTCGTACAACTCTTATCACAATCCATACATCCATCCATTGTATGTCAAGTGCATTTGTACATTTGTTGCCCTCATTCTCAAAACATTTGCGTTCTACTTGAACCCTTGGTATCAGCTCATTTTTCCCTCCCTCCCCGCTCTTCCCTCCCTCATGAACCCTTGATGATTTACAAATTATTATTATTTTGTCATAGCTTACACTGTCCAACGTTTCCCTTCACCCACTTTTCTGTTGTCCATCCCCCACAGAGGAGGTTATATGTAGATCCTTGTAATTGGTTCCCCCTTTCCACCCCACCTTCGCTCCACCCTCTCAGTATTGGCACTCTCATCACTGGTCATGAAGGGGTCATCTGTCCTGGGCTCCCTGTGTTTCTGTTTCCTATCTGTACCAGGTAGCACCCTCTGGTCTAGCTGGATATGTAAGGTAGAATTGGGATCATGATAGTGGGGGTGGGGATGGAGGAAGCATTTAGGAACTAGAGGAAAGTTGTATGTTTTATTGGTGCTACAATGCACCCTGACTGGTTTGTCTCCTCCCTTCAACCCTTCTGTACAGGGATGTCCAGTTGCCTACAGATGGGCTTTGAGACCCAAATCTGCCCTCCCCCTCTTTCACAATATGATTTTTTGTTCTTTGATGCCTGATACCTGATCCCTTCAACACCTCGTGATCGCACAGGCTGGTGTGCTTCTTCCATGTGGGCTTTGTTGCTTCTCAGCTAGATGGCCACTTGTTTACCTTCAAACCTTTAAGACCCCAGATGCTATCTCTTTTGATAGCCAGGCACCATCAGCTTTCTTCACCACATTTGCTCATGCACACATTTATCTTCAACAACCATGTTGGGAAGGTGAGCATCGTGGAATGCCAATTTAATAGAACAAAGTGTGCTTGCATTGAGTAAGTACTTGAATGGAGGTCCAATGTCATCTGCTGCCTTAATACTAAACCTATAAATATATGCACACAGATCTTATTTCCCACCATCCTATATAAATATATTTACATATGTACATACCTATATTTAGATCTCTATAAATGCCCCTTTGCCTCCTAGTTCTTTCCTCTATTTCTTTTTACTTTCCTCTTATCCCACTATTATGCTCAGCCTTCATTTGGGTTTCAGTAATTCCTCTCGGTTACATTGCCCTTGATCAATCCCTATCAGGCCTTTTACACCCTCCTTACCACTGATTTGGGATTATTTGTTGTTCCCTTGTCCCTGGGTTGGTCAACACCACCTCCTTTCCCCCACCCCACCCCTCCCATGTCCCCCCAGAACCATTGGTCCTGTTGTTTTCTCCTGCAGACTGTTCATCCAGCCTACCTTATCTCGATAGACCTGCAGAGATAATAATATGCACACACAAAAAAGCAAGACATAGCAACTAAAAAAAAAAGTCTCTTTATGTGAGTAGAAAGCCTCTCTCCCATGAGGCGGCTGTTGGTTTCAAACTGCTAACCTTGTGATTAGTAGCCCAACGCATAACCCACTTTGCCAAATTCACCTTCTTAAATTTAACGAAGCTCTAAAAGAATGGAACCCAAAAGAAAGAAGCCCTAACTTCTGCCAGAGGAATGTCCCTGTGCACCACTTAGAGAGATTCAGTGTCCCCCTCCTTCCATCTCCCCACACACATGTCTTAGAAACTCCGATAGCCAGAACCCTCTCACAAGGTTTTTGATTTCAGTCTCAGAAGCCTTGTCAATAAAGCTCCTTCTCCAAGAGTCTTCTACATGTGAGGGCTGTGGTTACTCAATCCTTCATTTCTAAAATAGGTTCCATGCATTTTGTTTGAGTTGGTTTCAGGTAGGAACTCAGATTTTGCCCTCGGCATAAGCTGATGGTCCCATGGTTAGTAATATTCATAGAGAACAGCGCCTGATCTCTTGAGGCCAACAGTCTAGTATCATGAATCTGATACTCGTTCTACAGAATACTTTGTGTGAGTAACAAAGATAAAGACAAAAATAAAAACAGATGCTGTAAAGAGATAGCATTACAAAACAGAAGAGGAAAAAGACAGAGTGAGGCAACAGATGGGTATAGAGAAAATGAATTATTAATATCTTGCCTTTCTCATATTCCTTATGACTAATTTTCTTCCCCAAAACCCATGTCTGGACCAATTCTAGAAACCGCATGCCAGCTTCCAAGGTCAACTTCCTTAGACCTCAAGATTTACATGTCTCTCAAACAAATCTGGCTGTCATCGAGTTCTGACTCATAAGCCCCCACAGGACAGAGGAGCACTACCCCTGGTGAGTCCAGAGCTGTGCATCTTCACAGGCGCAGAAAGCCTCGTCACCGGTGGGGCAGCTGGTGGGTTCGACTCCTCGTTTTAACAGTGTCTCTCAGGAATCTTCTCTTCCTTACTGCTCTATTCTTCCAGCTGTTGCAATCCTTGACCCATATTGAACATAGACTAGGAGGTTACATACAATCCCTCATGGATTTCTATAGCCCATTGCATATGCAGCAAAACTCTTCCTTATGAAACATCTTCGTCCCCTAACCTGCTCCATGTTGTTGTTGTCAGGTGCCACCCAGTCCTGATCCACAGCGACCTCACACACAACAGAACAAAACACTGCCCTGGTCCTGCGCCATTCTCACAGTGTTCGAGGTTTGAGCCCGTTGTTGCAGCCACCGTGTCAGTCCACCTCCTGCAGGGCTGCCCTTCGACTTCACCAAACATAGTGTCCTTCTCCAGGGACTGGTCTCTCCTGGCATGTCCAAAGCATATAAGATGAAGTCCTGCCATCCTTGCCTGCCAGGAGCACTCTAGCCATACTGTTTGCAAGACTGATCAGGGTGTCCTCTTAGCAGTCCACAGTACCCTTGACACCTCCTCCATACTTATATTCATTATTGCCCCTCCCTTAGCCCTCACCTTAGATTTCCTGATAAGAATCCCCCTCCCTGTGCCTCAGTCACTCATCTACATCAATCTGGGCTGCCTTTTCATCTTAGCAATCTCCAGTCTAGCTGTTTACTCTAGCCTGTGTTCAGGTTGACTCTCTAACTCAACTGTATGTCCTCATTGGAGCTCTGTAAGCAGTAGCCCAAACAATCACATATCAAGTTCCACTGGCTATTATCATTTTGTCAGGAGACTCGTGAATGGAGCATTTACCCTGTCTGCATTAGCTATGTGCATAAGGTTTTGTGCTTCGTTATTACTCAATAGTGCTTATGAATCCTTATCTCTTCATGACCCTGAAACCCAAACCAAGCTCACCGTCATCAAGTGAATTCAGACTCATAGCAACCCCGGAGGACATAGAAGTGTCCCTTTTGTGTTTCTAAGACTACAAATCTGTATAGGAGTGGACAGCCTCATCTATCTCCTGAAGCATGGCTGGTGGGTTCAAACTGATGGCCTGTGGTTAGCCACCAAAGAGTAGCCCACTAGAGCTCCTTTGGCCTTCTCTAGTAATATTTTTTTTTCTAGTCAATGCCTAGCATGGACCCCTTAACTATAACCAAGATAAAAATGGTTCCCCAAATCACCCCATAGGAAATATGGGGGGGGGGAGTGCCTGTGAAAAGCACTGTCACCTTTTTTCAGGAAGAAACTTCTGCTAGGCGCTAGCATAAATCAGAGCTTGAGAGAAATGGAAAAGGAAGTCTAGGATGACTGTACTAGCCATCCCTCGGCTACTCTGACGCTCTTTAGAGAATTCTAGAGTTTCCAAGGTTTCCCCTCGTGGCCTGTTTTAGTCAAAAGGTCATCTCCCTCCATTGCTACATCCTTATTGCCACCATTCAGTTTCACCACTTCTTGCACGATCTCATACAAAATGCATAAGAACTATTTACCATCCAATATGGTCAATTGTGAGACATAAGAGATTGAGCTACCAGTCAATCTACTCTCTCGATGAAATCCTTTCATCTTTCTTGAGCTGTCCTTTTCAATTCTATGTTCAGCTGTTTATCGTGATCTTCCCATAGGTACTGAGTGCCCAGGCACCTTTCAGACAAGACACCCAAACCCCAAGAGCAACTCATGCCGAGCGCAAGGAGAACGGGGCCTCGGGCTCTCCTGCAATCCTTTGAATTATATGGCCTTGCATTATTTCATCTTTTTAAATAGACAAACTATGCATAAGATGATATCACAGCTGGGAGTCCTTACAAGCTAAATTTCTCCGGAACGAAAGGGCAATTGATAGGAAGTGGCTTATCTTACAGGGCCACTATGAATTGTACTCAACTTGATGGTGATGGGATTTTTTTTATGCCAAGGTTATTGAAGGAATCACGGCAGATGCTGTCTTGCATTTCGGAGGTCCAGCCCTCCTTACAAACGCTCCCTGGGAATCCTTCACTACTTCCCACAAGGGATTCCTTCCTCGGTGTCCTCGGACAGCACTCTGTGTGTTCCTCTGTGACAGCGCTCTCTCTGTCCTGCACTAAAGGTTCTGTGCATCGGTCTGCCTCCCTTTCTGAACCATAAGCTGGCATCTTAAGGCAGGATCATGTCAGACACCTTAGAATCCCTGGCACTCAGTAAGTACTTAAATTCTAGTTTCCTATTCCCTATAGTACCAAGCCCAAGATCTCAAGTCCTGTGGGATTTAATAAATCCTAGATAAGGATGATAACCTTAATAACAGTCACAACAGCATAATTCCATGAAGTTGTCCGACCAGTTTAGGATATTGGCATGACAATTCTTCTTTTGCTGTTGGCCCAGACATTGACCACTAAGGTTTGCTTCTGCCCCAGAAAACTCCAGGAAATAGGGTTAGTTTCAAGTTCAAGAAGTTTTAATCATTCCTGTTTTCTCCAAGCTAAAGGCTTGAAGGAAGATGGCTGATAACTCATGAATATTGATGAGACTCTGTGGTCACATGAATATTAACAACACCCTGTGGCTTTCGGGAACAGCGGCCCAGCTAGAAGGTCTAATATTAACCTTGGCTAGGCCCACAGGTGGGAAGAATATATGCTCATACGTTCCCCACGGGGAGTAAAGAGTGAACAGCCGAACCTGGGTTGGGGCTGGCCCCTAAGTAAACACTGGACACGAGGGCAGTTAAGGAAGGACTGAGCATTGTGCCCCACGATCCTGCGGCTAGGGCCCATTAGTTACGACCAGGGCAGGAATTCCCAATGTTTGAGTCTTGCAGGTCGGATGTAGAAAGCAAATCCTACTCGGAGGAAACATGGTAAGGACAGACTGACCTAGAAGAAGTTTCAGTGGCGGGATCATATTGGACAAGAACCCAAAGCAAACTATCAGGCTCCAGTAGGCCACAAAGTGTCCGTCAAGCAGGTTACACATGAGCAGTGATGGAAGAGCTCACGGCCATGGAGCTCTGAGCTCCAGACCCACTGTGATCCCGGCTGGCCCAGAGGCCAAAGACTGAAGCTCGGGGGAAAGATGTGCTGAGTGGGAACTAGCACATGATAGATGGGGTCGGGTTTCTTTTAACATCTACAGATTCTGAACTCAGGACACACCAGAAAGAAGGAAAATTGGCTTGGAGAGAAACCCAGCTAGAGGGACCGAGTGGACCGGAACAACCCTGGCTGAGCAGCGGGTCCCAGGGTGGCCGCAATTCGAACCCACGAGCCACTGGGCAGGAGAACGCTGAGGCTTTCTGCTTCCCATAAAGAGTCACAGCTGCAGAAACCCGGGGTCGCTGTGAGTAAGAATCACCAGAATGGAGCAAGCTTGGTTTATGAGAGAAACCCTTACACCCCTGGACTTGGGCCTAAGTTCAAAGCCTACTTCAACACCACACCACATGACAGCGGAGAAGAAAAGCCAGGTTAAATGGCTCCATCTAAT